>NC_136916.1:0-1274294 GCF_949752795.1 Hyperoodon ampullatus
GACGGCGATGGGGATGGGGATTGGGTAGGGGAGGGCGAGGGCTAGGGCTAGGGTTAGGGCTAGGGCCTTAGTGAGGAATAGTGTCAAGGTCTTAGTTCGGGTCATTGTCAGGGCCTTAGTTAGGTTTAGCATCAGAGCCTTTGTTAGGTATAATGTCAGAGCTTGAGTTAGAAGTAGTGTCAGGGCCTTAGTGAGGGACAGTGTCAGGTTCTTGGTAAGGACGAGCGTTAGAGCCTTCGTTATGTATGATGGCAGAGACAGAGTTAGGAGGAGAGTCAGGCAATTAGTCACGGACACTGTCAGGGACTTAGGGACAGTATCACGGCCTGAGTTAGTAGAAGTGTCAAGGCCTTAGTTAAGGACAGTGTCATAGCAAGGCTTAAGAGGAGCATAAAAGCCTCTGTAGGAGCTGGGGCAGGAGCTGGGGATGGGGCTGGGGCCGGGGATGCGGCTGGCGCTAGCGCTAGGGGCTTACTTAGGAATAGTGTCAAGGCCTTAGTTAGGGTCACTGTCAGGGCCTTAGTTAGGGTTAGCATCAGAGCCTTCGTTAGGTATAATGTCACGGCCTGAGTTAGAAGTAGTGTCAGGGCCTTAGTGCGGGACAGTGTCAGGGCCTTGGTTAGGACGAGCGTCAGAGCCTTTGTTATATATAATTGCAGGGCCAGAGTTACGAAGAGAGTACCGCCCTTACTTAGCGACAATATCAGTGCCTTAGTTAGGGACAGTATCACGGCCTTGGGGCTAAATTCAGGGCCTGAGTTAAGCATAGCATCAGGGCTTTAGTTGCCAGAAGAGGCTCGACTTTAGCTAAAGACAGGGATAAGTTATGATCTAGGTATACTGTCAGGACATGACCCAGGTATAGTGTCAACACCTTAGTTGCTGAGAATATCGGGGCCTTGTTTAGAACCAGTGTCAGGGCTTCAGGTAGGGACAGCGTCACAGCCTGACGTAGGGAGAGCGACAGGGCCCGAGTGACGCCTAGCATCAGGTCCTTAGCTGGGGACACTGTCAGGGCATGACTCAGGAGCAGCATCAGGGCCTCTGTAGGATCAGCATTACGGTCTTAGTTACGCACATGATCAGGGCCTGAGTTAGGTGGAGTGTCAACGCCTCCGTTACGGATAGCTTCAGGGCCTGTGTTAGGGACAGCCTCACGGCTTTATTTAGGGCCAGCATCAAGGCTCACTTAGGGTTAGTGTCAGGACCTTGGTTCGAGATGGGTCAGTATATTAGCTCAGGATAGTGTTAGGCCTTTAGTTATTGCCGGCAGCAGGGCCTGCATTAGGGACACCTTCCAGGCCTTACCTACAAACAGTGTCAGGGCCTTAGTGATAACTAGTCAGGGCCTTAGTTAGGCACAGTATTAGGGCTTCCGGTAGGGTAAGAGGCAGGACATTAACTACGGACTAGGGATAAAGTCAGGAACGGAGCAAGGGACACTTTGAAGGCCTTAGTTATCGAGAGCACCTGGGCCTTTTTTACAACCAGTATCACAGCCTTTGGTAGGGACAGTGTCACGGCAAGGCCTAGGAGGAGCATAAGGGCCTCTGTAGGATCAGCATCAGGGACTGGGGATGGGGATGGGGACGGGGATGGGGATGGGGATCGGGTAGGGGAGGGCTAGGGCTAGGGTTAGGGCTAGGGCCTTAGTGAGGAATAGTGTCAAGGTCTTAGTTAGGGTCATTGTCAGGGCCTTAGTTAGGGTTAGCATCAGAGCCTTTGTTAGGTATAATGTCAGAGCTTGAGTTAGAAGTAGTGTCAGGGCCTTAGTGAGGGACAGTGTCAGGTCCTTGGTAAGGATGAGCGTTAGAGCCTTTGTTACGTATAATGGCAGGGACAGAGTTAGGAGGAGAGTCAGGCAATTAGTCAGGGACATTGTCAGGTACTTATTTAGGGACAGTATCACGGCCTGAGTTAGTAGCAGTGTCAAGGCCTTAGTTAAGGACAGTGTCAGGGCAAAGACTAGGAGGAGCATAAAGGCCTCTGTAGGAGCTGGGGCAGGAGATGGGACTGGGGCTGGGGCTGGAACTGGGGCTGGGGCTGGCGCTAGGGGCTTACTTAGGAATAGTGTCAAGGCCTTAGTTAGGGTCACTGTCAGGGCCTTAGTTAGGGTTAGCATCAGAGCCTTCGTTAGGTATAATGTCACGGCCTGAGTTAGAAGTAGTGTCAGGGCCTTAGTGAGGGACAGTGTCAGGGCCTTGGTTAGGACGAGCGTCAGAGCCTTTGTTATATATAATTGCAGGGCCAGACTTAGGAAGAGAGTACTGCCCTTACTTACGGACAATATCAGTGCCTTAGTTAGAGACAGTATCACGGCCTTGGGGCTAAATTCAGGGCCTGAGTTAAGCATAGCATCGGGGCTTTAGTTGCCATAAGAGGCTCGACTTTAGCTAAAGACAGGGATAAGTTATGATCTAGGTATACTGTCAGGACGTGACCCAGGTATAGTGTCAACACATTAGTTACTGAGAATATCGGGGCCTTGTTTAGAACCAGTGTCAGGGCTTCAGGTAGGGACAGCGTCACAGCCTGACGTAGGGAGAGCGACAGGGCCCGAGTGACGCCTAGCATCAGGTCCTTAACTGGGGACACTGTCAGGGCATGACTCAGGAGCAGCATCAGGGCCTCTGTAGGATCAGCATTACGGTCTTAGTTAAAGACATGATGAGGGCCTCAGTTAGGTGGAGTGTCAAGGCCTCCGTTACGGATAGCTTCAGGGCCTGTGTTAGGGACAGCCTCACAGCTTTATTTAGGGCCAGCATCAGGGCTCACTTAGGGATAGTGTCAGGACCTTGGATCGAGATGGGTCAGTATATTAGCTCAGGATAGTGTTAGGCCTTTAGTTATTGCCGGCAGCAGGGCCTGCATTAGGGACACCTTCCAGGCCTTACTTGCAAACAGTGTCAGGGCCTTAGTGATGACTAGTCAGGGCATTAGTTAGGCACAGTATTAGGCCTTCAGGTAGGGTAAGAGGCAGGACATTAACTACGGACTAGGGATAAAGTCAGGAACGGAGCAAGGGACACGTTGAAGGCCTTAGTTATCGACAGCACCTGGGCGATCTTTAGGACAAGTATCACGGCCTTTGGTAGGGACAGTGTCAGGGCAAGACCTAGGAGGAGCATAAGGGCCTCTGTAGGATCAGCATCAGGGACTGGGGATGGGAATGGGGATGGGGATGGGGATGGGAATGGGGATGGGGATGGGGATGGGAATGGGGATGGGGATGGAGATGGGGATGGGGATGGGGATGGGGATGGGGATGGGGATGGGGATGGGGATGGGGATGGGGATGGGGATGGGGATGGGGATCGGATAGGGGAGGGCTAGGGCTAAGGTTACGGCTAGGACCTTAGTTAGGAATAGTGTCAAGGCCTTAGTTAGTGTCACTGTCAGGGCCTTAGTTAGGGTTAGCATCACAGCCTTTGTTAGGTGTAATGTCAGAGCTTGAGTTAGAAGTAGTGTCAGGGCCTTAGTGAGGGACAGTGTCAGGTCCTTTGTAAGGACGAGCGTTAGAGATTTGTTATGTATAATGGCAGGGCCAGAGTTAGGAGGAGAGTCAGCCAATTAGTCAGGGACACTGTCAGGGACTTAGTTAGGGACAGTATCACGGCCTGAGTTAGTAGTAGTGTCAAGGCCTTAATTAAGGACAGTGTCAGGGCAAGGATTAAGAGGAGCATAAGGGCCTCTGTAGGAGCTGGGGCAGGAGCTGGGACTGGGGCTGGGGCTGAGGCTGGGGCTAGGGCTAGAGCTAGGGCTAGGGCTAGGGGCTTTCATAGGAATAGTGTCAAGGCCTTAGTCAGGGTCAATGTCAGGGCCTTAGTCAGGGTTAGCATCAGAGCCTTTCGTTAGGTATAATGTCAGGGCCTGAGTTAGAAGTAGTGTCAGGGCCTTAGTGAGGGACAGTGTCAGGGCCTTGGTTAGGACGAGCGTCAGAGCCTTTGTTATATATAATTGCAGGGCCAGACTTAGGAAGAGAGTACTGCCCTTACTTACGGACAATATCAGTGCCTTAGTTAGGGAGAGGATCACGGCCTTGGGGCTAAATTCAGGGCCTGAGTTAAGCATAGCATCAGGACTTTAGTTGCCGTAAGAGGCTGGACTTTTGCTAAAGACAGGGATAATTTAAGATCTAGGTATACTGTCAGGACATGACCCAGGTATAGTGTCAACACCTTACTTACTGAGAATATCGGGGCCTTGTTTAGAACCCGTGTCAGGGCTTCAGGTAGGGACAGCGTCAGAGCCTGACGTAGGGAGAGCGACAGGGCCCGAGTGACGCCTAGCATCAGGTCCTTAGCTGGGGACACTGTCAGGGCATGACTCAGGGGCAGCATAAGGGCCTCTGTAGGATCAGCATTACGGTCTTAGTTAAAGACATGATCAGGGCCTCAGTTAGGTGCAGTGTCAACGCCTCCGTTAAGGATAGCTTCAGGGCCTCTGTTAGGGACAGCCTCAGGGCTTTATTTAGGGCAAGCATCAGGGCTCACTTAGGGATAGTGTCAGGACCTCGAGATGGGTCAGTATATTAGCTCAGGATAGTGTTAGGCCTTTAGTTATTGCCGGCATCAGGGCCGGCATTAGGGACAGCTTACAGGCTTTACTTACAAACAGTGTCAGGGCCTTAGTGATGACTAGTGAGGGCCTTAGTTAGGCACATTATTGGGGCTTCAGGTAGGGGAAGAGGCAGGACATTACTACGGACTAGGGATAAAGTCAGGAATGGAATGAGGGACACTTTGAACGCCTTAGTTATCGAGAACACCTGGGCCTTCTTTAGGACCAGTATCACGGCCTTTGGTAGGGACAGTGTCACGGCAAGGCCTAGGAGGAGGATAAGGGCTTCTGTAGGATCAGCATCAGGGACAGGGGATGGGGATGGGGACGGGGATGGGGATGGGGATCGGGTAGGGGGAGGGCTAGGGCTAGGGTTAGGGCTAGGGCCTTAGTGAGGAATAGTGTCAAGGTCTTAGTTAGGGTCATTGTCAGGGCCTTACTTAGCGTTGGCATCAGAGCCTTCGTTAGGTATAATGTCAGAGCTTGAGTTAGAAGTAGTGTCAGGGCCTTAGTGAGGGACAGTGTCAGGTTCTTGGTAAGGACGAGAGTTAGAGCCTTTGTTATGTATAATGGCAAGGCCAGAGTTAGGAGGAGAGTCAGCCAATTAGTCAGGGACACTGTCAGGGACTTAGTTAGGGACAGTATCACGGTCTGAGTTAGTAGCAGTGTCAAGGCCTTAGTTAAGCACAGTGTCAGGGCAAGGACTAGGAGGAGCATAAAGGCCTCTGTAGGAGCTGGGGCAGGAGCTGGGACTGGGGCTGGGACAGGGGCTGGGGCTAGGGCTAGGGCTAGGGGCTTACTTAGGAATAGTGTCAAGGCCTTAGTTAGGGTCACTGTCACGGCCTCAGTTAGGGTTAGCATCAGAGCCTTTGTTAGGTATAATGTCAGAGCTTGAGTTAGAAGTAGTGTCAGGGCCTTAGTGAGGGACAGTGTCAGGGCCTTGGTTAGGACGAGCGTCAGAGCCTTTGTTATATATAATTGCAGGGCCAGAGTTACGAAGAGAGTACCGCCCTTACTTAGCGACAATATCAGTGCCTTAGTTAGGGACAGTATCACGGCCTTGGGGCTATATTCAGGGCCTGAGTTAAGCATAGCATCAGGGCTTTAGTTGCCATAAGAGGCTCGACTTTAGCTAAAGACAGGGATAAGTTATGATCTAGGTATACTGTCAGGACATGACCCAGGTATAGTGTCAACACCTTAGTTGCTGAGAATATCAAGGCCTTGTTTAGAACCAGTGTCAGGGCTTCAGGTAGGGACAGCGTCAGACCCTGACGTAGGGAGAGCGACAGGGCCCGAGTGACGCCTAGCATCAGGTCCTTAGCTGGGGACACTGTCAGGGCATGACTCTGGAGGAGCATCAGGGCCTCTGTAGGATCAGCATTACGGTCTAAGTTACACACATGATCAGGGCCTCAGTTAGGTGGAGTGTCAAGGCCTTCGTTACGGATAGCTTCAGGGCCTGTGTTAGGGACAGCCTCACGGCTTTATTTAGGGCCAGCATCAGGGCTCATTTAGGGATAGTGTCAGGACCTTGGTTCGAGATGGGTCAGTATATTAGCTCAGGATAGTGTTAGGCCTTTAGTTATTGCCAGCAGCAGGGCCTGCATTAGGGACACCTTCCAGGCCTTACTTGCAAACAGTGTCAGGGCCTTAGTGATAACTAGTCAGGGCCTTAGTTAGGCACAGTATTAGGGCTTCAGGTAGGGTAAGAGGCAGGACATTACTACGGACTAGGGATAAAGTCAGGAATGGATGAGGGACACTTTGAACGCCTTACTTATCGAGAACACCTGGGCCTTCTTTAGGACCAGTATCACGGCCTTTGGTAGGGACAGTGTCACGGCAAGGCCTAGGAGGAGCATAAGGGCTTCTGTAGGATCAGCATCAGGGACTGGGGATGGGGATGGGGACGGGGATGGGGATGGGGATCGGGTAGGGGACGGCTAGGGCTAGGGTTAGGGCTAGGGCCTTAGTGAGGAATAGTGTCAAGGTCTTCCTTAGGGTCATTGTCAGGGCCTTAGTTAGGGTTAGCATCAGAGCCTTTGTTAGGTATAATGTCAGAGCTTGAGTTAGAAGTAGTGTCAGGGCATTAGTGAGGGACAGTGTCAGGTCCTTGGTTAGGACGAGCGTCAGAGCCTTTGTTATATATAATTGCAGGGCCAGAGTTACGAAGAGAGTACCGCCCTTACTTAGCGACAATATCAGTGCCTTAGTTAGGGACAGTATCACGGCCTTGGGGCTATATTCAGGGCCTGAATTAAGCATAGCATCGGGGCTTTAGTTGCCATAAGAGGCTTGACTTTAGCTAAAGACAGGGATAAGTTATGATCTAGGTATACTGTCAGGACATGACCCAGGTATAGTGTCAACACCTTAGTTGCTGAGAATATCAAGGCCTTGTTTAGAACCCGTGTCAGGGCTTCAGGTAGGGACAGCGTCACAGCCTGACGTAGGGAGAGCGACAGGGCCCGAGTGACGCCTAGCATCAGGTCTTTAGCTGGGGACACTGTCAGGGCATGACTCAGAAGCAGCATCATGGCCTCTGTAGGATCAGCATTATGGTCTTAGTTAAAGACATGATCAGGGCCTGAGTTAGGTGGAGTGACAACGCCTCCGTTACGGATAGCTTCAGGGCCTGTGTTAGGGACAGCCTCATGGCTTTATTTAGGGCCAGCATCAGGGCTGACTTAGGGTTAGTGTCAGGACCTTGGTTCGAGATGGGTCAGTATATTAGCTCAGGATAGTGTTAGGCCTTTAGTTATTGCCGGCAGCAGGGCCTGCATTAGGGACACCTTCCAGGCCTTACTTGCAAATAGTGTCAGGGCCTTAGTGATGACTAGTCAGGGCATTAGTTAGGCACAGTATTAGGCCTTCAGGTAGGGTAAGAGGCAGGACATTAACTACGGACTAGGGATAAAGTCAGGAACGGAGCAAGGGACACGTTGAAGGCCTTAGTTATCGACAGCACCTGGCCGATCTTTAGGACCAGTATCACGGCCTTTGGTAGGGACAGTGTCAGGGCAAGACCTAGGAGGAGCATAAGGGCCTCTGTAGGATCAGCATCAGGGACTGGGGATGGGAATGGGGATGGGGATGGAGATGGGGATGGGGATGGGGATGGGGATGGGGATGGGGATGGAGATGGGGATGGGGATGGGGACGGTGATGGGGATGGGGATCGGATAGGGGAGGGCTAGGGCTAAGGTTACGGCTAGGACCTTAGTTAGGAATAGTGTCAAGGCCTTAGTTAGTGTCACTGTCAGGGCCTTAGTTAGGGTTAGCATCACAGCCTTTGTTAGGTGTAATGTCAGAGCTTGAGTTAGAAGTAGTGTCAGGGCCTTAGTGAGGGACAGTGTCAGGTCCTTTGTAAGGACGAGCGTTAGAGATTTGTTATGTATAATGGCAGGGCCAGAGTTAGGAGGAGAGTCAGGCAATTAGTCAGGGACACTGTCAGGGACTTAGTTAGGGACAGTATCACGGCCTGAGTTAGTAGTAGTGTCAAGGCCTTAATTAAGGACAGTGTCAGGGCAAGGATTAAGAGGAGCATAAGGGCCTCTGTAGGAGCTGGGGCAGGAGCTGGGACTGGGGCTGGGGCTGAGGCTGGGGCTAGGGCTAGAGCTAGGGCTAGGGCTAGGGGCTTACATAGGAATAGTGTCAAGGCCTTAGTCAGGGTCAAAGTCAGGGCCTTAGTCAGGGTTAGCATCAGAGCCTTTCGGTAGGTATAATGTCAGGGCCTGAGTTAGAAGTAGTGTCAGGGCCTTAGTGAGGGACAGTGTCAGGGCCTTGGTTAGGACGAGCGTCAGAGCCTTTGTTATATATAATTGCAGGGCCAGACTTAGGAAGAGAGTACTGCCCTTACTTACGGACAATATCAGTGCCTTAGTTAGGGAGAGGATCACGGCCTTGGGGCTAAATTCAGGGCCTGAGTTAACCATAGCATCAGGGCTTTAGTTGCCATAAGAGGCTCGACTTTAGCTAAAGACAGGGATAACTTAAGATCTAGGTATACTGTCAGGACATGACCCAGGTATAGTGTCAACACATTAGTTACTGAGAATATCGGGGCCTGGTTTAGAACCAGTGTCAGGGCTTCAGGTAGGGACAGCGTCACAGCCTGACGTAGGGAGAGCGACAGGGCCCGAGTGACGCCTAGCATCAGGTCCTTAGCTGGGGACACTGTCAGGGCATGACTCAGGGGCAGCATAAGGGCCTCTGTAGGATCAGCATTACGGTCTTAGTTAAAGACATGATCAGGGCCTCAGTTAGGTGGAGTGTCAAGGCCTCCGTTAAGGATAGCTTCAGGGCCTGTGTTAGGGACAGCCTCAGGGCTTTATTTAGGGCCAGCATCAGGGCTGACTTAGGGATAGTGTCAGGACCTTGGTTCGAGATGGGTCAGTATATTAGCTCCGGATAGTGTTAGGTCTTTAGTTATTGCCGGCAGCAGGGCCTGCATTAGGGACAGCTTCCAGGCTTTACTTACAAACAGTGTCAGGGCCTTAGTGATGACTAGTGAGGGCCTTAGTTAGGCACAGTATTAGGGCTTCAGGTAGGGTAAGAGGCAGGACATTACTACGGACTAGGGATAAAGTCAGGAATGGAATGAGGGGACACTTTGAACGCCTTAGTTATCGAGAACACCTGGGCCTTTTTTAGGACCAGTATCACAGCCTTTGGTAGGGACAGTGTCAGGGCAAGACCTAGGAGGAGCATAAGGGCCTCTTTAGGATCAGCATCAGGGACTGGGGATGGGGATGGGGACGGGGATGGGGATGGGGATCGGGTAGGGGAGGGCTAGGGCTAGGGTTAGGGCTAGGGCCTTAGTGAGGAATAGTGTCAAGGTCTTAGTTAGGGTCATTGTCGGGGCCTTAGTTAGGGTTAGCATCAGAGCCTTTGTTACGTATAATGTCAGAGCCTGAGTTAGAAGTAGTGTCAGGGCCTTAGTGAGGGACAGTGTCAGGTTCTTGGTAAGGACGAGCGTTAGAGCCTTTGTTATGTATAATGGCAGGTACAGAGTTAGGAGGAGAGTCAGGCAATTAGTCAGGGACACTGTCAGGTACTTAGTTAGGGACAGTATCACGGCCTGAGTTAGTAGAAGTCTCAAGGCCTTAGTTAAGGACAGTGTCAGGGCAAGGACTAGGAGGAGCATAAAGGCCTCTGTAGGAGCTGGGGCAGGAGCTGGGACTGGGGCTGGGACTGGGGCTGGGGCTAGCGCTAGGGGCTTACTTAGAAATAGTGTCAAGGCCTTAGTCAGGGTCACTGGCAGGGCCTTAGTTAGGGTTAGCATCAGAGCCTTCGTTAGGTATAACGTCACGGCCTGAGTTAGAAGTACTGTCAGGGCCTTAGTGATGGACAGTGTCAGGGCCTTGGTTAGGACGAACGTCAGAGCCTTTGTTATATATAATTGCAGGGCCAGACTTAGGAAGAGAGTACCGCCCTTACTTATGGACAATATCAGTGCCTTAGTTAGGGACAGTATCACGGCCTTGGGGCTAAATTCAGGGCCTGAGTTAAGCATAGCATCGGGGCTTTAGTTGCCATAAGAGGCTCGACTTTAGCTAAAGACAGGGATAAGTTATGATCTAGGTATACTGTCAGGACATGACCCAGGTATAGTGTCAACACATTAGTTACTGAGAATATCGGGGCCTTGTTTAGAACCAGTGTCAGGGCTTCAGGTAGGGACAGCGTCACAGCCTGACGAAGGGAGAGCGACGGGGCCCAAGTGACGCCTAGCATCAGGTCCTTAGCTGCGGACACTCTCAGGGCATGACTCAGGAGCAGCATCAGGGCCTCTGTAGGATCACCATTACGGTCTTACTTAAAGACATGATCAGGGCCTGAGTTAGGTGGAGTGTCAAGGCCTCCGTTACGGATAGCTTCAGGGCCTGTGTAAGGGACAGCCTCACGGCTTTATTTAGGGCCAGCATCAGGGCTCACTTAGGGATAGTGTCAGGACTTTGGCTCGAGATGGGTCAGTATATTAGCTCAGGATAGTGTTAGGCCTTTATTTATTTCCGGCAGCAGGGCCTGCATTAGGGACACCTTCCAGGCCTTATTTACAAACAGTGTCAGGACCTTAGAGATGACTAGTCAGGGCATTAGTTATGCACAGTATTAAGCCTTCAGGTCGGGTAAGAGGCAGGACATTAACTACGGACTAGGGATAAAGTCAGGAACGGAGCAAGGGACACTTTGAAGGCCTTAGTTATCGAGAGCACCTGGGCCATCTTTAGGACAAGTATCACGGCCTTTGGTAGGGACAGTGTCAGGGCAAGACCTAGGAGGAGCATAAGGGCCTCTGTAGGATCAGCATCAGGGACTGGGGATGGGGATGGGGACGGGGATGGGGATGGGGATCGGGTAGGGGAGGGCTAGGGCTAGGGTTAGGGCTAGGGCCTTAGTTAGAAATAGTGTCAAGGCCTTAGTTAGGGTCACTGTCAGGGCCTTAGTTAGGGTTAGCATCAGAGCCTTTGTTAGGTATAATGTCAGAGCTTGAGTTAGAAGCAGTGTCAGGGCCTTAGTGAGGGACAGTGTCAGGTTCTTGGTAAGGACGAGCGTTAGAGCCTTCGTTATGTATGATGGCAGAGACAGAGTTAGGAGGAGAGTCAGGCAATTAGTCAGGGACACTGTCAGGGACTTAGTTAGGGACAGTATCACGGCCTGAGTTAGTAGAAGTGTCAAGGCCTTAGTTAAGGACAGTGTCATGGCAAGGCTTAAGAGGAGCATAAAAGCCTCTGTAGGAGCTGGGGCAGGAGCTGGGGATGGGGCTGGGGCTGGGGATGCGGCTGGCGCTAGGGCTAGGGGCTTACTTAGGAATAGTGTCAAGGCCTTAGTTAGGGTCACTGTCAGGGCCTTAGTTAGGGTTAGCATCAGAGCCTTCGTTAGGTATAATGTCAGAGCTTGAGTTAGAAGTAGTGTCAGGGCCTTAGTGAGGGACAGTGTCAGGTCCTTGGTAAGGACGAGCGTTAGAGCCTTTGTTACGTATAATGGCAGGGACAGAGTTAGGAGGAGAGTCAGGCCATTAGTCAGGGACATTGTCAGGTACTTAGTTAGGGACAGTATCACGGTCTGAGTTAGTAGCAGTGTCAAGGCCTTAGTTAAGGACAGTGTCAGGGCAAGGACTAGGAGGAGCATAAAGGCCTCTGTAGGAGCTGGGGCAGGAGATGGGACTGGGGCTGGGGCTGGCGATGGGGCTGGGGCTAGGGCTAGGGCTAGGGGCTTACTTAGGAATAGTGTCAAGGCCTTAGTCAGGATCAATGTCAGGGCCTTAGTTAGGGTTAGCATCAGAGCCTTCGTTAGGTATAATGTCACGGCCTGAGTTAGAATTAGTGTCAGGGCCTTAGTGAGGGACAGTGTCAGGGCCTTGCTTAGGATAAGCGTCAGAGCCTTTGTTATATATAATTGCAGGGCCAGAGTTAGGAAGAGAGTATCGCCCTTACCTAGGGACAATATCAGTGCCTTAGTTAGGGACAGTACCACGGCCTTGGGGCTAAATTCAGGGCCTGAGTTAAGCATAGCATCAGGGCTTTAGTTGCCAGAAGAGGCTCGACTTTAGCTAAAGACAGGGATAAGTTATGATCTAGGTATACTGTCAGGACATGACCCAGGTATAGTGTCAACACCTTAGTTACTGAGAATATCGGGGCCTTCTTTAGAACCAGTGTCAGGGCTTCAGGTAGGGACAGCGTCACAGCCTGACGTAGGGAGAGCGACAGGGCCCGAGTGACGCCTAGCATCAGGTCCTTAGCTGGGGACACTGTCAGGGCATGACTCAGGAGGAGCATCAGGGCCTCTGTAGGATCAGCATTACGGTCTTAGTTACACACATGAATAGGGCCTCAGTTAGGTGGAGTGTCAAGGCCTCCGTTACGGATAGCTTCAGGGCCTGTGTTAGGGACAGCCTCACGGCTTTATTTAGGGCCAGCATCAGGGCTGACTTAGGGTTAGTGTCAGGACCTTGGTTCGAGATGGGTCAGTATATTAGCTCAGGATAGTGTTAGGCCTTTAGTTATTGCCGGCAGCAGGGCCTGCATTAGGGACACCTTCCAGGCCTTACTTGCAAACAGTGTCAGGGCCTTAGTGATGACTACTCAGGGCCTTAGTTAGGCACAGTATTAGGGCTTCAGGTAGGGTAAGAGGCAGGACATTACTACGGACTAGGGATAAAGTCAGGAATGGAATGAGGGACACTTTGAACGCCTTACTTATCGAGAACACCTGGGCCTTCTTTAGGACCAGTATCACGGCCTTTGGTAGGGACAGTGTCACGGCAAGGCCTAGGAGGAGCATAAGGGCCTCTGTATGATCAGCATCAGTGACTGGGGATGGGGATGGGGACGGGGATGGGGATGGGGATCGGGTAGGGGAGGGCTAGGGTTAGGGCTAGGGCCTTAGTGAGGAATAGTGTCAAGGTCTTAGTTAGGGTCATTGTCAGGGCCTTAGTTAGGGTTAGCATCAGAGCCTTTGTTAGGTATAATGTCAAAGCTTGAGTTAGAAGTAGTGTCAGGGCCTTAGTGAGGGACAGTGTCAGGTCCTTGGTTAGGACGAGCGTCAGAGCCTTTGTTATATATAATTGCAGGGCCAGAGTTACGAAGAGAGTACTGCCCTTACTTACGGACAATATCAGTGCCTTAGTTAGGGACAGTATCACGGCCTTGGGGCTATATTCAGGGCCTGAGTTAACCATAGCATCAGGGCTTTAGTTGCCATAAGAGGCTCGACTTTAGCTAAAGACAGGGATAAGTTATGATCTAGGCATACTGTCAGGAGATGACCCAGGTATACTGTCAACACCTTAGTTGCTGAGAATATTAAGGCCTTGTTTAGAACCAGTGTCAGGGCTTCAGGTAGGGACAGCGTCAGAGCCTGACGTAGGGAGAGCGACAGGGCCCGAGTGATGCCTAGCATCAGGTCCTTAGCTGGGGACACTGTCAGGGCATGACTCAGGAGCAGCATCAGGGCCTCTGTAGGATCAGCATTACGGTCTTAGTTACAGACATGATCAGGGCCTCAGTTAGGTGGAGTGTCAAGGCCTCCGTTACGGATAGCTTCAGAGCCTGTGTTAGGGACAGCCTCACGGCTTTATTTAGGGCCAGCATCAGGGCTGACCTAGGCTTAGTGTCAGGACCTTGGTTAAGGATGGGTCAGTATATTAGCTCAGGATAGTGTTAGGCCTTTAGTTATTGCCGGCAGCAGGGCCTGCATTAGGGACACCTTCCAGGCCTTACTTACAAACAGTGTCAGGGACTTAGTGATAACTAATCAGGGCCTTAGTTAGGCACAGTATTAGGGCTTCAGGTAGGGTAAGAGGCAGGACATTAACTACGGACTAGGGATAAAGTCAGGAATGGAGCAAGGGACACTTTGAAGGCCTTAGTTATCGAGAGCACCTGGGCCTTCTTTAGGACCAGTATCACGGCCTTTGGTAGGGACAGTGTCAGGGCAAGACCTAGGAGGAGCATAAGGGCTTCTGTAGGATCAGCATCAGGGACTGCGGATGGGCATGGGCATGGGGATGGGGATGGGGAAGGGGGTGGGGATGGGGATGGGAATCAGGTAGGGGAGGGCTAGGGCTAGGGTTAGGGCTAGGGCCTTAGTGAGGAATAGTGTCAAGGCCTTAGTTAGGGTCACTGTCAGGGCCTTAGTTAGGGTTAGCATCAGAGCCTTCGTTAGGTATAATGTCACGGCCTGAGTTAGAAGTAGTGTCAGGGCCTTAGTGAGGGACAGTGTCAGGGCCTTGGTTAGGACGAGCGTCAGAGCCTTTGTTATATATAATTGCAGGGCCAGAGTTACGAAGAGAGTACTGCCCTTACTAAGCGACAATATCAGTGCCTTAGTTAGGGACAGTATCACGGCCTTGGGGCTATATTCAGGGCCTGAGTTAAGCATAGCATCAGGGCTTTAGTTGCCATAAGAGGCTCGACTTTAGCTAAAGACAGAGATAAGTTATGATCTAGATATACTGTCAGGACATGACCCAGGTATAGTGTCAACACCTTAGTTACTGAGAATATCGGGGCCTTCTTTAGAACCAGTGTCAGGGCTTCAGGTAGGGACAGCGTCACAGCCTGACGTAGGGAGAGCGACAGGGCCCGAGTGACGCCTAGCATCAGGTCCTTAGCTGGGGACACTGTCAGGGCATGACTCAGGAGCAGCATCAGGGCCTCTGTAGGATCAGCATTACGGTCTTAGTTACAGACATGATCAGGGCCTGAGTTACGGGGAGTGTCAAGGCCTCCGTTACGGATAGCTTCAGGGCCTGTATTTTTGGTTATTTTTTTTTGTTTTTTTTTTTTTGTTCTTGTTTTGTTTTTGTTTTTATTTTTTTTGCGGTATGCGGGCCTCTCACTGTTGTGGCCTCTCCCATTGCGGAGAACAGGCTCCGGACGCGCAGGCTCAGCAGCCATGGCTCACGGGCCCAGACGCTCCACGGCATGTGCGATCTTCCCGGACCGGGGCAAGAACCTGTGTCCCCTGCATCGGCAGGCGGACTCTCAACCACTGCGAAACCAGGGAAGCTCCAGGGCCTGTGTTAGGGACAGCCTCACGGCTTTATTTAGGGCCAGCATCAGGGCTGACTTAGGGTTAGTGTCAGGACCTTGGTTCGAGATGGGTCAGTATATTAGCTCAGGATAGTGTTAGGCCTTTAGTTATTGCCGGCAGCAGGGCCTGCATTAGGGACACCTTCCAGGCCTTACTTACAAACAGTGTCAGGGACTTAGTGATAACTAATCAGGGCCTTAGTTAGGCACAGTATTAGGGCTTCAGGTAGGGTAAGAGGCAGGACATTAACTACGGACTAGGGATAAAGTCAGGAATGGAGCAAGGGACACTTTGAAGGCCTTAGTTATCGAGAGCACCTGGGCCTTCTTTAGGACCAGTATCACGGCCTTTGGTAGGGACAGTGTCAGGGCAAGACCTAGGAGGAGCATAAGGGCTTCTGTAGGATCAGCATCAGGGACTGGGGATGGGCATGGGCATGGGGATGGGGATGGGGAAGGGGATGGGGATGGGGATGGGAATCGGGTAGGGGAGGGCTAGGGCTAGGGTTAGGGCTAGGGCCTTAGTGAGGAATAGTGTCAAGGCCTTAGTTAGGGTCACTGTCAGGGCCTTAGTTAGGGTTAGCATCAGAGCCTTCGTTAGGTATAATGTCACGGCCTTAGTTAGAAGTAGTGTCAGGGCCTTAGTGCGGGACAGTGTCAGGGCCTTGGTTAGGACGAGCGTCAGAGCCTTTGTTATATATAATTGCAGGGCCAGAGTTACGAAGAGAGTACTGCCCTTACAAAGCGACAATATCAGTGCCGTACTTAGGGACAGTATCACGGCCTTGGGGCTATATTCAGGGCCTGAGTTAAGCATAGCATCAGGGCTTTAGTTGCCATAAGAGGCTCGACTTTAGCTAAAGACAGAGATAAGTTATGATCTAGATATACTGTCAGGACATGACCCAGGTATAGTGTCAACACCTTAGTTACTGAGAATATCGGGGCCTTCTTTAGAACCAGTGTCAGGGCTTCAGGTAGGGACAGCGTCACAGCCTGACGTAGGGAGAGCGACAGGGCCCGAGTGACGCCTAGCATCATGTCCTTAGCTGGGGACACTGTCAGGGCATGACTCAGGAGGAGCATCAGGGCCTCTGTAGGATCAGCATTACGGTCTTAGTTAAAGACATGATCAGGGCCTGAGTTAGGTGGAGTGTCAAGGCCTCCGTTACGGATAGCTTCAGGGCCTGTGTTAGGGACAGCCTCACGGCTTTATTTAGGGCCAGCATCAGGGCTCACTTAGGGATAGTGTCAGGACATTGGTTCGAGATGGGTCAGTATATTAGCTCAGGATAGTGTTAGGCCTTTAGTTTTTGCCGGCAGCAGGGCCTGCATTAGGGACACCTTCCAGGCCTTACTTGCAAACAGTCTCAGGACCTTAGTGATGACTAGTCAGGGCCTTAGTTAGGCACAGTATTAGGGCTTCAGGTAGGGTAAGAGGCAGGACATTAACTACGGACTAGGGATAAAGTCAGGAATGGAATGAGGGACACTTTGAACGCCTTACTTATCGAGAACACCTGGGCCTTCTTTAGGACCAGTATCACGGCCTTTGGTAGGGACAGTGTCACGGCAAGGCCTAGGAGGAGCATAAGGGCTTCTGTAGGATCAGCATCAGGGACTGGGGATGGGGATAGGGACGGGGATGGCGATGGGGATCGGGTAGGGGAGGGCTAGGGCTAGGGTTAGGGCTAGGGCCTTAGTGAGGAATAGTGTCAAGGTCTTCCTTAGGGTCATTGTCAGGGCCTTAGTTAGGGTTAGCATCAGAGCCTTTGTTAGGTATAATGTCAGAGCTTGAGTTAGAAGTAGTGTCAGGGCCTTAGTGAGGGACAGTGTCAGGTCCTTGCTTAGGACGAGCGTCAGAGCCTTTGTTATATATAATTGCAGGGCCAGAGTTACGAAGAGAGTACCGCCCTTACTTAGCGACAATATCAGTGCCTTAGTTAGGGACAGTATCACGGCCTTGGGGCTATATTCAGGGCCTGAGTTAAGCATAGCATCAGGGCTTTAGTTGCCATAAGAGGCTCGACTTTAGCTAAAGACAGGGATAAGTTATGATCTAGGTATACTGTCAGGACATGACCCAGGTATAGTGTCAACACCTTAGTTGCTGAGAATATTAAGGCCTTGTTTAGAACCAGTGTCAGGGCTTCAGGTAGGGACAGCGTCACAGCCTGACGTAGGGAGAGCGACAGGGCCCGAGTGACGCCTAGCATCAGGTCCTTAGCTGGGGACACTGTCAGGGCATGACTCAGGAGCAGCATCAGGGCCTCTGTAGGATCAGCATTACGGTCTTAGTTACAGACATGATCAGGGCCTGAGTTACGGGGAGTGTCAAGGCCTCCGTTACGGATAGCTTCAGGGCCTGTATTTTTGGTTATTTTTTTTTGTTTTTTTTTTTTTGTTCTTGTTTTGTTTTTGTTTTTATTTTTTTTGCGGTATGCGGGCCTCTCACTGTTGTGGCCTCTCCCATTGCGGAGAACAGGCTCCGGACGCGCAGGCTCAGCAGCCATGGCTCACGGGCCCAGACGCTCCACGGCATGTGCGATCTTCCCGGACCGGGGCAAGAACCTGTGTCCCCTGCATCGGCAGGCGGACTCTCAACCACTGCGTCACCAGGGAAGCCCCAGGGCCTGTGTTAGGGACAGCCTCACGGCTTTATTTAGGGCCAGCATCAGGGCTGACTTAGGGTTAGTGTCAGGACCTTGGTTCGAGATGGGTCAGTATATTAGCTCAGGATAGTGTTAGGCCTTTAGTTATTGCCGGCAGCAGGGCCTGCATTAGGGACACCTTCCAGGCCTTACTTACAAACAGTGTCAGGACCTTAGCGATAACTAATCAGGGCCTTAGTTAGGAACAGTATTAGGGCTTCAGGTAGGGTAAGAGGCAGGACATTAACTACGGACTAGGGATAAAGTCAGGAACGGAGCAAGGGACACTTTGTAGGCCTTAGTTATCGAGAGCACCTGGGCCTTCTTTAGGACCAGTATCACAGCCTTTGGTAGGGACAGTGTCAGGGCAAGACCTAGGAGGAGAATAAGGGCCTCTGTAGGATCAGCATCAGGGACTGGGGATGGGCATGGGCATGGGGATCGGGATGGGGAAGGGGATGGGGATCGGGTAGGGGAGGGCTAGGGCTACGGTTAGCGCTAGGGCCTTAGTTAGGAATAGTGTCAAGGCCTTAGTTAGGGTCACTGTCAGGGCCTTAGTTAGGGTTAGCATCAGAGCCTTCGTTAGGTATAATGTCACGGCCTGAGTTAGAAGTAGTGTCAGGGCCTTAGTGAGGGACAGTGTCAGGGCCTTGGTTAGGACGAGCGTCAGAGCCTTTCTTATATATAATTGCAGGGCCAGAGTTACGAAGAGAGTACCGCCCTTACCTAGGGACAATATCAGTGCCTTAGTTAGGGACAGTATCACGGCCTTGGGGCTAAATTCAGGGCCTGAGTTAAGCATAGCATCAGGGCTTTAGTTGCCATAACAGGCTCGACTTTAGCTAAAGACAGGGATAAGTTATGATCTAGGTATACTGTCAGGACATGACCCAGGTATAGTGTGAACACCTTAGTTACTGAGAATATCGGGGCCTTGTTTAGAACCAGTGTCAGGGCTTCAGGGAGGGACAGCGTCAGAGCCTGACGTAGGGAGAGCGACAGGGCCCGAGTGACGCCTAGCATCAGGTCCTTAGCTGGGGACACTGTCAGGGCATGACTCAGGGGCAGCATAAGGGCCTCTGTAGGATCAGCATTACGGTCTTAGTTAAAGACATGATCAGGGCCTCAGTTAGGTGCAGTGTCAACGCCTCCGTTAAGGATAGCTTCAGGGCCTGTGTTAGGGACAGCCTCAGGGCTTTATTTAGGGCCAGCATCAGGGCTCACTTAGGGATAGTGTCTGGACCTCGAGATGGGTCAGTATATTAGCTCAGGATAGTGTTAGGCCTTTAGTTATTGCCGTCAGCAGGGCCGGCATTAGGGACAGCTTACAGGCTTTACTTACAAACAGTGTCAGGGCCTTAGTGATGACTAGTGAGGGCCTTAGTTAGGCACATTATTGGGGCTTCAGGTAGGGTAAGAGGCAGGACATTACTACGGACTAGGGATAAAGTCAGGAATGGAATGAGGGACACTTTGAACGCCTTACATATCGAGAACACCTGGGCCTTCTTTAGGACCAGTATCACGGCCTTAGGTAGGGACAGTGTCATGGCAAAGCCTAGGAGGAGCATAAGGGCTTCTGTAGGATCAGCATCAGGGACTGGGGATGGGGATGGGGACGGCGATGGGGATGGGGATTGGGTAGGGGAGGGCGAGGGCTAGGGCTAGGGTTAGGGCTAGGGCCTTAGTGAGGAATAGTGTCAAGGTCTTAGTTCGGGTCATTGTCAGGGCCTTAGTTAGGTTTAGCATCAGAGCCTTTGTTAGGTATAATGTCAGAGCTTGAGTTAGAAGTAGTGTCAGGGCCTTAGTGAGGGACAGTGTCAGGTTCTTGGTAAGGACGAGCGTTAGAGCCTTCGTTATGTATGATGGCAGAGACAGAGTTAGGAGGAGAGTCAGGCAATTAGTCACGGACACTGTCAGGGACTTAGGGACAGTATCACGGCCTGAGTTAGTAGAAGTGTCAAGGCCTTAGTTAAGGACAGTGTCATAGCAAGGCTTAAGAGGAGCATAAAAGCCTCTGTAGGAGCTGGGGCAGGAGCTGGGGATGGGGCTGGGGCCGGGGATGCGGCTGGCGCTAGCGCTAGGGGCTTACTTAGGAATAGTGTCAAGGCCTTAGTTAGGGTCACTGTCAGGGCCTTAGTTAGGGTTAGTATCAGAGCCTTCGTTAGGTATAATGTCACGGCCTGAGTTAGAAGTAGTGTCAGGGCCTTAGTGCGGGACAGTGTCAGGGCCTTGGTTAGGACGAGCGTCAGAGCCTTTGTTATATATAATTGCAGGGCCAGAGTTACGAAGAGAGTACCGCCCTTACTTAGCGACAATATCAGTGCCTTAGTTCGGGACAGTATCACGGCCTTGGGGCTAAATTCAGGGCCTGAGTTAACCATAGCATCAGGGCTTTAGTTGCCAGAAGAGGCTCGACTTTAGCTAAAGACAGGGATAAGTTATGATCTAGGTATACTGTCAGGACATGACCCAGGTACAGTGTCAACACCTTAGTTGCTGAGAATATCAGGGCCTTGTTTAGAACCCGTGTCAGGGCTTCAGGTAGGGACAGCGTCACAGCCTGACGTAGGGAGAGCGACAGGGCCCGAGTGACGCCTAGCATCAGGTCCTTAGCTGGGGACACTGTCAGGGCATGACTCAGGAGCAGCATCAGGGCCTCTGTAGGATCAGCATTATGGTCTTAGTTAAAGACATGATCAGGGCCTGAGTTAGGTGGAGTGTCAACGCCTCCGTTACGGATAGCTTCAGGGCCTGTGTTAGGGACAGCCTCACGGCTTTATTTAGGGCCAGCATCAGGGCTCACTTAGGGTTAGTGTCAGGACCTTGGTTCGAGATGGGTCAGTATATTAGCTCAGGATAGTGTTAGGCCTTTAGTTATTGCCGGCAGCAGGGCCTGCATTAGGGACACCTTCCAGGCCTTACTTACAAACAGTGTCACGGCCTTAGTGATAACTAGTCAGGGCCTTAGTTAGGCACAGTATTAGGGCTTCCGGTAGGGTGAGAGGCAGGACATTAACTACGGACTAGGGATAAAGTCAGGAACGGAGCAAGGGACACTTTGAAGGCCTTAGTTATCGAGAGCACCTGGGCCTTTTTTAGGACCAGTATCACAGCCTTTGGTAGGGACAGTGTCACGGCAAGGCCTAGGAGGAGCATAAGGGCCTCTGTAGGATCAGCATCAGGGACTGGGGATGGGGATGGGGAGGGGGATGGGGATGGGGATCGGGTAGGGGAGGGCTAGGGCTAGGGTTAGGGCTAGGGCCTTAGTGAGGAATAGTGTCAAGGTCTTAGTTCGGGTCATTGTCAGGGCCTTAGTTAGGGTTAGCATCAGAGCCTTCGTTAGGTATAATGTCAGAGCTTGAGTTAAAAGTAGTGTCAGGGCCTTAGTGAGGGACAGTGTCAGGTTCTTGGTAAGGACGAGCGTTAGAACATTTGTTATGTATAATGGCAGGGACAGAGTTAGGAGGAGAGTCAGGTAATTAGCCAGGGACATTGTCAGGTACTTATTTAGGGACAGTATCACGGCCTGAGTTAGTAGCAGTGTCAAGGCCTTAGTTAAGGACAGTGTCAGGGCAAAGACTAGGAGGAGCATAAAGGCCTCTGTAGGAGCTGGGGCAGGAGATGGGACTGGGGCTGGGGCTGGCGATGGGGCTGGGGCTAGGGCTAGGGCTAGGGGCTTACTTAGGAATAGTGTCAAGGCCTTAGTCAGGATCAATGTCAGGGCCTTAGTTAGGGTTAGCATCAGAGCCTTCGTTAGGTATAATGTCACGGCCTGAGTTAGAATTAGTGTCAGGGCCTTAGTGAGGGACAGTGTCAGGGCCTTGCTTAGGATAAGCGTCAGAGCCTTTGTTATATATAATTGCAGGGCCAGAGTTACGAAGAGAGTATCGCCCTTACCTAGGGACAATATCAGTGCCTTACTTAGGGACATTACCACGGCCTTGGGGCTAAATTCAGGGCCTGAGTTAAGCATAGCATCAGGGCTTTAGTTGCCAGAAGAGGCTCGACTTTAGCTAAAGACAGGGATAAGTTATGATCTAGGTATACTGTCAGGACATGACCCAGGTATACTGTCAACACCTTAGTTACTGAGAATATCGGGGCCTTCTTTAGAACCAGTGTCAGGGCTTCAGGTAGGGACAGCGTCAGAGCCTGACGTAGGGAGAGCGACAGGGCCCGAGTGACGCCTAGCATCAGGTCCTTAGCTGGGGACGCTGTCAGGGCATGACTCAGGAGCAGCATCAGGGCCTCTGTAGGATCAGCATTACGGTCTTAGTTACACACATGATCAGGGCCTGAGTTAGGTGGAGTGTCAACGCCTCCGTTACGGATAGCTTCAGGGCCTGTGTTAGGGACAGCCTCACGGCTTTATTTAGGGCCAGCATCAGGGCTGACCTAGGCTTAGTGTCAGGACCTTGGTTCGAGATGGGTCAGTATATTAGCTCAGGATAGTGTTAGGCCTTTAGTTATTGCCGGCAGCAGGGCCTGCATTAGGGACACCTTCCAGGCCTTACTTACAAACGGTGTCAGGGCCTTAGTGATAACTAGTCAGGGCCTTAGTTAGGCACAGTATTAGGGCTTCCGGTAGGGTAAGAGGCAGGACATTAACTACGGACTAGGGATAAAGTCAGGAACGGAGCAAGGGACACTTTGAAGGCCTTAGTTATCGAGAGCACCTGGGCCTTCTTTAGGACCAGTATCACGGCCTTTGGAAGGGACACTGTCAGGGCAAGACCAAGGAGGAGCATAAGGGCCTCTGTAGGATCAGCATCAGGGACTGGGGATGGGCATGGGGATGGGGATGGGGATGGGGATGGGGATGGGGATCGGGTAGGAGAGGGGTAGGGCTAGTGTTAGCGCTAGGGCCTTAGTTAGGAATAGTGTCAAAGCCTTAGTTAGGGTCACTGTCAGGGCCTTAGTTAGGGTTAGCATCAGAGCCTTCGTTAGGTATAATGTCACGGCCTGAGTTAGAAGTAGTGTCAGGGCCTTAGTGAGGGACAGTGTCAGGGCCTTGGTTAGGACGAGCGTCAGAGCCTTTGTTATATATAATTGCAGGGCCAGAGTTACGAAGAGAGTACCGCCCTTACCTAGGGACAATATCAGTGCCTTAGTTAGGGACAGTATCATGGCCTTGGGGCTAAATTCAGGGCCTGAGTTAAGCATAGCATCGGGGCTTTAGTTGCCATAACAGGCTCGACTTTAGCTAAAGACAGGGATAAGTTATGATCTAGGTATACTGTCAGGACATGACCCAGGTATAGTGTGAACACATTAGTTACTGAGAATATCGGGGCCTTGTTTAGAACCAGTGTCAGGGCTTCAGGGAGGGACAGCGTCAGAGCCTGACGTAGGGAGAGCGACAGGGCCCGAGTGACGCCTAGCATCAGGTCCTTAGCTGGGGACACTGTCAGGGCATGACTCAGGGGCAGCATAAGGGCCTCTGTAGGATCAGCATTACGGTCTTAGTTAAAGACATGATCAGGGCCTCAGTTAGGTGCAGTGTCAACGCCTCCGTTAAGGATAGCTTCAGGGCCTGTGTTAGGGACAGCCTCAGGGCTTTATTTAGGGCCAGCATCAGGGCTCACTTAGGGATAGTGTCTGGACCTCGAGATGGGTCAGTATATTAGCTCAAGAGAGTGTTAGGCCTTTAGTTATTGCCGGCAGCAGGGCCTGCATTAGGGACAGCTTCCAGGCTTTACTTACAAACAGTGTCAGGGCCTTAGTGATGACTAGTGAGGGCCTTAGTTAGGCACAGTATTAGGGCTTCAGGTAGGGTAAGAGGCAGGACATTACTACGGACTAGGGATAAAGTCAGGAATGGAATGAGGGACACTTTGAACGCCTTACATATCGAGAACACCTGGGCCTTCTTTAGGACCAGTATCACGGCCTTAGGTAGGGACAGTGTCATGGCAAAGCCTAGGAGGAGCATAAGGGCTTCTGTAGGATCAGCATCAGGGACTGGGGATGGGGATGGGGACGGCGATGGGGATGGGGATTGGGTAGGGGAGGGCGAGGGCTAGGGCTAGGGTTAGGGCTAGGGCCTTAGTGAGGAATAGTGTCAAGGTCTTAGTTCGGGTCATTGTCAGGGCCTTAGTTAGGTTTAGCATCAGAGCCTTTGTTAGGTATAATGTCAGAGCTTGAGTTAGAAGTAGTGTCAGGGCCTTAGTGAGGGACAGTGTCAGGTTCTTGGTAAGGACGAGCGTTAGAGCCTTCGTTATGTATGATGGCAGAGACAGAGTTAGGAGGAGAGTCAGCCAATTAGTCACGGACACTGTCAGGGACTTAGGGACAGTATCACGGCCTGAGTTAGTAGAAGTGTCAAGGCCTTAGTTAAGGACAGTGTCATAGCAAGGCTTAAGAGGAGCATAAAAGCCTCTGTAGGAGCTGGGGCAGGAGCTGGGGATGGGGCTGGGGCCGGGGATGCGGCTGGCGCTAGCGCTAGGGGCTTACTTAGGAATAGTGTCAAGGCCTTAGTTAGGGTCACTGTCAGGGCCTTAGTTAGGGTTAGCATCAGAGCCTTCGTTAGGTATAATGTCACGGCCTGAGTTAGAAGTAGTGTCAGGGCCTTAGTGCGGGACAGTGTCAGGGCCTTGGTTAGGACGAGCGTCAGAGCCTTTGTTATATATAATTGCAGGGCCAGAGTTACGAAGAGAGTACCGCCCTTACTTAGCGACAATATCAGTGCCTTAGTAAGGGACAGTATCACGGCCTTGGGGCTAAATTCAGGGCCTGAGTTAAGCATAGCATCAGGGCTTTAGTTGCCAGAAGAGGCTCGACTTTAGCTAAAGACAGGGATAAGTTATGATCTAGGTATACTGTCAGGACATGACCCAGGTATAGTGTCAACACCTTAGTTGCTGAGAATATCGGGGCCTTGTTTAGAACCAGTGTCAGGGCTTCAGGTAGGGACAGCGTCACAGCCTGACGTAGGGAGAGCGACAGGGCCCGAGTGACGCCTAGCATCAGGTCCTTAGCTGGGGACACTGTCAGGGCATGACTCAGGAGCAGCATCAGGGCCTCTGTAGGATCAGCATTACGGTCTTAGTTACGCACATGATCAGGGCCTGAGTTAGGTGGAGTGTCAACGCCTCCGTTACGGATAGCTTCAGGGCCTGTGTTAGGGACAGCCTCACGGCTTTATTTAGGGCCAGCATCAAGGCTCACTTAGGGTTAGTGTCAGGACCTTGGTTCGAGATGGGTCAGTATATTAGCTCAGGATAGTGTTAGGCCTTTAGTTATTGCCGGCAGCAGGGCCTGCATTAGGGACACCTTCCAGGCCTTACCTACAAACAGTGTCAGGGCCTTAGTGATAACTAGTCAGGGCCTTAGTTAGGCACAGTATTAGGGCTTCCGGTAGGGTAAGAGGCAGGACATTAACTACGGACTAGGGATAAAGTCAGGAACGGAGCAAGGGACACTTTGAAGGCCTTAGTTATCGAGAGCACCTGGGCCTTTTTTACAACCAGTATCACAGCCTTTGGTAGGGACAGTGTCACGGCAAGGCCTAGGAGGAGCATAAGGGCCTCTGTAGGATCAGCATCAGGGACTGGGGATGGGGATGGGGACGGGGATGGGGATGGGGATCGGGTAGGGGAGGGCTAGGGCTAGGGTTAGGGCTAGGGCCTTAGTGAGGAATAGTGTCAAGGTCTTAGTTAGGGTCATTGTCAGGGCCTTAGTTAGGGTTAGCATCAGAGCCTTTGTTAGGTATAATGTCAGAGCTTGAGTTAGAAGTAGTGTCAGGGCCTTAGTGAGGGACAGTGTCAGGTCCTTGGTAAGGATGAGCGTTAGAGCCTTTGTTACGTATAATGGCAGGGACAGAGTTAGGAGGAGAGTCAGGCAATTAGTCAGGGACATTGTCAGGTACTTATTTAGGGACAGTATCACGGCCTGAGTTAGTAGCAGTGTCAAGGCCTTAGTTAAGGACAGTGTCAGGGCAAAGACTAGGAGGAGCATAAAGGCCTCTGTAGGAGCTGGGGCAGGAGATGGGACTGGGGCTGGGGCTGGAACTGGGGCTGGGGCTGGCGCTAGGGGCTTACTTAGGAATAGTGTCAAGGCCTTAGTTAGGGTCACTGTCAGGGCCTTAGTTAGGGTTAGCATCAGAGCCTTCGTTAGGTATAATGTCACGGCCTGAGTTAGAAGTAGTGTCAGGGCCTTAGTGAGGGACAGTGTCAGGGCCTTGGTTAGGACGAGCGTCAGAGCCTTTGTTATATATAATTGCAGGGCCAGACTTAGGAAGAGAGTACTGCCCTTACTTACGGACAATATCAGTGCCTTAGTTAGAGACAGTATCACGGCCTTGGGGCTAAATTCAGGGCCTGAGTTAAGCATAGCATCGGGGCTTTAGTTGCCATAAGAGGCTCGACTTTAGCTAAAGACAGGGATAAGTTATGATCTAGGTATACTGTCAGGACGTGACCCAGGTATAGTGTCAACACATTAGTTACTGAGAATATCGGGGCCTTGTTTAGAACCAGTGTCAGGGCTTCAGGTAGGGACAGCGTCACAGCCTGACGTAGGGAGAGCGACAGGGCCCGAGTGACGCCTAGCATCAGGTCCTTAACTGGGGACACTGTCAGGGCATGACTCAGGAGCAGCATCAGGGCCTCTGTAGGATCAGCATTACGGTCTTAGTTAAAGACATGATGAGGGCCTCAGTTAGGTGGAGTGTCAAGGCCTCCGTTACGGATAGCTTCAGGGCCTGTGTTAGGGACAGCCTCACAGCTTTATTTAGGGCCAGCATCAGGGCTCACTTAGGGATAGTGTCAGGACCTTGGATCGAGATGGGTCAGTATATTAGCTCAGGATAGTGTTAGGCCTTTAGTTATTGCCGGCAGCAGGGCCTGCATTAGGGACACCTTCCAGGCCTTACTTGCAAACAGTGTCAGGGCCTTAGTGATGACTAGTCAGGGCATTAGTTAGGCACAGTATTAGGCCTTCAGGTAGGGTAAGAGGCAGGACATTAACTACGGACTAGGGATAAAGTCAGGAACGGAGCAAGGGATACGTTGAAGGCCTTAGTTATCGACAGCACCTGGGCGATCTTTAGGACAAGTATCACGGCCTTTGGTAGGGACAGTGTCAGGGCAAGACCTAGGAGGAGCATAAGGGCCTCTGTAGGATCAGCATCAGGGACTGGGGATGGGAATGGGGATGGGGATGGGGATGGGAATGGGGATGGGGATGGGGATGGGAATGGGGATGGGGATGGAGATGGGGATGGGGATGGGGATGGGGATGGGGATGGGGATGGGGATGGGGATGGGGATGGGGATGGGGATGGGGATGGGGATGGGGATGGGGATGGGGATGGGGATCGGATAGGGGAGGGCTAGGGCTAAGGTTACGGCTAGGACCTTAGTTAGGAATAGTGTCAAGGCCTTAGTTAGTGTCACTGTCAGGGCCTTAGTTAGGGTTAGCATCACAGCCTTTGTTAGGTGTAATGTCAGAGCTTGAGTTAGAAGTAGTGTCAGGGCCTTAGTGAGGGACAGTGTCAGGTCCTTTGTAAGGACGAGCGTTAGAGATTTGTTATGTATAATGGCAGGGCCAGAGTTAGGAGGAGAGTCAGCCAATTAGTCAGGGACACTGTCAGGGACTTAGTTAGGGACAGTATCACGGCCTGAGTTAGTAGTAGTGTCAAGGCCTTAATTAAGGACAGTGTCAGGGCAAGGATTAAGAGGAGCATAAGGGCCTCTGTAGGAGCTGGGGCAGGAGCTGGGACTGGGGCTGGGGCTGAGGCTGGGGCTAGGGCTAGAGCTAGGGCTAGGGCTAGGGGCTTTCATAGGAATAGTGTCAAGGCCTTAGTCAGGGTCAATGTCAGGGCCTTAGTCAGGGTTAGCATCAGAGCCTTTCGTTAGGTATAATGTCAGGGCCTGAGTTAGAAGTAGTGTCAGGGCCTTAGTGAGGGACAGTGTCAGGGCCTTGGTTAGGACGAGCGTCAGAGCCTTTGTTATATATAATTGCAGGGCCAGACTTAGGAAGAGAGTACTGCCCTTACTTACGGACAATATCAGTGCCTTAGTTAGGGAGAGGATCACGGCCTTGGGGCTAAATTCAGGGCCTGAGTTAAGCATAGCATCAGGACTTTAGTTGCCGTAAGAGGCTGGACTTTTGCTAAAGACAGGGATAACTTAAGATCTAGGTATACTGTCAGGACATGACCCAGGTATAGTGTCAACACCTTACTTACTGAGAATATCGGGGCCTTGTTTAGAACCCGTGTCAGGGCTTCAGGTAGGGACAGCGTCAGAGCCTGACGTAGGGAGAGCGACAGGGCCCGAGTGACGCCTAGCATCAGGTCCTTAGCTGGGGACACTGTCAGGGCATGACTCAGGGGCAGCATAAGGGCCTCTGTAGGATCAGCATTACGGTCTTAGTTAAAGACATGATCAGGGCCTCAGTTAGGTGCAGTGTCAACGCCTCCGTTAAGGATAGCTTCAGGGCCTCTGTTAGGGACAGCCTCAGGGCTTTATTTAGGGCAAGCATCAGGGCTCACTTAGGGATAGTGTCAGGACCTCGAGATGGGTCAGTATATTAGCTCAGGATAGTGTTAGGCCTTTAGTTATTGCCGGCATCAGGGCCGGCATTAGGGACAGCTTACAGGCTTTACTTACAAACAGTGTCAGGGCCTTAGTGATGACTAGTGAGGGCCTTAGTTAGGCACATTATTGGGGCTTCAGGTAGGGGAAGAGGCAGGACATTACTACGGACTAGGGATAAAGTCAGGAATGGAATGAGGGACACTTTGAACGCCTTAGTTATCGAGAACACCTGGGCCTTCTTTAGGACCAGTATCACGGCCTTTGGTAGGGACAGTGTCACGGCAAGGCCTAGGAGGAGGATAAGGGCTTCTGTAGGATCAGCATCAGGGACAGGGGATGGGGATGGGGACGGGGATGGGGATGGGGATCGGGTAGGGGGAGGGCTAGGGCTAGGGTTAGGGCTAGGGCCTTAGTGAGGAATAGTGTCAAGGTCTTAGTTAGGGTCATTGTCAGGGCCTTACTTAGCGTTGGCATCAGAGCCTTCGTTAGGTATAATGTCAGAGCTTGAGTTAGAAGTAGTGTCAGGGCCTTAGTGAGGGACAGTGTCAGGTTCTTGGTAAGGACGAGCGTTAGAGCCTTTGTTATGTATAATGGCAAGGCCAGAGTTAGGAGGAGAGTCAGCCAATTAGTCAGGGACACTGTCAGGGACTTAGTTAGGGACAGTATCACGGTCTGAGTTAGTAGCAGTGTCAAGGCCTTAGTTAAGCACAGTGTCAGGGCAAGGACTAGGAGGAGCATAAAGGCCTCTGTAGGAGCTGGGGCAGGAGCTGGGACTGGGGCTGGGACAGGGGCTGGGGCTAGGGCTAGGGCTAGGGGCTTACTTAGGAATAGTGTCAAGGCCTTAGTTAGGGTCACTGTCACGGCCTCAGTTAGGGTTAGCATCAGAGCCTTTGTTAGGTATAATGTCAGAGCTTGAGTTAGAAGTAGTGTCAGGGCCTTAGTGAGGGACAGTGTCAGGGCCTTGGTTAGGACGAGCGTCAGAGCCTTTGTTATATATAATTGCAGGGCCAGAGTTACGAAGAGAGTACCGCCCTTACTTAGCGACAATATCAGTGCCTTAGTTAGGGACAGTATCACGGCCTTGGGGCTATATTCAGGGCCTGAGTTAAGCATAGCATCAGGGCTTTAGTTGCCATAAGAGGCTCGACTTTAGCTAAAGACAGGGATAAGTTATGATCTAGGTATACTGTCAGGACATGACCCAGGTATAGTGTCAACACCTTAGTTGCTGAGAATATCAAGGCCTTGTTTAGAACCAGTGTCAGGGCTTCAGGTAGGGACAGCGTCAGACCCTGACGTAGGGAGAGCGACAGGGCCCGAGTGACGCCTAGCATCAGGTCCTTAGCTGGGGACACTGTCAGGGCATGACTCTGGAGGAGCATCAGGGCCTCTGTAGGATCAGCATTACGGTCTAAGTTACACACATGATCAGGGCCTCAGTTAGGTGGAGTGTCAAGGCCTTCGTTACGGATAGCTTCAGGGCCTGTGTTAGGGACAGCCTCACGGCTTTATTTAGGGCCAGCATCAGGGCTCATTTAGGGATAGTGTCAGGACCTTGGTTCGAGATGGGTCAGTATATTAGCTCAGGATAGTGTTAGGCCTTTAGTTATTGCCAGCAGCAGGGCCTGCATTAGGGACACCTTCCAGGCCTTACTTGCAAACAGTGTCAGGGCCTTAGTGATAACTAGTCAGGGCCTTAGTTAGGCACAGTATTAGGGCTTCAGGTAGGGTAAGAGGCAGGACATTACTACGGACTAGGGATAAAGTCAGGAATGGATGAGGGACACTTTGAACGCCTTACTTATCGAGAACACCTGGGCCTTCTTTAGGACCAGTATCACGGCCTTTGGTAGGGACAGTGTCACGGCAAGGCCTAGGAGGAGCATAAGGGCTTCTGTAGGATCAGCATCAGGGACTGGGGATGGGGATGGGGACGGGGATGGGGATGGGGATCGGGTAGGGGACGGCTAGGGCTAGGGTTAGGGCTAGGGCCTTAGTGAGGAATAGTGTCAAGGTCTTCCTTAGGGTCATTGTCAGGGCCTTAGTTAGGGTTAGCATCAGAGCCTTTGTTAGGTATAATGTCAGAGCTTGAGTTAGAAGTAGTGTCAGGGCATTAGTGAGGGACAGTGTCAGGTCCTTGGTTAGGACGAGCGTCAGAGCCTTTGTTATATATAATTGCAGGGCCAGAGTTACGAAGAGAGTACCGCCCTTACTTAGCGACAATATCAGTGCCTTAGTTAGGGACAGTATCACGGCCTTGGGGCTATATTCAGGGCCTGAATTAAGCATAGCATCGGGGCTTTAGTTGCCATAAGAGGCTTGACTTTAGCTAAAGACAGGGATAAGTTATGATCTAGGTATACTGTCAGGACATGACCCAGGTATAGTGTCAACACCTTAGTTGCTGAGAATATCAAGGCCTTGTTTAGAACCCGTGTCAGGGCTTCAGGTAGGGACAGCGTCACAGCCTGACGTAGGGAGAGCGACAGGGCCCGAGTGACGCCTAGCATCAGGTCTTTAGCTGGGGACACTGTCAGGGCATGACTCAGAAGCAGCATCATGGCCTCTGTAGGATCAGCATTATGGTCTTAGTTAAAGACATGATCAGGGCCTGAGTTAGGTGGAGTGACAACGCCTCCGTTACGGATAGCTTCAGGGCCTGTGTTAGGGACAGCCTCATGGCTTTATTTAGGGCCAGCATCAGGGCTGACTTAGGGTTAGTGTCAGGACCTTGGTTCGAGATGGGTCAGTATATTAGCTCAGGATAGTGTTAGGCCTTTAGTTATTGCCGGCAGCAGGGCCTGCATTAGGGACACCTTCCAGGCCTTACTTGCAAATAGTGTCAGGGCCTTAGTGATGACTAGTCAGGGCATTAGTTAGGCACAGTATTAGGCCTTCAGGTAGGGTAAGAGGCAGGACATTAACTACGGACTAGGGATAAAGTCAGGAACGGAGCAAGGGACACGTTGAAGGCCTTAGTTATCGACAGCACCTGGCCGATCTTTAGGACCAGTATCACGGCCTTTGGTAGGGACAGTGTCAGGGCAAGACCTAGGAGGAGCATAAGGGCCTCTGTAGGATCAGCATCAGGGACTGGGGATGGGAATGGGGATGGGGATGGAGATGGGGATGGGGATGGGGATGGGGATGGGGATGGGGATGGAGATGGGGATGGGGATGGGGACGGTGATGGGGATGGGGATCGGATAGGGGAGGGCTAGGGCTAAGGTTACGGCTAGGACCTTAGTTAGGAATAGTGTCAAGGCCTTAGTTAGTGTCACTGTCAGGGCCTTAGTTAGGGTTAGCATCACAGCCTTTGTTAGGTGTAATGTCAGAGCTTGAGTTAGAAGTAGTGTCAGGGCCTTAGTGAGGGACAGTGTCAGGTCCTTTGTAAGGACGAGCGTTAGAGATTTGTTATGTATAATGGCAGGGCCAGAGTTAGGAGGAGAGTCAGGCAATTAGTCAGGGACACTGTCAGGGACTTAGTTAGGGACAGTATCACGGCCTGAGTTAGTAGTAGTGTCAAGGCCTTAATTAAGGACAGTGTCAGGGCAAGGATTAAGAGGAGCATAAGGGCCTCTGTAGGAGCTGGGGCAGGAGCTGGGACTGGGGCTGGGGCTGAGGCTGGGGCTAGGGCTAGAGCTAGGGCTAGGGCTAGGGGCTTACATAGGAATAGTGTCAAGGCCTTAGTCAGGGTCAAAGTCAGGGCCTTAGTCAGGGTTAGCATCAGAGCCTTTCGTTAGGTATAATGTCAGGGCCTGAGTTAGAAGTAGTGTCAGGGCCTTAGTGAGGGACAGTGTCAGGGCCTTGGTTAGGACGAGCGTCAGAGCCTTTGTTATATATAATTGCAGGGCCAGACTTAGGAAGAGAGTACTGCCCTTACTTACGGACAATATCAGTGCCTTAGTTAGGGAGAGGATCACGGCCTTGGGGCTAAATTCAGGGCCTGAGTTAACCATAGCATCAGGGCTTTAGTTGCCATAAGAGGCTCGACTTTAGCTAAAGACAGGGATAACTTAAGATCTAGGTATACTGTCAGGACATGACCCAGGTATAGTGTCAACACATTAGTTACTGAGAATATCGGGGCCTGGTTTAGAACCAGTGTCAGGGCTTCAGGTAGGGACAGCGTCACAGCCTGACGTAGGGAGAGCGACAGGGCCCGAGTGACGCCTAGCATCAGGTCCTTAGCTGGGGACACTGTCAGGGCATGACTCAGGGGCAGCATAAGGGCCTCTGTAGGATCAGCATTACGGTCTTAGTTAAAGACATGATCAGGGCCTCAGTTAGGTGGAGTGTCAAGGCCTCCGTTAAGGATAGCTTCAGGGCCTGTGTTAGGGACAGCCTCAGGGCTTTATTTAGGGCCAGCATCAGGGCTGACTTAGGGATAGTGTCAGGACCTTGGTTCGAGATGGGTCAGTATATTAGCTCCGGATAGTGTTAGGTCTTTAGTTATTGCCGGCAGCAGGGCCTGCATTAGGGACAGCTTCCAGGCTTTACTTACAAACAGTGTCAGGGCCTTAGTGATGACTAGTGAGGGCCTTAGTTAGGCACAGTATTAGGGCTTCAGGTAGGGTAAGAGGCAGGACATTACTACGGACTAGGGATAAAGTCAGGAATGGAATGAGGGGACACTTTGAACGCCTTAGTTATCGAGAACACCTGGGCCTTTTTTAGGACCAGTATCACAGCCTTTGGTAGGGACAGTGTCAGGGCAAGACCTAGGAGGAGCATAAGGGCCTCTTTAGGATCAGCATCAGGGACTGGGGATGGGGATGGGGACGGGGATGGGGATGGGGATCGGGTAGGGGAGGGCTAGGGCTAGGGTTAGGGCTAGGGCCTTAGTGAGGAATAGTGTCAAGGTCTTAGTTAGGGTCATTGTCGGGGCCTTAGTTAGGGTTAGCATCAGAGCCTTTGTTAGGTATAATGTCAGAGCCTGAGTTAGAAGTAGTGTCAGGGCCTTAGTGAGGGACAGTGTCAGGTTCTTGGTAAGGACGAGCGTTAGAGCCTTTGTTATGTATAATGGCAGGTACAGAGTTAGGAGGAGAGTCAGGCAATTAGTCAGGGACACTGTCAGGTACTTAGTTAGGGACAGTATCACGGCCTGAGTTAGTAGAAGTCTCAAGGCCTTAGTTAAGGACAGTGTCAGGGCAAGGACTAGGAGGAGCATAAAGGCCTCTGTAGGAGCTGGGGCAGGAGCTGGGACTGGGGCTGGGACTGGGGCTGGGGCTAGCGCTAGGGGCTTACTTAGAAATAGTGTCAAGGCCTTAGTCAGGGTCACTGGCAGGGCCTTAGTTAGGGTTAGCATCAGAGCCTTCGTTAGGTATAACGTCACGGCCTGAGTTAGAAGTACTGTCAGGGCCTTAGTGATGGACAGTGTCAGGGCCTTGGTTAGGACGAACGTCAGAGCCTTTGTTATATATAATTGCAGGGCCAGACTTAGGAAGAGAGTACCGCCCTTACTTATGGACAATATCAGTGCCTTAGTTAGGGACAGTATCACGGCCTTGGGGCTAAATTCAGGGCCTGAGTTAAGCATAGCATCGGGGCTTTAGTTGCCATAAGAGGCTCGACTTTAGCTAAAGACAGGGATAAGTTATGATCTAGGTATACTGTCAGGACATGACCCAGGTATAGTGTCAACACATTAGTTACTGAGAATATCGGGGCCTTGTTTAGAACCAGTGTCAGGGCTTCAGGTAGGGACAGCGTCACAGCCTGACGAAGGGAGAGCGACGGGGCCCAAGTGACGCCTAGCATCAGGTCCTTAGCTGCGGACACTCTCAGGGCATGACTCAGGAGCAGCATCAGGGCCTCTGTAGGATCACCATTACGGTCTTACTTAAAGACATGATCAGGGCCTGAGTTAGGTGGAGTGTCAAGGCCTCCGTTACGGATAGCTTCAGGGCCTGTGTAAGGGACAGCCTCACGGCTTTATTTAGGGCCAGCATCAGGGCTCACTTAGGGATAGTGTCAGGACTTTGGCTCGAGATGGGTCAGTATATTAGCTCAGGATAGTGTTAGGCCTTTATTTATTTCCGGCAGCAGGGCCTGCATTAGGGACACCTTCCAGGCCTTATTTACAAACAGTGTCAGGACCTTAGAGATGACTAGTCAGGGCATTAGTTATGCACAGTATTAAGCCTTCAGGTCGGGTAAGAGGCAGGACATTAACTACGGACTAGGGATAAAGTCAGGAACGGAGCAAGGGACACTTTGAAGGCCTTAGTTATCGAGAGCACCTGGGCCATCTTTAGGACAAGTATCACGGCCTTTGGTAGGGACAGTGTCAGGGCAAGACCTAGGAGGAGCATAAGGGCCTCTGTAGGATCAGCATCAGGGACTGGGGATGGGGATGGGGATGGGGATGGGGATGGGGATCGGGTAGGGGAGGGCTAGGGCTAGGGTTAGGGCTAGGGCCTTAGTTAGAAATAGTGTCAAGGCCTTAGTTAGGGTCACTGTCAGGGCCTTAGTTAGGGTTAGCATCAGAGCCTTTGTTAGGTATAATGTCAGAGCTTGAGTTAGAAGTAGTGTCAGGGCCTTAGTGAGGGACAGTGTCAGGTTCTTGGTAAGGACGAGCGTTAGAGCCTTCGTTATGTATGATGGCAGAGACAGAGTTAGGAGGAGAGTCAGGCAATTAGTCAGGGACACTGTCAGGGACTTAGTTAGGGACAGTATCACGGCCTGAGTTAGTAGAAGTGTCAAGGCCTTAGTTAAGGACAGTGTCATGGCAAGGCTTAAGAGGAGCATAAAAGCCTCTGTAGGAGCTGGGGCAGGAGCTGGGGATGGGGCTGGGGCTGGGGATGCGGCTGGCGCTAGGGCTAGGGGCTTACTTAGGAATAGTGTCAAGGCCTTAGTTAGGGTCACTGTCAGGGCCTTAGTTAGGGTTAGCATCAGAGCCTTCGTTAGGTATAATGTCAGAGCTTGAGTTAGAAGTAGTGTCAGGGCCTTAGTGAGGGACAGTGTCAGGTCCTTGGTAAGGACGAGCGTTAGAGCCTTTGTTACGTATAATGGCAGGGACAGAGTTAGGAGGAGAGTCAGGCCATTAGTCAGGGACATTGTCAGGTACTTAGTTAGGGACAGTATCACGGTCTGAGTTAGTAGCAGTGTCAAGGCCTTAGTTAAGGACAGTGTCAGGGCAAGGACTAGGAGGAGCATAAAGGCCTCTGTAGGAGCTGGGGCAGGAGATGGGACTGGGGCTGGGGCTGGCGATGGGGCTGGGGCTAGGGCTAGGGCTAGGGGCTTACTTAGGAATAGTGTCAAGGCCTTAGTCAGGATCAATGTCAGGGCCTTAGTTAGGGTTAGCATCAGAGCCTTCGTTAGGTATAATGTCACGGCCTGAGTTAGAATTAGTGTCAGGGCCTTAGTGAGGGACAGTGTCAGGGCCTTGCTTAGGATAAGCGTCAGAGCCTTTGTTATATATAATTGCAGGGCCAGAGTTAGGAAGAGAGTATCGCCCTTACCTAGGGACAATATCAGTGCCTTAGTTAGGGACAGTACCACGGCCTTGGGGCTAAATTCAGGGCCTGAGTTAAGCATAGCATCAGGGCTTTAGTTGCCAGAAGAGGCTCGACTTTAGCTAAAGACAGGGATAAGTTATGATCTAGGTATACTGTCAGGACATGACCCAGGTATAGTGTCAACACCTTAGTTACTGAGAATATCGGGGCCTTCTTTAGAACCAGTGTCAGGGCTTCAGGTAGGGACAGCGTCACAGCCTGACGTAGGGAGAGCGACAGGGCCCGAGTGACGCCTAGCATCAGGTCCTTAGCTGGGGACACTGTCAGGGCATGACTCAGGAGGAGCATCAGGGCCTCTGTAGGATCAGCATTACGGTCTTAGTTACACACATGAATAGGGCCTCAGTTAGGTGGAGTGTCAAGGCCTCCGTTACGGATAGCTTCAGGGCCTGTGTTAGGGACAGCCTCAGGGCTTTATTTAGGGCCAGCATCAGGGCTGACTTAGGGATAGTGTCAGGACCTTGGTTCGAGATGGGTCAGTATATTAGCTCAGGATAGTGTTAGGCCTTTAGTTATTGCCGGCAGCAGGGCCTGCATTAGGGACACCTTCCAGGCCTTACTTGCAAACAGTGTCAGGGCCTTAGTGATGACTACTCAGGGCCTTAGTTAGGCACAGTATTAGGGCTTCAGGTAGGGTAAGAGGCAGGACATTACTACGGACTAGGGATAAAGTCAGGAATGGAATGAGGGACACTTTGAACGCCTTACTTATCGAGAACACCTGGGCCTTCTTTAGGACCAGTATCACGGCCTTTGGTAGGGACAGTGTCACGGCAAGGCCTAGGAGGAGCATAAGGGCCTCTGTATGATCAGCATCAGTGACTGGGGATGGGGATGGGGACGGGGATGGGGATGGGGATCGGGTAGGGGAGGGCTAGGGTTAGGGCTAGGGCCTTAGTGAGGAATAGTGTCAAGGTCTTAGTTAGGGTCATTGTCAGGGCCTTAGTTAGGGTTAGCATCAGAGCCTTTGTTAGGTATAATGTCAAAGCTTGAGTTAGAAGTAGTGTCAGGGCCTTAGTGAGGGACAGTGTCAGGTCCTTGGTTAGGACGAGCGTCAGAGCCTTTGTTATATATAATTGCAGGGCCAGAGTTACGAAGAGAGTACTGCCCTTACTTACGGACAATATCAGTGCCTTAGTTAGGGACAGTATCACGGCCTTGGGGCTATATTCAGGGCCTGAGTTAACCATAGCATCAGGGCTTTAGTTGCCATAAGAGGCTCGACTTTAGCTAAAGACAGGGATAAGTTATGATCTAGGCATACTGTCAGGAGATGACCCAGGTATACTGTCAACACCTTAGTTGCTGAGAATATTAAGGCCTTGTTTAGAACCAGTGTCAGGGCTTCAGGTAGGGACAGCGTCAGAGCCTGACGTAGGGAGAGCGACAGGGCCCGAGTGATGCCTAGCATCAGGTCCTTAGCTGGGGACACTGTCAGGGCATGACTCAGGAGCAGCATCAGGGCCTCTGTAGGATCAGCATTACGGTCTTAGTTACAGACATGATCAGGGCCTCAGTTAGGTGGAGTGTCAAGGCCTCCGTTACGGATAGCTTCAGAGCCTGTGTTAGGGACAGCCTCACGGCTTTATTTAGGGCCAGCATCAGGGCTGACCTAGGCTTAGTGTCAGGACCTTGGTTAAGGATGGGTCAGTATATTAGCTCAGGATAGTGTTAGGCCTTTAGTTATTGCCGGCAGCAGGGCCTGCATTAGGGACACCTTCCAGGCCTTACTTACAAACAGTGTCAGGGACTTAGTGATAACTAATCAGGGCCTTAGTTAGGCACAGTATTAGGGCTTCAGGTAGGGTAAGAGGCAGGACATTAACTACGGACTAGGGATAAAGTCAGGAATGGAGCAAGGGACACTTTGAAGGCCTTAGTTATCGAGAGCACCTGGGCCTTCTTTAGGACCAGTATCACGGCCTTTGGTAGGGACAGTGTCAGGGCAAGACCTAGGAGGAGCATAAGGGCTTCTGTAGGATCAGCATCAGGGACTGCGGATGGGCATGGGCATGGGGATGGGGATGGGGAAGGGGGTGGGGATGGGGATGGGAATCAGGTAGGGGAGGGCTAGGGCTAGGGTTAGGGCTAGGGCCTTAGTGAGGAATAGTGTCAAGGCCTTAGTTAGGGTCACTGTCAGGGCCTTAGTTAGGGTTAGCATCAGAGCCTTCGTTAGGTATAATGTCACGGCCTGAGTTAGAAGTAGTGTCAGGGCCTTAGTGAGGGACAGTGTCAGGGCCTTGGTTAGGACGAGCGTCAGAGCCTTTGTTATATATAATTGCAGGGCCAGAGTTACGAAGAGAGTACTGCCCTTACTAAGCGACAATATCAGTGCCTTAGTTAGGGACAGTATCACGGCCTTGGGGCTATATTCAGGGCCTGAGTTAAGCATAGCATCAGGGCTTTAGTTGCCATAAGAGGCTCGACTTTAGCTAAAGACAGAGATAAGTTATGATCTAGATATACTGTCAGGACATGACCCAGGTATAGTGTCAACACCTTAGTTACTGAGAATATCGGGGCCTTCTTTAGAACCAGTGTCAGGGCTTCAGGTAGGGACAGCGTCACAGCCTGACGTAGGGAGAGCGACAGGGCCCGAGTGACGCCTAGCATCAGGTCCTTAGCTGGGGACACTGTCAGGGCATGACTCAGGAGCAGCATCAGGGCCTCTGTAGGATCAGCATTACGGTCTTAGTTACAGACATGATCAGGGCCTGAGTTACGGGGAGTGTCAAGGCCTCCGTTACGGATAGCTTCAGGGCCTGTATTTTTGGTTATTTTTTTTTGTTTTTTTTTTTTTGTTCTTGTTTTGTTTTTGTTTTTATTTTTTTTGCGGTATGCGGGCCTCTCACTGTTGTGGCCTCTCCCATTGCGGAGAACAGGCTCCGGACGCGCAGGCTCAGCAGCCATGGCTCACGGGCCCAGACGCTCCACGGCATGTGCGATCTTCCCGGACCGGGGCAAGAACCTGTGTCCCCTGCATCGGCAGGCGGACTCTCAACCACTGCGAAACCAGGGAAGCTCCAGGGCCTGTGTTAGGGACAGCCTCACGGCTTTATTTAGGGCCAGCATCAGGGCTGACTTAGGGTTAGTGTCAGGACCTTGGTTCGAGATGGGTCAGTATATTAGCTCAGGATAGTGTTAGGCCTTTAGTTATTGCCGGCAGCAGGGCCTGCATTAGGGACACCTTCCAGGCCTTACTTACAAACAGTGTCAGGGACTTAGTGATAACTAATCAGGGCCTTAGTTAGGCACAGTATTAGGGCTTCAGGTAGGGTAAGAGGCAGGACATTAACTACGGACTAGGGATAAAGTCAGGAATGGAGCAAGGGACACTTTGAAGGCCTTAGTTATCGAGAGCACCTGGGCCTTCTTTAGGACCAGTATCACGGCCTTTGGTAGGGACAGTGTCAGGGCAAGACCTAGGAGGAGCATAAGGGCTTCTGTAGGATCAGCATCAGGGACTGGGGATGGGCATGGGCATGGGGATGGGGATGGGGAAGGGGATGGGGATGGGGATGGGAATCGGGTAGGGGAGGGCTAGGGCTAGGGTTAGGGCTAGGGCCTTAGTGAGGAATAGTGTCAAGGCCTTAGTTAGGGTCACTGTCAGGGCCTTAGTTAGGGTTAGCATCAGAGCCTTCGTTAGGTATAATGTCACGGCCTTAGTTAGAAGTAGTGTCAGGGCCTTAGTGCGGGACAGTGTCAGGGCCTTGGTTAGGACGAGCGTCAGAGCCTTTGTTATATATAATTGCAGGGCCAGAGTTACGAAGAGAGTACTGCCCTTACAAAGCGACAATATCAGTGCCGTACTTAGGGACAGTATCACGGCCTTGGGGCTATATTCAGGGCCTGAGTTAAGCATAGCATCAGGGCTTTAGTTGCCATAAGAGGCTCGACTTTAGCTAAAGACAGAGATAAGTTATGATCTAGATATACTGTCAGGACATGACCCAGGTATAGTGTCAACACCTTAGTTACTGAGAATATCGGGGCCTTCTTTAGAACCAGTGTCAGGGCTTCAGGTAGGGACAGCGTCACAGCCTGACGTAGGGAGAGCGACAGGGCCCGAGTGACGCCTAGCATCAGGTCCTTAGCTGGGGACACTGTCAGGGCATGACTCAGGAGCAGCATCAGGGCCTCTGTAGGATCAGCATTACGGTCTTAGTTACAGACATGATCAGGGCCTGAGTTACGGGGAGTGTCAAGGCCTCCGTTACGGATAGCTTCAGGGCCTGTATTTTTGGTTATTTTTTTTTGTTTTTTTTTTTTTGTTCTTGTTTTGTTTTTGTTTTTATTTTTTTTGCGGTATGCGGGCCTCTCACTGTTGTGGCCTCTCCCATTGCGGAGAACAGGCTCCGGACGCGCAGGCTCAGCAGCCATGGCTCACGGGCCCAGACGCTCCACGGCATGTGCGATCTTCCCGGACCGGGGCAAGAACCTGTGTCCCCTGCATCGGCAGGCGGACTCTCAACCACTGCGAAACCAGGGAAGCTCCAGGGCCTGTGTTAGGGACAGCCTCACGGCTTTATTTAGGGCCAGCATCAGGGCTGACTTAGGGTTAGTGTCAGGACCTTGGTTCGAGATGGGTCAGTATATTAGCTCAGGATAGTGTTAGGCCTTTAGTTATTGCCGGCAGCAGGGCCTGCATTAGGGACACCTTCCAGGCCTTACTTACAAACAGTGTCAGGGACTTAGTGATAACTAATCAGGGCCTTAGTTAGGCACAGTATTAGGGCTTCAGGTAGGGTAAGAGGCAGGACATTAACTACGGACTAGGGATAAAGTCAGGAATGGAGCAAGGGACACTTTGAAGGCCTTAGTTATCGAGAGCACCTGGGCCTTCTTTAGGACCAGTATCACGGCCTTTGGTAGGGACAGTGTCAGGGCAAGACCTAGGAGGAGCATAAGGGCTTCTGTAGGATCAGCATCAGGGACTGGGGATGGGCATGGGCATGGGGATGGGGATGGGGAAGGGGATGGGGATGGGGATGGGAATCGGGTAGGGGAGGGCTAGGGCTAGGGTTAGGGCTAGGGCCTTAGTGAGGAATAGTGTCAAGGCCTTAGTTAGGGTCACTGTCAGGGCCTTAGTTAGGGTTAGCATCAGAGCCTTCGTTAGGTATAATGTCACGGCCTTAGTTAGAAGTAGTGTCAGGGCCTTAGTGCGGGACAGTGTCAGGGCCTTGGTTAGGACGAGCGTCAGAGCCTTTGTTATATATAATTGCAGGGCCAGAGTTACGAAGAGAGTACTGCCCTTACAAAGCGACAATATCAGTGCCGTACTTAGGGACAGTATCACGGCCTTGGGGCTATATTCAGGGCCTGAGTTAAGCATAGCATCAGGGCTTTAGTTGCCATAAGAGGCTCGACTTTAGCTAAAGACAGAGATAAGTTATGATCTAGATATACTGTCAGGACATGACCCAGGTATAGTGTCAACACCTTAGTTACTGAGAATATCGGGGCCTTCTTTAGAACCAGTGTCAGGGCTTCAGGTAGGGACAGCGTCACAGCCTGACGTAGGGAGAGCGACAGGGCCCGAGTGACGCCTAGCATCAGGTCCTTAGCTGGGGACACTGTCAGGGCATGACTCAGGAGGAGCATCAGGGCCTCTGTAGGATCAGCATTACGGTCTTAGTTAAAGACATGATCAGGGCCTGAGTTAGGTGGAGTGTCAAGGCCTCCGTTACGGATAGCTTCAGGGCCTGTGTTAGGGACAGCCTCACGGCTTTATTTAGGGCCAGCATCAGGGCTCACTTAGGGATAGTGTCAGGACATTGGTTCGAGATGGGTCAGTATATTAGCTCAGGATAGTGTTAGGCCTTTAGTTTTTGCCGGCAGCAGGGCCTGCATTAGGGACACCTTCCAGGCCTTACTTGCAAACAGTCTCAGGACCTTAGTGATGACTAGTCAGGGCCTTAGTTAGGCACAGTATTAGGGCTTCAGGTAGGGTAAGAGGCAGGACATTAACTACGGACTAGGGATAAAGTCAGGAATGGAATGAGGGACACTTTGAACGCCTTACTTATCGAGAACACCTGGGCCTTCTTTAGGACCAGTATCACGGCCTTTGGTAGGGACAGTGTCACGGCAAGGCCTAGGAGGAGCATAAGGGCTTCTGTAGGATCAGCATCAGGGACTGGGGATGGGGATAGGGACGGGGATGGCGATGGGGATCGGGTAGGGGAGGGCTAGGGCTAGGGTTAGGGCTAGGGCCTTAGTGAGGAATAGTGTCAAGGTCTTCCTTAGGGTCATTGTCAGGGCCTTAGTTAGGGTTAGCATCAGAGCCTTTGTTAGGTATAATGTCAGAGCTTGAGTTAGAAGTAGTGTCAGGGCCTTAGTGAGGGACAGTGTCAGGTCCTTGCTTAGGACGAGCGTCAGAGCCTTTGTTATATATAATTGCAGGGCCAGAGTTACGAAGAGAGTACCGCCCTTACTTAGCGACAATATCAGTGCCTTAGTTAGGGACAGTATCACGGCCTTGGGGCTATATTCAGGGCCTGAGTTAAGCATAGCATCAGGGCTTTAGTTGCCATAAGAGGCTCGACTTTAGCTAAAGACAGGGATAAGTTATGATCTAGGTATACTGTCAGGACATGACCCAGGTATAGTGTCAACACCTTAGTTGCTGAGAATATTAAGGCCTTGTTTAGAACCAGTGTCAGGGCTTCAGGTAGGGACAGCGTCACAGCCTGACGTAGGGAGAGCGACAGGGCCCGAGTGACGCCTAGCATCAGGTCCTTAGCTGGGGACACTGTCAGGGCATGACTCAGGAGCAGCATCAGGGCCTCTGTAGGATCAGCATTACGGTCTTAGTTACAGACATGATCAGGGCCTGAGTTACGGGGAGTGTCAAGGCCTCCGTTACGGATAGCTTCAGGGCCTGTATTTTTGGTTATTTTTTTTTGTTTTTTTTTTTTTGTTCTTGTTTTGTTTTTGTTTTTATTTTTTTTGCGGTATGCGGGCCTCTCACTGTTGTGGCCTCTCCCATTGCGGAGAACAGGCTCCGGACGCACAGGCTCAGCAGCCATGGCTCACGGGCCCAGACGCTCCACGGCATGTGCGATCTTCCCGGACCGGGGCAAGAACCTGTGTCCCCTGCATCGGCAGGCGAACTCTCAACCACTGCGTCACCAGGGAAGCCCCAGGGCCTGTGTTAGGGACAGCCTCACGGCTTTATTTAGGGCCAGCATCAGGGCTGACTTAGGGTTAGTGTCAGGACCTTGGTTCGAGATGGGTCAGTATATTAGCTCAGGATAGTGTTAGGCCTTTAGTTATTGCCGGCAGCAGGGCCTGCATTAGGGACACCTTCCAGGCCTTACTTACAAACAGTGTCAGGACCTTAGCGATAACTAATCAGGGCCTTAGTTAGGAACAGTATTAGGGCTTCAGGTAGGGTAAGAGGCAGGACATTAACTACGGACTAGGGATAAAGTCAGGAACGGAGCAAGGGACACTTTGTAGGCCTTAGTTATCGAGAGCACCTGGGCCTTCTTTAGGACCAGTATCACAGCCTTTGGTAGGGACAGTGTCAGGGCAAGACCTAGGAGGAGAATAAGGGCCTCTGTAGGATCAGCATCAGGGACTGGGGATGGGCATGGGCATGGGGATCGGGATGGGGAAGGGGATGGGGATCGGGTAGGGGAGGGCTAGGGCTACGGTTAGCGCTAGGGCCTTAGTTAGGAATAGTGTCAAGGCCTTAGTTAGGGTCACTGTCAGGGCCTTAGTTAGGGTTAGCATCAGAGCCTTCGTTAGGTATAATGTCACGGCCTGAGTTAGAAGTAGTGTCAGGGCCTTAGTGAGGGACAGTGTCAGGGCCTTGGTTAGGACGAGCGTCAGAGCCTTTCTTATATATAATTGCAGGGCCAGAGTTACGAAGAGAGTACCGCCCTTACCTAGGGACAATATCAGTGCCTTAGTTAGGGACAGTATCACGGCCTTGGGGCTAAATTCAGGGCCTGAGTTAAGCATAGCATCAGGGCTTTAGTTGCCATAACAGGCTCGACTTTAGCTAAAGACAGGGATAAGTTATGATCTAGGTATACTGTCAGGACATGACCCAGGTATAGTGTGAACACATTAGTTACTGAGAATATCGGGGCCTTGTTTAGAACCAGTGTCAGGGCTTCAGGGAGGGACAGCGTCAGAGCCTGACGTAGGGAGAGCGACAGGGCCCGAGTGACGCCTAGCATCAGGTCCTTAGCTGGGGACACTGTCAGGGCATGACTCAGGGGCAGCATAAGGGCCTCTGTAGGATCAGCATTACGGTCTTAGTTAAAGACATGATCAGGGCCTCAGTTAGGTGCAGTGTCAACGCCTCCGTTAAGGATAGCTTCAGGGCCTGTGTTAGGGACAGCCTCAGGGCTTTATTTAGGGCCAGCATCAGGGCTCACTTAGGGATAGTGTCTGGACCTCGAGATGGGTCAGTATATTAGCTCAGGATAGTGTTAGGCCTTTAGTTATTGCCGTCAGCAGGGCCGGCATTAGGGACAGCTTACAGGCTTTACTTACAAACAGTGTCAGGGCCTTAGTGATGACTAGTGAGGGCCTTAGTTAGGCACATTATTGGGGCTTCAGGTAGGGTAAGAGGCAGGACATTACTACGGACTAGGGATAAAGTCAGGAATGGAATGAGGGACACTTTGAACGCCTTACATATCGAGAACACCTGGGCCTTCTTTAGGACCAGTATCACGGCCTTAGGTAGGGACAGTGTCATGGCAAAGCCTAGGAGGAGCATAAGGGCTTCTGTAGGATCAGCATCAGGGACTGGGGATGGGGATGGGGACGGCGATGGGGATGGGGATTGGGTAGGGGAGGGCGAGGGCTAGGGCTAGGGTTAGGGCTAGGGCCTTAGTGAGGAATAGTGTCAAGGTCTTAGTTCGGGTCATTGTCAGGGCCTTAGTTAGGTTTAGCATCAGAGCCTTTGTTAGGTATAATGTCAGAGCTTGAGTTAGAAGTAGTGTCAGGGCCTTAGTGAGGGACAGTGTCAGGTTCTTGGTAAGGACGAGCGTTAGAGCCTTCGTTATGTATGATGGCAGAGACAGAGTTAGGAGGAGAGTCAGGCAATTAGTCACGGACACTGTCAGGGACTTAGGGACAGTATCACGGCCTGAGTTAGTAGAAGTGTCAAGGCCTTAGTTAAGGACAGTGTCATAGCAAGGCTTAAGAGGAGCATAAAAGCCTCTGTAGGAGCTGGGGCAGGAGCTGGGGATGGGGCTGGGGCCGGGGATGCGGCTGGCGCTAGCGCTAGGGGCTTACTTAGGAATAGTGTCAAGGCCTTAGTTAGGGTCACTGTCAGGGCCTTAGTTAGGGTTAGTATCAGAGCCTTCGTTAGGTATAATGTCACGGCCTGAGTTAGAAGTAGTGTCAGGGCCTTAGTGCGGGACAGTGTCAGGGCCTTGGTTAGGACGAGCGTCAGAGCCTTTGTTATATATAATTGCAGGGCCAGAGTTACGAAGAGAGTACCGCCCTTACTTAGCGACAATATCAGTGCCTTAGTTCGGGACAGTATCACGGCCTTGGGGCTAAATTCAGGGCCTGAGTTAACCATAGCATCAGGGCTTTAGTTGCCAGAAGAGGCTCGACTTTAGCTAAAGACAGGGATAAGTTATGATCTAGGTATACTGTCAGGACATGACCCAGGTACAGTGTCAACACCTTAGTTGCTGAGAATATCAGGGCCTTGTTTAGAACCCGTGTCAGGGCTTCAGGTAGGGACAGCGTCACAGCCTGACGTAGGGAGAGCGACAGGGCCCGAGTGACGCCTAGCATCAGGTCCTTAGCTGGGGACACTGTCAGGGCATGACTCAGGAGCAGCATCAGGGCCTCTGTAGGATCAGCATTATGGTCTTAGTTAAAGACATGATCAGGGCCTGAGTTAGGTGGAGTGTCAACGCCTCCGTTACGGATAGCTTCAGGGCCTGTGTTAGGGACAGCCTCACGGCTTTATTTAGGGCCAGCATCAGGGCTCACTTAGGGTTAGTGTCAGGACCTTGGTTCGAGATGGGTCAGTATATTAGCTCAGGATAGTGTTAGGCCTTTAGTTATTGCCGGCAGCAGGGCCTGCATTAGGGACACCTTCCAGGCCTTACTTACAAACAGTGTCACGGCCTTAGTGATAACTAGTCAGGGCCTTAGTTAGGCACAGTATTAGGGCTTCCGGTAGGGTGAGAGGCAGGACATTAACTACGGACTAGGGATAAAGTCAGGAACGGAGCAAGGGACACTTTGAAGGCCTTAGTTATCGAGAGCACCTGGGCCTTTTTTAGGACCAGTATCACAGCCTTTGGTAGGGACAGTGTCACGGCAAGGCCTAGGAGGAGCATAAGGGCCTCTGTAGGATCAGCATCAGGGACTGGGGATGGGGATGGGGAGGGGGATGGGGATGGGGATCGGGTAGGGGAGGGCTAGGGCTAGGGTTAGGGCTAGGGCCTTAGTGAGGAATAGTGTCAAGGTCTTAGTTCGGGTCATTGTCAGGGCCTTAGTTAGGGTTAGCATCAGAGCCTTCGTTAGGTATAATGTCAGAGCTTGAGTTAAAAGTAGTGTCAGGGCCTTAGTGAGGGACAGTGTCAGGTTCTTGGTAAGGACGAGCGTTAGAACATTTGTTATGTATAATGGCAGGGACAGAGTTAGGAGGAGAGTCAGGTAATTAGCCAGGGACATTGTCAGGTACTTATTTAGGGACAGTATCACGGCCTGAGTTAGTAGCAGTGTCAAGGCCTTAGTTAAGGACAGTGTCAGGGCAAAGACTAGGAGGAGCATAAAGGCCTCTGTAGGAGCTGGGGCAGGAGATGGGACTGGGGCTGGGGCTGGCGATGGGGCTGGGGCTAGGGCTAGGGCTAGGGGCTTACTTAGGAATAGTGTCAAGGCCTTAGTCAGGATCAATGTCAGGGCCTTAGTTAGGGTTAGCATCAGAGCCTTCGTTAGGTATAATGTCACGGCCTGAGTTAGAATTAGTGTCAGGGCCTTAGTGAGGGACAGTGTCAGGGCCTTGCTTAGGATAAGCGTCAGAGCCTTTGTTATATATAATTGCAGGGCCAGAGTTACGAAGAGAGTATCGCCCTTACCTAGGGACAATATCAGTGCCTTACTTAGGGACATTACCACGGCCTTGGGGCTAAATTCAGGGCCTGAGTTAAGCATAGCATCAGGGCTTTAGTTGCCAGAAGAGGCTCGACTTTAGCTAAAGACAGGGATAAGTTATGATCTAGGTATACTGTCAGGACATGACCCAGGTATACTGTCAACACCTTAGTTACTGAGAATATCGGGGCCTTCTTTAGAACCAGTGTCAGGGCTTCAGGTAGGGACAGCGTCAGAGCCTGACGTAGGGAGAGCGACAGGGCCCGAGTGACGCCTAGCATCAGGTCCTTAGCTGGGGACGCTGTCAGGGCATGACTCAGGAGCAGCATCAGGGCCTCTGTAGGATCAGCATTACGGTCTTAGTTACACACATGATCAGGGCCTGAGTTAGGTGGAGTGTCAACGCCTCCGTTACGGATAGCTTCAGGGCCTGTGTTAGGGACAGCCTCACGGCTTTATTTAGGGCCAGCATCAGGGCTGACCTAGGCTTAGTGTCAGGACCTTGGTTCGAGATGGGTCAGTATATTAGCTCAGGATAGTGTTAGGCCTTTAGTTATTGCCGGCAGCAGGGCCTGCATTAGGGACACCTTCCAGGCCTTACTTACAAACGGTGTCAGGGCCTTAGTGATAACTAGTCAGGGCCTTAGTTAGGCACAGTATTAGGGCTTCCGGTAGGGTAAGAGGCAGGACATTAACTACGGACTAGGGATAAAGTCAGGAACGGAGCAAGGGACACTTTGAAGGCCTTAGTTATCGAGAGCACCTGGGCCTTCTTTAGGACCAGTATCACGGCCTTTGGAAGGGACACTGTCAGGGCAAGACCAAGGAGGAGCATAAGGGCCTCTGTAGGATCAGCATCAGGGACTGGGGATGGGCATGGGGATGGGGATGGGGATGGGGATGGGGATGGGGATCGGGTAGGAGAGGGGTAGGGCTAGTGTTAGCGCTAGGGCCTTAGTTAGGAATAGTGTCAAAGCCTTAGTTAGGGTCACTGTCAGGGCCTTAGTTAGGGTTAGCATCAGAGCCTTCGTTAGGTATAATGTCACGGCCTGAGTTAGAAGTAGTGTCAGGGCCTTAGTGAGGGACAGTGTCAGGGCCTTGGTTAGGACGAGCGTCAGAGCCTTTGTTATATATAATTGCAGGGCCAGAGTTACGAAGAGAGTACCGCCCTTACCTAGGGACAATATCAGTGCCTTAGTTAGGGACAGTATCATGGCCTTGGGGCTAAATTCAGGGCCTGAGTTAAGCATAGCATCGGGGCTTTAGTTGCCATAACAGGCTCGACTTTAGCTAAAGACAGGGATAAGTTATGATCTAGGTATACTGTCAGGACATGACCCAGGTATAGTGTGAACACATTAGTTACTGAGAATATCGGGGCCTTGTTTAGAACCAGTGTCAGGGCTTCAGGGAGGGACAGCGTCAGAGCCTGACGTAGGGAGAGCGACAGGGCCCGAGTGACGCCTAGCATCAGGTCCTTAGCTGGGGACACTGTCAGGGCATGACTCAGGGGCAGCATAAGGGCCTCTGTAGGATCAGCATTACGGTCTTAGTTAAAGACATGATCAGGGCCTCAGTTAGGTGCAGTGTCAACGCCTCCGTTAAGGATAGCTTCAGGGCCTGTGTTAGGGACAGCCTCAGGGCTTTATTTAGGGCCAGCATCAGGGCTCACTTAGGGATAGTGTCTGGACCTCGAGATGGGTCAGTATATTAGCTCAAGAGAGTGTTAGGCCTTTAGTTATTGCCGGCAGCAGGGCCTGCATTAGGGACAGCTTCCAGGCTTTACTTACAAACAGTGTCAGGGCCTTAGTGATGACTAGTGAGGGCCTTAGTTAGGCACAGTATTAGGGCTTCAGGTAGGGTAAGAGGCAGGACATTACTACGGACTAGGGATAAAGTCAGGAATGGAATGAGGGACACTTTGAACGCCTTACATATCGAGAACACCTGGGCCTTCTTTAGGACCAGTATCACGGCCTTAGGTAGGGACAGTGTCATGGCAAAGCCTAGGAGGAGCATAAGGGCTTCTGTAGGATCAGCATCAGGGACTGGGGATGGGGATGGGGACGGCGATGGGGATGGGGATTGGGTAGGGGAGGGCGAGGGCTAGGGCTAGGGTTAGGGCTAGGGCCTTAGTGAGGAATAGTGTCAAGGTCTTAGTTCGGGTCATTGTCAGGGCCTTAGTTAGGTTTAGCATCAGAGCCTTTGTTAGGTATAATGTCAGAGCTTGAGTTAGAAGTAGTGTCAGGGCCTTAGTGAGGGACAGTGTCAGGTTCTTGGTAAGGACGAGCGTTAGAGCCTTCGTTATGTATGATGGCAGAGACAGAGTTAGGAGGAGAGTCAGCCAATTAGTCACGGACACTGTCAGGGACTTAGGGACAGTATCACGGCCTGAGTTAGTAGAAGTGTCAAGGCCTTAGTTAAGGACAGTGTCATAGCAAGGCTTAAGAGGAGCATAAAAGCCTCTGTAGGAGCTGGGGCAGGAGCTGGGGATGGGGCTGGGGCCGGGGATGCGGCTGGCGCTAGCGCTAGGGGCTTACTTAGGAATAGTGTCAAGGCCTTAGTTAGGGTCACTGTCAGGGCCTTAGTTAGGGTTAGTATCAGAGCCTTCGTTAGGTATAATGTCACGGCCTGAGTTAGAAGTAGTGTCAGGGCCTTAGTGCGGGACAGTGTCAGGGCCTTGGTTAGGACGAGCGTCAGAGCCTTTGTTATATATAATTGCAGGGCCAGAGTTACGAAGAGAGTACCGCCCTTACTTAGCGACAATATCAGTGCCTTAGTTCGGGACAGTATCACGGCCTTGGGGCTAAATTCAGGGCCTGAGTTAACCATAGCATCAGGGCTTTAGTTGCCAGAAGAGGCTCGACTTTAGCTAAAGACAGGGATAAGTTATGATCTAGGTATACTGTCAGGACATGACCCAGGTACAGTGTCAACACCTTAGTTGCTGAGAATATCAGGGCCTTGTTTAGAACCCGTGTCAGGGCTTCAGGTAGGGACAGCGTCACAGCCTGACGTAGGGAGAGCGACAGGGCCCGAGTGACGCCTAGCATCAGGTCCTTAGCTGGGGACACTGTCAGGGCATGACTCAGGAGCAGCATCAGGGCCTCTGTAGGATCAGCATTATGGTCTTAGTTAAAGACATGATCAGGGCCTGAGTTAGGTGGAGTGTCAACGCCTCCGTTACGGATAGCTTCAGGGCCTGTGTTAGGGACAGCCTCACGGCTTTATTTAGGGCCAGCATCAGGGCTCACTTAGGGTTAGTGTCAGGACCTTGGTTCGAGATGGGTCAGTATATTAGCTCAGGATAGTGTTAGGCCTTTAGTTATTGCCGGCAGCAGGGCCTGCATTAGGGACACCTTCCAGGCCTTACTTACAAACAGTGTCACGGCCTTAGTGATAACTAGTCAGGGCCTTAGTTAGGCACAGTATTAGGGCTTCCGGTAGGGTGAGAGGCAGGACATTAACTACGGACTAGGGATAAAGTCAGGAACGGAGCAAGGGACACTTTGAAGGCCTTAGTTATCGAGAGCACCTGGGCCTTTTTTAGGACCAGTATCACAGCCTTTGGTAGGGACAGTGTCACGGCAAGGCCTAGGAGGAGCATAAGGGCCTCTGTAGGATCAGCATCAGGGACTGGGGATGGGGATGGGGAGGGGGATGGGGATGGGGATCGGGTAGGGGAGGGCTAGGGCTAGGGTTAGGGCTAGGGCCTTAGTGAGGAATAGTGTCAAGGTCTTAGTTCGGGTCATTGTCAGGGCCTTAGTTAGGGTTAGCATCAGAGCCTTCGTTAGGTATAATGTCAGAGCTTGAGTTAAAAGTAGTGTCAGGGCCTTAGTGAGGGACAGTGTCAGGTTCTTGGTAAGGACGAGCGTTAGAACATTTGTTATGTATAATGGCAGGGACAGAGTTAGGAGGAGAGTCAGGTAATTAGCCAGGGACATTGTCAGGTACTTATTTAGGGACAGTATCACGGCCTGAGTTAGTAGCAGTGTCAAGGCCTTAGTTAAGGACAGTGTCAGGGCAAAGACTAGGAGGAGCATAAAGGCCTCTGTAGGAGCTGGGGCAGGAGATGGGACTGGGGCTGGGGCTGGCGATGGGGCTGGGGCTAGGGCTAGGGCTAGGGGCTTACTTAGGAATAGTGTCAAGGCCTTAGTCAGGATCAATGTCAGGGCCTTAGTTAGGGTTAGCATCAGAGCCTTCGTTAGGTATAATGTCACGGCCTGAGTTAGAATTAGTGTCAGGGCCTTAGTGAGGGACAGTGTCAGGGCCTTGCTTAGGATAAGCGTCAGAGCCTTTGTTATATATAATTGCAGGGCCAGAGTTACGAAGAGAGTATCGCCCTTACCTAGGGACAATATCAGTGCCTTACTTAGGGACATTACCACGGCCTTGGGGCTAAATTCAGGGCCTGAGTTAAGCATAGCATCAGGGCTTTAGTTGCCAGAAGAGGCTCGACTTTAGCTAAAGACAGGGATAAGTTATGATCTAGGTATACTGTCAGGACATGACCCAGGTATACTGTCAACACCTTAGTTACTGAGAATATCGGGGCCTTCTTTAGAACCAGTGTCAGGGCTTCAGGTAGGGACAGCGTCAGAGCCTGACGTAGGGAGAGCGACAGGGCCCGAGTGACGCCTAGCATCAGGTCCTTAGCTGGGGACGCTGTCAGGGCATGACTCAGGAGCAGCATCAGGGCCTCTGTAGGATCAGCATTACGGTCTTAGTTACACACATGATCAGGGCCTGAGTTAGGTGGAGTGTCAAGGCCTCCGTTACGGATAGCTTCAGGGCCTGTGTTAGGGACAGCCTCACGGCTTTATTTAGGGCCAGCATCAGGGCTGACCTAGGCTTAGTGTCAGGACCTTGGTTCGAGATGGGTCAGTATATTAGCTCAGGATAGTGTTAGGCCTTTAGTTATTGCCGGCAGCAGGGCCTGCATTAGGGACACCTTCCAGGCCTTACTTACAAACGGTGTCAGGGCCTTAGTGATAACTAGTCAGGGCCTTAGTTAGGCACAGTATTAGGGCTTCCGGTAGGGTAAGAGGCAGGACATTAACTACGGACTAGGGATAAAGTCAGGAACGGAGCAAGGGACACTTTGAAGGCCTTAGTTATCGAGAGCACCTGGGCCTTCTTTAGGACCAGTATCACGGCCTTTGGAAGGGACACTGTCAGGGCAAGACCAAGGAGGAGCATAAGGGCCTCTGTAGGATCAGCATCAGGGACTGGGGATGGGCATGGGGATGGGGATGGGGATGGGGATGGGGATGGGGATCGGGTAGGAGAGGGGTAGGGCTAGTGTTAGCGCTAGGGCCTTAGTTAGGAATAGTGTCAAAGCCTTAGTTAGGGTCACTGTCAGGGCCTTAGTTAGGGTTAGCATCAGAGCCTTCGTTAGGTATAATGTCACGGCCTGAGTTAGAAGTAGTGTCAGGGCCTTAGTGAGGGACAGTGTCAGGGCCTTGGTTAGGACGAGCGTCAGAGCCTTTGTTATATATAATTGCAGGGCCAGAGTTACGAAGAGAGTACCGCCCTTACCTAGGGACAATATCAGTGCCTTAGTTAGGGACAGTATCATGGCCTTGGGGCTAAATTCAGGGCCTGAGTTAAGCATAGCATCGGGGCTTTAGTTGCCATAACAGGCTCGACTTTAGCTAAAGACAGGGATAAGTTATGATCTAGGTATACTGTCAGGACATGACCCAGGTATAGTGTGAACACATTAGTTACTGAGAATATCGGGGCCTTGTTTAGAACCAGTGTCAGGGCTTCAGGGAGGGACAGCGTCAGAGCCTGACGTAGGGAGAGCGACAGGGCCCGAGTGACGCCTAGCATCAGGTCCTTAGCTGGGGACACTGTCAGGGCATGACTCAGGGGCAGCATAAGGGCCTCTGTAGGATCAGCATTACGGTCTTAGTTAAAGACATGATCAGGGCCTCAGTTAGGTGCAGTGTCAACGCCTCCGTTAAGGATAGCTTCAGGGCCTGTGTTAGGGACAGCCTCAGGGCTTTATTTAGGGCCAGCATCAGGGCTCACTTAGGGATAGTGTCTGGACCTCGAGATGGGTCAGTATATTAGCTCAAGAGAGTGTTAGGCCTTTAGTTATTGCCGGCAGCAGGGCCTGCATTAGGGACAGCTTCCAGGCTTTACTTACAAACAGTGTCAGGGCCTTAGTGATGACTAGTGAGGGCCTTAGTTAGGCACAGTATTAGGGCTTCAGGTAGGGTAAGAGGCAGGACATTACTACGGACTAGGGATAAAGTCAGGAATGGAATGAGGGACACTTTGAACGCCTTACATATCGAGAACACCTGGGCCTTCTTTAGGACCAGTATCACGGCCTTAGGTAGGGACAGTGTCATGGCAAAGCCTAGGAGGAGCATAAGGGCTTCTGTAGGATCAGCATCAGGGACTGGGGATGGGGATGGGGACGGCGATGGGGATGGGGATTGGGTAGGGGAGGGCGAGGGCTAGGGCTAGGGTTAGGGCTAGGGCCTTAGTGAGGAATAGTGTCAAGGTCTTAGTTCGGGTCATTGTCAGGGCCTTAGTTAGGTTTAGCATCAGAGCCTTTGTTAGGTATAATGTCAGAGCTTGAGTTAGAAGTAGTGTCAGGGCCTTAGTGAGGGACAGTGTCAGGTTCTTGGTAAGGACGAGCGTTAGAGCCTTCGTTATGTATGATGGCAGAGACAGAGTTAGGAGGAGAGTCAGCCAATTAGTCACGGACACTGTCAGGGACTTAGGGACAGTATCACGGCCTGAGTTAGTAGAAGTGTCAAGGCCTTAGTTAAGGACAGTGTCATAGCAAGGCTTAAGAGGAGCATAAAAGCCTCTGTAGGAGCTGGGGCAGGAGCTGGGGATGGGGCTGGGGCCGGGGATGCGGCTGGCGCTAGCGCTAGGGGCTTACTTAGGAATAGTGTCAAGGCCTTAGTTAGGGTCACTGTCAGGGCCTTAGTTAGGGTTAGTATCAGAGCCTTCGTTAGGTATAATGTCACGGCCTGAGTTAGAAGTAGTGTCAGGGCCTTAGTGCGGGACAGTGTCAGGGCCTTGGTTAGGACGAGCGTCAGAGCCTTTGTTATATATAATTGCAGGGCCAGAGTTACGAAGAGAGTACCGCCCTTACTTAGCGACAATATCAGTGCCTTAGTTCGGGACAGTATCACGGCCTTGGGGCTAAATTCAGGGCCTGAGTTAACCATAGCATCAGGGCTTTAGTTGCCAGAAGAGGCTCGACTTTAGCTAAAGACAGGGATAAGTTATGATCTAGGTATACTGTCAGGACATGACCCAGGTACAGTGTCAACACCTTAGTTGCTGAGAATATCAGGGCCTTGTTTAGAACCCGTGTCAGGGCTTCAGGTAGGGACAGCGTCACAGCCTGACGTAGGGAGAGCGACAGGGCCCGAGTGACGCCTAGCATCAGGTCCTTAGCTGGGGACACTGTCAGGGCATGACTCAGGAGCAGCATCAGGGCCTCTGTAGGATCAGCATTATGGTCTTAGTTAAAGACATGATCAGGGCCTGAGTTAGGTGGAGTGTCAACGCCTCCGTTACGGATAGCTTCAGGGCCTGTGTTAGGGACAGCCTCACGGCTTTATTTAGGGCCAGCATCAGGGCTCACTTAGGGTTAGTGTCAGGACCTTGGTTCGAGATGGGTCAGTATATTAGCTCAGGATAGTGTTAGGCCTTTAGTTATTGCCGGCAGCAGGGCCTGCATTAGGGACACCTTCCAGGCCTTACTTACAAACAGTGTCACGGCCTTAGTGATAACTAGTCAGGGCCTTAGTTAGGCACAGTATTAGGGCTTCCGGTAGGGTGAGAGGCAGGACATTAACTACGGACTAGGGATAAAGTCAGGAACGGAGCAAGGGACACTTTGAAGGCCTTAGTTATCGAGAGCACCTGGGCCTTTTTTAGGACCAGTATCACAGCCTTTGGTAGGGACAGTGTCACGGCAAGGCCTAGGAGGAGCATAAGGGCCTCTGTAGGATCAGCATCAGGGACTGGGGATGGGGATGGGGAGGGGGATGGGGATGGGGATCGGGTAGGGGAGGGCTAGGGCTAGGGTTAGGGCTAGGGCCTTAGTGAGGAATAGTGTCAAGGTCTTAGTTCGGGTCATTGTCAGGGCCTTAGTTAGGGTTAGCATCAGAGCCTTCGTTAGGTATAATGTCAGAGCTTGAGTTAAAAGTAGTGTCAGGGCCTTAGTGAGGGACAGTGTCAGGTTCTTGGTAAGGACGAGCGTTAGAACATTTGTTATGTATAATGGCAGGGACAGAGTTAGGAGGAGAGTCAGGTAATTAGCCAGGGACATTGTCAGGTACTTATTTAGGGACAGTATCACGGCCTGAGTTAGTAGCAGTGTCAAGGCCTTAGTTAAGGACAGTGTCAGGGCAAAGACTAGGAGGAGCATAAAGGCCTCTGTAGGAGCTGGGGCAGGAGATGGGACTGGGGCTGGGGCTGGCGATGGGGCTGGGGCTAGGGCTAGGGCTAGGGGCTTACTTAGGAATAGTGTCAAGGCCTTAGTCAGGATCAATGTCAGGGCCTTAGTTAGGGTTAGCATCAGAGCCTTCGTTAGGTATAATGTCACGGCCTGAGTTAGAATTAGTGTCAGGGCCTTAGTGAGGGACAGTGTCAGGGCCTTGCTTAGGATAAGCGTCAGAGCCTTTGTTATATATAATTGCAGGGCCAGAGTTACGAAGAGAGTATCGCCCTTACCTAGGGACAATATCAGTGCCTTACTTAGGGACATTACCACGGCCTTGGGGCTAAATTCAGGGCCTGAGTTAAGCATAGCATCAGGGCTTTAGTTGCCAGAAGAGGCTCGACTTTAGCTAAAGACAGGGATAAGTTATGATCTAGGTATACTGTCAGGACATGACCCAGGTATACTGTCAACACCTTAGTTACTGAGAATATCGGGGCCTTCTTTAGAACCAGTGTCAGGGCTTCAGGTAGGGACAGCGTCACAGCCTGACGTAGGGAGAGCGACAGGGCCCGAGTGACGCCTAGCATCAGGTCCTTAGCTGGGGACGCTGTCAGGGCATGACTCAGGAGCAGCATCAGGGCCTCTGTAGGATCAGCATTACGGTCTTAGTTACACACATGATCAGGGCCTGAGTTAGGTGGAGTGTCAACGCCTCCGTTACGGATAGCTTCAGGGCCTGTGTTAGGGACAGCCTCACGGCTTTATTTAGGGCCAGCATCAGGGCTGACCTAGGCTTAGTGTCAGGACCTTGGTTCGAGATGGGTCAGTATATTAGCTCAGGATAGTGTTAGGCCTTTAGTTATTGCCGGCAGCAGGGCCTGCATTAGGGACACCTTCCAGGCCTTACTTACAAACGGTGTCAGGGCCTTAGTGATAACTAGTCAGGGCCTTAGTTAGGCACAGTATTAGGGCTTCCGGTAGGGTAAGAGGCAGGACATTAACTACGGACTAGGGATAAAGTCAGGAACGGAGCAAGGGACACTTTGAAGGCCTTAGTTATCGAGAGCACCTGGGCCTTCTTTAGGACCAGTATCACGGCCTTTGGAAGGGACACTGTCAGGGCAAGACCAAGGAGGAGCATAAGGGCCTCTGTAGGATCAGCATCAGGGACTGGGGATGGGCATGGGGATGGGGATGGGGATGGGGATGGGGATGGGGATCGGGTAGGAGAGGGGTAGGGCTAGTGTTAGCGCTAGGGCCTTAGTTAGGAATAGTGTCAAAGCCTTAGTTAGGGTCACTGTCAGGGCCTTAGTTAGGGTTAGCATCAGAGCCTTCGTTAGGTATAATGTCACGGCCTGAGTTAGAAGTAGTGTCAGGGCCTTAGTGAGGGACAGTGTCAGGGCCTTGGTTAGGACGAGCGTCAGAGCCTTTGTTATATATAATTGCAGGGCCAGAGTTACGAAGAGAGTACCGCCCTTACCTAGGGACAATATCAGTGCCTTAGTTAGGGACAGTATCATGGCCTTGGGGCTAAATTCAGGGCCTGAGTTAAGCATAGCATCGGGGCTTTAGTTGCCATAACAGGCTCGACTTTAGCTAAAGACAGGGATAAGTTATGATCTAGGTATACTGTCAGGACATGACCCAGGTATAGTGTGAACACATTAGTTACTGAGAATATCGGGGCCTTGTTTAGAACCAGTGTCAGGGCTTCAGGGAGGGACAGCGTCAGAGCCTGACGTAGGGAGAGCGACAGGGCCCGAGTGACGCCTAGCATCAGGTCCTTAGCTGGGGACACTGTCAGGGCATGACTCAGGGGCAGCATAAGGGCCTCTGTAGGATCAGCATTACGGTCTTAGTTAAAGACATGATCAGGGCCTCAGTTAGGTGCAGTGTCAACGCCTCCGTTAAGGATAGCTTCAGGGCCTGTGTTAGGGACAGCCTCAGGGCTTTATTTAGGGCCAGCATCAGGGCTCACTTAGGGATAGTGTCTGGACCTCGAGATGGGTCAGTATATTAGCTCAAGAGAGTGTTAGGCCTTTAGTTATTGCCGGCAGCAGGGCCTGCATTAGGGACAGCTTCCAGGCTTTACTTACAAACAGTGTCAGGGCCTTAGTGATGACTAGTGAGGGCCTTAGTTAGGCACAGTATTAGGGCTTCAGGTAGGGTAAGAGGCAGGACATTACTACGGACTAGGGATAAAGTCAGGAATGGAATGAGGGACACTTTGAACGCCTTACATATCGAGAACACCTGGGCCTTCTTTAGGACCAGTATCACGGCCTTAGGTAGGGACAGTGTCATGGCAAAGCCTAGGAGGAGCATAAGGGCTTCTGTAGGATCAGCATCAGGGACTGGGGATGGGGATGGGGACGGCGATGGGGATGGGGATTGGGTAGGGGAGGGCGAGGGCTAGGGCTAGGGTTAGGGCTAGGGCCTTAGTGAGGAATAGTGTCAAGGTCTTAGTTCGGGTCATTGTCAGGGCCTTAGTTAGGTTTAGCATCAGAGCCTTTGTTAGGTATAATGTCAGAGCTTGAGTTAGAAGTAGTGTCAGGGCCTTAGTGAGGGACAGTGTCAGGTTCTTGGTAAGGACGAGCGTTAGAGCCTTCGTTATGTATGATGGCAGAGACAGAGTTAGGAGGAGAGTCAGCCAATTAGTCACGGACACTGTCAGGGACTTAGGGACAGTATCACGGCCTGAGTTAGTAGAAGTGTCAAGGCCTTAGTTAAGGACAGTGTCATAGCAAGGCTTAAGAGGAGCATAAAAGCCTCTGTAGGAGCTGGGGCAGGAGCTGGGGATGGGGCTGGGGCCGGGGATGCAGCTGGCGCTAGCGCTAGGGGCTTACTTAGGAATAGTGTCAAGGCCTTAGTTAGGGTCACTGTCAGGGCCTTAGTTAGGGTTAGCATCAGAGCCTTCGTTAGGTATAATGTCACGGCCTGAGTTAGAAGTAGTGTCAGGGCCTTAGTGCGGGACAGTGTCAGGGCCTTGGTTAGGACGAGCGTCAGAGCCTTTGTTATATATAATTGCAGGGCCAGAGTTACGAAGAGAGTACCGCCCTTACTTAGCGACAATATCAGTGCCTTAGTTAGGGACAGTATCACGGCCTTGGGGCTAAATTCAGGGCCTGAGTTAACCATAGCATCAGGGCTTTAGTTGCCAGAAGAGGCTCGACTTTAGCTAAAGACAGGGATAAGTTATGATCTAGGTATACTGTCAGGACATGACCCAGGTATAGTGTCAACACCTTAGTTGCTGAGAATATCGGGGCCTTGTTTAGAACCAGTGTCAGGGCTTCAGGTAGGGACAGCGTCACAGCCTGACGTAGGGAGAGCGACAGGGCCCGAGTGACGCCTAGCATCAGGTCCTTAGCTGGGGACACTGTCAGGGCATGACTCAGGAGCAGCATCAGGGCCTCTGTAGGATCAGCATTACGGTCTTAGTTACGCACATGATCAGGGCCTGAGTTAGGTGGAGTGTCAACGCCTCCGTTACGGATAGCTTCAGGGCCTGTGTTAGGGACAGCCTCACGGCTTTATTTAGGGCCAGCATCAAGGCTCACTTAGGGTTAGTGTCAGGACCTTGGTTCGAGATGGGTCAGTATATTAGCTCAGGATAGTGTTAGGCCTTTAGTTATTGCCGGCAGCAGGGCCTGCATTAGGGACACCTTCCAGGCCTTACCTACAAACAGTGTCAGGGCCTTAGTGATAACTAGTCAGGGCCTTAGTTAGGCACAGTATTAGGGCTTCCGGTAGGGTAAGAGGCAGGACATTAACTACGGACTAGGGATAAAGTCAGGAACGGAGCAAGGGACACTTTGAAGGCCTTAGTTATCGAGAGCACCTGGGCCTTTTTTACAACCAGTATCACAGCCTTTGGTAGGGACAGTGTCACGGCAAGGCCTAGGAGGAGCATAAGGGCCTCTGTAGGATCAGCATCAGGGACTGGGGATGGGGATGGGGAGGGGGAGGGGGATGGGGATCGGGTAGGGGAGGGCTAGGGCTAGGGTTAGGGCTAGGGCCTTAGTGAGGAATAGTGTCAAGGTCTTAGTTAGGGTCATTGTCAGGGCCTTAGTTAGGGTTAGCATCAGAGCCTTTGTTAGGTATAATGTCAGAGCTTGAGTTAGAAGTAGTGTCAGGGCCTTAGTGAGGGACAGTGTCAGGTCCTTGGTAAGGATGAGCGTTAGAGCCTTTGTTACGTATAATGGCAGGGACAGAGTTAGGAGGAGAGTCAGGCAATTAGTCAGGGACATTGTCAGGTACTTATTTAGGGACAGTATCACGGCCTGAGTTAGTAGCAGTGTCAAGGCCTTAGTTAAGGACAGTGTCAGGGCAAAGACTAGGAGGAGCATAAAGGCCTCTGTAGGAGCTGGGGCAGGAGATGGGACTGGGGCTGGGGCTGGAACTGGGGCTGGGGCTGGCGCTAGGGGCTTACTTAGGAATAGTGTCAAGGCCTTAGTTAGGGTCACTGTCAGGGCCTTAGTTAGGGTTAGCATCAGAGCCTTCGTTAGGTATAATGTCACGGCCTGAGTTAGAAGTAGTGTCAGGGCCTTAGTGAGGGACAGTGTCAGGGCCTTGGTTAGGACGAGCGTCAGAGCCTTTGTTATATATAATTGCAGGGCCAGACTTAGGAAGAGAGTACTGCCCTTACTTACGGACAATATCAGTGCCTTAGTTAGAGACAGTATCACGGCCTTGGGGCTAAATTCAGGGCCTGAGTTAAGCATAGCATCGGGGCTTTAGTTGCCATAAGAGGCTCGACTTTAGCTAAAGACAGGGATAAGTTATGATCTAGGTATACTGTCAGGACGTGACCCAGGTATAGTGTCAACACATTAGTTACTGAGAATATCGGGGCCTTGTTTAGAACCAGTGTCAGGGCTTCAGGTAGGGACAGCGTCACAGCCTGACGTAGGGAGAGCGACAGGGCCCGAGTGACGCCTAGCATCAGGTCCTTAACTGGGGACACTGTCAGGGCATGACTCAGGAGCAGCATCAGGGCCTCTGTAGGATCAGCATTACGGTCTTAGTTAAAGACATGATGAGGGCCTCAGTTAGGTGGAGTGTCAAGGCCTCCGTTACGGATAGCTTCAGGGCCTGTGTTAGGGACAGCCTCACAGCTTTATTTAGGGCCAGCATCAGGGCTCACTTAGGGATAGTGTCAGGACCTTGGATCGAGATGGGTCAGTATATTAGCTCAGGATAGTGTTAGGCCTTTAGTTATTGCCGGCAGCAGGGCCTGCATTAGGGACACCTTCCAGGCCTTACTTGCAAACAGTGTCAGGGCCTTAGTGATGACTAGTCAGGGCATTAGTTAGGCACAGTATTAGGCCTTCAGGTAGGGTAAGAGGCAGGACATTAACTACGGACTAGGGATAAAGTCAGGAACGGAGCAAGGGACACGTTGAAGGCCTTAGTTATCGACAGCACCTGGGCGATCTTTAGGACAAGTATCACGGCCTTTGGTAGGGACAGTGTCAGGGCAAGACCTAGGAGGAGCATAAGGGCCTCTGTAGGATCAGCATCAGGGACTGGGGATGGGAATGGGGATGGGGATGGGGATGGGAATGGGGATGGGGATGGGGATGGGAATGGGGATGGGGATGGAGATGGGGATGGGGATGGGGATGGGGATGGGGATGGGGATGGGGATGGGGATGGGGATGGGGATGGGGATGGGGATGGGGATGGGGATGGGGATGGGGATGGGGATGGGGATGGGGATGGGGATCGGATAGGGGAGGGCTAGGGCTAAGGTTACGGCTAGGACCTTAGTTAGGAATAGTGTCAAGGCCTTAGTTAGTGTCACTGTCAGGGCCTTAGTTAGGGTTAGCATCACAGCCTTTGTTAGGTGTAATGTCAGAGCTTGAGTTAGAAGTAGTGTCAGGGCCTTAGTGAGGGACAGTGTCAGGTCCTTTGTAAGGACGAGCGTTAGAGATTTGTTATGTATAATGGCAGGGCCAGAGTTAGGAGGAGAGTCAGCCAATTAGTCAGGGACACTGTCAGGGACTTAGTTAGGGACAGTATCACGGCCTGAGTTAGTAGTAGTGTCAAGGCCTTAATTAAGGACAGTGTCAGGGCAAGGATTAAGAGGAGCATAAGGGCCTCTGTAGGAGCTGGGGCAGGAGCTGGGACTGGGGCTGGGGCTGAGGCTGGGGCTAGGGCTAGAGCTAGGGCTAGGGCTAGGGGCTTTCATAGGAATAGTGTCAAGGCCTTAGTCAGGGTCAATGTCAGGGCCTTAGTCAGGGTTAGCATCAGAGCCTTTCGTTAGGTATAATGTCAGGGCCTGAGTTAGAAGTAGTGTCAGGGCCTTAGTGAGGGACAGTGTCAGGGCCTTGGTTAGGACGAGCGTCAGAGCCTTTGTTATATATAATTGCAGGGCCAGACTTAGGAAGAGAGTACTGCCCTTACTTACGGACAATATCAGTGCCTTAGTTAGGGAGAGGATCACGGCCTTGGGGCTAAATTCAGGGCCTGAGTTAAGCATAGCATCAGGACTTTAGTTGCCGTAAGAGGCTGGACTTTTGCTAAAGACAGGGATAACTTAAGATCTAGGTATACTGTCAGGACATGACCCAGGTATAGTGTCAACACCTTACTTACTGAGAATATCGGGGCCTTGTTTAGAACCCGTGTCAGGGCTTCAGGTAGGGACAGCGTCACAGCCTGACGTAGGGAGAGCGACAGGGCCCGAGTGACGCCTAGCATCAGGTCCTTAGCTGGGGACACTGTCAGGGCATGACTCAGGGGCAGCATAAGGGCCTCTGTAGGATCAGCATTACGGTCTTAGTTAAAGACATGATCAGGGCCTCAGTTAGGTGCAGTGTCAACGCCTCCGTTAAGGATAGCTTCAGGGCCTCTGTTAGGGACAGCCTCAGGGCTTTATTTAGGGCAAGCATCAGGGCTCACTTAGGGATAGTGTCAGGACCTCGAGATGGGTCAGTATATTAGCTCAGGATAGTGTTAGGCCTTTAGTTATTGCCGGCATCAGGGCCGGCATTAGGGACAGCTTACAGGCTTTACTTACAAACAGTGTCAGGGCCTTAGTGATGACTAGTGAGGGCCTTAGTTAGGCACATTATTGGGGCTTCAGGTAGGGGAAGAGGCAGGACATTACTACGGACTAGGGATAAAGTCAGGAATGGAATGAGGGACACTTTGAACGCCTTAGTTATCGAGAACACCTGGGCCTTCTTTAGGACCAGTATCACGGCCTTTGGTAGGGACAGTGTCACGGCAAGGCCTAGGAGGAGGATAAGGGCTTCTGTAGGATCAGCATCAGGGACAGGGGATGGGGATGGGGACGGGGATGGGGATGGGGATCGGGTAGGGGGAGGGCTAGGGCTAGGGTTAGGGCTAGGGCCTTAGTGAGGAATAGTGTCAAGGTCTTAGTTAGGGTCATTGTCAGGGCCTTACTTAGCGTTGGCATCAGAGCCTTCGTTAGGTATAATGTCAGAGCTTGAGTTAGAAGTAGTGTCAGGGCCTTAGTGAGGGACAGTGTCAGGTTCTTGGTAAGGACGAGAGTTAGAGCCTTTGTTATGTATAATGGCAAGGCCAGAGTTAGGAGGAGAGTCAGCCAATTAGTCAGGGACACTGTCAGGGACTTAGTTAGGGACAGTATCACGGTCTGAGTTAGTAGCAGTGTCAAGGCCTTAGTTAAGCACAGTGTCAGGGCAAGGACTAGGAGGAGCATAAAGGCCTCTGTAGGAGCTGGGGCAGGAGCTGGGACTGGGGCTGGGACAGGGGCTGGGGCTAGGGCTAGGGCTAGGGGCTTACTTAGGAATAGTGTCAAGGCCTTAGTTAGGGTCACTGTCACGGCCTCAGTTAGGGTTAGCATCAGAGCCTTTGTTAGGTATAATGTCAGAGCTTGAGTTAGAAGTAGTGTCAGGGCCTTAGTGAGGGACAGTGTCAGGGCCTTGGTTAGGACGAGCGTCAGAGCCTTTGTTATATATAATTGCAGGGCCAGAGTTACGAAGAGAGTACCGCCCTTACTTAGCGACAATATCAGTGCCTTAGTTAGGGACAGTATCACGGCCTTGGGGCTATATTCAGGGCCTGAGTTAAGCATAGCATCAGGGCTTTAGTTGCCATAAGAGGCTCGACTTTAGCTAAAGACAGGGATAAGTTATGATCTAGGTATACTGTCAGGACATGACCCAGGTATAGTGTCAACACCTTAGTTGCTGAGAATATCAAGGCCTTGTTTAGAACCAGTGTCAGGGCTTCAGGTAGGGACAGCGTCAGACCCTGACGTAGGGAGAGCGACAGGGCCCGAGTGACGCCTAGCATCAGGTCCTTAGCTGGGGACACTGTCAGGGCATGACTCTGGAGGAGCATCAGGGCCTCTGTAGGATCAGCATTACGGTCTAAGTTACACACATGATCAGGGCCTCAGTTAGGTGGAGTGTCAAGGCCTTCGTTACGGATAGCTTCAGGGCCTGTGTTAGGGACAGCCTCACGGCTTTATTTAGGGCCAGCATCAGGGCTCATTTAGGGATAGTGTCAGGACCTTGGTTCGAGATGGGTCAGTATATTAGCTCAGGATAGTGTTAGGCCTTTAGTTATTGCCAGCAGCAGGGCCTGCATTAGGGACACCTTCCAGGCCTTACTTGCAAACAGTGTCAGGGCCTTAGTGATAACTAGTCAGGGCCTTAGTTAGGCACAGTATTAGGGCTTCAGGTAGGGTAAGAGGCAGGACATTACTACGGACTAGGGATAAAGTCAGGAATGGATGAGGGACACTTTGAACGCCTTACTTATCGAGAACACCTGGGCCTTCTTTAGGACCAGTATCACGGCCTTTGGTAGGGACAGTGTCACGGCAAGGCCTAGGAGGAGCATAAGGGCTTCTGTAGGATCAGCATCAGGGACTGGGGATGGGGATGGGGACGGGGATGGGGATGGGGATCGGGTAGGGGACGGCTAGGGCTAGGGTTAGGGCTAGGGCCTTAGTGAGGAATAGTGTCAAGGTCTTCCTTAGGGTCATTGTCAGGGCCTTAGTTAGGGTTAGCATCAGAGCCTTTGTTAGGTATAATGTCAGAGCTTGAGTTAGAAGTAGTGTCAGGGCATTAGTGAGGGACAGTGTCAGGTCCTTGGTTAGGACGAGCGTCAGAGCCTTTGTTATATATAATTGCAGGGCCAGAGTTACGAAGAGAGTACCGCCCTTACTTAGCGACAATATCAGTGCCTTAGTTAGGGACAGTATCACGGCCTTGGGGCTATATTCAGGGCCTGAATTAAGCATAGCATCGGGGCTTTAGTTGCCATAAGAGGCTTGACTTTAGCTAAAGACAGGGATAAGTTATGATCTAGGTATACTGTCAGGACATGACCCAGGTATAGTGTCAACACCTTAGTTGCTGAGAATATCAAGGCCTTGTTTAGAACCCGTGTCAGGGCTTCAGGTAGGGACAGCGTCACAGCCTGACGTAGGGAGAGCGACAGGGCCCGAGTGATGCCTAGCATCAGGTCTTTAGATGGGGACACTGTCAGGGCATGACTCAGAAGCAGCATCATGGCCTCTGTAGGATCAGCATTATGGTCTTAGTTAAAGACATGATCAGGGCCTGAGTTAGGTGGAGTGACAACGCCTCCGTTACGGATAGCTTCAGGGCCTGTGTTAGGGACAGCCTCATGGCTTTATTTAGGGCCAGCATCAGGGCTGACTTAGGGTTAGTGTCAGGACCTTGGTTCGAGATGGGTCAGTATATTAGCTCAGGATAGTGTTAGGCCTTTAGTTATTGCCGGCAGCAGGGCCTGCATTAGGGACACCTTCCAGGCCTTACTTGCAAATAGTGTCAGGGCCTTAGTGATGACTAGTCAGGGCATTAGTTAGGCACAGTATTAGGCCTTCAGGTAGGGTAAGAGGCAGGACATTAACTACGGACTAGGGATAAAGTCAGGAACGGAGCAAGGGACACGTTGAAGGCCTTAGTTATCGACAGCACCTGGCCGATCTTTAGGACCAGTATCACGGCCTTTGGTAGGGACAGTGTCAGGGCAAGACCTAGGAGGAGCATAAGGGCCTCTGTAGGATCAGCATCAGGGACTGGGGATGGGAATGGGGATGGGGATGGAGATGGGGATGGGGATGGGGATGGGGATGGGGATGGGGATGGAGATGGGGATGGGGATGGGGACGGTGATGGGGATGGGGATCGGATAGGGGAGGGCTAGGGCTAAGGTTACGGCTAGGACCTTAGTTAGGAATAGTGTCAAGGCCTTAGTTAGTGTCACTGTCAGGGCCTTAGTTAGGGTTAGCATCACAGCCTTTGTTAGGTGTAATGTCAGAGCTTGAGTTAGAAGTAGTGTCAGGGCCTTAGTGAGGGACAGTGTCAGGTCCTTTGTAAGGACGAGCGTTAGAGATTTGTTATGTATAATGGCAGGGCCAGAGTTAGGAGGAGAGTCAGCCAATTAGTCAGGGACACTGTCAGGGACTTAGTTAGGGACAGTATCACGGCCTGAGTTAGTAGTAGTGTCAAGGCCTTAATTAAGGACAGTGTCAGGGCAAGGATTAAGAGGAGCATAAGGGCCTCTGTAGGAGCTGGGGCAGGAGCTGGGACTGGGGCTGGGGCTGAGGCTGGGGCTAGGGCTAGAGCTAGGGCTAGGGCTAGGGGCTTACATAGGAATAGTGTCAAGGCCTTAGTCAGGGTCAAAGTCAGGGCCTTAGTCAGGGTTAGCATCAGAGCCTTTCGGTAGGTATAATGTCAGGGCCTGAGTTAGAAGTAGTGTCAGGGCCTTAGTGAGGGACAGTGTCAGGGCCTTGGTTAGGACGAGCGTCAGAGCCTTTGTTATATATAATTGCAGGGCCAGACTTAGGAAGAGAGTACTGCCCTTACTTACGGACAATATCAGTGCCTTAGTTAGGGAGAGGATCACGGCCTTGGGGCTAAATTCAGGGCCTGAGTTAACCATAGCATCAGGGCTTTAGTTGCCATAAGAGGCTCGACTTTAGCTAAAGACAGGGATAAGTTATGATCTAGGTATACTGTCAGGACATGACCCAGGTATAGTGTCAACACATTAGTTACTGAGAATATCGGGGCCTGGTTTAGAACCAGTGTCAGGGCTTCAGGTAGGGACAGCGTCACAGCCTGACGTAGGGAGAGCGACAGGGCCCGAGTGACGCCTAGCATCAGGTCCTTAGCTGGGGACACTGTCAGGGCATGACTCAGGGGCAGCATAAGGGCCTCTGTAGGATCAGCATTACGGTCTTAGTTAAAGACATGATCAGGGCCTCAGTTAGGTGGAGTGTCAAGGCCTCCGTTAAGGATAGCTTCAGGGCCTGTGTTAGGGACAGCCTCAGGGCTTTATTTAGGGCCAGCATCAGGGCTGACTTAGGGATAGTGTCAGGACCTTGGTTCGAGATGGGTCAGTATATTAGCTCCGGATAGTGTTAGGTCTTTAGTTATTGCCGGCAGCAGGGCCTGCATTAGGGACAGCTTCCAGGCTTTACTTACAAACAGTGTCAGGGCCTTAGTGATGACTAGTGAGGGCCTTAGTTAGGCACAGTATTAGGGCTTCAGGTAGGGTAAGAGGCAGGACATTACTACGGACTAGGGATAAAGTCAGGAATGGAATGAGGGGACACTTTGAACGCCTTAGTTATCGAGAACACCTGGGCCTTTTTTAGGACCAGTATCACAGCCTTTGGTAGGGACAGTGTCAGGGCAAGACCTAGGAGGAGCATAAGGGCCTCTTTAGGATCAGCATCAGGGACTGGGGATGGGGATGGGGACGGGGATGGGGATGGGGATCGGGTAGGGGAGGGCTAGGGCTAGGGTTAGGGCTAGGGCCTTAGTGAGGAATAGTGTCAAGGTCTTAGTTAGGGTCATTGTCGGGGCCTTAGTTAGGGTTAGCATCAGAGCCTTTGTTAGGTATAATGTCAGAGCCTGAGTTAGAAGTAGTGTCAGGGCCTTAGTGAGGGACAGTGTCAGGTTCTTGGTAAGGACGAGCGTTAGAGCCTTTGTTATGTATAATGGCAGGTACAGAGTTAGGAGGAGAGTCAGGCAATTAGTCAGGGACACTGTCAGGTACTTAGTTAGGGACAGTATCACGGCCTGAGTTAGTAGAAGTCTCAAGGCCTTAGTTAAGGACAGTGTCAGGGCAAGGACTAGGAGGAGCATAAAGGCCTCTGTAGGAGCTGGGGCAGGAGCTGGGACTGGGGCTGGGACTGGGGCTGGGGCTAGCGCTAGGGGCTTACTTAGAAATAGTGTCAAGGCCTTAGTCAGGGTCACTGGCAGGGCCTTAGTTAGGGTTAGCATCAGAGCCTTCGTTAGGTATAACGTCACGGCCTGAGTTAGAAGTACTGTCAGGGCCTTAGTGATGGACAGTGTCAGGGCCTTGGTTAGGACGAACGTCAGAGCCTTTGTTATATATAATTGCAGGGCCAGACTTAGGAAGAGAGTACCGCCCTTACTTATGGACAATATCAGTGCCTTAGTTAGGGACAGTATCACGGCCTTGGGGCTAAATTCAGGGCCTGAGTTAAGCATAGCATCGGGGCTTTAGTTGCCATAAGAGGCTCGACTTTAGCTAAAGACAGGGATAAGTTATGATCTAGGTATACTGTCAGGACATGACCCAGGTATAGTGTCAACACATTAGTTACTGAGAATATCGGGGCCTTGTTTAGAACCAGTGTCAGGGCTTCAGGTAGGGACAGCGTCACAGCCTGACGAAGGGAGAGCGACGGGGCCCAAGTGACGCCTAGCATCAGGTCCTTAGCTGCGGACACTCTCAGGGCATGACTCAGGAGCAGCATCAGGGCCTCTGTAGGATCACCATTACGGTCTTACTTAAAGACATGATCAGGGCCTGAGTTAGGTGGAGTGTCAAGGCCTCCGTTACGGATAGCTTCAGGGCCTGTGTAAGGGACAGCCTCACGGCTTTATTTAGGGCCAGCATCAGGGCTCACTTAGGGATAGTGTCAGGACTTTGGCTCGAGATGGGTCAGTATATTAGCTCAGGATAGTGTTAGGCCTTTATTTATTTCCGGCAGCAGGGCCTGCATTAGGGACACCTTCCAGGCCTTATTTACAAACAGTGTCAGGACCTTAGAGATGACTAGTCAGGGCATTAGTTATGCACAGTATTAAGCCTTCAGGTCGGGTAAGAGGCAGGACATTAACTACGGACTAGGGATAAAGTCAGGAACGGAGCAAGGGACACTTTGAAGGCCTTAGTTATCGAGAGCACCTGGGCCATCTTTAGGACAAGTATCACGGCCTTTGGTAGGGACAGTGTCAGGGCAAGACCTAGGAGGAGCATAAGGGCCTCTGTAGGATCAGCATCAGGGACTGGGGATGGGGATGGGGACGGGGATGGGGATGGGGATCGGGTAGGGGAGGGCTAGGGCTAGGGTTAGGGCTAGGGCCTTAGTTAGAAATAGTGTCAAGGCCTTAGTTAGGGTCACTGTCAGGGCCTTAGTTAGGGTTAGCATCAGAGCCTTTGTTAGGTATAATGTCAGAGCTTGGTTAGAAGTAGTGTCAGGGCCTTAGTGAGGGACAGTGTCAGGTTCTTGGTAAGGACGAGCGTTAGAGCCTTCGTTATGTATGATGGCAGAGACAGAGTTAGGAGGAGAGTCAGGCAATTAGTCAGGGACACTGTCAGGGACTTAGTTAGGGACAGTATCACGGCCTGAGTTAGTAGAAGTGTCAAGGCCTTAGTTAAGGACAGTGTCATGGCAAGGCTTAAGAGGAGCATAAAAGCCTCTGTAGGAGCTGGGGCAGGAGCTGGGGATGGGGCTGGGGCTGGGGATGCGGCTGGCGCTAGGGCTAGGGGCTTACTTAGGAATAGTGTCAAGGCCTTAGTTAGGGTCACTGTCAGGGCCTTAGTTAGGGTTAGCATCAGAGCCTTCGTTAGGTATAATGTCAGAGCTTGAGTTAGAAGTAGTGTCAGGGCCTTAGTGAGGGACAGTGTCAGGTCCTTGGTAAGGACGAGCGTTAGAGCCTTTGTTACGTATAATGGCAGGGACAGAGTTAGGAGGAGAGTCAGGCCATTAGTCAGGGACATTGTCAGGTACTTAGTTAGGGACAGTATCACGGTCTGAGTTAGTAGCAGTGTCAAGGCCTTAGTTAAGGACAGTGTCAGGGCAAGGACTAGGAGGAGCATAAAGGCCTCTGTAGGAGCTGGGGCAGGAGATGGGACTGGGGCTGGGGCTGGCGATGGGGCTGGGGCTAGGGCTAGGGCTAGGGGCTTACTTAGGAATAGTGTCAAGGCCTTAGTCAGGATCAATGTCAGGGCCTTAGTTAGGGTTAGCATCAGAGCCTTCGTTAGGTATAATGTCACGGCCTGAGTTAGAATTAGTGTCAGGGCCTTAGTGAGGGACAGTGTCAGGGCCTTGCTTAGGATAAGCGTCAGAGCCTTTGTTATATATAATTGCAGGGCCAGAGTTAGGAAGAGAGTATCGCCCTTACCTAGGGACAATATCAGTGCCTTAGTTAGGGACAGTACCACGGCCTTGGGGCTAAATTCAGGGCCTGAGTTAAGCATAGCATCAGGGCTTTAGTTGCCAGAAGAGGCTCGACTTTAGCTAAAGACAGGGATAAGTTATGATCTAGGTATACTGTCAGGACATGACCCAGGTATAGTGTCAACACCTTAGTTACTGAGAATATCGGGGCCTTCTTTAGAACCAGTGTCAGGGCTTCAGGTAGGGACAGCGTCACAGCCTGACGTAGGGAGAGCGACAGGGCCCGAGTGACGCCTAGCATCAGGTCCTTAGCTGGGGACACTGTCAGGGCATGACTCAGGAGGAGCATCAGGGCCTCTGTAGGATCAGCATTACGGTCTTAGTTACACACATGAATAGGGCCTCAGTTAGGTGGAGTGTCAAGGCCTCCGTTACGGATAGCTTCAGGGCCTGTGTTAGGGACAGCCTCACGGCTTTATTTAGGGCCAGCATCAGGGCTGACTTAGGGTTAGTGTCAGGACCTTGGTTCGAGATGGGTCAGTATATTAGCTCAGGATAGTGTTAGGCCTTTAGTTATTGCCGGCAGCAGGGCCTGCATTAGGGACACCTTCCAGGCCTTACTTGCAAACAGTGTCAGGGCCTTAGTGATGACTAGTCAGGGCCTTAGTTAGGCACAGTATTAGGGCTTCAGGTAGGGTAAGAGGCAGGACATTACTACGGACTAGGGATAAAGTCAGGAATGGAATGAGGGACACTTTGAACGCCTTACTTATCGAGAACACCTGGGCCTTCTTTAGGACCAGTATCACGGCCTTTGGTAGGGACAGTGTCACGGCAAGGCCTAGGAGGAGCATAAGGGCCTCTGTATGATCAGCATCAGTGACTGGGGATGGGGATGGGGACGGGGATGGGGATGGGGATCGGGTAGGGGAGGGCTAGGGTTAGGGCTAGGGCCTTAGTGAGGAATAGTGTCAAGGTCTTAGTTAGGGTCATTGTCAGGGCCTTAGTTAGGGTTAGCATCAGAGCCTTTGTTAGGTATAATGTCAAAGCTTGAGTTAGAAGTAGTGTCAGGGCCTTAGTGAGGGACAGTGTCAGGTCCTTGGTTAGGACGAGCGTCAGAGCCTTTGTTATATATAATTGCAGGGCCAGAGTTACGAAGAGAGTACTGCCCTTACTTACGGACAATATCAGTGCCTTAGTTAGGGACAGTATCACGGCCTTGGGGCTATATTCAGGGCCTGAGTTAAGCATAGCATCGGGGCTTTAGTTGCCATAAGAGGCTCGACTTTAGCTAAAGACAGGGATAAGTTATGATCTAGGTATACTGTCAGGACATGACCCAGGTATAGTGTCAACACATTAGTTACTGAGAATATCGGGGCCTTGTTTAGAACCAGTGTCAGGGCTTCAGGTAGGGACAGCGTCACAGCCTGACGAAGGGAGAGCGACGGGGCCCAAGTGACGCCTAGCATCAGGTCCTTAGCTGCGGACACTCTCAGGGCATGACTCAGGAGCAGCATCAGGGCCTCTGTAGGATCAGCATTACGGTCTTACTTAAAGACATGATCAGGGCCTGAGTTAGGTGGAGTGTCAAGGCCTCCGTTACGGATAGCTTCAGAGCCTGTGTTAGGGACAGCCTCACGGCTTTATTTAGGGCCAGCATCAGGGCTGACCTAGGCTTAGTGTCAGGACCTTGGTTAAGGATGGGTCAGTATATTAGCTCAGGATAGTGTTAGGCCTTTAGTTATTGCCGGCAGCAGGGCCTGCATTAGGGACACCTTCCAGGCCTTACTTACAAACAGTGTCAGGGACTTAGTGATAACTAATCAGGGCCTTAGTTAGGCACAGTATTAGGGCTTCAGGTAGGGTAAGAGGCAGGACATTAACTACGGACTAGGGATAAAGTCAGGAATGGAGCAAGGGACACTTTGAAGGCCTTAGTTATCGAGAGCACCTGGGCCTTCTTTAGGACCAGTATCACGGCCTTTGGTAGGGACAGTGTCAGGGCAAGACCTAGGAGGAGCATAAGGGCTTCTGTAGGATCAGCATCAGGGACTGCGGATGGGCATGGGCATGGGGATGGGGATGGGGAAGGGGGTGGGGATGGGGATGGGAATCAGGTAGGGGAGGGCTAGGGCTAGGGTTAGGGCTAGGGCCTTAGTGAGGAATAGTGTCAAGGCCTTAGTTAGGGTCACTGTCAGGGCCTTAGTTAGGGTTAGCATCAGAGCCTTCGTTAGGTATAATGTCACGGCCTGAGTTAGAAGTAGTGTCAGGGCCTTAGTGAGGGACAGTGTCAGGGCCTTGGTTAGGACGAGCGTCAGAGCCTTTGTTATATATAATTGCAGGGCCAGAGTTACGAAGAGAGTACTGCCCTTACTAAGCGACAATATCAGTGCCTTAGTTAGGGACAGTATCACGGCCTTGGGGCTATATTCAGGGCCTGAGTTAAGCATAGCATCAGGGCTTTAGTTGCCATAAGAGGCTCGACTTTAGCTAAAGACAGAGATAAGTTATGATCTAGATATACTGTCAGGACATGACCCAGGTATAGTGTCAACACCTTAGTTACTGAGAATATCGGGGCCTTCTTTAGAACCAGTGTCAGGGCTTCAGGTAGGGACAGCGTCACAGCCTGACGTAGGGAGAGCGACAGGGCCCGAGTGACGCCTAGCATCAGGTCCTTAGCTGGGGACACTGTCAGGGCATGACTCAGGAGCAGCATCAGGGCCTCTGTAGGATCAGCATTACGGTCTTAGTTACAGACATGATCAGGGCCTGAGTTACGGGGAGTGTCAAGGCCTCCGTTACGGATAGCTTCAGGGCCTGTATTTTTGGTTATTTTTTTTTGTTTTTTTTTTTTTGTTCTTGTTTTGTTTTTGTTTTTATTTTTTTTGCGGTATGCGGGCCTCTCACTGTTGTGGCCTCTCCCATTGCGGAGAACAGGCTCCGGACGCGCAGGCTCAGCAGCCATGGCTCACGGGCCCAGACGCTCCACGGCATGTGCGATCTTCCCGGACCGGGGCAAGAACCTGTGTCCCCTGCATCGGCAGGCGGACTCTCAACCACTGCGAAACCAGGGAAGCTCCAGGGCCTGTGTTAGGGACAGCCTCACGGCTTTATTTAGGGCCAGCATCAGGGCTGACTTAGGGTTAGTGTCAGGACCTTGGTTCGAGATGGGTCAGTATATTAGCTCAGGATAGTGTTAGGCCTTTAGTTATTGCCGGCAGCAGGGCCTGCATTAGGGACACCTTCCAGGCCTTACTTACAAACAGTGTCAGGGACTTAGTGATAACTAATCAGGGCCTTAGTTAGGCACAGTATTAGGGCTTCAGGTAGGGTAAGAGGCAGGACATTAACTACGGACTAGGGATAAAGTCAGGAATGGAGCAAGGGACACTTTGAAGGCCTTAGTTATCGAGAGCACCTGGGCCTTCTTTAGGACCAGTATCACGGCCTTTGGTAGGGACAGTGTCAGGGCAAGACCTAGGAGGAGCATAAGGGCTTCTGTAGGATCAGCATCAGGGACTGGGGATGGGCATGGGCATGGGGATGGGGATGGGGAAGGGGATGGGGATGGGGATGGGAATCGGGTAGGGGAGGGCTAGGGCTAGGGTTAGGGCTAGGGCCTTAGTGAGGAATAGTGTCAAGGCCTTAGTTAGGGTCACTGTCAGGGCCTTAGTTAGGGTTAGCATCAGAGCCTTCGTTAGGTATAATGTCACGGCCTTAGTTAGAAGTAGTGTCAGGGCCTTAGTGCGGGACAGTGTCAGGGCCTTGGTTAGGACGAGCGTCAGAGCCTTTGTTATATATAATTGCAGGGCCAGAGTTACGAAGAGAGTACTGCCCTTACAAAGCGACAATATCAGTGCCGTACTTAGGGACAGTATCACGGCCTTGGGGCTATATTCAGGGCCTGAGTTAAGCATAGCATCAGGGCTTTAGTTGCCATAAGAGGCTCGACTTTAGCTAAAGACAGAGATAAGTTATGATCTAGATATACTGTCAGGACATGACCCAGGTATAGTGTCAACACCTTAGTTACTGAGAATATCGGGGCCTTCTTTAGAACCAGTGTCAGGGCTTCAGGTAGGGACAGCGTCACAGCCTGACGTAGGGAGAGCGACAGGGCCCGAGTGACGCCTAGCATCAGGTCCTTAGCTGGGGACACTGTCAGGGCATGACTCAGGAGGAGCATCAGGGCCTCTGTAGGATCAGCATTACGGTCTTAGTTAAAGACATGATCAGGGCCTGAGTTAGGTGGAGTGTCAAGGCCTCCGTTACGGATAGCTTCAGGGCCTGTGTTAGGGACAGCCTCACGGCTTTATTTAGGGCCAGCATCAGGGCTCACTTAGGGATAGTGTCAGGACCTTGGTTCGAGATGGGTCAGTATATTAGCTCAGGATAGTGTTAGGCCTTTAGTTTTTGCCGGCAGCAGGGCCTGCATTAGGGACACCTTCCAGGCCTTACTTGCAAACAGTCTCAGGACCTTAGTGATGACTAGTCAGGGCCTTAGTTAGGCACAGTATTAGGGCTTCAGGTAGGGTAAGAGGCAGGACATTAACTACGGACTAGGGATAAAGTCAGGAATGGAATGAGGGACACTTTGAACGCCTTACTTATCGAGAACACCTGGGCCTTCTTTAGGACCAGTATCACGGCCTTTGGTAGGGACAGTGTCACGGCAAGGCCTAGGAGGAGCATAAGGGCTTCTGTAGGATCAGCATCAGGGACTGGGGATGGGGATAGGGACGGGGATGGCGATGGGGATCGGGTAGGGGAGGGCTAGGGCTAGGGTTAGGGCTAGGGCCTTAGTGAGGAATAGTGTCAAGGTCTTCCTTAGGGTCATTGTCAGGGCCTTAGTTAGGGTTAGCATCAGAGCCTTTGTTAGGTATAATGTCAGAGCTTGAGTTAGAAGTAGTGTCAGGGCCTTAGTGAGGGACAGTGTCAGGTCCTTGCTTAGGACGAGCGTCAGAGCCTTTGTTATATATAATTGCAGGGCCAGAGTTACGAAGAGAGTACCGCCCTTACTTAGCGACAATATCAGTGCCTTAGTTAGGGACAGTATCACGGCCTTGGGGCTATATTCAGGGCCTGAGTTAAGCATAGCATCAGGGCTTTAGTTGCCATAAGAGGCTCGACTTTAGCTAAAGACAGGGATAAGTTATGATCTAGGTATACTGTCAGGACATGACCCAGGTATAGTGTCAACACCTTAGTTGCTGAGAATATTAAGGCCTTGTTTAGAACCAGTGTCAGGGCTTCAGGTAGGGACAGCGTCACAGCCTGACGTAGGGAGAGCGACAGGGCTCGAGTGACGCCTAGCATCAGGTCCTTAGCTGGGGACACTGTCAGGGCATGACTCAGGAGCAGCATCAGGGCCTCTGTAGGATCAGCATTACGGTCTTAGTTACAGACATGATCAGGGCCTGAGTTACGGGGAGTGTCAAGGCCTCCGTTACAGATAGCTTCAGGGCCTGTATTTTTGGTTATTTTTTTTTGTTTTTTTTTTTTTGTTCTTGTTTTGTTTTTGTTTTTATTTTTTTTGCGGTATGCGGGCCTCTCACTGTTGTGGCCTCTCCCATTGCGGAGAACAGGCTCCGGACGCGCAGGCTCAGCAGCCATGGCTCACGGGCCCAGACGCTCCACGGCATGTGCGATCTTCCCGGACCGGGGCAAGAACCTGTGTCCCCTGCATCGGCAGGCGAACTCTCAACCACTGCGTCACCAGGGAAGCCCCAGGGCCTGTGTTAGGGACAGCCTCACGGCTTTATTTAGGGCCAGCATCAGGGCTGACTTAGGGTTAGTGTCAGGACCTTGGTTCGAGATGGGTCAGTATATTAGCTCAGGATAGTGTTAGGCCTTTAGTTATTGCCGGCAGCAGGGCCTGCATTAGGGACACCTTCCAGGCCTTACTTACAAACAGTGTCAGGACCTTAGCGATAACTAATCAGGGCCTTAGTTAGGAACAGTATTAGGGCTTCAGGTAGGGTAAGAGGCAGGACATTAACTACGGACTAGGGATAAAGTCAGGAACGGAGCAAGGGACACTTTGTAGGCCTTAGTTATCGAGAGCACCTGGGCCTTCTTTAGGACCAGTATCACAGCCTTTGGTAGGGACAGTGTCAGGGCAAGACCTAGGAGGAGAATAAGGGCCTCTGTAGGATCAGCATCAGGGACTGGGGATGGGCATGGGCATGGGGATCGGGATGGGGAAGGGGATGGGGATCGGGTAGGGGAGGGCTAGGGCTACGGTTAGCGCTAGGGCCTTAGTTAGGAATAGTGTCAAGGCCTTAGTTAGGGTCACTGTCAGGGCCTTAGTTAGGGTTAGCATCAGAGCCTTCGTTAGGTATAATGTCACGGCCTGAGTTAGAAGTAGTGTCAGGGCCTTAGTGAGGGACAGTGTCAGGGCCTTGGTTAGGACGAGCGTCAGAGCCTTTCTTATATATAATTGCAGGGCCAGAGTTACGAAGAGAGTACCGCCCTTACCTAGGGACAATATCAGTGCCTTAGTTAGGGACAGTATCACGGCCTTGGGGCTAAATTCAGGGCCTGAGTTAAGCATAGCATCGGGGCTTTAGTTGCCATAACAGGCTCGACTTTAGCTAAAGACAGGGATAAGTTATGATCTAGGTATACTGTCAGGACATGACCCAGGTATAGTGTCAACACATTAGTTACTGAGAATATCGGGGCCTTGTTTAGAACCAGTGTCAGGGCTTCAGGGAGGGACAGCGTCAGAGCCTGACGTAGGGAGAGCGACAGGGCCCGAGTGACGCCTAGCATCAGGTCCTTAGCTGGGGACACTGTCAGGGCATGACTCAGGGGCAGCATAAGGGCCTCTGTAGGATCAGCATTACGGTCTTAGTTAAAGACATGATCAGGGCCTCAGTTAGGTGCAGTGTCAACGCCTCCGTTAAGGATAGCTTCAGGGCCTGTGTTAGGGACAGCCTCAGGGCTTTATTTAGGGCCAGCATCAGGGCTCACTTAGGGATAGTGTCTGGACCTCGAGATGGGTCAGTATATTAGCTCAAGAGAGTGTTAGGCCTTTAGTTATTGCCGGCAGCAGGGCCTGCATTAGGGACAGCTTCCAGGCTTTACTTACAAACAGTGTCAGGGCCTTAGTGATGACTAGTGAGGGCCTTAGTTAGGCACAGTATTAGGGCTTCAGGTAGGGTAAGAGGCAGGACATTACTACGGACTAGGGATAAAGTCAGGAATGGAATGAGGGACACTTTGAACGCCTTACATATCGAGAACACCTGGGCCTTCTTTAGGACCAGTATCACGGCCTTAGGTAGGGACAGTGTCATGGCAAAGCCTAGGAGGAGCATAAGGGCTTCTGTAGGATCAGCATCAGGGACTGGGGATGGGGATGGGGACGGGGATGGGGATGGGGATTGGGTAGGGGAGGGCGAGGGCTAGGGCTAGGGTTAGGGCTAGGGCCTTAGTGAGGAATAGTGTCAAGGTCTTAGTTCGGGTCATTGTCAGGGCCTTAGTTAGGTTTAGCATCAGAGCCTTTGTTAGGTATAATGTCAGAGCTTGAGTTAGAAGTAGTGTCAGGGCCTTAGTGAGGGACAGTGTCAGGTTCTTGGTAAGGACGAGCGTTAGAGCCTTCGTTATGTATGATGGCAGAGACAGAGTTAGGAGGAGAGTCAGGCAATTAGTCACGGACACTGTCAGGGGCTTAGGGACAGTATCATGGCCTGAGTTAGTAGAAGTGTCAAGGCCTTAGTTAAGGACAGTGTCATAGCAAGGCTTAAGAGGAGCATAAAAGCCTCTGTAGGAGCTGGGGCAGGAGCTGGGGATGGGGCTGGGGCCGGGGATGCGGCTGGCGCTAGCGCTAGGGGCTTACTTAGGAATAGTGTCAAGGCCTTAGTTAGGGTCACTGTCAGGGCCTTAGTTAGGGTTAGCATCAGAGCCTTCGTTAGGTATAATGTCACGGCCTGAGTTAGAAGTAGTGTCAGGGCCTTAGTGCGGGACAGTGTCAGGGCCTTGGTTAGGACGAGCGTCAGAGCCTTTGTTATATATAATTGCAGGGCCAGAGTTACGAAGAGAGTACCGCCCTTACTTAGCGACAATATCAGTGCCTTAGTTAGGGACAGTATCACGGCCTTGGGGCTAAATTCAGGGCCTGAGTTAACCATAGCATCAGGGCTTTAGTTGCCAGAAGAGGCTCGACTTTAGCTAAAGACAGGGATAAGTTATGATCTAGGTATACTGTCAGGACATGACCCAGGTACAGTGTCAACACCTTAGTTGCTGAGAATATCAGGGCCTTGTTTAGAACCCGTGTCAGGGCTTCAGGTAGGGACAGCGTCACAGCCTGACGTAGGGAGAGCGACAGGGCCCGAGTGACGCCTAGCATCAGGTCCTTAGCTGGGGACACTGTCAGGGCATGACTCAGGAGCAGCATCAGGGCCTCTGTAGGATCAGCATTATGGTCTTAGTTAAAGACATGATCAGGGCCTGAGTTAGGTGGAGTGTCAACGCCTCCGTTACGGATAGCTTCAGGGCCTGTGTTAGGGACAGCCTCACGGCTTTATTTAGGGCCAGCATCAGGGCTGACTTAGGGTTAGTGTCAGGACCTTGGTTCGAGATGGGTCAGTATATTAGCTCAGGATAGTGTTAGGCCTTTAGTTATTGCCGGCAGCAGGGCCTGCATTAGGGACACCTTCCAGGCCTTACTTACAAACAGTGTCACGGCCTTAGTGATAACTAGTCAGGGCCTTAGTTAGGCACAGTATTAGGGCTTCCGGTAGGGTGAGAGGCAGGACATTAACTACGGACTAGGGATAAAGTCAGGAACGGAGCAAGGGACACTTTGAAGGCCTTAGTTATCGAGAGCACCTGGGCCTTTTTTAGGACCAGTATCACAGCCTTTGGTAGGGACAGTGTCACGGCAAGGCCTAGGAGGAGCATAAGGGCCTCTGTAGGATCAGCATCAGGGACTGGGGATGGGGATGGGGAGGGGGATGGGGATGGGGATCGGGTAGGGGAGGGCTAGGGCTAGGGTTAGGGCTAGGGCCTTAGTGAGGAATAGTGTCAAGGTCTTAGTTCGGGTCATTGTCAGGGCCTTAGTTAGGGTTAGCATCAGAGCCTTCGTTAGGTATAATGTCAGAGCTTGAGTTAAAAGTAGTGTCAGGGCCTTAGTGAGGGACAGTGTCAGGTTCTTGGTAAGGACGAGCGTTAGAACATTTGTTATGTATAATGGCAGGGACAGAGTTAGGAGGAGAGTCAGGTAATTAGCCAGGGACATTGTCAGGTACTTATTTAGGGACAGTATCACGGCCTGAGTTAGTAGCAGTGTCAAGGCCTTAGTTAAGGACAGTGTCAGGGCAAAGACTAGGAGGAGCATAAAGGCCTCTGTAGGAGCTGGGGCAGGAGATGGGACTGGGGCTGGGGCTGGCGATGGGGCTGGGGCTAGGGCTAGGGCTAGGGGCTTACTTAGGAATAGTGTCAAGGCCTTAGTCAGGATCAATGTCAGGGCCTTAGTTAGGGTTAGCATCAGAGCCTTCGTTAGGTATAATGTCACGGCCTGAGTTAGAATTAGTGTCAGGGCCTTAGTGAGGGACAGTGTCAGGGCCTTGGTTAGGATAAGCGTCAGAGCCTTTGTTATATATAATTGCAGGGCCAGAGTTACGAAGAGAGTATCGCCCTTACCTAGGGACAATATCAGTGCCTTACTTAGGGACATTACCACGGCCTTGGGGCTAAATTCAGGGCCTGAGTTAAGCATAGCATCAGGGCTTTAGTTGCCAGAAGAGGCTCGACTTTAGCTAAAGACAGGGATAAGTTATGATCTAGGTATACTGTCAGGACATGACCCAGGTATACTGTCAACACCTTAGTTACTGAGAATATCGGGGCCTTCTTTAGAACCAGTGTCAGGGCTTCAGGTAGGGACAGCGTCAGAGCCTGACGTAGGGAGAGCGACAGGGCCCGAGTGACGCCTAGCATCAGGTCCTTAGCTGGGGACGCTGTCAGGGCATGACTCAGGAGCAGCATCAGGGCCTCTGTAGGATCAGCATTACGGTCTTAGTTACACACATGATCAGGGCCTGAGTTAGGTGGAGTGTCAACGCCTCCGTTACGGATAGCTTCAGGGCCTGTGTTAGGGACAGCCTCACGGCTTTATTTAGGGCCAGCATCAGGGCTGACCTAGGCTTAGTGTCAGGACCTTGGTTCGAGATGGGTCAGTATATTAGCTCAGGATAGTGTTAGGCCTTTAGTTATTGCCGGCAGCAGGGCCTGCATTAGGGACACCTTCCAGGCCTTACTTACAAACGGTGTCAGGGCCTTAGTGATAACTAGTCAGGGCCTTAGTTAGGCACAGTATTAGGGCTTCCGGTAGGGTAAGAGGCAGGACATTAACTACGGACTAGGGATAAAGTCAGGAACGGAGCAAGGGACACTTTGAAGGCCTTAGTTATCGAGAGCACCTGGGCCTTCTTTAGGACCAGTATCACGGCCTTTGGAAGGGACACTGTCAGGGCAAGACCAAGGAGGAGCATAAGGGCCTCTGTAGGATCAGCATCAGGGACTGGGGATGGGCATGGGGATGGGGATGGGGATGGGGATGGGGATGGGGATCGGGTAGGAGAGGGGTAGGGCTAGTGTTAGCGCTAGGGCCTTAGTTAGGAATAGTGTCAAAGCCTTAGTTAGGGTCACTGTCAGGGCCTTAGTTAGGGTTAGCATCAGAGCCTTCGTTAGGTATAATGTCACGGCCTGAGTTAGAAGTAGTGTCAGGGCCTTAGTGAGGGACAGTGTCAGGGCCTTGGTTAGGACGAGCGTCAGAGCCTTTGTTATATATAATTGCAGGGCCAGAGTTACGAAGAGAGTACCGCCCTTACCTAGCGACAATATCAGTGCCTTAGTTAGGGACAGTATCACGGCCTTGGGGCTAAATTCAGGGCCTGAGTTAAGCATAGCATCGGGGCTTTAGTTGCCATAACAGGCTCGACTTTAGCTAAAGACAGGGATAAGTTATGATCTAGGTATACTGTCAGGACATGACCCAGGTATAGTGTGAACACATTAGTTACTGAGAATATCGGGGCCTTGTTTAGAACCAGTGTCAGGGCTTCAGGGAGGGACAGCGTCAGAGCCTGACGTAGGGAGAGCGACAGGGCCCGAGTGACGCCTAGCATCAGGTCCTTAGCTGGGGACACTGTCAGGGCATGACTCAGGGGCAGCATAAGGGCCTCTGTAGGATCAGCATTACGGTCTTAGTTAAAGACATGATCAGGGCCTCAGTTAGGTGCAGTGTCAACGCCTCCGTTAAGGATAGCTTCAGGGCCTGTGTTAGGGACAGCCTCAGGGCTTTATTTAGGGCCAGCATCAGGGCTCACTTAGGGATAGTGTCTGGACCTCGAGATGGGTCAGTATATTAGCTCAAGAGAGTGTTAGGCCTTTAGTTATTGCCGGCAGCAGGGCCTGCATTAGGGACAGCTTCCAGGCTTTACTTACAAACAGTGTCAGGGCCTTAGTGATGACTAGTGAGGGCCTTAGTTAGGCACAGTATTAGGGCTTCAGGTAGGGTAAGAGGCAGGACATTACTACGGACTAGGGATAAAGTCAGGAATGGAATGAGGGACACTTTGAACGCCTTACATATCGAGAACACCTGGGCCTTCTTTAGGACCAGTATCACGGCCTTAGGTAGGGACAGTGTCATGGCAAAGCCTAGGAGGAGCATAAGGGCTTCTGTAGGATCAGCATCAGGGACTGGGGATGGGGATGGGGACGGCGATGGGGATGGGGATTGGGTAGGGGAGGGCGAGGGCTAGGGCTAGGGTTAGGGCTAGGGCCTTAGTGAGGAATAGTGTCAAGGTCTTAGTTCGGGTCATTGTCAGGGCCTTAGTTAGGTTTAGCATCAGAGCCTTTGTTAGGTATAATGTCAGAGCTTGAGTTAGAAGTAGTGTCAGGGCCTTAGTGAGGGACAGTGTCAGGTTCTTGGTAAGGACGAGCGTTAGAGCCTTCGTTATGTATGATGGCAGAGACAGAGTTAGGAGGAGAGTCAGCCAATTAGTCACGGACACTGTCAGGGACTTAGGGACAGTATCACGGCCTGAGTTAGTAGAAGTGTCAAGGCCTTAGTTAAGGACAGTGTCATAGCAAGGCTTAAGAGGAGCATAAAAGCCTCTGTAGGAGCTGGGGCAGGAGCTGGGGATGGGGCTGGGGCCGGGGATGCGGCTGGCGCTAGCGCTAGGGGCTTACTTAGGAATAGTGTCAAGGCCTTAGTTAGGGTCACTGTCAGGGCCTTAGTTAGGGTTAGCATCAGAGCCTTCGTTAGGTATAATGTCACGGCCTGAGTTAGAAGTAGTGTCAGGGCCTTAGTGCGGGACAGTGTCAGGGCCTTGGTTAGGACGAGCGTCAGAGCCTTTGTTATATATAATTGCAGGGCCAGAGTTACGAAGAGAGTACCGCCCTTACTTAGCGACAATATCAGTGCCTTAGTAAGGGACAGTATCACGGCCTTGGGGCTAAATTCAGGGCCTGAGTTAAGCATAGCATCAGGGCTTTAGTTGCCAGAAGAGGCTCGACTTTAGCTAAAGACAGGGATAAGTTATGATCTAGGTATACTGTCAGGACATGACCCAGGTATAGTGTCAACACCTTAGTTGCTGAGAATATCGGGGCCTTGTTTAGAACCAGTGTCAGGGCTTCAGGTAGGGACAGCGTCACAGCCTGACGTAGGGAGAGCGACAGGGCCCGAGTGACGCCTAGCATCAGGTCCTTAGCTGGGGACACTGTCAGGGCATGACTCAGGAGCAGCATCAGGGCCTCTGTAGGATCAGCATTACGGTCTTAGTTACGCACATGATCAGGGCCTGAGTTAGGTGGAGTGTCAACGCCTCCGTTACGGATAGCTTCAGGGCCTGTGTTAGGGACAGCCTCACGGCTTTATTTAGGGCCAGCATCAAGGCTCACTTAGGGTTAGTGTCAGGACCTTGGTTCGAGATGGGTCAGTATATTAGCTCAGGATAGTGTTAGGCCTTTAGTTATTGCCGGCAGCAGGGCCTGCATTAGGGACACCTTCCAGGCCTTACCTACAAACAGTGTCAGGGCCTTAGTGATAACTAGTCAGGGCCTTAGTTAGGCACAGTATTAGGGCTTCCGGTAGGGTAAGAGGCAGGACATTAACTACGGACTAGGGATAAAGTCAGGAACGGAGCAAGGGACACTTTGAAGGCCTTAGTTATCGAGAGCACCTGGGCCTTTTTTACAACCAGTATCACAGCCTTTGGTAGGGACAGTGTCACGGCAAGGCCTAGGAGGAGCATAAGGGCCTCTGTAGGATCAGCATCAGGGACTGGGGATGGGGATGGGGACGGGGATGGGGATGGGGATCGGGTAGGGGAGGGCTAGGGCTAGGGTTAGGGCTAGGGCCTTAGTGAGGAATAGTGTCAAGGTCTTAGTTAGGGTCATTGTCAGGGCCTTAGTTAGGGTTAGCATCAGAGCCTTTGTTAGGTATAATGTCAGAGCTTGAGTTAGAAGTAGTGTCAGGGCCTTAGTGAGGGACAGTGTCAGGTCCTTGGTAAGGATGAGCGTTAGAGCCTTTGTTACGTATAATGGCAGGGACAGAGTTAGGAGGAGAGTCAGGCAATTAGTCAGGGACATTGTCAGGTACTTATTTAGGGACAGTATCACGGCCTGAGTTAGTAGCAGTGTCAAGGCCTTAGTTAAGGACAGTGTCAGGGCAAAGACTAGGAGGAGCATAAAGGCCTCTGTAGGAGCTGGGGCAGGAGATGGGACTGGGGCTGGGGCTGGAACTGGGGCTGGGGCTGGCGCTAGGGGCTTACTTAGGAATAGTGTCAAGGCCTTAGTTAGGGTCACTGTCAGGGCCTTAGTTAGGGTTAGCATCAGAGCCTTCGTTAGGTATAATGTCACGGCCTGAGTTAGAAGTAGTGTCAGGGCCTTAGTGAGGGACAGTGTCAGGGCCTTGGTTAGGACGAGCGTCAGAGCCTTTGTTATATATAATTGCAGGGCCAGACTTAGGAAGAGAGTACTGCCCTTACTTACGGACAATATCAGTGCCTTAGTTAGAGACAGTATCACGGCCTTGGGGCTAAATTCAGGGCCTGAGTTAAGCATAGCATCGGGGCTTTAGTTGCCATAAGAGGCTCGACTTTAGCTAAAGACAGGGATAAGTTATGATCTAGGTATACTGTCAGGACGTGACCCAGGTATAGTGTCAACACATTAGTTACTGAGAATATCGGGGCCTTGTTTAGAACCAGTGTCAGGGCTTCAGGTAGGGACAGCGTCACAGCCTGACGTAGGGAGAGCGACAGGGCCCGAGTGACGCCTAGCATCAGGTCCTTAACTGGGGACACTGTCAGGGCATGACTCAGGAGCAGCATCAGGGCCTCTGTAGGATCAGCATTACGGTCTTAGTTAAAGACATGATGAGGGCCTCAGTTAGGTGGAGTGTCAAGGCCTCCGTTACGGATAGCTTCAGGGCCTGTGTTAGGGACAGCCTCACAGCTTTATTTAGGGCCAGCATCAGGGCTCACTTAGGGATAGTGTCAGGACCTTGGATCGAGATGGGTCAGTATATTAGCTCAGGATAGTGTTAGGCCTTTAGTTATTGCCGGCAGCAGGGCCTGCATTAGGGACACCTTCCAGGCCTTACTTGCAAACAGTGTCAGGGCCTTAGTGATGACTAGTCAGGGCATTAGTTAGGCACAGTATTAGGCCTTCAGGTAGGGTAAGAGGCAGGACATTAACTACGGACTAGGGATAAAGTCAGGAACGGAGCAAAGGACACGTTGAAGGCCTTAGTTATCGACAGCACCTGGGCGATCTTTAGGACAAGTATCACGGCCTTTGGTAGGGACAGTGTCAAGGCAAGACCTAGGAGGAGCATAAGGGCCTCTGTAGGATCAGCATCAGGGACTGGGGATGGGAATGGGGATGGGGATGGGGATGGGAATGGGGATGGGGATGGAGATGGGGATGGGGATGGGGATGGGGATGGGGATGGGGATGGGGATGGGGATGGGGATGGGGATGGGGATGGGGATCGGATAGGGCAGGGCTAGGGCTAAGGTTACGGCTAGGACCTTAGTTAGGAATAGTGTCAAGGCCTTAGTTAGTGTCACTGTCAGGGCCTTAGTTAGGGTTAGCATCACAGCCTTTGTTAGGTGTAATGTCAGAGCTTGAGTTAGAAGTAGTGTCAGGGCCTTAGTGAGGGACAGTGTCAGGTCCTTTGTAAGGACGAGCGTTAGAGATTTGTTATGTATAATGGCAGGGCCAGAGTTAGGAGGAGAGTCAGCCAATTAGTCAGGGACACTGTCAGGGACTTAGTTAGGGACAGTATCACGGCCTGAGTTAGTAGTAGTGTCAAGGCCTTAATTAAGGACAGTGTCAGGGCAAGGATTAAGAGGAGCATAAGGGCCTCTGTAGGAGCTGGGGCAGGAGCTGGGACTCGGGCTGGGGCTGAGGCTGGGGCTAGGGCTAGAGCTAGGGCTAGGGCTAGGGGCTTACATAGGAATAGTGTCAAGGCCTTAGTCAGGGTCAATGTCAGGGCCTTAGTCAGGGTTAGCATCAGAGCCTTTCGTTAGGTATAATGTCAGGGCCTGAGTTAGAAGTAGTGTCAGGGCCTTAGTGAGGGACAGTGTCAGGGCCTTGGTTAGGACGAGCGTCACAGCCTTTGTTATATATAATTGCAGGGCCAGACTTAGGAAGAGAGTACTGCCCTTACTTACGGACAATATCAGTGCCTTAGTTAGGGACAGTATCACGGCCTTGGAGCTAAATTCAGGGCCTGAGTTAAGCATAGCATCAGGACTTTAGTTGCCATAAGAGGCTGGACTTTTGCTAAAGACAGGGATAACTTAAGATCTAGGTATACTGTCAGGACATGACCAAGGTATAGTGTCAACACCTTAGTTACTGAGAACATCGGGGCCTTGTTTAGAACCCGTGTCAGGGCTTCAGGTAGGGACAGCGTCACAGCCTGACATAGGGAGAGCGACAGGGCCCGAGTGACGCCTAGCATCAGGTCCTTAGCTGGGGACACTGTCAGGGCATGACTCAGGGGCAGCATAAGGGCCTCTGTAGGATCAGCATTACGGTCTTAGTTAAAGACATGATCAGGGCCTCAGTTAAGTGGAGTGTCAAGGCCTCCGTTACGGATAGCTTCAGGGCCTGTGTTAGGGACAGCCTCACGGCTTTATTTAGGGCCAGCATCAGGGCTCACTTAGGGATAGTGTCTGGACCTCGAGATGGGTCAGTATATTAGCTCAAGAGAGTGTTAGGCCTTTAGTTATTGCCGGCAGCAGGGCCTGCATTAGGGACAGCTTCCAGGCTTTACTTACAAGCAGTGTCAGGGTCTTAGTGATGACTAGTGAGGGCCTTAGTTAGGCACAGTATTAGGGCTTCAGGTAGGGTAAGAGGCAGGACATTACTACGGACTAGGGATAAAGTCAGGAATGGAATGAGGGACACTTTTGAAAGCCTTAGTTATCGAGAACACCTGGGCCTTCTTTAGGACCAGTATCACGGCCTTAGGTAGGGACAGTGTCATGGCAAAGCCTAGGAGCACCATAAGGGCTTCTGTAGGATCAGCATCAGGGACTGGGGATGGGGATGGGGACGGCGATGGGGATGGGGATCGGGTAGGGGAGGGCTAGGGCTAGGGTTAGGGCTAGGACCTTAGTGAGGAATAGTGTCAAGGTCTTAGTTCGGGTCATTGTCAGGGCCTTAGTTAGGGTTAGCATCAGAGCCTTTGTTAGGTATAATGTCAGAGCTTGAGCTAGAAGTAGTGTCAGGGCCTTAGTGAGGGACAGTGTCAGGTTCTTGGTAAGGACGAGCGTTAGAGCCTTCGTTATGTATGATGGCAGAGACAGAGTTAGGAGGAGAGTCAGGCAATTAGTCACGGACACTGTCAGGGACTTAGGGACAGTATCACGGCCTGAGTTAGTAGAAGTGTCAAGGCCTTAGTTAAGGACAGTGTCATAGCAAGGCTTAAGAGGAGCATAAAAGCCTCTGTAAGAGCTGGGGCAGGAGCTGGGGATGGGGCTGGGGCCGGGGATGCGCCTGGCGCTACCGTTAGGGGCTTACTTAGGAATAGTGTCAAGGCCTTAGTTAGGGTCACTGTCAGGGCCTTAGTAAGGGTTAGCATCAGAGCCTTTGTTAGGTATAATGTCACGGCCTGAGTTAGAAGTAGTGTCAGGGCCTTAGTGCGGGACAGTGTCAGGGCCTTGGTTAGGACGAGCGTCAGAGCCTTTGTTATATATAATTGCAGGGCCAGAGTTACGAAGAGAGTACCGCCCTTACTTAGCGACAATATCAGTGCCTTAGTTAGGGACAGTATCACGGCCTTGGGGCTAAATTCAGGGCCTGAGTTAAGCATAGCATCAGGGCTTTAGTTGCCAGAAGAGGCTCGACTTTAGCTAAAGACAGGGATAAGTTATGATCTAGGTATACTGTCAGGACATGACCCAGGTATAGTGTCAACACCTTAGTTGCTGAGAATATCGGGGCCTTGTTTAGAACCAGTGTCAGGGCTTCAGGTAGGGACAGCGTCACAGCCTGACGTAGGGAGAGCGACAGGGCCCGAGTGACGCCTAGCATCAGGTCCTTAGCTGGGGACACTGTCAGGGCATGACTCAGGAGCAGCATCAGGGCCTCTGTAGGATCAGCATTACGGTCTTAGTTACAGACATGATCAGGGCCTGAGTTACGGGGAGTGTCAAGGCCTCCGTTACGGATGGCTTCAGGGCCTGTGTTAGGGACAGCCTCACGGCTTTATTTAGGGCCAGCATCAGGGCTCACTTAGGGATAGTGTCTGGACCTTGGTTCGAGATGGGTCAGTATATTAGCTCAGGATAGTGTTAGGCCTTTAGTTATTGCCGGCAGCAGGGCCTGCATTAGGGACACCTTCCAGGCCTTACTTGCAAACAGTCTCAGGACCTTAGTGATGACTAGTCAGGGCCTTAGTTACGCACAGTATTAGGGCTTCAGGTAGGGTAAGAGGCAGGACATTAACTACGGACTAGGGATAAAGTCAGGAATGGAATGAGGGACACTTTGAACGCCTTACTTATCGAGAACACCTGGGCCTTCTTTAGGACCAGTATCACGGCCTTTGGTAGGGACAGTGTCACTGCAAGGCCTAGGAGGAGCATAAAGGCTTCTGTAGGATCAGCATCAGGGACTGGGGATGGGGATAGGGACGGGGATGGCGATGGGGATCGGGTAGGGGAGGGCTAGGGCTAGGGTTAGGGCTAGGGCCTTAGTGAGGAATAGTGTCAAGGTCTTCCTTAGGGTCATTGTCAGGGCCTTAGTTAGGGTTAGCATCAGAGCCTTTGTTAGGTATAATGTCAGAGCTTGAGTTAGAAGTAGTGTCAGGGCCTTAGTGAGGGACAGTGTCAGGTCCTTGGTTAGGACGAGCGTCAGAGCCTTTGTTATATATAATTGCAGGGCCAGAGTTACGAAGAGAGTACCGCCCTTACTTAGCGACAATATCAGTGCCTTAGTTAGGGACAGTATCACGGCCTTGGGGCTATATTCAGGGCCTGAGTTAACCATAGCATCAGGGCTTTAGTTGCCATAAGAGGCTCGACTTTAGCTAAAGACAGGGATAAGTTATGATCTAGGTATACTGTCAGGACATGACCCAGGTATAGTGTCAACACCTTAGTTGCTGAGAATATTAAGGCCTTGTTTAGAACCATTGTCAGGGCTTCAGGTAGGGACAGCGTCAGAGCCTGACGTAGGGAGAGCGACAGGGCCCGAGTGACGCCTAGCATCAGGTCCTTAGCTGGGGACACTGTCAGGGCATGACTCAGGAGCAGCATCAGGGCCTCTGTAGGATCAGCATTACGGTCTTAGTTACAGACATGATCAGGGCCTGAGTTACGGGGAGTGTCAAGGCCTCCGTTACGGATAGCTTCAGGGCCTGTATTTTTGGTTATTTTGTTTTGTTTTTTTTTTTTTGTTCTTGTTTTGTTTTTGTTTTTATTTTTTTTGCGGTATGCGGGCCTCTCACTGTTGTGGCCTCTCCCATTGCGGAGAACAGGCTCCGGACGCGCAGGCTCAGCAGCCATGGCTCACGGGCCCAGACGCTCCACGGCATGTGCGATCTTCCCGGACCGGGGCAAGAACCTGTGTCCCCTGCATCGGCAGGCGGACTCTCAACCACTGCGTCACCAGGGAAGCCCCAGGGCCTGTGTTAGGGACAGCCTCACGGCTTTATTTAGGGCCAGCATCAGGGCTGACTTAGGGTTAGTGTCAGGACCTTGGTTCGAGATGGGTCAGTATATTAGCTCAGGATAGTGTTAGGCCTTTAGTTATTGCCGGCAGCAGGGCCTGCATTAGGGACACCTTCCAGGCCTTACTTACAAACAGTGTCAGGACCTTAGCGATAACTAATCAGGGCCTTAGTTAGGAACAGTATTAGGGCTTCAGGTAGGGTAAGAGGCAGGACATTAACTACGGACTAGGGATAAAGTCAGGAACGGAGCAAGGGACACTTTGTAGGCCTTAGTTATCGAGAGCACCTGGGCCTTCTTTAGGACCAGTATCACAGCCTTTGGTAGGGACAGTGTCAGGGCAAGACCTAGGAGGAGAATAAGGGCTTCTGTAGGATCAGCATCAGGGACTGGGGATGGGCATGGGCATGGGGATGGGGATGGGGAAGGGGATGGGGATCGGGTAGGGGAGGGCTAGGGCTACGGTTAGCGCTAGGGCCTTAGTTAGGAATAGTGTCAAGGCCTTACTTAGGGTCACTGTCACGGCCTCAGTTAGGGTTAGCATCAGAGCCTTCGTTAGGTATAATGTCACGGCCTTAGTTAGAAGTAGTGTCAGGGCCTTAGTGAGGGACAGTGTCAGGGCCTTGGTTAGGACGAGCGTCAGAGCCTTTCTTATATATAATTGCAGGGCCAGAGTTACGAAGAGAGTACCGCCCTTACCTAGGGACAATATCAGTGCCTTAGTTAGGGACAGTATCACGGCCTTGGGGCTAAATTCAGGGCCTGAGTTAAGCATAGCATCGGGGCTTTAGTTGCCATAAGAGGCTCGACTTTAGCTAAAGACAGGGATAAGTTATGATCTAGGTATACTGTCAGGACATGACCCAGGTATAGTGTCAACACCTTAGTTACTGAGAATATCGGGGCCTTGTTTAGAACCCGTGTCAGGGCTTCAGGTAGGGACAGCGTCAGAGCCTGACGTAGGGAGAGCGACAGGGCCTGAGTGACGCCTAACATCAGGTCCTTAGCTGGGGACACTGTCAGGGCATGACTCAGGGGCAGCATAAGGGCCTCTGTAGGATCAGCATTACGGTCTTAGTTAAAGACATAATCAGGGCCTCAGTTAGGTGCAGTGTCAACGCCTCCGTTAAGGATAGCTTCAGGGCCTGTGTTAGGGACAGCCTCACGGCTTTATTTAGGGCCAGCATCAGGGCTCACTTAGGGATAGTGTCTGGACCTCGAGATGGGTCAGTATATTAGCTCAAGAGAGTGTTAGGCCTTTAGTTATTGCCGGCAGCAGGGCCTGCATTAGGGACAGCTTCCAGGCTTTACTTACAAACAGTGTCAGGGCCTTAGTGAGGACTAGTGAGGGCCTTAGTTAGGCACAGTATTAGGGCTTCAGGTAGGGTAAGAGGCAGGACATTACTACGGACTAGGGATAAAGTCAGGAATGGAATGAGGGACACTTTGAACGCCTTACTTATCGAGAACACCTGGGCCTTCTTTAGGACCAGTATCACGGCCTTAGGTAGGGACAGTGTCATGGCAAAGCCTAGGAGCACCATAAGGGCTTCTGTAGGATCAGCATCAGGGACTGGGGATGGGGATGGGGACGGCGATGGGGATGGGGATCGGGTAGGGGAGGGCTAGGGCTAGGGTTAGGGCTAGGGCCTTAGTGAGGAATAGTGTCAAGGTCTTAGTTAGGGTCATTGTCAGGGCCTTAGTTAGGGTTAGCATCAGAGCCTTTGTTAGGTATAATGTCAGAGCTTGAGTTAGAAGTAGTGTCAGGGCCTTAGTAAGGGACAGTGTCAGGTTCTTGGTAAGGACGAGCGTTAGAGCCTTCGTTATGTATGATGGCAGAGACAGAGTTAGGAGGAGAGTCAGGCAATTAGTCACGGACACTGTCAGGGACTTAGGGACAGTATCACGGCCTGAGTTAGTAGAAGTGTCAAGGCCTTAGTTAAGGACAGTGTCATAGCAAGGCTTAAGAGGAGCATAAAAGCCTCTGTAGGAGCTGGGGCAGGAGCTGGGGATGGGGCTGGGGCCGGGGATGCGGCTGGCGCTAGCGCTAGGGGCTTACTTAGGAATAGTGTCAAGGCCTTAGTTAGGGTCACTGTCAGGGCCTTAGTTAGGGTTAGTATCAGAGCCTTCGTTAGGTATAATGTCACGGCCTGAGTTAGAAGTAGTGTCAGGGCCTTAGTGCGGGACAGTGTCAGGGCCTTGGTTAGGACGAGCGTCAGAGCCTTTGTTATATATAATTGCAGGGCCAGAGTTACGAAGAGAGTACCGCCCTTACTTAGCGACAATATCAGTGCCTTAGTTAGGGACAGTATCACGGCCTTGGGGCTAAATTCAGGGCCTGAGTTAACCATAGCATCAGGGCTTTAGTTGCCAGAAGAGGCTCGACTTTAGCTAAAGACAAGGATAAGTTATGATCTAGGTATACTGTCAGGACATGACCCAGGTACAGTGTCAACACCTTAGTTGCTGAGAATATCAGGGCCTTGTTTGGAACCCGTGTCAGGGCTTCAGGTAGGGACAGCGTCACAGCCTGACGTAGGGAGAGCGACAGGGCCCGAGTGACGCCTAGCATCAGGTCCTTAGCTGGGGACACTGTCAGGGCATGACTCAGGAGCAGCATCAGGGCCTCTGTAGGATCAGCATTATGGTCTTAGTTAAAGACATGATCAGGGCCTGAGTTAGGTGGAGTGTCAACGCCTCCGTTACGGATAGCTTCAGGGTCTGTGTTAGGGACAGCCTCACGGTTTTATTTAGGGCCAGCATCAGGGCTGACTTAGGGTTAGTGTCAGGACCTTGGTTCGAGATGGGTCAGTATATTAGCTCAGGATAGTGTTAGGCCTTTAGTTATTGCCGGCAGCAGGGCCTGCATTAGGGACACCTTCCAGGCCTTACTTACAAACAGTGTCACGGCCTTAGTGATAACTAGTCAGGGCCTTAGTTAGGCACAGTATTAGGGCTTCCGGTAGGGTAAGAGGCAGGACATTAACTACGGACTAGGGATAAAGTCAGGAACGGAGCAAGGGACACTTTGAAGGCCTTAGTTATCGAGAGCACCTGGGCCTTTTTTAGGACCAGTATCACAGCCTTTGGTAGGGACAGTGTCACAGCAAGGCCTAGGAGGAGCATAAGGGCCTCTGTAGGATCAGCATCAGGGACTGGGGATGGGGATGGGGAGGGGGATGGGGATGGGGATCGGGTAGGGGAGGGCTAGGGCTAGGGTTAGGGCTAGGGCCTTAGTGAGGAATAGTGTCAAGGTCTTAGTTAGGGTCATTGTCAGGGCCTTAGTTAGGGTTAGCATCAGAGCCTTTGTTAGGTATAATGTCAGAGCTTGAGTTAAAAGTAGTGTCAGGGCCTTAGTGAGGGACAGTGTCAGGTTCTTGGTAAGGACGAGCGTTAGAACATTTGTTATGTATAATGGCAGGGACAGAGTTAGGAGGAGAGTCAGGTAATTAGCCAGGGACATTGTCAGGTACTTATTTAGGGACAGTATCACGGCCTGAGTTAGTAGCAGTGTCAAGGCCTTAGTTAAGGACAGTGTCAGGGCAAAGACTAGGAGGAGCATAAAGGCCTCTGTAGGAGCTGGGGCAGGAGATGGGACTGGGGCTGGGGCTGGCGATGGGGCTGGGGCTAGGGCTAGGGCTAGGGGCTTACTTAGGAATAGTGTCAAGGCCTTAGTCAGGATCAATGTCAGGGCCTTAGTTAGGGTTAGCATCAGAGCCTTCGTTAGGTATAATGTCACGGCCTGAGTTAGAAGTAGTGTCAGGGCCTTAGTGCGGGACAGTGTCAGGGCCTTGGTTAGGACGAGCGTCAGAGCCTTTGTTATATATAATTGCAGGGCCAGAGTTACGAAGAGAGTACCGCCCTTACTTAGCGACAATATCAGTGCCTTAGTTAGGGACAGTATCACGGCCTTGGGGCTAAATTCAGGGCCTGAGTTAACCATAGCATCAGGGCTTTAGTTGCCAGAAGAGGCTCGACTTTAGCTAAAGACAAGGATAAGTTATGATCTAGGTATACTGTCAGGACATGACCCAGGTACAGTGTCAACACGTTAGTTGCTGAGAATATCAGGGCCTTGTTTGGAACCCGTGTCAGGGCTTCAGGTAGGGACAGCGTCACAGCCTGACGTAGGGAGAGCGACAGGGCCCGAGTGACGCCTAGCATCAGGTCCTTAGCTGGGGACACTGTCAGGGCATGACTCAGGAGCAGCATCAGGGCCTCTGTAGGATCAGCATTATGGTCTTAGTTAAAGACATGATCAGGGCCTGAGTTAGGTGGAGTGTCAACGCCTCCGTTACGGATAGCTTCAGGGTCTGTGTTAGGGACAGCCTCACGGTTTTATTTAGGGCCAGCATCAGGGCTGACTTAGGGTTAGTGTCAGGACCTTGGTTCGAGATGGGTCAGTATATTAGCTCAGGATAGTGTTAGGCCTTTAGTTATTGCCGGCAGCAGGGCCTGCATTAGGGACACCTTCCAGGCCTTACTTACAAACAGTGTCACGGCCTTAGTGATAACTAGTCAGGGCCTTAGTTAGGCACAGTATTAGGGCTTCCGGTAGGGTAAGAGGCAGGACATTAACTACGGACTAGGGATAAAGTCAGGAACGGAGCAAGGGACACTTTGAAGGCCTTAGTTATCGAGAGCACCTGGGCCTTTTTTAGGACCAGTATCACAGCCTTTGGTAGGGACAGTGTCACGGCAAGGCCTAGGAGGAGCATAAGGGCCTCTGTAGGATCAGCATCAGGGACTGGGGATGGGGATGGGGAGGGGGATGGGGATGGGGATCGGGTAGGGGAGGGCTAGGGCTAGGGTTAGGGCTAGGGCCTTAGTGAGGAATAGTGTCAAGGTCTTAGTTAGGGTCATTATCAGGGCCTTAGTTAGGGTTAGCATCAGAGCCTTTGTTAGGTATAATGTCAGAGCTTGAGTTAGAAGTAGTGTCAGGGCCTTAGTGAGGGACAGTGTCAGGTCCTTGGTTAGGACGAGCGTCAGAGCCTTTGTTATATATAATTGCAGGGCCAGAGTTACGAAGAGAGTACCGCCCTTACTTAGCGACAATATCAGTGCCTTAGTTAGGGACAGTATCACGGCCTTGGGGCTAAATTCAGGGCCTGAGTTAACCATAGCATCAGGGCTTTAGTTGCCAGAAGAGGCTCGACTTTAGCTAAAGACAGGGATAAGTTATGATCTAGGTATACTGTCAGGACATGACCCAGGTATAGTGTCAACACCTTAGTTGCTGAGAATATCGGGGCCTTCTTTAGAACCCGTGTCAGGGCTTCAGGTAGGGACAGCGTCACAGCCTGACGTAGGGAGAGCGACAGGGCCCGAGTGACCCCTAGCATCAGGTCCTTAGCTGGGGACACTGTCAGGGCATGACTCAGGAGCAGCATCAGGGCCTCTGTAGGATCAGCATTACGGTCTTAGTTAAAGACATGATGAGGGCCTCAGTTAGGTGGAGTGTCAAGGCCTCCGTTATGGATAGCTTCAGGGCCTGTGTTAGGGACAGCCTCACAGCTTTATTTAGGGCCAGCATCAGGGCTCACTTAGGGATAGTGTCAGGACCTTGGATCGAGATGGGTCAGTATATTAGCTCAGGATAGTGTTAGGCCTTTAGTTATTGCCGGCAGCAGGGCCTGCATTAGGGACACCTTCCAGGCCTTACTTGCAAACAGTGTCAGGGCCTTAGTGATGACTAGTCAGGGCATTAGTTAGGCACAGTATTAGGCCTTCAGGTAGGGTAAGAGGCAGGACATTAACTACGGACTAGGGATAAAGTCAGGAACGGAGCAAAGGACACGTTGAAGGCCTTAGTTATCGACAGCACCTGGGCGATCTTTAGGACAAGTATCACGGCCTTTGGTAGGGACAGTGTCAGGGCAAGACCTAGGAGGAGCATAAGGGCCTCTGTAGGATCAGCATCAGGGACTGGGGATGGGAATGGGGATGGGGATGGAGATGGGAATGGGGATGGGGATGGGGATTGGGATGGGGATGGGGATGGGGATGGGGATGGGGATGGGGATGGGGATGGTGATGGGAATGGGGATCGGATAGGGGAGGGCTAGGGCTAAGGTTACGGCTAGGACCTTAGTTAGGAATAGTGTCAAGGCCTTAGCTAGTGTCACTGTCAGGGCCTTAGTTAGGGTTAGCATCACAGCCTTTGTTAGGTGTAATGTCAGAGCTTGAGTTAGAAGTAGTGTCAGGGCCTTAGTGAGGGACAGTGTCAGGTCCTTTGTAAGGACGAGCGTTAGAGATTTGTTATGTATAATGGCAGGGCCAGAGTTAGGAGGAGAGTCAGCCAATTAGTCAGGGACACTGTCAGGGACTTAGTTAGGGACAGTATCACGGCCTGAGTTAGTAGTAGTGTCAAGGCCTTAATTAAGGACAGTGTCAGGGCAAGGATTAAGAGGAGCATAAGGGCCTCTGTAGGAGCTGGGGCAGGAGCTGGGACTCGGGCTGGGGCTGAGGCTGGGGCTAGGGCTAGAGCTAGGGCTAGGGCTAGGGGCTTACATAGGAATAGTGTCAAGGCCTTAGTCAGGGTCAATGTCAGGGCCTTAGTCAGGGTTAGCATCAGAGCCTTTCGTTAGGTATAATGTCAGGGCCTGAGTTAGAATTAGTGTCAGGGCCTTAGTGAGGGACAGTGTCAGGGCCTTGGTTAGGACGAGCGTCACAGCCTTTGTTATATATAATTGCAGGGCCAGAGTTAGGAAGAGAGTACTGCCCTTACTTACGGACAATATCAGTGCCTTAGTTAGGGAGAGGATCACGGCCTTGGGGCTAAATTCAGGGCCTGAGTTAAGCATAGCATCAGGACTTTAGTTGCCATAAGAGGCTGGACTTTTGCTAAAGACAGGGATAACTTAAGATCTAGGTATACTGTCAGGACATGACCAAGGTATAGTGTCAACACCTTAGTTACTGAGAACATCGGGGCCTTGTTTAGAACCAGTGTCAGGGCTTCAGGTAGGGACAGCGTCACAGCCTGACGTAGGGAGAGCGACAGGGCCCGAGTGACGCCTAGCATCAGGTCCTTAGCTGGGGACACTGTCAGGGCATGACTCAGGGGCAGCGTCAGGGCCTCTGTAGGATCAGCATTACGGTCTTAGTTAAAGACATGATCAGGGCCTCAGTTAAGTGGAGTGTCAAGGCCTCCGTTACGGATGGCTTCAGGGCCTGTGTTAGGGACAGCCTCACGGCTTTATTTAGGGCCAGCATCAGGGCTCACTTAGGGATAGTGTCTGGACCTCGAGATGGGTCAGTATATTAGCTCAAGAGAGTGTTAGGCCTTTAGTTATTGCCGGCAGCAGGGCCTGCATTAGGGACAGCTTCCAGGCTTTACTTACAAACAGTGTCAGGGTCTTAGTGATGACTAGTGAGGGCCTTAGTTAGGCACAGTATTAGGGCTTCAGGTAGGGTAAGAGGCAGGACATTAACTACGGACTAGGGATAAAGTCAGGAATGGAATGAGGGACACTTTTGAACGCCTTAGTTATCGAGAACACCTGGGCCTTCTTTAGGACCAGTATCACGGCCTTTGGTAGGGACAGTGTCATGGCAAAGCCTAGGAGCACCATAAGGGCTTCTGTAGGATCAGCATCAGGGACTGGGGATGGGGATGGGGACGGCGATGGGGATGGGGATCGGGTAGGGGAGGGCTAGGGCTAGGGTTAGGGCTAGGGCCTTAGTGAGGAATAGTGTCAAGGTCTTAGTTCGGGTCATTGTCAGGGCCTTAGTTAGGGTTAGCATCAGAGCCTTCGTTAGGTATAATGTCAGAGCTTGAGCTAGAAGTAGTGTCAGGGCCTTAGTGGGGGACAGTGTCAGGTTCTTGGTAAGGACGAGCGTTAGAGCCTTCGTTATGTATGATGGCAGAGACAGAGTTAGGAGGAGAGTCAGGCAATTAGTCACGGACACTGTCAGGGACTTAGGGACAGTATCACGGCCTGAGTTAGTAGAAGTGTCAAGGCCTTAGTTAAGGACAGTGTCATAGCAAGGCTTAAGAGGAGCATAAAAGCCTCTGTAGGAGCTGGGGCAGGAGCTGGGGATGGGGCTGGGGCCGGGGATGCGGCTGGCGCTAGCGCTAGGGGCTTACTTAGGAATAGTGTCAAGGCCTTAGTTAGGGTCACTGTCAGGGCCTTAGTTAGGGTTAGCATCAGAGCCTTTGTTAGGTAAAATGTCACGGCCTGAGTTAGAAGTAGTGTCAGGGCCTTAGTGCGGGACAGTGTCAGGGCCTTGGTTAGGACGAGCGTCAGAGCCTTTGTTATATATAATTGCAGGGCCAGAGTTAGGAAGAGAGTACCGCCCTTACTTAGCGACAATATCAGTGCCTTAGTTAGGGACAGTATCACGGCCTTGGGGCTAAATTCAGGACCTGAGTTAACCATAGCATCAGGGCTTTAGTTGCCATAAGAGGCTCGACTTTTGCTAAAGACAGGGATAAGTTATGATCTAGGTATACTGTCAGGACATGACCCAGGTATAGTGTCAACACCTTAGTTGCTGAGAATATCGGGGCCTTGTTTAGAACCAGTGTCAGGGCTTCAGGTAGGGACAGCGTCACAGCCTGACGTAGGGAGAGCGACAGGGCCCGAGTGACGCCTAGCATCAGGTCCTTAGCTGGGGACACTGTCAGGGCATGACTCAGGGGCAGCATCAGGGCCTCTGTAGGATCAGCATTACGGTCTTAGTTACACACATGATCAGGGCCTGAGTTAGGTGGAGTGTCAACGCCTCCTTTACGGATAGCTTCAGGGCCTGTGTTAGGGACAGCCTCACGGCTTTATTTAGGGCCAGCATCAGGGCTCACTTAGGGATAGTGTCAGGACCTTGGTTCGAGATGGGTCAGTATATTAGCTCCGGATAGTGTTAGGTCTTTAGTTATTGCCGGCAGCAGGGCCTGCATTAGGGACAGCTTCCAGGCTTTACTTACAAACAGTGTCAGGGCCTTAGTGATGACTAGTGAGGGCCTTAGTTAGGCACAGTATTAGGGCTTCAGGTAGGGTAAGAGGCAGGACATTACTACGGACTAGGGATAAAGTCAGGAATGGAATGAGGGAACACTTTGAACGCCTTAGTTATCGAGAACACCTGGGCCTTTTTTAGGACCAGTATCACAGCCTTTGGTAGGGACAGTGTCAGGGCAAGACCTAGGAGGAGCATAAGGGCCTCTGTAGGATCAGCATCAGGGACTGGGGATGGGGATGGGGACGGGGATGGGGATGGGGATCGGGTAGGGGAGGGCTAGGGCTAGGGTTAGGGCTAGGGCCTTAGTGAGGAATAGTGTCAAGGTCTTAGTTAGGGTCATTGTCAGGGCCTTAGTTAGGGTTAGCATCAGAGCCTTTGTTAGGTATAATGTCAGAGCCTGAGTTAGAAGTAGTGTCAGGGCCTTAGTGAGGGACAGTGTCAGGTTCTTGGTAAGGACGAGCGTTAGAGCCTTTGTTATGTATAATGGCAGGGACAGAGTTAGTACGAGAGTCAGGCAATTAGTCAGGGACACTGTCAGGTCCTTAGTTAGGGACAGTATCACGGCCTGAGTTAGTAGAAGTCTCAAGGCTTTAGTTAAGGACAGTGTCAGGGCAAGGACTAGGAGGAGCATAAAGGCCTCTGTAGGAGCTGGGGCAGGAGCTGGGACTGGGGCTGGGACTGGGGCTGGGGCTAGCGCTAGGGGCTTACTTAGAAATAGTGTCAAGGCTTTAGTCAGGGTCACTGGCAGGGCCTTAGTTAGGGTTAGCATCAGAGCCTTCGTTAGGTATAACGTCACGGCCTGAGTTAGAAGTACTGTCAGGGCCTTAGTGAGGGACAGTGTCAGGGCCTTGGTTAGGACGAGCGTCAGAGCCTTTGTTATATATAATTGCAGGGCCAGACTTAAGAAGAGAGTACTGCCCTTACTTATGGACAATATCAGTGCCTTAGTTAGGGACAGTATCACGGCCTTGGGGCTAAATTCAGGGCCTGAGTTAAGCATAGCATCGGGGCTTTAGTTGCCATAAGAGGCTCGACTTTAGCTAAAGACAGGGATAAGTTATGATCTAGGTATACTGTCAGGACATGACCCAGGTATAGTGTCAACACATTAGTTACTGAGAATATCGGGGCCTTGTTTAGAACCAGTGTCAGGGCTTCAGGTAGGGACAGCGTCACAGCCTGACGAAGGGAGAGCGACGGGGCCCAAGTGACGCCTAGCATCAGGTCCTTAGCTGCGGACACTCTCAGGGCATGACTCAGGAGCAGCATCAGGGCCTCTGTAGGATCACCATTACGGTCTTACTTAAAGACATGATCAGGGCCTGAGTTAGGTGGAGTGTCAAGGCCTCCGTTACGGATAGCTTCAAGGCCTGTGTTAGGGACAGCCTCACGGCTTTATTTAGGGCCAGCATCAGGGCTCACTTAGGGATAGTGTCAGGACTTTGGCTCGAGATGGGTCAGTATATTAGCTCAGGATAGTGTTAGGCCTTTATTTATTTCCGGCAGCAGGGCCTGCATTAGGGACACCTTCCAGGCCTTATTTACAAACAGCGTCAGGACCTTAGAGATGACTAGTCAGGGCATTAGTTATGCACAGTATTAAGCCTTCAGGTCGGGTAAGAGGCAGGACATTAACTACGGACTAGGGATAAAGTCAGGAACGGAGCAAGGGACACTTTGAAGGCCTAAGTTATCGAGAGCACCTGGGCCATCTTTAGGACAAGTATCACGGCCTTTGGTAGGGACAGTGTCAGGGCAAGACCTAGAAGGAGCATAAGGGCCTCTGTAGGATCAGCATCAGGGACTGGGGATGGGGACGGGGATGGGGATGCGGATCAGGTAGGGGAGGGCTAGGGCTAGGGTTAGGGCTAGGGCCTTAGTTAGAAATAGTGTCAAGGCCTTAGTTAGGGTCACTGTCAGGGCCTTAGTTAGGGTTAGCATCACAGCCTTTGTTAGGTATAATGTCAGAGCTTGAGTTAGAAGTAGTGTCAGGGCCTTAGTGAGGGACAGTGTCAGGTTCTTGGTAAGGACGAGCGTTAGAGCCTTCGTTATGTATGATGGCAGAGACAGAGTTAGGAGGAGAGTCAGGCAATTAGTCACGGACACTGTCAGGGACTTAGTTAGGGACAGTATCACGGCCTGAGTTAGCAGAAGTGTCAAGGCCTTAGTTAAGGACAGTGTCATGGCAAGGCTTAAGAGGAGCATAAAAGCCTCTGTAGGAGCTGGGGCAGGAGCTGGGGATGGGGCTGGGGCTGGGGATGCGGCTGGCGCTAGGGCTAGGGGCTTACTTAGGAATAGTGTCAAGGCCTTAGTTAGGGTCACTGTCAGGGCCTTAGTTAGGGTTAGCATCAGAGCCTTCGTTAGGTATAATGTCAGAGCTTGAGTTAGAAGTAGTGTCAGGGCCTTAGTGAGGGACAGTGTCAGGTCCTTGGTAAGGACGAGCGTTAGAGCCTTTGTTACGTATAATGGCAGGGACAGACTTAGGAGGAGAGTCAGGCCATTAGTCAGGGACATTGTCAGGTACTTAGTTAGGGACAGTATCACGGTCTGAGTTAGTAGCAGTGTCAAGGCCTTAGTTAAGGACAGTGTCAGGGCAAGGACTAGGAGGAGCATAAAGGCCTCTGTAGGAGCTGGGGCAGGAGATGGGACTGGGGCTGGGGCTGGCGATGGGGCTGGGGCTAGGGCTAGGGCTAGGGGCTTACTTAGGAATAGTGTCAAGGCCTTAGTCAGGATCAATGTCAGGGCCTTAGTTAGGGTTAGCATCAGAGCCTTCGTTAGGTATAATGTCACGGCCTGAGTTAGAAGTAGTGTCAGGGCCTTAGTGAGGGACAGTGTCAGGGCCTTGGTTAGGATAAGCGTCAGAGCCTTTGTTATATATAATTGCAGGGCCAGAGATAGGAAGAGAGTATCGCCCTTACCTAGGGACAATATCAGTGCCTTAGTTAGGGACAGTACCACGGCCTTGGGGCTAAATTCAGGGCCTGAGTTAAGCATAGCATCAGGGCTTTAGTTGCCATAAGAGGCTCGACTTTAGCTAAAGACAGGGATAAGTTATGATCTAGGTATACTGTCAGGACATGACCCAGGTATAGTGTCAACACCTTAGTTACTGAGAATATCGGGGCCTTCTTTAGAACCAGTGTCAGGGCTTCAGGTAGGGACAGCGTCAGAGCCTGACGTAGGGAGAGCGACAGGGCCCGAGTGACGCCTAGCATCAGGTCCTTAGCTGGGGACACTGTCAGGGCATGACTCAGGAGCAGCATCAGGGCCTCTGTAGGATCAGCATTACGGTCTTAGTTACACACATGAATAGGGCCTCAGTTGGTGGAGTGTCAAGGCCTCCGTTACGGATAGCTTCAGGGCCTGTGTTAGGGACAGCCTCACGGCTTTATTTAGGGCCAGCATCAGGGCTGACTTAGGGTTAGTGTCAGGACCTTGGTTCGAGATGGGTCAGTATATTAGCTCAGGATAGTGTTAGGCCTTTAGTTATTGCCGGCAGCAGGGCCTGCATTAGGGACACCTTCCAGGCCTTACTTACAAACAGTGTCAGGGCCTTAGTGATAACTAGACAGGGCTTTAGTTAGGCACAGTATTAGGGCTTCAGGTAGGGTAAGAGGCAGGACATTAACTACGGACTAGGGATAAAGTCAGGAACGGAGCAAGGGACACTTTGAAGGCCTTAGTTATCGAGAGCACCTAGGCCTTCTTTAGGACCAGTATCACGGCCTTTGGTAGGGACAGTGTCACGGCAAGGCCTAGGAGGAGCATAAGGGCCTCTGTAGGATCAGCATCAGGGACAGGGGATGGGGATAGGGACGGGGATGGGGATGGGGATCGGGTAGGGGAGGGCTAGGGCTAGGGTTAGGGCTAGGGCCTTAGTGAGGAATAGTGTCAAGGTCTTAGTTAGGGTCATTGTCAGGGCCTTAGTTAGGGTTAGCATCAGAGCCTTCGTTAGGTATAATGTCACGGCCTGAGTTAGAAGTAGTGTCAGGGCCTTAGTGCGTGACAGTGTCAGGGCCTTGGTTAGGACGAGCGTCAGAGCCTTTGTTATATATAATTGCAGGGCGAGAGTTTCGAAGAGAGTACCGCCCTTACTTAGCGACAATATCAGTGCCTTAGTTAGGGACAGTATCATGGCCTTGGGGCTATATTCAGGGCCTGAGTTAAGCATAGCATCAGGGCTTTAGTTGCCATAAGTGGCTCGACTTTAGCTAAAGACAGAGATAAGTTATGATCTAGGTATACTGTCAGGACATGACCCAGGTATAGTGTCAACACCTTAGTTACTGAGAATTTCGGAGCCTTCTTTAGAACCAGTGTCAGGGCTTCAGGTAGGGACAGCGTCAGAGCCTGACGTAGGGAGAGCGACAGGGCCCGAATGACGCCTAGCATCAGGTCCTTAGCTGGGGACACTGTCAGGGCATGACTCAGGAGCAGCATCAGGGCCTCTGTAGAATCAACATTACAGTCTTAGTTAAAGACATGATCAGGGCCTGAGTTAGGTGGAGTGTCAAGGCCTCCGTTACGGATAGCTTCAGGGCCTGTGTTACGGACAGCCTCACGGCTTTATTTAGGGCCAGCATCAGGGCTCACTTAGGGATAGTGTCAGGACCTTGGTTAGAGATGGGTCAGTATATTAGCTCAGGATAGTGTTATGCCTTTAGTTATTGCCGGCAGCAGGGCCCGCATTAGGGACACCTTCCAGGCCTTACTTGCAAACAGTGTCAGGGCCTTAGTGATGACTAGTCAGGGCCTTAGTTAGGCACAGTATTAGGGCTTCAGGTAGGGTAAGAGGCAGGACATTAACTACGGACTAGGGATAAAGTCAGGAACGGAGCAAGGGACACTTTGAACGCCTTAGTTATCGAGAGCACCTGGGCCTTCTTTAGGACCAGTATCACGGCCTTTGGTAGGGACAGTGTCAGGGCAAGACCTAGGAGGAGCATAAGGGCCTCTGTAGGATCAGCATCAGGGACTGGGGATGGGAATGGGGATGGGGATGGGGATGGGGATGGGGATGGGGATGGGGATGGGGATGGCGATGGGGATGGGGATGGGGATGGGGATGGGGATGGGGATGGGGATCGGATAGTGGAGGGCTAGGGCTAAGGTTACGGCTAGGACCTTAGTTAGGAATAGTGTCAAGGCCTTAGTTAGGGTCACTGTCAGGGCCTTAGTTAGGGTTAGCATCACAGCCTTTGTTAGGTATAATGTCAGAGCTTGAGTTAGAAGTAGTGTCAGGGCCTTAGTGAGGGACAGTGTCAGGTCCTTTGTAAGGACGAGCGTTAGAGATTTGTTATGTATAATGGCAGGGCCAGAGTTAGGAGGAGAGTCAGGCAATTAGTCAGGGACACTGTCAGGGACTTAGTTAGGGACAGTATCACGGCCTGAGTTAGTAGTAGTGTCAAGGCCTTAATTAAGGACAGTGTCAGGGCAAGGATTAAGAGGAGCATAAAGGCCTCTGTAGGAGCTGGGGCAGGAGCTGGGACTGGGGCTCGCGCTGAGGCTGGGGCTAGGGCTAGGGCTAGAGCTAGGGCTAGGGCTAGGGGCTTACTTAGGCATAGTGTCAAGGCCTTAGTCAGGGACAATGTCAGGGCCTTAGTCAGGGTTAGCATCAGAGCCTTTCGTTAGGTATAATATCAGGGCCTGAGTTAGAATTAGTGTCAGGGCCTTAGTGAGGGACTGTGTCAGGGCCTTGGTTAGGACGAGCGTCATAGCCTTTGTTATATATAATTGCAGGGCCAGACTTAGGAAGAGAGTACTGCCCTTACTTACGGACAATATCAGTGCCTTAGTTAGGGAGAGGATCACGGTCTTGGGGCTAAATTCAGGGCCTGAGTTAAACATAGCATCAGGGATTTAGTTGCCATAAGAGGCTCGACTTTAGCTAAAGACAGGGATAAGTTATGATCTAGGTATACTGTCAGGACATGACCCAGGTATAGTGTCAACACCTTAGTTACTGAGAATATCGGGGCCTTCTTTAGAACCAGTGTCAGGGCTTCAGGGAGGGACAGCGTCAGAGCCTGACGTAGGGAGAGCAACAGGGCCCACGTGAGGCCTAGCATCAGGTCCTTAGCTGCGGACACTGTCAGGGCATGACTCAGGAGCAGCATCAGGGCCTCTGTAGGATCAGCATTACGGTCTTAGTTACACACATGATCAGGGCCTCAGTTAGGTGGAGTGTCAAGGCCTCCGTTACGGATAGCTTCAGGGCCTGTGTTAGGGACAGCCTCACGGCTTTATTTAGGGCCAGCATCAGGGCTCACTTAGGGATAGTGTCAGGACTTTGGCTCGAGATGGGTCAGTACATTAGCTCAGGATAGTGTTAGGCCTTTAGTTATTGCCGGCAGCAGGGCCTGCATTAGGGACACCTTCCAGGCCTTATTTACAAACAGTGTCAGGGCCTTAGAGATGACTAGTCAGGGCATTAGTTACGCACAGTATTAAGCCTTCATGTCGGGTAAGAGGCAGGACATTAACTACGGACTAGGGATAAAGTCAGGAACGGAGCAAGGGACACTTTGAAGGCCTTAGTTATCGAGAGCACCTGGGCCATCTTTAGGACCAGTATCACGGCCTTTGGTAGGGACAGTGTCAGGGCAAGACCTAGGAGGAGCATAAGGGCTTCTGTAGGATCAGCATCAGGGACTGGGGATGGGCACGGGCATGGGGATGGGGAAGGGGATGGGGATGGGGATGGGGATCGGGTACAGGAGGGCTAGGGCTAGGGTTAGGGCTAGGGCCTTAGTGAGGAATAGTGTCAAGGTCTTAGTTAGGGTCATTGTCAGGGCCTTAGTTAGGGTTAGCATCAGAGCCTTTGTTAGGTATAATGTCAGAGCTTGAGTTAGAAATAGTGTCAGGGCCTTAGTGAGGGACAGTGTCAGGTCCTTGGTAAGGATGAGCGTTAGAGCCTTTGTTACGTATAATGGCAGGGACAGAGTTAGGAGGAGAGTCAGGCAATTAGTCAGGGACATTGTCAGGTACTTAGTTAGGGACAGTATCACGGCCTGAGTTAGTAGCAGTGTCAAGGCCTTAGTTAAGGACAGTGTCAGGGCAAAGACTAGGAGGAGCATAAAGGCCTCTGTAGGAGCTGGGGCAGGAGATGGGACTGGGGCTGGGGCTGGTGATGGGGCTGGGGCTAGGGCTAGGGCTAGGGGCTTACTTAGGAATAGTGTCAAGGCCTTAGTCAGGATCAATGTCAGGGCCTTAGTTAGGGTTAGCATCAGAGCCTTCGTTAGGTATAATGTCACGGCCTGAGTTAGAATTAGTGTCAGGGCCTTAGTGAGGGACAGTGTCAGGCCCTTGGTTAGGATAAGCGTCAGAGCCTTTGTTATATATAATTGCAGGGCCAGAGTTAGGAAGAGAGTATCGCCCTTACCTAGGGACAATATCAGTGCCTTAGTTAGGGACAGTACCACGGCCTTGGGGCTAAATTCAGGGCCTGAGTTAAGCATAGCATCGGGGCTTTAGTTGCCAGAAGAGGCTCGACTTTAGCTAAAGACAGGGATAAGTTATGATCTAGGTATACTGTCAGGACATGACCCAGGTATAGTGTCAACACCTTAGTTACTGAGAATATCGGGGCCTTCTTTAGAACCAGTGTCAGGGCTTCAGGTAGGGACAGCGTCAGAGCCTGACGTAGGGAGAGCGACAGGGCCCGAGTGACGCCTAGCATCAGGTCCTTAGCTGGGGACACTGTCAGGGCATGACTCAGGAGCAGCATCAGGGCCTCTGTAGGATCAGCATTACGGTCTTAGTTACACACATGAATAGGGCCTCAGTTGGTGGAGTGTCAAGGCCTCCGTTACGGATAGCTTCAGGGCCTGTGTTAGGGACAGCCTCACGGCTTTATTTAGGGCCAGCATCAGGGCTGACTTAGGGTTAGTGTCAGGACCTTGGTTCGAGATGGGTCAGTATATTAGCTCAGGATAGTGTTAGGCCTTTAGTTATTGCCGGCAGCAGGGCCTGCATTAGGGACACCTTCCAGGCCTTACTTACAAACAGTGTCAGGGCCTTAGTGATAACTAGTCAGGGCTTTAGTTAGGCACAGTATTAGGGCTTCAGGTAGGGTAAGAGGCAGGACATTAACTACGGACTAGGGATAAAGTCAGGAACGGAGCAAGGGACACTTTGAAGGCCTTAGTTATCGAGAGCACCTAGGCCTTCTTTAGGACCAGTATCACGGCCTTTGGTAGGGACAGTGTCACGGCAAGGCCTAGGAGGAGCATAAGGGCCTCTGTAGGATCAGCATCAGGGACAGGGGATGGGGATAGGGACGGGGATGGGGATGGGGATCGGGTAGGGGAGGGCTAGGGCTAGGGTTAGGGCTAGGGCCTTAGTGAGGAATAGTGTCAAGGTCTTAGTTAGGGTCATTGTCAGGGCCTTAGTTAGGGTTAGCATCAGAGCCTTCGTTAGGTATAATGTCACGGCCTGAGTTAGAAGTAGTGTCAGGGCCTTAGTGCGTGACAGTGTCAGGGCCTTGGTTAGGACGAGCGTCAGAGCCTTTGTTATATATAATTGCAGGGCGAGAGTTTCGAAGAGAGTACCGCCCTTACTTAGCGACAATATCAGTGCCTTAGTTAGGGACAGTATCATGGCCTTGGGGCTATATTCAGGGCCTGAGTTAAGCATAGCATCAGGGCTTTAGTTGCCATAAGTGGCTCGACTTTAGCTAAAGACAGAGATAAGTTATGATCTAGGTATACTGTCAGGACATGACCCAGGTATAGTGTCAACACCTTAGTTACTGAGAATTTCGGAGCCTTCTTTAGAACCAGTGTCAGGGCTTCAGGTAGGGACAGCGTCACAGCCTGATGTAGGGAGAGCGACAGGGCCCGAATGACGCCTAGCATCAGGTCCTTAGCTGGGGACACTGTCAGGGCATGACTCAGGAGCAGCATCAGGGCCTCTGTAGAATCAACATTACGGTCTTAGTTAAAGACATGATCAGGGCCTGAGTTAGGTGGAGTGTCAAGGCCTCCGTTACGGATAGCTTCAGGGCCTGTGTTACGGACAGCCTCACGGCTTTATTTAGGGCCAGCATCAGGGCTCACTTAGGGATAGTGTCAGGACCTTGGTTAGAGATGGGTCAGTATATTAGCTCAGGATAGTGTTATGCCTTTAGTTATTGCCGGCAGCAGGGCCCGCATTAGGGACACCTTCCAGGCCTTACTTGCAAACAGTGTCAGGGCCTTAGTGATGACTAGTCAGGGCCTTAGTTAGGCACAGTATTAGGGCTTCAGGTAGGGTAAGAGGCAGGACATTAACTACGGACTAGGGATAAAGTCAGGAACGGAGCAAGGGACACTTTGAACGCCTTAGTTATCGAGAGCACCTGGGCCTTCTTTAGGACCAGTATCACGGCCTTTGGTAGGGACAGTGTCAGGGCAAGACCTAGGAGGAGCATAAGGGCCTCTGTAGGATCAGCATCAGGGACTGGGGATGGGAATGGGGATGGGGATGGGGATGGGGATGTGGATGGGGATGGCGATGGGGATGGGGATGGGGATGGGGATGGGGATGGGGATGGGGATCGGATAGTGGAGGGCTAGGGCTAAGGTTACGGCTAGGACCTTAGTTAGGAATAGTGTCAAGGCCTTAGTTAGGGTCACTGTCAGGGCCTTAGTTAGGGTTAGCATCACAGCCTTTGTTAGGTATAATGTCAGAGCTTGAGTTAGAAGTAGTGTCAGGGCCTTAGTGAGGGACAGTGTCAGGTCCTTTGTAAGGACGAGCGTTAGAGATTTGTTATGTATAATGGCAGGGCCAGAGTTAGGAGGAGAGTCAGGCAATTAGTCAGGGACACTGTCAGGGACTTAGTTAGGGACAGTATCACGGCCTGAGTTAGTAGTAGTGTCAAGGCCTTAATTAAGGACAGTGTCAGGGCAAGGATTAAGAGGAGCATAAAGGCCTCTGTAGGAGCTGGGGCAGGAGCTGGGACTGGGGCTGGCGCTGAGGCTGGGGCTAGGGCTAGGGCTAGAGCTAGGGCTAGGGCTAGGGGCTTACTTAGGCATAGTGTCAAGGCCTTAGTCAGGGACAATGTCAGGGCCTTAGGGTTAGCATCAGAGCCTTTCGTTAGGTATAATATCAGGGCCTGAGTTAGAATTAGTGTCAGGGCCTTAGTGAGGGACTGTGTCAGGGCCTTGGTTAGGACGAGCGTCATAGCCTTTGTTATATATAATTGCAGGGCCAGACTTAGGAAGAGAGTACTGCCCTTACTTACGGACAATATCAGTGCCTTAGTTAGGGAGAGGATCACGGTCTTGGGGCTAAATTCAGGGCCTGAGTTAAGCATAGCATCAGGGATTTAGTTTTCATAAGAGGCTGGACTTTTGCTAAAGACAAGGATAACTTAAGATCTAGGTATACTGTCAGGACATGACCAAGGTATAGTGTCAACACCTTAGTTACTGAGAATGTCGGGGCCTGGTTTAGGACCAGTGTCAGGGCTTCAGGTAGGGACAGCGTCAGAGCCTGACGTAGGGAGAGCGACAGGGCCCGAGTGACGCCTAGCATCAGGTCCTTAGCTGGGGACACTGTCAGGGCATGACTCAGGGGCAGCATCAGGGCCTCTGTAGGATCAGCATTACGGTCTTAGTTAAAGACATGATCAGGGCCTGAGTTAGGTTTAGTGTCAAGGCCTCAGTTACAGATAGCTTCAGGGCCTGTGTTAGGGACAGCCTCTGGGCTTTATTTAGGGCCAGCTTCAGGGCTGAGTTAGGGATAGTGTCAGGACCTTGGTTCGAGATTGGTCAGTAGATTAGCTCAGGATAGTGTTAGGCCTTTAGTTCTTGCCGGCAGCAGAGCCTGCATTAGGGACAGCTTCCGGGCCTTACTTACAAACAGTGTCAGGGACTTAGTGATGACTAGTCAGGGCGTTAGTTAGGGACAGCATTAGGACTTCAGGTAGGGTAAGAGGCAGGACATTAACTATGGACTAGGAATAAAGTCCTGAACGGAGTGAGGGACACTTTGAAGGCCTTAGTTATCGAGAGCACCTGGCCCTTCCTTAGGACCAGTATCACGGCCTTCGATAGGGACAGTGTCAGGGCAAGGCCTAGGAGGAGCATAAAGGCCTTGTAGGAGCTGGGGCATGAGCTGGGACTGGGGATGTGGATCTTCTCCAAAGAAGACATACAGATTGCCAACAAACACATGAAACAATGCTCAACATCTTTAATGATTAGAGAAATGCAAATCAAAACTACAATGAGATATCACCTCACACCAGTCAGAATGGCCATCATCAAAAAATCTAGAAACAGTAAATGCTGCAGAGGATGTGGAGAAAAGGGAACACTCTTGCACTGCTGGTGGGAATGTGAATTGGCACAGCCACTATGGCGAACAGTATGGAGGTTCCTTAAAAAACTACAAATAGAACTACCATATGACCCAGCAATCCAACTACTGGGCATATACCCTGAGAAAACCATAATTCAAAAAGAGTCCTGTACCAAAATGTTCACTGCAGCTCTATTTACAATAGCCCGGAGATGGAAACAACCTAAGTGTCCATCATCGGATGAATGGATAAAGAAGACGTGGCACGTATATACAATGGAATATTACTCAGCCACAAAAAGAAACGAAATTGAGCTATTTGTAATGAGGTGGATGGAGCTAGAGTCTGTCATACAGAGTGAAGTAAGTCCGAAAGAGAAAGACAAATACCGTATGCTGACACATATATATGGAATTTAAGAAAAAAAAATGTCATGAAGAACCTAGGGTTAAGACAGGAATAAAGACACAGACCTACTAGAGAATGGACTTGAGGATATGGGGAGGGGGAAGGGTAAGCTGTGACAAAGTGAGAGAGTGGCTTGGACATATATACACTACCAAACGTAAAAGAGACAGCTAGTGGGAAGCAGCCGCGTAGCACAGGGAGATCAGCTTGGTGCTTTGTGACCACCTAGAGGGCTGGGATAGGGAGGGTGGGAGGGAGGGAGACGCAAGAGGGAAGAGATATGGGGACATATGTATATGTATAACTGATTCACTTTGTTATAAAGCAGAAACTAACACACCATTGTAAAGCAATTAGACTCCAATAAAGATGTTAAAAAAAGAATGATTCTTTGGCAAAATCCTGCACCTTGTTGCTACTTGTTCATTCCTCATTGCTTTCAATTCCTAGAAAGCATCTTTGCAAGGCAACATGGACATTCACACCTGGATGACGCTGTTTCTACAGAAGGCCCTGACACTGCCCCTAAATAACGGCCTGACACTGGTCCCAAGTATGGACCTGATCCTGTCCATAACTAAGGCCCTGAAGATGTCCCTCATGAAGTCTCTGACACTGCCCTCAATAAGCCCCCGACACTGTCCCTAGCTAATGGCCTAAGCTGTAACTTACAAAGTCCCTAACACTATCCCCAGGACGCTGACACCCTCCCTGAGGCTTTGATGCTGTCCCTTAGTGCCTAAGCGGTGACAAAAAAAATAACACCCTGATTCTATTACTAAGGCCCTGAATATATCCCCAAGAAAGTCTCTGAAGTGTCCCTAACTAACGGCCTGGACTGTCTCTTACGAAGGCCCTCAAGTGATCTCTGAGGGCCTGACAACACTGTCCCTAACTAAGGCCCCGTTGCTGGCCCTAACTAACGTCCTGATGCTGAACCTAACTGAGGCCCTGATGCTCTTCCTAACTAAGGCCTTGATGCCCATTCTACCTGAGGCCCTAGAACTGTCTGTAACTAATGACCTGACTCTTTTCCTAACTAACACCCTCATTTTGTCCCTCATTAGTGCCCTGACACTGGTCGACACCACAGCCCTGATGCTGGCCCAATCTAAGGCCTTGACGATGTCCCTAATAGTCTTAGATGTCCCTCACCGTTGTCCTGACCCTGTCCCTCACCAAGGCCCTGACCCTCTTCCTAACTAAGGCCCGGATGCTGTCTCTACCTCAGAATCTGAAATTCTAATGTCCCGACTCTCCCTAACATCCTGACGCTGCCCCTAAGTGAGGCCCTGACACTCTTCTTAACCAAGGACTTGCCGCTGTCCCTACCTAAAACCCTGACACTGTCTGTAACTAATGACCTCTTTCCCTAACTAACACCACAGTTTTGGCCCTACCTAACGCCCTCACACTGGTTCTAATTATGGCCACGATGCTGGCTCTAAGGCCCTGAAGATATCCCTAAGTAACAGCCCGAACCGTGTCTAGCTAAGGCTCTCACGTTCTCTCTAACTGAAGCACTGACACTGTCCCTAACTTAGGCCCTGATGCTGTCCCCTATAGTCTAAGCTGTCACTAAATAATGCCCTGATCCTGTCCATAACTAAGGCCCTGAATATGTCCCTAAGTGCATCTCTGACGATGTCCTTAACAGCCTGAACTCTCTTCAAGTTATCTCTGAGGCTCTGACACTGGCCCTTCCTAAGGCCTCACCCCGGGGTTGTCCCAGGCTGCTGGGCAGTTTTCTCTCGTCCGCATCTCTGGCCAGCTGCCTGCCATTGGCCACTCGAAGATTCTGCGATGCAGTGGTCCCACGTGGGATGTGCCTGTGTACGCTCACCTGTGGGAGGAGAGTCATGGCCACTCCGCCCTCCAGGGGACTGCGGCTCAGGGTAGGAATCTCTCAGCCAGTGTCTGGAGAACGGGTTCTGTGTCCTTGTTTGTTGTAAATCCCTTGGAGTTACCTCTAACATTTTTTAAATGGATATCCCCCTCAGGATAATTTGATAATAATTTGATTATATCAATAATCAAATTACTGATAAATAATATAAATTATTTACCACATAAAAATTCAGGAATGACATTATTAGAATGAGCAGGAAAACACTGGATGCCCCCCACCCCCAATGATCTATTACTTGCAGGATTTAAAATTCTAATGAGAAAACACTCACTCTCCTCACCCTCTTGGGCGTCAGCACAAGGCGGCAATCAGCTGCATCCTTTATTTAGCCCTCTGATTTTCCAGAACCTTTCCTTCAAGGAGAAATCTCTGGGCTCTGCGGGAGCTGTGAGTGGTGACCATCAGGTAAATCTGAGACTGAAAAGCAAGAGGAAAAGAGATAGAGGAGGAGATGAGAATCGGCGATGGGGAGAAGCAGGGGCATCCCCGTTCAATCGCAGGCCGAGAGTCTGGGTTAATCTCCAACGAAGCTAAGGACCACCAGGATCTGGCCCCACTGGCCTTGTCACCTGGTGTGGGGACTGGGGACAGCCAAACCACCATGGCCACTCTCAGAGAAATAAAGAAGGTGGGAGGGCACCCCGAGAGCCAGATTGAAAATGGTCATGCTGTGAGATAGTAAGATGCCCTTTTCAGAAAAGTGAAGGCTGTTCTCTTGGCTCTCAAAGACTTGCAAATACTCTGTGTCCTTCTGGAGGCATGCTGAAGGCTTCAGCCTTTGAGGGCAGTAATGGGAGTGCATCGGGGCTCAAAACCATCCAGCACTCACTCACTCCTTGAGGGTGCCGAGGATGACCAGTGACCACCCCTCGGGTGCCGTGGGGCCTGAAATTTCCCTGATCACCGAGGACGGGAGGGGCCGCACAGACACTCCACTGGACCACCGGGGGCTTGGCCGGGGGGGCTACATACAGTCCTTTATCAGATACATGGTTTGCAAACATCCTGTGCCATTTTGGATGGTGGATTATCTTATTCCTTGCTCCTTTTATACACAACTCTTTTTCATTTTGAGGAAGTCTGATTCATCTATTTTGTCTTTTGCTGCTTGTGCTTTTGGTCGATCTAAGATATCATGACCAAATCCAAGGTCATGAGGATTTACTCTCATGTTTTCTTCTACAAGTTTTATAATTTTGGCTCTTGCACCTAGGCCTTTGGTCCATTCTGTGTTGATTTTGTATGTGGGGTGGGGGGAGGTAAGGGTCCAACTTTACTCTTCTGCATGTGGGTATCCAGTTGTTCCACTACCTGTGCTAACTGTTTGGGAGAAAATACCTGCAAATGATGCGACCAACAAGGTCTTAATTCTAAAATATACAAACGGCTCATACAGCTCAAAAAAGAAAAAAAAAAATCAAAAAATGAGCAGAAGGTCTAAACAGACATTTCTCCAAAGACATACAGATAGCCAATAGGCACATGAAAAGATGCTCCACATCGCTAATTATTAGAGAACGCAAATCAAAACTACAGTGAGTTATCACCTCATAGCGGTCAGAATGGCCATCATTAAAATGTCTAGAAAGAAATGCTGGAAGGGGTGTGGAGAAAAGGGAACCCTACTACACTACTGGTGGGAATGTAAATTGATGCAGCCACTATGGAAAACAGTATGGAGGGTCCTCAAAAACTAAAACTAGAATTACCATAGGACCCAGCAATCCCACTCCTGGGCACATATCCAGACAGAACTATAATTCAAAAAGATACATGCACCCCAGCATTCACAGCAGCACTATTCACAATAGCCAAGACATGGAAGCAACCTGAATGTCCCTCAGCAGATGAATGGATATAGAAGATGTGGTACATATATACAACGGAGTATTACCCAGCCATAAAGCAGAATGAAATAATGCCATTTGCAGCTACATGGATGGACCTAGAGATTATCATACAAAGTGAAGTAAGTCAGACAGAGGACAACAAATACCATATGATATCACTTATATGTGGATTACAAAATGAGACCCAAATGAACCTATCTACAGAACAAAAACAGACTCACAAACAGAGAAAACAGACTTGTGGTTGTCAAGGGGAAGACAGGGGAGAGGGATGGATTGGGAGGTTGGTATTAGTAGATGCAAATTATCATATATAGGATGGATACATAAGGTCTTCCTGTACAGCACAGGGAACTGTATTCAATACCCTGTAATGAACCATAATGGAAACGAATATGAAAAATATGTATATATGTATGTACGTATGTATGAATCACTTTGCTGTGCAGCAGAAATTAACACAACATTGTAGGTTAACTATACTTCAGTATCAATTAGTTTGAAGGCACTTTTACAAATTAGGTCTTAGTTCTCTTGTCCTTTCATCCTGGGACAAATGTATAACGGAAACTAACCTGGATCACTCCCGGATGAACTCATATCACACAGAACTTTAACTGTTGAACAAACCATGAATAGCAGTTACACCATGGGATGTCCTGACCCAATATGAAGTTTGTAAACCTTGTAACAAGCCTGCAGAATCCACTCAGTTTGGAAATTCAAACTGAAATGAAGCCACCTATCCCATGACTTCTCCACAACTAGTTATACAACATCAATTGGAAACCATATACGATCAAATGAATGTAGACAGAAACAACTATAGCCTTCCTTTTTTTTCCCTTTTAGATGAATACGGTGTTTAAGGTGATGTCTTGGGCCGTTTCAGGGTGTTACTCAATTTCCTGGGTATCTGCCATGCACACAGGAGGTACACATGTTAGTTAACTTGTTTGTGCAACTAAATGAAGATAGTTAATACCACAAAACTGTATACATAAAGTGAATTAAATGCTAAAGTCGTGTTTTGTATTTTTAATGACAATGGAAAAAAAAAGCGTAGCGCTGATATTTGTTACAAAAATGAACGTTAAAAACATTCTTAGTGAAAAAAGCCATACAGAAAAGGCCCCCTAGATCCCATGCTCATCTTGTCTGCTTCAAATCCATCAAGGTTGTCCAAATGAGGGAGAAACTCAGTCATGGGTCCAGAAAAAGAAAACTGGATCAGGATGGAAAAAGACATTTTCATACCGTTCGGACAGTAGGTGAAGGTTGAAGTGGGGCTGAGTATTAAATTATAATGTGGACATCAGGATTTCTTCATTTAGGGGTTATGTGCTGGTGCCTTGGGCAAAACACACTGAGCATTTTGTGTCAAGTGGCAAATGTGAGTACTTTTTGACATTATTGCAACTTTTCTGTACATTTTAAATTACTGGAAAGTAAATTACTTTTCTAGACAACCATGTCAGTATCATGCCAGAAAATCAGAGAAGACAGACATCAAATTTTTCTTATAGAGGCCAAGACTTACCCAGACCACGTTCAACCAAAGTTGTGATACTTATTTCCCTTGTAGGAGTCCGCATGGTATTAAGAGGCACCGTGGGAAGAGTACAGTAGTAGCTACCATGTCGTGGGTCCTGTGGATCACCTGGGGGGCAGTAGAAACGGTGAGATTTTAGTATTGCAATTTTTCACATTACTTCAAAAAATATGTTAAAAAATAAATTCAGTAAAGTTGCAAAATATGCAGTCAATATACACAAATCAGTTTCGTTTCTATACACTAATAATGAACCACCAGCAAGAAACATTAAGAAAACAATCCCATTTACAATTCCATCCAAAAGAACGAACTATTTAGCAATAAATTTAACCAGGGACACGAAAGACCTATACTCAGAAAACTATAAAGCACTGGTAAAGAAACTGAAGACACAACAGAAAACAATATTCCATGCTCATGCGTCAGAAAAATTACTATTATTAAAATGTTTGGGAGAGGGGGAAGATGGCGGAAGAGTACGACACGCAGATCACCTTCCTCTCCACAGATACATCCGAAATACAGCTACACGGGGAACCACCCCTACAGAACACCTACTGAACGCTGGCACAAGACCTCAGACCTCCCAAAAGGCAAGAAACCCCCCACGGGGCTTCCCTGGTGGCGCAGTGGTTGAGAGTCCGCCTGCCGATGCAGGGGACACGGGTTCGTGCCCCGGTCCGGGAAGATCCCACATGCCGCGGAGCGGCTAGGCCCGTGAGCCATGGCCGCTGAGCCTGCGCGTCCGGAGCCTGTGCTCCGCAACGGGAGAGGCCACAACAGTGAGAGGCCCGTGTACCGAAAAAAAAAAAAAAAAGAAAAAGAAAGAAAGAAACTCCCCACGTACCTGGGTAGGGCAAAAGAAAACAGAATAAACAGAGACAAAAGGATAGGGCCGGGACCTGCACCAGTGGGAGGGAGCCGTGAAGGAGAAACGGTTTCCACACACTAGGAGCCCCTTCGCGGGCGGAGACTGCGGGTGGCGGAGGGGGAAAGCTTCGGAGCCGCGGAGGAGACCGCAGCCACAGGGGTACGGAGGGCAAAGCAGAGAGATTCCCACACAGAGGAGCGGTGCCGACCGCCACTCACCAGCCCGAGAGGCTTGTCTCCTCACCCGCCGGGGCGGGCGGGGCTGGGAGCTGAGGCTCGGGCTTCAGTCAGAGCCCGCTGGCGGCGTGAACACAGCCTGAAGGGAGTTAGTGCGCCACGGCTGGCCGGGAGGGAGTCCGGGGGAAAGTCTGGAGCTGCCGAAGAGGCAAGAGACTTTTCCTTCCCTCTTTGTTTCCTGGTGCGTGAGGAGAGGGGATTCAGAACGCTGCTTAAAGGAGCGCCAGAGACGGGCGCGAGGCGCGGCTGAAAGCGCGGACCCCAGAGACGGGCGTGGGACGCTGGGGCTGCTGCTGCTGCCGCCACCAAGAAGCCTGTGTGCGAGCGCAGGTCACTCTCCACACCTCCCCTCCCGGGAGCCTGTGCTGCCCGCCGCTGCCACGGTCCCGGGCTCCACAGACAACATCCCTGAGAGAACGCACGGGCGCGCCTCGTGCTGACGCAACGTCACGCCGGCCTCCGCCGACGCACGCTCGCCCCGCCTCCGTGCCCCTCCCTCCCCCGCGGCCTGAGGGAGCCAGAGCCCCCGAATCAGCGGCTCCTTTAACCCCGTCCTGTCTGAGCGAAGAACAGACGTCCTCCGGCGACCTACACGCAGAGGCGGGGCCGAATCCAAAGCTGAGCCCCGGGAGCTGTGCGAACAAAGAAGAGAAAGGGGAATCTCTCCCAGCAGCCTCAGAAGCAGCGGATTAAAGCTCCGCAATCAACTTGATGTACCCTGCGTCTGTGGAATACCTGAATAGACAACGAATCATCCCAAATTGAGGAGGTGGACTTTGAGAGCAAGATTTATGATTTTTTTTCCCCTTTTCCTCTTTTTGTGAGTGTGTGCGTGTATGCTTCTGTGTGCGATTTTGTCTGTATACCTTTGCTTTCACCATTTGTCCTAGGGTTCTATCCGTCCATTTTTTTTTTTTTTTTTTTTTTGGTTTTGGTTTTTTTTACTTAAAAAATTTTTTTCTTAATAATTCTTTATTTTAATAACTTTATTTTATTTGACCTTACTTTATTTTCTTTTATCCTCTTTCTTTCTTTCTTTCTTTCTTTCTACTTTTTCTCTCTTTTATTCTGAGCCGTGTGGATGAAAGGCTCTTGGTGCTGTAGCCAGGAGTCACTGCTGTGCCTCTGAGGTGGGAGAGCCAACTTCAGGACGCTGGTCCAAAAGAGACCTCCGAGCTCCACGTAATATCCAACGGCGAAAATCTCCCAGAGATCTCCATCTCAACACCAACACCCAGCTTATCTCAATGACCAGCAAGCTACAGTGCTGGACTCCCTATGCCAAACAACTAGCAAGACAGGAACACAACCCCACCCATTAGCAGAGAGGCTGCCTAAAATCATAATAAGTCCACAGACACCCCAAAACACACCACCAGACGTGGACCTGCCCACCAGAAAGACAAGATCCAGCCTCATCCACCAGAACACAGGCACCCTCCACCAGGAAGCCTACACAACCCACTGAACCAACTTTAGCCACTGGGGACAGACACCAAAAACGACGGGAACTACGAACCTGCAGCCTGCAAAAAGGAGACCCCCAAACACAGTAAGATAAGCAAAATGAGAAGACAGAAAAACAGACAGCAGATGAAGGAGCAAGATGAAAACCCGCCAGACCTAACAAATGAAGAGGAAATAGGCAGTCTCCCTGAAAAAGAATTCAGAATAATGATAGTAAAGATGATCCAAAATCTTGGAAACAGAATAGAGAAAATGCAAGAAACATTTAACAAGGACCTAGAAGAACTAAAGATGAAACAAGCAACGATGAACAACACAATACATGAACTTAAAAATACTCTAGAAGGGATCAATAGCAGAATAACTGAGGCAGAAGAACGGATAAGTGACCTGGAAGATAAAATAGTGGAAATAACTACTGCAGAGCAGAATAGAGAAAAAAGAATGAAAAGAACTGAGGACAGTCTCAGAGACCTCTGGGACAACATTAAACGCACCAACATTCGAATTATAGGGGTTCCAGAAGAAGAAGAGAAAGAGAAAGGGACTGAGAAAATATTTGAAGAGATTATAGTTGAAAACTTCCCTAGTATGGGAAAGGAAAGAGTTAATCAAGTCCAGGAAGCACAGAGAGTCCCATACAGGATAAATCCAAGGAGAAACATGCCAAGACACATATTAATCAAACTGTCAAAAATTAAATGCAAAGAAAACATATTAAAAGCAGCAAGGGAAAAACAACAAATAACACACAAGGGAATCCCCATAAGGTTAACAGCTGATCTTTCAGCAGAAACTCTGCAAGCCAGAAGGGACTGGCAGGACATATTTAAAGTGATGAAGGAGAACAACCTACAACCAAGATTACTCTACCCAGCAAGGATCTCATTCAGATTAAAACCTTCACAGACAAGCAAAAGCTGAGAGAGTTCAGCACCACCAAACCAGCTTTACAACAAATGCTAAAGGATCTTCTCTAGGCAAGAAACACAAGAGAAGGAAAAGACCTATAAGAACAAACCCACGCACCTATGGTCACCTTATCTTTGATAAAGTGGCAGGAATGTACAGTGGAGAAAGGACAGCCTCTTCAATAAGTGGTGCTATGAAAACTGGACAGGTACATGTAAAAGCAGGAGATTAGATCACTCCCTAACACCATACACAAAAATAAGCTCAAAATGGACTAAAGACCTAAATGTAAGGCCAGAAACTATCAAACTCTTAGGGGAAAAACATAGGCAGAACACGCTATGACATAAATCACATCAAGATCCTTTCTGACCCACCGCCTAGAGAAATGGAAATAAAAACAAAAACAAACAAATGGGACCTAATGAAACTTCAAAGCTTTTGCACAGCAAAGGAAACCATAAACAAGATGAAAAGACAACCCTCAGAATGGGAGAAAATATTTGCAAATGAAGCAACTGACAAAGGATTAATCTCCAAAATTTTGTACAAGCAGCTCATGCAGCTCAATAACCAAAAAACAAACAACCCAATCCAAAAATGGGCAGAAGACCTAAATAGACATTTCTCCAAAGAAGACATACAGATTGCCAACAAACACATGAAACAATGCTCAACATCATTAATGATTAGAGAAATGCAAATCAAAACTACAATGAGATATCACCTCACACCAGTCAGAATGGCCATCATCAAAAAATCTAGAAACAGTAAATGCTGCAGAGGATGTGGAGAAAAGGGAACACTCTTGCACTGCTGGTGGGAATGTGAATTGGCACAGCCACTATGGCGAACAGTATGGAGGTTCCTTAAAAAACTACAAATAGAACTACCATATGACCCAGCAATCCAACTACTGGGCATATACCCTGAGAAAACCATAATTCAAAAAGAGTCCTGTACCAAAATGTTCACTGCAGCTCTATTTACAATAGCCCGGAGATGGAAACAACCTAAGTGTCCATCATCGGATGAATGGATAAAGAAGACGTGGCACGTATATACAATGGAATATTACTCAGCCACAAAAAGAAACGAAATTGAGCTATTTGTAATGAGGTGGATGGAGCTAGAGTCTGTCATACAGAGTGAAGTAAGTCCGAAAGAGAAAGACAAATACCGTATGCTGACACATATATATGGAATTTAAGAAAAAAAAATGTCATGAAGAACCTAGGGTTAAGACAGGAATAAAGACACAGACCTACTAGAGAATGGACTTGAGGATATGGGGAGGGGGAAGGGTAAGCTGTGACAAAGTGAGAGAGTGGCTTGGACATATATACACTACCAAACGTAAAAGAGACAGCTAGTGGGAAGCAGCCGCGTAGCACAGGGAGATCAGCTTGGTGCTTTGTGACCACCTAGAGGGCTGGGATAGGGAGGGTGGGAGGGAGGGAGACGCAAGAGGGAAGAGATATGGGGACATATGTATATGTATAACTGATTCACTTTGTTATAAAGCAGAAACTAACACACCATTGTAAAGCAATTAGACTCCAATAAAGATGTTAAAAAAAGAATGATTCTTTGGCAAAATCCTGCACCTTGTTGCTACTTGTTCATTCCTCATTGCTTTCAATTCCTAGAAAGCATCTTTGCAAGGCAACATGGACATTCACACCTGGATGACGCTGTTTCTACAGAAGGCCCTGACACTGCCCCTAAATAACGGCCTGACACTGGTCCCAAGTATGGACCTGATCCTGTCCATAACTAAGGCCCTGAAGATGTCCCTCATGAAGTCTCTGACACTGCCCTCAATAAGCCCCCGACACTGTCCCTAGCTAATGGCCTAAGCTGTAACTTACAAAGTCCCTAACACTATCCCCAGGACGCTGACACCCTCCCTGAGGCTTTGATGCTGTCCCTTAGTGCCTAAGCGGTGACAAAAAAAATAACACCCTGATTCTATTACTAAGGCCCTGAATATATCCCCAAGAAAGTCTCTGAAGTGTCCCTAACTAACGGCCTGGACTGTCTCTTACGAAGGCCCTCAAGTGATCTCTGAGGGCCTGACAACACTGTCCCTAACTAAGGCCCCGTTGCTGGCCCTAACTAACGTCCTGATGCTGAACCTAACTGAGGCCCTGATGCTCTTCCTAACTAAGGCCTTGATGCCCATTCTACCTGAGGCCCTAGAACTGTCTGTAACTAATGACCTGACTCTTTTCCTAACTAACACCCTCATTTTGTCCCTCATTAGTGCCCTGACACTGGTCGACACCACAGCCCTGATGCTGGCCCAATCTAAGGCCTTGACGATGTCCCTAATAGTCTTAGATGTCCCTCACCGTTGTCCTGACCCTGTCCCTCACCAAGGCCCTGACCCTCTTCCTAACTAAGGCCCGGATGCTGTCTCTACCTCAGAATCTGAAATTCTAATGTCCCGACTCTCCCTAACATCCTGACGCTGCCCCTAAGTGAGGCCCTGACACTCTTCTTAACCAAGGACTTGCCGCTGTCCCTACCTAAAACCCTGACACTGTCTGTAACTAATGACCTCTTTCCCTAACTAACACCACAGTTTTGGCCCTACCTAACGCCCTCACACTGGTTCTAATTATGGCCACGATGCTGGCTCTAAGGCCCTGAAGATATCCCTAAGTAACAGCCCGAACCGTGTCTAGCTAAGGCTCTCACGTTCTCTCTAACTGAAGCACTGACACTGTCCCTAACTTAGGCCCTGATGCTGTCCCCTATAGTCTAAGCTGTCACTAAATAATGCCCTGATCCTGTCCATAACTAAGGCCCTGAATATGTCCCTAAGTGCATCTCTGACGATGTCCTTAACAGCCTGAACTCTCTTCAAGTTATCTCTGAGGCTCTGACACTGGCCCTTCCTAAGGCCTCACCCCGGGGTTGTCCCAGGCTGCTGGGCAGTTTTCTCTCGTCCGCATCTCTGGCCAGCTGCCTGCCATTGGCCACTCGAAGATTCTGCGATGCAGTGGTCCCACGTGGGATGTGCCTGTGTACGCTCACCTGTGGGAGGAGAGTCATGGCCACTCCGCCCTCCAGGGGACTGCGGCTCAGGGTAGGAATCTCTCAGCCAGTGTCTGGAGAACGGGTTCTGTGTCCTTGTTTGTTGTAAATCCCTTGGAGTTACCTCTAACATTTTTTAAATGGATATCCCCCTCAGGATAATTTGATAATAATTTGATTATATCAATAATCAAATTACTGATAAATAATATAAATTATTTACCACATAAAAATTCAGGAATGACATTATTAGAATGAGCAGGAAAACACTGGATGCCCCCCACCCCCAATGATCTATTACTTGCAGGATTTAAAATTCTAATGAGAAAACACTCACTCTCCTCACCCTCTTGGGCGTCAGCACAAGGCGGCAATCAGCTGCATCCTTTATTTAGCCCTCTGATTTTCCAGAACCTTTCCTTCAAGGAGAAATCTCTGGGCTCTGCGGGAGCTGTGAGTGGTGACCATCAGGTAAATCTGAGACTGAAAAGCAAGAGGAAAAGAGATAGAGGAGGAGATGAGAATCGGCGATGGGGAGAAGCAGGGGCATCCCCGTTCAATCGCAGGCCGAGAGTCTGGGTTAATCTCCAACGAAGCTAAGGACCACCAGGATCTGGCCCCACTGGCCTTGTCACCTGGTGTGGGGACTGGGGACAGCCAAACCACCATGGCCACTCTCAGAGAAATAAAGAAGGTGGGAGGGCACCCCGAGAGCCAGATTGAAAATGGTCATGCTGTGAGATAGTAAGATGCCCTTTTCAGAAAAGTGAAGGCTGTTCTCTTGGCTCTCAAAGACTTGCAAATACTCTGTGTCCTTCTGGAGGCATGCTGAAGGCTTCAGCCTTTGAGGGCAGTAATGGGAGTGCATCGGGGCTCAAAACCATCCAGCACTCACTCACTCCTTGAGGGTGCCGAGGATGACCAGTGACCACCCCTCGGGTGCCGTGGGGCCTGAAATTTCCCTGATCACCGAGGACGGGAGGGGCCGCACAGACACTCCACTGGACCACCGGGGGCTTGGCCGGGGGGGCTACATACAGTCCTTTATCAGATACATGGTTTGCAAACATCCTGTGCCATTTTGGATGGTGGATTATCTTATTCCTTGCTCCTTTTATACACAACTCTTTTTCATTTTGAGGAAGTCTGATTCATCTATTTTGTCTTTTGCTGCTTGTGCTTTTGGTCGATCTAAGATATCATGACCAAATCCAAGGTCATGAGGATTTACTCTCATGTTTTCTTCTACGAGTTTTATAATTTTGGCTCTTGCACCTAGGCCTTTGGTCCATTCTGTGTTGATTTTGTATGTGGGGTGGGGGGAGGTAAGGGTCCAACTTTACTCTTCTGCATGTGGGTATCCAGTTGTTCCACTACCTGTGCTAACTGTTTGGGAGAAAATACCTGCAAATGATGCGACCAACAAGGTCTTAATTCTAAAATATACAAACGGCTCATACAGCTCAAAAAAGAAAAAAAAAAATCAAAAAATGAGCAGAAGGTCTAAACAGACATTTCTCCAAAGACATACAGATAGCCAATAGGCACATGAAAAGATGCTCCACATCGCTAATTATTAGAGAACGCAAATCAAAACTACAGTGAGTTATCACCTCATAGCGGTCAGAATGGCCATCATTAAAATGTCTAGAAAGAAATGCTGGAAGGGGTGTGGAGAAAAGGGAACCCTACTACACTACTGGTGGGAATGTAAATTGATGCAGCCACTATGGAAAACAGTATGGAGGGTCCTCAAAAACTAAAACTAGAATTACCATAGGACCCAGCAATCCCACTCCTGGGCACATATCCAGACAGAACTATAATTCAAAAAGATACATGCACCCCAGCATTCACAGCAGCACTATTCACAATAGCCAAGACATGGAAGCAACCTGAATGTCCCTCAGCAGATGAATGGATATAGAAGATGTGGTACATATATACAACGGAGTATTACCCAGCCATAAAGCAGAATGAAATAATGCCATTTGCAGCTACATGGATGGACCTAGAGATTATCATACAAAGTGAAGTAAGTCAGACAGAGGACAACAAATACCATATGATATCACTTATATGTGGATTACAAAATGAGACCCAAATGAACCTATCTACAGAACAAAAACAGACTCACAAACAGAGAAAACAGACTTGTGGTTGTCAAGGGGAAGACAGGGGAGAGGGATGGATTGGGAGGTTGGTATTAGTAGATGCAAATTATCATATATAGGATGGATACATAAGGTCTTCCTGTACAGCACAGGGAACTGTATTCAATACCCTGTAATGAACCATAATGGAAACGAATATGAAAAATATGTATATATGTATGTACGTATGTATGAATCACTTTGCTGTGCAGCAGAAATTAACACAACATTGTAGGTTAACTATACTTCAGTATCAATTAGTTTGAAGGCACTTTTACAAATTAGGTCTTAGTTCTCTTGTCCTTTCATCCTGGGACAAATGTATAACGGAAACTAACCTGGATCACTCCCGGATGAACTCATATCACACAGAACTTTAACTGTTGAACAAACCATGAATAGCAGTTACACCATGGGATGTCCTGACCCAATATGAAGTTTGTAAACCTTGTAACAAGCCTGCAGAATCCACTCAGTTTGGAAATTCAAACTGAAATGAAGCCACCTATCCCATGACTTCTCCACAACTAGTTATACAACATCAATTGGAAACCATATACGATCAAATGAATGTAGACAGAAACAACTATAGCCTTCCTTTTTTTTCCCTTTTAGATGAATACGGTGTTTAAGGTGATGTCTTGGGCCGTTTCAGGGTGTTACTCAATTTCCTGGGTATCTGCCATGCACACAGGAGGTACACATGTTAGTTAACTTGTTTGTGCAACTAAATGAAGATAGTTAATACCACAAAACTGTATACATAAAGTGAATTAAATGCTAAAGTCGTGTTTTGTATTTTTAATGACAATGGAAAAAAAAAGCGTAGCGCTGATATTTGTTACAAAAATGAACGTTAAAAACATTCTTAGTGAAAAAAGCCATACAGAAAAGGCCCCCTAGATCCCATGCTCATCTTGTCTGCTTCAAATCCATCAAGGTTGTCCAAATGAGGGAGAAACTCAGTCATGGGTCCAGAAAAAGAAAACTGGATCAGGATGGAAAAAGACATTTTCATACCGTTCGGACAGTAGGTGAAGGTTGAAGTGGGGCTGAGTATTAAATTATAATGTGGACATCAGGATTTCTTCATTTAGGGGTTATGTGCTGGTGCCTTGGGCAAAACACACTGAGCATTTTGTGTCAAGTGGCAAATGTGAGTACTTTTTGACATTATTGCAACTTTTCTGTACATTTTAAATTACTGGAAAGTAAATTACTTTTCTAGACAACCATGTCAGTATCATGCCAGAAAATCAGAGAAGACAGACATCAAATTTTTCTTATAGAGGCCAAGACTTACCCAGACCACGTTCAACCAAAGTTGTGATACTTATTTCCCTTGTAGGAGTCCGCATGGTATTAAGAGGCACCGTGGGAAGAGTACAGTAGTAGCTACCATGTCGTGGGTCCTGTGGATCACCTGGGGGGCAGTAGAAACGGTGAGATTTTAGTATTGCAATTTTTCACATTACTTCAAAAAATATGTTAAAAAATAAATTCAGTAAAGTTGCAAAATATGCAGTCAATATACACAAATCAGTTTCGTTTCTATACACTAATAATGAACCACCAGCAAGAAACATTAAGAAAACAATCCCATTTACAATTCCATCCAAAAGAACGAACTATTTAGCAATAAATTTAACCAGGGACACGAAAGACCTATACTCAGAAAACTATAAAGCACTGGTAAAGAAACTGAAGACACAACAGAAAACAATATTCCATGCTCATGCGTCAGAAAAATTACTATTATTAAAATGTTTGGGAGAGGGGGAAGATGGCGGAAGAGTACGACACGCAGATCACCTTCCTCTCCACAGATACATCCGAAATACAGCTACACGGGGAACCACCCCTACAGAACACCTACTGAACGCTGGCACAAGACCTCAGACCTCCCAAAAGGCAAGAAACCCCCCACGGGGCTTCCCTGGTGGCGCAGTGGTTGAGAGTCCGCCTGCCGATGCAGGGGACACGGGTTCGTGCCCCGGTCCGGGAAGATCCCACATGCCGCGGAGCGGCTAGGCCCGTGAGCCATGGCCGCTGAGCCTGCGCGTCCGGAGCCTGTGCTCCGCAACGGGAGAGGCCACAACAGTGAGAGGCCCGTGTACCGAAAAAAAAAAAAAAAAGAAAAAGAAAGAAAGAAACTCCCCACGTACCTGGGTAGGGCAAAAGAAAACAGAATAAACAGAGACAAAAGGATAGGGCCGGGACCTGCACCAGTGGGAGGGAGCCGTGAAGGAGAAACGGTTTCCACACACTAGGAGCCCCTTCGCGGGCGGAGACTGCGGGTGGCGGAGGGGGAAAGCTTCGGAGCCGCGGAGGAGACCGCAGCCACAGGGGTACGGAGGGCAAAGCAGAGAGATTCCCACACAGAGGAGCGGTGCCGACCGCCACTCACCAGCCCGAGAGGCTTGTCTCCTCACCCGCCGGGGCGGGCGGGGCTGGGAGCTGAGGCTCGGGCTTCAGTCAGAGCCCGCTGGCGGCGTGAACACAGCCTGAAGGGAGTTAGTGCGCCACGGCTGGCCGGGAGGGAGTCCGGGGGAAAGTCTGGAGCTGCCGAAGAGGCAAGAGACTTTTCCTTCCCTCTTTGTTTCCTGGTGCGTGAGGAGAGGGGATTCAGAACGCTGCTTAAAGGAGCGCCAGAGACGGGCGCGAGGCGCGGCTGAAAGCGCGGACCCCAGAGACGGGCGTGGGACGCTGGGGCTGCTGCTGCTGCCGCCACCAAGAAGCCTGTGTGCGAGCGCAGGTCACTCTCCACACCTCCCCTCCCGGGAGCCTGTGCTGCCCGCCGCTGCCACGGTCCCGGGCTCCACAGACAACATCCCTGAGAGAACGCACGGGCGCGCCTCGTGCTGACGCAACGTCACGCCGGCCTCCGCCGACGCACGCTCGCCCCGCCTCCGTGCCCCTCCCTCCCCCGCGGCCTGAGGGAGCCAGAGCCCCCGAATCAGCGGCTCCTTTAACCCCGTCCTGTCTGAGCGAAGAACAGACGTCCTCCGGCGACCTACACGCAGAGGCGGGGCCGAATCCAAAGCTGAGCCCCGGGAGCTGTGCGAACAAAGAAGAGAAAGGGGAATCTCTCCCAGCAGCCTCAGAAGCAGCGGATTAAAGCTCCGCAATCAACTTGATGTACCCTGCGTCTGTGGAATACCTGAATAGACAACGAATCATCCCAAATTGAGGAGGTGGACTTTGAGAGCAAGATTTATGATTTTTTTTCCCCTTTTCCTCTTTTTGTGAGTGTGTGCGTGTATGCTTCTGTGTGCGATTTTGTCTGTATACCTTTGCTTTCACCATTTGTCCTAGGGTTCTATCCGTCCATTTTTTTTTTTTTTTTTTTTTGGTTTTGGTTTTTTTTACTTAAAAAATTTTTTTCTTAATAATTCTTTATTTTAATAACTTTATTTTATTTGACCTTACTTTATTTTCTTTTATCCTCTTTCTTTCTTTCTTTCTTTCTTTCTACTTTTTCTCTCTTTTATTCTGAGCCGTGTGGATGAAAGGCTCTTGGTGCTGTAGCCAGGAGTCACTGCTGTGCCTCTGAGGTGGGAGAGCCAACTTCAGGACGCTGGTCCAAAAGAGACCTCCGAGCTCCACGTAATATCCAACGGCGAAAATCTCCCAGAGATCTCCATCTCAACACCAACACCCAGCTTATCTCAATGACCAGCAAGCTACAGTGCTGGACTCCCTATGCCAAACAACTAGCAAGACAGGAACACAACCCCACCCATTAGCAGAGAGGCTGCCTAAAATCATAATAAGTCCACAGACACCCCAAAACACACCACCAGACGTGGACCTGCCCACCAGAAAGACAAGATCCAGCCTCATCCACCAGAACACAGGCACCCTCCACCAGGAAGCCTACACAACCCACTGAACCAACTTTAGCCACTGGGGACAGACACCAAAAACGACGGGAACTACGAACCTGCAGCCTGCAAAAAGGAGACCCCCAAACACAGTAAGATAAGCAAAATGAGAAGACAGAAAAACAGACAGCAGATGAAGGAGCAAGATGAAAACCCACCAGACCTAACAAATGAAGAGGAAATAGGCAGTCTCCCTGAAAAAGAATTCAGAATAATGATAGTAAAGATGATCCAAAATCTTGGAAACAGAATAGAGAAAATGCAAGAAACATTTAACAAGGACCTAGAAGAACTAAAGATGAAACAAGCAACGATGAACAACACAATACATGAACTTAAAAATACTCTAGAAGGGATCAATAGCAGAATAACTGAGGCAGAAGAACGGATAAGTGACCTGGAAGATAAAATAGTGGAAATAACTACTGCAGAGCAGAATAGAGAAAAAAGAATGAAAAGAACTGAGGACAGTCTCAGAGACCTCTGGGACAACATTAAACGCACCAACATTCGAATTATAGGGGTTCCAGAAGAAGAAGAGAAAGAGAAAGGGACTGAGAAAATATTTGAAGAGATTATAGTTGAAAACTTCCCTAGTATGGGAAAGGAAAGAGTTAATCAAGTCCAGGAAGCACAGAGAGTCCCATACAGGATAAATCCAAGGAGAAACATGCCAAGACACATATTAATCAAACTGTCAAAAATTAAATGCAAAGAAAACATATTAAAAGCAGCAAGGGAAAAACAACAAATAACACACAAGGGAATCCCCATAAGGTTAACAGCTGATCTTTCAGCAGAAACTCTGCAAGCCAGAAGGGACTGGCAGGACATATTTAAAGTGATGAAGGAGAACAACCTACAACCAAGATTACTCTACCCAGCAAGGATCTCATTCAGATTAAAACCTTCACAGACAAGCAAAAGCTGAGAGAGTTCAGCACCACCAAACCAGCTTTACAACAAATGCTAAAGGATCTTCTCTAGGCAAGAAACACAAGAGAAGGAAAAGACCTATAAGAACAAACCCACGCACCTATGGTCACCTTATCTTTGATAAAGTGGCAGGAATGTACAGTGGAGAAAGGACAGCCTCTTCAATAAGTGGTGCTATGAAAACTGGACAGGTACATGTAAAAGCAGGAGATTAGATCACTCCCTAACACCATACACAAAAATAAGCTCAAAATGGACTAAAGACCTAAATGTAAGGCCAGAAACTATCAAACTCTTAGGGGAAAAACATAGGCAGAACACGCTATGACATAAATCACATCAAGATCCTTTCTGACCCACCGCCTAGAGAAATGGAAATAAAAACAAAAACAAACAAATGGGACCTAATGAAACTTCAAAGCTTTTGCACAGCAAAGGAAACCATAAACAAGATGAAAAGACAACCCTCAGAATGGGAGAAAATATTTGCAAATGAAGCAACTGGCAAAGGATTAATCTCCAAAATTTACAAGCAGCTCACGCAGCTCAATAACAAAAAAAGAAACAACCCAATCCAAAAATCGGCAGAACACCTAGACATTTCACCAAAGAAGATATACAGATTGCCAACAAACACATGAAACAATGCTCAACATCATTAATCATTAGAGAAATGCAAATCAAAACTACAATGAGATATCACCTCACACCAGTCAGAATGGCCATCACCAAAAAATCTAGAAACAATAAATGCTGGAGAGGATGTGGAGAAAAATGGACACTCTTGCACTGCTGGTGGGAATGTGAATTGGTACAGCCACTATGGCGAGCAGTATGGATTTTCCTTAAATAACTACAAATAGAACTACCATATGACCCAGCAATCCAACTACTGGGCATATACCCTGAGAAAACTATAATTCAAAACGAGTCATGTACCAAAATGTTCATTGAAGCTCTATTTACAATAGCCAGGAGATGGAATCAACCTAAGTGTCCATCATCAGATGGATGGATAAAGAAGATGTGGCTCATATATACAATGGAATATTACTCAGCCCCCTAAAGAAACGAAATTGAGCTATTTGTAATGAGGTGGATGGAGCTAGAGTCTGTCATACAGAGTGAAGTAATTCAGAAAGGGAAAGACAAATACCATATGCTGACACATATATATGGAATATTAGGGAAAAAATGTCATGAAGAACCTAGGGTTAAGACAGGAATAAAGACACAGACCTACTAGAGAATGGACTTGAGGATATGGGGAGGGGGAAGGGTAAGCTGTGACAAAGTGAGAGAGTGGCTTGGACATATATACACTACCAAACGTAAAAGAGATAGCTAGTGGGAAGCAGCCGCATAGCACAGGGAGATCAGCTTGGTGCTTTGTGACCACCTAGAGGGGTGGGATAGGGAGGGTGGGAGGGAGGGAGACACAAGAAGGAAGAGATATGGGAACTTATGTTTATGTTTTACCGATTCACTTTGTTATAAAGCAGAAACTAACACACCATTGTAAAGCAATTATACTCCAATAAAGTTGTAAAAAAATGTTTATTCTACCTAAAGCCATCAACAACCAGTGCCTGGAAAACTAGGCACCGGACTTCAAAGAACGACAGTGGTCACCATCTACACTGCATATAAAGCTAACTAAAAGCACACCGTATTCCACATTAAACTCTTTCTCTCCTGAGTCCCCTGAAGATGCACCCACCCAGCCAGCAGTCAGTTCCACAGGAAGATTCTCCACACTTGCTCATTTTTTCCTCTTGCGGAGTCTCCTCACCAGTGGCTCCTGAGAAAACCCAGCTCCTGTCAGTGTGGACAATGCCTCATGTTCCAGAAACCTAAGCCCTGACAGGAGACAAAGCTCCCGTTTGCTTGTCACAGAGCAAAGTCTGTGGGCAGGGTGCACCTGTGCCCCCAGGGTCAGACAGGTGGGTTTGGCGCCCCCTGTGGGACGTGAGAAAAGTGCCGGGAGTGCCGCACTCACAAACCCAGAGGCCTCATCCGGAAGGCAGTTCTGCTATATATACTAAGTTTGGAAATCCAAACTGAAATGGAGCCAAGTGTCTCACTGTATCTTCTCCAAAATTGGTTAAGGAGCAATTAATTACAAACCATATGTAATGAAATGAACGTAGACACAAACATTACAACTTAAACCAAAATTCACTCAAAATTGCCCATAGACTAATTTAAATTACCAAACTATAAAAATCCTAGACAAAAAAAGATAATCTACATGACTTTGCGTCTGGTGACCTTATTCAGAAAACAGGAAGACAAACCACAAACTGCAAGAAACTATTTCCAAAACACATATCTGATAAAGGATTTGTACTCAAATTATGCCAACAACGCCATTAAAATTTAGTAAAGATTGAAACACACACCTAGCCCAGGAAGATAAACAGGCAGTAAATAAGCATACAAGAATATACTCAAGATGCTGGTGGAATGTATGTACAACCAACTTTGGAAGACAGTTTGGCATTTTTTTCCAAATCCAAAAAGTCTCACCTTAGGATCCAAGAAGTGTACCTCTTGTATTTAGACAACTGCTTTGAAAAACTGTGTTCAAACCAAAACTAGCATCCAGTAATGCACAGCAGCTCTATTCATAATGGCTAAAAACTTAAGATATCAGGATGTCCTTCTGTAGATGAATTCATAAGCAAATTAGGGCACATACATGTCAAGGGGAGCAGAATACACCACCCCAAAATATGCCCATTTGACAAAAGGATTATTTTGGACTGATTAATTTAAGAAACAGCAGACCCAGGAGACTCTTTCAAAACCAAGTAGATGGCTTCCCTGGTGGCACAGTGGTTGAGAGTCTGCCTGCCGATGCAGGGGACACGGGTTCGTGCCCTAGTTTGGGAAGATCCCACATACCGTGGAGTCGTTGGGCCCATGAGCCATGGCCGCTGAGCCTGCATGTCCAGAGCCTGTGCTCCGCAACGGGAGAGGCCACAACAGTGAGAGGCCCGCGTACTGCCAAAAAAAAAATAAATAAATAAAGTAGAAAATGCCCTTTTAGGAGGTAAATTTCCATTTATTAAGGATATCTCCATTTGTAAGGGTATGTCCCTCTTTGGACCAGGAATTGAAAGATGACTAAATATCAAGAAAAGTTTGTTGGGACTTCCCTGCTGGTCCAGTGGTTAAGACTCCACAGTCCCAATGCAGGGGACAAGGGTTAAATCCCTGGTCAGGGAACTAGATCCCACATGCTGCAATTAAGGGCCTGCATGCCGCCACTAAAGATTACACAAGCTGCAACTAAGACCCAGTGCAGCCAAATAAATAAAGGTTTAAAAAAAAAAAAAAAAACAAAGCTTGTCAATGAAATAGGCCTGGATGTAAATCTGTGTAACAACCATACCCTTGTTTACTGGGCTTTGACTAATAATATCCCTTAAATGGCTTCCTCCATTCCCTAACATCTTTCTTTTGTTCTCAGCAGAAGATAGCATTTAAGGTAATGGCTTGGGCCATTTCAGGGAGTGACTCAGTTTTCCTGGGTATCTTTCAAGTATACAGGAGGTACGCATGGTATATATTAAACTTCTGATTGTTTTCTCCAGTTCGTCTCTTTTTCATTACAAGGGAGATCTCAATAAAGAACATAGAAGTGTAGAGGGAAAATTACTTTTCCTGTCATATACATGCAGTGCAATAGTATTCAGAGATATAAAGGAATGGATCATCAACCCATGCAAATATATATAGATAGATATAGATGCAACTAACACTTACATTGCTAAGTGAAAGAATCCAGTCTGAAGTGCTACACACTGTATGACCTCATTTATATGACATTCTAAAAAAGGTAAAACTGACACTGGTAAACAGTTTAAGGAATATGTGGTTGAAATAGTCCATATGATACTTTAGTGGTGAATACCTGTCACTATGCATTTGGCTACACCCACAGATTTTTACAACCCAACAAGTAATTTACAATCTATTCAAACTTAGCTACTTAGGATATGGGAGTGTCAAAGACTGGAATACAGAATGTAACAAAGAATCTAACTGTTTCAGAAATGTATGGAAAAACTCACTGTTGGTAGTGGGACAAATGGGCTGACCTAAGTTAACTTTGGAAATGTACAGAATCTGTAGGCCAAAGACAAAATGTGCCATACATACACAGTGGACTCTAAGTTCTTTCCCATGAGGGGTACTAGCTAACAGTACTGAAACTACTATATCAGTAATCGAATGGAACAAGCACTGAATTTAATAAATGACAAATGGTGGAAGCCAGGTTTCTTACCACTGGAGTGGGATGTTACAGTCAAACAAAGGGAGAAGGTTACGATATCCATGTCATAACAGATCCGGTTGGAGACATTGGTATAAACTATCTTTAGCCTACACATAGTTCCATATGGATATCTTTATAATTATGTGTATATGCATAGGCTGGGATACATGCATGTATTTCTATGTACTGTCAGCTGAGCATATTTAGCTCCCACATGTAAGTTTTTAATACCATTCTTTAGTAAAAGGAACAAGGGCTCTTTGAAGAAAGGGCTGATGCTAGGACTGAGACAGTAAATATATGAAGCAGCATAATCTTAAATTATCAGAAAGTAAAGAAGTACCCCAAATTTTAAAAACCCACAAAAGAAAAATTATGTAAAATGAAAACAGGAGCAAATGGAAAAAGCTCTCAACAGCCAAAGCAAGAATGAACTAAGCAGTCTAATAATGTAGTGCTGGATTATAAACAAAAGTTTACAATAATCATTCACATGTCCAAACTGGTAAAAATAAATTACATAGTTTTCGATGAATGGTGTTAAATAGAAATCTCCTATGCACAAAGCTTCTAAACAATTCATATAGACACTCAGCTGTCCATCAAGGATGCTAACCCCTCTCTCCTCAAGTGTGGCTTCTGCATTATGACTTCCTCCTAAATAAGACACACAGGATGGACATGGGAAAAAAATTAACCTGTGGGAAAACTTGACAAACACTACTTCAGCTAGGTGACCAAAGTTAAGAATATAAGTGAGAAGTTTCCTTAAGAGCCTGTCCTCTTGATATATAGTGAAGAGGAAGCACTTCACCTCTGTGATCTGCTTTTTCAAAGCCAAGTCTAACCACGACAAAAACACCAAGCAAATCCCAGTGCCCGGCAGTCTATAAAATACCTGACCAGTCCTCCTCCACACTGTCAAGGTCATGGAAACAAGGAGAGTCTGAGCAACTGTCAGAGCCCAGAAGAGACTAAACAGACATGATGACCCCATGTTCTTTGAGACCCTGGAACAAAGAAAGGTATAACAAAGGAACGTGAATAAGGACTTCAATTAATAGTAAAGTATCAGTATTTGTTCATTATTTGTCATGATTCTGTAGAAAATTAGACAGGAAAAAGTAAACATCAAATAAGAGAAACCTACTGTAACAAACTGGAAACCTAGAGGAAAAGGGGGATTTCTTTGTAAAAACACATTACCAAAATGGTCCCTAAATTAAGGAAAACACAAAAAGGCCAATTAATCACTGAGGAACCTCTTCCCCTACTGGTTATCCTATCACTCTTCCAGAGTTTCCCTCTCCTGGGACAGGGAAGGAGCAGGGACAGAGATGGCTGGCAGCTCCCCTAGTATATGACCCCACCCAGTGTCTTCACCTCCCCCAGCCACGCCTACCCAGTGAGGACACCTGAGGAAGGGTCAGGGATTATTGACTCAGATGTATCAACCAGGACTTTTTCTTTTCCCAGAGACTGGACACACTTACGGAAGTAAAATAAATTAGTATTTATTGTAAGGGTAGAAATACATTAATACTTGCAAGTGGCAAGTTGAAGAATGGGTTTGGACCTGGCAGGTCCAGCGGCTCACACTGTCTCAGTGTGACCTTGCTTCTCTCCAGAACTTTGTCCCGCTCAGTGCCTTTGGGGGACCCCATTCACAGGCACAGGCTCTCTCACTGCCCTTGGGCCAACAGCAGTTTTAGGCTGACAACCACTCACCATCCATTTTCCGAGAAAGAGTTTCTCCTTTTCTTGGATTCCAAAAAGTCATGGTTTTAAATGCCTTTGATCTGGCTTGGGTTGCATTCTCATCCTTGACCCAACACCAGAAGATGGAAAATGGGACTGGCTAGATGTGGGTTGTAAACACTTCTTCAAGCTGGGTGGAACATGGGGTCATCCTTCTGCAATTGTTTGGACTGGAAGCAGGTGAGATGTAATTCCCAAAGGAAAACTGAGGCACTTGGGCCTGAGAACAGATGTTGGCCGGGAGAAAGCAACAGATTCTAAGTCAATGACAGCTCACTGCAGAGCACAGAGTCTGACACAAAAGGAAGAAAGGGGTTCACATAGGGTCAGGGGCTGCAGCTACTCATCCAGCGCTCTTACTGTTCCTCCCAAGACTGAAAGAAGTTCTCTCACTTGCTGAAAAGTCAGGATCATTGGTGGTGGTAAACTCAAGTCTCTTTCCTTGGGCATCAGGTCCTCACATCTCAGAGGCTGGCGCAGAACAGCCCATGTGCCCTCAGAAGACCCACAGACCTCAGTCCTGCCCCTGAGAGGTGGGAGCCCGTGAGTTATGCCACCTCCCTGGCCATATTAACTACCCATCCCTGAAAACAATACTGCTCCTTTTCCAGTTTCTTCTCTCTCCTTTTCTAAGGGAAGAAACCAAATGCTAGGGTGGTAAGGAAACTCTTGTGCAATGAAGTAACGGGAGGCTCAAGAATTATTCCATGCCATGGAACCCATAATTGGCAGGCTTCCAGAGGCCACATGGATGCATATGGCTCTCCAAGACAATGGCAGTGTCAGTGTAAACCTCCCACTGGGAGGTCCAGGTGCACCCATATCTTTGATTCTTAATGAATATGCATGTCAAAAGTTTCTAACGACTGAAAGGACAAAGGATTGCAGGGCCATGGTCTGCTGTATGGGTGTTGTGTCAGGGACACACTCCAATGTTTAGAGGATTATTACTTCTCTTGGCAGCCTATGAGGCTGTGAGCGGGAGGCCTTTTTCTCAGCCACATGCATGTTGGTAGTTGAAACTTCTCAAAGGAATGTCTACACTGCCCAGGTAGCTCTTGAATTGCCCAGCATCATGGTCAGCTCCGTAACTGTACATGAGGGCCTGACAATGCCCAGGCTGGACTGAGCTAGAGGACCACAGATGCCTGCCTGGATAGTCAGAGGTCAAGGGCTGTCATGCCTGAGACTTGATCATCTATTCATGCCCACTCAGATGGAACAAAGGATGCCTCCAGGGCCAGGAGGGCCCCACCAGCCCTTAAGAAGGCAGCATCTGGGGGCTGGCAGGTCACTGCCCCCAGTCCTGTATAAATCCACACGTGTCTGCTGAGTGCCCTCCTGTCTTGGCTCTGCTGTAACCTGGGGCTGCCCAGACAGAGTAGGGCCAGCATCACCCTTCCCAGGTAGGAGGGCAGAAGGAAACCATGCATGACTTCTGACACCCTCCCCAATCCTTGACAGAGGTTGAGTTGGATAAGAAACAGTCCGAGACAAGAACAGACATTTCATTCTTCTCTCAGAGCCCAGGGGGAAGGGAGGCCAAAAAAACAGTTATTGACCTCAGCTCCCTGACTCCTGTTTGACCCTGGCCAAGTCCTATCCATTCTGGAGGCTTCAGAGAGAAGGAGAGGGGAGGGCAATGAGGGCCAATTGTGCTTAAACCTAACTCTAATCTTTATCTTAATAACCCTAACCTCTAACCGTAACCCCCTAACAACCCTAGCCCCAGACCCCTAGATCCTTGCCCCGACCCCTAAACTCTAACCCCCGACCCTTTAGCCACAGCCCTCTACCAGGACGCTCCAACAATGACCCCTAACCCTAAACCGTGACCCCTGAACCCTCACACTGACTCAAACCTAGGCCTAAAGCCTGGCCTAGTGGGTACCAAGGGATGACTGTATGAACTCTCAAATAAACCAAGGAATTAAATCTTCCTGACCATGAATTTAGCAATGGTTTCTTAGATTTGACAGTAAAGAATAAGAAATGAAAGAAAAAAATAGATAAATTGGATTTCCTCAAAATTACAAACCCTTGTGCATCAAAAGAGGCGATCCAGAAAGGAAGAAGACAGCCCACAGAATGGAAGACAATATTGGCACATTCTATATCTGATAAGACTCTTTACCTAGAATATACCCAGGACTTTTCCAACTCATCAACAAAAAGACAATAACATTTTTGAAACAGACAAATGGCTGCATGGACTGCTCTCCAGGCAAGACATACAAATGGTCAACAAGGACGTGGAAAGATGTCAAACGTCAGTAGTCATGATGAAAATGCAAATGAAAGCCACGGTGTGATGCCCCTTCACACACACTAGAATAAAAATAAACTTTAAAATCAAATTTAAAATATATAAATAAAAATAACAAATGTTGGCAGCAATGCAGAGAAATTGGAACCCTTAAAAGTTACTTGTGGAGATGCACAATGGTGCAGTCTATGCGTACAAACCTTTACCATTTACTTAAAAATATAAAATATAATTACCATGTGGTTCAACAACTCCACTCCTAGATATATACCCAAAAAATGGAAAACAGGCATTCAAACAAAAACTTGTACACCAATTATTCATAGCAGCACTGTTCACAATAGCCCAGGGTAGAAAAGATTTAAATGTCCATCAGCAGGTAAACGGATAAGCAAAATAAGGTAGATCCATAAGCTACATTATTCTGTCATATAAAGGAATAAAGTAAAATTATACAGCCGCTGTGGAAAACTGTAAGGTGGCTCCTAAAAAACATGGATGTGATCCCTTGATTCCACTCCAGGGTGTACACTCAGAATATTAGAAAGCAAGGGCTAGAACAGACATTTGTACCCCATATTCATAGCAACATTATTCACAATAGCCAAAAGGTGGAAGCAACACAACACACCCTTCAACAGATGAATGGATAAGTACAGTGTAGTATATACACAATGGAATATGATTCAACCTTTAAAACTAAGGTACTTCTCACACATGCTACAATGTGGATGAACCTTGAAGTCATTATGCTAAGTGAAACCAGCCAGACACAAAAAGGACAAATGTTCTATGATTCCACTAGTATGACGTATCCAGATAAGTCAAACTCAAAGACAAAGTAGAATAAGGTTGCCAGGGGTTGAGATGAGTTCGTGTTTAATGGTTACGGTTTCACATGGGGAAAATAAAGCTCTGGAGATGGATGGTGAGGATATTTTTACAACAATGTGAATGTAGTTAATGCCACAGAACTGTGTACTTACAAATGGTTTAAATGGGGCTTTCCCCATGGCACAGTGGTTAAGAATCTGCCTGCCAATGCAGGGGACACGAGTTCAAGCGCTGGTCCTGGAAGATCCCACATGCCGCAGAGCAACTAAGCCCGTGAGCCACAGCTACTGAGCCCTCGTGCCACAACTACTGAAACCTGTGCGCCTAGAGCCCGTGCTCCGTAACAAGAGAAGCCACTGCAATGAGAAGCCTGCTCACAGCAACGAAGAGTAGCCCCGCTCGCCGCAACTAGAGAAAGCCTGTGTGCAGCAACAAAGACCCGACACAGCCAAAAAATAGAAAATAAAATAAAATAATTTTTTAAAAAGCTTTTAAAAAAATGATTTAAATGGTAAATGTTATGTGTTTTTAATCACAATGGAAAAAATGAATGAAATAATGATCAATGTTACAATGTGGACACTGAACACATCCTAAGTGAAAGAAGCCATACAGAAAAACCACCCAGATCATGCTCATCTTGTACACTTTAAACCCAGCACGGTTTTTTAAGTGAGGAAAAGCCCCAGTGATGGTTCCAAGAAAAGAAAACTGGATTCGAATAGAAAAATACATTTCCACAAAGCTGGGGCAGCTGGTGAAAGTTGAAGCAGGTCTGTAGATAGGATTATAATGTGGAAACCATAATTATTCCTCATTTTGGGGTTATGTGCTCGTTCCCTGGGAGAGTGGCCCTCCTACTCTCACAGGGTAAAACAAACTGGAGTATTTTGTGAATGTGGAAAACTTTATACTGCTATTTAAAGTTTTTTATACACTTGAAATTTACTAGAAAATAAAGTACTTATCAAAACAGCCATGTCATACCATGCCAGAAATACAGACAGAGCTATAGGGACTTGCCTGGTGGCGCAGTGGTTAAGAATCCAACTGCCAATGCAGAGGACATGGGTTCGAGCCCTGGTCCAGAAAGATAACACATGCTGTGGAGCAACTAAGCCCGTGTACCACAACTACTGAGCCTGTGCTCTAGAGCCCGTGAGCCACAACTACTGAAGCCCGAAGCCTAGAGCCCATGCTCTGCAAGAAGAGAAGCCACTGAAATGAGAAGCCCATGCACTTCAACGAAGAGTAGCCCCAACTTGCTGCAACTACAGAAAGCCCACGTGCAATAACAAAGACCCAACACAGGCCAAAAAAATTAATTAATTAAAAAAAATAGAGCTACAGAGCATACAGCACTTCCACTCCTGGGTGTATATCTCGGGATAACCATAAATCCATAAGACACAGGCACTTCAACTATTAGTGCAGCCCTTTTGCAGGAGCCTCGACTTAGAAACAATATAAATGTTCTTGGAAGGAAAAAATGGATAAAGAAGATATGGTACTTATGTACAATGGAATATTACTCAGCCGTGAGGTCAATGAAATAAGGCCAGTTGCAGCAACTCAGGTGAACTTAGGTACAATCATTCTAAGTGACATAAGTCAGACACAAAAAGACACTTAGCATAAGATATCACTTATAGGTGGAATCTAAAAATGGCTACACATGAACTAAATTACAAAAGAGAGTCACACATTTAGAAAACAAACTTAAGGCTGCTAAAGGGGAAAGGTGGGGTGGGGTGAGGCATAATCCAGAGGGTTGAAATTAGTACAGATAGGGTTCCAAAGACCAAATAGGTAATTGACAAGACCTACTCTATAGCTCAAAAAACTAGACTGGGCACACTCTAGTCACCATAAAAGAATATATACGACTGGTAAGAATCTGAAAAAGAATTTATGGATGTCTCTCTGTAAGTGAATCAAGTGGATGTGCAGCAGCAAGAAAGACAGCATTGAAAATCAGCTATACCCCATTATAAAAATAAATTACAAAGAAAAAAACCAAGGAGAAACTGTTACAAAATTCATTCAGGGGCTGTGATGAAACCTGCATTGACCCCATGTAGATCCACAGCGAAACGGGACAAGAGCAGAGGGCTCCATCTCTGTCTTTACGTTTACAGTCTAATGCGAGCTCAAGTCATTTTACCTCTGTTCATACACTGCTGATTATTTTCAACAAATCACAAAGATATCGGTGTTTTATATTTACTATTTGGTGCTTGAGCTGGAGTAGCAGGCAGCGCCTTGAGTCTATTAATCCTGGCTGAGCTATGCTAACCTGGAGCGCTACTTGGAGATGCCCAAATCTTTAACGTAGTCATAACAGTCCCTGCACTTGTAATAATTTTCTTTATAGTTGTACTCATTATACTGCAGGGTTCAGAAACTGACTTGGGCCACTAATAACTGGGATACCTGAGGTAGCATTTCCCCAAATAAATCATGTAAACTTTTGACTACTTCCCCCATCATTCTTACTCCTACTCATATTACCAATAGTAGAAGCTGGTTCTGGTAAAAGTGGAACTGTATATTCAGCTCTAGCCTGCAATCTGGCCCACACAGGAGCCTCTGTCGACCTAACCATTTCCTCCTTACCTTTAGCAGGTGTCTCTTCAATTCTTCGTGCTATTTCTTGTATTACTATAGTCTTTAATCCAAAACCAGCAGTCAAATCCCAATACCAAACACCATTATTTGTTTACTCTTCCCTAACTATAGCCATATTACTATAATTACCACTCTCAGTCCAAGCAGCCAGAATTGCCACACTGTTAAGAGATAGAAATCTCAACACTACATTCTTTGACCCTGCAGGAGGAAACTGAATCCTATAGCAACACCTAGTTTGATTCTTTGGTCACCCTGAAGTGTGTATTCATGGCCTACCAGGGTTTGTTATAATTTTACATATCATTACATACGATTTAGGACAAAAACTGCCTTTCAGCTATTTGGGAATATTATGAGTCATGTCCACTGGCCTTTTAGGATTTCTCTTGTGGGCCCATCTTATATTTACCATAAGGATAGCTGTCGACTCAGTAGCATACTTTGCATCAGCTACCATAATTACTTCTATCCCTACAGGAGTAAAAGTATCTAGCCGATTAGAAACTCTTTATTTAATTTTTTAATTTTTTTATTTTTGGCTGCGTTGGGTCTTCGTTGCTGCGCACCGGCTTTCTCTCGTTGCGGTGAGTGGGAGCTACTCTTCGTCGCCATGCGCAGGCTTCTCATGGCGGTGGCTTCTCTTGTTGCAGAGCACAGGCTCTAGGCATGTGGCCTTCAGTAGTTGTGGCTCATGGGCACTAGAGGGCAGGCTCAGTAGTTGTGGCACACGGGCTTTTTGCTCCGCGGCATGTGGAATCTTCCTGGACCGGGGATCAAACCCGTTCCACCTATATTGGCAGGCCAATTCTTTACCACTGCATCACCAGGGAAGTCCCTGATTAGCAACTCTTCACGGAGGTAATATTATATGAGATCCCACTCTATTATGAGTTTTAGGCTTTATTTTCCTTTTTACAGTAGGTGGTTTGACAGGAATCATCTTAACCAACTCATCCCCAGACATTGTCCTCCAGGATACATACTATGTAGTAGCACACTTCCATGACGTAGTGTCCATGGGAGCAGTCTTCACTATTATAGGAGGCTTCCTACACTGATTCCCACTATTCTCAGGTTACACAGTTAACTCAGCAGTAGCAAAACTCACTTCACAGGTATATTTGTAGTAGTAAATATGACTTCCTGAAGCACTTTCTTGGCCTCTCAGGGAGGTTACTACATTCCTCTGAGGCACACACAACATGAAATATTTTGTCTTTAGGCTCATTCATCTCAGTAGCAGCAGTAATGCTAATAATCTTCATACTGTGAAAACCATTTGTGTCCAAACGAGAAGTCTCAGCAGTGGAAACTGCTGCTCCTAACCTAGAAGGGTTGCACGGATGCCCTCCACCATATCCTATATTTGAAGTCCTACCTATGTAAATGTAAAATAAGGTAGGACTCAAGTCCTTTTCAAGCAGTTTGAAGCCAACAGCATAACAATTATGTCTTTCTCAATAAATGAGATAAAAGTAAAAAGTGATGTAAAATTTTCAAAGTGAAATTATAGGCTAAAATAGTGTATATCACGAAGGCATATCAATTTCATCTAGGCTCTCAAGATACAACATCACCGATTATGGAAGAACTTTTACATTTTCATCACACACATCAATAGTGATTTTTAAAAGAAGTTCTCTAGTCCTCTATATTATTTCACTAATATTGACAATTAAACTAACTCATATATGTACAATAGATGCACAGGTAGAGAAAATTTGAACATTTTACCAGCCATTATTGTAATCTTAGCTGCTCTATCATCATTGTGAATCCTTTACATGATACATGAAATCAATAACTCTTCCCAAAGCATAAAAACTATGGGTCAGTAATGATACTGATGCTACAAATCCACAGATTATGAAGATTTAAATGTTGACTGCTCTGTAATCCCCACATCAGAGCTAAAACCAGGAGAATAGTGATTAATAGAAGTCAACAACCTAGCACTACAGAGATAGTCATTGAATATTAGTTTCATCTGAAATTGTTGTACACTCCTGAGCTGTTCCTTCTCAGGCCTAAAAAGAGCTGCTATCCCAGGAGGCCTAAATTAAAGAATCCTAATACCGACAGGACCAGGCCTATGCTGTGGACAATGATCAATAGAGGTCGTTTTCCTGAGGTCAAAGACAGGACAGAGGGATATGGCTGAGATATGGGGTGAATCTGGAGCCCATGGGGATGCACCCTCCAAGCTCCAGGATAGGAATGGGGCCTCTGGGGTCCCAGGCCACCCATCACACCCTCCCGAGCAGGATCTTGGCAACATTTCCTGTCAGTGATGAGGCAGCCCTAGCACTTGTCACGCCCCAATGCTGTGTCCTATGTGGGTCCCATGCTCTTGGGACCACACCCACACTCTGCAGGTCCACGCTGCAGGGTCCTTCCTGCCTCAGGAGTAGAGACCCCACAGCAAACAGTTTCCTCCCCAACCAGCAGGAGGAGGGGAGGAGAGCAGGGGCACCAGGGGAATCTCACTCAGACAACACCCCAGGGGTGCCAGCGGGAATAGTGATGATGCAGATGAGGCACAGACCAAGAGATGGATCCAGAGGACCCAAAAGGCAGCTGGTCAGGTCCTGGCTCATCTGTACCCCAGACACCTTTGTCCCTCATACAGCCCTTTCCTCATACACCCTCTCCTTAAATACAGATTCTTCAGATGCAAACAGGCAGAGCTTCAGACTTAAAGTCAGCTCTTCCAAAGTGACCCCTCAGCAAACACTGCAGGATTCCACTCCAGTGGGTGCCCTGGAGTCCACAACTCAGGGACTGAAGTGGATATCGGTGCCAGGGGCAGTGGGAGAGAATGGGGAGTGAGACGTTCGTGGTTGTGGAATTTTGGTTTTGCAAGATGAAAAGTTCTAGGAATGGTGGTGATGGCTCCACGAGAAAGTGAATAGATCTGATGCCCAGAAACGTGCACTTAAAATGGTGAAGATGGTAAAGGGTATGTGACGTGTGTTTTATTTCACTTAAAATAAATTCTTAAAATAATGTCTTGTTCACTGTGATTCCATTTCGACTCCCCTTCATCACAGATGTCAGAGGCCCAGACACAGTCCCCTACCTTAGGGGCCATCACGGTACCCTCACATGGCACATGGGAGACCATACTTGGGGGGGCTAGTCTGTGCTCACCTGACCTCTGTCCAGGGGGACCCAGGCAGTGGTGACCCCCATAGATTAGACATATGATATGATATGTTATTAATATGATACCACCAAGCATTGTCACTCACCAGAACACAGAGCAGCAACCCACTCAAACATGCCTGACCTCACATGAATGTGAGAAGACTAAGAGAAGAAAAGGTACCACAGGTTAATCAGGTCAACACCCTTAATGCAGAGGTTGGAAATCTCAAAGGGGAAAAGACACATTGCAGACAAAGAGCACATATGGGCTCTCCCCGTACATGTGATCCTGACCCATGCAGATGTGGTGAGAGCCACACAGTCCCCACACCCTTTACCTGGGGTCGCACGTCCACACTCACCACGGTGACCCCACCTCCCTAGACCCTGCACCTAAAGTCACACGTTCTCTCTCAACAGGTGACCCCTCCTACCCAGACCTCTCCACCTGAGTCACATGTCCACAGTCCCAGGGTGAACCACCCTCCCCAGACTCCCCCAACTGGGGTCACACGTGCACAGTCTCCAGGGTGACCTCACCTCCCCAGACCCTGCACCTGGGGTGACATGTCCCCTTGGTCAGGACACCATGGCTCTGCTGGTGGATCCCCTCATGTGGAAACAAGCTGTGTTCCTGGGGCCTCCTGGGATGGGAAAATGTGGCAGGTGGGTCTCCTCTCCCCACACTTGTACCAGAGAAGTCCTCCTCTTTTCAGTTTGATTCTGTTGATTTTACCTGTCTTTAAAGCTTTCATGCTAAAGTTGAACACACTACTTGGTTCTGGCGGGCTCAGTCCTTTCTTGTCTCACATACTTGTTGAGATAATTCACAGGACAGCAGGGCTGAAAGCAGAGGGGCAGCTCTGGACGCTTCTGAGTAGGGACAGTAGAATGGAAGGAGAGCTCAGCAGCAGCCTCAGCTGTTACCCATCGGGCTTTTGCCCGATCTGCGTGCCCTGCAATCAACTCACCAGCTAAACCTGCCTCCCTACGCACCATGAACGTGCTAGTGAATTGGAATTATTGCCAGGTAGCCCTCCTGTGGATTCTCCAGGAGCCCCAGGGAAGGTGAACCTTACAGGGATTAAGACTAAGGCCCCGACCACAGCACTGACCCTTGGAAGGACCAAGTAACCACACTCAGAAGAGAGGCTGTTACTTAGAGAAGCCCACCTCAGTTCCAGACCCCAGACATTTAAGCACTCACCTTCAGATGCAGGCACGGAGCTTCCCAGTCCTGAGGCCAGGCCTGGTTTCTACCCAGGTTCCCATAGTCCTAGCGTACACAGAACATGGTCAGGCCTAAATCTTCTTCTTATAGACAACACATGGTCAGCTCTGAACATAATCAGTAGAAAGGACATGCAGAGGTCTAAATCTACCGTGTAGACAGAACTTGACCATGTTTAAACTAGCTTAGGGCTGATCTCATAGGAGGTACAGATCACACACATGGGTCTCTCATCTTTGGACACCCACATCAGGAAACTGAACAAAATCTTTGTCATTAAACATTTCAACAGGCAAAACCAAAATATTACCAAAATCTCTGGCCACCTGATGGTCAGGATCCATGGGTGAGCCACGAACTTCTGAGAGTGCAACCCCGTCTGCTGCCAGGACAGACAAGAAGTGGCCTGATTCCAGCCTCCCAGGCTTCCAGAAGGAGGCGGCTGCACTGGAAGCCCAGGCAGGACAGTCCTGCATGGTCCGGGCCGGGAGATCCGGTCTGTCCATTCCACTGGCCGATTCCGGGCGGGGCGCTCAGGGCCGCTGAGAGCCCTGCACTCAGGTCCTGCTTCCCTGCAGTGTGTGCATGTGCATGTGCGTGTGCGTGTGGGTGTGTGTAGAGGGGATGGTGGCTGACGGCTCCCATGGCTCCCGTCCCGGGCACTGTGCTGTCTTCGAGGGGAGTCACGGGGAGAGGTAGGGGCACAGAAGCTGTTGGAGAGGAGAACCCACCGCGGAGCTCCTTGCACACTGGCTCGCCCCACCTGGTGACCCGCCTGCACATCGTGGGCCGCATGTCACCCCCCAGCCCCCACCCCCGAGGGCAGGGCGCCTGCTCTTTCAAAAGGACAAGGTCTCACATGAAGGAGACCCAGTGGGGACTGTCACGCCCCCACTCCTGATGCTGACTTTGGGAGAATGAACCCCCTTGACTGGGCGATGGGACACTGTGAGGAAAGAGGTGGCGGCCCCATCCAAGTCGGGGCCTGGCTGAGAGATGGGAACACAGGAGCCAAGTGCAGGGCCTGGAGGCCAGGCCAACAGGAGGGGCATCCCCAGCCTTGGCCGGGCTCTCCAACTGTGACATTGTAGCTTTAGGGGACCTGGGGCAGGTGACTGAATGTAATGGGGGTCTAAACTGGACCCTGAATGGGGCTTAAAGAAGGTGTGAAGGATGTTACTGAGACCGTGACAGTCATTGGAAGACAGACTCTGTGTCAGGACATCCTGCTCCATCCATTTAAATCCCTGAGATCTGTGACCTTTACGTGGCTACGCAGGATTGTTAGAGCAGCTGCGTGTGGATATATCCGCAAGTGGTTCCAGCAAACACACAGTTGTGCACACAGGCGGGCACAGCACACACACAAACATATGTAGGTGCACAGCACAAATATATTCACACACTAGCATATGAACACACATGCACGCATATGCCCATGCACACACTAACGTGACAAGTGCACACTAACTAACGTGTGCAAGTGCACATACCTATGCACATGCACAGCATAGGTATGCAAACAGGCACATGCACACGCATGTACATAGCACACACACAGGGAATAAAGTGAATCCATAAAGTGAGTCCGTAAAGCATTAAGTCCTGAACACAAGTGAAGTTGACATGTATTTTTCCCTTTTCTTAGCTTTGATGTTTTTCACAATAAAAAGTTTAAGGAAAAAGTTAATGGCAAATGACTTTTGATTCATAGGACTTTCTGACGTTATTCCACAAATATTATGACAGGAGAAATGAATGTAGATAGTACATGTGTCCACTAATGGATGAATGGAGAAGAAAAACATGGTCCATCAATACAAGGGAATGTTATTCAGCCTAAAAGGGAAGGCAATTCTGACACAGGCTGCAGCAGGGATGAACCTTGAGGGCATTAATGCTCAGTGATGTAAGCTAGACACAAACAAACAAACAGTGCTTGATCCATTCATACAAGGCCCCTAGAGCAGTCGGAAACATAGAGACAGAAAGTAGGATGGTGAGTGCCAGGGGCTGAGGGAGGGACAATGGCGACTGAGTGTTTAATGGGGACTGTTTCAATTTTGCAGGATGAAAAAATTCTGGAGGACGATGGCGGTCAGGTTTGCACAACAGTGCGAATTACTTCTGGACCCTGAAATGTGCACTTAAAAACGGTTAAGATAGTAAAGTTTATGTTTTGTGTATTGGACCACAATTTTTAAAACTTTAAAAAAAAAAACAACAGGAAGTAGTCCGTGAATAACACAAGATGCACAACTTCACTAACAACCGAGGGATTAAAACCGTAAGAAAACTACTGTGCACACACCTACCAGAATGGCAGACATTAAGACACAGTATCAAATATCAGCAGGATGTGGAGCAATGGAAAGCCTGGTGCGCAGCCGGGGGTGCAACCACTTCTGAAACAATAGGGCCTCAGAGAGCGAAGTCCGTGCACACAGACCCACAGTGTTCCTCCCAGCTGAACACAACCCCCCCAGCCCTGCACCAGGACACACGACATGGACTCTGCAGCCACAGGAGCCAAACCTGAAAGAACCTGAAGACCATCACAAGCAGATGCAGAAATGAACCATGCACGCTCCTATGAAGGAATATTCCACAGCAATGGAGTACATTTTGTTTAAAGGCAGTAAAACTATAAAAAATTATTTTTTTAAAAAAACTATATTCACAAGATGAAAGAATCTATAATTCTGGCACCTACGGATTGTCGAATGCTCCCAAAAATAGATTGTTGTGGAAACGTTTATTATAAGGAAATTAACATATTCCCTAGGAAGGACGGGGTGAATGGGCCTGCTACATTTTCTACATTGAAGACATATACAGGTTTTGATTCTACTTCTGTTAAATCAAGTGGGGCTTCATTGGATTTCTGCTACCACGGAGATAATCAAATTCTGGGTAGGGGTCAGGAGAAAACTAGTCATAGGCGTTCTCGTGTAATAATTACTGTTGAAAGTGTAAATGATCCATTTATCAGTAAGACTGATAATAGAATAACTGCTACATTACTTCATATGAGATTGTGTGTGCTACTGTCCCTAGGGCTCCAGTGAGTGAGTATTTTGAATGTGAAGCTCATCCAGATCTGAGAATGGAATAAATGGCTAGGTGTGATATGGCTAATATAAATAATATGCCAACATTTATATTAATTAGTGGGTAAGATATGGGAAGAGGAATTCATGTTTTGAGAGCCAGGGTTAAGGTTAGCATTGGGGCAATAATATATAAATTGATGATGTTGATGGACATAGTGGTTCTTTAATAAGTAATTTGTATGCCTCAGCAATGGTTTGTAATCATCCATGGGGGCTGAGGATTGTTGGCCCTTTCTGGATTTTTATATAGCCTAGGATTTTCCATTTAATTAATATGAGGAATGCTATGGTGAATTAAATTGGGTAATTTGTGAAAGAATGTTGATTAGAAACATATTCTTAGGAAGAGGACTTGAACCAGTGCAGATAAAGGTTTCAGTTTTACATAATTACCGGGCTCTGCCACCTTAACAAACATGGTTCTACAGTAGGGTATGTATAAATTAATTGAATGTAGATTATATCATCATTTAGTTTCCAGACATTTTGTAAAGTAAGCCGTAATGCTCTTGTCCTTTCCTACTGGAAGAAATCTGCAATAGACAGAAAGCAACCAGGATGACTCCAGTCTGAACTCAGATCACGTGAGACTTTAATCGTTGAACAATTAAAAGCAGTTATACCATTGAAATGTCGTGATCCAGCATCAAGGTCATAAACCATATTGCCGCTATGAACTCCAGAATACAATTACACTGTTATCCCTAGTAAAACTTGTTCTGTTGATCAGTGTTTTAGAACAGGTGATAAAGCATTTTGCCTAGTTGGTCTAAATTTTGATCACTCAGAGGTGGCTGCTTCTCCAAAAAATAAATGGCACACGGGCCCAAGGCGCACCAGCTTCAGTAGTTGTGGCACACAGGCTCAGTAGTTGTAGCCCACTGGCTTAGTTGCTCTGTGGCAAGTGGGATCTTCCCAGACCAGGGATCGAACCCGTGTCTCCTGCATTGGCAGGCGAATTCTTAACCACTTCATCACCAGGGAAGTCCCAGAATCGCAGTCTCCCTTTTAGTATACCTTAAGCCCAAAGAATCCATGGAGAATTGTTACAGAAAAGAAGACAATAAAATATTGTAAGGACTGTAACAGAAGCATATAGTACACAGTTCATATAGACACAGCCCAAGCAGTTACAAAGTATATTAAAAGGGAGGCTGCATTTTTATTTTATTATTTTTATTATTTTTTAACATCTTTATTGGAGTATAATTCCTTTACAATGATGTGTTATTTTCTGCTTTATAACAAAGTGAGTCAGTTATACATAAGCATATGTTCCCATATTTCTTCCCTCTTGCATCTCCCTCCCTCCCACCCTCCCTATCCCACCCCTCTAGGTGGTCACAAAGCACCGAGCTGGTCTCCCTGTGCTATGCGGCTGAGGGAGGCTGCAATGTTAAAAGAATAAGATAAATTATACCCACAAACTCCCAATCTTTCCTGAAACGTTGCAATCTGGAACCCTATTGTAGGAAGCAGAAGATTCCAGGAGACATTCTACAAATGAAGGACTCTAAACCCTGTGGTTGGATAAGGAATTCTGGAAGGAAGGTATCCTCACCCGAGGAGAGCAGGTTCCTATACTTGTCTAACATCACATACCTGGACAGTTCCCACTGATCTTGGTCCAGGCATTGCCTGTCCTCTTGAGAGAAAACTATGGCCATATCCTGGAATGTCAGCAGTCCCTGAAATTAAAAGTACACATACCGTGTGGCCACGGGAAGAGTTCATAATGTGACCCAAGAAGAAAAGAGCAAGTTAAGAGAACTGGTTTTAATTTAGAAGAGTGTCTTCAATTACCCACTTATATATATATATATATATATATATATATATATATATATATATTTTTTTTTTTACAAAGTAAGTTTCTCTATCTTATTTCTAACTACAAGAAAAGAGTGTGGCATGTGATCCACAAAACCAGTATAGAGACTATACTTATCTGGAAAAGAAATGATAAAATGATGGTTTCAACACAGGCATATGCATTTTTGAGTGTTTTATTTATATCAAATTGGATAAAATGTGTGTATTTCTCAGACAGAAAAGACGTGTCGAGGTAGAAATGTACCTTTCAACTATTCATGGGTACACAAGTACACTGGGGAGATTGTAAAAGTTCAGATTGTGATTCAGTAGGTCCGGTGGGCCTGAGTTCTATTTTTTTAACAAGCTCACTTTTAACTAGTGATGCCACAGTCTCTGATTCATTAACGACAATTGTGAATAGCAGAGACATAATTAGAAAGGTAAAAATTCATATTTAATTTTGAACTCAAAGTGTTTTATGGATTTTACACCTTTAATAGGATAGTAAGCACAGCAGCAACAATCATTTGTGAATATTTACTATAGACCGTGTATCTTTCTAACTTTGTAGTGTAGGACTCCAGGAAAAATGCCTGGGCTGCGGTCACAGTGGGCGGGGCCCTCAGGCCGAGCCGCCCCTCCAGGACCCCCGACGGGGCCCTGCGCTTCTGGCGGCTCCCTCCCCCGGAGCCTCCGTCCCTCCCAGAAGGCCTCGGGGCAGGGCGGTCCCACCCGCTGCGCCCAGAACGGAGCCCGCGTTTCCTCAGAGCTGGAGCTCCCGGCTCGGGGTCTCTTCCCTCCGCCTTCACGGAACTGCTCCGGAGCCCGCGGCGAGGGCGGCCTCATGACGCTGCCGGCTCTGGAGGGGCCCCGGAGGCCGAAGCCGCGACAGTCGTGCGGACGGCGGGCCGGGTAAGTGGGCGCCGACCCTCCGCCTGGTACGGTGCCCTGGCGGCAGGGCAAGACCAGCTTCTGAGGGGCAGGGGTTCGCTGCCACCCGCCGCTGCTGTGCAGAAAGGGCGGCCCCCAGCGTCTGGTCCCGGGAACTTCGGTCCCTCCTCTCGGCCCTGCCCTCGGCCTGGCTCGCGAGGCCTGGGGGGCGTGGGGAGGGGGTCGGCCTGAGTGTCCTGAGGGGAAACGGGGCAAGGGAGGCGCCGGGCCCGGCTGCAGCGTCAGCGCGCCTCCCCCCGACTGCGGGGAAGGCGGCTAAAAACTCCTCCCGAGGCTCGCAGGCCCCTTATTCAGCGGAGTCCCTCTGCCCTCCTTCCTCCCTGAGCTAAAGTACCGGGGGAGGGGACAGGGCAGGGCACTGGCGCAGGTAATGGGGACCATCAGCAGGTGATTGTTAACGAAGGAAAACCGGCTCTCCCAACGTGAGGAATGCAGCGCTTTTCTTTGTTTGCGGAGATGCCAGAGTCTGGGCTCCCTGAATTCCTTCCTTTCATATGCACCTCAGCGCTCTGGGGCCTGCATTCTGTATTTGCATATCCTGAGATCCTCAGGGCTCGCGGCTCACTCTGGAGGGCTGCAAGGGCTGATGACTGTGATATCCTTTGTTTACTGAGATGGCAAGAAATATTCCATTTCTCACAGGCTTGAGGGGCACAGAGTGAAAAGGGTAGGAGAATCTCACTCGGCATGTACTTTGGTTTACATATAGATAATATTTACACTTAACTGTGCTACTAGAGGTTCTCAAGTGTGATCAACTTGTACTACTGCCCTCTATGTATTAATTTCATGAATATCATAAGATACATGCCTATAGAATTGACTTAATCCATTTAAATAGCATAATGGTTTTTAAAGGAAACCTAATAGAAATATAACAACAAATCCCTTACCACTAAAGGCTGGATCTGGAGCAACCTAAATAAATGTTCCATTGTTAAAATATTGAAAGATGTATTCAATAGAAATATCAACAAAAATGACAAATAATGAGGGCAGCAGAATGTTGAAATGTTCTATCTTTATCATTAAAGTGGCAGAACATCATGTATTAGTAGGCACTGGGGGCAGAAGATGCCTGATTTTATACCTTTGTCATATTTGTACAGTTGTTTCAACAAGTAACTTAAAGACCAAATGGAAAAAAAGGAGGTTTGTGCCTGAGATAATGTTGATGTGAAACCAGGGATGGCCACCTTGTCCCAGGTGAGTTAAGTTTACCTGGCAGGTAGACCACAGAGCTCCTGAGAAGCAAGGGTTGGAATTTTTCTGCTGGGTGCCCCTTAGGTTCTGTGACTTGACTGATTGTGAGTCATGTTTCAGGAAAGACCTGATCACAGGAAAAGGGTGGGGAAGAGTGATTTGGGGAGCAGCTAACAACATGCATCACGGCTCATGGCTTGAATGAATTTTAAAGAAACAGGAAAACAAATGCTTCTTAAGGAATCAGAGAATGTCCAGCCGGACAATCCCAGAAAATGAGGAACACCCATCCCATTTTCCAGATGAGAAAACAGAGGCCCAGCAAGGTGAAATCCCTCACCCAAGTTGCACCCGTCTCTCCTCCCCACTACATGGTTCATGAAAGCACGACTTTTCCTGTCGTGATCACTGCTGAACCCCAAAAAGGACCAGGCATCTAGCCGCTGCTCCAAAAATTTTGGTTGACTGTAGGAACAATGCTATTTCTTTCTTTCTCACTCTTATTCAGGATTGTGCCAAGAACTCCCCAGGCTGCAATGTAATTCGATAAATGTAAATATTAATTGAGTTTTGTTGTGATGAAGACTTAGGCTTTGGAGGTAACAGACTTGGTTCAGATCTTGGTTCTGCCACTCAATAGCTGTTTGGCTTTGGGAAAATTACTAAACCTCTCTGAGCTTATTTCCTCCTTTGTAAAGTGGGGATAAATGTATCTGAGCCAGCAGAGCACCTGCATGAGAGATGTGCACTAAATATTGGTCTTTCTCACTCTCCCACGCCATCTCTGTTCTTCCCAGAGAAGTTGTACAGAAGGATACAGTACTTTTTAAAATTACTTAATTAATTAATTTTTGGCTGTGTTGGGTCTTCGTTGCTGTGCGCGGGCTTTCTCCAGTTGCGGCGAGCGGGGGCTACTCTTTGTTGTGGTGCGCGGGCTTCTCATTGCAGTGGCTTCTCTTGCTGCGCTTGTTGTGGAACACCGGCTCTAGGCACACGGGCTTCAGTAGTTGTGGCCTGCAGGTTCACTAGTTGTGGTGCATGGGCATAGCTGCTCCGCAGCATGTGAGATCTTCCCTGACCAGGGCTCGAACCCATGTCCCCTGCGTTGGCAGGCATATTCTTAACCACTGCGCCACCAGGGAAGTCCAATATGGTACTTTATAAAGAGGGGTTTTAATTGATTTCAGATAGTGTACATGTTTCTTGTAGAAAAGATTTTTCCACTATAGAAACATTAACATGCAATACCACTACAAATGCAGTATTCTATGGGTTAGATATTATCAGTAAATTTTATAAGTAATTGGGCAAAGGCCAAAGCACTAGGTACTGGGGAGTAAGAAGTCTCAAGTCTGGGGTGCCCCCCCACCCCAATTTCAAGAGCAGGGTGTGTTTTTCAACTCCATATTTTATCTGGTCTTTGTTTCTCATCCATCCTCTGTGTCTGCCTTTCACAAAAGGCTCAGATCCTCCACTTTCACACCCTCCCGGCTGGCTGTGCCCCAGCTCCCGTCCTGGAACCTCTGCACGCATGGGTGTGCCTGCTCTCCCTGGGCCTCACCAGCTTTGCCAGGGAGCTGCTGTATCGTGCACTGCTAGCTGTACCCCAGAGTGTCTAGACCCTTCTGGTACATGAAGTACACCCTCATCACCATGAGTGCACGCCCATCCCCTTACCTTATATCCTGCCTCTAAGCCAGGCTTGGGGGTGACTAGTGTGCATTCAGCTGTGTGAGGTGCTGGGATCAAAGTGAAGTTCCCAACTTTTGAAGTTGCAGGCTTGAGGGGCACACAGTGATTTTAAAGTCGGGTCCCCTGACTTAAAGGGGGGGCTGATTGCTTTAAAGCCAGGGCAGCTGGCTTAAACCCTGTGTCCCTCCGCTGCAGGACGAGACCAACTTGGCGCTGCTCGGGTTTGCTCCAAGCCAGCACTGCTGTTCAGGAAGAGCTTCCAGTAGCGCCTTAGTGCGGGGGGACTTGGTCTGTTGTCTTGCCGCTGCCCTCAGAGCGGGACCACCTGCTCTTCTGGGGGAGAATCAGGGAGGGGGAAGTGCAGAGTCCCGGCTGGAGTTGCGGCACCCCTTGTCTGATGGCAGGGAAGGGGGGGCGGGGCTGTGTGGTGTCCTGGGGCTGGACTCACCAGGCCGACTCAGCCTCTCAGCCTCCTAACCTCACCCCACACACCCCACAAGAGTCTCCAATAATATGTAATTGTGCCATAGGTTCTCGGTCTTCAAACTCATACCCAGGCTCCCAGGTCCCTTGATTTAGCCAATTCCTCTGTGCTCTTTCTTCTATTAGATACAGTCCCAGAGGGAGGGGCTGGGGGATGGGACTGGAGGGACCCCGGCAGCACTGGCCTCGGCTGACTAAAGAGATCCAGGGCCTGCGCTCTCACACATGTGCGAGGACCCTTAAGGCGCAATCGAGGGGGCCAGTTAGAGGCAGTCCTTGTTGCCTCAAGTGAGTATGTATCACCGTCGGGTGGGGAGCATGCTGACCCTTGAGAAGTACTGTTAGAAGGATGTGTTCCTCCCTCGGCTTCAAGGACGTGAGTGGGCTTCAGGGCTCCATTTCCCCTCCAGACCTCCAGGGCTGACTGCACCCCAGCGGCCTTGCAGACCTGGCTTCCTGTCCCAGAACTTGCCAGGCTCCAGGAAGAATCCAGACTGCAGAGATGGTGCTTGAGCGCTCCAGCTTAAGAAGTGCTGTCCCCGGGGACCCAACAGTGGAGGGAGGAAGGGTGAAGGGAGTAGGGGGGTGGGGTTGGGAGGGGTGGCTGCCCTGGGAGACGTTGAGAGAGAAATATCACCCCCCACACCCCCTGCCCCCTGCAACTGACTGACCCACTGATGCCATAGGATCTCAGGCCCTTTTAGTCAGAGATGCCTCGGTTTCTTTACTCCTGCGTTCAAAACTATGCAAAACCAACTCTTCATCCTCTTGCTGCCTGGCCAGGACTTGTAAAGCACTGTTCTTTTGGAGCACTCGTTCCCTAAACTGCAGTTTGGAGCTGTCCCAGCTATTTAAAGGTGTTCTCCTTAAACTAAGACTAAATCCTACTCTTTTGGAAAAACGCCCTGCACTTCCGAGGAGATCATGTTTTTTGCCCATTCCTTCCTTCTACTTCCCTCTTAAGAAGCCCTGTGCTCAAAGGGCTTGGTGACTTATTTTTTGCTTGATGTCAAAAAGAAACCTTCCCCATGCACCGCAAAAATCTTTCCTGGAGCATAGGTGTTTCAAAACCATGACCGTGTTTTGCAGTCAGTATACACTGGGTAGACTGCCTAGCAGTCCCTCCAAGAGCCAGAGGTGAGCGTAATCAACTTATCTGATTGGATGCCCTTCAAGTTTAGGAAGGTCCCATTCTTATGCCCCAGCAGATAAGACAGGGCCCTGGATGGCTGTGGCTGTGATTAGATAACTTCTGATGATTTTATTTCCCTTACTGAGCTGCTGCTTCTAGGTTAAATTCATTTTATTACCTGTCCTTTTTTTTTTTTTTTTTTTTTTTTTTTTTTGCGGTACTTGGGCCGCTCACTGTTGTGGTTTCTCCCGTCGTGGAGCACAGGCTCCGGACGCACAGGCTCAGCGGCCATGGCTCATGGGCCTAGCCGCTCCGCGGCATGTGGGATCCTCCCGTACTGGGGCATGAACCTGTGTCCCCCGCATTGCAGGCGGACTCTCAACCACTGCGCCACCAGAGAAGCCCTACCTGTACATTTTTAAAGAAAGACTGAAAAACTCACTGTAATAGGTCAGGAGTCTGAGCTCAGGGTTAGTCAAAGGTACTCACAGGGAGGAAGGTGGATAAACATAGGTGCGTAAAATAGGAGGGTTGGCAAGTACAGCCAGGACGACCGGGCTCACCATGCGCACTAATAAAGGCCAGAATCTCCTCATTTATCTCTGGTGGGAAGTTCTGATGGTTTCTCAGGATCAAACTCAGATCATATTCAAACTAGGGGGCTTCCCAGAAGGCGCTGAAGCACTGGCAGAGCCCACCTGCACTCCCACCTTGGCACTCCAGGATCAGAGTTGGGTTTGGAGATGGGGTTGCTGTAACCCCAAGGAGGTGAGCAGAGAGGAGGAGTTGATTACCGGTCTCCTCTGACTCTCTGGCCCAAATTGCCTGGCTTCACGGGGGGGCAGAGTTTTGCTTTGAGCAACTTATGGGACACTTCCAGACTGGTGGGGTTGCCCAGTGGCCCGACAGTCTGACAGGCTGGCTGCGGTGTGACCGCCCTTTGTTTCTTCAGAATCTGTTCATCAGGAGGTGCATGGTTGCGGAAGCCCATTCACCGCCCCCCCCGAGGGTGATGGCACCTTCCCTGGCTGTACCCTATGATCACCAGGTACTTGAAATGAATGCAAGGTTTTTGACTTCAAGGAAGATCTCACATAACCCCTTCTGCCTCATAATGTGTGGGAGTTACTATAATGGAAGGACATTATAAAGAACAGGTAGAAAACTCACCTGTTGGTCTCCATGTAGGAGTTTATTTTGCATGAATCTCTCCTACATGAGTAGATAGCAGAGGTTTATTTTTACTCACCTGTTGGTCTCCATGTAGGAGTTTATTTTGCATGAATCTCTCCTACATGAGTAGATAGCAGAGGTTTATTTTTGTTCCCGTGTGTGTAGTTGTGGCAGAGGACATAGGTATGGTGGTTTGAAGCCCTCAAAGAAATATTCTCAGAATTCTCAAGACTTCTCTTGATTGGAACCGAAAGAGACCTGGAAAAGGAGGAAAAGCAAAGGAGGAGGGAGAACGAATGGCTGTTTCTCAGTAAATTCACCTTCCTGGTTGATTTTTCTGTCTTCTCATTTCTTTTAACTTCTATGTATGTCTAATGGAATGATGTAGAAAGGCTGATTTTTATGCTTTAAAAGATTTTATATCACAAAGAAACTAGAAGTGGCTAACAGAACTTATTCACATCAATGTTACATAGAGACTTTGATATTAAATTTGTATACTAAAATGGGTTAATCCAAATTTTCTCTTTCTTTTTGAGTGAATATTTGTAACATATTTTTGTAGATAATAATTTATCCTAGATATACAAAATTGTGAGAATGGATACCATTTTTCACCACTTAAATGATTTCTTTTAAATGAATAGATCGTACACTTTAAAGGCCAATGTTGTCTTACATGTTGTTTTTTAATTCCTTGATTTCCAAAACTTGTGTTTATTTAATTGGTTTTTATCTAATAATCTCTCTCCTTTATTGTTTCTTACTTTATATTTTATTGATCTATAGTTAATTTACATTATTATATTAGTTTCAGAGGTACAACATAGTGATTCATAAATGTTTAGGTTCTTCTCCATTTATACTTATTATAAAAGAGTGGCTCTATTCCCCATGCTATACAGAACATCACTGTAGATTATTGATTTTATACATAGTGGATTCTTCCTCAGGATCTCCTACCACTATTTTGCTCCTCCACCCTGTCTCTCCCTGCTGGTAACCACTAGTCTGTTCTTTAATCTGTGAGTCTGTTTCATTGTTGTTGTTGTTGTATTCAATGTTTTAGATGCCACGTGTAAGTGATAACCTACCAGGCTTGTTTTCTCTGCGGCTTATTTTACTAAGCATAATACCCTCCAAGTTCATCCATGTTCTTGCAAATAGCAACATTTCATTTTTTACTGAAGTCATCATAAATATCATTTTTTATCCCCTAACCTATTGATGAACACTTAGTTTGACTCTATATCTTGGCTATGGCAAATAACACTGTTATGAACATTGGTGTGCAGTTATTTTTTTTTTAAATAGTGTTTTTGTTTTCTTCTGATATACCCAAGAGGGAAATTGCTGGATATTATGGTAGTTCTATTTTTAGTTTTTTGTGGAACCTCCATTCTTCTTTCCACAGTAGCTGCACTACTTCACATTCACATCAAGAGTTTACAGGAGTTTCCCTTTCTCCACATCCTCACTAACCTTTGCTATTTGTGACCTTTTTGATGACAGCCATTCTGACAAGACTGAGGTGATACATCTCATAGTTTTGATTTGCATTTTATTGCCGATTAGCTATGTTTAGCATCTTTGTGCATTCTGGCTGTCTATCTGTATTTTTTCCTTGGAAAAATGTCTATTTAGGTCTTCTCATTTTTTAAAAAAATATTTTGGGTGCAGTTCTGATATTGAGTTGTATGTGCTGTTTCTGTAGTTTAGATATGAACCCTTGCTTGGTCATCTTTTTGGTGTTAACCTCTTATCATGTGCAAATATTGTCTCTCCTTCAGCAGGTTGTCTTTTCATTTTGTCTTTGGTTTCCTTTGCTGTGCAAAATCTTTTAAGTTTAGTGAAGTCCCATTTGTTTATTTTTGCTTTTGTTTCATTTTCCTTAGTAGACTGAACGCAAAACTGTTGCTATCATTTATGTTGAAGAATGTTCTGTATTTTCCTCTCGGGGTTTTATGGTCCTACATTTAGGTCTTTATTCAGTTTTGCGTTAATTTTATATACGGTGTGCTAAAATACTCTAATTTTATTCTTTTCCATGTAGCTGACCAGTTTTCCTAGTACCACTTATTGAAGAGACAGTTCTTTCTCCATATTGCCTGCTTTGTCATAAATCAATTAAATATACGTGTGTGGGCTTATTTCTGGGATCTCCATTCTATTCCAGTGATCTTTGTGTCTGTTTTTGCTCTGGTCCGATGCTCTTTGATTACTGTCGCTTTGCAGTATAATCTGAAGTAAAGGTGCCTGATGCCTCCAGCTCTGTTCTTTCTCAAGATTGTTTGACTATTTGGGGTATTTGTGTTTCTATACAAATTTTAAAATTACTTTTTCAAGTTCTATGAAAATGCTTTGGTATTCTGATAGGGATTGCATTAAATCTGTAGATTGTCTTTGGCAGTATGGTTATTTTAACAGTATTAATTCTTCCAGTCCATGCACCTGCTATATTTTCTCATCTTTTTCTGTTGCCTTCAACTTCTTTCACCAATGGCTGATACATTTCTGAGTACATGTCTTTTACCTGCTTAGGTGTGTTTGTTCTTAGGTATCTTATTATTTTTAGTGTGATTGCATATGGTATTGTTTTCTTAATTTTTTTCTTTCTGACAGCTTTGAGTTTTGTTTTTTTCTTCTTTTTCTAATTCCTTCAGGTGTAATGTTAGGTTGTTTATTTGATATTTTTCTTGTTTCCTACGAATAAGCTTGTATCACTATAACTTCCCCTGTGAACTGCGTTGGCTGTGTCCCATAGATTTTGGATCACTGTGTGTTCATTTTCATTTCTCTTGGGTATTTTTAGAATCCCTCTTTAATTTCTTCACTGTTCCTTTCTTCCCCTTTTATTCATCTGTGATGTGAGGACTATCTTTAATGTTATGTTTGGATTTCTTTCAGTTGTGTGTGTGTGTATGTGTGTGATTCTTTAAGTGGCTGAGCTCTTAATTTCACGTGGACACTAACAACCCTGCATTGTTACTCTGCTCCCCCACAGTTACTGAATTTGACCTTATATTTTACATCTACTTGTTTTGTGTGTCCCTTAACTTCTTATTGTGAATATAGATGATTTTATTACTGTTTTCTTTCATCCTTCCTATTAGCTGTGTACATGGTTGATTTACTGCCTTTGTTGAATATTTGCCTTATCCAATGAGGTTTTTCCGTTAGTAAGTTTCCTTTTCTAATTTTTATGTTTCAGTCATGGCCTTTTCTTTTTCACTGAGAAAAGCCCCTTTAAGATTTCTCATAAAGCTGGTTTGGCGATGCTGTGCTCTTTTAGTTTTGCTTCTCTGTAAAACTTTAGATCTCACCATCAAATCTGAAGGAGAGCCTTGCTGGGTAGAGTATTTTTGGTTATAGGCTTTTCCCTTTCATGACTTTAAATATACCATGCCACTCCTTTCTGGCATGCAGAGGTTACCCTGAAAAGTCAGCTGATAACTTAATGCAAGTTCGCATGTTTGTAACTTGTTGCTTTTCCTTTGCTCCTTTTAATAGTGTCTTTTTATCTTTATTTTTTTGCCATTTTAATTACAATGAGTCTTGGTGTGGTCCTCTTTGGGTTGATCCTGTTTTGGCCTTACTGTGTTTACTGGACTTGGATGTCTGTTTTCTTTCCCAGGTTATGGAAGTTTTCAGCTCTTATGTCTTCAGGTATGCTCTACACTGCTTTCTCTTTCCTTTTTGCTTCTGGGACCAGTATAATGCAAATATTAGTACACTTGATGTTTCACATGTCTGTTCAACTTTCTTCATTTCATTTTAATCTATTGTTTTACAGTTCATCTTCAGTGATTGCCAGTACTCTGTCCTTCAGTTTTCTGATTCATTCCTCTGTGTCATTTAGTCTACAGTAGTTTCCTTTTAGTGTATTTTTCATTTCAGTTATTGTATTCCTCATCTCTGTTTTGTTGTTTTTTAATGCTCTAACTCTTTTTTAAAAAATTCAACCTCCTTGCTCTGGTCGTCCATTCTTCTCCTGAGTTCTTTGATCATCTTTATAGTCATTACCTTGAACTATTTTTTGAGGAGATTGGCTGCCTCCACTTCACTTAGATCTTCTTCTGAGTTCTTATCTTGTTCCTTCATTTGGATCGTGTTTCAGTGTCACCTCATTTTTCTTAACTTGCTGTTTTTATTGCTATGTATGTAGTAGGTTCGTTACATTTCCTGACCTTCTAGAAGTGGCCTTTTGTAGGAGAGGTCCTATGTGTCCCAGAAGCCCACTGTCCCCTGGTCACTAGAACTATTTGTTCTAGGTGTACCCCCTATGTTGGCTACTTGGGCTCTTCTATTGTGGTGGGCTGACTACTGTGGGTGGTCTGGTAGGCTTGGCTGCCCCCAGACTGCTTGTTTGACAGACTCTGCCTTGTATGGAGGCTGTCTGTGCTGCTTGGTGAGGCTAAATCATAAGGCAGTTGGCTGCACGACTCTGTGGGACACCAAATCTAGTGCTGGTTCACTTATGGGTAGAATTGCAGTCCAGGTGATATCAGGGCTAGTGCCCAGTCACTGGGGTGATGCTGGCTACTGGGAGGAAGACACAGGTCCTGAGTTCTGGCTGCAGGGCCCAGGAGTCTCAGAGTTGGTGTTGGATCACTGTTCCTGACACAGCTATCTGCAGGGTCTGGGGTATCCCTAATCTTGTGCTGTCATTCTGATGGGCAGGGTCAAGACCCAAGTGAGTCCATGGCTGCTTCTGGCCTGCAAGTGAGTGTTCTGGTTACACAGGCTGCTGGGCTGTGGTATTCCTGGAGCTGGTGTGTGCCTGTTGGTGTATGAGGCTGATCCCACTGCTAGAGCAGATTTGCTGTTGGGTAGGTCCAAGCTCCATCCAGTCCCTGTGCAGTAATCACCTGCCGACGGTGAGACTGATTCCAAGGCCAGAGCAGGCTCACTTGTCAGAGGGGCCAAGGACTCTGGGGCTGGTGCCTCTCCACTTAGGTGTGGAAGCTGGTCCTGGGGCTTTTGGTTGCTGGGCCGATGTCCAGCGGCAGCTGTGCATTGAGAGGGTCTGAAAGCAGCCTGTTTGCTGGTGGATGGGGCTATGCCCCTGCTCATTTAGTTGCTTGGCCTGCAGCATCCTAGTACTTGTGTCTATAGTCTGGTGGAAATGGGTAAGGCTAGACCCTGAGGCTAAAAAGATGGAGGGAGGACTCTGAAATTATCCTTGCTGGTACCAGTGGCCACGAGGTAGAAGGAGCTCCCCCAAGTGGCTGCTGCCAGTGTCTATGTCCCTGAGGCTGTGCTGTAGTTGCCTCTGGACTCTCTGGGAGACTCTCCAAGATCAGGAGGTAGGTGTGACCCAGGATCCGTTCAAATGACTGCTTCTGTTGTGATTCTCGGGTCATGTGGGATTTTGTGAGCTTTTTTTTTTTTTTTTTTTTTTTTTGCAGTACGCGGGCCTCTCACTGCTGTGGCCTCTCCCGTTGCGGAGCATAGGCTCCGGACGTGCAGGCTCAGCGGCCATGGCTCACGGGCCCAGCCGCCCCGCGGCATGTGGGATCCTCCCGGAACGGGGCACGAACCCGTGTCCCCTGCATCAGCAGGTGGACTCTCAACCACTGAGCCACCAGGGAAGCCCTGTGAGCATCTTTTAAGTGTGGAATCTCTATTTCCCACAACCCTCTGGCTCTCTGGAAAATAAGCACCACTGGTCTTCAAAGCCCAACTTTCTAGGAACCCTTCTTTCCAGCACAGGGTCCCTGGGCTTGGGAGCCTGATGTTGGGTTCATACCCCTTGCCACCTGGGTGCACCTCAGAAATTGTAATTATTCTCCCATCTGTGGGCCACCCACCTGGGGGGATGGGTCTTGACTCTGTTGAGATTTTGCCCTTCCTTCCTGTCTTGCCGAGGTGCCTTCCTTATATCTTTAGCTCTAAAACATCTTTTATGGTAGGTCCCGGCCTTTTTCATCAATTGCTGTTCTGTAAACAGTTGTGACTTTGGTGTGCCCATAAGAGGCATCAAGCTCTGGGTCTTTGAATGCTACCATCTTAGACAATCTCTCCACTTCATTCTTAAATCATATGATTTAATTTTTCTTAGTATCTTATTTGACTAGCGACAGTTTAAAATTTATTATCACTCATGTTTTCTTCTCCTGTTTTAAAAAAAATTGAATAGTGCATTCATTCATTTTGAAATGAAGGTAGTGACCTGTGAATTTCCATACCTCAAAAATCAAGGATAGAACAAAAGCATTTTCTGCCGGTTTTACCCTCAAACTCTGCGCCCCACACCAGACTGGGGATTAACCTCTTGCACCCATGCTCACCTTCTTTTTTTGGACCGTTAACCATCGCTGCATCTGTATGTGTGTTGACAAAGTGAACTCTAGTCTTTCCAGTTTTTGTGTTTTGTTTTTTGGATTAGGGAACAGTCCTACTATGAATGTACATTTACTGGTCTGCTGAAGTTCATATTAAACCTGTCAAGCACATTACCAGAATTGGAATTGCTTCTATATACACTTTGATAAATTTTAGAGACAATGGTAGAACAGAAGTAAATTGTATTTCAAATCCCACAATATTCTCACACCATGAAAACCCTTCCCTTTTTAATATATTTGTGTGTAGTTTATCTTTTTGCCCATACTGTATTTCCCAGAGATGGGTAAGTGTTACGTTTCTTGCTAGCACATTTACGGTATTGTTCAAAGTCAGGCATTTAGTGATTTAACATGATCATATTTCCATGAACTTGCAAGTACAAGATCTTCTCTCACACTGTCTTTTACTCCCTGCTTTTTTATATTGCCCTCCTAATTCTCAGTCCTGGTCTTTCTTTATGTTCTTCATCAACCTGGATAGGTTATACTATTTTTTCCCTTATTCAAGACCAATAGAATAGAATAGAACACCCAGAAATAAACCCTGATATATGGCCAAATTGGTTTTGACAAGTTGCCAAGTCTTTTCAAAGTAGAAAGGATAATATTTTCAACAAATGATGCTGAGAAGTCTTGTTGTCAACATGCAAAAGAAGGAAGATGGACCCTTACCTAACATCATATGCAAAAATTAATGAAAACATATCAAAAAGCTAAAAATAAGACCTAATAAAATAAAAAGTCTTAGAAGAAGACACAGGAGAAGAGCTTCATGACATTGTATCTGGCAGTGATTTCCTCAATATGAAACGAAGGAACAACAAAGGTACAGCTAACAAAAAAATAAACAATTTGCAGTACATATTTAAAAAAATGTGTATCAAAGGAATGTAAACAGAATAAAATGGCAACCCACAAGATGGGAGAAAATATTTGAAAGCCATCTATCTGACAAGAGATTTCTATTCAGAATATACAGAGAACTCCTACAACTCAACAAGAAGCAAACACCCTGATTCAAAAATGGATAAAAGACTTGAATAGATGGTTCTTCAAAAAGAGGTACAAACGACTAAGCACTTGAATAGATGCTCTATATCATTAAATGCATGTTTATATATTTGTGTGCATGCATACACACATAAGCACACACACACATACACAAGCAGAAAACAAGTATTGGTGAGGATGTGAGGGAGTTGGAAGCATTGTGTTCTGTCCGTGGGAATGTAGAATGATACAGCTGCTTTGCAAAAGAGTATGGCAATTTTTCAGATATTGAAAAATAGAATTACTACATGATCCAGGAAATTTTTACTATGAGGTATACCCAAAGGAATTGAAATCAGCGTCTTAAAGTAATATTTGTACTCCAGTGTATAGAGCAGTAATAATCACAGTAGCTAAAATATGAAAGCAACCTAAATGTTCATCCACTAGTTCCTGGATAAGCAAAGTGTGGTATACCCATATAATACAATATTATTCAGCGTTAAGAAGGAAAACATCTAGGAATATGCTACAACATGGATGAATCCTGAGGAAATTTAGCTACCAAATATGCCATTTTTGTGACTTTTAGTGAGTCATAACAATGTAACTACTTATTTCAATTATATGGGGTACTTAGTGTAGTCAAAACCATAGAAATTGGGAGGGTAATGATGCTTTTCAGGTGGTTATGGAACAAAAAGGAAAGTTATGTTTACAGTTTTAAAACATAGAAAAGAATTAGAAAGATAAATGGCGATGTTGATCACCCAATAATATGAATGTATTTAATATCACTGAACGGTGCACTTTATAATAATTAACATGTTATACTTTATGTTATTTGATGTTACTAACATACAAAATTGGGAAAGAATGTAATATCAGGAAAGGGAGTGGCCCTGGGATACAGCAGAGAGTAATCAGAAGGGTGAGACACTGCATATGTTGAAGAAGAAGAGCTGAGAGTCTTCATTGGACAGAAGAGACTTTATAAAAAAGAAAAAAAATTACTCTGAGGGTGTATTAAATAGATATCTGTGGGTGTACTGCTATCTCCCGTGGGTTATCTTTAAGAGTCTTTAATAAAGTCCATAAGGCTTGCTGAGGCTTTTTTAAAAACTGGATTCCCTAGGAGATAATTAGAGGGTGGTACTTAAGTCTATGTCTAAATTGACAGATTTTGCAGGGAAGACGAACCTGAGAACAGTGGAGGTCCTGAGAGTGTAAGTACATGGAAATTGGAAAAAATAATAATAAAGGGAATTAGGAAAACTTTTGACTTCGAAGGTCGTGTATTACTGAGTCATACCTGAGGTTTCTAAGGATTTATATACACAGTTGCTATTTGGATTGCTTGTTGATGAAGATCAGTGGAAAAACTAGAGTCGTTTCCAAGTGTAGGTAAGATATAATGAGAGGATGGAGGTGGGAAGTAGGGAGGCCCAGAGGAAAGTGGGAAGGTCATACTGGGCCAAGATGGTGGTAATATCCAGCAGAACGGATGGTAGGGCAGACTGTGGTTTCATCTTTTTTATTTCGGCTCCCCACCTCATCCTTAATAATTCTTTGGGAATATTTCATTGCTCTGTGATGCAGGTACAGAATTCGAGTGAGGAGACTACACCCTCAGCGTCCAGCTGTCTGAGTCCTCAGTGTGCTTCAAATGATGGAGAACTATTGCTTCTTTATGAGAAGAGTTAGTACCTCGTAGCTAAGCTTTAGCTGGAGCTTATGCAGGATTGATTCCAATTTATATATACTGTTGGCATGGAGGTTCCTCCTCTTTTCTTGACCATTATGAAATGAATCTATATTTCTCAATATTTGTGTGTATCAGATAAATACATTAAGTAAAGGAATCTTATATATTGCTCCCTGCATAGTTTGCTCTTTCTTGTTTCTCTTTTATCTTTACTAAATTAGCACAGGGAGAGACCGTGCAATGTTCTGATCAGGAGAGATTAGAACATCATATTTCTAGATAGGTTGGTGGGACAGAGCAGGGGTCCCAGTGAGAATCAAAGCTTCTGTTTCTACTTGGAAGTGTACCTGTATAGAGTAGAGGGCTCCAGGAAATATCCTAGAATATTGCAATGTCCCTGAGGGAGATCATTAAGAGAGGCAGGATCCGGTACGAGATCACTGTACTATGACATGTTTGTCAGTCATCTGGTGTGAGATTCTCAGAGCCAATCCCATATGGTAAGGCTGAGTGCAGAGTATGAAGAACCTGTGAAAGCCTTTGATTGAGTGTTAAAGATGAAGCTCTGATTTTGGGGAGAATTTTCTTACCTGACTGAATGTCACCCTTCTGTGGGGATGAGATTCTGTGCTTTTCTTCTCTTGATGACCACTGACTGAAAGTCATTAGAGGATCATGTCTAGACAGCATTCTTTATTTAATTTCTTAAAGAAGAAAACATAGAAAACATTTTTACCCACTTTCAAATTGAGGATCAAGGGGAATGACATCAGTGAAAATGTCAGAGTAGGGAGCTCTAGCTTGTGTCCATCACCAGAAACACTGACATACGTGGTAAAACCTGTCAGAATGATCTTATCAACACATGTAAGTTTTCTTTCCTTTTCACCCTGTAGATTTATCTTTCACTGAAACTTAACTTACTACAAGATGTGGAGAATAAACAGGGAAGTAGAAACTGCATTTCCTGATGAGAGAATCACTAAGTCACATTAGTTGTTCTGAGCTATGTCTTACTCACCGTGACTGTAATTAAAACAAACAAACAAACAAAACACTTTTTTTTGGTAAGTCAGTTCTGACATTTCCTCATTAAAGACAAGGTAACAGATACAGATTTAGATCTACCAGAATTGAGCAAAATGTTGATTGTACCTGTGCTGCATATATGAGCATGACCTGCTACAAATCTTCATTATACTTATTGCCACAACTGACAAATTCACTTTGGCCACTCCTGATATGTTTCATGTAAGGAATGCATAGGACACTAACCCCAGCTGGTCACAGGTAAACTCTGCCACGTGGATTACTGAATGTTTTCCTGCTGGAAGACCACACATTCTCGAGTATCATGACTGCAGAGTATGTGGGCTCTTCTTTTTTCTGGATAAAGGTTAGATAATCACCTAATTTTATGAGAAATATATAAATTGTATTTGCATATTCTTCAGGTTTTTATTTATCCATTCTCTTTCAAGTCCTAAGTGTAAATATTAAAGTGATTTCCAAGAGGGTGGTAAATAAGACAGCTACGTTTATGCTCCAAAATTAGCAATAAAGCATAATACAATTGTAAATGCATTAATGTGTGATTAATATGTAGATACTATGTAAATGAAATTTTAGTAATGCTTTGTGGAGAGCTTCAGAATCTAGGTATTTAAAAAAAAAAGAAGAAGGAGTTTTTGAAACTCTCAGGGAATTATATAGAAGTCTTTGTGTCTATAATTATCAATCTGGAATAATGCATTTTCTCAGAAATAAACTAGGCATAAAATTGTAGGAAAAAACTTCATGAAATGAAAGAGCATTTGAGATGGGCATACAAGAAAAAGAATATTCTCAGAGAATAATGAACAGTGTGAAGTTCAGCAGAAGTGTAATACAGATTCAAAGAGTAAAACTTTGGAGAGCCTAATTATGAGTTCCTCATATTGCATCTTTGGAGAGACGGTAGTCATTTGAAATATGATGTTATAAGATGACGTTAACATACTTAAATACTTTCGTTTAGAAATGACCACTTAGAACCAGAATAAATGAAAGAGAGCACAAAATTATGTTTTTGTTGATTTTTGAAGATCTCAGGTGAGTGCTGATAATTTAAATATATATGATGTCAGGCTTCCCTGGTGGTGCAGTGGTTGAGAGTCCGCCTGCCGATGCAGGGGACACGGGTTCGTGCCCCGGTCCGGGAAGATCCCGCATGCCATGAAGCGGCTAGGCCCGTGAGCCATGGCCGCTGAGCCTGCACGTCCGGAGCCTATGCTCCACAATGGGAGAGCCCACAACACTGATAGGCCCGCGTACTGCAAAAAAAAAACCAAACATGGTGTCTTTCACTGCAAAATAAAGGAGCTGTGGAGGATTCCTGGAATGAATGTCAATATTATGACAATAGTATGAGTGTGTTTCATGTTTGGTAATTACAATCATTGTTGCTTTTGCTGTGGTCATCCATTTACAATGTTTGGTGTCAGTTGATTTTTCTCTTGTAAAAATAAAATGCAGTCTGTGTGTGTGGAAAAAAAACATACATGATGTCATGATAAAGTTGTATGTAATTTGAGATCTGGCAAAAAGCATTTCTTTTCTGTAATGCTAGGATGCTAATTGGACATTTTTGCAAGAAAGAGATTTCAGGATGCAAATCTCGTGTCTCTAAGGTGGGAAGCCAGTTCATGGTGGAACATTCTATTAAACTTGTGTGAGTGCAGAAATATTTCTTTGGAAGAAAGAGGTCATGAATCCCTTTTTAACAGTTAGTGGTTTATAGTATACCGAATGAGCAAAATGGGTATTTCTGAACTTTAGAAAAAAATAATATAGTTTTTCTGCATTTATATTATGCAGCTGATGTAGAATATCAAAAATTCTTTATTTTGAAAAACAATGAAATCAATTTGACATAATTCATATATATTGAACCTGTGGTACACACACACAATAAAACATACATTCAAAAAATCTTTTTCACTTAAGAAACATTTTCTAGTGTAGTTGATTTACAACGTTGTGGTATTTTAAAATACATGTTTATTAGAGTATAATTGCTTTATAACACTGTATTAGTTTCTGCTTTACAACAAAGTGAATCACCTATATGTATACATATATCCCCATATCCCCCTGTCTTGAGGCTCCCTCCCAGACTCCCTATCCCACCCCTGTGGGGGACATAAAGCACCGAGCTGATCTCCCTGTGCTATGCAGCAGCTTACCACTAGCTCTTTTACATTTGGTAGTGTATATATGTCAGTGCTACTCTCTCACTACGTCCCTGTCTCCCCTTCAGCCCTGTGTCCTGAAGTCCATTCTCTACATCTGTGTCTTTATTCCTGCCCTGTCACTAGGTTTGTCAGTACCATTTTTCTGAATTCCATATATATGTGTTCACATGCAGTATTTGTTTTTCTCTTTCTGACGTACTTCACTCTGTATGACAGACTCTAGGTCCAACCACCTCACTACAAATAACTCAGTTTTATTCCTTTTTATGGCTGAGTAATACTCCATTATATATATAGGCCATATCTTCTTCCTATATTCATCTGTCGATGGACATTTAGGTTGGTTCTATGTCCTGGCTATTGTAAATAGTGCTACAGTGAATATTGTGATACATGTATCTTTTTGAATTATGGTTTTCTCCAGGTATATGCTCAGTAGTGGGATTGCTGGGTCATATGGTAGTTCTATTTTTAGCTTTTAAGGAACCTCCATATTGTTCTCCATAGTGGCTGTATCAGTTTACATTCCCACTAACAGTGCAGGAGGGTTCCCTTTTCTCCACACCCTCTGCAGCCTTTATACATTATTGTATTAATTTCTATGGTTTATCACAGGATACTGAATATAGTTTCCTCTGCTGTACAGTAGGTCTTTGTGGCTTGTCCATCCTATGTAGAATAGTTTGCTTCTGCTATTCCAAAACTCCCAATCTTTCCATCACTCTCTCCTTGGCAACCACAACTCTGTTTTCTATATCTGTGTGTTTGTTTCTGTTTTGCTGACATGTTCATTTGTGTCCTGTTTTCGATTCCACATGTAAGTAATATTATATGGTATTTGTCTTTCTCTTTATGACTTACCTCAGTTAGTATCATTATCTCTATGTCCATCCATGTTGCTGCAAATGGCATTATTTCATTCTTTTTTATGTGTGAGTAATATCTATTGTATACGTATACCTCACTTTCTTTATACATTCATTTTTTAATGAACATTTAGGTTGTTTCCATGTCTTGGCTATTATAAATAGTGCTTCTATGAACATAGGGTTTTATATATTTTTTTGAATTATAATTTTGTCTAGATATATGTCCAGAAGTGGGATTGCTAGATCATATGGCAACTCTCTTTATAGTTTTTTTGCGGAACCTCCATACTGTTTTCCATAGTGGCTGCACCAACTTACATGGCCACCAACAGTGCTGAAGGGTTCCCTTTTCTCCATACCCCATCCAGCATATGTTAATTGTAGATTTTTTTTAATGATGGCCATTCTGATCAGTGTGAAGTGATACCTCATTGTAATTTGGATTTGCATTTCTCTAATAATTAGTGATGATTAGCATCTTTTCATGCGCCTATTGGCTATCTGTATGTCTTCTTTAGAGAAATGTTTATTTAGGTCTTCTACCCATTTTTCTATTGAGTTATTTGTTATATTGTTATTGAGTTGTAGGAGCTGTTTGTATAGTTTGTAAATTAAGCCGTTGTCAGTCTCATCATTTGCTAATATTTTCTCCCAGCCCATAGGTTGTATTTTCATTTTGATTATGGTTTCCTTTGCTGTGCAAAAGCTTATAAGTTTGATTAGTTCCTGTTTCTTTTTTGCTTTTACTGTAAGTCCGCTACGTATGAACAAGTTCTGTTCCAAGAGTGCGTTTGTAAGTCCAATTTGTTTGTAAGTCCAACAATGTTAGCCGAGGTACCCAGGTTACACAGTCGGCTATATGGTATTGTACCATAATAGGTTTATAATACTTTTCACACAAACAGTATATAAGAAACAAACACAAAAACAAAGAAGACATTTTTAGTCTTACAGTACAGTAACTTGAAAAGTACAGTAATACAGTACAACAGCTGGGATACTGGGGCTGGCATCGAGGGAACAGGCGAGAAGAGTTACTGATTGGAGGAGGGAGAGGAGGTGGGAGATGGTAGAGGTGAAGGATTCTCAGCAGTGGGAGACAGGGGGCACGCTCCAATTTCACTCGTACCTGACATTGATGACGCAGGTTCTGGTTCCTTGCTGGATTTATTCTATCTACCCTCTTGAAAAAATGATCCATTGATATCTGGGTTGTAGCTCGTTTTTTCTCATCATAGATGATGACATGGTAGCACTGGTTTGCATTCTGAATGGCTGCTGCCACCTTTGGGTACCATTGTAGGTTCGAGCCCTGTGCCTCAAAAACTAACAGTGCCTCCTCAAATTTAGAAGATTCCCTTGGCATTTTCTGTGTCATGAATCTCTTCAGTTCTTCAGTTACTTCTTCTTTCTCCTGTCCCTCTTCATCCTTTCTCTGCGCCTCCAATTCCATCAGTAAGCTCCTCATGTTGCACAGCAAGGAGTTCAATGAAATCGTCCTCTTGCAGATCTAGCTCCAGCTTCTCGCTGAGGGTCACTACGTTGCTGAAGACCTCTTCAGACTTCTGATCTGCCTTCTGAAATCCACAAACATCATGAACAAACTGTGGGCAAAGGTTCTTCCAAACCCCATTCATGGTGACCAACATACACTCACACCATGCAAAGTCAATGTTTTTTTATGGCCTTGTAGATGTTATAGTCCTTCCAAAATTGTCCCTAGGTTCTTCCTGATTTCTCACCTACCTTTACTGCCTGACAAAAAGTGTGACATAAATAATATTTCTTGAAAGTCGCTATAACTTCCTGGTCCATAAGATGGATGAGCAATGCAGTATTCGGTGACAGATGCACTACTTTGACGTTGGGAAAAGTCATCCATGAAAGGGGGGTGGCCCAGAGCATTGTCAAGCAGCAAAAGAATGTTTTTCTGTGACGCCCTTCTCCAAGCAATATTTCTCTACATCTGGGATAAAGTGTTGGCAAAACCAGTCCTGGAACGTGGCCTGTGTAATCCAGGATTTGGGGTTACACTTCCACACAATAGGAAGAGAGTCATTGGCTATGTTTTTAAGGGTTCTTGGGTTCTCTGAATGATGAACTAAGAGAGGCTTCAGCTTCATATCACTGGAAGAATTGCCACCAAACAACAATTAGCCTATCTGTTGCTGCTTTACAGCCCGGCATCAACTTTTCCTTCTTACTGATGTAACTTCGGTCTGGCATCCTCTTCCAGTACAGTTGTGTCTCATCCACATTAAACACCTGGTTGGGTAAATGCACACCATTATCAATAATTTCTCAAAGTGTTTCAGGAAGTTCCTGGACAGCTACCCTATCTGCACCTGCTGCCTCTCCACTTACTTTTACCTTGTTGAGGTTGGCTCTACTCTTGAACCGATGAAAACAGCCATGGCTGGCATTAAAAAATATGCCCTCTGATTCTTTCCCTTGTTTCTTCTTCAAGTCTTCATAAAGGCTTTTAGCTTTCTCTTGAATCACCATAAGCTGAGCAGGATTTAGCACTGATGTTGATCCTGCACCTGCACACTGAGAAGTTTCTCCATCTCCTCCATCACTTTTCCGTGCTTCTTTGATATTTTGTCATGAGCATTGAATATTATATTGGCTGTGGGTTTGTCATAAATAGCTTTTATTATGTTGAGATATGTTTCCTTTATACCCATTTTAGTAAGCGTTTTTATCATGAATGGATGTTGAAGTTTCTCAAATGCTTTTTCGGCATCTATTGAGATGATCATTTGTTTTGTGTTTTTCCTTTGTTGATGGAGTGTATCATGTTGATTGATTTGCATATGTTGAAACAACTTTGTGACACGGGGCTGAATCAAATTCGATCATGGTGTATGATCCTCTTATGTGCTGTCAGATTCTGTTTTCTAATATTCAGTTGAGAATTTTTGCACCCATATTTATCAGAGATATTGGCCTGCAGTTTTCTTTTTTGCTAGTGTCTTTCTCTGTGTTGTTTTTTTTAAAGTCTTTATTGAATTTGTTACAGTATTGCTTCTGTTTTATGTTTTGATTTCTTATTTGTGAGGCATGTGGGATCTTAGCTCCACCACTAGGCATTTAACCCACACCCCTTGCACTGGAAGGCAAAATCTTAACTGCAGGACCACCAGAAAAGTCCCCATCTGTGTTTTTTTATTTTTCAGTAAATTTCTTTCTTTATTTATTTTTTGATGCATTGGGTGTTTGTTGCTGTGAACGGGCTCTCTCTAGTTGTGGCGAGTATGGGTTACTCTTCATTGTGGTGTGCGGGCTGTTCATTGCACTGGCTTCTTTTTTGCAGAGCATGGGCTCTAGGTGCGTGGGCTTCAGTAGTTGTGGCTATCAGGCTCACTAGTTGTGGCTCGTGGGCTGTAGAGCACAGGCTCAGTAGTTGTGGCACACAGGCTTAGTTGCTCCACGGCATGTGAGATCTTCCCGGACCAGGGCTTGAAACTATGTCCCCTGCATTGGCAGATGTATTCTTAACCACTGTGACACCGGGGAAGTCCCCCCCGCATCTGGTTTTGATATCAGGGTGATGGTGGCTTCATAGAATGTCATTGGATGTATTCCTTAATCTTCAATCTTTTCGAAGAGTTTGAGAAGAATCAGTGTAAGTTTTGCTTTGTATATTTGGTAGAATTTGCCTGTGAAACCATCTGATCCTGGATTTTTGTTGGTAGGGAGTTTTTGTAAATTACAGTTTCTATTTTGCTTGTAGTGATCAGTCTGTTCAAGTTATCTATTTCTTCTTGATTCAGTTTTGTTTGGCTGTAAAAAACAACATATATTTTTAAGTTATGTTAGCAGCTAAATACTTACCATGTATTAGACCACAAAAGAGCAAAGAAAAAAATATTAAAGTATTTTTTCAAATAGAAAAAGTATTGAAATATTTTTAAGAAATTGGGATAATAGTACTAGTTACAATAATGACAAATTGTTCTGAAATTAAACACTACTTTATCTAAGATGCATATCATATGCTTATTGTTTTACTGTTTTTAAATACATGGAATGTTTTCACCTTTCTAAAGTAATTATTTTATTTTACCTGTATATTGGGAAAAAATTTTAGTTGCACATAATATAAAAAATTACACTTTAATAGGAGACATTAATCCATTTACCTTTGCTGTAGTATTGAAAATACTTAGGTTTAGAGTTACCATGTTATTGAGTACTCTTTTTATTTATTTATTTATTTATTTATTTATTTATTTTGCGGTACGCGGGCTTCTCACTGTTGTGGCCTCTCCCGTTGCGGAGCACAGGCTCCAGACGTGCAGGCTCAGCAGCCATGGCTCACGGGCCTAGCCGCTCCGCGGCATGTGGGATCTTCCCGGGCCGGGACACGAACCCGCGTCCCCTGCATCGGCAGGCGGACTCTCAACCACTGCGCCACCAGGGAAGCCCTATTTATTTATTTTTAAAAAGACTTAATTTGGGGGAGGTATAAATTATTTATTTATTTATTTATTTTTAGCATCTTTATTGGACTATAATTGCTTTACAATGGTGTGTTAGTTTCTGCTGTATAACAAAGTGAATCAGCTATACATATAAATATATCCCGATTTCTCCTCCCTCTTGCATCTCCCTCCCACCCTCCGTTTCCCACCCCTCTAAGTGGTCACAAAGGACTGAGCTGATCTCCCCATGCTATGCAGCTGTTTCCTACTAGCTATCTATTTTACATTTGGTAGTATATATAAGTTAATGCCACTCTCTCACTTCGTCCCGGCTTACCCTTCCCCCTCCCCATGTCCTCAAGTCCATTCTCTACGTCTGCGTCTGTATTCCTGTCCTGCCCGTAGTTTCTTCCCAACCATTTTTTTTTTCTTTTTTTAGATTCCATATATATGTGTTAGCATACAGTATTTGTTTTTGTCTTTCTGACTTACATCACTCTGTATGACAGACTCTAGGTCCATCCGCCTCACTATAAATAACTCAATTTCATTTATTTTTATGGCTGATAATATTCCATTTTATATTGAAGATGTGCAAAATGTTTTTTATCCATTCATCAGTTGATGGACACTTAGGTTGCTTCCATGTCCTGGCTATTGCAAATAGAGTTGTAATGAACATTGTGGAACATGATTCTTTTTGAATTATGGTTTTCTCCAGGTATATGCCCAGTAGTGGGATTGCTGTGTCATATGGTAGCTCTATTTTTAGTTTTTTAAGGAACCTCCATACTGTTCTCCATAGTGTCTGTGTATCAATTTACATTCCCACCAACGGTGCAAGAGGGTTCCCTTTTCTCCACACCTCTGCAGCATTTATTGTTTGTAGATTTTTTGAATGATGGCCATTCTTACCTGTGTGGGATGATACCTCATTGTAATTTTGATTTGCAATTCTCTAATGATCAGTGATGTTGAGCATTCTTTCATGTGTTTCCTGGCAATCTGTATATCTTCTTTGGAGAAATGTCTAATAGGTCTTCTGCCCATTTATGAATTGGCTTGTTTGTTTCTTTGATATTGAGCTGCAGGGGGTGCTTGTAAAGTTTGGAGATTAATCCTTTGTCAGTTGCTTCATTGGCAAGTATTTTCTCCCATTCTGGGGGTTGTCTTTTCATCTTGTTTACGTTTTCCTTTGCTGTGCAAAAGCTTTTAAGTCTCATTAGGTCCCATGTTTTTATTTTTATTTTTATTTCCATTTCTCTAGGAGGTGGGTCAAAAAGGATCTTGCTGTGATTGATGTCATAGAGTGTTCTGCCTATGTTTTCCTCTAAGAATTTTATAGTGTCTGGCTTTACATTAAGTCTTTTATCCATTTTGAGTTTATTTTTGTATATGGTGTTAGGGAGTCTTTTAATTTAATTCTTTTACCTGTAGCTGTCCAGTTTTCCCAGCACCACTTATTGAAGAGGCCGTGATTTCTCCATTCTATATTCTTGCCTCCTTTATCAAAAATAAGGTGACCATATGTGTCTGGGTTTATCTCTGGGCTTTCTCTCCTGTTCCATTGATATATATTTCTGTTTTTGTGCCAGTACCATACTGTGTTGATTACTGTAGCTTTGTAGTATAGTCTGAAGTCAGGGATTCTGATTACTCCAGCTCTGTTTTTCTCCTCAAGATTGCTTTGGCTGTTTGGGGTCTTTTGTGTTTCCATACAAACTGGGAAATATTTTGTTGTAGTTTTCTGAAAAATGCCATTGGTATTTTGATAGGGATTGCATTGAATCTGTAGATTGCTTTGTGTAGTATAGTCATTTCACAGTGTTGATTCTTCCAATCCAAGAACATGGTATATCTCTCCACCTGTTTGTGTCATCTTTGATTTATTTCATCAGTGTCTTATAGTTTTCTGAGTAAAAGTCTTTTGTCTCCTTAGGTAGGTTTATTCCTAGGTATTTTATTCCTTTTGTTGCATGGGTAAATGGGAGTGTTTCCTTAATTTCTCTTTCAGACTTTTCATCTTTAGTGTATGGGAATGAAAGGGATATCTGTACATTAATTTTGTATCCTGCAGCCTTACAAACTTCATTGATTAACTCTAGTAGGTTTCTGGTAGCACCTTTAGGATTCTCTATATATAGTATCATGTCATCTAGTGACAAACAGTGACAGCTTAACTTCTTCTTTTCCGAGTTGGATTCCTTTTATTTCTTTTTCTTATCTGATTGTTGTAGGTAAAAATTCCAAAAGTGTGTTGAATAATAGCGGTGAGAGTGGGCAATGTTGTCTTGTTCCCGATCTTAGTGGAAATGGTTTCACTTTTTCACCATTGAGAACAATGATGACTGTGGGTTTGTCATATATGGCCTTTACTATGTTGAGGAAAGTTCCCTCTATGCCTACTTTCTAGAGGTTTATCATAAATGGCTGTTTAATATTGTCAAAAGCATTTTCTGCATGTATTGAGATGATCATATGGTTTTTATCCTTCAGGTTTTTTAATATGGTGTATCACATTGATTTGCATGTATTGAAGAATCCTTGCATCACTGGGATAAACCCAGCTTGATTATGGTGTATGATCCTTTTAATGTGCTGTTGGATTCTTTTTGCTAGTATTTTGCTGAGAATTTTTGCATGTATGTTCATCAGTAATATTGGCCTGTAGTTTTCATTATTTGTGACATCTTTGTCTGGCTTTGGTATCAGGGAGATGGTGGTCTCATAGAATAAGTTTGGGAGTGTTCCTCCCTCTGCTATATTTTGGAAGAGTTTGAGAAGGTTAGGTGTTAACTCTTCTCTAAATATTTGATAGAATTTGCCTTTGAAGCCATCTGGTCCTGGGCTTTTGTTTGTTGGAAGATTTTAATGACAGTCTCAATTTCAGTGCTTCGGATTGGTTTGTTTATAGTTTCTATTTCTTCCTGGTTCAGTCTTGGAAGTTTGTGCTTTTCTAAGAATTTGTCCATTTCTTCCAGGTTGTCCATTTTACTGGCATATAGTTGCTTGCAGTAACCTCTCATAATCCTTTGTATTTCTGCAGTGTCAGTTGTTACTTCTCCTTTTTCATTTGTAATTTTATTGATTTGAGTCTTCTCCCTTTTTTTCTTGATGACTCTGGCTAATTGTTTTATCACTTTTGTTTATCTTCTCAAAGAATCAGCTTTTAGTTTTTTTGATCTTTGCTGTTGTTTCCTTCATTTCTTTTTCATTTATTTCTGATCTGACCTTCATGATTTCTTTCCTCTGCTGACTTTGGGTTTTTTTTTTTTCTTTCTTTCTCTAATTGCTTTAGGTGTAAGTTTAGCTTGTTTATTTGAGATGTTTCTTGTTTCTTGAGGCAGGATTGTATTGCTATAAACTTCCCTCTTAGAACTGCTTTTGCTGCATCCCATAGGTTTGGGGTCATCATGTTTTCATTGCCATTTGTTTCTAGGTATTTTTTAATTTCCTCTTTGATTTCTTCAGTGATCTCTTTGTTATAAAGTAGTGTATTGTTTAGCGTCCATGTGGTTGTATTCTTTTACAGATTTTTTCCTGTAATTGATATCTAATCTGATAGCATTGTCGGAAAAGATATGATACAATTTCAATTTTCTTAAATTTACCAATGCTTGATTTGTGACCCAAGATATGATCTATCCTGAAGAATATTCCTCAAACACTTGAGAAAGAGTGTATTCTGTTGTTTTTGGATGGAATGTCCTATAAATATCAATTAAGTCCATCTTGTTTAATGTATCATTTAAAGCTTGTGTTTCCTTACTTATTTTCATTTTGGATGATCTGTTCATTGGTGAAAGAGGGGTGTTAAAGTCCCCTACTACAATTGTGTTACTGTCGATTTCCCCTTTTATGGCTGTTAGCCGTTTCCTTATGTATGGAGGTGCTCCTATATTGGGTGCATAAATATGTACAATTGATGTCTTCTTCTTAGGTTGATCCCTTGATGATTATGTAGTGTCCTTCTTTGTCTCCTGTAATAGTCTTTATTTTAAAGTCTCTTTTTTCTGATATGAAAATTGCTACTCTAGCTTTCTTCTGATTTCCATTTGCATGGAATATTTTATTCCATCCCCTCACTTTCAGTCTGTATGTGTCCCTAGGTCTGAAGTGGGTCTCTTGTAGACTGCATATATACTGGTCGTGTTTTCAGATCCATTCAGCCAGTCTATGTCTTTTGGTTGGAGCATTTAATCCATTTACATTTAAGGTAATTATTGATATGTATGTTCTTATTACCATTTTCTTAATTGTTTTGGGTTTGTTATTGTACGTCTTTTCCTTCTCTTGTGTTTCCTGCCTAGAGAAGTTCCTTTAGCATTTGTTGTAAAGCTGGTTTGGTGGTGCTGCATTCTCTTAGATTTTGCTTGTCTGTAAAGGTTTTAATTTCTCTGTCGAATCTGAATGAGATCCTTGCTGGGTCGAGTAATCTTGGTTGTAGCTTTTCCCCTTTCTTCACTTTAAATATGTCCTGCCTGTCCCTTCTGGCTTGCAGAGTTTCTGCTGAAAGACCAACTGTTAACCTTATGGGGATTCCCCTGTATGTTATTTGTTGCTTTTCCCTTGCTGCTTTTAATATTATTTCTTTGCATTTAATTTTTGATAGTTTGATTAATATATGTTTTGGCATGTTTCTCCTTGGGTGTATCTTGTATGGGACTCTCTGCACTTCCTGGACTTGATTAACTATTTCCTTTCACATATTAGCGAAGTTTTCAACTATAATCTCTTCAAATATTTTCTGTGTCTCTTTCTTTTTCTCTTCTACTTCTGTGACCCCTATATTCGAATGTTGGTGTGTTTAACATTGTCCCAGAAGTGTCTCAGATTGTCCTCAATTCTTTTCATTCTTTTTTCTTTATTCTGCTCTGTGGTAGTTATTTCCACTATTTTATCTTCCAGGTCATTTATTCATTCTTCTGCCTCAGTTATTCTGCTATTGTTTCCTTCTAGAAAATTTTTAATTCCATTTACTGTGTTGTTCATCATTGTTTGTTTGCTCTTTAGTTCTTCTAGGTCCTTGTTAAACATGTCTTGTATATTCTCCATTCCAGTTCCAAGATTTGGGATCATATTTAGTATCATCACTCTGAATTCTTTTTCAGGTAGACTGCCTATTTCCTCTACATTTGTTTGGTCTGGTGGGTTTTTACCTTGTTCATTCATCTGCTCTGTGTTTCTCTGTCTTCTCATTTGGCTTTGTGGACGGTGTTTGGGGTCTCCTTTACGCAGGCTGAAGATTCGTAGTTCTCGTTGTTTCTGGTGTCTGCCCCCCAGTGGCTAAGGTTGGTTCAGTGGGTTGTGTATGCTTTCTGGTGGAGAGGACTGGTGCCTGTGTTCTGGTGGGTTTGTCTGGATCTTGTCTTTCTGTTGGGCAGGTCCGCATCCGGTGTTGTGTTTTGGGGTGTCTGTGACCTTATTATGATTTTAGGCAGCCTCTCTGATAATTGGTGGGCCTGCATTCCTGTCTTGCTAGTTGTTTGGCATTGGATGTCCAGCACGGGATCTTACTGGTCTTTGAGTGGAGCTGTGTCTTAGCATTGAGACGGATATCTCTGGGAGGCTTTTGCCGTTTTGATATTACAAGGTGCCCAAGGTCTCTGGTAGACCAATATTCTGAACTCTGCTCTCCCAACTCAGAGGCACAGGCCTGACACCCGGCTGGAGCACCAAGACCCTCTCAGCCACACAGCTGGGGGTGAGAGCAAGAGCTAGCTTTGGTACATCTCAAAGAACACCAATGAGATTCACTCACCATTTTCTCTCCATCAGTGAAGAAAACAAAATTCAGTGTTCGGTGAGTCAGCCACTTTGGTAGCCAGCCTCCAAGAAGGCCCTAATCATACCCTAATTATCTCCCAGTCATCATGCACCTGTGTGCCTCCTCACAGTTGAAAAGGGCTGATGTTTTAACTAATAAGACATTGCAGAAATGACAAAGTGCAGCTTCCAAAGGTATAAAAGATATTGGAGCTTCTGCTTTGGTTTCTGCTAGATCACTCATCCTGGGGTAAGCCAGCTGCCATGTCATGACGACACTCAAGCAGCCCTAAGGAGAGATTCATGTGGCAAGGAGCTGAGGCCTCTTACTTACAGCCACATGAGTGAGTCATCTCACAAGTCACAATACTTAATTTTATTTATTTATGGTTGTGTTGTGTCTTCGATGCTGCACAGGGTTTCTCTAGTTGTGTCAAGCAGGGGCTACTCATCATTGTGGTGCATGGGTTTCTCCTTGCTGTGGTTTCTCTTCTTGTGGAGTATGGGCTCTAGGTGCATGAACTTCAGTAGTTGTGTCACGCAGGCTCAGTAGTTGTTGCTTGCAGGCTCTAGAACGCAGGCCAAGTAGTCGTGGTACACGGGCTTAGTTGCTCTACAGCCTGTGGGATCTTCCCAGACCAGGGATTGAACCCCTGTCTCCTGCATTGGCAGGCAAATTCTTACCCACTGAGCTACCAGGGAAGTCCAGTGTGCTCTTTTTTAAACCTAGTCTGTTTTCATTATTTTCTGTCTTAACTGTTCTATATTAAATAAAAAAAAATAATACTCCTTTCTACCACTCCTCTTTGAGGATGATGTATGAAGAAGTATGTCTTATTTATTAATCTGAAATTTTCACCTTACTTTTAAGAAGTAATCACAATGTCAAGTATTTAATACCTTTCACTTCCACCTTGAAAAGCATGGATATTAAAGTGCTAATATAATTACCTTCCCTAGTCTATCATTTTTACTTTTTGTTATGTATAAAAAACAACTAAAAATATGCATGGTTTGTAAGGAAATGACAAATTTCAGAAAATTCAGAATCTGCATACACTCTATACATAGCTTCTAGATACAGACACAGAAAATTGCCAGATACTCAGAGCCCCCCTTGTCCAATTCTAGTGACTCCCCTTAAGGTTTAATATTGTTCTGGTATCTAACAAAAAGATCACTTTACCTGTATTTTGTATTTTATATAAATGTAATGGCACAGTAAAATCACTTTTGGATTGGGCTTTTTTATTTTATGTTGTTTATGAATACGCCTATATGGTTGCCTTTTGTTGTTGTCATGCACTGACACTGTTGCATAGGATTCCATAGTGTAAATATTTAACTATTAATTTTTTCCAAAATGTATTACAATATGAGTGATTTTCAGTTTGGGTCTATTGAGAATTGCACTGGTATATACATACTAGAACTTGAGCTTTGGTGGTATGTGTATAAATTATTGTTCAATATACATGTAGTAGTAAAATTTTTGACTCATAGCTTTTATCTGTTTATCTTTTTAGATATTTCTAAATATTTTCAAAACATTTGTATGATTTTTCATCCTCAGCAGCAGTGAATGAGATTCAAGGATTACACACATTCTTGTCAAACTTGATAATACCTGTCATTTTCATTTGAACTTTCTGGTTGGTGAGTGATAATTCCAGGTATGGCTTTTTTGCATTTAATTGACTACTAAGAAGCCAAGCATCTTTTGATATGTTTACTTAACGTTCTGTACTCTCCTTGTTGAAATATCTTTTGGTATATTTTTCCCATCTTTGCTATTACATTATCTTCTTATTGAAGACTTTTTTTTTTTTAACGTCTGAAGACTTCTTATTTAGGAGTTTTAAATATATACTTGATATAAGTTCTTCTCTCTTTCTGCCTCTCCTCTTTCTTTAGATGAGTGTCAGTTTTTAATGTTAATAACATCTAATTTGTTATTTTCCTCTATTTAGTCTTATTTCTATTTATTTATGTAATCTTCTTATCTGTTGCAGAACACATTATATATTCTAAACCACAAATATGTTTTCGTTTCTTCAATAAATCTAATTATTAAGCTTTAAATTTAAGTTAACTTTCTGAACTAAATATGTTGTATCATAGTGAGCATTAATTTGTCTATGACAGCTGAAAGGTTACATTTATTCAGAAAATGTTGTATTCAGCTTTCTTTTCATTTGCTCCTACTTCTCATTGATTCACAGAGGTAAACATCACTTCATCCATGGATCTGACTTTTCTTGATTTCTCATGGTCATTCTCATTAATTCTTCTTGCCTCATGAAATCTTTAGGCATTGCATTATTCCACAAAAGCAAAAAGCTTCCTTGGGCCTTTTTCCTCAGAAGATTGATTATTCCCACATTTTAAATGGGAGATTGCAATAAATTAGGAGAAAATGCCACAGGGGTCTCTCTCTCTCTCTTTTTTTTTTTTCACATCTTGTATCAGCCTCTGCTTGCACTCTGTGTTCAAAGATTTTTGTACAACACATTGATAGAAGTGCCAGGTGTTTCTCTCCTTGGGGCAAAAGAAAGATTAATTACCTGACAAATAAAATAAAGACAGTGTCTTTCTCTGTTCAAATGTTGGAAAGGATTGCTTGCATCCTAACTTAAAAGTTTCAGGTGAGTGAAGCTTAAGATTCCAAAGCTTTAATCCATATTTGCACCATGCACAGCATCCAACAGGACTGCTTTACATAACCCCATGAGACTTTTGTGTGCAAGTGAAATAGATAAAAATATAAAACTATTGCTGTCTTTTTGGGTCATAAAAAAGATTTTTTGTCTCATTTAAAATATTTTTTTTTCTAAAATCCAAAAACGTGTCAGGCTAAAATATTGGAATTTCAAACATGGTAAAACCCCTTTTGAACGATGCGAAGTGAGACTTCTTTGTAGTGCTGATTTGCATTGCCCGCTTGCTTGGTTGGCCAAAAAGGGCCTACGCGTTTTTTCCTGAATATATTCAGGAAAAAAAAACGTACGCCCTTTTTGGCCAACTGCATCATTGTCGAAGTTCTGCCGCTTTTCATGTGCTTTAAAGGCGACTCCGATCTACCTCTTGAAAACGGTTTCCTGCAATTCTGCCTTGTTTTCAAATCCTCTTCGTTGCCTTACCTCAATAAGGTACGAAAGTTATCATTTATTATCCTGCAGGTTTGTGAATTTTAGTGCCTCTGAGATCCATTTTTCAACTCGCCTTTTTGGGAGCTGGCCTCCAAACCGCAGGATTGCTTCAGGCCCTATTCTGGTTCCGGGGGGCAGGCAAAGCCTTTGGTTAATTCTTCTTCCTGATTGGAAATTAGAGTGACATGTGTCAGTCCAAACACCTAGAGCTGATCTCTCATTGGTTCCCCCTCTACCCGTTCAACCTTTGGACAAATTGCAAACTGTACGAAACAGGAGGTTAAAGGTGCTGATTCTCCAAGTGGGGAGATTGTTGGTAAAGCAGCTGGAATGGCGAACCCAAGCATCACGAGATGAAAAATGAGGTGCGTTTTAGAAACGTTTCCCGATCATATGGTGTACCATCCTCTGGGTTTCCCATGCATGTTTTAGCTGTAGGAAGATTCCCTTGAACCTGGAGATTTCTGACCCATGGAATGGGTAGCACGCAGTATTACTTTAAAGGGTCTGCATTTGCTCACGCAACCTCACCAATCCGGTCGCCCCCAAGAGTGTCCAGCCTTACGTCTCTTCCAGCTGTGGGTCTAGATGTGGTCAATCCAGGTTGCATCACAGCCACTGAACGAATTTTGTAAGAATTTCTCTCTCTTTCACTATCTTTGCTTTTTTTTGTAACTTGTATTTATAATGGGATTTAGCTGATTTTCAGTGCTGTGTTTGTGCCCCTTTACACCCACTATATTCACTTACTGAGAAATATCAATAAATACTTTTTAAGATTCTTACTACGTGGATATATTCTTCTGTGGTGAATAAGGTGTGTTGAGTCCAGTTCACTGAGCAATGAGTAAGTCTTCTCTATTACATATTTGGTTGATGGAACGGTATCTGTGCTAATTTCAAACTATTGTTTTATGCATCACCCCACCTCACCTTTCCCCTTAAGCAGCCATAAGTGTGTTTTCTAAATGTGTGACTCTGTTCTGTTTTGTAATTTAGTTCATGTAGCGATTTTTACATTCCGTCTATAACTGATATCTTATGATAAGTTTCTTTATCTGTGTGACGTATTTCTCTTAGAATCATCGTACCTAAATCCACTCATTATGCTGCTACTAGCCTTAGGACATTGATTTCATGGCTGAGTGATATTCCATTGTACATAAGTACTACAACTTGTTTATCCATTTTTCTCTTTCATGAGATACTTAAGGTGTACCCGAGTCAAGGATTTTGTGAACACAGCAGCCCTAAAATTTTGGGTGCCTGTGTCCTGTCGATTTTTGGTTTTCTCAAGATATAAGCCCATGAGTGGAAGTGCCCTGTGCTCTGTAGCTCTGTTTTTTAGATGTTTTAGGAAACACCATACAATTTTCGAGAGTGGCCGTTGGCAATTTATATCACGCCCATCAGCGTAAAAAAGCTCCCTTTTCTCCTTGACTTGCCCTGCATTTCTGGTTTTTACACTTTTTCAGCATGGCCCTTTTGACCAATGCCTAGTGAGACTTCTTTGCAGTGTTGATTTGCATTGCCTGCTTGTTTGGTTGGCCAAAAAGGGCGAATGCGTTTTTTCCTGAATATATTCAGGTGCTCACCAGGGCATGTAGCAGGTGTGGGTGAGTGTCACGTAGCGCACACCCAGCGCATAGAAGGTACGCAAGATGGAGAGGCTACTGTCCAGTGAGTGGCCGCCCTCCACACCAGTAAGGCAAGCCAACTTCCGGGTATTGTTAAGAGCTGGGGGCACGTAGATCAGATGATCATTTTCAGAGGCAGGGGTAGCTTACTGAAGTCCCTAACACCCACTACCACCAGTCTGTTTACCTTTTTTTTGGCCGTGCCACGCAGCATGAGGGCTCTTAGTTCCCCCACCGGGGATCAAACCCGACCCCCCTGCAGTGGAAGCGTGGAGTCTTAACCTCTAGACTACCAGGGAAGTCCCCCGTCTACCTTTAACTGAGGTCACAAGCTCCAGCTCAGAATAGGAGGCACACATGAGGCGGATGAGGTCAATTTGTTCCAGGGTGAGGCGCACAGCATCCCGTTCGTGGGTCTGGCATGGGATGTAGGCTGACCAGAACTGAGGGAAGGCCAGGGCTTAGTTTGGGCTTTGGAACTCCTTGGGCTTCTCATAGCCTCCTCAGCTGGCACAGCACTTACTGTGCCCAGAAGTCACATGTAATGCATTGCTTTTTCTGTGGTACTTGGAAGCCCGTCAGGTGGGCTCACTGTGACCCCTGTAGCCCCCAGCATCCATGGCATGGCACTTTCTAGGTCACTATGGTAACTTAGTTCCAATGTGACTAACCTGTGGTCTCTGTGGCCCCCAAACTGCCCCACATTCCCCAGCAGCCATGGTGGCACCTTGTTTGTCCCTTTGGTACCTGGCCACCCACGAGACCATCTTTCAGCCTGTCCAAGCTGGTCTAGCCATGGCTGAAATTGTGCAGATTAACATGCTGTAGCCCATTGTGGTAAAACTGCCTCAGGACCAGGAGCATGTTGTTGTGGCTGGAGGGAGGTCAAGGCAAATGGGTGGGCTCCTTAGGTCTTGGGATCGGGCAGGACACATTGCCTGGCCTGGGCCAGCCTGGGGGTCCCCCACCTCACACTGTCACACAGACTATACTAGGAGCAGCTGAGGCCTGGGCTGAGGGTTTCCCACCAGGGAGGGGATGACAGAGAAGGGGAAGGGCATCCATAGATGATGGAGAGGATATCCAGGGGTGGTGTGAGGGAGCCTCCCCACTAGCGCTACATGCTCCGGACCTCCTCCCCTGCCCAGGACCAGGCTAGGCCCCCACCGGCCCCCAGCAGCCCGCACACACTGCAGCCACCCTTCCACAAGCGGGAAGTCCTGCATCAGGGCCCGCGTGCGCTCCCGCGGACTTGGGGTGCTGGAGGTGCCCAGCGTGGTCTGCACGAGGGTTACCGATCACAGCAGCAGACCCAGCAGGAGCAGCAGGCACAGCAGAGGCCGCTGGCTGCGTGCACGGGGACCTTCGAGGCCCCCGGGCCGCAAGCTGCGCAGGGCAAGACAGGCGGGCAGAGGCGGGTCTGAGAGGGGCGGGCGATGGGGTTCTGCCCGTCGACACAGGCCACCCAGCGGCGCGGCCTCGCGAGGGGGGCGGGGTGAGGGAGAGGATACAGAGTCACAGGACCCTGCGACCCGTGTGCGGAGAGCCGCGATCCGGGAAGCCCGGCAGCCACAGGGCGGCACTGCCCTCCCGCCCCCTGCTCAGAGGCAGCTCCCGCGGGCTAAGCTGGCCTCTGCTGAGAGCCCACTCGCCTCCCATCGCGGGTTCCCTCCGCCCCCGCCCCTCTTCCCACACCCACTGCTCCGAGGGGGCGCCCTAGGTTGCTCTCCCCCGCCTCTAACCTTCCTGTCCAAGCTGGGGTGCTTCTCTCACAGGGCCACCTGCAGCCCGTGGCCTCCCGAGAGCACACCTCGTCCCCATCTGCCTGCAGCCGGCCCCGCCCACCCCGAGGGCTGCGTGCGAGGGTCTCTGTGGCCACAAGTGCTCTGGGCTCCCGGTTTCCCGGTACTGGGCCATGGGGGCTGGTGTGGGGGAAGAGATAGTTTCTGGAAATGGGGGGGGGGGGTAACCTTGTGAGCTCTGGATTCAGGAGGGGGCCCTCTGCCCCCAACCTTCTCTCTCCTCCTACTTGACTCCCCAACCTGCATGACCATTCTCTGGGGACTTGAACCAGCACCTGGGAACTATCAGGAACCTCCCCCACTTCTGTCAGCCAGCCTCAGGAGAGCGCCCTCAGGAGCTGCTACACCTCCCCAGGGCCTGAATAGAGGGACTTTTGGGATGTGAACTGAACAACCTTCTGGGGAGAGTCAACGACCCTTTTACTCAACAGAGCAGGAACCCAGTCAGGCTATTTGTGTGGAAGGAAATGAAGTCGCTTCCATGGCAGAAGAGCCCCCGCCGCAGCAACCTTCGTCCCAGAGCTGTTTGGCTGACCTTCTGGCCAGGATCCCTCCTACCTCAGCGTGGAAGGCCCGGCCTCGTGGAGAAGTGTAGGTTCTGAAGAAAGACCTGGCACCTGGGTTCTGCTGCTACACTTGCCTTACCTCGTGGCCCTTGTGGCTCTAGCTTTCCCAGAAACCTCAAGGGCTAAGTGCCTGTGCTTGCTCAGAGGCCGCACGCCATTCCCCATTTCCAGCCTCAGGCCCTCCCTCTAGCTGCCTCCTCTAGGGACCCCCTCCCCCCAACACACACACACACACACACACACACACTGGGGATGTGCCTTCTCACAGCAGCTCAACCACTGAGATGATTTAGGGACTGTGCCCAAACTCCTGCATCCCCAGCCTCTCAAGTTTTTGCTCTGATCCCTGGCACCCCCTGGAGCTGTTCCACCTTTGGAATCTTTCCCAGGTGGCAGGAGTGCCTAGCACAGGGGTAGTGACCTAAGTCTGAGCACTGGCGACCCTAGAAATCTGTTACAGAAAAGCATTTTATTGAGCAGTAAGGGACGCCACTGGGGACGGAAAGGCCTGGCAATAAAGGAGCATGTGAACCTCGGGACACGGTGCGTGCTGCTTGACTCTCCATCCTGTTCTTGCTTCAGGGAGCAGGGCTTCCTGGGCCTCTCTGTCCTGCCTCCTGAGACCCCAGGCAGGAGGCTCTTTGGGAAGCCACAGATTGCTGCTTTCAGTTTCAAAAAGCCCAGCTCCCCACTGGTTTGTGGTGGAGGCCGCTGACAATGGCTCAGGGCAGGAGCCCATGCGGTAGACTGCTAAGGCTTCTCTGCACCCTGTATCTGCTCCTGCATCCTCCTCGGCTCGCAGAGTGCAGACTTCACTTTCTTCAGCTCACAAAGGGGCCCGTGAGGATTGAGCAGAGGAATGCCAGGTTTTCTTCCAGGCCAGCTTCCGCCCTGGGATGTTCAGGGCAGACTCTCATTTCAAACCTCACTTTCTGAGGCTCCTGGCTTATGGCCATTGAGTGTGCAGGGAGGCTCCTGGCTGAGGAAGGCTCGGACAGAACGACGCAGGTTCTAATCTGTGGCAGTGGGCAGTGGGGGCGGGCGGGAGGGGTCACTGCAGGAAGAGGCATTCGCTGTCTCAGGCAGTTAAACCATTGCCCTGTCTTCAGAATGGTTCAGCCAGCAAGATTCTGTGGAGCCCGCCTCCTGGCACCATGCTACAATCGCCGGATTTTGGGTCTGGAGCAACCGAGATCTTCGTCCGACTCTTCCGGAGCGTGCTTTCTCTCGGGAGCACATCTGGGGACTGGCTTCTCGGCTTCCGCCTTTGCTGGCGTGGCCAAAGGAGCATCCCCGTAGGCCCGGTAGCCACCAACCAGGCAGTATGTCTCCCCATGCCGGCCCAACTGCGTTTCTCCACACCCTCGGTTGAGGACATGGTAGTGACCAGGTTTAGGAGGAGAAATGGGAGCCACAGCTGCTGCAAAGAAAATCAGAACTGATCAGTCACTTCTGCTGTACACAGTCTCCTGCCAGAATTTCCCTCTCTCATGTCTCTCCCAGTTTCTGGCTGAAGACCTTTAATCTACCTGACATCCAAAACACAGACTTGGCCCATCACCTCTATGAGTCCCTAGAGAAGGGACACTGGCTGCAAAAGCAATTCCTAGAGCCTACGGCTGCATCAGGTGAGGTAGTCTCTTCACCGTTGCCAGGGAAAACAGAACCCGAAAGAAATTGCAATCATGATCCTCTCCATCTCTCCCTTCCACAACAGAGAAAACATTTCTTGCAGTGTGTCACTTCTGAGGCTTTAATGGAAACGTCTTTCAAGTTTTGGAAAAAGATAATCTAATATAAATTGGTTAAGGACCCCTCCCACTTTGGCAACCCCTCTTGGGCCCCATTTATAATGCCTGTTACAACCACACTGAACTCTAGCCCTCTGATACTTTTATCTAGATTAGAACAAGGCCAAATACTGAGGCAGAGTGATCAGGAGACTCAGAACCGGGTTCTGGGTACCAAGTGTAGGCTCACATCCACCCAGCCTCCTGGGACACCATCTGCTCAGCCCTCCAGTCTCACTAGCACTTCATCACCCCCCTTGGTTCTTCCGGTATTCCCATGAATATGGCACCACCCTCTCCCCTAGTACTCAGCAGCTCAGTATGGGATGTGTCTGAGGGGACCGATATAGATGTGTACATGACAGCACAGAGGTGCCTGGGTTTGAAGGTGCGGTTCAAGAGTGGCCCTCTTCCTCAAACTGCTCCGTTTACCATCTGCCAACAAAAATGCACTTGCCTTTTGCTAAGAGGCCAGTCAGGAAAGGGTCTGAATGGAAGCATCCTGTAGCCCAAAGCGGAAGGCAACATTTATAAAGATCAGAAGCTTCCTGAACACTAGTTCAGGGATGACCTTTCACTTGTCCTCAGCAGTGAGCACTGTGGGACCCTGAAGGTGTCCCAGGTCACTGGTATTACTTACAGCTGGGAAAGTGCTGAGGTTTACGTAGTGGGCACGCCCCACAGGAACATGTGGCAGCCAGGTGAGGTTGTGTGTACACCATGCCTCTTCTACAGATGCCCGGTCTCGGTGTACCTGCTGCACTGCCCAGCCAGGAAACAGAGCACAGGTTTGAGTAAATATAGACGATCCGGTCAGACACTCTCTCTCAGACAATCAAAGAGATTGGTATCTGGTGGAGAACTGGTACGGAAGTTTCTCTGAGGGCAGCACGTTTCCATAGTTATGCTGCCATGGAAACTGTGAGAAGGCCTGTGAGGTCACCACCCAGTGAGGTCATAATAAGGAACCTGTGACTTGCGGGTCAGGCTTCAGGAGGAGGGGCAGTTTTGTGGAGGAGAGCAGGGTGGAGGCAGAGGTACTCTGCCTGGTCCCTCACACCTGGGCTTCCCCACCCATGCCCTAGTCTAGTAGACACCCCACGTGGGGCGTGCAGGTGGGCTGGTACAGCCCCAGGGGCCCCAGGAGGGCAAGAGAGACCCACATTCTGAAATTGGCTTGAGAGGCAAGATTAACGTTAAGAGACAGCTAGGTTGTATGGCACTGACCCTAAGAGGCAGAGACTTGTGTGGACTGGGGAATCAGGGAAGGCTGCTTGGCAGTGGGCCTGAAGGACAAGTGAGATTTGGACCCATGGGGAAGAGAGGGAAGACATTCCAGTTTGGAAGAATACAAGCAAAGACACACTCTTCTCGACCTTGTCCTGCCCCAAATATAAATTCATAGAACCCTCACATTTTTACACCTGAGGGCTTAGAAAAACCAAGATGTTAAGGAGCCTACCCAGTGTTACACAGCTAGTGGAGAGGGGTTCTGCTCAATGGTTACGTTCATGTCGGGGCTCCGGATTTACAGCTGATAGGAATGTGAGGACAAGCTCATGCCGTTTCAAACATTTCCAAGTGATACTGAGAGAGATGTTAAAGGTGCAAAATGAGGGTGCTGAATGACCTCACAAAGTGGGAATGGTGGGCCCATTTTAATATGAAATTCAAAACAAATTCATGACAAAAGGACACAATACAAAATGACAACGTAATCATTCCACTCCCCTCTCCCCTAGAAGTAAAAATCATTACAATCCTCTCTCTCTCCACCATGAAAGGATGAGAGAAAGGCTCAGCAGCAGCCCCCGTGAAAATCACGGTCAACACTGTGAAGAGCGGTTACTAAGACAACTTGGTCCGACTCAGAGAAGGAAAGAGGCAACTCTGCCCTTAGCCTGATCAGGCCCACAGGAAGGAACCACATTTGGGGCAGCTTTTGATAGTGTGGCAATGAGAGAGAACCTTCTTTAGGAGGGGACTCCCTGTTGCCGACCTTGAAAAAGCAAAGATGGGACCTTCGTTTACTGGGGCTGTTGCAGAGGGGATGTGCCCAGGAGGTAGAGACTGCTTGGACTACCCTTTTAGAGGTTGGGCCACCCTGGTCGAGAACCACAGCACCTTCTATCCCTAAACTGCTTGAATCAGTGGGTGCCCGTTAGGACAGACGAAGTCAGGCCTCATTGGAGCAGACTGCCTTTGGGAGTGGTAGAAGGTAACTGTGAAGGGGAATGCTTGCTCTGGCGGAGGTTTGTCACGGCAGGTGGGCCAGCATGAGACCATTCAGAATCTCCAAGGCTCCGGAGATTACTTGGCTGGGAGCATCCCTCTGATGTGGTGTGGGGACTCCTACCTTAACAGGACCTGGCTGGGCATCCGGGGGAGGCAGAATAAACGGTTTATGAACTTAAGAGAGCGAGCGAATCACCTGGGGGTTCCCCCAAACCACTTAAAAGGCCTTGCACCTGGAGTCTTGAGCCAACCCTCAGAAAACTTATCTAGACCTGGAGTAGGGCTCAGGAAGCTGCACTTTTCATAAGCTTCCTGGGCAGTCCCACCACAGCGGTCCATGGATAGAGAGACCAAATTATTGTGTATTCTCGGTTGCTTTTGGGAGTCAAAGTGGGCAATATTAAAAACTGCAGCAGGCATACGTATAAACAGGGAATATTCAAGGCAAGCAGAGGTGTATAGTTATTCTATGCATGAATCAGATTTGAGAAAAGCTAGCCTGGTGGTTAAAGAACACAACCCTGAGGACAGACAAACCAGATTCTTTCCTACTGACTTGTGTGATTTTGACCAAGTTCTTTTATCCTTCTGACTGTTTCTTCATATGGAAAAGAGCTATGACTGTACATTTAGCACAATATTCTCTTTCGGCAAAGGTTGCTCTGGGTCCATTTGTGTTCTCTGCAACTTAACCCTTTCCAGTGCGCAAGCATTTTTAAGTTGTTTGGTGAAGTATTACATTTGACTTTCAACAGTTCATTACTTTGGGCAAAGCTTATATAATGCTGCAGAGACTAGAACCTATGCAGAGATAGTGAGAGGATGTTATAAGCTTATTCTGCTGGTTTATAAAAAAGTTTAACCTTTTCTTCTCTTCCTCCACCTGCCACCAAGAGATGAGAAAGAAGGCAGAGCCTGGAAATGCACACCAAGCAATATTTCTGTGTCAGTTTGCCTTTTATTCCTCTGCCAGACCTTCCCAGAGAGATTTCACCAAAAGTGCCTAAGCTTGCCATGGCCATTGTTGTGAAGAAAATTTCTCTTCATTGCTAGTCACATCCCCCTTTCCTTCTCCTGGAGGCTTAATGGATGTTTGGGGGCAGGAAACAAAATTTAAACTAAAACATCAATTGAAAGAGCCTTCGTCCTAAGTGTGGTAGTTTGGAGTGTGAATCTTCTCAGGGTCTACTGAATTCTGCCCCAGTGGAAACTGTTATTAAGGGGCACCCATAGAAACATCGCTTATTGTTAGAAACCATGACATAATACAGAGCCAAGATCGACATTATTCTTCACGTGAAAGACTACAGAGAGCCAAGCTCAGTAGTTCACCCTCAAGTGTTGGCCAGCAACTTACCTTTTGAAGCCAGACAGCAGCCCGGATCTTCAGAAGGTGACTAGGCAGCCTAGAGCACCCTACTGACAAGTGTGCTCACCCATCCAGCACAGAGGGAAAGGTCCCTGTTATGGCATCATATATAAGCCTGCTGCAACAAGGTTTGCTGGTGCAAAGGCTCTCTCACTGAGAACCCCAGTCCTGGAAGGCTTCTCCTCTGGCGAGCTGCCAGTTCAATCTTCTGAGCCAGGCTCACGTCCCAGGGATGGGTCACAAAGCTGATGACAGTGACTGGCACCTCGATCCCCACCCGGCCCACCCTCCCTGCTCTGTGGATGTAGTCTTGCAGGGTGAGAGGGAAATCATAATTGATGACTAGCTCCACCTGGGTGCTGTCCAGGCCCTGAGAGGCGATGTCTGTGCAGAGAAGAATGTCTCGGGAGCCCTTCTGGAAGGACTGGAAGATGCCTGCTCTCATTGAGGCTGGCATTTGTCCCTGCAGTCTTAAGTGTTGGAGTTTGTGGTCATCCAGAATATATACCCCAGCCAGTTCACAGTGCTGTAGCAATTACAGAACACCAGAACAGTTCCTGCGGCGCCAGTCCTATATGCTCTGTCATGCTGCCTAAGGATCTGTACCAACCCAGTCACCTTCTCTGTTCCCTTCGGCCTCATGAATGTCTGTCTGACATGAGGCATGATGCAGTGGAGCTTGTCACTGGTAACGGGGGTTAGAGAGTCTAAGTTGGCAACTTTACTCAGCAGCTGGCCTACACCTTCGGGAAATGTGGCACCCACCAGCACTAACTGAGCTTTGGGATTGAAGGGGTCTCTTAAGTCAGCTGGGCCTTCTGCTATATGGCTCCCCTCTAAGATGTAATCCACCAGTTCCAGGAAGATTTCATCCAACAGCATGTCTGCATCATCCAACACCAAGAAGGAGAGCTGCTCCAGGCTGATCAGTTGAGTTTTCAGGGCCTTCCACAGAGCCCCCGGAGTGGCCACCAGAATATCTGCTGGAGGTTGTTTGGACAGTTGCAGCCTGATCCTCCTCATGCCATGGCCTCCCCCTAACTCCCGCACCTGGAGGTCCAAGGAGCTGCCCAAGGCCTGGGCCACGGCACGCACCACTTCGGCTAATTCTCGAGAAGGCACAAGAACCAGGCCTCGAGGAGCAGGGATACGACAGGGGTCCAGGCTTGGCTGGCCCAACAGCCGTTGAAGGAGAGGTAGCATGTAGCTGAGAGTTTTGCCACTGCCGGTTTCTACGGCGCAGAGAATGTGCTGGCCGAGAAGAAGTGGGGGAATGGTACTCGACTGCACGTTTGTGGGCCGAAAAACTTCGGGAGCAGCCTCTTGTAGTGCGCTCAGAACGGGGAGCTCCAGACACACTTCAGTGCAGCTGCCCTTGCGAAAGGTTCCGCAGCGCTGGAGCCTCATGTTGCGCGCACTCGATGGAGAAATGGTCCGCGTGGGTGCACCGATTCCTCCAGCCGCACGAAGAGAGTGGCGCGGGTTCCAAGAGCCCAGCGTGAGGTGAGCCGGCTGGTTCAACTCGGGTCGCCGCGTTGACATCAGCGGCAGCCCAGGACGCGCCAGCATCGGCCGCGGGGGGGCTACGCTGGCCGCTATGTCGCTCTTCCTGCCGCCGCTGTAGAGCCCGCGGGATGCGCACCACGGGCAGCGGCTCGTTGGGACCGCGGACCGTCAGGTCCCGGCAAGGCGCCAGAAGCAACCGAGCCGCGAGCGACAACAGCCGCAGCAGCCCTACGAGAGCCATACACCCCTTGTTGCGGGAGAGGCGCACGACAGTGACGTCACAGGCGCGCCAAGGCCTCGCGGACGGTGGCCGGCGCGGCTCAGTAAGGCCCGCGGAATCGGCGAACTGTGTGGAAAGAGCGGGATCTGTAGAGCTCAGCAGCGGCGAGGTCTGTAGGTCCGAACCGGGGATGGTGACTCCAGACCCCGGCCAACCTTGGGGAAGGGTGCGCGACGGAGGCAGGACCGGGGTCAGGCGATACGCGGCGATGGGGCCCTGGCATTACGAACCGGGAGGGCGGAGGGCTTCTGGCGATCCGATGTCCGATCCCTGCCTTGCCCTTTTGTCGCCCCCACAGCTCCTGTCATGGCTTGGCCAGTTCGGGTCTCCCCCTGTGACTTATGATGAGGGTGCGGCGATGTTTTCCCAGATGTGGTCCCCGTGTAAGGTCTTTGAATACAAGTATTTATTGAGAGTCTGAGTGAATGGTCAGGCCTGGGGGCCGAGACCAAGAGTCCGGAGTCGTAGGTCCAGGCTCACCCTTCCCTTAGAGCTCCCCAGAGAGCTGAGGGCCCCGAGGGCAAGCTGATGGCTTTCAGCGTATCTTCTCTAAAGTCAAGAGAACTCATCGCTTGGTACTTTTCCCCTTTCTTTTCAGCTGAGGTTCATTCTCCCCTCCCTTGTCACCCTTTCCAAATTCTCATCCTGAACCCACTGCTTTCTTGGGTAGTTCACCTCCAACGGCTTTCCAGCCAGATACCTCAATTCCGTAAATAGCAGAGAGGAGGGTCCTGCTACAGGTTTGTGGCCTGTCCCACAAAGCCACGGTCAGGCAGAATAGTTTACTTGAATTCAGTGTTCAGGTTGCCAGAAAGCCTTACGCTACTGGTACTTATTGAACGGAACCCGAAAATGGGTGTGCGATCATTTCTATAATTTCCAGGGCCTGGGGTAGGAGATAAGGTAAACGTGGATTAACCACCTGGGAGGTTCTTAACATCTGGAGAAAGAGTTTTACTTTCATCAGATACCGTTATAGAGATAAATACTATCAAATTTCAGACAGCATTTTGATACACGATAGACGTTCTGGAGAGTTGAATGCTAAGCCAGCAGAGGAGAGGGTTTTGAGTCCTCATGGGTGAACAGAGTCATTGGAAAGAGCAGTGGCTCCTGAGTGAGGGTGATTTTGCCCTCACCCGTCCTCCAGGACGTTTGACAATGGCTGGAGACATTTTTCTTTGTCACATCCAGGGTGTTGGGGGGCGGTGCTGCAGACATCTAGTGGGTAGTGGCCAGGATGCTACTACATACCGTACAAGGCGTAGGACAGCCCTCCCCACCACCCCAAAAGAATTACCTGGCCCCAAATGTCAATAGTGTGCTATGGAGAAACCTTGGATAGAGGCTGAGGGCTGAAGAGAGGCTGAGGTTCTCACACGTACTCTCACCTCAGGTTGTCAGTCACATTTGCCAGACCCTCGTGTGGCCCTGCCCCTTTCCCAGAATCTGTAGCAGGCACACTGATGCCATTGCTTGTCATGGCCTTGGGATGAGAAAACCTTGGGGGCTCCTCAAAGTCATAAACACGGGAAGGAAGGAGTGATTTAGGAGGGTGACGTGGGAGACGAGGGCTTTAGGAAGAACAAAATTGTCCTCATGTGTTTGGGAAATGGGCCAGATGGAAAAGAGATGAGGTGTGCCATGGGGTGTACCATTGCAGAAGGCAGACTGGGACTGATGCGTGACAGGGAGTCAGATTCTGAATTTGATATAGACTGCTGTAGCAACTAGAAGTGCCTAGAGCTGTCTAGACAGTGCCGGGTTTACTGTCACTGCAAAGTTCATGTATAGGCTGATGACCAGTGACTGGTGATATGAAAGAGGGGATTTCATATAAAGGATGCTCTAAGATATTGTGATTCTTCACTACTTTTACGATTCTTTCCCAGAACTCGGAGCTCCTCGTTCGTTAGCTGAAGTGCTCGTTGGATGTCTGCTTTGACATGTTTCATGCATTTACATGTGCCACTCATTTTTCAGGTACAAAACAAAGAATCGCTTTGCACAAAGCCAGAAGGGCTACACTGAAAGAATGATCAGAAAAGAATAATACATAGGTAAGCATTTACATTGACTTTCTCCACATATTTGAGACAGGGTAGCTGGTTAGTGGCTGCTTTCTCGTGCTCGAGCCCTTACAAAGTGAATCTCCTCAGAATGTCATAGAGATTGGAGCCTATCTAAGCCTGTGTGTCTCTGCCCGTGGCCCCTAGTTTCTTCGTGTCATTGCTTTAGATACTGCGTAAGGCCTTCTCTTTTCCTCCGATCACAGCAGACATTGAGTAACTTCTAGTTCTGACTGAGATGCATATTTCACATTATAGTACTTTGAAATGAGAAAGGTTTATCTATTGTGGAAACAAATGTAGGCTCCTGGGAATGTTAGTGTCACATGGTAATGTTTTTCCCAGGGCTGCCATGGTAACTGACATTGCCTGGTTACTCCCTAAGTTTTGAAAAGAATGTCTCCTTGGATCTCAGGTGATAGTGGTACATTCCTTCCTTCATTTATTCATTCAGTATATATTTTCTGAGCACCATGTATGTGCCAGGTACTTTTCATATGGACAGTGAATGAAACAGACAAAATTCCTGCCCTATTGAAGTGTATATTCTGATTAAAATGGGGTGAGGCCTGGCCATTGGTAGTTTTAAAAGTCTCTCCAGATGATTCTAATGTACAGCTAGGTTTGAGAATCACAGTTATAAGTGAAGCACTTTGGGAATTGCAAGGCATTGCAGAAATAAAAAGTGGCTGGCTATTCGTATTCCTTCGCTATTCCTGCATTCTCCTGCCTGCATCCGGACTGTTGTACAAGTGCCGATCATTTTCTTTTCAGCCCTTTTCGCTGTTTGCCTAGAGCCTTTATCCCTCTTTCTAACCTAACACCCTACCTCCTTCTGGTCTTCCAACCTCCAGTCCATCATCTGTTTGGGATTTATCCTAAACTTGGTGGGAAGCCATTGCAGGGTATAAACAGGGAAGTGGTGTTAGCAGAGATGCCTTTTTCAGACACCTTACTGCCTATTGTAAGAGAATGGATAGGAGGGGGCAGGAGAAGATTTGGGGAGACTCATTAGGAGACTGGCTTTGTGCACAGTGGTGGCCTTGGAGGTGGAGTAAAGCAGGCAGGTTAGAGTCATATTTGGAAGGTTAGTGATGGCTTGGAGGCGAATAGGAGTAAGCGATGAATTGGATGTGGGGAATGTGGGTTAATGGTGTGTAATTGGGTAAATGGAGGTGCTACTTACTGAAATGGGAAAAATTTTCTCCCCACATATTGGCCTGATAAACACCTTCTCACCCTTTAGACCTTGAATCAGAGATCCTTTCTTTTTTTATTTTAATATATTTTATTTTATTTCATTTTTATTTGGGCTGCGGTGCCGGCTTTCAGGATCTTAGTTCCCCAACCAGGGATTGAACCCAGGCCCCCTGAACTGGAGGCACAGGGTCCTAACCAGAGGACCACCGGGGAATTCCCAGCAGAGATTTTTTCTTTGTTTTTTTTAAAATATAAGCTTTAATTAATTAATTTTTGGTCGCGTTGGGTCTTCGTTGCCGCGCGTGGGCTTTCTGTCCTTGCGGCGAGGAGGGGCTACCCTTCGTCGTGGGGCACGGGCTTCTCACTGCGGGGGCTTCTCTTGTTGCGGAGCACGGGCTCTATGTGTGCGGGCTTCAGAAGTTGTGGCGCGTGGGCTCAGTAGCGGTGGCTCGTGGGCTTAGTTGCTCCGAGGCATGTGGGATCTTCCTGGAGCAGGGAGCAAACCCGTGTCCCCTGCATTGGCAGGCGGATTCTTGTTTTTGTTTTTGTTTTGTTTTGTTTTAAACATATTTATGGGAGTATAATTGCTTTACAGTGGTGTGTTAGTTTCTGCTGTATAACAAAGTGAATCAGCTCTATGCATACGTATATCCCCATATCCCCTCCCTCTCGAGTCTGCCTCCACCCTCCTGATCCCACCCCTCTAGGTGGTGGCAAGGCACTGAACTGATCTCCCTTTGCGACGCCGCTGCTTCCCACTACCTAGCTATTTTACATTTGGTATTGCATATATGTCAGTGCTACTCTATTACTTCATCGCAGCTTACCCTTCCCCCTCCCCGTGTCCTCAAGTCCATTCCCTACGTCTGCGTCTTTATTCCTGTCCTGCCCCTAGCTTCATCAGAACTATTTTATTTTTTTAGATTCCATACATGTGTGTTAGCGTACGGTATTTGTTTTTCTCTCTGACGTACTTCACTGTGTATGACAGACTCTAGGTCTATCCACCTCAGTACAAGTAACTCAATTTCGTTTCTTTTTAAGGCTGAGTAGTATTCCATTGTATATATGTGCCACATCGTCTTATCTATTCGTCTGTCGATGGACACCTAGGTTGCTTCCATGTCCTGGCTATTGTAAATAGTGCTGGCTGGCGGATTCTGAGCCGCTGCGCCACCAGGGAAGTCCACAGAGATTATTATTATTATTATTATTATTTTAAATAATTATGAAGTGATGTGTTTTGAGTATTTATTATCTTTGTTTTTATTTTTTTATTATTTTTTAAGATGTTGGGGGTAGGAGTTTATTAATTAATTAATTTATTTTTGCTGTGTTGGGTCTTTGTTTCTGTGCGAGGGCTTTCTCTAGTTGTGGCAAGCGGGGGCCACTCTTCATTGCGGTGCGCGGGCCTCACACTGTCGTGGCCTCTCTTGTTGCGGAACACAGGCACCAGACGCGCAGGCTCAGTAATTGTGGCTCACGGGCCCAGTTGCTCCGTGGCATGTGGGATCTTCCCAGACCAGGGCTCGAACCCGTGTCCCCTGCATTAGCAGGCAGATTCTCAACCGCTGCGCCACCAGGGAAGCCCCCCACAGAGATTAGTTTTTAAGGGAGGCCCTCCTCAACCCCCAACAGTCTCTTCGCTGCTGAGCTAGACTCCTACAGCCTTACGTAAGTGCTCCATCATAGCACCATGCACACTTTTATTTTCACACATATTTGTAAGTTCCCTTTCTATAACCCTCTGTTCTATTGAACCTTACCCTCCTGCCTCATCATTTTGTCTCTAGTGCCTAGCAGTGCTTGGCATATCTTAGGGGCTCAGTAAGTGTCCGTTGAATAAATAATTGGAGACAGAGTACGAGGCTTAGGAAGGTTGATCAAGGCTTTGTTTTCTACACGTGGAGTAGGAGATGTCCTTAACACATCCGAGTGGGGATGTGTTTTGAGCAGTTGGTGTGAGGTTGGGATGCCTTTGGAGATGATCGTGGCCCATATTTTATACCATGGGAGTGAATAAATTTGTGGGGGAGGATGTGTGAAATTAGCAGGGAAGAGGGCCCACGACTGAGGAGCAACCTCAACATGTGAGGGCAGGAGGTGAAACCAGGAAAAGAGACTGCAAAGCAGGGGTAGAGAGAAAAACTGGGAGAGTGTGCGGTCGACGAACCCAGGGAGGAGAGAGATCAAGCAAGAGGGGAGGCTTCACCATGCCATGTGCTGCTAGCAGAACAAGATTGAGGACAGGTCAGTGTCTCATAGATTGAGCCACTTCGAGGTAATTGGTGACTTTAATCAGAGCAGTTTTGGGAGAGTGGCAGAGGGGGAGGGCATGCCGGAGTGGGCTGAGTAGTACAAAGGTAGTACCTCTGAGAAGAGCATCCTTGGCAAGCTCTGTGGTTTTTAGGAGGGACCGAGTTTGCTTAGAATAAATAAAGTTATCTCTGGGCCACGGGATTTGGATTTTCTTCGTTTTACTCCTGTTGCTCTACCTTCAAAATATTTTTAGAATGTGACCACTTCTCACCACCTCCCCTACTATCTCTCCGTCCTGAGCCACCATCATCTCTGACATGGGTGACAGAAGAGCCTTCTGATGACCTGCCAGTGTCTACCGTGGCCCCCACAGTCTGTTTTTCATACAGCAGTCAGCGTGATCATGGGGAATGTGATCAGTCATGCCACTCCTCTCCTTAAAATCCTTCACTGGCTCCTATCGTGAAGCGCTAACACAGCCCGCAGAGCGTCCTGTCCTACAAGGCCATTCGGGGTCCGAGCACTGTGTCCTACCGGCTTACTGCTCTCCATCCATTGTGCATCTGACTTCCATTACCCTCTTCTCCTTTCTGTGCTGCAACCACAGTGGCCTCCTTCCTGTTCTTCTAACACACCAGACAAGCGCCTGCCCCAGGGTCTTTGCACTGGCCCTTACCTCTCCCGTGCGCTCTTCCATTAGATACGAACTTGGCTAACTCAAATCTCTGCTCAGGTGTCACCTTCTCATTGAAGTTTATCTGGGCTCCTCTATTTAAAATTTTAACCTATGGGGATGAGGTGGGGGGGAAATGGGTGAGGGTGGTCAGAGGATACAAACTTCCAGTTACAAGACAAATAACGTTCTGGGATGTAATGTGCAGCATGGCAACTATGGTTAACAATACTGTATTGGATCTTTTTTCATTTTATTTATTTATTTATTAGTTTTTTTTGGCTGTGCTGGGTCTTCGTTGCTGCACGTGGGCTTTCTCTAGTTGCGGTGAGCGGGGGCTCCTCTTCGTTGTGGTGCACAGGCTTCTCATTGTGGTGGCTTCTCTTGTTGGGGACCACCGGCTCTAGGTGCGTGGCCCTCGGTAGTTGGCGGCACGTGAGCTCAGTCGTTGCGGCAGCGGCCCAGGTCGCGCCAGCACCGGCCGCGGGGGGCTCCGCTGCCCACTCTGCCGCTCTTCCTGCCGCCGCTGTAGAGCCCGCAGGATGCGCACCACGGGCGGGGGCTCGTTGGGATCGCAGACCGTCAGGTCCCGGCGAGGCGCCAGAAGCAACCGAGCCGGGAGCGACAACAGCCGCAGCCGCCGTGCGAGAGCCATCCTCCCCTTGTTGCGGGAGAGGCGCACGACAGTGACGTCACAGGCGCGCCAAGGCCTCGCGGACGGTGGCCGGCGCGGCTCAGTAAGGCCCGCGGAATCGGCGAGCTGTGTGGAAAGAGCGGGATCTGTAGAGCTCAGCAGCGGCGAGGTCTGTAGGTCCGAACCGGGGATGGTGACTCCAGGCCCCGGCCAACCTTGGGGAAGGGTGTGCGACGGAGGCAGGACCGGGGTCAGGCGATACGCGGCGATGGGGCCCTGGCATTACGAACCGGGAGGGCGGAGGGCTTCTGGCGATCCGATGTCCGATCCCTGCCTTGCCCTTTTGTCGCCCCCACAGCTCCTGTCATGGCTTGGCCAGTTCGGGTCTCCCCCTGTGACTTATGATGAGGGCGCGGCGATGTTTTCCCAGATGTGGTCCCCGTGTAAGGTCTTTGAATACAAGTATTTATTGAGAGTCTGAGTGAATGGTCAGGCCTGGGGGCCGAGACCAGGAGTCCGGAGTCGTAGGACCAGGCTCACCCTTCCCTTAGAGCTCCCCAGAGAGCTGAGGGCCCCGAGGGCAAGCTGATGGCTTTCAGCGTATCTTCTCTAAAGTCAAGAGAACTCATCGCTTGGTACTTTTCCCCTTTCTTTTCAGCTGAGGTTCATTCTCCCCTCCCTTGTCACCCTTTACATCTTCTCATCCTGAACCCACTGCTTTCTTGGGTAGTTCACCTCCACCGGCTTTCCGGTCAGATACCTCAATGCCGTAAATAGCAGCGAGGAGGGTCCTGCTACAGGTTTGTGGCCTGTCCCACAAAGCCACGGTCAGGCAGAATAGTTTACTTGAATTCAGTGTTCAGGTTGCCAGAAAGCCTTACGCTACTGGTACTTATTGAACGGAACCCGAAAATGGGTGTCCGATCATTTCTGTAATTTCCAGGGCCTGGGGTAGGAGATAAGGTAAACGTGGATTAACCACCTGGGAGGTTCTTAGCATCTGGAGAAAGAGTTTTACTTTCATCAGATACCGTTATAGAGATAAATACTATTAAATTTCAAATAGCATTTTGATACCCGATAAACTTTCTGGAGAGTTACCTGTTAAGCCAGGGGAGGAGAGAGTTTTGAGTCCTCATGGGTGAACAGAGTCATTGGATAGAGCAGGGGCTCCCGAGTGAGGGTGATTTTGCCCTCACCCTTCCTCCAGGACGTTTGACAATGGCTGGAGGCAATTTTCTTTGTCACATCCAGGGTGTGGGGGTGGTGGTGCTGCAGGCATCTAGTGGGTAGAGGTCAGGATGCTACTACATACCGTACAAGGCGTAGGACAGCCCTCCCCACCACCCCAAAAGAATTACCTGGCCCCAAATGTCAGTAGCGTGCTATGGAGAAACCTTGGATAGAGGCTGAGGGCTGAAGAGAGGCTGAGGTTGTCCCATGTACTCTCACCTCAGGTTGTCAGTCACACTTGCCAGACCCTCGTGTGGCCCTGCCCCTTTCCCAGAATCTGTAGCAGGCACACTGACGCCATTGCTTGTCATGGCCTTGGGATGAGAAAACCTTGGGGGCTCCTCAAAGTCATAAACACAGGAAGGAAGGAGTGATTTAGGAGGGTGACGTGGGAGAAGAGAGCTTCAGGAAGAACAAAATTGTCCTCATGTGTTTGGGAAATGGGCCAGATGGAAAAGAGATGAGGTGTGCCATGGGGTGTACCATTGCAGAAGGCAGACTGGGACTGATGCGTGACAGGGAGTCAGATTCTGAATTTGATATAGACTGCTGTAGCAACTAGAAGTGCCTAGAGCTGTCTAGACAGTGCCGGGTTTTCTGTCACTGCAAAGTTCATGTATAGGCTGATGACCAGTGACTGGTGATATGATAGAGGGGAGTTGATATAAAGGAGGCTCTAAGATATTGTGATTCTTCACTACTTTTACGATTCTTTCCCAGAACTCGGAGCTCCTCGTTCGTTAGCTGAAGAGCTCCTTGGATGTCTGCTCTGACAAGTTTCATCCATTTACATGTGCCACTCATTTTTCAGGTACAAAACAAAGAATCGCTTTGCACAAAGCCAGAAGGGCTACACTGAAAGAATGATCAGAAAAGAATAATACATAGGTATGTATTTGCATTGACTTTCTCCAAATATTTGAGACAGGGTAGTTGGTTAGTGGCTGCTTTCTCGTGCTCGAGCCCTTACAACGTGATCTCCTCAGAATGTCATAGGGATAGGAGCCTGTCTGAGCCTGTCTCTGCCTGTGGCCCCTAGTTTCTTCTTGTCTTTGCTTTAGGTACTGTGTAAGGCCCTTCTCTTTTCCTCCCGCTCACAGCAGACATTGAGTAACCTCTAGTTGTGACTGAGATGCATATTTCACAGTATAGTACTTTAGAAATGAGAAAGGTTTACTTATTGTGGAAACAAATGTAGGCTCGTGGGAGTGTTAGTGTCACTTGGTAATGTTTTTCCCAGGGCTGCCATGGTAACTGACGTTGCCTGGTTACTCCCTACGTTTTCCATTCGACGCAGCAGGCCCACCGCTAGGCCTCTCACCTGAGAAGTCCAGAATCGGGAAGGCACAGGCTGTATCAGTTGCACTGCGGCCTTATTCACAATAGCCAAGATGGTGAAGCAAGCAAAATGTCCATCAACAGGTGAATGGATAAAGAAGAAGATGTCCATGTACACAATGGAATATTCACCATGGAGAACAATGAATTACTGCTCTTTGAGGCACCACAGATGAGCCTAGAGATAATCATGGAACATGAGGTAAGTTGGAAATCAAAAGACCTATATCCTATGATATTACTTATAGGGGTTATCTAATAACTGACCCACCGGAAAATATTTCCACAGAGAAAGACACTCACAGATGTAGGAAAAAACTATACTTATCTAAAAGGAAAGGTGGGAGGAATGGATAAATTAAGATCAGTGTTACATATACCAATACATATTATATACATGTATCACAAAGACCGACCATATAGCAAGGGAGGTCTACGGAACACTGTGTAATATTTTGCATGGGAAGAGGATCTGTATATGAATAGACCTATAAAATGTACAAATGAACCAGATTGTGTACACCTAGGACAAACAATATTCTAATCATTACTCCGATTACAAAAATTAAGACAACCAACAAGAAGTAATGAGACATAAACTTATGGGGGTTTCTCCTGGCACATTCCATTCTAATTTACAACCTAGGAACACGACTTCCAGAAAGGCTCTGCTGCCCTACTACCCAGATTGGGGAATGGAGAAATGCTGCCTCCTAGTGGCCGTTTCACACAACAGCAGCTTTAAACCCACTGCTAATGGTCACTAACTATTCACCAATCTTGCAGTTCTGTAATGACACCTGTCCACCAAAATAATCCTGGGGTCGAAAATTGAATAATAAATTGAAAAGAGGGCAACCTTCCAAGAGGACAATTTGAAAAGGTTTATTGTATGCATACTTTTTTCTCCTTTTTTTTAAAAACACAAACAAACTTGGAAAAATGGTGAGTTTTAGGAATTTATAAAGACATGCAAACCCAAATTACAAAAACCTATCAGCTCACAGCAGTCAGAATGGCCATTAGCAAAAATGCTGCAAGCAATAAATGCTGAAGCAATTGTGGAGAAGTGCGTACCCTCCGTTCTAAGGGGGACGTGGTAAGAGCCACTAATGAAAACACAATGGAGGTGCTTTGAAAAGGGAAACATTGCGCTACCAGGCAATCAGTCATACCCACTGCTGGACCTGTCACCTGAGAAAATGAGAATCAAAACCTCACAGACTGGCAATTCTGCACTCCAGCAATACTTACCATAGCCAACACTTGGAAGCAACGAAAATGTCCATCAACAGAGGAGTGCACCAAGAAGCAGTGGTCCATGTACACAATGGAATATTACTCCAATAAAAAGTATAATTTAAATTTAAAATGAAATATAAGTAAGGAGACAGAAGCAATTGGGGGTTTATCCGGGCACATTCCTCTCTAATTTATAACCGAGGAACACCAGTGGCAGGAAGGTCTGTTTCCCTAGTACCAGCATGGGGAACGTAAAAAGACTGCCACACTCTGGCCGTTACCTGCAAAAGCAGCTTAAAACCTGTGTTAATGGTCACTTCATGTGAACAAGTACTGCATGGCTGTAAATGAGACCTGCCCACAAAATGCCTTGAGGGAGGTAATGGCCAATAAATTTCAAAATGTGACACATACTTTAAGAAAACACTTTGAAGAACTAAGCTGTAATCACAGTTTGAAAAATAAAATGGACATGCCTTAAAGCTTAATTTCAACGGATTATGAGACACACGCAAATTCAGCTACAAAGAGGTTTCAGCTGGTACACCTCAGAATAACCATCAGCAAGAAACCTATAAACAATAAATGCTGAAGTGTTTGTGGAGAAATGCATAACCTCAACTTTCAGTTGGACGTACCCTTGAAAGATCCACTAATGAGAATGGAGATGCCTTTAAAAGGTACACATTGAGCTACAATATCATTCAGCAGGCCCATTCCTGGACCTATAACCAAAGAAGACAGAATTGGAAAGGCACAGGAAGGCAAATGTGCACTGCACAGTATTACAATAGCCAAGATATGGAAGTAACCAAAAAGTCCAGCAACAGATGAGTGGACAAAGAAGAACTGGTACAAGTACAGACAAAATATTAGCCAAGGAAAAAAAGGACACATTGCCCTGTGCAGCACCGTAGATGATTCTAGATGTAATCACACAACCTGGAGTAAGTCAGAAAGAGACACATATCGTATGATATCACTTATAGGTGTTACCTAAAAATTGATACCAGTGAAGATATTCCCACAGAGAAGGGCTATCAGAGATTCATTAAACAAATTTATGGTTCACCAATGGAAAGGTGTGAGGATTGGATACATTAGGATATTGGGGTTAACAGACGTATACAAACACAGGTGAAATATATAATCACCAAAGACCTATGGAATACCAAGAGAAGACTATTCAACATTGTCATAACGTACATGGGATAAGGATCCCAGGAAGAATAGACATATGTTTATGTGTAAAAGAACCACATCTTGCACACCTAGAACAAGCCAAACCCTGTAATCAAACTTGCTGTGATAAAAAATAAAAATTAAATAAAAACAACGAACAAGAAGTAGTGAGACATAAACTTAAGGGGCTTTTTCCTGGCACATTCCATTCTAAGTTATAACCTAGAACACGACTTCCATTGAGGCTCTGTTGCCCTAGTAACAAGATTTGGTAAAGGAGAACTGCTGCCACCTTGTGGCCGTTTCACACAACAGCAGCTTTAATCCCAGCGCTAATGGTCAGTTGATATTCAAAATAATTTCAGGCCTGTAAATGACACCTGCCCTGAAAACAAATCCTGGGGTCATATATTGACCAAAAAATTCAAAAGACGTCCATATTTCAAACCGACAGTTTCAAGAGGCATAATTTATGCACATTTGGCTTCTGTTTCTTTTCCTTTCTTTTTTTGTTAAAAAAATGGGAACGGAAAAAGGCTGAACATCAGGAATTAATAAAGCCATGCAAGTCCAGTGTACGAAAACGTTCACCTCACAGCCGTCAGAATGATTATCAGCAAAAAAAGTCTAAAAGAATAAATGCTGAAGGGGTTTTAGAGAACTGTGTACCCTTTAGCTGCTGGTGGGATGAAACCTGGTAACAGCCAGTAGTGAGACCAGATTGGAGGTGCGTTTAAGGGTAAAAATGGAGCTACCATGTGATGTGGTAGGCCCACTCATGGGCCTATCACCTGAAGAGAGCAGAATCAAAAAGACACAGGCTGGCAATCCTGCACTGCAGCAACATGTACCATCCCAAGACCTGGAAGAAACCAAAATATCCATCAACAGAAAAATGCACCAAGAAGAAGTCGTCCATGTACACAGTGGAATATTAGCCATGAAAAAGCATGGAACAGTGCCGTTGGCACCACCATAGAAGGATCTACAGATAATCACCCAACATGAAGTAAGAAAGAAACCGAAAGACAGACATCCTATGACATCACTTATAGGTGTTACCTAAAAATTGATACCCATGAAATAATTTCCAAGAGAAGGACACACATAGATTCAGAAAACCAAATTTTTAACCAAATGGAAAGGTGTAAGGAATGTATGAATTAGGATATGGGGGTTAACAGACATGTACTAATACATATGAAATATATAATCACACAATACCTATGGAATACGAAGAGAGGTCTACTCAACACTCTATAATAACATACACGGGAAAGGATCCAAAGAGGAATAGACAGATACATTGATAGGATGAACCAGAGACTGTACACCTAGGAGAATCTACATTTTTATCAAATTTGCTCTGATAATTAATAAAAATTTAAAAAGCAAACAACAATTTAGGATATATATGCTCTTGGGGCTTTTCGCTGGCACATTCCACTCTAATTTGCTGCTTACTAACACAATTTCCAGGAAAGCTCTGTTGCCCAAAAACCCAGAGTTGGAAATGTAGAAATGCTGCCGCCTTGTGGCCGTTTCCCACAAGAGCGGCTTTAAACCCACTGCTAATGGTCACTTAACATTCAGAAGGACTCAGGGCTGTAAAGGACACCTGCCCTAAACAACTGTGCGGAGGTAGGGAATGGCCAAAAAAATTCAAAACTGCAAATTTTTCAAGAAAATAATATGAAGAGGTTAATTTGGCTCACTCTCTTAAAAAAAGGAAAATGGATAAAAGCTCAACCTCAGTAATTATTAGACTCATGCAAATCTAATCTACAAAAAGGTTTCAACTCACACCAGTCAACTGGCCATCAGCAAAAAGACTACAAACAATAAATACTGAAGAGGTTTTAGAGAACACTGTACCCTCTAGCTTCTGGTGAGATGTAAAATGGTAACAGCCAATAATGAGAACAGAAGGGAGCTGCAATTAAAATAAAAATTGAGGTACCATTCAATCCAGCAGTCACACCACTGGGCCTCTCACCTGAGACCTGAATCGAGAAGACCCGGGCTGCAAAATCTGCACTGCAGCCTTATTCACAATAGCCAAGACAGTGAAGCAACCAAAATGTCCATCAACAGATGAACAGATAAAGAAAAAGTGGTCTATTTATACAACAGAATATTAGCCATGGAAAACAATGAAACACTGCCATTTGAGGCACCATAGATGAGCTTGGAGATAATCACAGAACATGAGGTAAGTCAGAAAGCAAAAACCTATATCCTATGATATCACTTATAGGTGTTAACTAATAGCTAACACAAATGAACATATTTCCAGAGAAAGACACTCACAGACTTAGAAGTATGCTTATCTAAAAGGATAGGTGGGGTGAATGGAAAAATTAAGATTAGGGTTACCATACGTGTACAAATACCTATTAAATACATATATCAAAAGACCGACCATATAGCAAGTGAGGTCTATGGAACTGTGGAGACGTCCCAATCACCTGACCGCCCTCCGACCTGCCGTGAATTGGAGACTGAGACCAGGCACGCCTCTCTCCTTCTCCATTCACTCAGGGACAGACTGGGGGTCATGGGAACCTCAGAATCGAAACCAGATTCTAAGACACCCCTGGGGTGTCTCCTAGCCAATTTTACAGCCCTCGGTTTCTCCCAAGTTCTCCGTTGCCGACGGCTTATTTTCTATTCCACTGTGGCCAGGCCACAATATCCTCTAGACAATCAATCCAAATGGCCTCCTGAAGGGACTTTCAATTTTAACATCCTCCGTGATCTAGATAATTACTGCCGCAGGATGGGCAAACGATCCGAGGTCCCCTATGTTCAGGCCTTCTGGTATTTACGCTCCCGCCCCTCCCTCTACGTCGATTGTTCCACTTCCCAGATCTTTCTTGCCAAACAGACATCTCCTACATCCAAGCCCCTAATTTCCTTTGATGATGACTCCTCTCCACTAGGAGACCCACCCGAATCTTTCGCCTCTCCCCCCTCCAGAGCTCCTCTCCAGCCTCCACCCAACCCTGAAGCGGTCCCTCCTCATCCCGCAGCCGCTCCGGCCCATCCAACCACTCCCCCGCCTCCCTCAACGGTTTCTCCTCCCTCGCCCCTTGCTTCGCCAATTAGTGCACATACACGCTCTCACGACTCCCAAGATCCAAATCTCCTCTGCTCTCTGAGGGAGATAGAAGGAGCGGAAGGATTAGAGTTCATGTTCCCTTTTCCCTCCAAGTTCTCTCTCAAATAGAAACGCGATTAGGCTCCTTTTTGGCCGACTCTTCCCACTACATCAAATAATTTCGCTACCTCTCTGAAGCTTACGATCTAACCTGGTATGATATCTCCGTGATCCTATCTTCTACTCTGACCCCTGATGAGAGGGAAAGAGAATTCAAACTGCTGCCTGAAACCATGCAGATCAGGTTCACCTTACCGACAACTCCATGCCTGTCGGAGTGACTGCTGGACTTATCAGGATGGCCAAGATGGCCGTCATAAACACGACCTCATGATCCAGTGCCTCCTGGCTGGCATGCAGGCTGCTGCTCATAAGGTAGTCAATTTTGAAAAACTAAAGAGATAATCCAAGAACCTAACGAAAATCCAGCTATCTTTCTCAATCGCCTTACAGCGGCCTTAACTTTCTACACCCAGCTGGATCCCGACACCCCGGCAGGGGCAGCGGTCCTAGCCACCCATTTTATCACCCAATCAGCCCCGGACATCCGAAAGAAATTAAAACGGGCAGAAGATGGCCCTCAAACCCCTATTCGAGATCTGGTAAAGATGGCCTTTAAAGTCTACAATGGCCGTGAGGATTTGGCAGGATCCAGCTGACAGGCTCGGATGCACCAGAAGGTGGCCCTCCAAACCCAACCTCTTGTAGCCGCCCTAAGGCCGGCCATCTCCCATGTATCACAGCATCCATGGGGTCCGCAAAAGGCAACCCCGCCGGGGGCCTGCTTCAAATGCAGAAAAGAAGGCCACTGGGCTCGCCAATGTCCCAATCCCCGACCTCCTTCTAAGCCCTGTCCCAGCTGCGGGCTAACGGGCCACTGGAAGAGCGACTGCCCTACGACTGGCCCTCTCTCAGCATCTCCACGTGGGGGGCGGGCCGACCCAACGGCATTACCACTCGAACTGCTGGGATTGGCTGACGACTGACGGCACCCAGACTCGAAGGCCCCCATCACCCTCACCGAGCCCAGGGTAACGCTACAGGTAGCGGGTAAGTCCATCTCATCTCTGGTGGACACGGGGGCTACCTATTCGGTCCTGCCTACTTATTCCGAGCCAGTTTCTCCTTCCCAGATCTCGGTCATGGGTATTGATGGCAAACCATCCTTCCCACTCCAGACCGGTCCACTCCCATGTCATATCGAAGGACTCCCTTTTACTCATTCCTTCTTAGTCATACCATCCTGCCCAGTTCCCTTGCTAGGCCGAGATGTCCTTTTCCACTTAGGGGCCTCCCACCAGCTGGTTAGACTTGACCCTAAGGTCCCCTCCTCCCAACTCCTGCTTCCTCTTCTCGGCCTGTCTCTAGAACCCTCCCCCTCCTATCCCCCTCTTCCAATCACACCAACCCCATCCCCAATCCCCAAGTCTGGGATACTTCTAAGCCCATAATAGCAACACACCATTCCCCCGTCCTCATCCGCCTAAAGGACCCCTCCAAATTTCCATCAAGGCCCCTATTTCCCATCTCGGAGACTCACCTTAGGGGCCTACGACCTATTATCACCAGACTCCTAAGCCAGGGACTCCTTATCCCCACTGACTCTCCCTGAAACACCCCCATCCTGCCTGTCCGCAAGACCTCTGGGTATTATCGCCTAGTCCAGGACCTCCTACTAATCAATGAAGCCATAATCCCTCTCCACCCAGTAGTAACAAACCCATACACCTTGCTCTCCCATATCCCCCCATCCACAACCCACTTTACGGTTCTGGATCTCAAAGATGCCTTTTTCACTATTCCCCTACATCCCGACTCCTATTTCCTCTTCGCCTTTACCTGGACGGATCCGCATACTCATACTTCCAGTCAGCTCACCTGGACGGTTCTTCCCCAGGACTTCCGCGACACTCCTCACCTCGGTCAGGCGCTGGCACGGGACCTCACTTCCTGCTCCGGTACCCCCAGCACACTCCTTCAATATGTACATGACCTCCTCCTTTGCAGCCCATCTCTCAGCCCCTCAAGACAACATACTGCAGATCTCCTCAATTACCTTGGCTCTCGCGGTTATCGGGTCTCCCCAGACAAGGCTCAGTTATCTGTATCTTCTGTAACCTACCTGGGGCTCCATCTTACCCCCACCACAAAAGGTCTAACAGCCGATCGCACCCGGATTATCCGTGAACTCCAGCCTCCGGAAACAGTGGAACAAATTCTCTCCTTTTTGGGCCTTATAGGATTTTTCCGACACTGGATCCCTAACTTTGCTCTCCTCGCTAAACCCTTATATCTAGCCGCTAAGGAAACCCCTCAAGGACCCCTCACCTCTCCTTCCGCCGTTCAACAGGCCTTTGTCACCCTCCGTAACGCTCTGATATCTTCTCCTCCCCTTTCTCTGCCCAACCCAAACCGACCTTTTCACCTTTTTGTGGATGAACGGGCCGGAATAGCCACTGGACTCCTTGCCCAGCCTGTAGGGCCGTCCTACAGCCCCGTGGCTTACCTCTCCAAACAGCTAGACCCAACCATTCGGGGATGGCAACCATGCCTTCGGGCCCTAGCAGCAACAGCCAAACTGACCAAACACTACAGATACTCAACCACACAGGAATAGGTAACATCTCCGACTGCTTTCTATGTGCCTCGCTTGGCCGTCCACCCTTGGCTGCTGTCCCACTCGACCAGCCCTTCAATTCTACTTCCTACACATCCCAAAACCCACATTTTTCCCCGTTAAAAGTCCCCATATTCCTCGATTCAAAAAAAATCTCACTATCTGTTACGGCAGCCGCCCAAATCTACCTGATACTGGGTTTCTTTGCAACACATCCCTTACGGTAAACACATCAATTGAAGCACCACCAGGCATGTTTTTGTGGTGCAATGGTTCCCTCACAAAAGAGATCCAATTCTTCCTCCCCCTTCCCATGTATCCCCGTTACTCTCGTCCCACAACTCACACTGTATAGCCAAGACGAATATTCCTCGCTAATCACGCCGCCCTTTACCCGACAAAAAAGAGCTATCTTTCTTCCTCTGGTCGCAGGCATCTCTCTCGCCTCCTCCCTGGTCGCTGCAGGCCTCGGGGGGGCGGGGGGGAGCTCTAACACATAGTGTTTCAACATCCCGCGACTTAGAACATAAACTCCAGCTAGCCATTGAAGGCTCCGCCGCCTCCATCTCCTCTCTCCAGCGCCAAATCACCTCCATAGCCCGAGTCGCTCTCCAGAATCGACGAGCCCTGGATCTCCTGACGGCCGACAAAGGAGGTACCTGCCTCTTCCTACAGGAGGAATGCTGCTGTAAACGCCCTCCATCGCTTAAGAGAAGAACTCCAACGCAAACACCAACAGTCCGCCTCCCCAACTCCCGATTGGTGGCGATCCACCCTCTATACCTGGCTAACACCAACCTGAGGCCCCTTAATCTGTATCTTGCTCATGTTTGCCCCGTTTTCTTAGGTTCGTTCGCCGGCGCATGGAGGAAGTCTCTCGGGTGGCCACAAACCAAATGTTCCTCGGTCCTTACACCTTGCTTCCTACAGAACCCCCCACTGGTCTCCCCTAAGCCTCGGACCTCTGGTCGCCCGACTCCCCTTTCGTCGCCCCCATTCAGCATGAAGTAGCCAGAGATCGGAACGCCGCCCCATTACACCAAAGATGTCGGGATGTAAGGCCAACTGGCCCGAGGCAGGGGAACGCAATCAGATTCACAGGTTGCATCAGACCGAAACTCTCCGGACCACCCAGTTCCAGAAACTGACCTGGGGGCTTTCCACCCGGCCCAGCCTTCCCGCCTTTCGAGGGACGGGACTAGCGGTCCCAAGACTGATGGAACCGGCACCAGATAGTGCCACGACACCCGAAGAGACCACCAGATAAGGAATTCCCTGCGCCCTCCCAGATTCACCACACCCCTTTCCCTTCTTCCCCTATAAAATCTTGCCCAGCCCTCGCCCGGGGGCGACTTCTCTGGCCCCTTTCTCTCGGACCAGTGAACCTCGCCCGGGAGCTCCCCCTAATAAAGCTCACTTGAAGCTTTCCTCTGTTTCGCGATGCCGTTTGTTAAGATCCGACCTTACACTTACACATCAAGGATGGCTCTGAGCTGAATTTCTGCAAAACAAGACTATCCCGTGCAAAGAACCACCCAGTAGAGCTTTGTATCCCATCAGCTACAGAAGAGAATGGCTGCCGGCTACTGAAAGCCAGCAGCATTTACAACTTAACTCCCATGGCCTCTGCAGTGGTACGTGTGAGTTTTCTGTTTCTGCCCCTGTACCAAACAGCTCTGGTGTAACTCCTCGTTCCTTCCTCCACCCACCCCCACCAACCCCTGTCCCCTTACCTGCGGTCCGCAGCCCTCCGCTCCGCGCTCGGATGCCGCTGGGGTGCCAGGGACCAACGGGACGGGTCGTTCCCAGCCGCCGGGCGCTGGCTCCCTAGACTCCCTCCGCTCCGCGCTCGGATGCCGCTGGGGTGCCTGGGACCCACGGGACGGGTCATTCCCAGCCGCCTGGCGCTGGCTCTCTAGACCCCCGCCGGCTCGCTTGGCGCCGACGGGGAGGAGCCCCAAGGACGCCCCGCGCCAGGTGCGCTCTGGCCGGGACGCCCACTTCCGGGACACTCTCTTCCGGGAGAGGCGCGCAGACCGCCGCCGCGCTCAGGTGACCCGCAGCCAATGCCGAGCAAGACCCGCCCCGTTAGGCGCAGCAGGATCTCGGCGCTCCAGGCACGGTCGCCGGGGGACGGGCGTCTCCTCTCCTGAGAGGCAGCTAGCGATGCCCCGGGGCGCGGGCCCCTGCGGCGCGGAGACCGCTCCAGGCTGGACTCACCGACACCAACGCCGCCAGGAGGAGCGCTTGGCGGGACTCGGCAAACAACCCAATGTTTTAAATGGAAAAAGGACTTCAAAAGACCCTTCTCCAGATAAGACATACAAATGGTCAGCAAGCACATGAAGAGATGTTAATCGTCATTAGTCGTGATGAAATGCAAGTTAACACCACAACGCCGACCCCTCCACACACTAGAACGCCTACAATCAAGAAAGCTAAAAATAACAAATGGCAAAAATTTAGAGAAACGGATACAGAATTTTCCATAGGGAAAATGAATAACTTCCGGAGGTGGATGCTGAAAATATTTGTACAACAACATGAATGTAGTTAATGCCATAGAACCGTATGCTCAAAATGATTTAAATGGTAAATGTTATGTGGGGGGTTTTAACATAATTTAGCCCCTGCTTTATACCAGACCCCAGAGTCGAAGCTTCTCATCCATTTTCTCACTTTTACTTAACCTCCTAGGATCTTCACACTCCCATTTAACAGACGAAGCTGAGCCTGAGAGGTTAAACTAAGTGACTTGCCCAAGGCTCACTCGGCCAAGTCTACACTGTTCAATGTTGCTGTATTTACTGAACACCTACTAGAACACCTACTGAGCAATACCTCCAGCACCTGCCAGAGACATTGTGGAAAGACCAGAATGAACGGGGGCTGAAAGCAGATTACAAAACATGGGTAGATCCTGGGGCCCTGCTCTCAAACACTGAAGTTTCTTGGAGTGGAGGGGATGGCTTGTGGAGCCTTTTATTCCACCCCACCGCACCCCCACAGAGGAGGGAAGCAGCTGGCCTGATACTGAATATTAGCTCAGCTGGGAGGAGTCCTGGGGCTTTGAAGAAGGCATCTCCTGCCCCACTCCCCACATTGCCCCCTAGAGTCCAGTATGTGGGCACAAGCATCCCTGTGGCGGGGCAGGAGGCACATCTCATGGCACCCCTCTCCTCCCGCCCTGCAGTAATGACACTGTACCCATACACCTGCCAGGACAATGAACTCTCCTTCTCTGAGGGCACCATTATCTGCATCACCCGCCACTACTCCTATGGCTGCTGTGAGGGCACCGGCTCAGAGGGGTCTGGATTCTTCCCCGGGAACTATGTGCAGCCCAGCTGCTGACAGCCTGGGATCTCTGGGATGCTGACCCAAGCACCGCCTTGAGTGAGCCTCGAGTCCCACACCAAAGCCTGCTCCAGTCAAGACTGGACCAGCCCAGCACGCTTCCTGGGCTGTGAGCTGTGTCTGTTCCTTCCCCCCATTGCAGTGGGAAGGCGTCCTGGTAAAGACAGAGAAGGTACCCAGAGGCCTGCTGGAGACAGGAAAGAACTGGAAGCCAAGAAGTTTGGTGACCTTACCCACAGGGAACCCTTACGCCATGCAAGACAGGGTCTCCAGCTGCAAGTGCCAACTTTGAATAAAATTCTGATGACCTCCTGATGATTGCCCTGCAGGGCTAGCGGGCCGAGGGACTGAAAGGCAACACACTTGTAAGGCTCCCGCTAGTTGAGCCTCCTCTCCCTGCCCTAAGCAGCAGTATCTCCCATCTCCTCGGTGCTCACTGAGCCCTCCACACTAGACCCCTGTGCCCCTCTGCGAAGGTGGGCCGCACCCTGCTCTTTTGCCTGTTGCCTGCTTTGTTATGTATTCAGTCTTGGTTCCCCAGGCTGGGCACTCCTCCAAGAGTGGGGACCAGCTCCCTCACTTAAGTGGGGCTCTCTGAGAGCAGAGATCACCTCGCCCTCATCCCCCAGACGGCAGCGTGAGACACCTCGCTCACCTCCGCCCCTTCACCTCCTTCACAGCTCTGAAACTCCAAAAGAAGGAGGTGGGCCTTGGGTTTCCACTGGCTCTGCTTTACAGCATCATGGCTTTCTGTTCCATACGGGAGGAGGGGGACTCAAAAGGGCCCAGTCAGTGGGGCGACTTTGGTTAACTCCCTGGTTTCTTGCTGCATAGACGAGGCTGGGGTGCAAGGAGACATCTTCGGGCTCTGTGAGGTCCCTGGCTGGCCAGACCCGAGCCCCGGGACAGTGTGCTACCTCTTTCCACCAACAGGAGGTGACTGTTCCCTCTAGCTTTTTATCCTGTGGGGATGCTAACAGGGTGGGGGTGCTGGGGGCAAGGAGTGTAGTGTAGAGTCACAGTAGGTAAAGCAAGATCTAGGCCTGGGAACGTCGGCAGGGAGCACCTCTCTCTGTGGGGAGTCCGATGCGGGGGAGGTCGGGGGGTACATTTCGGGGCCTGGGTCCTCTGGACAGAAGACTGGAGGAGGGAGGCCACGCAGCCCAAGGCAACAGTTAACCACAACCTGGCGGGACATGTTCCTTCTCGACCCTGACAGGGAACCCCGTCCTCCCAACTGAGAGGACAAGGTTTGTGGAAACACTGCTGCCTGAACAGATATGCATGCCACGCTGCTGCGGCCAGACTCCAGAATTCGCTTGCAGTGGAACTGGGGGAGGCAGCTGAGCTCGGTTAACTGCACAGATGGGGACAGCTCCCAACTCCCTCCTCCAGTCCCCAAATGGACCAACCTGGGATTCCGGGAAATCCTGGAGGGATATACCAAAACGAAAGGGAAAGGGAGTAATACAACTAGCTTTCTCTTTCCCGACCCCCACCGCCCCACCCCCTCCCCGCCCGGGTGGCCCCTGCAGGCCACGTCCTCAGCACCTGATGCAGGTGTAGGCGCACTTCGGTGGAGGTTTCCCAGGGCACCACCCTGGCGCGGAAGGAGCTGGGCTCAGCCTTCTGCGCCTCCTGCATAAGGCGGTGCATGGGGTAGCGCTGGCGCGGGAAGGCCACGTCGCCGCCTGCCAGCAGCCCCATGGGGCAGAAGTCGTTGGCGCCGTCGCTCACGTAGAAAAGGCGCTCGAAGGGCACGCCGTCGTGGGCCTGCTCGCGCAGATAGTCGCTGAGCACCTTGTGCTGGCACATGTTGGCGGGGCAGCGAGCGCAGCTGTGCGCGTGGAAGGGCCGCAGCGCCAGCAGTCCCCAAGGGTCGGGCCCCGACGGGTTGCTGAAGATGCGGCAGAACAGGCCGTGGTGGCCGGCGGCGCGCAGCGCACTCTCCACGCCAAAGGTGTTGGCGTCTGAGATGAGAATAACCTCAAAGCAGGCTCCCTGCTTGGCCACAAACTGCAGCAGCTCGCCCGTGCCGGGCGACAGGGGGATGGCCTCGTAGATGGTGCGTAAGTCCCACGGCCGCACGCCCTGCTCGCCCAGGTACTGGAAGACGCGCTGCATGTACTCGTTGTAGAAGCCCTCGCGCTAGGTGGCACGCAGGCTCTCGGGCAGCCGCTGGCCTGCCGCGGCACGCGCATGACGGAGTCGTCGCTGTTTTCGTCCACGATAGTCTCGTCCAAGTCAAAGGTCAGGAGGAAGCGTGGCGCGCCGGGCGCAGCCATCCCGCTGTCCTCTACCAGCTTTGTCCTGAGCGACCAAATCCTTCTGTGGTCACCAAAGAGTCCCTCAGAGGAAAGGGGGACAGGACCTCTGAGCTTCTCCTGCAGGGTGGGGAGCGGCGGCTGCGGAGGTCTGTCCCGGCTGAGTCTGGAGTGTCGAGAGTGGGGAGAGGGCCGAGCTGAGGTATTTGGGCGCAGGATGGAGGGGTGCTCACGGGAATTGGAGAGGACGCTGCGTCTTATCCATCCCCGGATTTCTGGGCTCCAACTCTCACGAGTCCTTCCAGTCCAGAGGGTCCATGAATGCTGTGCATCTGGGCCGTTCCCTCCACTTGCCCCCCATCCCCATGTTATGTGTTTTTAAACACAATTTAAAAAATGAATGAAGCACTGATAATCCATGTTACAACATGGATAAACATTGAAAACATTCTAAGTCAAAGAAGTCATACTGAAAAGGCCACTCATATCACAACCATCTTGTGTGCTTTACATCCACGGCAGTTTTGAAAATAAGGGGATGGGACTTCCCTGGTGGTCCAGTGGTTAAGACTCTGAGCTCCCAATGTAAGGGGCACAGTTTCGATCCTTGGTCAGGGAACTAAAATCCCGCGTGCACAGTATGGCCAAAAAATAAAATAAAATAAACGTCATTGGCCTGGTTTGGATCATAGCACCGTCCTTGAACCCATCAGAGCACCCATAGGATGGAACATGGGAGTGGCTAAATGTGGATCATATGCCCATCTTCAAGGTGGGTGGAACATAGCATCAGCCCTCTGGAACTGTTTGGACTGGAAACAGGTAAGAAGTTCCCAAAGAAAAGCTGAGGTTCTGGACTTTGGCATGAGAACAGATGCTGGATTGGGGAAAGCGGCAGATTCCACATCACTGACGGCCCACTGCACAGCTGTGGGATCTGAAGGCCAAGGAAGGAAGGGGCTGATTTAGGGTCAGGGGCTGCAGCCACCCATCCAGTGCTCTTGCTGTCCGTCCACAACAGCAAGAACCTCTTCCTCTTGCAAAAGGCACAGCCCTCCTTGATGTCTCTGGTGGTGGGAGCCCAGGAGTCACACCTGCCCCCTGGCCACATGACTCACCCATCCCCCAAGAACAATACTGCTCATTTATCCAGTCTCCTCCCTCCTTTACAAAGAGCAGAGACTAAATGCTATGGTGGTTAGGAAATTCTTGCTCAATGAAGCAGTGGGAGGCTCAAGGATTATGCCGTATCATGGAATCCATCATTGGCAGCTTTCAGAGACCACATGGGTGCACGTGGCTCTCCAAGACCATGCAGCCTCAGTGTAAAACTGTCCATTGGGTGGCCCAGTTGCTCCCGTATCTTTGACTCTTAATGAGTATGAATATCAAATTTTGTTACAGCTGGAAGCCCAAAGGATTGCAAGGCCATGGTCTGCCGTATGGTTGTTGTGTCAGGGACACACTCAAATGTTTAGACGGTTATTACCTCGCTTGGCAGGCTATGGGCCTGTGAGAGGGGGAGGCCCTTTTCTCAACCACAAGGATGTTAGTAACTGAAACATCCCAAAGGGCTGTCTGTGCTGCCCAGGTAGCTGTTCAATTGCCCAGCAGCAAGGTCAGCTCAGTAATTGGCCACAGGGGCTTGACAGGGACCAGACTGGCCTGAGCTGGAGGACCACAGATGACTGCCTGGATGGTCAGAGGTCAAGGGCTGTCCTGAGACTTGATGTCTATTGATGCCCACTCAGATGGGACAAAGGATGCCTGCAGTCCCAGGAGGGCCCCAGCAGCCCTCAGGAGGCAGCATCTGGGGGCTGGTAGGTCGCTGCACCAAGTTCTGTATAAATTCATAACATGACCATGGAGTGAGCTCAGTCAGGCCTGTGCTGGACCCAGGCTGCCCAGGCCAAGTGGGGCCAGCACTACTCTTTAAAGTTCAGATGATAGGAGGAAACCCTGTGGGCTTCTGAGGCCCTAACAGCCGTTGACTGAGGTTGAGGTGGATTTGAAACAGTCAGTGACCAGAGCAGACGTTTCGTTCTTCTGCTCTCAGGTTCCAGGATGGGGGTAGATAACCAGCGGCCCAGGTGAACCCCCACTCGTGAGTGACCCCGGGCAAGTCCTGTCCGTCCTACAGGACTCAGAGGTGTGGGGTTAGGGGGGCCGTGGGCCAGTTGTGCTTAACACTAACCCACTAACCCTAACGCCCAAATCTCTACTGTTCACTCCCTAACCCTAACCTCCTCATCTCTAATCCTAAACCCTAAGGCTCCTAACCCCTAGCCCCTAGATACTCGACCTTGACCTGTAAACTCCTAACCCTTATCCTGACCCTGACTCAGACCATCTAACCTGACCCTCTAACCCTGACCCTCTAGCCTGCATCCTTTAACTCTAATCCCTCAAAACCTGGGCTCAGCTGACTGGCTCCATCCAGAGGTGAAGCAGGACCTGTCTTTGGGCCCCCACTGCCTCTGCCCTCTCCTCCCCCCAGGAACCAGAAAGTCTGGGTTGTTGGACTCTCCTGACCAGAGGAGCAGCTGCTCATGGTCTACCTGCGCCCACACGCCCCTCCTCTGGGGCCCTTGGCCTCTGGACTGTCTGACCTTCAGTCCACCTTCAAGAGCCCGGAGACAAATCCAGGTGAGACGCCTGCTTCATTGGCACAGGTGGGACCTGGTCCCCATCCTCACAGCCCGGCCAGAAACCTTTGTGCACACTGTGTCATGAGGCTGCCTGTCCCCAGCCAGCTGGAGGGGTTGGGAGTCAGATGGGGAACCGAAGTGTCCTTGAGGTTGGAGTGTGGGCAGGACAGGGTAGGAGGGGTGAGAGGTGAGGTGTCATCATTCCCAAACCAGGCAGGGAGTGTGTGCCGTGTTTGCATTTCGGACAGTGAAGAGTATGTCAGATGGAGGCTCTGAAGTAGCACACCTTGCAGGCCAACCTACTAGGGCAGTTCTTCCCTAAGCCAACGGGTGGCGCAAAACAACGCAACAAACTGTACATATATCCTTATAATGAATCTGGCAACTGGAAAGGAAACGTCACAGGTCATGGCAACTGAGACACGAGGAGCCCATCCCGCCCGCCCAGCCTTGCGCAGTCTGGAGGTGGAGCCGGGGTAGGCTGGACAGGCAGCTCCCGGCTAGGGCCTGGGCCGGAGAGCCCCAGGAGGCATGGCAACCCGCAGACAATTTCCAGAGCCCACTGCAGCCGAGAGACGTTCCCTACAGAACAGCCTGGGGCCCTGTGTGTCCACCCTGCACACAGCACGACCCCGTCGACCCCTGGGCTTCATTCACGGCTGTCTGGCCACCCCTCCCCTCACTCCCTGAGTGCCTGAGCCCCCAGGGCCCCCTTGGCCGAGCCTTCTCTGCACACCTGGCTCTCCTGACTATCCCTGCCTCTCTGAGCACACCGTGTCCTTCCCTGGGGTCTGCGGGTCTGGCTAAGGGTTCCCCCTTGACCCCGGGTAGGCACCCCAGCCAACGCTGACGCTTGCCTTTCCTGCAAGATGGCCCCCTCAGTCTCACCAACTCCAAACTGTGTTGCATTTACTTCTGGGAAAGAGGGAATGAAGAGGAAGCCCCATTCCGGCCTCACACAAGGTGCGTGCTAACCTTGTGGACCCAAGGGACCACCACAAAGAGGCTGGAAGCCTGGCAGAGGCACAGCCCCTACCGTTACCCCTGTTCCTCGGCCCACCTTCTCTCTTCCACCATCAAACCCCTCAGCCGCCACCAGAGGAAAAATGTGGGCCTAATCCTGTCACTCTGGTTCCAAAACTGTTCTGTCTATAAAACGAAGTCAAAGCTAGCTGTCTGGCCACCCTTGCAGCCCCTCTGAGATGCGTCCTCCCCGCGAGCCAGGCACCCAGCCCCTTTCCCTGCCCCCTGCCCCCACACTCCTCTAGAGCAAGCTCCGTCCATCCCGCTCCTTCAGTTCAGCTCAGCTGCCACCTCCACTGACTCCGCTAACCTTAGTTACTGAGAGTATCAGGGCCTTGTTTAGAACCAGTGTCAGGGCTTCAGGTAGGGACAGCGTCAGACCCTGACGTAGGGAGAGCGACAGGGCCTGAGTGAGGCCTATCATCAGGCCCTTAGCTGGGGACACTGTCAGGTCATGACTCAGGAGCAGCATCAGGGCCTCTGTAGGATCAGCATTACGGTCTTAGTTAAAGACATGATCAGGGCCTGAGTTAGGCGGAGTGTCAAGGCCTCAGTTAGGGATAGCTTCAGGGCCTGTGTTAGGGACAGCCTCACGGCTTTATTTAGGGCCAGCATCAGGGCTGACTTAGGCATAGTGTCAAGACTTTGGTTAGACATGGGGCATTAGACATTAGCTCAGGAGAGTTGTCAGGCCTTTAGTTATTGCCGGCAGTAGGGCCTGCATTACAGACAGCTTCCGGGCCTTACTTACAAACAGTGTCAGGGCCCTATGGATGACTAGTCAGGGACTTAGTTGGGGACAGCATTAGGGCTTCAGGTAGGGTATGAGGCAGGACATTAACTACGGACTGAGTCAGGTTACGGGCTATGGATAAAATCAGGAACGTAGCAAGGGACAGTTTGAAGGCCTTAGTTACTGAGAGCACCTGGGCCTTCTTTAGGACCAGCGTCACAGCCTTCGGTAGGGACAGTGTCAGGGCAAGGCCTAGGAAGAGCATGAGGGCCTCTATAGGATCAGCATCAGGGTCTTGGTTAAAGACATTCTCAGGGCCTCACTTAGGGACAGGCTCAGGATCTCCCTTAGGGACGTCAAGGCTCACTTAGGGACAGTTTCAGGAACTTAGTAAGAGACAGGACAGGATATATGCTAAGGATACTGTCAGAACTTTAGATATTGACAGCAGCAGGGCCTTTGTTAGGGACACTGTCAGGGCCTGAGATAGGACTAGCATCAGTACCTCTGTTAGGAACAGTGTCAGGGCCTATTGTAGGTGTAGTATCAGGGCCTTATTTAGGGACAGTGTCAGGGCCTGAGTTAAGTGTAGCTTCAGGGCCTTAGTTAGGAATAGTGTCAAGGCCTTAGTCAGGGTCACTGTCACGGCCTTAGTTAGGGTTAGCATCAGAGCCTTCGTTGGGTGTAATGTCAGGGCCTCAGTTAGAAGTAGTGTCAGGGCCTTAGTTAGGGACAGTCTCAGGGCCTTGGTTAGGACTAGCATCAGAGCGTTTGTTACGTATAATGAGAGGACCAGAGTTAGGAGGAGAGTCAGGCCTTTAGATAGGGACACTGTCAAAGCCTTACTTAGGGACAGTATCACGGCCTGAGTTAGTAGTGGTGTAAAGGGCTTAGTTAAGGACAGTGTCAGGGCAAGGCCTAGGAGGAGCATAAGGGCCTCCGTAGGAGCTGGGGCCAGAGCTGGGGCTTGGACTGGGGCTGGGGCTGGAGCTGGGGCTAGGGCTAGAGGCTTATTTAGGAATAGTGTCAAGGCCTTAGTTAGGGTCACTGTCAGGGCCTTAGTTAGGGTTACCATCAGATCCTTCGTTGGGTATAATCTCAGGACCTGAGTTAGTAGCAGTATCACAGCCTTAGTAAGGGACAGTGTCAGGGCCTTGGTTAGACGGAGCCTCAGAGCCTTTGTTATGTATAATGGCAAGGCCAGAGCTAGGAGGAAAGAAAGACCCGTAGTTAGCAACACTGTCAGGGGCTTAGTTAGGGATAGTATCACGGCGTGAGTTAGTAGTAGTGACAAGGCCTTAGTTAAGCACAGTGTCAGGGCAAGGCCAAGGAGGAGCATAAGGGACTCTGTAGGATCAAGGACTAGGGCTGCGGCTGGGGCTGTGGCTAGGGCTAGGGCTAGGGCTAGGGCCTTACTTAGGAATAGTGTCAAGGCCTTAGTTAGGGTCACTGTCAGGGCCTTAGTTAGGGTTAGCATCAGAGCCTTTGTTAGATATAAGGTCAGAGCTTGAGTTAGAAGTAGTGTCAGGGCCTTAGTGAGGGACAGTGTCAGGTCCTTGGTAAGGACGAGCATTAGAGCCTTTGTTATATATAATGGCAGGGCCAGAGTTAGGAGGAGAGTCAGGCAATTAGTCAGGGACACTGTCAGGGACTTATTTAGGGACAGTGTCACGGCCTGAGTTAGTAGTAGTGTCAAGGCCTTAGTTAAGGACAGTGTCAGGGCAAGGCCTACGAGGAGCATAAAGGCCTCTGTAGGAGCTGTGGCAGGAGCTGGGGCTGGCACTGGGACTGGGACTGGGGCTGGGGCTGGGGCTGCGGCTGGGGCTAGGGCTAGGGCTAGGGCCTTACTTAGGAATAGTGTCAAGGCCGTAGTTAGGGTCACTGTCACGGCCTTAGTTAGGGTTAGCATCAGAGCCTTCCTTAGGTATAATGTCAGGGCCTGAGTTAGAAGTAGTGTCAGGGCCTTAGTGAGGGACAGTGTCAGGGCCTTGGTTAGGACGAGCGTCAGAGCCTTTGTTATATATAATTGCAGGGCCAGAGTTAGGAAGAGAGTACCGCCCTTACTTAGGGACAATATCAGTGCCTTTGATAAGAACAGTATCATGGCCTTGGGTCTAAATTCAGGGCCTGAGTTAAGCATAGCATCAGGGCTTTAGCTGCCATAAGAGGCTCGACTTTAGCTAAAGACAGGGATAAGTTATGATCTAGGTATACTGTCAGGACATGACCCAGGTATAGTGTCAACACCTTAGTTACTGAGAATATCGGGGCCTTGTTTAGAACCAGTGTCAGGGCTTCAGGTAGGGACAGCGTCACAGCCTGACGTAGGAGGAGCGACGGGGCCCGAGTAAGGCCTAGCATCAGGTCCTTAGCTGGGGACACTATCAGGACATGACTCAGGAGCAGCATCAGGGCCTCTGTAGGATTAGCAATACGGTCTTAGTTAAAGACATGATCAGGGCCTAAGTTAGGTGGAGTGTCAAGGCCTCAGTTATGGATAGCTTCAGGGCCTGTGATAGGAATGGCCAAAGGGCTTTATTTAGGGCCAGCATCAGGGCTGACTTAGGGATAGTGTCAGGACCTTGGTTCGAGATGGGTCAGTAGATTAGCTCAGGATAGTGTTAGGCCTTTAGTTATTGCCGGCAGCAGGGGCTGCTTTAGGGACAGCTTCCAGGCCTTACTTACAAACACTGTCAGGGCCTTAGTGATGACTAGTCAGGACCTCAGTTAGGGACAGCATTAGTGCTTCAGGTAGGGTAAGTGGCAGGACATTAACTATGGACTAGGGATAAAGTCCGGAACGGAGCGAGGGACACTTTGAAGGCCTTAGTTATCGAGAGCACCTGGGCCTTCTTTAGGACCAGTATCACGGCCTTCGGTAGGGACAGTGTCAGGGCAAGGCCTAGGAGGAGCATAAGGGCCTCTGTAGGATCAGCATCAGGGGCTAGGGATGGGGATGGGGATGGGGATGGGGATGGGGATGGGGATGGGGATGGGGATCGGGTAGGGGAGGGCAAGGGCTAGGGTTAGGGCTAGGGCCTTACTTAGGAATAGTGTCATGGCCTTAGTTAGGGTCACTGTCGAGGCCTTATTTAGGGTTAGCATCATAGCCTTTGTTAGGTATATTGTCAGAGCTTGAGTTAGAAGTAGTGTCAGGGCCTTAGTGAGGGACAGTATCAGGTCCTTGGTAAGGACGAGCGTTAGAGACTTTGTTATGTATAATGGCAGGGCCAGAGTTAGGAGGAGAGTCAGGCAATTAGTCAGGGACACTGTCAGGGACTTAGTTAGGGACAGTATCACGGCCTGAGTTAGTAGTAGTGTCAAGGGCTTAGTTAAGGACAGTGTCAGGGCAAGGCATAGGAGGAGCATAAAGGCCTCTGTAGGACCTGGGGCAGGAGCTGGGACTGGGGATGGGGCTGGGGATAGGGCTAGGGCTAGGGCTAGGGCCTTACTTAGGAATAGTGTCAAGGCCGTAGTTAGGGTCACTGTCACGGCCTTAGTTAGGGTTAGCATCAGAGCCTTCGTTAGGTATAATGTCAGGGCCTGAGTTAGAAGTAGTGTCAGGGCCTTAGTGAGGGACAGTGTCAAGGCCTTGGTTAGGACGAGTGTCAGAGCCTTTGTTATATATAATTGCAGGGCCAGAGTTAGGAAGAGAGTACCGCCCTTACTTAGGGACAATATCAGTGCCTTAGTTAGGGACAGTATCCCGGCCTTGGGGCTAAATTCAGGGCCTGAGTTAAGCATAGCATCAGGGCTTTAGCTGCCATAAGAGGCTCGTCTTTAGCTAAAGACAGGGATAAGTTATGATCAAGGTATACTGTCAGGACATGACCCAGGTATAGTGTCAACACATTAGTTACTGAGAATATCGGGGCCTTGTTTAGAACCAGTGTCAGGGCTTCAGGTAGGGACAGCATCACAGCCTGATGTAGGGAGAGCGACAGGGCCCGAGTGAGGCCTAGCATCAGGTCCTTAGCTGGGGACACTGTCAGGGCACGACTCAGCAGCAGCATCACGGCCTCTGTAGGATCAGCATTATGGTCTTAGTTAAAGACATAATCAGGGCCTGAGTTAAGTGGAGTGTCAAGGCCTCAGTTACGGATAGCTTCAGGGCCTGTGTTAGGGACAGCCTCAGGGCTTTATTTAGGGCCAGCATCAGGGCTGACTTAGGGATAGTGTCAGGACCTTGGTTCGAGATGGGTCAGTAGATTAGCTCAGGATAGTGTTAGGCCTTTAGTTATTGCTGGCAGCAGGGCCTGCATTAGGGACAACTTCCTGGCCTTACTTGCAAACAGTGTCAGGGCCTTAGTGATGACGAGTCAGGGCCTCAGTTAGGGACAGCATTAGGGCTTCAGGTAGGGTAAGAGGCAGGACATTAACTATGGACTAGGGATAAAGTCCGGAACGGAGCGAGGGACACTTTGAAGGCCTTAGTTATAGAAAGCACCTGGGCCTTCTTTAGGACCAGTATCACGGCCTTCGGTAGGGACAGTGTCGGGGCAAAGCCTAGGAGGAGCATAAGGGCCTTTGTAGGATCAGCATCAGGGGCTAGGGATGGGGATGGGGATGGGGATGGGGATCGGGTAGGGGAGGGCTAGGGCTAGGGTTAGGACTAGGGCCTTAGTTAGAATAGTGTCAAGGCCTTATTTAGGGTCACTGTCAGGGCCTTAGTTAGGGTTAGCATCAGAGCCTTTGTTAGGTATAAGGTCAGAGCTTGAGTTAGAAGTAGTGTCAGGGCCTTAGTGAGGGACAGTGTCAGGTCCTTGGTAAGGACTAGCATTAGAGTCTTTGTTATGTATAATGGCAGGGCCAGAGTTAGGAGGAGAGTCAGGCAATTAGTCAGGGACACTGTCAGGGACTTAGTTAGGGACAGTATCACGGCCTGAGTTAGTAGTAGTGTCAAGGCCTTAGTTAAGGACAGTGTCAGGGCAAGGCCTACGAGGAGCATAAAGGCCTCTGTAGGAGCTGTGGCAGGAGCTGGGACTGGGATTGGGGCTGGGGCTGGGGCTTGGGATAGGGCTAGGGCTAGGGCCTTTCTTAGGAATAGTGTCAAGGCCGTATTTAAGGTCACTGTCACGGCCTTAGGTAGGGTTAGCATTAGAGCCTTCGTTAGGTATAATGTCAGGGCCTGAGTTAGAAGTAGTGTCAGGGCCTTAGTGAGGGACAGTGTCAGGGCCTTGGTTAGGACGAGCGTCAGAGCCTTTGTTATATATAATTGCAGGGCCAGAGTTAGGAAGAGAGTACTGCCCTTACTTAGGGACAATATCAGTGCCTTAGTTAGGGACAGTATCACGGCCTTGGGGCTAAATTCAGGGCCTGAGTTAAGCATAGCATCAGGGCTTTAGCTGCCACAAGAGGCTCGACTTTAGCTAAAGACAGGGATAAGTTATGATCTAGGTATACTGTCAGGACATGACCCAGGTATAGTGTCAACACCTTAGTTACTGAGAATATCAGGGCCTTGTTTAGAACCAGTGTCAGGGCTTCAGGTAGGGACAGCGTCACAGCCTGATATAGGGAGAGCGACGGGGCCCGAGTGAGGCCTAGCATCAGGTCCTTAGCTGGGGACACTGTCAGGGCATGACTCAGCAGCAGCATCAGGGCCTCTGTAGGATCAGCATTAGGGTCTAAGTTAAAGACATGATCAGGGCCTAAGTTAGGTGGAGTGTCAAGGCCTCAGTTACGGATAGCTTCAGGGCCTGTGTTAGGGACAGCCTCAGGGCTTTATTTAGGGCCAGCATCAGGGCTGACTTAGGGATAGTGTCAGGACCTTGGTTCGAGATGGGTCAGTAGATTAGCTCAGGATAGTGTTAGGCCTTTAGTTATTGCCGGCAGCAGGGGCTGCTTTAGGGACAGCTTCCGGGCCTTACTTACAAACAGTGTCAGGGCCTTAGTGATGACGAGTCAGGACCTCAGTTAGGGACAGCATTAGGTCTTCAGGTCGGGTAAGAGGCAGGACATTAACTATGGACTAGGGATAAAGTCCGGAACGGAGCGAGGGACACTTTGAAGGCCTTAGTTATCGAGAGCACCTGGTCCTTCTTTAGGACCAGTATCACGGCCTTCGGTAGGGACAGTGTCAGGGCAAGGCCTAGGAGGAGCATAAGGGCCTCTGTAGGATCAGCATCAGGGGCTGGGGATGGGGATGGTGATCGGGTAGGGGAGGGCTAGGGCTAGGGTTACGGCTAGGGCCTTACTTAGGAATAGTGTCATGGCCTTAGTTAGGGTCACTGTCGAGGCCTTATTTAGGGTTAGCATCATAGCCTTTGTTAGGTATAATGTCAGAGCTTGAGTTAGAAGTAGTTTCAGGGCCTTAGTGAGGGACAGTATCAGGTCCTTGGTAAGGACGAGCATTAGAGACTTTGTTATGTATAATGGCAGGGCCAGAGTTAGGAGGACATTCAGGCAATTAGTCAGGGACACTGTCAGGGACTTAGTTAGGGACAGTATCACGGCCTGAGTTAGTAGTAGTGTCAAGGGCTTAGTTAAGGACAGTGTCAGGGCAAGGCCTACGAGGAGCATAAAGGCCTCTGTAGGAGCTGGGGCAGGAGCTGGGACTGGGGATGGGGCTGGGGCTGGGGATAGGGATAGGGCTAGGGTTAGGGCTAGGGCCTTACTTAGGAATAGTGTCAAGGCCGTAGTTAGGGTCACTGTCAGGGCCTTAGTTAGGGTTAGCATCAGAGCCTTTGTTAGGTATAAGGTCAGAGCTTGAGTTAGAAGTAGTGTCAGGGCCTTAGTGAGGGACAGTGTCAGGTCCTTGGTAAGGACAAGCATTAGAGCCTTTGTTATGTATAACGGCAGGGCCAGAGTTAGGAGGAGACTCAGGCAATTAGTCAGGGACACTGTCAGGGTATTAGATACGGACAGTATCACGGCCTGAGTTAGTAGTAGTGTCAAGGCCTTAGTTAAGGACACTGTTATGGCAAGGCCTACGAGGAGCATAAAGGCCTCTGTAGGAACTGTGGCAGGAGCTGGGACTGGGACTGGGACTGGGGCTGGGGCTGGGGCTGGGGCTGGGGCTGGGGCTGGGGCTAGAGCTAGGGCTAGGGCCTTACTTAGGAATAGTGTCCAGGCCGTAGTTAGGGTCACTGTCACGGCCTTAGTTAAGGGTAGCATCAGAGCCTTCCTTAGGTATAATGTCAGGGCCTGAGTTAGAAGTAGTGTCAGGGCCTTAGTGAGGGACAGTGTCAGGTCCTTGGTAAGGACGAGCGTTAGCGCCTTTGTTATGTATAATGGCAGGGCCAGAGTTAGGAGGAGAGTCAGGCAATTAGTCAGGGACACTGTCAGGGACTTAGTTAGGGACAGTATCACAGCCTGAGTTAGTAGTAGTGTCAAGGTCTTAGATAAGGACAGTGTCAGGGCAAGGCCTAGGAGGAGCATAAAGGCCTCTGTAGGAGCTGGGGCAGGAGCTGGGACTGGGGATGGGGCTGGGGCTGGGGATACGGCTAGGGCTAGGGCCTTACTTAGGAATAGTGTCAAGGCCTTAGTTAGGGTCAGTGTCATGGCCTTAGTTAGGGTTAGAATCAGAGCCTTCCTTAGGTATAATGTCAGGGCCTGAGTTAGAAGTAGTGTCAGGGCCTTAGTGAGGGATAGTGTCAAGGCCTTGGTTAGGACGAGCGTCAGAGCCTTTGTTATATATAATTGCAGGGCCAGAGTTAGGAAGAGAGTACCGCCCTTACTTAGGGACAATATCAGTGCCTTAGTTAGGGACAGTATCACGGCCTTGGGGCTAAATTCAGGGCCTGAGTTAAGCATAGCATCAGGGCTTTAGTTGCCATAAGAGGCTCGACTTTAGCTAAAGACAGGGATAAGTTATGATCTAGGTATACTGTCAGGACATGACCCAGGTATAGTGTCAACACATTAGTTACTGAGAATATCGGGGCCTTGTTTAGAACCAGTGTCAGGGCTTCAGGTAGGGACAGCGTCACAGCCTGATGTAGGGAGAGCGACAGGGCCCGAGTGAGGCCTAGCATCAGGTCCTTAGCTGGGGACACTTTCAGGGCATGACTCAGCAGCAGCATCAGGGCCTCTGTAGGATCAGCATTAAGGTCTTAGTTAAAGACATGATCAGGGCCTGAGTTAGGTGGAGTGTCAAGGCCTCAGTTACAGATAGCTTCAGGGCCTGTGTTAGGGACAGCCTCAGGGCTTTATTTAGGGCCAGCATCAGGGCTGACTTAGGGATAGTGTCAGGACCTTGGTTCGAGATGGGTCAGTAGATTAGCTCAGGATAGTGTTAGGCCTTTACTTATTGCCGGCAGCAGGGGCTGCATTAGGGACAGCTTCTGGGCCTTACTTACAAACAGTGTCAGGGCCTTAGTGATGACTGGTCAGGACCTCAGTTAGGGACAGCATTAGGTCTTCAGGTAGGGTAAGTGGCAGGACATTAACTATGGACTAGGGATAAAGTCCGGAACGGAGCGAGGGACACTTTGAAGGCCTTAGTTATCGAGAGCACCTGGGCCTTCTTTGGACCAGTATCATGGCCTTCGGTAGGGGCAGTGTCAGGGCAAGGCCTAGGAGGAGCATAAGGGCCTCTGTAGGATCAGCATCAGGGGCTAGGGATGGGGATGGGGATGGTGATCGGGTAGGGGAGGGCTAGGGCTAGGGTTACGGCTAGGGCCTTACTTAGGAATAGTGTCATGGCCTTAGTTAGGGTCACTGTCGAGGCCTTATTTAGGGTTAGCATCATAGCCTTTGTTAGGTATAATGTCAGAGCTTGAGTTAGAAGTAGTTTCAGGGCCTTAGTGAGGGACAGTATCAGGTCCTTGGTAAGGACGAGCATTAGAGACTTTGTTATGTATAATGGCAGGGCCAGAGTTAGGAGGAGAGTCAGGCAATTAGTCAGGGACACTGTCAGGGACTTAGTTAGGGACAGTATCACGGCCTGAGTTAGTAGTAGTGTCAAGGGCTTAGTTAAGGACAGTGTCAGGGCAAGGCCTACGAGGAGCATAAAGGCCTCTGTAGGAGCTGGGGCAAGAGCTGGGACTGGGGATGGGGCTGGGGCTGGGGATAGGGATAGGGCTAGGGTTAGGGCTAGGGCCTTACTTAGGAATAGTGTCAAGGCCGTAGTTAGGGTCACTGTCAGGGCCTTAGTTAGGGTTAGCATCAGAGCCTTTGTTAGGTATAAGGTCAGAGCTTGAGTTAGAAGTAGTGTCAGGGCCTTAGTGAGGGACAGTGTCAGGTCCTTGGTAAGGACAAGCATTAGAGCCTTTGTTATGTATAACGGCAGGGCCAGAGTTAGGAGGAGACTCAGGCAATTAGTCAGGGACACTGTCAGGGTATTAGATACGGACAGTATCACGGCCTGAGTTAGTAGTAGTGTCAAGGCCTTAGTTAAGGACACTGTTATGGCAAGGCCTACGAGGAGCATAAAGGCCTCTGTAGGAACTGTGGCAGGAGCTGGGACTGGGACTGGGGCTGGGGCTGGGGCTGGGGCTGGGGCTGGGGCTGGGGCTAGAGCTAGGGCTAGGGCCTTACTTAGGAATAGTGTCCAGGCCGTAGTTAGGGTCACTGTCACGGCCTTAGTTAAGGGTAGCATCAGAGCCTTCCTTAGGTATAATGTCAGGGCCTGAGTTAGAAGTAGTGTCAGGGCCTTAGTGAGGGACAGTGTCAGGTCCTTGGTAAGGACGAGCGTTAGCGCCTTTGTTATGTATAATGGCAGGGCCAGAGTTAGGAGGAGAGTCAGGCAATTAGTCAGGGACACTGTCAGGGACTTAGTTAGGGACAGTATCACAGCCTGAGTTAGTAGTAGTGTCAAGGTCTTAGATAAGGACAGTGTCAGGGCAAGGCCTAGGAGGAGCATAAAGGCCTCTGTAGGAGCTGGGGCAGGAGCTGGGACTGGGGATGGGGCTGGGGCTGGGGATACGGCTAGGGCTAGGGCCTTACTTAGGAATAGTGTCAAGGCCTTAGTTAGGGTCAGTGTCATGGCCTTAGTTAGGGTTAGAATCAGAGCCTTCCTTAGGTATAATGTCAGGGCCTGAGTTAGAAGTAGTGTCAGGGCCTTAGTGAGGGATAGTGTCAAGGCCTTGGTTAGGACGAGCGTCAGAGCCTTTGTTATATATAATTGCAGGGCCAGAGTTAGGAAGAGAGTACCGCCCTTACTTAGGGACAATATCAGTGCCTTAGTTAGGGACAGTATCACGGCCTTGGGGCTAAATTCAGGGCCTGAGTTAAGCATAGCATCAGGGCTTTAGTTGCCATAAGAGGCTCGACTTTAGCTAAAGACAGGGATAAGTTATGATCTAGGTATACTGTCAGGACATGACCCAGGTATAGTGTCAACACATTAGTTACTGAGAATATCGGGGCCTTGTTTAGAACCAGTGTCAGGGCTTCAGGTAGGGACAGCGTCACAGCCTGATGTAGGGAGAGCGACAGGGCCCGAGTGAGGCCTAGCATCAGGTCCTTAGCTGGGGACACTTTCAGGGCATGACTCAGCAGCAGCATCAGGGCCTCTGTAGGATCAGCATTAAGGTCTTAGTTAAAGACATGATCAGGGCCTGAGTTAGGTGGAGTGTCAAGGCCTCAGTTACAGATAGCTTCAGGGCCTGTGTTAGGGACAGCCTCAGGGCTTTATTTAGGGCCAGCATCAGGGCTGACTTAGGGATAGTGTCAGGACCTTGGTTCGAGATGGGTCAGTAGATTAGCTCAGGATAGTGTTAGGCCTTTACTTATTGCCGGCAGCAGGGGCTGCATTAGGGACAGCTTCTGGGCCTTACTTACAAACAGTGTCAGGGCCTTAGTGATGACTGGTCAGGACCTCAGTTAGGGACAGCATTAGGTCTTCAGGTAGGGTAAGTGGCAGGACATTAACTATGGACTAGGGATAAAGTCCGGAACGGAGCGAGGGACACTTTGAAGGCCTTAGTTATCGAGAGCACCTGGGCCTTCTTTGGACCAGTATCATGGCCTTCGGTAGGGGCAGTGTCAGGGCAAGGCCTAGGAGGAGCATAAGGGCCTCTGTAGGATCAGCATCAGGGGCTAGGGATGGGGATGGGGATGGTGATCGGGTAGGGGAGGGCTAGGGCTAGGGTTACGGCTAGGGCCTTACTTAGGAATAGTGTCATGGCCTTAGTTAGGGTCACTGTCGAGGCCTTATTTAGGGTTAGCATCATAGCCTTTGTTAGGTATAATGTCAGAGCTTGAGTTAGAAGTAGTTTCAGGGCCTTAGTGAGGGACAGTATCAGGTCCTTGGTAAGGACGAGCATTAGAGACTTTGTTATGTATAATGGCAGGGCCAGAGTTAGGAGGAGAGTCAGGCAATTAGTCAGGGACACTGTCAGGGACTTAGTTAGGGACAGTATCACGGCCTGAGTTAGTAGTAGTGTCAAGGGCTTAGTTAAGGACAGTGTCAGGGCAAGGCCTACGAGGAGCATAAAGGCCTCTGTAGGAGCTGGGGCAAGAGCTGGGACTGGGGATGGGGCTGGGGCTGGGGATAGGGATAGGGCTAGGGTTAGGGCTAGGGCCTTACTTAGGAATAGTGTCAAGGCCGTAGTTAGGGTCACTGTCAGGGCCTTAGTTAGGGTTAGCATCAGAGCCTTTGTTAGGTATAAGGTCAGAGCTTGAGTTAGAAGTAGTGTCAGGGCCTTAGTGAGGGACAGTGTCAGGTCCTTGGTAAGGACAAGCATTAGAGCCTTTGTTATGTATAACGGCAGGGCCAGAGTTAGGAGGAGACTCAGGCAATTAGTCAGGGACACTGTCAGGGTATTAGATACGGACAGTATCACGGCCTGAGTTAGTAGTAGTGTCAAGGCCTTAGTTAAGGACACTGTCATGGCAAGGCCTACGAGGAGCATAAAGGCCTCTGTAGGAACTGTGGCAGGAGCTGGGACTGGGACTGGGACTGGGGCTGGGGCTGGGGCTGGGGCTGGGGCTGGGGCTGGGGCTAGAGCTAGGGCTAGGGTCTTACTTAGGAATAGTGTCCAGGCCGTAGTTAGGGTCACTGTCACGGCCTTAGTTAAGGGTAGCATCAGAGCCTTCCTTAGGTATAATGTCAGGGCCTGAGTTAGAAGTAGTGTCAGGGCCTTAGTGAGGGACAGTGTCAAGGCCTTGGTTAGGACGAGCGTCAGAGCCTTTGTTATATATAATTGCAGGGCCAGAGTTAGGAAGAGAGTACCGCCTTTACTTAGGGACAACATCAGTGCCTTAGTTAGGGACAGTATCACGGCGTTGGGGCTAAATTCAGGGCCTGAGTTAAGCATAGCATCAGGGCTTTAGTTGCCACAAGAGGCTCGACTTTAGCTAAAGACAGGGATAAGTTATGATCTAGGTATACTGTCAGGACATGACCCAGGTATAGTGTCAACACCTTACTTACTGAGAATATCGGGGCCTTGTTTAGAACCAGTGTCAGGGCTTCAGGTAGGGACAGCGTCACAGCCTGATGTAGGGAGAGCGACAGGGCCCGAGTGAGGCCTAGCATCAGGTCCTTAGCTGGGGACACTTTCAGGGCATGACTCAGCAGCAGCATCAGGGCCTCTGTAGGATCAGCATTACGGTCTTAGTTAAAGACATGATCAGGGCCTGAGTTAGGTGGAGTGTCAAGGCCTCAGTTACAGATAGCTTCAGGGCCTGTGTTAGGGACAGCTTCAGGGCTTTATTAAGGGCCAGCATCAGGGCTGACTTAGGGATAGTGTCAGGACCTTGGTTCGAGATGGGTCAGTAGATTAGCTCAGGATAGTGTTAGGCCTTTAGTTATTGCTGGCAGCAGGGCCTGCATTAGGGACAGCTTCCTGGCCTTACTTGCAAACAGTGTCAGGGCCTTAGTGATGACGAGTCAGGGCCTCAGTTAGGGACAGCATTAGGGCTTCAGGTAGGGTAAGTGGCAGGACATTAACTATGGACTAGGGATAAAGTCCGGAACGGAGCGAGGGACACTTTGAAGGCCTTAGTTATCGAGAGCACCTGGGCCTTGTTTAGGACCAGTATCACGGCCTTCGGTAGGGACATTGTCGGGGCAAAGCCTAGGAGGAGCATAAGGGCCTCTGTAGGATCAGCATCAGGGGCTAGGGCTCTGGATGGGGATGGGGATGGGGATCGGGTAGGGGAGGGCTAGGGCTAGGGTTAGGACTAGGGCCTTAGTTAGAATAGTGTCAAGGCCTTAGTTAGGGTCACTGTCAGGGCCTTAGTTAGGGTTAGCATCAGAGCCTTTGTTAGATATAAGGTCAGAGCTTGAGTTAGAAGTAGTGTCAGGGCCTTAATGAGGGACAGTATCAGGTCCTTGGTAAGGACGAGCGTTAGAGCCTTTGTTATGTATAATGGCAGGGCCAGAGTTAGGAGGAGAGTCAGGCAATTAGTCACGGACACTATCAGGGTATTAGATAGGGACAGTATCACGGCCTGAGTTAGTAGTAGTGTCAAGGCCTTAGTTAAGGACAGTGTTAGGGCAAGGCCTATGAGGAGCATAAAGGCCTCTGTAGGAGCTGTGGCAGGAGCTGGGACTGGGACTGGGGCTGGGGCTGGGGCTGGGGCTGGGGCTGGGGATGGGGCTGGGGCTAGGGCTAGGGCCTTACTTAGGAATAGTGTCAAGGCCTTAGTTAGGGTCACTGTCACGGCCTTAGTTAGGGTTAGCATCAGAGCCTTCGTTAGGTATAATGTCAGGGCCTGAGTTAGAAGTAGTGTCAGGGCCTTAGTGAGGGACAGTGTCAAGGCCTTGGTTAGGACGAGCGTCAGAGCCTTTGTTATATATAATTGCAGGGCCAGAGTTAGGAAGAGAGTACTGCCCTTACTTAGGGACAATATCAGTGCCTTACTTAGGGACAGTATCACGGCCTTGGGGCTAAATTCAGGGCCTGAGTTAAGCATAGCATCAGGGCTTTAGTTGCCATAAGAGGCTCGACTTTAGCTAAAGACAGGGATAAGTTATGATCTAGGTATACTGTCAGGACATGACCCAGGTATAGTGTCAACACATTAGTTACTGAGAATATCGGGGCCTTGTTTAGAGCCAGTGTCAGGGCTTCAGGTAGGGACAGCGTCACAGCCTGATGTAGGGAGAGCGACAGGGCCCGAGTGACGCCTAGCATCAGGTCCTTAGCTGGGGACACTGTCAGGGCATGACTCAGCAGCAGCATCAGGGCCTCTGTAGGATCAGCATTACGGTCTTAGTTAAAGACATGATCAGGGCCTGAGTTAGGTGGAGTGTCAAGGCCTCAGTTACGGATAGCTTCAGGGCCTGTGTTAGGGACAGCCTCAGGGCTTTATTTAGGGCCAGCATCAGGGCTGACTTAGGGATAGTGTCAGGACCTTGGTTCGAGATGGGTCAGTATATTAGCTCAGGATAGTGTTAGGCCTTTAGTTATTGCCGGCAGCAGGGACTGCATTAGGGCTTCAGGTAGGGTAAGAGGCAGGACATTAACTACGGTCTAGGGATAAAGTCAGGAATGGAGGTAGGGACACCTTGAAGGCATTAGTTATCAAGAGCACCTGGGCCTTTTTTAGGACCAGTATCACAGTCTTCGGTAGGGACAGTGTCAGGGCAAGGCCGAGGAGGAGCATAAGGGCCTCTGTAGGATCAGCATCAGGGTCTGGGGCTGAGGCAAGGGCAAGTCTATGGCTAAGGCTAGGGCTATGGCCTTAGTTAGGAATAGTGTCAAGCCCTTAGTTAGGGTCACTGACAGGGCCTTAGTTAGGGTTAGCATCAGAGCCTTCGTTAGGTATAATGTCATGGCCTGAATTAGAAGTAGTGTCAAGCCTTAGTGATGGACAGTGCCAGTGCCTTTGTTAGGACAAGCGTTATAGCCTTTGATCTGTATAATGGCTGGGCCAGAGTTAGGACGACAGTCAGGTCCTTAGTTAGGGACACTGTCAGGTCCTTAGTTAGGGACAGTATCACAGCCTGAGTTAGTAGTAGTGTCAAGGCCTTAGTTAAGAACAGTGTCAGGGCCTTACTTACAACTAGCATCAGAGCCTTTCTTCGGTATCATGTCAGGGCCTGATTTAGGAGTAGTGTCAAGGCCTTAGTTAGGGTCAGTGTCAGGGGCTTAGTTACGAGTACTGTCAAGGCCTTTCTTTGGATTAGTGTCAGAGACTTAGTTAGGGCTAGCATCAGAGCCCTCATTAGGTATAGTGTCAGGGCCTGAGTTAGGAGTGGAATTAGTGCCACTCTTAGGAACCGTGTCAGGGTCTGTGTTAGGTATAGTGTCAGGGCATGTGTTAGGTGTAGTGTCAGGGCATAAGTTAGGACAGTGTCAGGGCCTTAGTTAGGACTAGCATCAGAGCCTTGGTTACATATCACATCACGGCCTGAGTTAGCCATAGTCTCAGGCCCTACTTAGGGACAGTGTCAGGGCCTTGGTTAGGACTACCACCAGAGCCTTTGTTAGGGCCAGTGTCAGGGTCTTGGTTAGGACTGGCGTCAGAGCCTTCTGTTAGGTACACTGTCAGGGCTTGAGACACGCATAGTGTTAGGGACTTTGGTAGGGACAGTATCAGGCCCTGACGTTGGACCAGCATCTAGGCCTCACTTAGGGACAGTGTCACGGCCTTGGGGCTAAATTCAGGGCCTCAGTTAAGCATAGCATCAGGGCTTTAGCTTCCATAAGAGGCTCGACTTTAGCTAAAGACAGGGATAAGTTATGATCTAGGTATACTGTCAGGACATGACCCAGGTATAGTGTCAACACCTTAGTTACTGAGAATACTGCGGCCTTGTTTAGAACCAGTGTCAGGGCTTCAGGTAGGGACAGCGTCAGAGCCTGACGTAGGGAGAGCGACAGGGCCCGAGTGAGGCCTAGCATCAGGTCCTTAGCTGGGGACACTGTCAGGGCATGACTCAGGAGCAGCATCAGGGCCTCTGTAGGATCAGCATTACGGTCTTAGTTAAAGACATGATCAGGGCCTGAGTTAGGTGGAGTGTCAGGCAATTAGTCAGGGACACTGTCAGGGACTTAGTTAGGGACAGTATCATGGCCTGAGTTAGTAGTAGTGTCAAGGCGTTAGTTAAGGACAGTGTCAGGGCCTTACTTACAATAGCATCAGAGCCTTTGTTCGGTATTGTGTCAGGGCCTGATTTAGGAGTAGTGTCAGGGCCTTATTTACGGACACTGTCAGGGCCTGAGTTAGGAGTGGAATCAGTGCCTCTCTTAGGAACAGTGTCAGAGGCTGTGTTAGGTGTAGTGTCAGGGCATAAGTTAGGACAGTGTCAGGGCCTTGGTTAGGACTACCATCAGAGCCTTTCTTAGGGAGAGTGTCAGGGCCTTGGTTAGGACGAGCGTCAGAGAGTTTGTTATATATAATTGCTGCGCCAGAGTTAGGAGGAGAGTAACGCCCTTAGTTACGGACACTGTCAGGGCCTTAGTTAGGGACAGTATCACGGACTGACTTACTAGTAGTGTCAAGGCTTTAGCTAAGGACGGTGACAGTGCAAGGCCAAGGAGGAGCATAAGGGCCTCTGTAGGATCAGCATCAGCGGCAGGGTCAGTGGCCGGGCCCAGGGCCGGGTCCAGGGCCAGGGCCAGGGCCAGGGCCAGGGCAGGGCTAGAGCTAGGATTAGGGCTAGGGCCTTAGTTAGGAATAGTGTCAAAGCCTTAGTTAGGGTCACAGGCAGGGCGTTAGTTACGGTTAGCATCAGAGCCTTCGTTAGGTATAATGTCAGGGCCTGAGTTAGAAGTAGTGTCAAGCCTTAGTGAGGGACAGTGTCAGGGCCTGAGTTAGGACGAGTGACAGAGCCTTTGTTATGTATAATGGCAGGGCCAGTGGTAGGAGGAGAGTCAGGCTCTTACTTAGGGACACTGTCAGGGCCTTAGTTAGGAATAGTATCACTGCCTGAGTTAGTAGTAGTGTCAAGGCGTTAGTTAAGGACAGTGTCAGGGCAAGGCCTAGGAGGATCATGAGGGCCTCTGTAGGATCAGAGGCTGGGGCTGGGGCAAGGGCTAGGGCTAGAGCTACGGATAGGGCTTGGGCTAGGGCCTTAGTTAGGAATAGCGTCAAGGCCTTAATTAGGGTCACTGTCAGGGCCTTAGTTAGGGTTAGCCTCAGAGCCTTCGTTAGGTAAAAAGTCAAGGCCTGAGGTAGAAGTTGTCTCAGGGCGTTAGTGAGGGACAGTGTCAGGGCCTGAGTTAGGAGTGGAATCAGTGCCTCTCTTAGGAATAGTGTCAGTGTCTGTGTTAGGTGCAGTGTCAGGGCGTAAGTTAGGATAGTGTCAGGGCCTTACTGAGGACGAGCATCAGAGCCTTGGTTTGGTATTGTATCACGGACTGAGTTAGCTGTAGTCTCAGGCCCTACTTAGGGACAGTGTCAGGGCCTTGGTTAGGACTACCATCAGAGCCTTTGTGAGGGACAGTGTCAGAGTCTTGGCTAGGACTGGCGTCAGGGCCTTCTGTTAGGTACACTGTCAGGGCCTGAGTCAGGCATAGTGTTAGGGACTTTGTTACGGACAGTATCAGGCCCTGACGTTGGACCACCATCTAGGCCTTAGTTAGGGACAGTGTCACGGCCTTGGGGCTAAATTCAGGGCCTGAGTAAAGCACAGCATCAGGGCTTTAGTTGCCATAAGAGGCTCGACTTTAGCTAAAGACACGGATAAGCTATGACCTAGGTGTACTGTCTGGAAATGACCCAGGTATAGTGTCAACATCTTAGTTACTTAGAGTATCGGGGCCTTGTTTAGAACCAGTATCACGGCTTCAGGTAGGGACAGCGTCAGAGCCAGACGTAGGGAGAGCGACAGGGCCTGAGTGAGGCCTAGAAACAGGCCCTTAGCTGGGGACACTGTCAGGGCATGACTTAGGAGCAGCATCAGGGCCTCTGTAGGATCAGCATTACGGTCTTAGTTAAAGACCAAAATAGACATTTCTTCAAAGAAGATATACGGATTGCCAACAAACACATGAAACAATGCTCAACATCATTAATCTTTAGAGAAATGCAAATGAAAACTAGAATGAGATATCATCTCACACCAGTCAGAATGGCCATCATCAAAAAATCTAGAAACAGTAAATGCTGCAGAGGATGTGGAGAAAAGGGAACACTCTTGCACTGCTGGTGGGAATGTGAATTGGCACAGCCACTATGGCGAACAGTATGGAGGTTCCTTAAAAAACTACAAATAGAACTACCACATGACCCAGCAATCCAACTACTGGGCATATACCCTGAGAAAACCATAATTCAAAAAGAGTCCTGTACCAAAATGTTCACTGCAGCTCTATTTACAATAGCCCGGAGATGGAAACAAACTAAGTGTCCATCATCGGATGAATGGATAAAGAAGACGTGGCACATATATACAATGGAATATTGCTCAGCCACAAAAAGAAACGAAATTGAGCTATTTGTAATGAGGTGGATGGAGCTAGAGTCTGTCATACAGAGTGAAGTAAGTCCGAAAGAGAAAGACAAATACCGTATGCTGACACATATATATGGAATTTAAGAAAAAAAAATGTCATGAAGAACCTAGGGTTAAGACAGGAATAAAGACACAGACCTACTAGAGAATGGACTTGAGGATATGGGGAGGGGGAAGGGTAAGCTGTGACAAAGTGAGAGAGTGGCTTGGACATATATACACTACCAAACGTAAAAGAGACAGCTAGTGGGAAGCAGCCGCGTAGCACAGGGAGATCAGCTTGGTGCTTTGTGACCACCTAGAGGGCTGGGATAGGGAGGGTGGGAGGGAGGGAGACGCAAGAGGGAAGAGATATGGGGACATATGTATATGTATAACTGATTCACTTTGTTATAAAGCAGAAACTAACACACCATTGTAAAGCAATTAGACTCCAATAAAGATGTTAAAAAAAGAATGATTCTTTGGCAAAATCCTGCACCTTGTTGCTACTTGTTCATTCCTCATTGCTTTCAATTCCTAGAAAGCATCTTTGCAAGGCAACATGGACATTCACACCTGGATGACGCTGTTTCTACAGAAGGCCCTGACACTGCCCCTAAATAACGGCCTGACACTGGTCCCAAGTATGGACCTGATCCTGTCCATAACTAAGGCCCTGAAGATGTCCCTCATGAAGTCTCTGACACTGCCCTCAATAAGCCCCCGACACTGTCCCTAGCTAATGGCCTAAGCTGTAACTTACAAAGTCCCTAACACTATCCCCAGGACGCTGACACCCTCCCTGAGGCTTTGATGCTGTCCCTTAGTGCCTAAGCGGTGACAAAATAACACCCTGATTCTATTACTAAGGCCCTGAATATATCCCCAAGAAAGTCTCTGAAGTGTCCCTAACTAACGGCCTGGACTGTCTCTTACGAAGGCCCTCAAGTGATCTCTGAGGGCCTGACAACACTGTCCCTAACTAAGGCCCCGTTGCTGGCCCTAACTAACGTCCTGATGCTGAACCTAACTGAGGCCCTGATGCTCTTCCTAACTAAGGCCTTGATGCCCATTCTACCTGAGGCCCTAAAACTGTCTGTAACTAATGACCTGACTCTTTTCCTAACTAACACCCTCATTTTGTCCCTCATTAATGCCCTGACACTGGTCGACACCACAGCCCTGATGCTGGCCCAATCTAAGGCCTTGACGATGTCCCTAATAGTCTTAGATGTCCCTCACCGTTGTCCTGACCCTGTCCCTCACCAAGGCCCTGACCCTCTTCCTAACTAAGGCCCGGATGCTGTCTCTACCTCAGAATCTGAAATTCTAATGTCCCGACTCTCCCTAACATCCTGACGCTGCCCCTAAGTGAGGCCCTGACACTCTTCTTAACTAAGGACTTGCCGCTGTCCCTACCTAAAACCCTGACACTGTCTATAACTAATGACCTCTTTCCCTAACTAACACCACAGTTTTGGCCCTACCTAACGCCCTCACACTGGTTCTAATTATGGCCATGATGCTGGCTCTAAGGCCCTGAAGAGATCCCTAAGTAACAGCCCGAACTGTGTCTAGCTAAGGCTCTCACGTTCTCTCTAACTGAAGCACTGACACTGTCCCTAACTTAGGCCCTGATGCTGTCCCCTATAGTCTAAGCTGTCACTAAATAACGCCCTGATCCTGTCCATAACTAAGGCCCTGAATATGTCCCTAAGTGCATCTCTGACGATGTCCTGAACAGCCTGAACTCTCTTCAAGTTATCTCTGAGGCTCTGACACTGGCCCTTCCTAAGGCCTCACCCCGGGGTTGTCCCAGGCTGCTGGGCAGTTTTCTCTCGTCCGCATCTCTGGCCAGCTGCCTGCCATTGGCCACTCGAAGATTCTGCGATGCAGTGGTCCCACGTGGGATGTGCCTGTGTACGCTCACCTGTGGGAGGAAAGTCATGGCCACTCCGCCCTCCAGGAGACTGCGGCTCAGGGTAGGAATCTCTCAGCCAGTGTCTGGAGAACGGGTTCTGTGTCCTTGTTTGTTGTAAAGCCCTTGGAGTTACCTCTAACATTTTTTAAATGGATATCCCCCTCAGGATAATTTGATAATAATTTGATTATATCAATAATCAAATTACTGATAAATAATATAAATTATTTACCACATAAAAATTCAGGAATGACATTATTAGAATGAGCAGGAAAACACTGGATGCCCCCCACCCCCAATGATCTATTACTTGCAGGATTTAAAATTCTAACGAGAAAACACTCACTCTCCTCACCCTCTTGGGCGTCAGCACAAGGCGGGAATCAGCTGCATCCTTTATTTACCCCTCTGATTTTCCAGAACCTTTCCTTCAAGGAGAAATCTCTGGGCTCTGCAGGAGCTGTGAGTGGTGACCATCAGGTAAATCTGAGACTGAAAAGCAAGAGGAAAAGAGATAGAGGAGGAGATGAGAATCGGTGATGGGGAGAAGCAGGGGCATCCCCGTTCAATCGCAGGCCGAGAGTCTGGGTTAATCTCCAACGAAGCTAAGGACCACCAGGATCTGGCCCCACTGGCCTTGTCACCTGGTGTGGGGACTGGGGACAGCCAAACCACCATGGCCACTCTCAGAGAAATAAAGAAGGTGGGAGGGCACCCCGAGAGCCAGATTGAAAATGGTCATGCTGTGAGATAGTAAGATGCCCTTTTCAGAAAAGTGAAGACTGTTCTCTTGGCTCTCAAAGACTTGCAAATACTCTGTGTCCTTCTGGAGGCATGCTGAAGGCTTCAGCCTTTGAGGGCAGTAATGGGAGTGCATCGGGGCTCAAAACCATCCAGCACTCACTCACTCCTTGAGGGTGCCGAGGATGACCAGTGACCACCCCTCGGGTGCCGTGGGGCCTGAAATTCCCTGATCACCGAGGACGGGAGGGACCGCACAGACACTCCACTGGACCACCGGGGGCTTGGCCGGGGGGCTACATACAGTCCTTTATCAGATACATGGTTTGCAAACATCCTGTGCCATTTTGGACGGTGGATTATCTTATTCCTTTTTCCTTTTATACACAACTCTTTTTCATTTTGAGGAAGTCTAATTCATCTATTTTGTCTTTTGCTGCTTGTGCTTTTGGTCGATCTAAGATATCATGACCAAATCCAAGGTCATGAAGATTTACTCTCATGTTTTCTTCTGCGAGTTTTATAATTTTGGCTCTTGCACCTAGGCCTTTGGTCCATTCTGTGTTGATTTTGTATGTGGGGTGGGGGGAGGTAAGGGTCCAACTTTACTCTTCTGCATGTGGGTATCCAGTTGTTCCACTACCTGTGCTAACTGTTTGGGAGAAAATACCTGCAAATGATGCGACCAACAAGGTCTTAATTCTAAAATATACAAACGGCTCATACAGCTCAAAAAAGAAAAAAAAATTTAAAAATGAGCAGAAGGTCTAGACAGACATTTCTCCAAAGACACACAGATAGCCAATAGGCACATGAAAAGATGCTCCACATCGCTAATTATTAGAGAACGCAAATCAAAACTACAGTGAGTTATCACCTCATAGTGGTCAGAATGGCCATCATTAAAATGTCTAGAAAGAAATGCTGGAAGGGGTGTGGAGAAAAGGGAACCCTACTACACTACTGGTGGGAATGTAAATTGATGCAGCCACTATGGAAAACAGTATGGAGGGTCCTCAAAAACTAAAACTAGAATTACCATAGGACCCAGCAATCCCACTCCTGGGCACATATCCAGACAGAACTATAATTCAAAAAGATACATGCACCCCAGCATTCACAGCAGCACTATTCACAATAGCCAAGACACGGAAGCAACCTGAATGCCCCTCAGCAGATGAATGGATATAGAAGATGTGGTACATATGTACAACGGAATATTACCCAGCCATAAAACAGAATGAAATAATGCCATTTGCAGCTACATGGATGGACCTAGAGATTATCATACAAAGTGAAGTAAGTCAGACAGAGGACAACAAATACCATATGATATCACTTATATGTGGATTATAAAATGAGACCCAAATGAACCTATCTACAGAACAAAAACAGACTCACAAATAGAGAAAACAGACTTGTGGTTGTCAAGGGGAAGACAGGGGAGAGGGATGGATTGGGAGGTTGGTATTAGTAGATGCAAATTATCATATATAGGATGGATACATAAGGTCTTCCTGTACAGCACAGGGAACTGTATTCAATACCCTGTAATGAACCATAATGGAAAAGAATATGAAAAATATGTATATATCTATGTACGTATATATGAATCACTTTGCTGTGCAGCAGAAATTAACACAACATTGTAGGTTAACTATACTTCAGTATCAATTAGTTTGAAGGCACTTTTACAAATTAGGTCTTAGTTCTCTTGTCCTTTCATCCTGGGACAAATGTATAACAGAAACTAACCTGGATTACTCCCGGATGAACTCATATCACACAGAACTTTAATTGTTGAACAAACCATGAATACCAGTTACACCAGGGGATGTCCTGATCCAATAGGAAGTTTGTAAACCTTGTAACAAGCCTGCAGAATCCACTAAATTTGGAAATTCAAACTGAAATGAAGCCACCTATCCCATGACTTCTCCACAACTAGTTATACAACATCAATTGGAAACCATATACGATCAAATGAATGTAGACAGAAACAACTATAGCCTTCCTTTTTTTCCCTTTTAGATGAATACAGTATTTAAGGTGATGTCTTGGGCCGTTTCAGGGTGTTACTCAATTTCCTGGGTATCTGCCATGCACACAGGAGGTACACATGTTAGTTAACTTGTTTGTGCAACTAAATGAAGGTAGTTAATACCACAAAACTGTATACATAAAGTGAATTAAATGCTAAAGTCGTGTTTTGTATTTTTAATGACAATGAAAAAAAAAGTGTAGCGCTGGTATTTGTTACAAAAATGAACGTTAAAAACATTCTTAGTGAAAAAAGCCATACAGAAAAGGCCCCCTAGATCCCACACTCATCTTGTCTGCTTCAAATCCATCAAGGTTGTCCAAATGAGGGAGAAACTCAGTCATGGTTCCAGAAAAAGAAAACTGCATCAGGATGGAAAAAGACATTTTCATACCGTTCGGACAGTAGGTGAAGGTTGAAGTGGGGCTGAGTATTAAATTATAATGTGGACATCAGGATTTCTTCATTTAGGGGTTATGTGCTGGTGCCTTGGGCAAAACACACTGAGCATTTTGTGTCAAGTGGCAAATGTGAGTACTTTTTGACATTATTGCAACTTTTCTGTACATTTTAAATTACTGGAAAGTAAATTACTTTTCTAGACAACCATGTCAGTATCATGCCAGAAAATCAGAGCAGACAGACATCAAATTTTTCTTATAGAGGCCAAGACTTACCCAGACCATGTTCAACCAAAGTTGTGATACTTATTTCCCTTGTAGGAGTCCGCATGGTATTAAGAGGCACCGTGGGAAGAGTACAGTAGTAGCTACCATGTCGTGGGTCCTGTGGATCACCTGGGGGGCAGTAGAAACGGTGAGATTTTAGTATTGCAATTTTTCACATTACTTCAAAAAATATGTTAAAAAATAAATTCAGTAAAGTTGAAAAATATGCAGTCAATATACACAAATCAGTTTCGTTTCTATACACTAATAATGAACCACCAGCAAGAAACATTAAGAAAACAATCCCATTTACAATTCCATCCAAAAGAACGAACTATTTAGCAATAAATTTAACCAAGGACACGAAAGACCTATACTCAGAAAACTATAAAGCGCTGGTAAAGAAACTGAAGACACAACAGAAAACAATATTCCATGCTCATGCGTCAGGAAAATTACTATTATTAAAATGTTTGGGAGAGCGGGAAGATGGCGGAAGAGTACGACACGCAGATCACCTTCCTCTCCACAGATACATCACAAATACAGCTACACGGGGAACCACCCCTACAGAACACCTACTGAACGCTGGCACAAGACCTCAGACCTCCCAAAAGGCAAGAAACCCCCCACGGGGCTTCCCTGGTGGCGCAGTGGTTGAGAGTCCGCCTGCCGATGCAGGGGACACGGGTTCGTGCCCCGGTCCGGGAAGATCCCACATGCCGTGGAGCGGCTAGGCCCGTGAGCCATGGCCGCCGAGCCTGCGCATCCGGAGCCTGTGCTCCGCAACGGGAGAGGCCACAACAGGGAGAGGCCACAACAGTGAGAGGCCCGTGGGAAGGAAGGAAGGAAGGAAGGAAGGAAGGAAGGAAGGAAGGGAGGGAGGGAGGGAGGGAGGGAGGAAGGAAGGAACTCCCCACGTACCTGCATAGGGCAAAAGAAAACAGAATAAACAGAGACAAAAGGATAGGGCCGGGACCTGCACCAGTGGGAGGGAGCCGTGAAGGAGAAACGGTTTCCACACACTAGGAGCCCCTTCGCGGGCGGAGACTGCGGGTGGCGGAGGGGGAAAGCTTCGGAGCCGCGGAGGAGACCGCAGCCACAGGGGTACGGAGGGCAAAGCAGAGAGATTCCCACACAGAGGAGCGGTGCCGACCGCCACTCACCAGCCCGAGAGGCTTGTCTCCTCACCCGCCAGGGCGGGCGGGGCTGGGAGCTGAGGCTCGGGCTTCAGTCAGAGCGCGCTGGCGGCGTGAACACAGCCTGAAGGGAGTCAGTGCGCCACGGCTGGCCGGGAGGGAGTCCGGGGAAAAGTCTGGAGCTGCCGAAGAGGCAAGAGACTTTTCCTTCCCTCTTTGTTTCCTGGTGCACGAGGAGAGGGGATTAAGAGCGCCGCCTAAAGGAGCTCCAGAGACGGGCGCGAGGCGCGGCTGAAAGCGCGGACCCCAGAGACGGGCGTGGGACGCTGGGGCTGCTGCTGCCGCCACCAAGAAGCCTGTGTGCGAGCGCAGGTCACTCTCCACACCTCCCCTCCCGGGAGCCTGTGCTGCCCGCCACTGCCACGGCCCCGGGCTCCACAGACAACATACCCGAGAGAACGCACGGGCGCGCCTCGTGCTGACGCAACGTCACGCCGGCCTCCGCCGACGCACGCTCGCCCCGCCTCCGTGCCCCTCCCTCCCCCGCGGCCTGAGGGAGCCAGAGCCCCCGAATCAGCGGCTCCTTTAACCCCGTCCTGTCTGAGCGAAGAACAGACGTCCTCCGGCGACCTACACGCAGAGGCGGGGCCGAATCCAAAGCTGAGCCCCGGGAGCTGTGCGAACAAAGAAGAGAAAGGGGAATCTCTCCCAGCAGCCTCAGAAGCAGCGGATTAAAGCTTCGCAATCAACTTGATGTACCCTGCGTCTGTGGAATACCTGAATAGACAACGAATCATCCCAAATTGAGGAGGTGGACTTTGAGAGCAAGACTTATGATTTTTTTCCCCTTTTCCTCTTTTTGTGAGTGTGTACGTGTATGCTTCTGTGTGAGATTTTGTCTGTATACCTTTGCTTTCACCATTTGTCCTAGGGCTCTATCCATCCGTTTTTTTTGTTTTTTGTTTTTTTTACTGAAAAAATTTTTTTCTTAATAATTCTTTATTTTAATAACTTTACTTTATTTAACCTTACTTTATTTTCTTTTATCCTCTTTCTTTCTTTCTTTCTTTCTTTCTTTCTTTCTTTCTTTCTTTCTACTTTTTCTCCCTTTTATTCTGAGCCGTGTGGATGAAAGGCTCTTGGTGCTGCAGCCAGGAGTCAGTGCTGTGCCTCTGAGGTGGGAGAGCCAACTTCAGGACACTGGTCCAAAAGAGACCTCCGAGCTCCACGTAATATCCAACGGCGAAAATCTCCCAGAGATCTCCATCTCAACACCAACACCCAGCTTATCTCAATGACCAGCAAGCTACAGTGCTGGACTCCCTATGCCAAACAACTAGCAAGACAGGAACACAACCCCACCCATTAGCAGAGAGGCTGCCTAAAATCATAATAAGTCCACAGACACCCCAAAACACACCACCAGACGTGGACCTGCCCACCAGAAAGACAAGATCCAGCCTCATCCACCAGAACACAGGCACCCTCCACCAGGAAGCCTACACAACCCACTGAACCAACTTTAGCCACTGGGGGCAGACACCAAAAACGACGGGAACTACGAACCTGCAGCCTGCGAAAAGGAGACCCCCAAACACAGTAAGATAAGCAAAATGAGAAGACAGAAAAACAGACAGCAGATGAAGGAGCAAGATGAAAACCCACCAGACCTAACAAATGAAGAGGAAACAGGCAGTCTCCCTGAAAAAGAATTCAGAATAACGATAGTAAAGATGATCCAAAATCTTGGAAATAGAATAGAGAAAATGCAAGAAACATTTAACAAGGACCTAGAAGAACTAAAGATGAAACAAGAAACGATGAACAACACAATAAATGAAATTAAAAATACTCTAGAAGGGATCAATAGCAGAATAACTGAGGCAGAAGAACGCATAAGTGACCTGGAAGATAAAATAGTGGAAATAACTACTGCAGAGCAGAATAGAGAGAAAAGAATGAAAAGAACTGAGGACAGTCTCAGAGACCTCTGGGTCAACATTAAACGCACCAACATTCGAATTATAGGGGTTCCAGAAGAAGAAGAGAAAAAGAAAGGGACTGAGAAAACATTTGAAGAGATTATAGTTGAAAACTTCCCTAATATGGGAAAGGAAATAGTTAATCAAGTCCAGGAAGCACAGAGAGTCCCATACAGGATAAATCCAAGGAGAAACATGCCAAGACACATATTAATCAAACTGTCAAAAATTAAATGCAAAGGAAACATATTAAAAGCAGCAAGGGAAAAACAACAAATAACACACAAGGGAATCCCCATAAGGTTAACAGCTGATCTTTCAGCAAAAACTCTGCAAGCCAGAAGGGACTGGCAGGACATATTTAAAGTGATGAAGGAGAACAACCTACAACCAAGATTACTCTACCCAGCAAGGATCTCATTCAGATTGGATGGAGAAATTAAAACCTTCACAGACAAGCAAAAGCTGAGAGAGTTCAGCACCACCAAACCAGCTTTACAACAAATGCTAAAGGATCTTCTCTAGGCAAGAAACACAAGAGAAGGAAAAGACCTATAAGAACAAACCCACGCACATATGGTCACCTTATCTGTGATAAAGTGGCAGGAATGTACAGTGGAGAAAGGACAGCCTCTTCAGTAAGTGGTGCTGGGAAAACTGGACAGGTACATGTAAAAGTAGGAGATTAGATCACTCCCTAACACCATACACAAAAATAAGCTCAAAATGGACTAAAGACCTAAATGTAAGGCCAGAAACTATCAAACTCTTAGGGGAAAAACATAGGCAGAACACGCTATGACATAAATCACATCAAGATCCTTTCTGACCCACCGCCTAGAGAAATGGAAATAAAAACAAAAACAAACAAATGGGACCTAATGAAACTTCAAAGCTTTTGCACAGCAAAGGAAACCATAAACAAGATGAAAAGACAACCGTCAGAATGGGAGAAAATATTTGCAGATGAAGCAACTGACAAAGGATTAATCTCCAAAATTTTGTACAAGCAGCTCATGCAACTCAATAACAAAAAAACAAACAACCCAATCCAAAAATGGGCAGAAGACCTAAATAGACATTTCTCCAAAGAAGATATACAGATTGCCAACAAACACATGAAACAATGCTCAACATCATTAATCTTTAGAGAAATGCAAATCAAAACTACAATGAGATATCACCTCACACCAGTCAGAATGGCCATCATCAAAAAATCTAGAAACAGTAAATGCTGCAGAGGATGTGGAGAAAAGGGAACACTCTTGCACTGCTGGTGGGAATGTGAATTGGCACAGCCACTATGGCGAACAGTATGGAGGTTCCTTAAAAAACTACAAATAGAACTACCATATGACCCAGCAATCCAACTACTGGGCATATACCCTGAGAAAACCATAATTCAAAAAGAGTCCTGTACCAAAATGTTCACTGCAGCTCTATTTACAATAGCCCGGAGATGGAAACAACCTAAGTGTCCATCATCGGATGAATGGATAAAGAAGACGTGGCACATATATACAATGGAATATTGCTCAGCCACAAAAAGATACGAACTTGAGCTATTTGTAATGAGGTGGATGGAGCTAGAGTCTGTCATACAGAGTGAAGTAAGTCCGAAAGAGAAAGACAAATACCGTATGCTGACACATATATATGGAATTTAAGGGAAAAAATGTCATGAAGAACCTAGGGTTAAGACAGGAATAAAGACACAGACCTACTAGAGAATGGACTTGAGGATATGGGGAGGGGGAAGGGTAAGCTGTGACAAAGTGAGAGAGTGGCTTGGACATATATACACTACCAAACGTAAAAGAGATAGCTAGTGGGAAGCAGCCGCGTAGCACAGGGAGATCAGCTTGGTGCTTTGTGACGACCTAGAGGGGTGGGATAGGGAGGGTGGGAGGGAGGGAGACACAAGAGGGAAGAGATATGGGAACATATGTATATGTTTTTTCGATTCACTTTGTTATAAAGCAGAAACTAACACACCATTGTAAAGCAATTAGACTCCAATAAAGTTGTAAAAAAATGTTTATTCTACCTAAAGCCATCAACAACCAGTGCCTGGAAAACTAGACTCCGGACTCCATAGAACGACAGTGGTCACCATCTACACTGCATATAAAGCTAACTAAAAGCACACAGTATTCCACATTAAACTCTTTCTCTCCTGAGTCCCCTGAAGATGCACCCCACCCAGCCAGCAGTCAGTTGCACAGGAAGATTCTCCTCACTTGCTCATTTTTTCCTCTTGCGGAGTCTCCTCACCAGTGGCTCCTGAGAAAACCCAGCTCCTGTCAGTGTGTACAATGCCTCATGGTCCAGAAATCCAAGCCCTGACAGGAGACAAAGCTCCCGTCTGCTTGTCACAGAGCAAAGTTTGTGGGCAGGGTGAACCTGTGCCCCCAGGGTCAGACAGGTGGGTTTGGCGCCCCCTTTGGGACGTGAGAAAAGTGCCGGGAGTGCCGCACTCACAAACCCAGAGGCCTCATCCGGAAGGCAGTTCTGCTATATATACTAAGTTTGGAAATCCAAACTGAAATGGAGCCAAGTGTCTCACTGTATCTTCTCCAAAATTGGTTAAGGAGCAATTAATTACAAACCATATGTAATGAAATGAATGTAGACAAAAACTTTACAACTTAAACCAAAATTCACTCAAAATTGCCCATAGACAAATTTAAATTACCAAACTATAAAAATCCTAGACAGAAAATGATAATCTACATGACTTTGGGTCTGGTGACCTTATTCAGAAAACCGGAAGACAAACCACAAACAGCAAGAAACTATTTCCAAAACACATATCTGATAAAGTATTTGTACTCAAATTCTGCCAACACTGCCATTAAAATTTAGTAAAGATTGAAACACACACCTGGCCCAAGAAGATAAACAGGCAGTAAATAAGCATACAAGAATATACTCAAGATGCTGGTGGAATGCATATACAACCAACTTTGGAAGACAGTTTGGCATTTTTTTCCAAATCCAAAAAGTCTCACCTTAGGATCCAAGAAGTGTACCCCTTGTATTTAGACAGCTTTGAAAAACTGTGTTCAAACCAAAACTAGCATCAAATAATGCACAGCAGCTCTATTCATAATGGCTAAAACCTTAAAGATATCAGGATGTCCTTCTGTAGATGAATTCATAAGCAAATTAGGGCACATACATGTCAAGGGGAGCAGAATACACCACCCCAAAATATGCCTATTTGACAAAAGGATTATTTTGGACTGATTAATTTAAGAAACAGCAGACCCAGGAGAATCTTTCAAAACAAAGTAGAGGGCTTCCCTGGTGGCACAATGGTTGAGAATCTGCCTGCTGATGCAGGGGACACGGGTTCGTGCCCTAGTCCGGGAAGATCCCACATGCTGCAGAGCGGCTGGGCCCATGAGCCATGGCCGCTGAGCCTGCACGTCCAGAGCCTGTGCTCCGCAACGGGAGAGGCCACAACAGTGAGAGGGCCGCGTACCGCAAAAAAATAAATAAATAACTGAAGTAGAAAATGCCCTTTTAGGAGGTAAATTTACATTTATTAAGGATATCTCCATTTGTAAGGGTATGTCCCTCTTTGGATGAGGAATTGAATGATGACTAAATATCAAGAAAAGCTTGTTGGGACTTCCCTGCTGGTCCAGTGGTTAAGACTCCAGACTCCCAACGCAGGGGACCAGGGTTCAATCCCTGGTCAGGGAACTAGATCCCACATGCTGCAATTAAGGGCCCGCATGCCGCCACTAAAGATTACACAGGCCGCAACTAAGACCCAGTGCAGCCAAATAAATAAAGGTTTAAAAAAAAAAAAGTTTGTCAATGAAATAGGCCTGGATGTAAATCTGTGTAACAACCATACCCTTGTTTACTGGGCTTTGACTAATAACATCCCTTAAATGGCTTCCTCCATTCTCTAACATCTTTCTTTTGTTCTCAGCAGAAGATAGCATTTAAGGTAATGGCTTGGGCCATTTCAGGGAGTGACTCAGTTTTCCTGGGTATCTTTCAAGTATACAGGAGTTACGCATGGTATATATTAAACTTCTGATTGTTTTCTCCAGTTCGTCTCTTTTTCATTACAAGGGAGATCTCAATAAAGAACATAGAAGTGTAGAGGGAAAATTATTTTTCCTCTCATATACATGCAGTGCAATAATATTCAGAGATATAAAGGAATGGATCATCAACCCATGCAAATATATATAGATAGATATAGATGCAACTAACACTTACATTGCTAAGTGAAAGAATCCAGTCTGAAGTGCTACACACTGTATGACCTCATTTATATGACATTCTAGAAAAGGTAAAACTGACACTGGTAAACAGTTTAAGGAATATGTGGTTGAAATAGTCCATATGATACTTTAGTGGTGAATACCTGTCACTATGCATTTGGCTACACCCACAGATTTTTACAACCCAACAAGTAATTTACAATCTATTCAAACTTAGCTACTTAGGATATGGGAGTGTCAAAGACTGGAATACAGAATGTAACAAAGAATCTAACTGATTCAGAAATGTATGGAAAAACTCACTGTTGGTAGTGGGACAAATGGGCTGACCTAAGTTAACTTTGGGAATGTACAGAATCTGTAGGCCAAAGACAAAATGTGCCATACATACACAGTAGACTCTAAGTTCTTTCCCATGGGGGGTAGTAGCTAACAGTACTGAAACTACTATATCAGTAATCGAATGGAACAAGCACTGAATTTAATAAATGACAAATGGTGGAAGCCAGGTTTCTTACCATTGGAGTGGGATGTTACAGTCAAACAAAGGGAGAAGGTTACGATATCCATGTCATAACAGATCCGGTTGGAGACATCGGTATAAACTATCTTTAGCCTACACATAGTTCCACATGGAAACCTTTATAATTATGTGTATATGCATAGGCTGGGATACATGCATGTATTTCTATGTACTGTCAGCTGAGCATATTTAGCTCCCACATGTAAGTTTTTAATACCATTCTCTAATAAAAAGAACAAGGGCTCTTTGAAGAAAGGGCTGATGCTAGGACTGAGACAGTAAATATATGAAGCAGCATAATCTTAAAATATCAGAAAGTAAAGAAGTACCAAAAACTTTAAAAACCCACAAAAGAAAAATTATGTAAAATGAAAACAGGAGCAAATGGAAAAAGTTCTCAACAGCCAAAGCAAGAATGAACTAAGCAGTCTAATAATGTAGTGATGGATTATAACCAAAAGTTTACAATAATCATTCACGTGTCCAAACTGGTAAAAATAAATTACATAGTTTTCGATGAATGGTGTTAAATAGAAATCTCCTATGCACAAAGCTTCTAAACAATTCATATAGACACTCAGCTGTCCATCAAGGATGTGAAGCTAACCCCTCCCTCCTCAAGTGTGGCTTCTGCATTATGACTTCCTCCTAAATAAGACACACAGGATGGAAATGGGGAAAAAATTAACCTGTGGGAAAACTTGACAAACACTACTTCAGCTAGGTGACCAAAGTTAAGAATATAAGTGAGAAGTTTCCTTAAGAGCCTGTCTTCTTGATATATAGTGAAGAGGAAGCACTTCACCTCTGTGATCTGCTTTTTCAAAGCCAAGTCTAACCACGACAAAAACACCAAGCAAATCCCAGTGCCCGGCAGTCTATAAAATACCTGACCAGTCCTCCTCCACACTGTCAAGGTCATGGAAACAAGGAGAGTCTGAGCAACTGTCAAAGCCCAGAAGAGACTAAACAGACATGATGACCCCATGTCCTTTGAGACCCTGGAACAAGGAAAGGTATAACAAAGGGAACAAGAATAGAGACTTCAGTTAATAATAAAGTATCAATATTTGCTCATTATTTGTGATGATTTTGTAGAAAATAAGACAGGAAAAAGTAAACATCAAATAAGAGAAACCTACTGTAACAAACTGGAAATCTAGAGGAAAGGGCGATTTCTTTGTAAAAACACATTACCAAAATGGTCCCTAAATTAAGGAAAACACAAAAAGGCCAATTAATCGCTGAGGAACCTCTTCCCCTACTGGTTATCCTATCACTGTTCCAGGCTTTCCCTCTCCCGGGACAGGGAAGGAGCAGGGACAGAGATGTCTGGCAGCTCCCCTCCTATATGACCCCACCCAGTGTCTTCACCTCCCCCAGCCACGCCTACCCAGTGAGGACACCTGAGGAAGGGTCAGGGATTATTGACTCAGATGTATCAACCAGGACTTTTTCTTTTCCCAGAGACTGGACACACTTACGGAAGTAAAATAAATTAGTATTTATTGTAAGGGTAGAAATACATTAATACTTGCAAGTGGCAAGTTGAAGAATGGGTTTGGACCTGGCAGGTCCAGCGGCTCACACTGTCTCAGTGTGACCTTGCTTCTCTCCAGAACTTTGTCCCGCTCAGTGCCTTTGGGGGACCCCATTCACAGGCACAGGCTCTCTCACTGCCCTTGGGCCAACAGCAGTTTTAGGCTGACAACCACTCACCATCCATTTTCCGAGAAAGAGTTTCTCCTTTTCTTGGATTCCAAAAAGTCATGGTTTTAAATGCCTTTGATCTGGCTTGGGTTGCATTCTCATCCTTGACCCAACACCAGAAGATGGAAAATGGGACTGGCTAGATGTGGGTTGTAAACCCTTCTTCGAGCTGGGTGGAACATGGGCTCATCCTTCTGCAACTGTTTGGACTGGAAGCAGGTGAGATGTAATTCCCAAAGGAAAACCGAAGCACTTGGGCCTGAGAACAGATGTTGGCTGGGAGAAAGCAACAGATTCTAAGTCAATGACAGCTCACTGCACAGCACAGAGTCTGACACAAAAGGAAGAAAGGGGTTCACTCAGGGTCGGGGGCTGCAGCTACTCATCCAGTGCTCTTACTGTCCCTCCCAAGACTGCAAGAAGTTCTTTCACTTGCTGAAAAGTCAGGATCATTGGTGGTGGTAAACTCAAGTCTCTCTCCTTGGGCATCAGGTCCTCACATCTCAGAGGCTGGCCCAGAACAGCCCATGTGCCCTCAGAAGACCCACAGACCTCAGTCCTGCCCCTGAGAGGTGGGAGCCCGTGAGTTATGCCACCTCCCTGGCCATATTAACTACCCATCCCTGAAAAACAATACTGCTCCTTTTCCAGTTTCTTCTCTCTCCTTTTCTAAGGGAAGAAACCAAATGCTAGGGTGGTAAGGAAACTCTTGTGCAATGAAGTAATGGGAGGCTCAAGAATTATTCCATGCCATGGAACCCATAATTGGCAGGCTTCCAGAGGCCACATGGATGCATATGGCTCTCCAAGACAATGGTAGTGTCAGTGTAAACCTCCCACTGGGAGGTCCAGGTGCTCCCATATCTTTGATTCTTAATGAATATGCATGTCAAAAGTTTCTAACGACTGAAAGGACAAAGGATTGCAGGGCCATGGTCTGCTGTATGGGTGTTGTGTCAGGGACACACTCCAATGTTTAGAGGATTATTACTTCTCTTGGCAGCCTATGAGGCTGTGAGCGGGAGGCCTTTTTCTCAGCCACATGCATGTCGGTAGTTGAAACTTCTCAAAGGAATGTCTACACTGCCCAGGTAGCTCTTGAATTGCCCAACATCATGGTCAGCTCCATAACTATACACGAGGGCCTGACAGTGCCCAGGCTGGACTGAGCTAGAGGACCACAGATGCCTGCCTGGATAGTCAGAGGTCAAGGGCTGTCATGCCTGAGACTTGATCATCTATTCATGCCCACTCAGATGGAACAAAGGATGCCTCCAGTGCCAGGAGAGCCCCACCAGCCCTTAAGAAGGCGGCATCTGGGGGCTGGCAGGTCACTGCACCCAGTCCTGTATAAATCCACACGTGTTCGCTGAGTGCCCTCCTGTCTTGGCTGTGCTGGAACCTGGGGCTGCCCAGGCAGAGTAGGGCCAGCATCACCCTTCCCAGGTAGGAGGGCAGAAGGAAACCATGCATGACTTCTGACACCCTCCCCAATCCTTGACAGAGGTTGAGTTGGATAAGAAACAGTCCGAGACAAGAACAGACATTTCATTCTTCTCTCAGAGCCCAGGACTGGGGGAAGGGAGGCCAGAAAAACAGTTATTTTCCTCAGCTCCCTGACTCCTGTTTGACCCTGGGCAAGTCCTATCCATTCTGGAGGCTTCAGAGAGAAGGAGAGGGGAGGGCAATGAGGGCCAATTGTGCTTAAACCTAACTCTAACCTTCACCCTAAGAACCCTAACCTCTAACCGTAACCCCCTAACGACCCTCGCCCCAGACCCCTAGACCCTCGCCCCTGACCCCTAAACTCTAACCCCTACCCTTTAACCACAACCCTCTACCAGGACGCTCCAACAATGACCCCTAACCCTAAACCGTGACCCCTGAACCCTCACACTGACTCAACCCTAGGCCTAAAGCCTGGCCTAGTGGGTACCGAGGGATCACCGTATGAACTCTCAAATAAACCAACAAATTAAATCTTCCTGACCATGAATTTAGCAATGGTTTCTTAGATTTGACAGTAAAGCATAAGAAATGAAAGAAAAATATAGATAAATTGGATTTCCTCAAAATTACAAACCCTTGTGCATCAAAAGAGGCGATCCAGAAAGGAAGAAGACAGCCCACAGAATGGAAGACAATATTGGCACATTCTATATCTGATAAGACTCTTTACCTAGAGTATACACAGGACTTTTCCAACTCATCAACAAAAAGACAAACAATAAAATTTTTGAAACAGACAAATGGCTTGCATGGACTGCTCTCCAGGCAAGACATACAAACGATCAACAAGGACATGGAAAGATGTCAAACGTCAGTAGTCATGATGAAAACGCAAATGAAAGCCACAGTGTGATGCCCCTTCACACACACTAGAACAAAAATAAACTTTAAAATCAATTTTAAAATATATAAATAAAAATAACAAAGGTTGGCAACAATGCCGAGAAATTGGAACTCTTAAAAGTTACTTGTGGAGATGTACAATGGTGCAGTCTATGTGTACAAACCTTTACCATTTACTCAAAAATATAAAATATAATTACCATGTGGTTCAACAACTCCACTTCTAGATATATACCCAAAGAATGGAAAACAGGCGTTCTAACAAAAACTTGTACACCGATTATTCATAGCAGCACTGTTAACAACAGCCCAGGGTAGAAAATATGTAAATGTCCATCAGCAGGTAAACGGATAAGCAAAATAAGGTAGATCCATAAGCTACATTATTCTGTCATATAAAGGAATAAAGTAAAATTATACAGCTGCTGTGGAAAACTGTATGGTGGCTCCTCAAAAACATGGAAAATGTGTGATCCCTTGATTCCACTCCAGGGTGTACACCCAGAATATTAGAAAGTAAGGACTGGAACAGACATTTGTACCCCATATTCATAGCAACATTATTCACAATAGCCAAAAGGTGGAAGCAACACAACACATCCTTCAACAGATGAATGGATAAGTACAGTGTAGTATATACACAATGGAATATGATTCAACTTTTAAAACTAAGGTACTTCTCACACATGCTACAATGTGGATGAACCTTGAAGTCATTATGCTAAGTGAAACCAGCCAGACACAAGAAGGACAAACGTTCTATGATTCCACTAGTATGAGGTATCCAGATAAGTCAAACTCAAAGACAGAGTAGAATAAGGGTGCCAGGGGTTGAGGTGAGTTAGTGTTTAATGGCTACGGTTTCACATGGGGAAATTAAAGTTCTGGAGATGGATGGTGAGGATATTTTTACAACAATGTGGATGCAGTTAATGCCATAGAACTGTATACTTACAAATGGCTTAAATGGGGCTTCCCTCATGGCACAGGGGTTAAGAATCTGCCTGCCAGTACAGGGGACACAGGTTCAAGCGCTGGTCCTGGAAGATCCCGCATGCCACAGAGCAACTAAGCCCATGAGCCAAATCTACTGAGGCCTCGTGTCACAACTACTGAAACCCGTGCGCCTAGAGCTCGTGCTCCGCAACAAGAGAAGCCACAATGAGAAGCCTGCACATGGCAACGAAGAGTAGCCCCCACTCGCCACAACTAGAGAAAGCCTGCGTGCAGCAATAAAGACCTGACACAGCCAAAAAATAAAAAATTAAATATTTTTTTAAAAAAGCTTTTAAAGGGCTTCCCTGGTGGTGCAGTGGTTGAGAGTCCGCCTGCTGATGCAGGGGACACGGGTTCATGCCCCAGTCCGGGAAGGTCCCACATGCCGTGGGGCGGCTGGGCCCGTGAGCCATGGCCGCTGAGCCTGCGCGTCCGGAGCCTGTGCTCTGCACCGGGAGAGGCCACAACAGTGAGAGGCCCACGTACCACAAAAAAAAAGCAAAAAAATACTTTTAAAAAATGGCTTAAATGGTAAATGTTATGTGTTTTTAATCACAATGGAAAAAGTGAATGAAATAATGATCAATGTTACAATGTGGATAAATACTGAAAACATCCTAAGTGAAAGAAGCCATATAGAAAAACCACCCAGATCATGCTCATCTTGTACACTTTAAATCCAGCAAGGTTTTTAAAGTGAGGAAAAGCCCCAGTGATGGTTCCAAGAAAAGAAAAGTGGATTCAAATGGAAAAATACATTTCCACAAAGCTGGGGCAGCTGGTGAAAGTTGAGTAAAAACAAACTGGAGTATTTTATGAATGTGGAAAACTTTATACTGCTATTTAACGTTTTTATACACTTGAAATTTATTAGAAAATAAAATACTTATCAAAACAACCATGTCATACCACGCCAGAAATGCAGACATCAAACTCTGTTATAGAGGCCAACCCCTACCCAGATCCAGTTCACCCACAGTGGTGATGCTAATCGCCCTTGTAAGAGTCCACATACTACAAGAGGCACCATGGGAAGATTATATTAGGAGCCACTATGTCTTGGGTGCTGTGGATGACCTGGATGTAGCTGAAACAGTGGGATTTCTGAATTCTAGTTTTCCACATTCAACCACCAAAAAACTGTTACAACTAAAAAATGAATTCAGTAAAGCTGCAGGATACAAAAAAAAGAAAAAGAAAAAGCAATGCACAAAAATCATTTGTGATTCTATACACTGATAATGAACCATAAGAAAAATAATTTTTAAAAAAATCCCACTTACAATTGCATCCAAAAAGATAACTAGGAGTAAATTTAACCAAGGACGTGAAGGACCTGCACACTGAAAACCGGAAGACACTGATAAAGGAAACTGAACAGACAAAAATAAATAGAAAGATACCCTGTGCTCATGAGTAAAAAGAATACTGTGAGGCTTCCCTGGTGGCGCAGTGGTTGAGAGTCCGCCTGCCGATGCAGGGGACACAGGTTTGTGTCCCGGGTCCGGGAAGATCCCACATGCCGCGGGGCCGCTGAGCCTGCGCGTTCAGAGCCTGTGCTCCACAACGGGAGAGGCCACAACAGTGAGAACCCCGCGTACCGCAAAACAAAACAAAACAAAACAAAACAAAACTGTGAAAATATGCATTCTAAGGTGAGACTTCCCTGGCCGTCCAGGGGTTGGGACTCTGCACTCCCAATGCAGGGGGCACGGGTTCGAGCCCTGGTTGGGGAACTAAGATCCCGCATCCTGCATGCTACATGGTGTGGCCCAAAATTTTTTTTAATTTAAAAAATTATGCATTCTAGCCAAATTAATGTACACATTCAACGCAATCCTTACCAAAAGTCCAATAACATTTCCCATAGAAACAGAACAAATAATCTTAAGTTGTGTGTGGAACCACAAAGGACCCAGAAGAGCCAAAGGGACCCTGAGGCAGGAGAACAGGCTGGAGGCATCTCCCTCCCTGACTTCACACTTCATTACAAAGCTACAGTCCCAAAAAGTGTGGAATTGGCACAAAAACAGGCACACAGACCAGAGGAACAGAGCAGAGAACCCAGGAATCAACCTACAGGTATGTGGTCAGTTAATTCACAAGAAAGGAGCCAAAAACATATACCAGGGAAAGGACAGTCCCCTCAATAAACGGTGCTGGGAAAACCAGACGCCACACTCCAAAGAACAACACTGCACTCTGTCTACACCACACACAAAAGGGGCCGAAAACCCAGTTTTCCACATCAAGCCCTTCCTCTCCTGGGTCCTCTGAAGACAGACACCCTCAGCGGTCAGCCACGCACAGGTACCTTCTGCCCACTTTTCCTCATCGTCTCCCTCAGCGGCATCACCTCCCGGCAGGTCCTGAGGAGACCAGGCTCCTGTCAGCATGAACTGGACCCCACAGTGTCCCAAAGCTGAAGCCCCAGCGGGTCCTGAGAAGACCCGGCTTCTGTTAGTGTGGACTCGACCCCAGCTTGTCCCAAAGCCCGGCCATCGGCGTGGACTCAGCCCCACATGTCCCAGAAGCCAAAGCCCCAGTGGGTCCTGAGGAGACAGGGCTCCTGTCAGCATGAACATGAACAGCATGACCTGAACAGACATCCCGCCAAAAAAGATACACAGATAGTAAAAGTCATACAGAAACAAGCTCAACATCATATACCATTAGGGAATTACAAATTAAAATCATGAGATAAGACAGCACACCTATTAGGACTGCTAAGCTCCAAAAATATGACTCTACCAATTGTTAGAGGGTGAGGAACAAGAGGAACTCTCCCTCATAGCTGGGGGGATGCATGTGCAGCCACTTTGTAAGACAAGTTGGCAGTTTTTTCCAAAGCTAAACAAATCTCACGTTGGGATCCAACAATCATGCTTCCAGTATTTAAGCAACTGGTTTGAAAATCTATGTCCAAATGCAAACAAGGATGCAATTATGCACAGCAGCACTTCCATAATGGCTAAAAACTTGAAGAAATCAGGATATCCTTCAAAAGATGAATGCATAAGCAAATTGGGGTACATCTATGTCAAGGTGAGTAGAATATGCCACCCCAAAATATATCTCTCTGGCATAAGGATTATTGGTCTGCTTTAAAAAAAATAAAAAGGGCTTCCCTGGTGGCTCAGTGGTTAAGAGTCCGCCTACCGATTCACGAGACACAGGTTCGAGCCCTGGTCCAGGAAGATCCCACATGCTACAGAGCAACTAAGCCTGTGAGCCACAACTACTGAGCCTGCACTCTAGAGACCGCAAGCCACAACTACTGAGCCCATGTGCCACAACTACTGAAGCCCGCACGCCTAGAGCCTATGCTCCACGACAAGAAAAGCCACCACAATTAGAAGCCCATGCACCGCAATGAAGAGTAGCCCCTGCTCGCCACAACCAGAGAAAAGTCTGCACGCAGCAACAAAGACCCAATGCAGCCAAAAATAAAATAATAAATTTATTTTTTTTAAATCTCAGAAAACTGAGATTGCCCTATTATGAAGGACATTTACAATAGAGAAATCTCCATTTATAAGGGTATGTCCCTCTTTGCACCAAAAATAGAAGGATAATTAAATCTTAAGTAACTCTTTTCAATGGAGAAGTCCTGACTTAAATGTGCAAACAGTCATACCCTTGTTTACTGAGCTTTGCATGATAACCTGCCGTAAGTGGTCTTCCCCCATTCCCCAGCATCTTTCTTCTGTTTTTAGCTGAAGACGGTATTTAAGGGGATGGTTTTGATCATTTCAGGGAGTGACTCAGTTTCCGTGGTATCCCCCCTGTATTCAGAAGGTATATATGTTATTAAACTTCTGCTTTTCTCCTGGTAATCTGTCTTTTATTACAGGGGCAGGGGGGACCTCAACCAAGAACCTAGAAAACTAGAGGGAAAATTGTTTTCCCTCCCATACACATGCAGTGGAATCCTACTCAGCAGAAAGGAATGCACCATCAACCTATGGAAAGACATGGATAAATCTTCAGTATATACTGCTAAGTGAAAGAATCCAGTCTGAGGAGGCTGCACACAGTATGACCCCATTGATGACATTCCGGGAAAGGCAAAGCTACATAGATGATAGCAGATCATGGGGTGGGGGTTTTGAAGTGTTCCACGTGATACTCTAGGGTGGCTACCTGTAACTACACATTTGTCTAAGCCCACAGATGTGCATAGCCCAAGGGGCCAATCATAATCTATTCAAATTTAGTTATTCAGGATGTAGGAGTGCTGCAGGATGGAATACATAATGTCACAGAATCTAACTGTGTTAGAAATATATGGAAACAACTCACTGTAGGGGATGGGGTAAAAGCTGCTGACCTAAGTTACCTTTGGAAATGAATGGAATCTGTAGACTAAAGGCAAAATGGCCCATATATAAACTGTGGGTTTTATTCTACGAAGTTCTTTCCAGGGTGTAGTAGCTAACAATTCTGAAACCTCTGCACATATAACCTGGAAAGGAGCAATGCACAGATAAATGGGAGATGGTGGCAGCCAGGCTCCTTGCTGTGGGCGTGGGAAGTTACAGATAAGCAAGGGGAGAGCCTCTGCTTTCGTAATCCTGGATCTGGGCTTCCTGGGAGGCTGGTGACTGGCCGGGGGAAACACATACATCTTCACGTTGGGAAGACCCTGCAGACATAGGAACATCACACCCCATCTTTCCACCCATACCTGCTGGAAACACTCAGCCCTCCATAATCAGGCAATTGCAGCGTTTAAGACATTCTCACCCCCAGGCAGATAAAGGAGCATGAGGGTCTTGCTTACCCCTAAGCTGTCCCAGAATCCAGGCCCTGGGGGTGGAGCCAGGTTGGGGGTTCCTGGGCCTCTGACCAGCAGGTGAGAGGAGGAAGGAAGACCGGTCCTGAGGACAGAGGTTCCCTCAAGTCTGTGAGCCCAGGAGCCCCAGTGGGGTTCATTCCCAGTGAGGACATGGGCGGGGTCTGCAGTGGGGCCTTTGATGAAGCCATGGCAGCACTGGACCCAGACGTCTCCTGGCGGTGTCTCAAACTCTGACACAGCGGTTTTACAAAGGAACAGGAGAATGGAGCTGAGCCCCTGACGGCCACTCCTTTCTGGCTCTGAGTTGCTTCCAACAGGACCGCAGTCACCTGCACGTAGTCTGCTGTGACCCATCTGCCCCCACTGGCCTTTCCTCTCCCTCCCTCCCTGTGATGATTCCAGTGACATTTCCAGCCTGGACCCCTCCCCCAGGCCAGATGCCTCTGTCCAGCCACTGCATCCCCATCTCACCTTGGGGGCTAACAGGGCCCTCAGAGGACTGGGATCCCGCAGCTCCCCACACCCAGGAGCAGCCCCACCTTCCCAGGTTGCTGAGCCCAGGCACCGGGTGTAACCGAGCAGGACCCTACGGGGCCTTCCCAGGACAGAGCCCTCCCCCACATCCTCTGCTGTAGGTCCTCTCTGAAGTACCTGGATAACAGTGTCTGATGCATGCTTCCTCCACCACCAAGTGGAAGAAATTAACTACTTGATGATCATGAACAGGTAGCCCCGGAGCTTCTGGTTCCTAAGAATTTACAATGTTTACCGCCTGTTACCTCACCATCAGCCAGAGAATTGTGCACCAGCTGATCACATACCCTGCGACCCCCCTCCTTCACTTGGCCTTTAAAATTGCTTTGCTGAAATCCTTCAGGGAGTTCAGGGTTTCAGAGCACAAGCCGCCTGGCCTCCTTGTATTCGCACTTGTACAATTAGAGCTGCACTTTCCTTCACCACACCCGGTGTCATTAGACTGGCTTTACTGCACTCGGGGAAGCGGACCCACGTTTTGTTCGGTAACACTGGGGTCTCCCAGGCTCCCACCCTCCTTGCGCCCCAGTGACTGTCATCTGCTCCTCCAGAGTCTTGTTGCAGCAAAAATAGAAATGAAGTTTTCCCTCCCCTGAGAACAAGGAAAACAAAGGGAACAGTGAACAGGCTAGAGAAGAAACACAACTTGGCCTGAAAGAGCTCATCACTCCTTGTTTGACTTTGTCACTCATTTGTAGTAACTAGGTTTGTACTTTACAAAGCTAACCTCACTCCCTGACACTATGTAACTTACATTCGGCACCCATCACCCCTGACTCTGGGTGAGTTACATCCCCTGACTCTCACTCCCTCACCTTATTATGCCCAGCACTTACATTCTATACGCCCCTCATAACAAATCACCCCCTAGGTTTTCATTTCAGAAACAAGTTCATCGGCCGATAAACCAGAGGCAAACGGATGCAATTACCAGACTGCTGGGCCCCAATTACCGGGCGGCCTGATGCCAGCAATGACTGTTTTGAAACAATGCAAAGGAAAGGAGGAATGCAAGACCTTCACTACTTTTATCCTCATCCTATACCCTGGACTGCGAGAGCCCCACATATAAAATCTTCCCTGATTCTCAAGGAGGGGGTGCCCAGTTCTTGAGGTGCTAGCAGGCTGTGTCTTCCCTTCTGCCTGGCAGAAAAATAAAGCCATCTCTCTCTTCCTCAAAAATCCCTGTCTCTATATTTCTGTTCGGCCTCGGTGCACAGGGAAGCCGATATTTCGACAACAGTCTGTGGCCAGTTCCCACACTAATTCCCCTCTACGCCCACAGCCCTGGCCCAAGCCCGATCTTGTGCCTGGTTCCTCCATCAGGCCTGACAAAGCTCCCTGCCCCCGCGGTGAGTCTCACATCCCACCCCAATGTGGTCTTTCTGAAGCATAAACGAGAGTGACTCTCTCCCACCTGCAATCCCCCAAATGTTTACCCACTTTCGCTAGGGTATCTGCTGGGAGAGACATCTGCAAAGGCCCTGAGGGTCCCCGGCATCCCCACTAAGCTGCTGGCTCCTGGGTTCCCTGACAATGAGCACCTCAGCAGGCCAGGAGACATGGAAGGAAACCCCAGAACTGCTCACCTCTGGAGGGGACTGGCACTGCCATAGCCTGATGAAAGAGAGCAGAGAAGTGTTCCCCAGCTGGGACACAAACTCTGCATGAGTGGCCTCTCCTTGAGCCATTACATCACCTCGTGTGACTTGAGGGAAGGAAGGACAGAGGCACAGTTGGTTCCTAAGGAGGATGGTATAGGCTCAGCCACATCCCCCCAAATCCACATGCTGAATCCCTAACCTCTAGGACCCCAGGATGTGGCTGTATTCGGAGATGGGATTTTTAAAGAGGTGATCAAGGTAAAAATGAGGTCACTAGGGTGGATCCTAATCCAATAGGATTGATGTCCTACAAGAAGAGATTAGGACACAGACAGGCACAGGGGGAGACCTGGGGAGAAGATGGCTGTCTAAGCACCAAGGAGAGAGGCCTCAGGAGAAGCCAGCCTGCACACACTTGATCTCAGCATCCAGGACTGGGAGATAGGTCTGTTATTCAAGCTGCCCTGTCTGTGCTATTTGTTACAGCAGCCCTGAGCAGACTCACACGCAGGGTAAATCAGGGCTCAGACTGGACAGAGCCCACTCTCCATCCCCCTGTATGTGAGTTACAGGATCCTCAGGACCTGAGGAGGGGGTCCCTGCGGGGAGGCACGAGATAGAAGATGTTAGGTATTAACATGACTGCATTCACTTTAAACATGCCTGAAGTCCTTTCACACGAGATGGTTTTGCCCTGTATGTACATCGGCACCTTCAGTCTGAACTGCAGATCTTTGGCTTCACCACCTCCACTGAGGGCATTAACTTCACCTGCTGTAGACCGTCTCCTATAGGATTTCCAGAACCACAAAGCATCGAAGCTTCACAGGATCCAGAATCTGTGTGCTACCGTCCAGGTGGCCCTCACAGCAGAGCCGTGCAGCTGCCCATCAGAACCCATTTCCCTTTTTCATGTTCACGGCTACCCAGCACCTCCCAGCCTTCCCACCCCTTCCAGCTGGGGCACAGTGTCTCATGTTACCAAGGGAAACGGGTGGAGGTGGTGAGAGCCTTGGCCAGCCTGCATCCTAGGACGGAGGGCATGATGCCCACCTGGTCACCCCATCCTGCTAGTTGGAGCCCTCACCGGGAAGCAGGGAGGAGAAACAAGAGGGACAGAGCCTGGGGCCTGACACCCACCTGCCCTGGACTCTCACAAGAAGGGGACAGAGACATCTTGAGCTTCAACCCAGTTTTGGGAGACACTTTGTTCCAGCAACAAACTTTTGCCTTAAAAGCCAAGGTGCTTTACAAACCCCTCCCCAGCTGTCACAGAAAGTCAGGCTTAATCTCCTCACACTTTTCTCAAACCGCAGCTCATGCTGAGACCACCTCTCAGGTGATGGTGCTTCAGAGCAGCCCCTTTAAAAGATCTCTGGAGTTCAGCTCTCCCAGCCCTGCCTTCAGTTTAAGGGAGAAGTTTCCTTGACAAACCTTCTCAGTTTCCTTGACAACCAAGCAATCTCCCAAACTCTCCTTCAGACATTCCTATTCTAGGCTGGATGAGCCTAAAGTGACAGTGCTGTCATCATGTGCCAGAGAGTGACTCCTCCAAGCCCGTAGTTATTGGTTACATGATGCTACTGATGATGAAATCCCAGAAGAGCCAGCTTTGCAATATAACCATTTCTGGACTTGGCACTGGGTCCCTTTCCACGGACAGAGTGGAGTGGCTGTTTCCACGGGCCCTGTGGTGGGAGAGCTCACCTAATGCAGCCAGGACTTCATCCTTTCCAGGTGATTCCAGGGTCCTCACTCTGCCCAGACCCCACCCACATGGCTGCTGGCTGAGCCAGTCTATATGGGACCTTGGTAATCTCCTAAAATGAGGGTTATTTTATACACAGGTAATGGGTTGAATGCTGGCCCCAAAAGATGTGCCCCCCAGAACACGTGAACAGGACCATATCTGGGAAAAGTGTCTTTGTATATGTAGTGAAGGATCTCGAGGTGAGGTCATCTTGGATTAGGGTGGCCCTCAATCCAATTGAGAGAGTCCTTATGAGAGACAACAGAGGAGAAACACAGACACAGAGGAGAAGCCACGTGAACACAGAGGCAGAGACGGGAGGGACACAGCCGCAAGCCTGGGGATGCCTGGAGCCCCCAGAAGCTGGCAAAGGCAGTAAAAACCCTATCCTGGAGCCTTTGGAGAGACTTCCGTCCTGCAACACCTTGATCTCAGCTGCCTGGTCTCCAGGACTGGGGGAGGATGAATTCCTGTTGTTTTAAACCACCCAGCTTGTGGTCATTTGTTACAGAAGCCACAGAACGGTCACACAGACCCTGCTCTGTAGGATCCTGGAAGTGTGGGTCTCACTAAAGGCAGATAGAGGATGGATTACAGAACCCTTAGAGTCAGCATTGGGCCCCAGAAATCGTAAAGTAGTGGCTGGGCACCAGAATGTTGAGGGGTCAGTCGGAAGCCCATCCCTAAGGGTGCTGGCTGCACATGGCCTCCCCAGGTTTTTACGCCTGTACATGTTGGGGATAAGTATTTCCATCCTGATTCAGGACCTCTGATGTCACCCTTCACGTTGCTAATTAAGAAACCCCTAGTTACACAGATGAAAACCCTATCAGGGCACTTGCTTCAGTGGTAAACAATTCTGAAGTTGGTCAGAGGTGGGGAATCATCTCCCAGGCAGCCAGCAGCCCCCCCGCAAGGAGTGTCCTCATTGCAAAGCTGGGGGACCGTGCCAAGGCATCTCTGAGTAAACGTGAGCTGAGCCCCAGGCCAGCTGCTGCTGAACTGTTCCCACCCTTCCCAGGTAAAACACCTGAATGTGTGCAAGGACTTGAAAGTCTAGAGGAAGGGCTGTGGAGCCACACCAGCGACAGCACACAGGCCAACCTGGTGCCTGCAGGCCAGCCAGGATGGTCCTGGTCCCCGGCGCTCTTCTGGAAGCCTTCCACTTCCCTGCCTGAGGTACCCCTCCTGTCCCAGCCCCCACTGCTTTTTTCCTTCCTCACCTCTGCCCGGGGAGAAATTCCAGCGGCAGGTATGGGTGACACATCCTCTTCTTTAGCAGGTGGCAGCCTGGCAACTCCTGCAGAAAGTCCAGCAGAGACCCACTCACACCGGGCCACCCACAAAGCTGTGGCCCCTCACTCCCTCCCACCAGCACAGCCCCGACACTGCTGACGGGGCAGAGAATATGGAGTCAGGCACAGCTGCAGGGGCTCTTGCTGCCTGGAAGGGTGTTAATATAGACGTCAACACAGGCACACCTGGGGAGGGCTGGCCGGCCGGGTCAGGCTGCCAGGTCAGCCAATCCTTGCCCATCAGGAACTCAGAGTTGCGGAAAATGGGCCTTGCTGCACCGGCCAGGTCCAAGGAACAGGTGTGGGGTCCTGAGGGTCAGGATAGACACGGGGCTGCAACTCTGCTTGTATTCTCAACATTTTATCTGGTCCATGAGTGGGAGACAACTTCAAGACCCTCTCCTAATGAGAGGAACCCAGGAGTCAGGGAGAGGAGGGGTGGTGGGTGGAGACAGAGGCCTGGTGCCCCGGCTGCAGTGGAAGCCTCTGGAAGACCAGGTGGAGGGAGGCCACACAGAGTGAAACCCAGGGTCACAGACCTGTCGGAGCTGCTGTTTGTTAGTTCAGGTCCTGCTCTGAGGTGCTCAGGGTCAGCTCTGACGGACAGGTGGGCTGGGGGTGCTCTGCAGTGAGGGCTACGTGCACGGTTCCTGGGTGCCCAGCCTTGCTGGGTGCCTGCCCAGGGGAGCTCCATATCCTGGGAGAGGCCTGACCACGAGAGCCCCGGGGGCTGCTGGGTGCCGGCCCAGGTGAGCTCCATACCCAGGGAGGGGCCTGGCCACAAGAGCCCCATGGCCTGCTGGGTGCCTGCCCAGGTGAGCTCCATACCATGGGAGGGGCCTGACCACGAGAGCCCCGTGGGCTGCTGGGTACCTGCCCAGGGGAGCTCCATATCCTGCGAGAGGCCTGACCACGAGGGCCCCGGGGGCTGCTGGGTGCCAGCCCAGGTGAGCTCCATACCCAGGGAGGGGCCTGAACACGAGAGCACCGGGGGCTGCCGGGTGCCGGCCCAGGTGAGCTCCATACCCAGTGAGGGGCCTGGCCACGAGAGCCCCGTGGCCTGCTGGGTACCTGCCCAGGTGAGCTCCATATACTGGGAGGGGCCTGGCCACGAGAGCCCCGTGGGCTGGGCGGGGGGCGTGTGTATGAGCGTCCTCTCTACGCAGCCAGCACAGAGCTGCTTAGCAACTTCCCTGTGGGCAGTGCTGGGATGAAACGTGGACCAGGAGATGCCAAGGGCCCCCTGAACCCCTGTCTATCCTGAGTGATGAGGTCAGTAGGCGGGTGCTGGCCACTGTGCTGCGTGACGGAGGCCCCACGGGTACCTCTTGTGTCATCCACCTGACAGCACGGAGGCCTCCCCAGGACAGAGCAGACAGCCTGCCTGGGGCAGGTGGGAGCTCCTGGTGACGCTGCAGGGGACATGAGAGGGACGGACCAGGCAGGAGGGGGTGGGAGCCCAGGCAGAGCCATGGGGTTCAGGGCCGAGGGGACCTTTCTGGGTCTGAGCTGATAGTGGATGTGCAGGTGGTGAGTGTGATCCAGGAAAGCTGCCCTGGTGGCGTGAGGCTGAACGTGCTTCAGTGACAAGCCTTCCAGATGATCCCAAAACAGGATAGTGAGACGGATCCTGTTAGAAGAAGGTAAGTGAATCCCCCAAAGAGTAAGCTCTGTGAGCTGGTCCCGGGAGGGGGGTGAAGGGAACAGACGTGGAACCTGCGGGGAGTGGGCAGTCCCCCTGGGTGGGCGGCGGGTGCAGACCCCACTCCGTGTCACACATCTGTGCTTCCGGCTGGATTACCTGGCTTCTCGGAGCCTCAGCTTCCTGCTCTGCTTGTGGGGTGATGGTAGCATGGACTGACTAGCAATTTGCTCAGAACAGGGTAGGAAGGGGTCTAGTGGAAATTCCACGGAACACCGTCAGTATAGGAATCGCAGGCCCTGTTTCCCGCAGGTCTACCTTCAGGATCGGGACTTGCAGCAGAGCCTGGGGATGGGCTCCGTGTGGTGGGTCCCCCTGCTTCCTGAGTCTCGGAAGGAGCAGCTCCAGCGCGCAGTGGCAGCTTCATCCCACACCTGGAAGCATCCAGACCTCAAGGCCCAGCAACGCCGAGCCCTGTGTCTGGGCCTCCGGGAGGCAGACGGGACAGGCCGGAGTCCTCCTCGGCCCTCTTCCTGCCCAGAACATTCGGGGTCCAGGCCGTCATTAGGGAGAAGCATGGATGGGGGTGTCCCATGTGGGAACAGGACACGGAGAGGCTTGTGCACATGGACGTCCACACTGGGAATGTGGGTCGGTGGGACGCGGGCCCTAGGAAGAGCAGATGGTGGGCCTGAGGAAACAGGGCGGGGCCAGGGGTCCTGGGGGGTGCTGTGCTTTGCCTGTGCCGGGCCTCAGACTCCACGGGGCTTCCCTCCCCTGGTCACTGGGGAGGAGGGGCCGAGCAGCGTTGGTGGAGGGACCCCTCGCGTCCCCAGGCCTGGCAGCATCAGCCCTTCAGGCTCTGGGTCGGGGAGCCTGAGGGGCGCAGGCCCAGCTGTGCCCACAGGGAGGCCTGGAGGGGTCGGGCGGGAAGCACTGGTGTGGTGTCACCTGTGCGGAAGCTTCCGAGCCAGTGTCCAGTGGGAGCTCTCACCTGGCATATGGGTTTTAAGTCCACAGCTCAGATCACCTTCTAGCCGCTTGGTTTGTTTTCTAGACACAAAGTCCTAATATCTCTTATGTCCCCTGCCCGTGAAAAGGCACGTCTCACCTGGCACCAGGTGCTGCCTCTGATCCCCCCTGACTGGGTGCCCAGCAGCCAGTGTCACCACGTCACGACTGTCCGGGGGTGTCAGGCATGGGGGGACGAGAGCACACGGTCCAGGCCCACGAGGGGCCGTGCCGTCCACGGAGCTGGTGCTGTGGCTGTAGGTGTTCCCTGCCCCCACCCCACGGGCAGAGACCACCGCCCCCTTACAGACTGTTACCAAGTGAAGTCACGTGGACCCTGCTCGGGCCCCAGCCTGGCGAGGCACTCTGCCTCAGCGCGGAAGGTTTCCTTTTTCCACGTGGAGTCAAGTAGGCAAATAACAAAACCAAAGCTGAGACCACCACAGCACAGGCTCTATTCAGTGGCCTAAGAATGGAGAAGCGGGAACTAAGTTCACAGATCAACTTCTCGCCCTCCTGGAGAGAGTGGTTTAATTTTAAACAGTAAAGACAAAGGGAGGAGGAGTGAGGCTAATGGTGGGGATGAAGAGGCCTTCCGGGGAAGGGGCGGGGCTTTTCCCAAGGGGGTGGGGCTTTTCCCAAGGGGGTGGGGTTCCACCTCCTTTGACCCATTTTTGGTCCTTCATGTCCAGTCATGGCCACCGGTGGGTGTGTCACTTAATATGCCGATATAGTAAATTCAGCATGTGATGAGACTCAGGGTCTGTTGGAGGTCACATTCGTTGCCATCTTGGTCCCAGCTGGTTCCATCTGTTTATTTGTTTGTAGCTTCCTTTCTTATCTCTGGACCCCTTCACTTAAATACTTAGGTGAAATCCTGCTGAAGTTGGGGGGTGGAGGACAGCCCTGTGAAAGGTGGGTCCATAGGTTTTGAGCAAGGCCTGGAGCAGCTCTGACAACAAGAGGAGGCTGAGACGGGCAGTCAGTCTGACGCCCGCACTGGGGCCTGTGGTCGTCATGCGGAGGTGGTCAGCTGGAGGCACGTGTCGGGGAAGGTTCTCGGTGTTTACACAGAAGATGTGAATGTGGGTCCAGATGCAGAGCTGCCTGCGGACGCTGGTACAGAAACCCCCGATTCTTTCCTGAGAAAATTTCTGGGCGGTCATTCAGGCAACAGGGCAAACAGCTTGCTCTGGAGGCTCTTGTGGGGAAGTGGGGACTTAGCCACAGGGGCTCAGCCTGCATAACCCCAGAAGCCCTCCCAGGACAGCCCCAGAACCGCTTCTGGAATGGCAAGAAGTGAGTCTTCCACCTACTACACGTGGAGGAGAGGGCTGGGGTCTGCAGGGCCGCCCTCACCTTCAGGGACTGGCTGGAGGCTCACAGGACTCGGCACATGCTCGTGGCTTGTGTCCTCACAGCTGAGATGGGTCACAGCACGCAGTAGGCGTTACCTCGAGGCAAGCGCTCACGCTGAGTGTCCCGTTAGCAACACAGCATGGTAGGATGCTGACTTTCTCCTCGAGCAGAGTGACTTCAGGTATGAGGTCCTCGAAGAATTCTGAGCAGAGTGTTTTCTCATGGCAGCTCAGACGACGGCCATGATGAAGACTTCCATGTCACGTCGGACTGGCCACAAATGTGGTCCTGAGGCTGTTCAAGGGCTCTGGACATGTAACTCTCCTTAAGGAACACGCAGTGTGTTGCCCTTCACTCGGCATACACAGAGGGCCTCCGAGGGACCGACCTGTGGGCCTCGAGGTTGCTCAGCAGGCTCACAGGGGTCTGGAGGTACTCAGTGATCTTGGAGGAAAAATGATGCACATCCGAGGGGCCTAGGAGTCCTGAAAAGGGTACTTCCTCTAAAATAAAGCAGACCAGCAACTAATACCTCATGGAAAGAGCTGCATGCCTCCCTTTCTGCACGGCTACTCAGGGCCTTTCCTCGAGGCCACTACTCACATTGAGTCTCCCTTTAGCTCTAGAGCATGGAAGGATGAGCTCCACCTCGGCCATGGAAGCACCCGGTTTAGCTAGAGAAAACTCATTTTCTTCCCACAGCCATGCCTACAGTGGCTAGAGGCTTGTCAACAGCAGTGAATTTCAGGTAGCTTCAAGGGAGCATGAATGCAGCTTTCAAAATGGGAAAGCAAGGCTAGTTCCATCAGGCCCCCATTTCCATGAGCACACGCAGCAAACATCCCTGTGGTTTCCAACAAGTCAAAAGAGACACAGGTTACCCAGTGGTTCACTCCCTGAATCAACTCCTCGAAGCAGGGGTTTTTTTTTGTTTTGTTTTGTTTTTTTGGGTACCAAATTACTTTATTTGAAGGAATGGTACTAAGGAAAAGACTTGTAGATATTTTGGTACAACTTACAGAAAAGGTAAAGGTAACCCAAACATGCATGCACAGCCTTGGTGACCAGGGAAGTCACCCCTGTAGCTACGGGAAGCCAGCCTAAGGCTTAGCTCTCATTATCACTATTTCCCAGGGTGTGCTTGTCAAAGAGATACAGTGCCATGCCAGATTTGGGGGCCCCCATCATGCGCAAGTTGGTTACGTGGTCACCCAATTCTTTAATGGATTTCACCTGCTCATTCAGATAATGAGTCTCAGTGAAGTCACACAAATGGGGGTCATTTTTCTCAGTGGCCAGTTGGTGCAGTTCCAGTAGTGACTGATTCACATTTTTTCCAAGTGTAGCGCACATTCCATTGCATTCAGCCCATTCTCCCAGTCATCACGGTCTGGTTTCTTGATCTCCTGAAGGAAGATTCGGCCACCCCGTTGGTTCTGCAGCTTCATCAGTTTCTCAGCATGTTCCCTCTCCTCACAAGATTGGTGAGGAAAGTATTTGGCAAAGTTCTTCAAAGCCACATCATCGCGGTCAAACTAGTACGACATGGACAGGTAGACGTAGGAGGCGTAGAGCTCCAGGTTGATCTGGCGGTTGATGGCAGCCTCCGAGTCCTGGGGGTAGTTCTGGCGCACCTGCGAGGGGGACGCGGTCGTCATGGCGGGCGGCTGAGGTGAAACGGTGGCGGTGGCTGCGCGGCGCTGTAACGGCGGCGGGACCTTGGGGCGGTCGGAGGGCGCTGTGAGATGGTGGTGAGGGCAGGCTCTGAGCGGCCGGCCGGAGCGGGAACGAGCGCCGGGTTCCGTCCAAGCACTGTTGAAGCAAGAAACCGCGGCGACTCTCCGTGAGGACTGTGAAGCAGGGTTTTCTGCATCTAGAGAACTGCCTCAACGAAGGAGCGCCCTAGCTAGGCCTCCGGGCCTGTGGCTCTTCAAAAGCCTGCAGTGTTACACAAGGAACTGCGCTTTAGATGCAGTCGGAACGCAAGCCGACTTTCTCCTGGAGGCAGGGTGACTTCAGGCAAGAGGTCCTCGATGGAATGTGATGCCGAGGGTTTTTCTCAGTGCCGCTCAGACCAGGGCAATGAGTCAGGTTTCCACGGCATGTTGGACCTGCCAGAACGGTGCTCGGGAAACTGTGGGAGTGCTGGGGATTTCAACCTGTCCCAAGAAAGAGTGCAGTGTGTTGCCCTACACTAGGCATACACAGAATGGCTTCAAAGGGCTACAGGACTGGATGTTGCTTAGCAACTAAGTCCCTAATGCTGATCCAACAAAGGCCCTGATGCTGCTCCTACATCAGGCCCTGAGAGTGTCCCCAGCTAAGGGCCTGACACTAGGCTTCACTCAGGCCCTGTTGCTCTCCCTACGTCAGGCACTGACGCTGTCCCTACCCGAAACCCTGACACTGGTTCTAAACAAGGCCCCGATACTCTCAGTAACTAAGGTCTTGACACTATCCCTAAGTCATTTCCTGACAAAATCCCTAAACTTTACCCTAACCCTGTCCCTAACAACTGTCCTGCCTCTTAAGCTAACTGAAGCCCTTATGCTGTGAATACCTCCGGCCCTGAATTTAGTCCCAAGGCCGTGACACTGTCCCTAACTAAGGCCCTGCTGCCATCAATATCTAATGTCCTGACACTATCCTGAGCTCATTTCCTGACCCATCTCTTACCAAGATCCTGAAACTGTCCCTAAGTAAGCCCTGACGCTGTCCCTAAGTGAGGCCCTGAGGCTGTCCCTAACAGAGGCCCCGAGATTGTCTTTAACGAAGACCCTAATGCTGATCCTACAGAGGCAATTATACTACTCCTAAGTCATGCCGTGACACTGTCCCTAACTCAAGCCCTAGAGATAGGCCTCACTTAGGCCCTGTTGCCGTACCTTAGTTAGGCTCTGACGCTGTCCCTACATCAAGCCCTGACACTGGTCCTGATTAAGGCCCTGATGCTGGTCGTAACTAAGGCCCTGATGCTCTCAATAACTAAGGTCTTCACGCTCTCCCTAGCTCATTTCCTGACACTATCCCTGGCCTGGAACCTGACTCTGTCCCGAGCTTATTTCCTGCCTCTTATCCTCACTGAAGCCCTAGTGCTGTCCCTAACTAAGACCCAGACTAGTCCTAACTAAGGCCCTGAATCTGTCCCTAATATAGGCCCTGCTGCCGGCAATAACTAAAATCTGGACAATATCCTGAGCTAATATCCTGACCCACTTCTAACCAAGGTCCTGACACTATCCCTAAGAAAGCCCCATCGCTGTCCCTAAGTGAAGGCCTGAGGCTGTGCCTAACTCAGGCCCTGTAGCTATGCTTAACTGAGGCCTTGACTCTGTGACTACCTCAGGCCCTGATCATGTCTTTAACTAAGACCCTAATGCTGATCCAACAACGGGCCTGATGCTGCTCCTGAGTCATGCCCTGACAGAGTCCCCAGCTAAGGGCCTGACGCTAGGCTTCACTCAGGCCCTGTTGCTCTCCCTAAGTCAGGAACTGACGCTGTCCCTACCTGAAGCCCTGACACTGGTCCTAAATAAGGCCCCGATACTCTCAGTAACTAAGGTCTTGACACTATACCTGGGTCATTTCCTGACAGGATCCCTAAACTTTACCCTAACCCTGTCCCTAGCAACTGTCCTGCCTCTTATGCTAACTGAAGACCTTATGCTGTATTTAACGCAGACCCTGAATTTAGTCCCAAGGCCGTGACACTGTCCCTAACTAAGGCCTAGATGCTCGTCCTAAATCCGGCCCAGAACTGTCCCTCAATAAGGCCCTAACACTATTCCTAACTCAGGCCCTGACACGGTACGTTACAGAGGCTCTGATGCTAGTCCTAATGCAGGCCCTGACACTGTGTCTAACTAAGGCCCTGCTGCCATCAATATATAAAGTCCTGATATTATTCTGAGCTAATATCCTGACCCATGTCTTACTAAGGTCCTGAAACTGACCCAAAGTAAGCCCTGATGCTGTCCCTAACAAAGACCGTGAAATTAGCCCCGAGGCCATGAACCTGTCCCTAACTGAGGCCTGGAGGCTCATCCGAACTGAGGCCCTGACAATACACCTAACTCAGTCCCTGACACTGTACCTAACAAAGGCTCTGATGCTCGTCCTAAGACAGGCCCTGACACTGTCTCTAAGGCCCTGCGGCCATCAATATCTAAAGTCCTGACATTATCCTGAGCTAATATCCTCACCCATGTCTTACCAAGGTGCTAAAACTGTCGCTAACCCTAACCCTAAACCTAAACCAACTCTAACCCTAACCCTAACCCTAAACCCCGAAACCCTAACCCTAACCACTAACCCTAAACCCTAACCCTAACCCTCACCCTAAACCCTAACCCTAACCCTAACCCTAACCCCTAACCCCTAACCCTAACCCCTAACCCTAACCCTCACCCTCACCCTCACCCTCACCCTGAAGTCTGACTGAGCCCCTCTCTGTGCTGCCCAGCCTGCCACTATTGCACACAAGTCCTGGCAAAGAGGTATTCATGGCACTCACCGGCAACCTCAGTCCCTCTCGCACAGTAAGGATGACCACAGTGAGGTACTTGCCCCAAAAGTGGGACAGGTGTGCCACCTTACCATCAAGGCGCCCAAGAAAGCTACTCACAGGACACACCACCACAGTGGTGACACGAGGGGTTTGCTGGGAAAAGGAAATGGCACTGCTTGGTTTTCAGCACCTGACGGACAACCTGTCCAACTGCAGAGGCACCACAGAGAGTAGGTGACACATGCTCACACCCCAAGGAGGCATGCAGCAGAGCGGGGGGATGGCTCTCCCCAGGGCACAGAGGGCCACTTGCAAGACAAGGTGAAAGCCAGGAAGGTGAAAAAAGCGTCCGTTGCGTCAGAGGACCACAGCCACACTGATGCCCTGAAGCAAAGGACAAGACACTAAGGTCGGGATAGAGTCGGTGCTCCTGAGCTCCACACACACCGATAGGCCGGGGGGAGAGGCAAGGGCCCCAAGGGCAGGACACGAGTGGCCCCATTCGCTTTGAACTTCCAGCCCTCATCTTGTTCAACTTAGCCCCAGCCCTGGAGAGCATGACATAACCACCAATCCACGTGCATGGAATCCCCAAAGGGGAGACCCAGGGAGGCCGTCACCAGCAGGGCCTGCTTCAGCCTCACCAGCCACCTCTTCTCAGGTGACAGTGCCCGACAATTCTGGGACTATTACATCTCACGCATGACATGACACCTGTGAGATGAGGTTATCACAGCCACAGCAGAGTAGAGGACCCACACTGCATGGCCTCACTGCCCTCGGGTTGCCAGGGGCCAGAGATGGAGTATGATGCAGGATTGGGTCAGCTGGACACACACCTAAGAGCCGATGCACACGCCCAGGCAGGCAGCTCAAGAAGCAAGGGGAGAGCCAGGTGCCAAGTTGTGGTCAAACCCAGAGCCCTATGCTCCAGAAGCCCAATGCCCCTGGCAACACGCGCTGAAGAAAACCACACCTCTCTAGCAGCAAAAAAACCGCCAACATTAGGTGAAAAACTTACCACACCCAGCAATGGGGGCTGGCTATTCACAAGTTGCAGGGGGCCCCCGGCACCTCAGTGCAGCCACTGGTCCCCAGCGCTACCCCATCACTGCCAGCCCCAGAGCTCTCAGGGCCATCTCAGGGTAGCGTGGCAGCAAAGGGGGGTGGGGGGGAGCAGTGCCGGGAATGAGGGGGAGAGTGGGCGGGGCATGCCCTCTCCAGTTCGCCCAAGTTGGCAGGTACCGGTCCGTCAATGTCTCTCGATGGGGACTTGGGGAAAATTCTGCAGACGCACCTCTGACGACTGGGCCCCAAGAGGGACAACACCCAGACCCGTGCCACCCTATCCAGGTTATCTCTCATGGCCCGGGGCGGTCCCCACCTCCTGAGTGCGACTCCGAAAAATCTCTCAGAAAGAATCCAACCACCAGGACTCAAGCGGGCCCGCCACGGAGTCCATTCCACACTCCGCGGGCCTCAGCACATACCGCTCAGTCTTCCCCTCAGGAGCAGGAAGTGTAGAGGGAGTGGGGAAATTACTAAGGTTGACAAAGAACAACCGCGCCACAGGCGTCTGGGTGGGTGCAGGACACTCTCCCTTTCCTCCCCGCAGCGCCGGGCCACCGTAGGGTGGGTCCACGCAGCCAAAGGGGCGCTGGTGGGTACTGGCACGCCGGGCCCGGCGGCTCCACGTCCGGGCGGAAGCGCGGCAAGGACCCCCGCCCCCGGAAGCCTGCACGCCCCGTCTGCGGCGAGAGAATGACACGCCCACGCCCCTGCGTGACCAGGAGAGTCGCCGCCAGCTTCGCCGGACTCCCGGACTCCGCCTCACGCTCCGAGGCCGCGTCCCATCCATCGCAAAGGTCGCCAGAGCGCCAGAGGGAAGAGACGATATAAAAGAGGCCGCCAGATGGCGGCCGACAACCGGCGCGAAAGTAAGCGGGACAGATCCCGAACGCCCGGGAGCGAAGACGCAGCGCTGGCCGCCCCAAAGCCAGAGCTTGTCCCGGGGCGGGTGGAGGGCGTCCGCCTCGGCCCTGAGGCATCCTCGTGGCACTTAGCTCCCGGTTTCGCCTGGCACAGCACGGCACTACCGACCCCGGCAGCAGATAGGGGGAGCGGGGGCGGGGAGAGGAGGCTGGGAAGATATTGGCTGGCGTCTGCCGCCATGGAGACACGCTAGCCACGCGTTTTCCAGGTGGTTAAAATTCCACGGAGACGCCGGCGGGGCCTGGTGGCCAGCAAGGGCTGCCCAGAATGCAAGAGCGAGATCCTGGCTCCTGCGAAGGAGGGAAGCCGTGGACTGGCAAACCGAAACCAAGCTCAAAGAACAACGAGTCGGTTTTCATTCCTTACTTTCTAACGGAAGAGGTCTTTCAAATGAACAGGGAAAGCCCAGAAGCTGGAAAGGAAAGGCTGATACGCTCAAACCCATACAAGTGGAAATAAAAATCTATCTCTGCATAGACCGTGACAACGTCCAAAGACAACAAATGGGTGTGTGGGGGACACTGGGGAAAATGCACTTGTGGTCATGAGGACATGGATTTCAGCATGAATTACCGCAATAACGGGGCGGGGGGGAAGTGTGTGTGTGTCAATAGCTATCCACTATACACCGAGTTCCAGTACATCAGTACAATGCAACATTGTGTGTTGTGTGTGTTTGAAATATGTTAGATGATGATGATAAACTGTAGTCCAATAAAAGAAACAAAATAAAACAACCACCCAAAACTCAAGATGTGGAACTTCCAACGTCGGGCATTAAAAAATAAATTTTAAAAAATGGAAAAAATAGGGCTTCCCTGGTGGCGCAGTGGTTGAGAGTCTGCCTGCTGATTCAGGGGACACGGGTTCGTGCCCTGGTCTGGAAAGATCCCACATGCCATGGAGCGGCTGGGCCTGTGAGCCATGGCTGCTGAGCCTGCGTGTCTGGAGCCTGTGCTCCACAACGGGAGAGGCCACGACAGTGAGAGGCCCACGTAAAGCAAAAAAAAAAAAAAAAAAAAAGGAAAAAAAATATATATCTGATAAGAGGTTCCTATCCTATCCCTAACCTTAACCCTAACCCTAACCCTAACCCTAATCCCTAACCCTAACCAAAACGCTGTGAGATTAGAAATCAACTACAGGAAGAAAAAAAAAACACTATAAAAAACACAAACACATGTAGGCTAAACATTACGCTGCTAATAACCAAGAAATCACTGCAGAAATCAAAGAAGAAATTTTAAAAATACATAGAAATAAATGACAATGAAACCACAGTGACCCAAAACCTATGGGATGCAGCAAAAGCAGTTCTAAGAGGGAAGTTTATAGCAATTCGATCTCACCTCAAGAAACAAGAAAAATCTCAAAGAATCTAAGTGTACACCTAAAGCAACTAGACAAAGAAGAACAAAAAGTCCCAAAGTTAGTAGAAGGAAAGAAATCATAAAGATCAGAGCAGAAATAAATGAAATAGAAATGAAGAAAACAATAGCAAAGATCAATAAAACTAAACGTTGGTTCTTTGAGAAGATAAACAAAATTGATAAACCTTTAGCCAGACTCATCAAGAAAAAAAGGGAGAGGATTCAAATCAATAAAATTAAAAATGAAAAAGAATTTACAACAAACACTGAAGAAATACAAAGCATCATAAGAGACTACTACAAGCAACTATATGGCAATAAAATGGACAACCTGGAAAAAAGTGGACAAACTCTTAGAAAGGTACAATCTTCCAAGACTGAACCAGGAAGAAACAGAAAATATAAACATATGAATCACAAGCAATGAAATCGAAACTAATTAAAAATCTTCCAACAAACAAAAGTCTAGGACCAGATGGCTTCACAGTCAAATTCTAGCAAACATTTGGAGGAAAGCTAACACCTATCTTTCTGAAACTCTTCCAAAAAATGGCAGAGGAAGGAACACTCCCAAACTCATTCTACAAGGCCACCATCACCCTGCAACCGAAACCAGACAAAGATATCACAAGAAAAGAAAATTACAATCCAATATCACAAGAAAAGAAAATTACAATCCAATATCACTGATGAACATAGACAGAAAAATCCTCAACAAAATACTAGCAAACAGAATCCAGCAACACATTAAAATGATCATACACATTGATCAAGTAGGACTTCTCCCAGGGATGCAAGGATTCTTCAATATACATAAATCAATCAATGTGATACACCTGGGGTCCTCAACCCAGGGCCATGGACCAGTACCGCACAACACGAGGTGAGCGGCTGGCAAGTGAGCGTAGCTCCTTCTGTATTTACAGCCGCTCCTCATCGCTTGCATCACCGCCTGAGCTCCACCTCCTGTCAGGTCAGTGGCATTAGATTCTGTGTCCCCTGCATTGGCAGGCAGACTCTTAACCACTGTGCTATCAGGAAAGTCCCTTTTTTATATTTAAATATTGAGCCATCTGGAAATTTATTTTAGTGAAATGTAAACAGTTTAAGAACCAATGACATTGAGTGCTTTCTTCAATCAAAAATTGTGCTACCTTCCCATAATATGGAATTTAACTGAAACATGGCTGCCCAATCAAGGACTACATTTTCTAATTCCTTTGATTTATACGTGTGGCCATGTAACCAGTAGAATATGGTCAAAATATGCACTTCCAAGTGATGTGTTTCACCTATAGGCCAAGACCTTTAAGAAGTTCTCTGTCCCATCTGCCATCTAGACACAGGCAACAAAAGAGGCCATTTGGATTGTGACACCATAAGTTGGCAGGAACCTGGGTCCCTGAATCACCATGGTCAGGATAGGTACTCACTGACCAGGAACAACTACAGTGACTGTTACATGAGTGATAAATACACTTTCATTGTGGTAAACCACTAAAATGTTGGGGCTTACTTATTAAAGTGGCCAGTATGGCTTCACCACTAAAGAATCCAGTGAGGAGATAGCTGTCCCTAAGCACTTGTTTCTGAGCACACTTCATTTTATTCAGCAAGCACTCTGCTCACTGCCAATGTATTTCCTGAGCCCTGGGGGATCAAGAACTTCTAGAGTTAAGTCTCCTCAAAAAAGAAGCACACAGAAGAGGAGAAACACAAAAAGGAACCAAGGAAGACAAAAGCGATTGACCTACATCATGAAGTACATGATGGGATGATTGGGAGGGGCAACCTAGATGAGTTTATCTGAGTGAAAGAGGTGAAGGTGGGCAAGCTTTAGCTAAACAATGAATGGTCTGATAATTCAGTAACTCATTGACTTCATATTTCTGCCTGTGCTAGACCTTCCACATCAAGATAAGAGGACTATGTTAGAAAACAAATATCTGGCCTCAAATCAAGGGAAATTACAATAGTCATTTGGTATTCGAGGGAGATTGGTTCCATTACCCCCTGCAGGTACCAAAATCCGTGGATGTTCAAGTCCTTTATATGAACTAGCTAGTACAGTCGACCCTCCACATCCTCAATTCTGCATGGTTCGAGTCAACCAACTGAGGATCGAAAATCGGTTGGTGGAATAGAGGATATCACCCACGGATATGGATTGTAATCAAGGGAGAGCGCTCAGTCCTAGCAAACAGGGCTGGTTTACAGGTTTTTCAAGAAGGAAAGGGATCAATGTAAGGGTCAGGATAAGAAGTATAAACCTAAGGGAATTTTCCTGAAAGTAGACAGGGAAATGGAGCCACTAAAATGTTGGGGCTTATTTATTAAAGTGGCCAGTATGGCTTCACCAATAAAGAATCCAATGAGGAGATAGCTGTCCCTAAGCACTTGCGTCTGAGCACACTTCGTTTTATTCATTGAACACTCTGCTCACTGCCAATGAAAGGGAAATGTTAGTTACATAGTATTTGTAAAGGATCTGGAAGGGAGGCAGTTTATCAGTGGGTGACTTTCACAGTTAACTACATGTTAAAGTGAAAATTCTATTCAGGGCACTTGTGTCATCCACATCACTAGACTAGACCATGGAAGAATCTGAAAGTAAAAAGCAGAGGTATATCAAACCAATCCAGGCTTATTTCAATTCATCTGTTAATAATAATACTTCATTTAAAGCAAGACGTCCAGGACAAACTTAAAATAGGTAGTATACCAGAACAGCAGTAGAAACCAATTTTAGCTACTAGACACAGAATTAACAATTGCATATGGATTTATCAGTGACCTGAGCAAAATAGGCTTCATTTGTAAATATGAATGGGTAACCAAAGATTCCTCCAGCAGGATACATGAAGAAGGAGGTGACGAGCTAATCAAATACCTAAAGTAAGTGAACAACAATTATTTGCCATTTAAGTTGAGGTTGAATTAAAAATATTCAAGCATTACAGTACACACTTGTCCCTCTTAGCTGCCCAATATTACACAGATTTTTAAAATGTTTGATTCTTTGATGAACTACTTGGAAAAGCAATCTAGTGCCCTACAAAGTTATTCAACTAGTTTGTAAACTAGTCTTCTATTATTTTTTGTTGCAATTTGTTCAAAATCACTTGTGAATCTTTAATCAAAGTGTTCAGTGAGTGGAACTTAAAGTTTTGCAGCCTTTAGCAAATTGGAATTCTCGAAAACGTGGTGTATAAATAGGAAGTCAGGGCTTCCCTGGTGGCGCAGTGGTTGAGGGTCCGCCTGCCAATGCAGAGGATGCGGGTTCGTGCCCCTGTCCGGGGAGATCCCACGTGCCGTGGAGCGGCTGGGCCCGTGAGCCATGGCCGCTGAGCCTGCGCGTCCGGAGCCTGTGCTCCGCGACGGGAGAGGCCACAACAGTGAGAGGCACGCGTACCACAAAAAAAAAAAAAAAAGGAGGTCATTGAATCTGTCACTACAAAAGTGAGGAAGGAAAAGACCAAACCAAATAAGGGAGTTCAAACAGTGTACCTGATTGAAATTTTATAATTATGCTTTGTAATTTCATAACTTGTGAGAAGAATTTTTGGCTGAGCTTCCATTTGGGGGATAAATTTACATTCTGTAATGAATAGAATGAAATCGAAAAGCTCTATTATTTTGTGATATCTCTATTTTGTTTGGCAAAATATTCAAGATAATTAGAAATAGAGACAACATAGTTGATGAGTTTTGTGTTAAAAAATATTTGTCTAAGAATGACAGTCTCAATGAAATAAAAATGGACAGTATGATGAAAATATTTGGACTAAAATCTTTAAATATTTCCATACATAAAAGCATGATTAAGTACCTTTACTGAGCAGAATTTTCCTGAGCTTACCAAGAATCTCACCATAAGTAGAAAGAGTATTTTTCCAACAAAATATGGGCTACAGAGAAGAGTTTATCAAAGGTGTCATTAAATTTCAATTTATTAATAATAAAATGCAACCTTGGAGACAATTACAATTTTATGAACCAACTAAAAATCATGAGAGCATATTTGTAATTAAGTCACTGAAGGAGAGGGGAAAGACAATGTGGCAGGAAAACATTTGAAGAAATAAATGCTAAAATATTTCCAAATATGACAGAAACTATCAAGCCACAGGTCCTCAGTGCTTAAAGATACCTAAGAAGATTGAATAGAAAAAACACCATATACAATCTCATCATAGTCAAATTGCTGAAAACCAATAATAATAAAAAAGCTTAAATGAAGCTAGAAGAAAAAAGGCACATTCCATAAAGAAGATCAATGTAACAGTGAAGGGGAGAAAATATTTGCAAATGAAGCAACAAAGGATTAATCTCCAAAACATACAAACAGCTCATGAAGCTCAATATCAGAAAAAAACAACCCAATCAAAAAAATGGATGGAAGACCTAAATAGACATTTCTCCAAAGAATACACACAGATGGCCAACAAACACATGAAACGATGCTCAACGTCACTAATTATTAAAGAAATGCAAATCAAAACTATGGTGAGGTATCACCTCACACCGGTCAGAATGGCCATAATCAAAAAAGTGTACAAAAATGCTGGAGAGGGTGTGGAGAAAAGGGAACCCTCTTGCACTGTTTGTGGGAATGTAAATTGATACAGCCACTATGGAGAACGGTATGGAGGTTCCTTAAAAAACTAAAAATAGAACTACCATATGACCCAGCAATCCCACTGCTGGGCATCTACCCAGAGAAAACCATAATTCAAAAAGACGCATGTACCCAACGTTCATTGCAGCACTATTTACAATAGCCAGGACATGGAAGCAACCTAAGTGTCTATCAACAGAGGAATGGAAAAAGAAATTGTGGTACATATATACAATGGAATTTTACTCAGCCATAAAAAGGAATGAAATTGGGTCATTTGTAGAGACATGGATGGACCTAGAGATTGTCGTACAAAGTGAAGTTAAGTCAGAAAGAGAAAAACAAATACTGTATGTTAACAGACATATGTGGAATCTAGAAAAATGGTGTCAATGATCTTATTTGCAAAACAGAAATAGAGACACGGACATAGAGAACAAACATATGGACACCAAACAGGGAAGGGGGTAGGATGAATTGGAGATTGGGATTTACATATATACACCACTGATACTATGTATAAAATACATAACTAGGGCTTCCCTGCTGGCGCAGTGGTTGAGAGTCTGCCTGCCGATACAGGGGACATGGGTTCATGCCCCGGTCCGGGAGGATCCCACATGCCACGGTGCGGCTGAGCCCATGAGCCATGGCGCTGAGCCTGTGCGTCCGGAGCCTGTGCTCCACAACGGGAGAGGCCATAACAGTGAGAGGCCCACGTACTGCAAAAAAACAAAAACAAAACAAAACATAACTAATGAGAACCTATTGTATAGCTCAGGGAATTCTATTCAGTGCTCTGTGGTGACCTAAATGGGAAGGAAATCCAAAAAAGAGGGGATACATGTATACATATAGCTGATTCACTTTGCTGTACAGTAGAAACTAACACAACATTGTAAAGCAACTATACTCCAATAAAAATTAATTTAAAAAATATAACGGTGAAGGATGAATTCTAATCAAAGCATTACATCAAGAAGACAATGCAATGACATTTTTAAAGGGCTGAAAGAAAAACATCTTCTCAACCTAGAATTCTATGTCCAGTTAAACCAAGGGTCCCCAATGCCAGGGCCACAGACCAGTACAGGTCCGTGGCCTGTTAGGAACCGGGCCGCACAGCAGGAGGTCAGCAGCGGGTGAGCGAGTGAAGCTTCATCTGTATTTACAGCCACTCCCCATTGCTCCCATTACCGCCCGAGCTCCACCTTCTGTCAGATCAACAGTGGCATTAGATTCTCATAGGAGCGTGAACCCTACTGTGAACTGCACATGCAAGGGATCTAGGTTGCGTGTTCCTTATGAGAATCTAATGCCTGATGATCTGAGGTGGAGCTGAGGCGGTGATTCTAGTGCTGGGGAGCGGCTGCAAATACAGATTATCATCAGCAGAGAGGTTTGACTGCACAGAGACCACAATAAATCAATTGCTTGCAGACTCATATCAAAACCCTATCGGTGAGTGGCAAGTGAAAACAAGCTCAGGGCTCCCATTGATTCTGCATTATGGTGAGTTGTATAATTATTTCATTATATATCACAATGTAATGATAATAGAAATAAAGTGTACAATAAATGTAATTTGCTTGAATCATCCCCAAACCATCCCCCACCCTCCCTGGCCCATGGAAAATTTGTCTCCCATGAAATTGGTCCCTGGTGCCAAAAAGGTTGGGGACCACTTAGTTAAACTATTCTTAAATAATGAAGAGAAAACAAATGTATTGTTTGATTCATGGTCAAAGAAGAAATCACAAGGAAAATACGAGCTTATTTCAAAATGAATGATAATGAACATCCCTCATATAAAAATTTGTGGATACAGTTAAAAGAGTAGTTAGAAGGAAATTTATCGCATTAAAAGCTTTCTCAGAAAAGAATAAATGTTAAAATCAGTGACTTATCCTACCACCTTGAAAAGCTAGAAAATGAAGAGAAAGTTAAACTCAAAGAATGAATAAAGAGTGTGGCAATCAAGTAGCAAATAGTGAAATAAAAGAAATCAATAAAGCCAAAAGTTGGTTCTTGGAAAAACTTAATAAAATTGATAATACCTTGATCAAGAAATAAAAGGTACATAATACAAATTACCAATATCAAGAACTGCACAGGGGACATCACTAGACATTAAAACGGTAAGAAAATAATCAATTAGCCAATTAGCAAAATGGGCAAATTCCTTATAAAACCAAACATACCAAAATTGACCCAAGAAGAAAAAGAACATCTGAATGGCCTTCTATTTGTTAAAGAAAGTGAATCTGAAATAAAAATCCTTCCCAGAAAAACTCCATGCCCAGAAGACTTCACTGGTGAATTCTACTGAACATTTAAGTAAGAAATGAAAGAATTATATCAACCATACATCATATATTTCAGAAAATAGAAGAGGAGGAATATATATTTACTGGCTTGTTTCCTGAGGGCAGCATAACCCTGATATAAAGACCTGAGAAAGGCATTACAAAAAAGGGAATTGTAGACCAATATGCCTCATAAACATAGGAACATATATCACTGACAAAATATTAACAAAACAAAGACAGCAATATATGAAAATTGTAACATTCCATGACTAAATGTGAGTCATCCTAGGAATGTAAGGTTGGTATAATATTAAAAAATCATTCAATATAAATTGTCATGTTCACAGATTAAGATAGAAAAATAGACATGATAATCTCAGTCAATGGACAGAAATTATTTGACAAAATTTAATACCCATTCATGTTAAAACATCCCAGAAAACTATATGTAGAAAAGAGCTTCCACAATCTGACAGAAGGTGGCTATGAAAAACTTCCAGGTAATAATCATACTTCCTGAGATATTGACCACATTCCTTACAAAGCTGAGAACAAGGCAATGATGTCTGCTTTCAGTACATTTTCCCACATTTTACTGGACATTTTAAGCCAGTGCAATAAGATAAGTACAAGATAAAGCTTATGTAGGGAGAAATAGAATTGTCTTTATGTGACCTTTACATAATTGCATAGATAAAAACTATTAGGGAAACTAAAAAACTCTACATGAACTAATAAATGAACCTAAAAAGATTACACAGTAGGGGCTTCCCTGGTGGCGCAGTGGTTGGGAGTCCGCCTGCCGATGCAGGGGACACGGGTTCGTGCCCCGGTCTGGGAGGATCTCATATGCCGCGGAGCGGCTGGGCCCGTGAGCCATGGCCGCTGAGCCTGCGCGTCTGGAGCCTGTGCTCCACAACGGGAGAGGCCACAACAGTGAGAGGCCCGCGTACCACAAAAAAAAAAAAAAAAGATTACACAGTATAAGGTAGGTATACCAAAACCAATTGTATTTTTATGTACTAGTAAAAAATATGGAAAGGGGATTTAAAATATTTACAATGATATAATAAATTAATGTACTTAGAAGTAAGTCCATGTAAATCTATAAGACATGCCTGAGAGAAATTAAAGAAGATACAAATAAATGGAGAGATAAACCATGTTCACAGATTGGAAGATTCCATACTGCTAAGATATCTATTTTCCCCAAATTGATCTGTAGATTCACCATAACCCAATCATGATCTCAATCAAAAATCCCAGATTTTGTTTGATAAATTGACAAATGATTCTAAAATTAGTATCTAAATGCAAAGAACCTAGAATAGCCAAAACAATTTGGAAAAGAGGAAAAATGTTGGATACCTTACCTAACCTAATTTCAATAATTAATAGAAAGCTTCAGTAATCAGTGCAGTGTGGTATGATAGAAAAACAGATCAATGCACAAAAATAGAGCCACACATAAATTGTCAATTGATTCTTTGACAGAGGTGCCAAATTAATCCCTATGGTGAAAGGACAGTCTTTTCACTAATGCTGCTGGGACAACTGGATAACTATAATGGGAAGACAATGAACCTCTATCCATACTTCCCAACAAACATGGGTCTATGAATCATAGACCTAAATGTAAAAATAAAACTACTAGCTTTGAGAAGAAGACATAGATGAATTTTTTGTAATCTTGGATTAGGCAAAAATTTCTTACAGAGGACACAGAAAACACTAACCATTAAAAAAATGATAAATTGGATTCCAAAACTTAAAAACTTCAGTTCATCAAAATACACCACTAAGAAAATGCATAGAAAAACCCCAGACTAGGAGAATAAATAATAGTCAGTTGCATTTTTACATAATAATGCATATGGGAAGTACAATGAAAATAATATTCCATTTATAGCATAATACATAAAATATTTGAATCCCGGGCATAAACTATTAATGATGAAATAAAAGGAAAAAAAAACTGGAAAGTTATGCTTGATTGTATAGACCATAATAAAGATGACAACACTTCCTAATTTAGCAAAGATATTTTAATGTAAGACTAATTAATTTTTCTCAGGATATTTTAAGTAACATTTTAAAATGGGATTTCCACACCAAGGAAACATGCCTTTGTTTTTAGTTTATTGACTATTCTTAACAGCACATTTTTATCAGATTGGATTGGGGCAATCAGGAATTCTATAATTGGTCTTTGATTGGTTAGTGGCTAGTCAAACTTTCAAAAAAAAGTTAAGAATACCGGAATAAAAATTAGGCCATGAGCAACTCCAAATACCATAACAAGAAACATAATCTTAAAAAATGTCCTGAAGATGTATGGTTTAGCTGCAGATAAGACACACAGCCCTATTATTGTTGAAATTGCACTTTGCAACACAGGGTAGCCTAGCAGATACAATGCCTCGATGGTTTTTTGGTTTACTGAGGGCTTTGAACTGGAAACAAATGCATAGGAAATGTGCGCAGAAAAATCAAAAGAAAACCCTATACAAATGACAAGATTAATCATGGATATGGAATCAAGGTTGACGTTCCAGAATGCCATGAAACCCGTTACTCCCACAATCACAGAAGCGATAGCAAAAGTTACCCACGAAGAACACAGCGGGTGAGGGATTAACAGAAAGGAAACAATGAACATAGCTGTTGAGGCAACAATTACATTTTGAACAGTGTTTTCTAATATTGTAGAATACTGATCAAAATATATGAATGCCTGGTTATACACCATTAGGGGAATTTCACACTTTTCGGCCATGTCTTGGAACTGGAGTAACATCAGCTCCTTATTGGTTGAAGAAGAAACACCCATGGTCTGAATGAAGGCTCGGGAACAAATGATTTCCTGTGATGATGTAATGTTAATATCATACATAAAAAGTGGAGAATCTATTACAAAATTGGGAATATTTTTTAGAAAAGTTGTCATTTACATCGTGATGGTGTTTTTCCATATATTTCACATATTCTTGTAACCAAAACTCTGTAAGATTTTTATATACATAGTCACTGTTTTCAAAATCTACAAGACATTTTTCCAATTTTTGCCTAGCATCTCCATCCCAATAGTCAAGAGCTTCAGTAACAATAACCATAACCCTGGGACCATAAGTTGAAAAATGTTCTTCTTCTACATTAAAATACAGTGTGATGTAGGAGTCATCACTTGCCAAATTTCGGAGGTCTAAACCTTCCTGCACTTGAAAACACCCATATATACTACTTATGATGTACAAAATGTATATAAGCACTACAAAAAACTTGGACTCAGTGCTTGTGAGAAAAGGACCAAAATAGTCTCTAAAGAACTAATTCACTGGGTGGATATCAGCTTTATGTTTGTCTCGGAGAGAATTACATGGGAGGCAGCAGGGCTTTTTTAATGAGGAACACTTTTGGTCAGGAGTTTCTGGTTTCTTCAACCAGCGTAGACAAACTACTTCTCTTTTACCATCCAGGGCCATAAATGCTCCAAAACAGGTGAGGTTATAAAAATAACAAAAGAGCAGGGTTGTTCCTGTATAGATGCAGAAGTATTGTACGGACCTGAAAGAGGCCATAATTCCTGTATAGAAGGCCAGGATGTTGGTGATGGTGGTGATTGTCATGGACACTGCCACTTTTGAACAGACATTGGACATCCGTTCTTTTATGCTATCCATGAGGCTGGTCTTCTGCCAGGCCGAAATCATGATAAACATGTCATCGACCCCAACGCCTGTTAAAAAAAGAAACAGAATCTTCATACATATGAACACCCATTAAACATTAAACAGATCAGTTCACACCATTTCTTTGTCCATCTCTTAAGGTCTTATTTATCTTCCTCAATCTGTGTTTTGATACGTCTTTCTGTGATGCTTTCTCTGGTTGCCTCTGAATCCACAACAGAACTTATCACTCCTTGCTCTGTAGTAGCTCTGTGCTTTGTACAGACTCCTATTTGCACAGAGCACAGTATACTCTACTCTAGTCATCATCTAGGCTGTTTTAATGATGAGTCAGGAAACTGGCTGCTGGCTGTTAGGTGAAGTAGGATTAGCAATGTATCCTTGACTCCATTAGAATACTTGAGAGACCATTTTCTCCCATAAACCATTTTATTCTAATGCACTAATGTTGAGCCAACATACTGTTGCTTAAAATACGAGCTGGATTTATCTGTTCTACAGTTAGCATCTAGCTATCAATGTGGTCTGATTGTAGAGGCACCCCATAGTTTATAGACACACACACACACACACACACACACACACACACACACACATGCAGTTTTCCTGCTAGTCTGTTTTTGATACCCAGAAGGCTGTCATTCAAACTTCACTTGCCCAGGTTAAGGCATTATCTCAATAAAATGCAGGCTCTCTTGAGATCAGAAATATGCACCAAAGTAAATATTAAGAATCCTTTATAGGGCTTCCCTGGTGGCGCAGTGGTTGAGAGTCCGCCTGCAGATGCAGGGGACATGGGTTCGTGCCCCGGTCCGGGAGGATCCCACATGCCGCGGAGCGGCTGGGCCCGTGAGCCATGGCCGCTGAGCCTGTGCGTCCGGAGCCTGCGCTCCGCAGGGGGAGAGGCCACAACAGTGAGAGGCCCGCGTAACGCAAAAAAAAAAGAATCCTTTATAGGGGCTTCCCTGGTGGTGCAGTGGTTGAGAGTCTGCTTGCTAATGCAGGGGACACGGGTTCGAGCCCTGGTCTGGGAGGATCCCACATGCCGCGGAGCGGCTGGGCCCGTGAGCCACAACTGCTGAGCCTGCGTGTCTGGAGCCTGTGCTCCGCAACAAGAGAGGCCACGATGGTGAGGGGCCCACGCACCGTGATGAAGAGTGGCCCCTGCTTGCCACAACTAGAGAAAGCCCTCGCACAGAAATGAAGACCCAACACAGCAAAAATAAATAAATAAAGTAATAAACTCCTACGCCCAACATCTTAAAAAAAAAAAAAAAAAAGAAGCCTTTATATATTAAATGCCTACGAAGGTAATCAGTCTTTTCCACAATGACGTTTCCTGATTGGTTTGGAATAAAGAGGACAGGAGAACATCTGAGGACTCTGAAACCATCAATGAAGGCTAGGAGAGGAGGACCACAGAGAAGAAATGGGATTACAAAGGACAGCATGAGCATGTTGCAGACAAATTTCATCTCCCTCAAGCTTTCTACTGCTTTCATTCATGTACATCTCTGTTTCTGTGTATATTGATACAAATTCAGTACTTGGAACTAACATGCTGATTTTCATTTCAATTTTAAGAGCTCTTCTCCATGGATTACCTGGGAGGGTACTGGGAGTTGCACTTTGCCTCTGATTCAGACGTTGTATGCGTATGATCAAGGTAGGAGGGCCTACACTGACACAGCTTTACGTAGTGTGTCATAAACTGCATCCCGACACTCCCCCTGCTGCCAGCTTTGTGGATTTCAGTTGTATTCAGCTGAACAAAAGGGAAGAATCAGAGGAACTAAGGACGACGAACAAACTCATTGATATTTATTAGGTTTTTAAAAACCAGTGTTTTCTTTATAGAACCTTGTTCAAAAATTGTCCTCGTAAATTTCTTGAGTTACTGAAATCACAACCCCCCCACACACACACTCATACACACACACACACCCCTACACTCATACTTCTATGTATACAGAGACAGTACAAAGATGCTTTATATTAGATTGTTGCATAGAGTTTAACTATAGTTATTTATGACTGTAAGAACACTGAGAGCTTAAGCGTGAGTGTGTACTAGCAAGGTTTCCTCCACTGTCTCCCTTAAGAAATCAAATATTATTTCTTCCAAGTTGCTTACTTTCCAAAATATAAACATATTTATCTTCTCATGCTTATTGTAAAATAAATCCTGAAAGTACATGAAAATGCAAAGAAAAAATTTATATAACTGTAATTCCACCCTTCAGGGATAATCCTTGCTAATATTTTAAGTATAGCCATCCAGAATTTGCTCTATACAAACATACACATATATTTGTATATCTATTTTAAACATCTTGTTTCATAGCCAGCATTTTTCATTTAAGACTTTATATCTACCTCTTTTTAAAGAGTGAATAGGACTCCAAAACTTTAATATGCTATGTTTGAGTGGACCGATCCCATGTCGATATGGGATTAGGTTGTTCTTGTTTTTTCCTATTCTAAATCACACTGAAATGAACATACATGTTCTACTTTGTGAGCACTTGTCCAATAATTAGGACAAACTCCTAGAAGTGGAGTTGGCAGGTCAAAGGTATTCCCTTTTAAATTTTTAACTCTTTTGATTTGTTGCAAAGTTGTATTTTAAAAGTGCACCAATTTACAAACGTCCCCCAGCAGAATATAAGTGTTCAGTTGCATACAACATTCCCCAAACCTTTAATCTTGCTAATATTCATTAATAAGAAAAGAAAACAAAGGTGTCTCACTTTTGTTTTAACTTGCATCCCTTGATTAACTGAAAGGTCAAATATTTTTTCTTATATTTTCAGCGACTAGTATTTTGGATTTTGTGTGTTTGCTGTGTGTGTGTGTGTGTGTGTGTGTGTGTGTGTGTGTGTGTGTGTGAACTGCCTGTTCATGTCCCTGGTCTTTGTTTTTCCATTTGGGGTACTAGATTTTTCTAACTCTAAAGACACAGAATTCCATCAATTTTCTTTCCTGATACCCCATTTTGGATCTGTAGAGCCACCTAAATATAATTATTCAGCTTTATCTAACACAATCCCCTTCCATTATCCACCCCACACCCCCACATACACAATGTGCAGCCTCACGTTTTGTTTTACTCACCTAGAATAAGAAATGGTAAATTTGCAACTATGATCACAAATGGCACCCCAATGTACAACATCAGGCCAAAGCCGCTCACCACTGCCAAGGCAGCAGAAATCACTCCAAAGGCTGCAACCCACATTTTGTTTCGTATACAGTCACACCTGTAAATTTGGAGGGAAAAATCATGGAACTTGTAGTGGTAGCTTCCATACTGAAATTCCAGCAATTCATAACATTCTTGAATTGGACACCTATACAGAGCCCTCTTGGGCAATAATTCTCATACCTGTCTGCTGGAGAACTTTAATTTCCAGGCACTAGCCCAGACCAACTGAAAAAAAAAAGGGGGGGTCGGAGACAGAAAAGTTGGGAATCTGTACTTTTACCAAACTATACTGATTGATTCTTACACATCTAGCCAAGCACAAATCCACTGACTGGCATTTCAGGACCACAAAGATATACTAAAACACTGCAGATGGTTAATTCCACTCTGATCTTCAAAGGAGTGTGAATGGAACACAACAGCAAATGGAAGTACCTATAACCAGTTGTCTTCTCACCCACCTGTGATTCCAGTTAGCCCTAAACACAATCCTAAATAGCTCCTGTATTTCAAAGCTGGTTCAATATGTATCTGGCTAACAAAAAGTATGAAAGCCTCCTTCCAGAAGCAAAAAGAACTACAGTCCTGCAGCCTGTGGAACAAAAACCACATTCACAGGAAGATAGACAAGATGAAAAGGCAGAGGGCTATGTACCAGATGAAGGAACATAAAAAGATAAAATCCCAGAAAAACAACTAAATGAAGTGGAGGTAGGCAACCTTCCAGAAAAGGAATTCAGAATAATGACAGTGAAGATGATCCAGGACCTCGGAAAAACAATGGAGGCAAAGATCAAGAAGGTACAAGAAATGTTTAACAAAGACCTAGAAGAATTAAAGAACAAACAAACAGAGATGAACAATACAATAACTGAAATGAATACTACACTAGAAGGAATCAATAGCAGAATAACTGAGGCAGAAGAACGGATAAGTGATCTGGAAGACAGAATGGTGGAATTCACTGCTGTGGAACAGAATAAAGAAAAAAGAATGAAAAGAAATGAAGACAGCCTAAGAGATCTCTGGGACGACATTAAACGCAACAACATTTGCATTATAGGGGTCCCAGAAGGAGAAGAGAGAGAGAAAGGACCTGAGAAAATATTTGAAGAGATTATAGTCGGAAACTTCCCTAACATGGGAAAGGAAATAGCCACCCAAGTCCAGGAAGTGCAATATTTGAAGAGATTATAGTTGAAAACCTTCCTAACATGGGAAAGGAAATAGCCACCCAAGTCCAGGAAGTGCAGCAAGTCCCATACAGGATAAACCCAAGGAGAAACACTCTGAGACACATAGTAATCAAATTGGCAAAAACTAAAGACAAAGAAAAATTATTGAAAGCAGCAAGGGAAAAATGACAACATACAAGGGAACTCCCATAAGGTTAACAGCTGATTCCTCAGCAGAAACTCTACAAGCCAGAAGGGAGTGGCATGATATACTTAAAGTGATGAAAGGGAAGAACCTACAGCCAAGATTACTCTACCCGGCAAGGATCTCATTCAGATTCGATGGAGAAATCAAAAACTTTGCAGACAAGCAAAAGCTAAGAGAATTCAGCACCACCAAACCAGATCTACAACAAATGCTAAAGGAACTTCTCTAAGTGCGAAACACAAGAGAAGAAAATGACCTACAAAAACAAACCCAAAACAATTAAGAAAATGGTCATAGGAACACACATATCAATAATTACCTTAAACACGAATGGATTAAATGCTCCAACCAAAAGACATAGACTGGCTGAATGGATACAAAAACAAGACCCATATACATGCTGTCTACAGGAGACCCACTTCAGACCTAGGGACACATACAGACTGAAAGTGAGGGGATGGAAAAAGATATTCCATGCAAATGGAAATCAAAAGAAAGCTGGAGTAGCAATACTCATATCAGATAAAATATTTAAAATAAAGACTGTTGCAAGAGACAAGGAAGGACACTACATAATGATCACGGGATCAATCCAAGAAGAAAATATAACAATTATAAATATATATGCACCCAACATAGGAGCACCTCAATACATAAGGCACCTGTTAACAGCTCTAAAAGAGGATATCGACACTAACACAATAATAGTGGGGGACTTTAACACCTCACTTACACCAATGGACAGATCATCCAGACAGAAAATTAATAAGAAAACACAAGCTTTAAATGACACAACAGATCAGATAGATTTAATTGATATTTACAGGACATTCCATCCAAAAACAGCAGATTACACTTTCTTCTCAAGTGCGCACTTAACATTCTCCAGGATAGATGACATCTTGGGTCACAAATCAAGCCTCAGTAAATTTAAGAAAATTGAAGTCATATCAAGCATCTTTTCTGACCACAATGCTATAAGATTAGAAATGAATTACGGGGGAAAAACGTAAAAAACACAAACTCATGGAGGCTAAACGCTACGTTACTAAATAACCAAGAGATCACTGAAGAAATCAAAGAGGAAATCAAAAAATACCTAGAGACAAATGACAATGAAAACATGACAATCCAAAAGCTATGGGATACAGCAAAAACAGTTCTAAGAGGGAAGTTTACACCTATACAAGCCTACCTCAAGAAATAAGAAAAATCTCAAATAAATAATCTAACCTTACACATAAAGGAACTAGAGAAAGAAGAACAAACAAAACCCAAAGTTAGCAGAAGGAAAGAAATCATAAAAATCAGAGCAGAAAAAACTGAAATAGAAACAAAGAAAACAATAGCAAAGATCAATAAAACTAAAAGCTGGTTCTTTGAGAAGATAAACAAAATTGATAAACCATTAGCCAGACTCATCAAGAAAAAGAGGGAGAGGACTCAAATCAATAAAATTAGAAATGAAAAAGGAGAAGTTACAACAGACACCACAGAAATACAAAGCATCCTAAGAGACTACTACAAGCAACTCTATGCCAATAAAATGGACAACCTGGAAGAAATGGACAAATTCATAGAAAGGTATAACCTTCCAAGACTGAACCAGGAAGAAATAGAAAATATGAACAGATCAATCACAAGTAATGAAATTGAAACTGTGATTAAAAATCTTCCAACAAACAAAAGTACAGGACCAGATGGCTTCCCAGGTGAATTCTAGCAAACATTTAGAGAAGAGCTAACACCCATCCTTCTCAAACTCTTCCAAAAATTGCAGAGGAAGGAACACTCCCAAACTCATTCTATGAGGCCACCATCACCCTGGTACCAAAACCAGATAAAGGTGCTAGAAAAAAAGAAAATTACAGGCCAATATCACAGATGAATATAGATGCAAAAATCCTCAACAAAATACTAGCAAACAGAATCCAACAACACATTAAAAGGAGCGTACACCATGATCAAGTGGGATTTATCCCAGGGATGCAAGGATTCTTCAATATATGCAAATCAATCAGTGTGATAAACCATATTAACAAATTGAAGAAGAAAAATCATATGATCATCTCAATAGATGCAGGAAAAGCTTTTGACAAAATCCAACACCGATTTATGGTAAAAACTCTCCAGAAAGTTGGCATAGAGGGAACCTACCTCAACATAATAAAGGCCACAGCAAACATCATTCTCAATGGTGAAACACTGAAAGCATTTCCTCTAAGATCAGGAGCAAGACAAGGAGGTCCACTCTCACCACAATTATTCAACACAGTTTTGGAAGCCCTAGTCACGTCAATCAAAGAAGAAAAAGAAATAAAAGGCATACAAATTGGAAAAGAAGACGTAAAACTGTCACTGTTTGCAGATGACATGATACTATACATAGAGAATCCTAAAGATGCCACCAGAAAACTACTAGAGCTAAGCAATGAATTTGGTAAAGTTGCAGGATACAAAATTAATGCACAGAAATCTCTTGCATTCCTATACACTAATGATGAAAAATCTGAAAGAGAAATTAAGGAAACACTCCCATTTACCACTGCAACAAAAAGAATAAAATACCTAGGAATAAACCTACCTAGGGAGACAAAAGACTTGTATGCAGAAAACTATAAGACACTGATAAAGAAATTAAAGATGAAACAAACAGATGGAGAGATATGCCATGTTCTTGGATTGGAAGAATCAATATCCTGAAAATGACTATACTACCCAAAGCAATCTACAGATTCAATGCAATCCCTATCAAATTACCTATGGCATTTTTTTTTAACAGAACTAGAACAAAAAATCTTAAGATTTGTATGGAGACACAAAAGACCCCAAATAGCCAAAGCAATCTGGAGGGAAAAAAACGGAGCTGGAGGTATCAGGCTCTCAGACTTCAGACTATACTACAAAGCTACAGTAACCAAGACAATATGGTACTGGCACAAACACAGAAACATAGATCAATGGAACAAGACAGAAAGCCCAGAGGTAAACCCACACACCAATGGTCAACTAATCTACGACAAAGGAGGCAAGGATATACAATGGAGAAAAGACAGTCTCTTCAATAAGTGGTGCTGGGAAAACTGGACAGCTACATGTAAAAGAATAAAATTAGAACACTCCCTAACACCATACACAAAAATAAACTCAAAATGGATTAGAGACCTAAATGTAAGACTGGACACTATAAAACTCTTAGAGGAAAATATAGGCAAAACACTCTCAGACATAAATCACAGCAAGATCTGTTTTGATCCACTTCCTAGAGTAATGGAAATAAAAACAAAAATAAACAAATGGGACCTAATGAAACTTCAAAGCTTTTGCACAACAAAGGAAACCATAAACAAGACGAAAAGACAACCCTCAGAATGGGAGAAAATATTCACAAACGAATCAACGGACAAAAGATTAATCTCCAAAATATATAAACAGCTCAAGCAGCTCGCTATTAAAAAAAACAAACCACCCAATCCAAAAATGGGCAGAAGACCTAAATAGACATTTCTCCAAAGAAGACATACAGATGGCCAAGAAGCACATGAAAAGCTGCTCAACATCACTAATTATTAGAGAAATGCAACTCAAAACTACAATGAGGTATCACCTCACACCAGTTAGAATGGGCATCATCAGAAAATCTACAAACAACAAATGCTGGAGAGGGTGTGGAGAAAAGGGAACCCTCTTGCATTGTTGGTGCGAATGTAAACTGATACAGCCACTATGGAGAACAGTATGGAGGTTCCTTAAAAATCTAAAAATAGAATTACCATATGATCCAGCAATCCCACTAGTGGGCATATACCCAGAGAAAACTACAATTCAAAAAGCCACATGCACCCCAATGTTCATTGCAGCTCTATTTACAATAGCCAGGTCATGGAAGCAACCTAAATGCCCATCAACAGACGAATGGATAAAGAAGATGTGGTTCATATATACAATGGAATATTACTCAGCCATAAAAAGGAGCGAAATTGGGTCATTTGTTGAGATGTGGATGGACCTAGAGACTGGCATACAGAGTGAAGCAAGTCAGAAAGAGAAAAACAAATACCGTATATTAACGCATATATGTGGAACCTAGAAAAATGGTACAGATGATCCGGTTTGCAGGGCAGAAATAGAGACACAGATGTAGAGAACAAATGTATGGACACCAAGGGGGGAAAGTGGCGGGGGTGGTGGTGGTGTGATGAATTGGGAGATTGGGACTGACATGTATACACTGATGTGTGTAAAATTGATGACTAATAAGAACCTGCTGTTTAAAAAAAATAAAAGTTAAAAAAAAAGTAAAGCCTCCTTCTAAAAGATTTTCATACTCTCCTCTGCTGGAGAAGTGGGCTCTAGAAAAGTGGCTACTAATTGCAAAAAAAAATGTGATATGTACTCCATTTTGAGTAACACAAGCTATGCCTGTTTCTTGGTTGGGCCAACAGAAATGGGAATACATACACAGCAATTAAAGAATGGGTTTAATACTTTTCCTCCCAAAAACCATGACTTTACATTTTAAAACACTGACAACAGCCTCTGGTTTTCTACTTTACTCATTTTCTAACTGCTCCAAAACAAATGACTGATACCTACCTCTAGATATTTTTAGCAGGAAAGAGAAACCAAGTTTGGTTTGAAAACTGGGAGAGTCAACTAAGCAAATGGAGCTACTGATTCCAAAACAGCAAGAATATAACTAAAGACCTTATTCAGGCAGGACCACATTAAAATAGCTAAACTTTCTTATTACTACCAAAAAATTAAAAAAAAAAACAAAAAAAACTACACTGTGCCTGTATCTCACTTTTTCTCAAACTGCTGGTGCTGTCAGTTAAACTCAGGGCCCAAAAATAAACACACACACACACACACACACACACACACAGAGTCTCACTCCAGAGCAAAAGTAACTTTCTTTGTTATGACAAACTTTGATTATAACAAATACTTTCTTAAAGTAACAATACTGGTTTATAGGAGTTTAAGGTAAGAAAGTAATGCAGATGAACCGTGAAATCAGAAAGATTAATAAGGATAAAAGCTACATGTGACATGTTTATGCCCATTCCCTCTTTCAGGTTTCTGGATTTTTTTGGTGTAAATTGTTCAGAGGATGGGGGAGTGAGGTATTTTATTGGCTAGAGTGACTTGACTTTGCCTAGTTGCTGTGTTGACTTTTTCTAAATGACCTTTATTTTAATGGAGGGAAGATGTGAATGTGGAGCACTGTGTGGTGAACACACTTGCAGATTTTCTAGTCCCCAAGAAGGATCTTGGTTAAGCAGTTTATCAGAATGACTTCGGAGAGTCTTAGAACTTTAGATTCCTGCAGTCCTGGAACACAGCTCTGCAGATTCTGATCTATAGGTTTGTAGAGAAGCTGCAGAATCCAAGTGTCTAAAAATTTCTTCATATGATTCCAATGCTCAGGCAGTTAGGCATCACTGGCAGCAAAATGGCCAATTTTCAGAATTTTCTATTCACTTAGCGGGGGGGGGCTAAATTAGAAATCATTCCACTTAGAATACAATCTATGTATATGCTTGGTGAGGGATCCACATCTTCCTTGAAAGATAATGATGTCTATCAAGACTAAAGAATAGTTTACAGTGTATTTGAGAAGGGAAAGATTCTCTGGATTCTTTTCTGAAATTGATCTCACATTTGGTGTAAGTTTCATCATTTCCAAAATGTCAGACAATTTTGAAATAGTCTGGAAGCTCAACATACCAGTACTTACTATAGAACGAAGTTCAATTTGGAGTATACCTTTTGAGAAAGTCTTACTATTGCTTAAATGACTTCACTGCAAGACAGTAAATATGGAACCACAAAATGTGTTTGAATAATGGTTCTGTATGAGGTAAATGCATATAGGCAAGGAATAACTTTCATATATAAGTGTGTGAGACAGGCAGGATGGGGATATCTTAGGGACTGTCTAGGAGGCCCCACCCAGAACACAGATAAGATTCTCAGTGATAACAGAGAACTGGGAGTGAGAGATGTCAAGGAACTTACAAAAGGTCTCACAGGAGAATCAGTTGTATATTCAAACCCAGAAAAAGCATCTATTAGACCATCACTCAGCATGTATGGCTTAAGAATCTTCCTCTTCCCTTTCCTCTTCTCCTTGGGCATGTCCCAACCCAGGAATTAGTACAGCAAGATAAGAAGTGATAGAAGAGGGCAGGGAAGCCCTTTTTTTCCCCCATAAAAGGCCTTCCCATGCAGTGTGCTCCAGCTAAGAGAGGGGGAAACCTTAGCTTCAAATCAAGTCACCACTTTTTGTTTATTACATGGACATGGACATTTTAATTCTGATTGGAGGACTCTGTCTTACCTAAGAATGACAATGAAAGTCACAGGGCCTGCCTCAGTTTTTATGGGGCAGAGGAAGAACTTGCTCTACCTACAAAACTTAAAGGGAACAGAGGGAGATGAAAATAAAGTTGCTTTATGTTTACACCTCATGTGTCCTGTGTGTTCAATATGTTGGTTACATAAGCATAAAAAGTCTTCAAAGACACATGTAAGTCATTTTCTAATTGCCTTCAATACAAGATTTTCTGCATTACTGTCCACAATTATTTGCTACAGATAAGCAAGAATTGACATAACTTTGTATATTCAGAACCAACTATCCAGTAGAAGACTTTTGTCAAACTAGTTCTTGGTACCTTATAGATTCCATACTAATTTAAAAAATTATTTATCCTACTAACTTTAACAAGATTGAATTTTGCTTTCTTTCCTCCCCCCTCCCTCCCTTCCTCCCTTCCTTCCTTCCCTTCTTCCTCCTTTTTTCTTCCTTCCTTCTTTTTTTGTTTCTTTATTTTCTAAGGGATGTGATCTTCCTTTCCAGAATAACAAAGTTATAAATTAGTTTATTGACTCTAAAGATGCACCCAGTGTGGTTACGTCCCTTTACCTATTGGAGCCTCACATCTTTCTCTACCTTAAACCTAGAGAGTTAAATTATATCATTTTCCCCCAAACTTATGTACTTATGAGAATAAACTAGAGAAATTTTTGAAATATAGATTTTCAGATTTAGCCTCCAGATACTTGATTCAATCGGGCAGAGCCTCAGAATATGTGGTTTTAGGGCTCTCTCTGTGACTCTGATGTGAGAATCATTAGAATAATATTATTTATGAGGTTCTTTCTACACCTAAATTCTATTTTTTGGGGGCTGATATTTTTCGTATTTTAGCTTTCTGGCCATAAGAGCTCAAACTAACCCTAATGCCTAGATAACAAGTGCTTAACAAGGTAAACTCCACACCAGAACAATGGAGATGCCCGAGTCAATTAAATTAGAGCTAACTTTTTTTGTAAAGTTAAAAGTACTAGTTCAAATTTATAATAAAAATAAAGACTTGTTTCTTAGCTCTATCAGCATATCTGCCTCCAAATGACACAACTAATCATAACTGGCACAACATGTAAGGTAATAAACATATGCCGAATCAAACAAAACTGGCCAAAATTTCTTTTTACTGTTCCATTTGATTGCATACTATTGCTAATGGACAAAATTTTTTTAAGTCATTAGGTTTAAAAAATAAGAGTTTACTGCTAGACATCAGAAAAATGTAGAGTAAGAATTTTCCACTTCTTGTCTCCCAACCGATACATAGAAAAACAAGCAGAAGTTGTCAGAACCAACTCTGTGATCTCTGGAAAACAGTCAAAAGTTTACAGAGGGCTGAAAGAAAAAAAAAAGGCAGGGGGCCTTTAAAACAGTAGGAAGGTTTGTAGTGAGTTTATATGCCCTACCTCACCTCCCTCTCTGGTGGGACAGAAGTTTTAAAGTGGCAGTGACCATAAAGTGGCAGATGTGTTAAACTGGCCATAGTCTTAAAGTGACAAGAGTCTTAAAGCAAAGTGTTAAAGCAACAGCAGTCTTAAAGCATCAATAGCTCATGTTACCAGTGTGAGACTATTTCCTTATTTCTGGAAGGGGCAGAGCAGACCTTATCCACATAATATTTTATATATATAAACTGTCTAGGGACTACCTGAAGGACTGATGCAAGGCACTCCTCTGTTTTGTCTAACACAAAACTCAGGTTGAGAAAGGTGGAAACACCACAAACTGAATAAACAAACTTCATATGCATAGGGCAAAAGATTACAGCCCAAACATACAAAAGACTGCCTAAGGCAGAAGCTGGGGAGCATTCCTCTGGAAGTTTAGAATATTCACAAGCGCCTGTGTATACTGGGGAATTTAGAAAGTCACCCAGGGCAAGATATAATGCTCAAAAAGGACTTAAGACACTAAGCTTTCACCTATGGCTAATCCCCAGTCACGGCATAACCCTGGGTAAGTGTTGAAGGAGAGTCCAGGCACAGAACCATTTTGAAAAGACTGGGAGAGCTCCTGGAATGCAAGGAAATTTCTGTCAAAACACTACCTGAACACAAGCTAAGGAACGAGACTTCAGTGACAACATAAACAAGGAATACAATCTTTGCAATAATAGTTTGGGAAAGTTACTAAGAAGATCAACTACTACAGTATTAAACAAACAAGCAAACAAACATCAGGAAACCCTGGGGAGGTAGGAAATCTGATTTCCAGTTACCACATTATAATTGTCAAATGCCAAGTTTTCAACAACAACAACAACAACAACAACAAAATCCCAAGGCACACAAAGAAATAGGAAAGTATTGCTCAGGCAAAGGAATAAAATAAATTGACAGGAAAGACAGAGACAGGACCTAGTAGATAAAGACTATAAAACACTGTCCTAAATAAACTTAGAGAACTAAAGGTGAGCACTGACAAGGATATAAGGAAAATAATGTATGAACAAAGTGATCATTTAAATAAAGAGATAGAAAAGAACTTAAAAGGAACTAAAATTCTAGAGCTGAAAAGTACAATTGAAATAAAAAACAAAACAGTAGAGATGTTCAATAACAGATTTAGTTGGCATAATAAAGAACCCGTGAACTTGGAGATAGGTCGATTGAAATTACTGAGTCTGAGAGGCTGAAAGAAAAAAGAATTAAGAAGTGAAAAGTACCTCACAGACCTGTTAGATTCCAGCAAGCAAACCAACATACATATTATGGGTGTCCCTGAAAAAGAAGAGAGGAAAAAAAGGCAGAAAGAATATTTAAAGAATAATGACTGAAAACTTCCCAAATTTGATAGAAGACATGAAGCTACAAATCCAAGAAACTTAACAAACTCCAAGTAGGATAACCTCAAATGATCCACACCAAGAGACATTATAATCAAACTATTGAAAGATGAAGACAAAGAGAGTCTTGGAAGCAGCAAGAAAGAATCAACTGATCACATACAAACGATACTTAATAAGTATAAAGGTTGATTTCTCATCAGAAACCATGGAGGCCAAGGGACAATGGATGATATTGAAAGTGTTAAAAGAAAAACCCATCAACTTCAAGGCAGTGTCCAGAAAACTCTCCTTCAAATATGAAGGAGAAGTTAAGACATTCACAGATAAAGAAGAGCTGAGGGAATTTGTTATCACTAGGCCTGTCTTATAAGAAATGCTGAAGGAACTCCTTCAGATTGAAATGAAGAAAAAAAAAAGTAACCGAAGTTATGAAGAAATACAGATCTCCAGTAAAGGTAAATACATGGGCAAATACAAAAACAAGTATTATTGTATTTTTGGTTTGTAACTCTACCTTTTATTTCCTACAGAATTAAAAAGACAATTACATAAAAGTAACTATAAATCTATGTTATAGTGCATACAATGTATAAGGATATAATTTATGACAACAACATAAGGGAGGGAGGACAGAGATGTATAGAAGCGGCATAGTTAAAAGTTAAGTAGGTATTAATTTAATATAGATCATTTTAAATTTAAGATGCTATATGAATCTCCATGGTAACCACAAAGAAATTCTCTAAAAACCATCACAAAAGGAAATGAAAAAGAATCAAAATGGCTCACTAGAAAAATAGAAACTAAACATAAAAGAAGGCATAAATCAGGAATTCACTGGTCCAGTGGTTAAGACTTGGACCTTCCACTGCCTGGGCCTGGGTTCAATCCCTGGTCAGGGAATTAAGATCCCACAAGCTGTGCAGCATGGCCAAAGAAAAAAAGGCATAAACAGATGAAATTAAGGACAATAAGCTATAATATATACAGAATACAAACAGCAAAACAGCAGGAGTAAGTCCTTCCTTGTCAGCAATTATTTAAAATCTAAATAAATTAAACTTTCCAATCAAAAGGCAGATATTGTCAGAATGGATAAAACAGCATGATTCAACTATATGCTGTGTACAAGAGACTCACTTTATATCCAAAGACATGAATAGATTGAAAGTTAGAGGATTGAAAAAGATACTCCATATGAATAGTAACCAAAAGAGACCAGGGGTGGCTATACTGATATCAGACAAAAATAGACTTTATTTCAAAAACTGTTAAAAGAGACAGAGGGACACTATATATTGATAAAAGGGCCAATTAATCAGGAAGATATAACAACTATAAACATAAATTAACCATAAAACAGAGACCCAAAATATATAAAGCAAATATTAACAGAATTGTAGACAGAAATATATAGCTCTACAGTAATAGTTGGCAAATTCAATACATCACTTTCAATAATGGATAAAATATCTAGGCAGATAATTTATAAGGAAAATGAAAACAAACATACAAAATACCATAACTTATGAGATGTAGTGACACCAGTGCCCAGAGGTAAATTTATAGCTACATTAAAAAAGAGAAAAGATCTCAAACCACTTTGTGGATTAGACATCTTGTGGAACCAGAAAAAGAAGAGAAAACCGAACACAAAGCTAACAGAAGGAAGAAAATAATAAAGATTAGAACAGTGATAAATAAAATTGAGAATAGAAAAACAATAGACAAAACCAACAAACCCAAAAGTGGTTATTGAAAAAGATCAACAAAATTGACAAACATTTATCTAGAGTGACAAAGGAGAAAAAAAGATACAAATAACTAAATCAGATATGAAAGTGAGGACATTACCACTGAACTTACAGAAATGTAAAGGATTATAAGAGAATACTATTAACAACTTATGCCAACAAACTGGATAACCTAGATAAAATGCACAAATTCCTAGAAATACACAAAGACCTAAACTGACTCAAGATGAAATAGAACATTTCAACAGACATGTAACAAAAAAAGGATTGAATCAGTAATCAAAAGCCTCCCAACAAAAGAAGTCTAGGACCAGTTGGCTTCACTAGTGAATTTTACCAAACATGTAAATAAGAATTAATACCAATCCTTTTCAAACCCTTCCAAAAAGTTGAAAGGAAGGGAACACTTCCTAACTCATATGATGAGGCCATCATTACATTGATATCAATTCCACACAAAGGTATCACAAGAAAGCTACAGATAATACCTCTTATAAATATAGATACAAAAATCCTCAACAAAATTCAAGCAAACACAATTCAATAGCATATTGAAAGGATTATACATCATGACCATATGGGATTTACCCCAGGAATGCAAGAGTGGTTCAACATGGGAAAAATCAATCAATATAATATACCACACTAATAGAACAAAGGATAAAAACTACATGATCATCTCAAAAGATGCAGAAAAGGCATTTGACAAATTCCAATATCTTCTCATGATAAAAACACTCAAAAACAAGGAATGGAAGGAAAGTTCCTCAAAATTATAAAGTCAATAATGAAAACTGCACAGCTAACATCATACTCAATGGTGAAAAATGGAAAGCTTTCCACCTAAGATCAGGAACAAGATAAGGATGCCCACTTTTACCAATGATATTCAACATTGTACTGGAAGTGCTAGCCAGAGCAATTAGACAAGAAATCGAAATAAAAGGAATTCAAATTGGAAAGGAAGAATTGTAACTATCTCTTTTCACAGATTATATGATTATATATATGAAAAATCCAAAGACTCCACAAGAAAACTACTAACGTTAGTAAACAAATTCAGTAAAGCTGCAGGTTATAAGATAAACACACAGGATTCAGCTGTTTCTATCCATGCACAATGAACAATCTCAAAACGAACTTAAAGGGCTTCCCTGGTGGCGCAGTTGTTGGGAGTCCACCTGCCGATGTGGGGGACACGGGTTTGTGCCCCAGTCCAGGAGGATCCCACATGCCTCAGAGCGGCTGGGCCTGTGGGCTATGGCCGCTGAGCCTGCATGTCCGGGGCCTGTGCTCCGCAACGGGAGAGGCTGCGACGGTGAGAGGCCCGCGTACCGCAAAAAAAAAAAAAAAAAAAAAAAAAAAAACAAAAAAAAAACGAACTTGAAGTAATTCCATTTAGTGTTTAAAATAATGAAATACTTAGGAATACATTTAACCAAAGAAGTGAAAGACGTGTATGCTGAAAACTACAAAACATGGATGAAAACTAAAGAAGACCTAAATTAATGGAAAGACATTCTTAGTTCATGGGGAGGAAGACTTAATATTGTCAAAATGACAATCTCACCTAAGCAATCTACAGATTCAACACAATCTCTATCAAAATTCCAATGGCTTTTTTTTTCCAGAAATGGAAAGGTCAATACTCAAATTCATATGGAATTACAAGGAGCCCTGGATGTCCAAAATAACCTTAAAATGAAAAAAAATTGGACAGCTGAGATTTCCAGATTTCAAAACTTATAACAAAGCTACAAAAATTAAAACAGAGTGGTACTAGTATATGGATTGACATATAGACCAATGGACTAGAACTGAGCGTCTGGAAATAAACCCATATGTCTACAGCCCATTGATTTTTGACAAGGATGCCAAGTCCATTCAACTGGGAAAGAACAGTCTCTTCAACAAATGGTACTTGGACAACTGGATTTCCACATGTACAAGAATGAAGTTGGACCCCTACTCCAAATCACATACAACTATGAATTAAAAATTGCAATCACCTAAATTTCAGAGCTAAAACCATAAAACTCTTGAAGGAAACATAGGGTAAATGTGCATGACCTTGGACTTGTCAATGGATTCTTATATATAACACCAAAAGCACAAGCAGCAAAAATAAAAATAAATAAGTTGAATTTCATCAAAATTAAAACTTTTGTGCATTAAAGGACATTATCAAGAAAGTAAAGAGATAAACTACAGAGTGGGAGAAAATATTTGCAAATCATATATCTTGATAAGGATTTAATATCTAAAATATATAAAGTACTCATCAACAATAGGACTCAAAACAACAAAAGGACAAACAACTTCACTAAAAATAGGCAAAAGTGGGAATTTCCTGGCAGTCCAGTGGTTAGGACTCCACGGTTTCACTGCCAAGGGCCCGAGTTCAATCCCTGGTCGGGAAACTAAGATCCTGCAAGCTGTGTGGCACAGACAAAAAAAAAAAAAAAAAAAAAAAAAGGGCAAAGGACCTGAATAGACATTTCTCCAAAGAAGATATACAAATGACCAGTAAACACATAAAAAGATACGTAACATCATTAGTTACTAGGGAAATGCAAATCAAAACCACAATGAGATGTCACTTTGTACCTACAAGGATGGCTATAATCAATAAAACAGAAAATAACAAGTGTTGGTGAGGATGTGGAGAAATTGGAAAACTTACACATTGCTGGTGGGATATAAAATGGTGTAGCCTCTGTGAAAAAATAGTTTGGTGGTTCTTCAAAAAGCTAACCAGAGAATTATCATACAACCCACTAACTCTACTCCTAGGTATATACTGAAAAGAACTGAAAACAGGTTCAAACAGAGATTTGTACACCAACGTTCATTGCAGCATTATTCACTATAGTCAGAAGATGGAAATATTCCAAGGGCCCATAAACAGATAAGCAGATAAAATGTGGTATATACATAAAATGGAATATTATTCAGCCATAAAAAGGAACTCATGCTACAACATGGATAAACCTTGAAAACATTATGCTAAGTGAAATAAGCCAGTCACAAAAGGACAAATACTGTACGATTCCACTTATATGAAATCTCTACAATAGGCAAATTCATGAAAACAGAAAGTAGATTAAAAAGTAACCAAGACGGGCTTCCCTGGTGGCGCAGTGGTTGGGAATCCGCCTGCCAATGCAGGGGACACGGGTTCGTGCCCCAGTCCGGGAGGATCCCACATGCCGCGGAGCGGCAGGGCCCATGCGCCATGGTTGCTGGGCCTGCGCGTCCGGAGCCTGTGCTCCACAACGGGAGAGGCCACAGCAGTGAGAGGCCCGCGTACTGCCAAAAAAAAAAAAAAAAAGTAACCAAGACTTGGGGGAGACAATGGGGAGTTATTGCTTAATGGTTACAGAGTTTCTGTTTGGGGTGATGGAACATATTTATAAAGAGATAGTTGTGATGGTTGCACAACAGTGTGAATGTAATTAATGCCACTAAATTGTACACTTAAAAGTGGTTTTTAGGGACTTCCCTGGTGGTCCAGTGGTTAAGACTCCATGCTCCCAGTGCAGGGGGCCCAGGTTGGATCCCTGGTCAGGAAACTAGATCCCGCATGCCACAACTAAGAGCCTGCATGCCAGAACTAAGAGCCCACATGCTGCAACTAAAGATGCCATGTGCCGCAACTAAGACCTGGCATAGTCAAATAATTAAATAAATATATTTTTTAATGGTTTTTTAAATGGCACATTTTATGTTATACATATTATATATACATTATATACATATATATCACCACAATAAAATATTTTTAAAGTTAGTGTTTTAAAAACTAATAAAAGTCTTTTACCTGTAGCATGATGTGATTGCAAATAATATGATTAGAAGGTATGCCAAGTGGAACAAGGGGATCACTGTCATAGAAGTTGCCTCAAATTCCAGTTGTCTAGAAAGTGATGTAAAGTAGATCACCTGCCACAAAAATATACTCAGATAAGTAACTTTTAATTCTGATATTGTGTGTATTACAAATGATATTGAAACATTACAGCTTATTGATTGAAACATTAAAATTCAGAAAAGAATCAAACTGTGTGGATTATGATTTTAGAATAAAGAAGATAATAAAGATTTGCTTCTTCCCACAAATCTCTGGCATGCTGTCCAAAGTTTCTTTCAAAAATCTAAAGTTTAAAACTCCTGAATATATGAAACCTTAATCTTATATAAAAAATCATTAATAACTATAGACATTTTGGTTTTTTCTAAATTTTATTAGGTTGTTATCTTTTACTATTTTAATTGCACAAATATTTCATTAAGGACTGGGAATTCAAAGGCTTTTTCCAGAAGGTGTCTCACTTTCACCAGTTTTATTCAGAGTATTAGGTTTGCCAGCCCAGCAATTACTGAACAGCTAACATGTGCCTGGCAGTATGCTATAATTTACTTTTAAAATGCTCAGCATTCTTTTTCAACAAAACCATGGAACTTTTGCTTATAGATTTGCTTTTTTTATTCCACTGAACTCTAAACAAATTTTAGGGGGCTCCCAGAAACAGCAAAGACTTTAACTAAAAGTAAGAATTTCAAAGTAATTTCACCAGAAAACCAAACTAAACCTTAAGATCAATGTCTGTACTGAACAGAACAACCTTGAGGATGTATAATTTGTGTTTTTCAGCAAAATGTTACCAAGGATTTAAGATGTCTGGCTTTTTTTTTTTTTTTTTCGGTCTTAGCTCTCTTTTTTATTTTATTTTATTTTTAAAAAATTTTATTGTAGGGCTTCCCTGGTGGCGCAGTGGTTGGGAGTCCGCCTGCCGATGCAGGGGATGCGGGTTCGTGCCCCGGTCCGGGAGGATCCCATATGCCGTGGAGCGGCTGGGCCCGTGAGCCATGGCCGCTGGGCCTGCGCATGCTCCGCAACGGGAGAGGCCACAACAGTGAGAGGCCCGCATACCGCCAAAAAAAAAAAAAAAAATTTATTGTAGTATAGTTGATTTACAATTAGTTTCAGGTGTACAGCAAAGTGAATCATATGCATATATCCACTCTTTTAGATTCTTTTGTGGCATTCTTCAGTGCACTATGTTAAGAAAGTTGGATTAAGGACCAAATACAGCAGAACACACCCAGCTTCAAGTCAAGGGCTCCATCAAGTAATTAGGGAGTGCGGTTGGAACAAGTCTTCTTATCCCTCCCACCTTCACCTGGCCTCCCTGCAAAGCCCCAGCCGCTAGGTACCTGGATCTTCTTCAAGGCCAGACTCTTTTCAAGGTTGCCAACTTGGTTCAGGAAGTGGATCAGCCACGCCTTGCTACGTTCGCTGTCCTCTCCTTCGCCGGTCTTCAGGTAGGACTGCAGCCGCATGGCTTTGGCCTCCAGGAGTAACTGGCTCAGTCCCATGCTCTCACCTAACACAGTTCCTCCAAGGATGTTGGCCAGGTAGGTACACGACCTTGCCGGCTAGGCTGTAGATGGGGAAAGTGATGTTTTTCAGGTTGAGGACACTGTTCGTTTTCCAGGTGAACAAGAGTGGGTTGGAGGGTACACAGTAGCCCTTGTTCTTCGAGCACACCTCATTGTAGAGGATCTGGGTTCCGTTTGCCTGTGTCACAGACAAAGCCTGAACCGCGTCGTCCACTTCACTAATTTCTGATAAGGTTTCTTGTTCCAGCAGCGAGTTGGTGTTAGAGACCACTAGAATGGAAGCATAATTGACCTCGGTGCTCTTCCTGGCGATGGAGAAGAGACTGGAGTCGTTGGCGGTGAAATGTCCCTGCACGAAGCGTCGCTCAGCCTTGGCGGGGCTCCCTATCGGGGTGTACTGATCCTCGAGGTCTTCTTCTTCTTCCTTGGGCAGGTGAATCAGGCCAGTGCCGAGGACGGCCGTTAAAACCATGGACAGCAGCAAGGAGATCCAGGGGTGCGAGCCCACCTCCCATCCCAGCCGCCGGAAGGCCCGGGAGAGCGGCGCCTCCAGGCAGTCGGTGTGGCAGTGGGGCCTCTGGGACACTCCGTTCTCAGACTCCGACGCCGGCAGAGGCTGCGACTCCGGCGGGGCCCCTGCGCGCTGCGCGGCAGCCCAGTCCAGCTCGAGCTCCTGTCCCGGACCCGACGCCGAGAGCGGCTCCGGCTCGGGCTCTGCGGCCGGGAGAGGCTCGGAGCCGGGCCCTGCCGGCGGCTGCGGCCGGCTCTCCGAGTCCGGCCCCGGCCCCGCCTCCGGCCCCTGCGCTCCGGGCCCCGGTTCCTGACCCGCCTCCCGCCAGGGCGCCGCCTCTGGCGCAACCTTACCTAGATTAAGGCTCATTTCCGGGAAGGAAAGGCGACGTTCTCAAACAGGACAGCAGATTGGAAGGGCACTGCTGGATGGAGCGCCCATCTCCACCCACCTGACGGTTACCTGGAGAAATTCTGAGGGAGTCTGTTTGAGCCCGGGATGCTCGCGCCCGGAGGCTGGAGCTTCACTGGCGGCCACGTGGTAGCCTAACCAGCCCCAAATGTGTCCCTGCGCCCAGCCTCTCAGGATTCAGTGAATACAAGAAACACTTCTTACAGGCGAATGGAATCGTGCCTGTCACAGGACTCACAATTTGTTGGCAGAATTTGCCTGGTTCACGGGCGCACCCCCCACCCCACCCCCGCACGTGCGCGCGCGCGCACACACACACACACAAATGGCACAGATACGTCATGTGTTCTAAGTGGCAGCTTTTACCTTTGGGGGGATTATCCAGAAGCATGGTTCTCAGGGTAAGGCTTTGGTGAACCTGGTACACCTAATTTAGTTGTTTTTATTCTTTAACTACAGACATAACATTCTCCTTGTAAAAAGTTAGAAGTAAATGCATAGAATGAAAAGTGAAAAAAAGAGAAAAGAACCCAAAACCCAACCCTAAAACTTCCTTCTGTCCCATTCCTCCTCTTAACAGAAGTGTTAAAAAGTGGGTGTTTATCCTTACAAACCGTTTTCTTTGCCTTTGCAGGCATATCAAAATATATGCAAGTATATCTTTTCCATGAGTATTATTGCACTATCTGTGTATGCAGATTACATTGTTCACCAAATATGTCAAAGGATCTTAACATGTGACTGCATGTAGAGTTATCTTACTCTTTTGAATTGCTTTATAATTTTCCAGTGTATGGGTGAAACATAAATTAATGATCCATAACCCTATTGATAGATCTGTGGGTATTTTAGAGTGTTTTGCTGATATAAACAGTGCTAAGTGAATGAATGTCTTTTACTTAGAACACAAGAACTATATTTGTGAGATGTTTTTGTAGAAAGGGATTTACTGGGCCAAAGGATATCCTTTTTTTTTTTTTGCGGTACACGGGCCTCTCACTGTTGTGGCCTCTCCCATGAGGAGCACAGGCTCCAGACGCGCAGGCTCAGCGGTCATGGCTCACGGGCCTAGCCGCTCCGTGGCATGTGGGATCTTCCCGGACCGGGGCACGAACCCGTGTCCCCTGCATCGGCAGGTGGACGCTCAACCACTGCGCCACCAGGGAAGCCCAAGGATATCCCATTTTAAGTTTTAGAGTTACTGATAAAATCCATAGAAGTTGTATCGGTTTACACCCTCATAAACAGTGCATGAAGTTTTGTTTTGCCATAGCCTGTCCCAGAATGTCATTAAAATGTTTGATTTGTGCCACTGGTATCTTATTTTGATTTTACTTTTTAAATTTGTTGCTTAGACTCACCATATTTGCTCTCTGGGTGAACTATCATCTTATATCTTTTCCTGGTTTCCCTTTTGGACTGTTAGAATTTTCTTCTTGATTATAGAAACCATTCATATACTAATGAAATGACCGTTTTGAGTCATGAGTCTCTCCACCCCCCTACTCTCCCATCCCCATTTTGCTGGTTGCCATGCCTTCTGTTTGTAGTTGAATTAACTAATTTTTTTAAATGAATTCTGGATTTTGTTTCATAATAGACAGCTGTTTCCTTTTCAGTGATTATAATCTACTTTAAATTTTTTAAATTCACTCCTTTTTTTTTATTACTGAAGTATAGATGATTTACAATGTTGTGTTAGTTTCTGGTGTCCAGCAAAGTGATTCAGTTATACATATAAATACATATTCTTTTCCATATTCTTTTCCATTATGGTTTATTACAGGATGTTGAATACAGTCAATATCCAGTAGATCTTGTTGTTTATCTATTTTATATGTAGTAGTTTCACTCTGCTAATCCCAAACTCCTAATTTACCCCTGCCCCACCCCCTTTACCCTTTGGTAACTATAAGTGTGTTTTCTATGACTGTTTCTGTTTCAAAAATAAGTTCATCTGTGTCATATTTTAGATTCCATATATAAGTGATATCATATGGTATTTATCTTTCTCTTTCTGACTTACTTCACTTAGTATAATAATCTCTAGGTCCATTCATGTTGCTGCAAATGGCATTATTTCATTCTTCTTCATGGCTGAGTAGTATTCCATTGTGTATATGTATCACATCTTTTTTTATTCATTCATCTGTCAATGGACATTTAGGTTGCTTGAATACCTTGGCTATTGTAAATAGTGCTGCTATGAACATTAGGGTGCATATATCTTTTTGAATTAGAGTTTTCTCTGGATATATGCCCAGGAGTGGGATTGCTGGATCATATGGTAGTTCTATTTTTAGTTTTTTAAGGAACTGCCATGCTGTTTTCCATAGTGGCTGCACCAATTTATATTCCTACCAACAGTTTAGGAGGGTTGCCTTTTCTCCACACCTTCTCCAGCATTTGTTATTTGTAGACTCTTTAATAATGGCCATTCTGACTGGTGTGAGGTGGTACCTCATTGTAGTTTTGATTTGCATTTCTCTAATAATTTTTAGCAATGTTGAGCAGCTTTTCATGTGCCTATTGGCCATCTGTGTGTCTTCTTTGGAGAAATGTCTATTTAAGTCTTCTGCCCATTTTTTGATTGGGTTGTTTGTTTTTTCGTTATTGAGTTGTATGAGCTGTTTTTATATTTTGGAAATTAAGCCTTTGTCAGTCACAACATTTGCAAATATTTTCTCCCATTCTGTAGGTTGTCTTTTTGCTTTATTTATGGTTTCCTTTGCTGTTCAAAAGCTTGTAAGTTTGATTAGGTCCCATTTGTTTATTTTTTGTTTTATTTCTACTGCCTTGGCAGACTGACCTAAGAAAACATTGGTATGATTTATGTCAGAGAATGTTTTGCCTATGTTCTAAGAGTTTTATGGTGTCATGTTAACAAGTCTTTAAGCTATTTTGAGTTTATTTTTGTGTATGGTGAGAGGGTGTGTCTTAACTTCATTGATTTACAGTGGCTGTCCAGCTTTCCCAATACCACGTGCTGAAGAGGAGAAAATGTGCATTTAAATATTGATCCATCTGGAAATTTATTTTAATGTAATGTAAAGAAGTGACACTGAGTGCTTGCTTCAACCAAAATTGTGCTACCTTTCCATAATATGGAATTTAATTGAAACATGACTGCCCTATCAAGGACTACATTTTCTAATTCCTTTGACTTACACATGTGACAATGAGATCAGTAGTCGACTACAAAATATGCATGGAAGTGATGTGTTTCACCTATAGGCCAAGACCTTTAAGAAGTTCTCTGTCCCATCTGCCATCTAGACACAGGCAACAAAAGAGGCCATTTGGATTGTGACACCATAAGTTGGCAGGAACCTGGGTCCCTGAATCACCATGGTCAGGATAGGTACTCACTGACCAGGAACATCTGCAGTGACTCTTACATGAGTGATAAATACACTTTCATTGTGGTGAGCCACTAAAATGTTGGGGCTTATTTATTAAAGTGGCCAGCATGGCTTCACCACTAAAGAATTCAGTGTGGAGATAGCTGTCCCTAAACACTTGTGTCTGAGCACACTTCGTTTTATTCAGCAACCACCCTGCCCACTGCCAATGTATTTCCTGAGCCCTAGGGGACCAAGAACTTCTAGAGTTAAGTCTCCTCAAAAAAGAAGCACAGGACTTCCCTGGTGGAGCAGTGGTTAAGAATCCACCTGCCAATGCAGGGGACACAGGTTTGAGCCCTGGTCCGGGAAGATCCCACATGCCGCACAACAATTAAGCCCATGCGCCACAACTACTGAGCCTGCGCTCTACAGCCCATGAGGCACAGCTACTGAACCCACGTGCCACAGCTACTGAAGCCCCCGCACCTAGAGCCCATGCTCCACAGCAACAGAAGCCACTGCAATGAGAAGCCACGCACCGCAACAAAGAGTAGCCCCCGCTTGCCGAAACTAGAGAATGCCCGCGCACAGCGACAAAGACCCAACACAGCCAAAAATAAATTAATTAATTAATTTAAAAAGAAAATGTGTCTTAAAAAAAGAAAGAAGCACAGAGAAGAGGAGAAACACTAAAAGGAACCAAGGAAGACAAAAGTGATTGACCCCCCTCATGAAGTACATGATGGGGTGATTGGAAGAGGACATCCTAGATTAGTTTATCCGAGTCAAGGAGGTGAAGGTGGACAAGCTTTAGCTAAACAATGAATGGTCTGATAATTCAGTAACTTGTTGACTTCATATTTCTGCCTATGCTAGACCTCCCATATCAAAGTGAGAGGACTCTGTTAGAAAACAAATATCTGAGCCCCAAATCAAGGGAAATTACAATAGTCCTTTGGTATCTGGGGGAGATTGGTTCCAGTACCCCCACGGATACCAAAATCCATGGATGTCTAAGTCCTTTATATGAACTAGCTAGTACAGTCGACCCTCCACATCCTCGGTTCTGCATGGTTCAATTCAACCAACTGAAGATTGAAAATCAGTTGGTGGAATAGAGGATCTGGCCCGCAGATATAGATTGTAATCAAGGGAGAGTGCTCAGTCCTAGCAAACAGGGCTGGTTTACAGGTTTTTCAAGAAGGAAAGGGATCAATGTAAGGGTCAGGATAAGAAGTATAAACCTAAGGTAACCTTCCTGAAAGGAGCAGGTGAGATGTAGCCAGAAAGAGTCCCAGTCTGTGTCACCTGTGTCGTGGGTCTCCACCACAGAAAGCGCTGTGGCAAAGGGAAGGCCATCTGCATTCCACTGAAGTGAAGTAAGTTACTTAGGGCATGGAAAATATCCAAAAGTTGAAAAAACGTTAGATTTTGGGGGGGAGAGAACATGGCAGGGGCATTGATGCTCACTAGGCTCCAGAGGGTACAGACTTCAGAAGGACAAATAATAGGTTCTGTTCAGGAATCTGCTGAGGATGATTCTAAATCTGAAACAGATGTTGGGACCTTAGGGGAAAGTGCCCCTGAGACACAAGTTCTAGGATCTACATAAATTCTGCTTAAATAGAACTAGACAGAATCCACACTCAATCCAAGAATGCATGGTCTATGTGGGCAACAGAAATTAAGAGATTTTGGATCTTTTTCAAGGCATTATGGCATCCTAAAGGAAGACTTTGAGGCTAATGTGCCAGGGTTCAAATCCCAGCTCTACCTGTGTGATTTGGGGCAAGTTACTTAACCTCTCTCTGCAACACTTTTTCCATCTATCAAATGGAGAAAATAATACCTAGCTCATGTAGTTCTTATGAGGATTAAATTATTTAATACACGCAAAATTATTTAAAATATGAAATTCAATATGAGCCATTATTATTTGAAATATTTTGACCACTGAGTGGTTTCTTGGTTTTTTGTTTGTAGTTTGATACCTTATCAAGGTAAGGACAGTTTGCTACAATGTTTTTTTTTTCTTTTTTGTTAAATGAATGAGTTAAAGTTTTGTCAAATCACATTTGTTGTTTCATTGGGAAGATCATATGGATTCTCTTCTTCAATGTATGTACAGGAAAACAATGTTATTATATTTTTCTAATTTTGAAAAATACTAGAAAACCCTAAATGTCAGAATATAATGTGGGTTCAATTTATTGATAGTTTATATAGCATTTCTGCATTCAGGTTTATAGTTTAGATGGGCCTATAATTTTCTTTTATTGTCCAATTTGGGTAACAATGTTATGTTAGCCCCTTAAAAAGTTGCATAGCTTTCTCTCTTTTTCTATTCTCTGCAAGAGTTTCTATAAGATAGAAATAACTTGTTTCTTGGAGGTTGCTAAATCTCTTCTGTGAAATATCTGGGTCTAGTTCCTTTAAGAGGTGGACATTTTTATTTTTCTAAACATGTGTTAATGTCACTTGTTTTAAAATTAATTGTCATAACATTGTCATGTGTTTTTGAAGGTTAAAAAAATCTGTTCTTTATCTGTACTTACCAGTCTTCTTCCATTCCTAATGTTAATTTGCATGTACTCTCTTTTTTCCTTAAGCAGACTTTTTCTATTTACTACTCTTTTAAGAGAAACAGGTTTTGATTTCCAATTTAACTCTATTTTAAAATTCTTTGATCATTCTGTTTCTTTAATTCTACCTTTGCTTTTATTTACTTCCTCCAATTTTCATTGTTCTTCTGATTTCTTAGGCTCACTGCTTCTTGTTTTATAATAAACACATTTAAAACTATACATTTTCACTTAAGTATTGGATTAACTATTTTACAGGTTTTGATGAGTAGTATTCTAAAGATAAATTTTCAAAACTGTACTAATTTCCTTGGAAATTATCCTATTTTGTGTCATCTGTTTACCATGGTTTTATCCCCACTTGCTTTGTCTATTGTTTTTCTTTGCTCCTTTTGTTGGATTAGTATGTTTTTCTTAATTCCTGTGGTTTTCTTGAAAAGGTACTCTTACATTTTTAACATGTGTGTTAGCTTCACATTTCTTTAACATATTCTAAGGTTAATTATTAACTCTGTTCTCTTTCAAAAGCAACAAAATATTTATAATTTTTTTTATTTCATGCTGAAACACTTCACCATCAACTTCCATAGTATTATCCAGAATTTTCATTCTGATTTTTAAACACATCCATGAAAATTATTGTTTTTTTCATACTCAGTACTTAATTTAGTTTAGCAATATGTTATCCAAATGGATTTGCTCACCATTGCTCCATTTGTCTGTCTACACACACGTAGTGCAACAGTACATCTGGATCATAATACAGATGTATATATAGATTCATATACATGTGATTGTTGCAATGGTCAGTTTCGCGTGTCAGCTTGGCCAGGCTGTAGTCCCCAGTTATTCAATCAAACGCTTATCTGGGTGTTATTGTGAAGGCATTTTGTAGATGTGATTAAAGTCCACAACCAGTTGTCTTTAAGGAAAAGAGATTATCCTAGATAATCTGATGGGCCTGAATCCGTTATTTGAAAGATCTTTAGAGCAGAGCTAAGTCTTCCCTGAAGAAGAAATCCTGCCTGAGCACAGCAGCTTCAGTTTGTCCCTGACGGTTCTAGACTGTTGTGGACAAAGAATGTCGCCTGCCCTATCAGTAAACAAAGGATGTTGCTGCCATCAGGCCCTCAGCCACTACAGCTGCCCCCAACTGTGCACCCTGAGGGGATTCAGGATGGAGAAAAGCAGGGTACTGACCCCAGATCACTGAGGTGCACATCAAAGTAATGATTTCAATGAGCCCAGCCTCCTGCATCTTCCCCTACACAGAAAAGCACTAAATTCCTTAACTTGAGATGTCTGGTTTTCTTTAATTAACAGTCACTTTTTATGTTCTGACCGTCAGGATTGAGTGAAGGAAAGATTTCTTGGAGACTCTAAGACATGTATTAATGATGAAACAATTCACGTTGTACCAATCTAGTGTTGCTTCTTTTAACACAGTTGTATCATATGTGCATTGTAAACCTTAGTGCAACCATTTTTAGTTTTTCTCTAACTTTGTTTTTGACTAAATCACAATACTAATTTATTACTTTATCATGAGAAATATAACAAACAGGCCAGGTTTTCTTTTATGGATTAACATTCTTCCTATATAAGTTATGTGGGAAATCACAATTTTACAATTTAAAAGATTTTAGTGCAATGGTTCTTCATGTTTTGGGATGCAAATATCCAATATGTGACCTATCCTCAGGCACAGTGTACATGTGTGCATGTATTCAAGGTTTTTCGTGTTTCCAAAACTTACCCCCTGGACTTAACCTTGACTCAGCAGTTTGGTGAATGAAGAGCAGTGCAGATTCTTTGATACCTATTCTGCCAGTACTGCAAGTGGGAGAGCCATGTGACTTCAGGCCTATTTTTTCTTTAAATTTTCACTGTGTGGAATTTGCATGTGCAGTACTAATTGGGATAAACCACATTCTGTAAATATTAATATAAGACTAAAAAACTCAGACAGAAAGTCTGCTTAGTTACATCCCTGATAACATAGCCTAGGACAAGAAGGTGGGAAGTTACGTCTGTGTCATTTGTACCAATAGATCTGGCCATTTACACTTGGTTATTTGAAGGGAGCATTATGCACCGGTCAGGGCACCAGCTCCATAGTCAGACACACCTGTGTTCACCCCCAGTGGGGCAACTTCTTAGTTGTGTAACCTTGGGCAAGTCAAATGGGCATAATTAGAGCACCTGCCTCCAAGGAGTTTAGGATCGTGCTGGCTTTATAATTGCTCAATCGTTGTTCAACAAACAACAAATTACTATGCCAATATTTATAATATTTAGAACACTTGTTTTGGTTATGGGAAGGCTTTCTGACCTCCATTTTTGTGCCAGGTTGGTGAAATAGACTCATCTAGAAAGCGTTTCTTAGACTTCTCTGTGTTGTTCTGACTGAGGTCTCTTCCTCCAGCACAGTCCCTCAGAAGGATGGGGTGGGATGGGGACAGACGGGTCCCAACATGGAACCAAGCTATGGTGACTTCCTAGAACACGGACAATCTGCAGTGCCTTCCAAGCCTGCAGATTGAAATCATGACACATTCTTCATTCCCTTTCTGCAAGTTGTAGTTTGAATTTGAGGTCATTAGATATAGTTCTTGGTTTTTACTTTTTGGAGAACTTAAATCTACCAAAGAAAAGACTTGGGACAGCACCACTAAAGCTCTTATAAGGAAGATTTCAGAACTTGAACTTTAATTTTAGAAATCAGATATCTAGAAGTAAATGACAATACATTTTACACTAATGAATTTAAATAATTATAATTTTTAAAACTTCCCAGAGTGGAGCTCTGGAAGAGACAATGCACTAATTTTGATAATGCGTAATTTAAACAGCATACGGTAACATTTACAAAAATGTGTAAGTAAGTGATCAAAATTAATTCATTAGACATTTATATTTCTGTCATGTACTTGCATAGGCGTTTCCTGATTCTGTAGGATCAGTGGTTCTTTTGGTGACATAGCATGCAGCAAACAGATGGAAAACATTAACTACTATTTTTCCATACTTGTCAAAAATATTCTGTAATCGTTACTCTAATTATATATACATATATATATTGTACTAAGTCACAATAAAGAAAATATCCTTGATAAAGTGAATCATTGGTGTGAAAGGAAAAATAAACTAGACTTTGAAATGGAAATAAATATGAGCTGGATCTTGAGTAGTGATTTTAATTTAAAAGCCATGGAGAAATAAAATGATAGGGATTGGATTTTGCTTTCTTGGATCTTTACATAACATTTCTATATATTTTTAGCATCTTTAGAGCATGGGCTATATCTGATACTTCACAAGTCACCCAAACTTGTTAACTAGCCAATAAAGCACATTCTGAACCACTTGGTCTGATTTTATCATTGGTATTAAGTCAGCTAAGACCTCCATTTTTGACAGTGATGTTCAATTATGAAATAATTTTTGTCATATTTTCAGGACTTTACAAAAGCTGTAAATTGCTATTAATGTTTTCAACATCAGAGCTAAAGAATTTTAGAGGTAGTAAGGAGGCAGACAGTTATCTGATCCACCTTTATTTTACACAAAACTGATGCATTTACACAGAAGAATTTAAATGGTTTATTCCTGTTGATTGGGATCCATTATTCCTACTTTGCCTTTCAATTGTTTTTTAGTTTTTAAAAATTCTTTTTTTTTTTTTTTGGCAGAGGAAGTTCTGCAACTCTGGTGATTTTACTTTTGTCTGTTTTTTTGTCATGACTAATAGGGTATACTTCTTTGTTTGCTAACTGTATTTTCTTTTGGCCATTCAGTATAAATACTTGTTGTGGGTCTATAACCAATTAAACTCTCAGTGGCTAGCACAAAAAGTCCTTATTGTCCTGATAGCTGTCTTCTTATACCTTTGCAGCACCACCTGCTGATTAATTGACCTAAGGAAATTAGAACTCTCTCAGGTAAAAAAGAAACATTTTTTAAAGTACTTTAGAAAACAGTAATTTATTAAATGGATACTGTGGGACTCTTACAATACAACTTAGCTCTGGAAGGTCTTGGGTGTAGCTGGGCCTCAGGAACATCTGGAATCAAGCCTTGAATGCCATCAAGACTCCCTGTGGCTTGTTGTTTTTTGTTTTTTGTTTTTTTGTCTGCCTTGTATTCCTTCTTTTTAATACAAATGAATTTTTCTCCAAAAGTCTACTAGCAGAGGGACTTTCCTGGTGGTGCAGTGGTTAAGAATCCACCTGCCAATGCAGGGGACTCGGGTTTGATCCCTGGTCTGGGAAGATCCCACATGCCACAGAGCAACTAAGCCAGTGAGCCACAACTACTGAGCCTGTGCTCCACAACTATTGAAGCCCACACGCCTAGAGCTCGAGCTCCACAACAAGAGAAGCCACCACAATGAGAAACCCACGCATCGCAATGAAGAGTAGCCCCTGCTCGCCACAACTAGAGAAAGCCTGCATGAAACAACGAAGACCCAACACAGCCAAAAAATTTAAAAAAAAAAGTCTGCTAGCAGATTTGAGTTTGAATCTTTCCCAGTTCTGGCTCTAAAATTCTAGGTAAAGGACACTGATTGGCTTAGCCTGAGTCATGTGCCTGCTTATAGACCAGCTGACCAGCTGACTCAGGCCAGGAAATGAATTACCAGAGAAACAATATCTTGTCCCAAGGGTCCTCTCTTGGTCTAATCAACTGTATCCAGGAAGTAGGATCATTATGTCTCCCACCATAACCATGAATACTGGGAAAAGTATAGTTCCTAGAAGAGGGACGCCAGATGAATAATTGCCATGGTGGTCACTATGTGACCAGATTTGAGATTTGCTCTCCATGGGTTCCTAAATCACCATTCCAATCTCTCCTTTCCCCAGCCATGTAAGAATAGGTCAGAAATTTTAAAGCAATCTGAAGAACTTGTCCTTAGATTTTACCCACACATCTTTTTACCAGTACTGGGATTTTTAACAGTTTTAATTGTGTAATAGATGATACATATGAAAGTTCATATGTGACACTGACTTAAATTAAGAAACACAAAAATAAACAAATGCTTTATGTTTCAAAAACAAACCACAAAAATAGATACGTGCGAATCCATGACCTAAGCTAAGGAAATAACATATTACAAACACTCCTGAAGCCCCAGTCTGTACACTCTGCAGCATGCCTCCAATACCTTACTTAATATGGTAGATAAATACTAATACAGTTCCCCTTGTTGGCAGGAAGACAATGGAAGGTAGTAAAGAATGCAGGCTCTGGATTAGAATTGTACCTTTTCCACTTACTACATGCATGAGATTATGCAAATTACTTCATTTCCCTATCCCTCTCTCTAGTCTTCATCTATAAAATGGGATTAAATTGTTCCCCTCTCATAGAGTTTGAGGATTATATGAGAAATGCAACATTCTTTATAATAGTGAAAGCCTGGAGCCTGGAAACAATATAATATAGATATTCATTAACAAGGGACAAATTAAACAAATTGGTAGACTCGAACAATTGACTAGCATTGAGCATAGAAAAAGAGATCAGATTTGTGGTTACCAAAGGCAGGAAAGGGGTGCTGGGTGAGGGGAGGAATTGGATGAAGGCATCAAAAGGTACAAACCTCCAGTTATAAGATAAACAGGTACTAGGGACTTGAGGTACAATGGGATAACTATAATTAACACTGCTGTATGTTACATATAAAAGTTGTTAAGAGAGAAAATCCTAAGAGTTTTTACCGCAAGGAAAAATAATGTTTTTCTACTTCTTTTATTTTGTGTCTACATGAGATGATGGATGGTCACTAAACTTATTGTGGTAATCACCTCATGATGTATGTAAGTCAAATCATCATGCTGTACACCGTGAACTCATACAGTGCTGTATATCAAATATATCTCAATAAAACTGGAAGAAAAAAGATAGCTACAAGAAACATTAAAAAACCCATATCTAATGGAAAGCAATCACACAACACACAATGTAATATATCAATACAATTTTTTTATATTCAAAGTTAAAAAATAAATCAGTGTAAAGTCAATTTTTCTTTCTTTGAAAGGACCATCTCTTCTTTCTGAAATTATCTTTTTTTTCTGTTTTGTTGGGAAGGAATGTTCTTCCTCTTAAGAAATTAATTAAGAATCCCTATAATTTGCAAAGTGTTCTAGGTCTTAAGGAATTAGCAGTGAGCAAAACACAGAAAGTCTCTAAACACATAGAGCAAATTCTAGAAAACAAATAAACATAGAATGTTATATCAGTGGTAATAAGTGCTATGAAGAAAAATGAAGCAGGATCAGGAGTTGAAGCAGTGGGGCTCAACCTTGGCTCAACACTGAAAACAACTGAGCACTTTAAAAAAATGCTGAAGCCTTAGTCCCACCTGCAGAGATTCTATTTCAGTTACTTGAAAGTGCAGCTTGGGCATCACAATTTTTAAGTTGCTTGGGAAGTTCTAATGCACAGCCAGAGCTGAGGACCACTAGGCTAGAGGGTGACATAAGATGATATTTTAGGTGAGTGTTCTCTCCTCTTTGACAAGGTCATGTGGGGAGGGATCTGAATGAAGAGAGACAGTGAACCAAAAGAACATCTCAAGCTTCCATCCAGGTAGATGGACCACACGGGCCAGGTCCTGGTGAGGAGTGAGAAGGAGGTTAGCTGGGGTGGAGCAGAGTTGGGGGAAGAATGAAAATAGCATTCGCTTGGAAAGACAAGAGCCAGACCATTTAGAACCCTGTAAGCCGTGGAAGGAATATGGGTTTATTCTAATGTGATGGAAACCATAGGAGGATTGTGAGCAAAGAGGAGTGAAATAATCTAATTAATATTTTAAGAGGGTTACCCTGGCAGTTGTGTGGAGAATAGACTAATTATCGGGTGTGAGAGTGGAAGCAGGGGCTAGTTAGGAAGCTGTTGCTGTGGGTCAGGCTAGAAACTATGGCGGCTTAGACCAGGGTGTTGGAGATCAAGGTGGTAAGAAGTGATTGGACCTGGGATAATTGGAGAAGGTAGAGCCAAAGGAATTTGCTGCTAAGTTGGATTTTGAGTATGAGAGAAATAAAGGAGTTAGGAATAACTCCCAAGCCTTTGGCTTGAGCAAATATTCTGGGTGAATGGGGGTGCCATTTACTAAGCTGGATGACACTAGAGAAACGGATTTGTGTTGGCAGGAAGGGATCAAGAGTTTTGTTTTTGGACATGTTATGTTTGAGATGAAATGATGTTGGGTTTTACTTGATGTTAACATCCTCAATTGACAATCCGTTGTAACTTTGGCCCCTTAATTGTAAAAGATTCACTATTCCACGAATATTGTAAGGCACTGACTTCTTGTTGTAGAGCATGATTAGGAAATGTGTTAATGTTATAAATTGCTCCAGGTAAAATATGTCTAAATGAAATTGGAGTATTTCCAGTTTTAAGAAACTAATGCTCTTTCACCAGTTAGACTTTCAAAGTCACGTGTCCCTGGTTTTATCATTTCCCTGAAGTGTCTACATTATGGCAGAAATTAGTCTAACATTAGATTGGGGGTTTATATGGAAATACATTCACAACAGTGGTTGGACCAAATCCTTTCAGTTTCATGTCACTGTCTGTGTATAAAATTAAGATACCTATAATATTATGAGACATCTGCATGCATTGCAACATCTCAGAACACGAAAATCAAGAATTTATGTAAGCTAGGAAAAAAAATCTTTTCTTTCAGCACCTTGGGTGATACCAGAATATAATGTGTTATAAATGTTGAGAGATGTTGTTACTATTTAGTAGAGTCATATTGAATTTCTGACTTTTTTCTCTATTATTGGAAATGGAACAATAAGATAATTCCCTATGATGTCAGCACCCACATTGTGAATTTGAATGTGGGCAGGTTCCCCTGTGGCTCAGAATGTCTGAACAGAAGTCAGAATCGAGATTGTGATATTACATCTTTCATATGGGAAGGAAATAGAGTTCTCCCGTGCTTCTCTGGCAATAGAAGCAAAAAACTAATTACATTTTGTTTTTAGAAAATAGAAGATATGAAAGAAAAAACTAAAATTTCCAAGAATCTGAATATATTTCAGTGATGCCTCTTTCCTAATATCCAGTGATTTTATTTACTATCACTAGGTATACAGGCCTCTACTTTGAAAATACACTTAGCAAAATGGATGCAAAAGCAATAAAACCATCCCTTGGGGAGACAAACTGCATTTTGTAATTTCATTTATTGCGAATTTATCTGAAACTAAACTGTAGCCATATGAACACTGGTGAAATTAAAAGCACTGTCACATTGTTACTATTTGGGTCACTTTTCTTGGTAATTTCAAGGGTCTCTTCATAAATATAAGCAGCAAAAGTATCCAAGCATTAGTGAAGTCTCAACGATGTTTTTTACATCCACAATGTTTCCTTCTACTGGTTTTTCTTTGTGGATCCATGATGTATCCCCAAAGCAGAGCTTAGTGTATTTATTGAAGAACTTAAAAAAAAACACACACACACACAAAGCCTTCTCCATAGAGGCTCCCAAGAGTGCTTTCTTTTTTTTTTTTTTTTTTTTTTTTGTGTTACGCAGGCCTCTCACTGTTGTGGCCTCTCCCGTTGCGGAGCACAGGCTCCAGACGCGCAGGCTCAGCGGCCATGGCTCACGGGCCCAGCCGCTCCGCGGCATGTGGGATCTTCCCGGGCCGGGGCACAAACCCGTGTCCCCTGCATCAGCAGGCGGACTCTCAACCACTGCGCCAACAGGGGAGCCCAAGAGTGCTTTCTCTTGGTCCAAAAAAGTAGCTTTCACTGGTGATGAGAGCTGGAAAGGAGGTCAGGAACAAACATTCCAGTAATTCCAACTCTCCCTCTGCCTCAGCTGTCAGCTCACTGCTTCCTCTTGGTGATCTTTTCACAATCATGAAAGAAGTTTAAAAACATGATATATCTGACTAAAGCTGACAATGCAGTCCTACTGGCACAAATAAAAATCTGGTCTTGGTGCAGCTATATGAGTCAAACACACACACAGATGTCTGATAGTTATGACTAACATATGTTTAACATTTACTTTGTGCTCTTTCTATATCGTTTAATCCAAAAAACAGTACAGTGATGTAGGTGTTACCAATAGCCCCATTTTACAGGTGAGGAAATGGGCCTTAGAGATTAAGTAACTTGTCCCATTCTATCTGGCCATTAAATGGAGCAGCTGGAAGCACTATCGTATTTCTCCAGTCACATCCATAAAACCTCCAAGAGCAGCCAGTATGGTCTCCCAGGCTTCTGCACTCTTGACTAACCCCAAATACGACATATAACACCTCCTCCTCACCAGCTTTTCAGGAGACCAACCACATTGCTAGACCCTTTGGTAGAGAGTAATTAATGCCTGTCCTTGATAAGCAATATCCTGGAGGCTTAGAGAACTAAAGATATTTAAAGCTGGAAAGACTCAGCCGACTGACACTGTTTACTCACCTGGCAAAATCTGGTCGATGGGGAAAAGGAAAGAACAATAATTATCTAATAAAGCTACCCTTCCTCTTCCTGAAAGTTAACTTGAAGAAGGATTCTATTTTTAGAATACATAAAAGTCTAGAGTTGGAAAGGACCTCTAGAAGCAAAGAACAGATCAATTCTAGTTGCTTTTTAAGTGAATTCTTGAACCCTAGTCTTTGTTTTAAAATTTTATACATTGTGAAGTTTTGTAATAACCAAAGATGGCTGGTTTTCAGGTCTTAAGCTTCTCCAGAAGGAAAAGTCTTGTCTTGAAAGCATTTCTAGCTAAAAAACGCTTCAGCAAACTCTGGCTTAGGAATCATGAGCAACTTTGTTCTTTCTCAAACTGTTCCTCTCAGAAGTCATTTCTGCTTACTCTTTGCCAAATGGCTGGGCTGCCCTCAACCCTGCTGCCTCCCGGAATTCACCTCCAGTCAGATTTGCCCTGTCACCTGAGCAGGGGAACAGATCCAGAGGTTATAATACACTGAGGCAGTATTTTCCCTTTGGACTGCCAGCCTGAGTCAGGCCCAGGTGGGTGGTGATTCAAGTTGAAACAAACATGGGCTCAGTCCAAGCCTTTGGTTTTGATCTGTAGGAAAACTTCTTTGTAATGTGTGCCAGAGAAATGCAATTTAAATAATAATAATAATATGCAGGGAATTGCTATGTAAGAGCTAAGACTGCTTTACGGTCCCGTGGCTTGGATGCTTAAAATGCTGTATTACAAGGAGAAAAATGTAAAGTGGAAGAATATGACAACAAAGTTTTGGTATAAAACATAGCCTTTATAGGAGACTGGAGTTTAGTACTCCTTTTAAAGGACTCTGAGGCCATCCTTTAGCTTCTCAAGAAGTCAACCCAGTTACTGCTGCTGTTTTCTCCCAAATAATGAAAGTGTTGGAAGGTGATGAATCACAAAGCTGAGAAGAGTCTTCTCATTCTTGTTCCCATAATCTGGTGAGAAACTATATGACTATATAATAACCTCTTTAAAAAATAGCTATAGGGGGCTTCCCTGGTGGCGCAGTAGTTGAGAGTCCGCCTGCCGATGCAGGGGACACAGGTTCGTGCCCCGGTCCGGGAGGATCCCATGTGCCGCGGAGCGGCTGGGACCGTGAGCCATGGCCGCTGGGCCTGCGCGTCCGGAGCCTGTGCTCTGCAACGGGAGAGGCCACAGCAGTGAGAGGCCCGCGTACCACAAAAAAACAAAAACAAAACAAAACAAAAACCTGGCTCCCTGTGTTCTCCTAGAAGCTGTTGACTGGAAAAATAAAAGCACAACCTAAAAGTTGAGAGTTGTTTTATTTGGTGGATACTCTGAGGACTTCAAGCCTGGGAGACAGGACTCTCCCATAGCTCTGAGGGACCACCCTCAAGAGGTAAGGGAAGAGCCAGGATATATAGGAGGTTTTGCAACAAAGACCAGGTAGTTGGAACTTCAAAAGATGACCATTAATTAAAGACAACAAGACATCTCAAGTTAAAATTTAGCACTTTTCTATTTATGGGAAGATGCAAGAGTCTGGGCTCACTGAAATCATTCCTTTGATGTTCACAATTGTCCTGTGCTTTCTCATGGCGGGGCAGGGGGGCTGTGCAGCAGTTGACTGCTGGATGGCAGGCTTTCTGTTTCCATTCTGAGCTCCCTCGGGGCGCACTGTCATTGGCTGTAACTTGATGGCTGCAATACCCTTTGTTTACTGATATGACAGGCAACACATTTTTCATGGACAAAGTAGATGATACTAGAACAGAATAGTTCGGTTTTTTCCCCAGCTGAAGCCTCTCTCATTATGGATGTAGTGAGTGAATCATATCTATTTACTCAGACTTTTGTTATATCTTTGAAGCTATGAGTCTTCAAAGTACAGTAGCAAAAAGGAGTAACAGGATAACTCTGAGATGTGTTTCTAGAAGTTAGAAAGTACATATTTTTAATTCACGGCCTCTCCACTGCTGTGGGAATACTACATTCTTGGTTTTGTTCTTCAGAGTTATAAAGACAACCTATAATTTTGTAGCTATATTAAAAAATTCATAACTTTAAATAGCACTAGGAGTTCACTGTGAAACTTTTAACCCCTCTGAAAACAAACAAAAATAAAAATTAAAACTACCTTTGAACACATGAACACAAAAAAACCCTCATCAAAATGACTTCCTATAACTGGAACACATGTGACTCCACATTCTCAGAAAGAAAGAAAGATCTGTATGTTCTGTATGAAAACAATCATATTGAGTAAGAGGAAGTTAAGGGAACTAAAGATCCTTTCAGGGCAGAATAAATAGCTAAGAGAGTCAATGAAGGGAATAAGTCTATGCATTCAGGCCATGATATTGCTAATTTAAAACAAGCCTTCTTCAAATGTTTAAACTAATCATCCTGAAGAGAAACATATTAAATCACAGTAATATGGTTTAAATTAGAGTAATGGAGTAAAATTAGGAAAGAACAAAATTATTTATTATTTTATTTAAAGGCTAATTTAAAAAAATCTTTCCGGGATGATTGATTATGATATGAAAATAACTTTTTAGGAAACAAACGATTTTCTCAAAGATTTTTGTAAGGCTGCTCCTCTTCTGGTTTGGAGAACACCAGCGAGTTAACATATATTTGCTCTGGTGAAGGATTTCTGCCCCATTTCTCCACCCTGCAGGCCCTGCTCTGCCAACCTGGTACCTCCAGTTCTCCTTCACAACTAGGATAAGCAAATCAAATCAAGAGAACTGAAAGGAAAGGACCATTAGGTTAAACTTTAATTTTTTGTGTACAGAAGTCTAGAGTAAGAGCTGGAAGATCTAGACACTTAAGAGCTGCATGATTTAGAATAAGACACTCAAACTTTATAGGTCTGTTACTTTGATCTGTAAGCTAGGGATAAAATTACTTACCTTGCCTACATCATTGGGTTGTTAAAAGGATCCAATAAATAACGTGTTGTGAAAATACAAAGTAAAGGATAGGGTCATTATTACTCCAGGACAACTCCGTGCTGCTTGTTCCAGCCCACTTTCCTAGGAACCTTTTCCCCAACCCAGCTCTGGTCTTGCTGTTGGACCGCCAAGCTCTGTCATTGAGCCAGTGATAGGGCAGAAGCAGTAGTGGTCTTGAAACCGCACTCTTAGGATGGGATTCGAACCCAGTCGCACCTCATATGGGACTTGAACCCGCAATCCCTGGCTTAGGAGGGGACTCAAACCCACAGTCTTCTGATTGAAACCACACACCTGGTCTCAGGACTTACTGAAGCTCAGGTTCTTTCTGTCTTCACGAAGAAAGAATTCATCGAGAGGCAAAGTGATCGAGAGGTAAGAAGTGGATTTAATAGTATAGGATGCTTGTGAGAGATACAAGTGGGCAGGCAAGAGGGTGCTGCCCCAAGAGCTGGGTGAACTACATTTTTATAATCAAGGAAAAGTGGGGCGGGGTAGAAGACCACCTTCTTCCTCATTCTTGGAGTCTTCAGTCATTAGCTCCTCCTACATGCTGGGCAGAGGACTTTTCGACCCTATATGGCTCAACCAAGACTGCCATGGCACTATGGAAATGAGCAAAAAGGTGTAACTTATACTAAAATATGGTAAACAATCTCAGGTTTCAGTATAATGTCACCTTTCCCCTATATTTCTGCTCTTAATACACGTAGAAAAAAAGCCCCTTCTCAAGGATCATTAACTTGCAGACTTCAACGGGCTGGATGTAGGTCTCATTCCACCATTGTTTTATTGTTTTGGGGCATGTCTCCTGCTTCTACTGCATGGTTTTGTTGCCAAGCAAGCCTGCTTTCTTGAGTGATCATTATACAGGGTCTCCCATGCTTCTCTCTCTACTTACGATTCGCTAGTGGGATTAACACTATTTAATCACCTACTTTGTCCCTTTACTCTGTCCCTATCAGCCTGGACAATGGGAGGTGAAGAAGCTAAACAGAGCAGTCCTAATGGCTACCCCCTCTGTTATATTCATAGCCAGGAAGAACATTTCTGACAATTATTCTGCAATAGAAATGTTTCTGAACAATTTTCTTCTACCTTAGAGTCCTGTCATTCTGATCTCTAAAATGAAGATTTGAATTGGTATGAAGGACAGCTCTCACTCTGAAGCGATCACCTTCTCTACCAGGAACAGCTCCATCCTCATTGGTGAATCATGAAAAGAGTGGAGGATGGTGGACTTTGGTTTACTAAGTATTGTTTGAGATAGGCAGCACTGTTCAGGTCTACAGAAAGGTGACGCTCTACAAAATAAAATATATCTTTTAGTGGGTCGTGAAGAAGAATGTCTAGTGGCAGTGTTTTCTAGACTTTTCTGGGCAGAACACAAGGTTTGCATTGATATTACAGGTGCATAATTTATGTGTCTAAATACATAATCATAGGGGTCAATTTAGAAAGGAAGTTTCCCATTCATTGTGAGAGTTCACAGGCTAAGGAAGGGATATGTTAAGGTTAAGGAATGCTAATATGTATGTGGGCATCAACAAAGCTGAAACCAAGACTCACCAGACTCACTTGCTTTACCACAAAAACAGAGTTTCTCAACAGTGGTGTTATCCACATGTTGAGCTGGATATTTCTTTTCTGTAGGACACTGTCTTGTGCATTGCAGGATGTTTAGCAGCATCCCTGGCCTCCACTCACTAGATACCAGTAGCACCTCTCCCACTTATGACAACCAAAAATGCCTCCGGACATTGCCAAAGTCTGCTGGGGAGCAAAATCAATCCTGGTTGAAAATCACTGTACTAAAACCATTAATTTAATTTATTGCATAAAAATACTGTTTCCACTTCTGGAAATTCTCTTTTATAAAGTAATATGGTTTTCAAATAATCAATAAATTTTAGTTCCCACTAATTTTACCAACAATGTTTTTATGGCTTTATGAGTTACAAAATAGTTCTACATACAATATTATGGAAGTGATAGAAGGAAAGGAGGTAATATTTATTGAGTATTTACTACATGTCATTTGCTAAAGGACTTGCTTCAAATACATTCTTCTATTTAGATCTTGGATAATGTCTACAGGAGAGTTATTTCCCTCCATTTATAGATAAGGAAACAAACTTACAGCTGTTAAGTATCTTTCCCAAGAAATCTAGCTTACCATCTTGACTTCAAGTTTTAACTGCTCTTGTCCCACATAACAGCTGCCAGTGAGACACTGATCTTTTATACTTGAAGGTAAAAATAGCAACTATAATCTATGTTTCAGAATTAGTTATCTCCTTAGGGGCCCAGGTCATTTTGTATGGGGTGTCACACTTTTTCATTTTACAATTTAAGAGTCTGGCCCCAAATCACCAAGTTGCAGGCATGTAGCATCATTAAAAGAAAATTCAGGGCTTCCCTGGTGGCGCAGTGGTTGGGGGTCCGCCTGCCGATGCAGGGGACACGGGTTCGTGCCCCGGTCCGGGAGGATCCCACATGCCACGAAGCGTCTGGGCCCGTGAGCCATGGCCGCTGAGCCTGCAAGTCCGGAGCCTGTGCTCCGCAACGGGAGAGGCCACAGCAGTGAGAGGCCCGCATGCCACAAAAAAAAAAAAAAAAAAGAAAGAAAGAAAAGAAAATATAATTCAGCGTTCTGCACCAGGCCAGTTAAAATAACCAAATCAACCCACACTCTCTCTGGGTTGGTAAGTTACACCACCCTTCCATGCGGCTGGATTGTAATATTAGAGGGCAGGCGTAGCTAGGGTAGCAGATGTTAGCGGGGATTTGCAACAGTGGAGGGAGTTTTCCCTGCAGCCACATGAACAATTGGACATTAAATATTAGATACCTCTTTTCTTAAACATCCTTTGCCCACCGCATCTCAGAATTCATCCCATTCTTTCTGGTCATCTTTTCCCCAGGCTTCAATCTGTCATCACACAGGTTAATCAGTCCTATCCCTCAGGTATCCCCTCTTATTCCCTGATTCTCTAGGTCCCTTCACCTTTGGCTCTCCCTTTAATTCGATTCCCTTCATTTTCAGAGCAATTAGCTTTCCACTCTCTCAGGATGGGGTCCACCTCTGCGTATTCAAAGATGCATCTATCATTTTGCCAAACGAAAATCCATGTCCTCAGGAGCTCACCCCTGTGCAGCTCTGAAGAACTGGCAGACCTTGCAGTTTCTGTCTTTCCTGTGTCCCCACTCCACCCCCATTTTCCTCCTTCCAAACTCTGTGAGTGGAATAGTTCAACACAGACATTTGTTTTCCCATTGATAAGAATTATCTAGCCACCCTGATACACATCACGAAAGGAAGCAGTGGTTAGTCGGTTTTTTATTTTTTTTAGTACTTTGTATTGAAGTATAAAATACATACTGAAAAAAGCACACAATTTATACATGTACATCTCTATTAATTTCTATAAGCTGAACACACCTGTGTAACCAACCTCCAGAACAAGAAACAGAACGTCACAAGCTTTCCAGAAAACTCTTCATTCCCTCTACCAATTAGGGTAATATTTTCTAATGACAGGGTTTGTATATGCCAGCATATGCTCTCTAACCAAGAGCACTGCAGTAACTTGGTTTTATTACTGTGTTGCATTCGATCAGAAGTTCACCACATGAAGCAGAATTGTTCACATTATTTGTACACAAGTCATTGAACATGTAGTGACTGTGTTAATATTGTGGTTTAAGGGTTCAAGAGGAGAGAGAAACCTCCCAGGTCCTCTTCCTGGAATTTCCTAGAGCCCGTGAGCCTGCCCTAGGTGAGGTTCCCTCCTAGTCACCCAAGAACTCCCAAATTTCTTTGCATTCCATGGGTATCATCTATTCTGATAAGTGATTACAGCTCTCCCAGCAGAGCTCACACTAATTCCATGTGAAGCTATTGCTCCCAGAATCACCAACACCACCACTTTCCACTGTCTCAATGCACATGAGACCTTGAACTCAGAGAATTCTGTACCCCAATGGATCTCATCCCTGGTAGCACATGAGAATTATCTGAAGAATTACAACCCTCCCCCAACCACCAAAACAAACAAAAAATGTGCCCACCCTAAACCAATGACATCAGAATCTCTTGAAGGGTAAGATCCAGCATTGATAGTTTAAAAGTTCCATGTGTTTCTAGAGGGTTGAAAAGCATTGCAACTTCCCAACCTCTCCTTGGAGCTCCCTTCCATTTCAGTTTTAGGCATCTCAGAAACTCCAATAATGTTCTGAATGTGTCCAAAAATACAGTGCAGGGCTTCCCTGGTGGTGCAGTGGTTGAGAGTCCGCCTGCCGATGCAGGGGACATGGGTTCATGCCCCGGTCCGGGAAGATCCCACATGCCGTGGAGCGGCTGGGCCCGTGAGCCATGGCCGCTGAGCCTACGCGTCCAGAGCCTGTGCTCCGCAACGGGAGAGGCTGCGACAGTGAGAGGCCCTGTACCGCAAAACAAACAAACAAACAAACAAAAAACAGCCCAAACTTGATTCCCTAACCAGCTTTCAAACACAGGGTAGGGCGTTTTTTTTTTTAAGCAAGGCTTTAATACTTAAGTTGTCAGAAATTTACAAAACACACCTATTATCTCCCAATTTCCTTCCACTGAGCATTGGGCAGGATGGCCAGGCCACCTGGGGCCCCTGTGATAAAGGTCTGCTCACTAGGATCCACTGCTTGGGGATGCTGAGTTTTCTCCAGCACTAAAGTGTGCCTCCGTCTGGTTCCATTCAGTTCATGACTAAGGTCTGCCTAAACAGAGCCATGTAAACAAGTGGCTCTCTTTTGTTTCTGAAGTCAGTTTTACCGTCAACACTGATGAGTCACTCACCAGCTTCATTTTGATAGCTTGTGAGCAGCAGTGGTGATGTGAGAGGGAGAGTGAAGTGAGGAGACTGAGTTTGCTCAAGGTGACTGGCAGGGAAGGAAGCATCCCAGAAGCTCAGCTCAGAAGGAGTCCAGAGAGAGGTGTGGGTGCTGACAGGGCCGTACAGGACTTTTCTTACAGAAAAGAGTCAGTAGTTTCATGTCTTCACGCTCCCACTTTCTCTGCCACAGGAAGTGTCGGGTCCAGAAGATGCCTTTGGAAGTGCATCCTGCCTCCACCGCCTGAATGATGCAGTAACTGGAGGGTGGGCAGGCAAGAAAGCATCCCAGAGGTGACATGTCACCTGGCCTGGGGCTCATACACGGATATGAAACTGGCCCCAATATCTCTCCCCCATTACACCTTTTGCTTCACAAGTTTCAAAGACAGTAATTGGAAATCCCGCCTTTTCTTTCTGTCCTCTCCTCTGCATGCTGCTTCTATTGCCCCCCTCATTTCAGCTGCTCTAACATGTTCCTGTGTTGAAGGCTAGGAGAATGGATGTCACGCTGAGTGATCTGCTCGAAGTCACCAGACTTTCAAGAGATGTCTTTGCTGGAAGGAAAAGTATACCCTCTGATAAATTCACCTTTAAGTCCCAGCTTTGAAACTGGGCCCAAGGCAAACAGTTCTCAGGTCATCCTTCCACAGTGAAACCCCCATGGAATCTCCAGCACTGGTGGCAGTCCTGACTGATGGAACTTGCCGAAATAATAATATCATTATTGATAATCTGCTAGTCACCAGATACTGTATATTCATCATATTATATAATATAACCAACCCTTGAAGGTAGGTTAGCATCTCATTTTACAAATGAAGAAATCAGGGCTCAAAAACTTGAATGGCTAACCACAGACAGTAAGAGCCTGAATGAAGGTTTCAGACCAGGTCTGTCTCATTAGACCTTGCTGCCTTTCACAATCAACACTGACCTTCCATGTCTCCTCTAAGGCAAAGCTGCTAACCCTTCTCAGGTGGCTGGTGATCCTTAGGCCAACCCTGGATCCCCAGTCTCCACCAGTTACAACCCAGAGCGAGCCTTTCTCCTTCAGACTCTCGCATGAAAAGGGTTGCCTACTGCTCTCCACCCAAGGCCCTGTCTTCTTTTTTTTTTTTTTTTTTTTTTTTTTTTTTTTTTTTGCGGTACGCGGGCCTCTCACTGTTGTGGCCTCTCCCGTTGCGGAGCACAGGCTCCGGACGCGCAGGCTCAGCGGCCATGGCTCACGGGCCCAGCCGCTCCGCGGCATGTGGGATCTTCCCGGACCGGGGCACGAACCCGTGTCCCCTGCATCGGCAGGCGGACTCTCAACCACTGCGCCACCAGGGAAGCCCCCTGTCTTCTTTTAGGAGGTAGCTAACCAAAGCAGCAACAGTTCTATGCTCCATGCAAAATGTGGTGAGTTCGCCTTTGGCCCTTCCTGGATAATACCTTTACTTTATGAGAGCCTTCCCAAAGCAATGCCTTAACCAAGATTGCTGCTGATGGTTGGGATTTTAGGCAACTCAAAGAGAGATACATGGGGCACTTTAAGATGTTTCCTGAAAGGGTCAATCAGGACTCTTTGGTTGACAGGTAAGGGAAACTCATACTCAACCTGACTAGAGGGAAAAGAAGATATACTAGCAAAATACCAGAAACATCAAAGAATGATGAAGGGCTTCCCTGGTGGCACAGTGGTTGAGAGTCCGCCTGCCGATGCAGGGGACACAGGTTTGTGCCCCGGTCTGGGAAGACCCCACATGCCGCGGAGCGGCTGGGCCTGCGAGCGATGGCCGCTGAGCCTGTGCATCCGGAGCCTGTGCTCCGCAGCGGGAGAGGCCACAGCAGTGAGAGGCCCATGTACCGCAAAAAAAAAAAAAAAAAGAATGACGAATACATAGCTTTATGGAATTTAGAATACAGCACTTTAAGTGAACTAGAGCTACATCTCATAACACAGTTAAATCTCCAAAATATAACATGGAATGAAAATGTCAAGTTGAAGAAGTATCTGTATAATTTGATAAAATTATGAAGTTTAAAAATATGTAAAAAAGTTTAAGGATAGATAGGTAGTAAAAATATGTCATGTATGGACATGATAAACCCTGAATTTATGACAGTAATTGTCTCTGGGTTGAGAGGAGGGATCAGGGAGAAGCACACAGGGTATCTCAAATCTGTCTTTAATGTTGAATGCTTTCTTTTTTTTTTTTTTTTTTTTTTTTTGTGGTATGCGGGCCTCTCACTGTTGTGGCCTTTCCCGTTGCGGAGCACAGGCTCCGGACGCGCAGGCTCAGCAGCCATGGCTCACGGGCCCAGCCGCTCCGCGGCATATGGGATCCTCCCAGACCGGGACACGAACCCGTATCCCCTGCATCGGCAGGCGGACTCTCAACCACTGCGCCACCAGGGAGGCCCTTGAATGCTTTCTTTTAAAAACGTCTAAAGTATGGATGCTTAACAGATTTGATAAAACTGGGTTCCATTGTATTATTCACTACTCTGATCTATATGTTTAAAATATTGCATAATTTTCTTTAAAAGGGGAAACTTCTGGCTTACGTAACAGAAAGATCTGTGCATAATTGGCTCAGTCAGGTGATCAGGAGCTCTCTGGCTCCACATCTTGGCTCTACTTTCTTCCTCTGGGTTCTGGGTTCTATTCCATTCAGGTTCCTTATCCATGATAGCTACAGGGCTCCCAGGAGCTCCACTCCCAGGTTCTAACCTCTCAGCAGCTCTTGTAAAATGCAATTCTCTCTTCTGACAATTTCTATAAGAGTGTTAGAATTTCATCCCATTGAATCATGTGTCCATCCATGAATTAAATCACTTTGACTAGGGGACTGAGCTGATGAGCCAGGCCTTGGCCGTGTGCCTCTTCCTAAAACTAGTGATACGGAGATCGTTTCCCAAATGACACTGAGGGAGGCATTTCCCGAGGGAATTAGGAGAGTGCTAGCAAGAAGATGGGGAAGTAGAAGAAACAGCAGATGTCTACCACGATAAGCCCTTCCACAAAGAATTGCCTGTATGTATACTCTACCTATGATTATCTTAGAACAATGCTGTTGTGCTCTTTCATCTCTAAGTGAAAGTAAATCAGTCTCACTTAGGAATATATTTATATATGCAAACTCCTAAATGAAATGCCAGAAAATATCATTGAACAGTATATAAAGGAATAATTTACCAAAATCAGTCAAGATTTATCTCGGCATAGAATAATAGAACAAAATCCATTATTATATTACATTAATAAGTTATGAGGAATAACAAACAGTAGGTGAAACTCTATAGGGAGTCCCGTTAAAATTAGGAACTAGAAAAAAGTGATGCACGTTATTACCATTATTATTTAATATTTTTTCCTGAAATGCTAGTCAGTGCAATAAGGCACAAAGCAGATATAAAAATATCATAAATAGAAGGTGGGAGAATTTTTCTAGAAATAAAAGACCAAAACTAACAAAAGTGGACAGATTCAATCCAGTTTATCAACAAGGAGAACCTGATCTAAAGGACAAGGACACAAACTTGCTCTTGAATGAGGTCAGTGGGAGTATAGATACAGAGCCAGGTTGTTCTCAGAATTATCTCAGAACTAGCAAAAAAGAAGAACAAGACCCAGCCCCCAGGAAACAGGGCTGGCAGGGATGAAGTGGGAAGCAGTTTCCAGCCAGCTGGCTAGATGCCCAGAAGACACTGACACCCTAGCATTGAGAGTAGGGAAGACCTGTGTTCTCAAGAGCTCCAGGTAGAAAAGAGTCAGGTAGGGGCCCAGACTTGCCATGTTCTGTATTTGTCAATGCCTCTTGGTATACTGGAACTATAGACATACTTAACACAAGCACACTTAGGTGAGAGCAAAGGGCAAGAGGTTTTGATGTGGTGCTGGGCTGGCAGCCTCTTCCTAAATGGACGCTCCTTTGACAATATAACTGGGTTGAGAAGTTATATTCTCATGGGACAAGTCCTGACAACATCTTCCATGTGTATCAAGGACGTGAATTGCAGGTAGGAAGTGATATTGTGTGGGTTGTAGGGTCAAATGAGTTACAGCACAAGGCCTTCTTCCCAGTCTGACCTGTCCCGTCCCGTGGGCCTTGAGACAGCGCTGCTTGTGTCAAGCAACAAAGCCTCTTGTGGCTACTCCAGCTCTTGACCTTGACCTCTCTTATCCTAGGGTTGAAATCCCACCCACGGAGCCAAGAGGGCAGGCCAGCTACCCCCTCCAGAGACTTTCCCTATCACCCATCTCTCCCAAGTCCCTAGGGCCTTAGTAAAACAGCCACACAAGGGAACAACTCCTCCTGGACTGTAAACCCAGGCTCCTGTGCATATCGGCAGAGGCTGGAGATGTCTGGAAGGCGGGGGTTGTTGGAGCCTCTGCTCAGCCGGGGCAAATGGGCTCGGGCGTGGGGAGGAGGGGGATGCTGTGGGGCTCTTCTCACCAGGAGCACCCGAGCTGTAGCCACAAAGGCCTCTTACGCTCGGACACAATTAGCCCCATACAAGCCATGAGTCACAACGCTCGTGTTGGTGCCTGTTCAGAGCATGTGAATTCTGCCAGCAGCATTTCTAGTCTTCTCTGCACTGATGCTGAGAGAAACAGCAAAAAGGTGCAGAAAAATCAAAGGTCCAAATATGATCTTTTTTCTCCCTTGCTGTCCTGTCCCTTTCTGGGGCTGTTGCTGTGGGCATGTTGCAGACAGCACAGATTCCAGAAGCCCTCCCATCACACCTCCAGGTCATTTCTTAATTACAATCCATATCTCCATACTGGGCTTGCTCATAGGTCATCCCAAGCTTCAGGTCTTAAAAATATTCCCTTAGATGTACCGTCATGAGCTGATCATATCTTATGAATATGGCAGAAAGACTTAATACTAGAAGATGGATCCATAAGGAAAAGGACAATTAATGCTAGAAGATGGATCCATAAAGAAAAAGACAATGTCTGAAGCCTGAGAAAAAATGACTATTTTTTTCTAGGGAATTAAGGATAATAGTGCATATGAGGCCCCTTCCTCCCTACTTCAGCCCTTCGTACCGGGACATTGGGAAGGGAGTTGTGCCAGGCGGAGAGAACTCAGCAAGGATTCTGAGCCGTGTGGCTGACAGCGTCTTAGTGCTCCAGCCGGGCATCAGGCCTGAACCTCTGAGGTGGGAGAGCCAAGTTCAGGACATTGGACCACAAGAGACCTCCCAGCCCCATGTAATATCAACTGGCAAGAGCTCTCCTACAGATCTCCATCTCAATGCTAAGACTCAGTTCCACTCAATGGCCAGTGAGCTCCAGTGATGGACACCCTATGCCAAACAACTAGCAAGACAGGAACACAATGCCACCCATTAGCAGAGAGTCTGCCTAAAATCATAATAAGGTCACAGACACCCCAAAACACACCACCAGACATGGTCCTGCCCACCAGAAAGACAAGATCCAGCCTCAACCACCAGAACACAGGCACCAGTCCCCTCCACCAGGAAGCCTACACAACCCACTGAACCAACCTTACCCACTGGGGGCAGATGCCAAAAACAATGGGAACTACAAACCTGCAGCCTGTGAAAAGGAGACCCCAAACACAGTAAGATAAGCAAAATGAGAAGACAGAGAAACACACAGCAGATGAAGGAGCAAGGTAAGAACCCACCAGACCAAACAAATTAAGAGGAAATAGGCAGTCTACCTGAAAAAGAATTCAGAGTAATGATAGTAAAGATGATCCAAAAACTTGGAAATAGAATGGGGAAAATACAAGAAACATTTAACAAAACGTAGAAGAACTAAAGACCAAACAAACATTGATGAACAACACAAAAAGTGAAATTAAAAATTCTCTAGAAGGAATCAATAGCAGAATAACCGAGGCAGAAGAACAGATAAGTGACCTGGAAGATAAAATAGTGGAAATAACTACTGCAGAGCAGAATAAAGAAAAAAGAATGAAAAGAATTGAGGACAGTGTCAGAGACCTCTGCAAAAACATTAAACACACCAACATTCGAATTATAGGGGTCCCAGAAGAAGAACAGAAAATTAAAGGGTCTGAGAAAATATTTGAAGAGATTATAGTTGAAAACTTCCCTAACATGGGAAAGGAAATAGTCAGTCAAGCCCAGGAAGTGCAGAGAGTCCCATACAGGATAAATCCAAGAAGAAACACACCAAGACACATATTAACCAAACTATCAAAAATTAAATACAAAGAAAAGATATTAAAAGCAGCAAGGGAAAAGCAACAAGTAACATACAAGGGAACACCCATAAGGCTAACAGCTGATCTTTCAGCAGAAACTCTGCAAGCCAGAAGGGAGTGGCAGGACATATTTAAAGTGATGAAAGGGAAAAACCTACAACCAAGATGACTCTACCCAGTAAGGATCTCATTCAGATTCAACGGATAAATTAAAACTTTACTGACAAGTAAAAGTTAAAAGAATTCAGCACCACAAAACCAGCTTTATAACAAATGCTAAAGGAACTTCTCTAGGCAGGAAACACAAGAGAAGGAAAAGACCTACAAAAACAAACCCAAAGCAATTAAGAAAATGTTAATAGGAACATACATATCAATAATTACCTTAAATGTAAATGGATTAAATGCTCCAACCAAAAGACATAGACTGGCTGAATGGATACAAAAACAAGACCTGTACATATGCTGTGTACAAGAGACCCACTTCAGACCTAGGGACACATACAGACTGAAAGTGAGGGGATGGAAAAAGATATTTTGTGCAAATGGAAATCAAAAGAAAGATGGAGTAGCAATTCTCATATCAGACAAACTAGACTTTAAAATAAAGACTATTACAAGAGACAGAGAAGGACACTACATAATGATCAAGGGATCAATCCAAGAAGAAGATACAACAATTGTAAATATTTATGCACCCAACATAGGAGCACCTCAATATATAAGGCAAATGCTAACAGCCATAAAAGGAGAAATCGACAGAAACACAATAATAGTAGAGGACTTTAACACCTCGCTTTCACCAATGGACAGATCATACAAAATGAAAATAAATAAGGAAACACAAGCTTTAAATGACACATTAAACAAGATGGACTTATTTGATATTTATAGGACATTCCATCCAAAAACAACAGAATATACTTTCTTCTCAAGTGCTCATGGAACATTCTCCAGATAGGGCATATCTTGGGTCACAAATCAAGCCTTGGTAAATTTAAGAAAACTGAAATCATATCAAGTATCTTTTCCGACCACAATGCTATGAGACTAGATATCAATTACAGGAAAAGAAAAACTGTAAAAAATACAAACACATGGAGGCTAAACAATATGCTACTAAATAACAAAGAGATCACTGAAGAAATCAAAGAGGAAATTAAAAAATACCTAGAAACAAATGACAATGAAAACATGATGACCCAGAACCTATGGGATTCAGCAAAAGTAGTTCTAAAAGAGAAGTTTATAGCAATACAATCCTACCTCAAGAAACAAGAAAAATCTCAAATAAACAACCTAACCTTACATCTAAAGCAATTAGAGAAAGAAGAACAACAACAACAACAAAAACACCCCAGAGTTAGCAAAAGGGAAGAAATCATAAAGATCAGATCAGAAATAAATGAAAAAGAAGCAAAGGAAACAACAGCAAAGATCAATAAAACTAAAAGCTGGTTCTTTGAGAAGATAAACAAAATTGATAAATCATTAGGCAGACTCATCACGAAAAAAAGGGAGAAGACTCAAATCTACAGAATTACAAATGAAAAAGGAGAAGTAACAACTGACACTGCAGAAATACAAAGGATCATGAGAGATTATTACAAACAACTATATGCCAATAAAATGGACAACCTGGAAGAAATAGACAAATTCTTAGAAAAGCACTACCTTCTCAGACTGAACCAGGAAGAAGTAGAAAATATAAAGAGACCAATCACAAGCACTGAAATTGAAACTGTGATTAAAAATCTTCCAACAAACAAAAGCCCAGGGCCAGATGGCTTCACAGGCGAATTCTATCAAACATTTAGATAAGAGCTAACACCTATCCCTCTCAAACTCTTCCAAAATATAGCAGAGAGAGGAACACTCCCAAACTCATTCTACGAGGCCACCATCACCCTGATACCAAAACCAGACACAGATGTCACAAAAAAAGAAAACTACAGGCCAATATCACAGATGAATATAGATGCAAAAATCCTCAACAAAATACTATCAAACAGAATCCAACAGCACTTTATAAGGATCATACACCATGATCAAGAGGGGTTTATTCCAGGAATACAAGGATTCTTCAGTATATGCAAATTAATCAATGTGATACACCATATTAAAAAATTGAAGGGTAAGAAACATATGAAAATCTCAATAGATGCAGAAAAAGCTTTCGACAAAATTCAACACCCCGCTCCATTTATGATAAAAACTCTCCAGAAAGTAGGCATAGAGGGAACTTACCTCAACATAATAAAGGCCATATATGACTATGACAAACCCACAGCCAACATCGTTCTCAATGGTGAAAAACTGAAACCATTTCCTCTAAGATCAAAAACAAGTCAAGGTTGCCCACTCTCACCACTATTATTCAACATAGTTTTGGAAGTTTCAGCCACAGCAATCAAAGAAGAAAAAGAAATAAAAGGAATCCAAATCGGAAAAGAAGTAAAACTGTCACTGTTTGCAGATGACATTATACTATACATAGAGAGTCCTAAAGATGCTTCCAGAAAACTACTAGAGCTAATCAATGAATCTGATAAAGTAGCAGGTTACAAAATTAATGCACAGAAATCTCTTGCATTCCTATACACTAATGATGAAAAATCTGAAAGAGAAATTAAGGAAACACTCCCATTTACCACTGCAACAAAAAGAATAAAATACCTAGGAATAAACCTACCTAAGGAGACAAAAGACCTGTATGCAGAAAACTATAAAACACTGATGAAAGAAATTAAAGATGATACAAACAGATGGAGAGATATACCATGTTCTTGGATTGGAAGAATCAACATTGTGAAAATGACTATACTACCTGAAGCAATCTACAGATTCAATGCAATCCCTATCAAACTACCAAGGGCATTTTTCACAGACTAGAACAAAAAAATTTCACATTTTGTACGGAAACACAAAAGACCCTGAAGAACCAAAGCAACCTTGAGAAAGAAAAATGGAGCTGGAGGAATCAGACTCCCTGACTTCAGACTATACTACAAAGGTACAGTAATCAAGACAGTATGGTACTGGCACAAAAACAGAAATATAGATCAGTGGAGCAGGATAGAAAGCCCAGAGATAAACCCACACACATATGGTCACCTTATCTTTGATAAAGGAGGTAAAATATATAATGGAGAAAAGACAGCTTCTTCAATAAGTGGTGATGGGAAAACTGGACAGCTACATGTAAAAGAATGAAATTAGAACACTTCCTAACACCATACACAAAAATAAATTCAAAATGGATTAGAGACCTAAATGAAAGGCCAGACACTATAAAACTCTTAGAGGAAAACATAGGAAGAATACTCTTCGACATAAATCACAGCAAGATCCTTTTTGACCCACCTCCTAGAGAAATGGAAGTAAAAACAAAAATAAACAAATGGGGCCTAATGAAACTTAAAAGCAAAGGAAACCATAAACAAGACGAAAAGACTATCTTCAGAATGGGAGAAAATATTTGCAAACGAAACAACTGACAAAGGATTATTCTCCAAAATATACAAGTAGATCACGCAGCTCAATATCAAAAAAACAAACAACCCAATCCAAAAATGGGCAGAAGACCTAAATAGACATTTCTCCAAAGAAGATATACAGATTACCAACAAACACATGAAAGGATGCTCCACATCACTAATCATTAGAGAAATGCAAATCAAGACTGCAATGAGGTATCACCTCACACCTGTCAGAATGGCCATCATCAAAAAATCTACAAACAATAAATGCTGGAGAGGGTGTGGAGAAAAGGGAACCCTCTTGCACTGTTGGTGGGAATGTGAATTGATATGGCCACTAGGGAGAACAGTATGGAGGTTCCTTAAAAAACTAAAAATAGAATTACCATATGACCCAGCAATCCCACTACTGGGCATATACCCTGAGAAAACCATAATTCAAAAAGAGACATGTACCGCAATGTTCATTGCAGCACTATTTACAATAGCCAGGACATGGAAGCAACGTAAGTGTCCATCGACAGATGAATGGATAAAGAAGATGTAGCACATATATACAATGGAATATTACTCAGCCATAAAAAGAAACGAAATTGGGTTATTTGTGTGAGGTGGATTGACCTAGAGTCTGTCATACAGAGTGAAGTAAGTCAGAAAGAGAAAAACAAATACCGTATGCTAACACATATATATGGAATCTAAAAGAAAAAAAAGGTTCTGAAGAACCTAGGGGCAGGACACGAATAAAGACGCAGACGTGCAGAACGGACCTGAGGACACAGGGAGGGGGAAGGGTAAGCTGGGATGAAGTGAGAGAGTGGCATGGACGTATATACACTACCAAATGTAAAATAGGTAGCTAGTGGGAAGCAGACACATAGCACAGGGAGATCAGCTCCGTGCTTTGTGACCACCTAGAGGGGTGGGATAGGGAGGGTGGGAGGGAGACTCAGGAGGGAGGGGATATGGGGATATATCTATACATATCGCTGATTCACTTTGTTATACAGCAGAAACTAACACGACATTGTAAAGCAATTATCCTCCAATAAAGATGTTAAAAACAAAACAAAACAGTGCATATGGGAAACAGATCCCCCAGGCCAGACTGTTGGCCAGGAATGTCATCTTCCTGATTCTTCTGTTTTGGTGTCTTGCTATCTGGCCTGAATTTCAGAAGCACAGCTCTAAAAGGGTTCTGAAAAATTTTGCTTCCAAGGTGTACCTTCACATAATTCAACATGGCTGAAATGTAACTCATTTTCCTCACCATTTCTGTCATAAGTTTGCCTGCTTATTGGTGGCACTGAGACTTACAATAGTAGAGAAATTCTTGAAATTTTTCTCACCTTTTTTTTCTCCTCATCTTTCACTGGGCGTGGGGCAATTATTCCTTTTGTCGTCTGTATATATGCCTCCATTTCCAGCCCCCAACCCCCATCACCACCACATTCAGGTCTTCCCCTAATTTCCTATGAGGTCTCCATGCTGTGGACTAAAAACAAAATGCACAATCTAAAAGCTGAGAATTATACTTTATTTGGTTGACTTAACACAGGACTTAAGCCAGGGATACAGTCTCTCAGCTCTGAGGGACTGTTCCAAAGAGGTAAGCAAAGAGCCAGCATATATATGAGTTTTTGGAAAAAAACATAAAACAGTGGTCAAACAGCAAAAGATTACTCCTAATTAAAGAAACAGACATCTCAATTTAATGGATTTAGCATTTTTTCTATGCATGGGAAGATGCAGGAGTCTGGGCTTATTGAAATCATTCCTTTGATATGCATCTTAACTATCTAGTGCCAGTATCCTCTTCTTTCCGACCCTGAGCCCCCTCAGGGTACACCTCTGGGGGCGGCTGCAGTAGCTGACAGCTTGGTGGTGGCAACATCCTTTGTTTACTGATATGGCAGGTGACCTTCTTTGTCCAAAATGTCTTTACTCCTGTCTGTTCCCTAATTCTTCCTGTAAATAGCCAGATTTATCCATCTAAAATAGAGTCCTGATGCCTTTGTTTATGCTAGATTCATTCTGCCTGAAGCGGTACCCCCTTTCTTGCACTTGTCTAAACTGTACCCCTTTTCAAGTCCTGCTTCCTTCCTGAAGCCTTTTCTGGTGGCCCTAAGCTTCAGTGATCAATTACTCTTGTCTGAATTTCTGGAGCATTTATTTTCTGTGTCACCTATTTAGCACAAAAAATACTACCTTGCCTTACCTGTGCATGAATGCTTGCTTCCTTTCTAGCAATACCTGGTAATGGCTATGCATTAAGATTTACCGAGGTTTTTCTTCCCCTAATGTTCAAGACAGAGATTCAAGAGACACTCCAACTCATATAAGCAACAAATAAATAAGAAGACCTCACTGTTCCAAATTTCTGAAGTTGATTTGAGGTTTTTATATTTACAAATATTTTTTGAGCAGCTACTCTATGCTTGGCATTTTACTGCATGCTGGAGACAGAACAGTGAACAGGACACTAATCAAGTCTGCTTTCAAGAAGCACACATTCTGGTAGGAGAACAAGCAATTATAATACTGTGGAGTACATACCACAATAGACGCGTAGGACACTATCAGAACACAATGTAATGCTGACCTGGGGGGCCTGAGAAATCATTCCGGAGAAATAGATCCAAAAACTGGAACATGGAGGATGAGGAGGAGCTGCCCAAGCAAGAGTGTGTGTATGTGCAGGGATGGGACTGGGGACAGAGGAAAGAAGGGGACTCCAGGCGGAAGGAATGACAAGGTCCTGGAGACAGGAAAACACGGCTCATTGAACATACGAAAGGAGTTTAATTTGGCCAGAACACAGAGTGCAAGGCATGAGATAGCAAGAGATGAGGTTGGAGGGATAACCAGGGCCTATGATAAAATAATAAATACTTGGAAGGGCAGTGAGCAACATAAAGAAGGTAGGATGACTGGACTAGGTTTGCACTTTAGCAGTGCCACTTTGGCTGCAGGGTAGAGAAGAGCCCGAGGGGAGAGAAGAATGAAGGCAGGAAGGCCAGCTGGGCAGCTAACAGGGCAGGTGATCCAGCAAGAAACTGGTGGTGACCTGACATTAGCAGTGATGGTAGAAGTGAAGAAAGTGGATACATTTCAGGATGCTTAAGGGAGGTGGGTAGTGAGGCTGAGGAAGGTGAGCGGCTGTTAATGTCATTCCTTAAAAAGGAAACCAGGAGGAAAAGCTAGTATAGAGGAGAAGACGATGATGTCAGCATGATTCATGTTTAGCTTGGTTTTCTGCACCTGGACAGACCCACGTGGAGACGTCTTGGCAGCTGTGCCATGCAACAGTTCTCAAACTTTTTGGTTGTACAAATTATTGTATACTGTTACAAATTATTGAGGACTTGAAAGAGCTGATGACTATTCATATTTACTATTCAAATTAGAACTGAGAAAAATTTAAACATATGTATTAAACCATCTTAAAACATAATAAACCTATTACTAGTTGGTATAAATGTTTATGAAAATAATTATTTTAAAACAAAAAATCAGTGGAAAAGTGGCACTATTTTACATTTCTGCAAATCTCTTTAATGTCTGGCTTAACAGAAAATAGCTGAATTCTAAGATCTGGTTCTGCCTTCAATCTGTTTTGCTATCACACTGTATATAGCCTCTGGAAAACTCCACTGTAGTATCAAAGAACCAGAGTGAAAAAAGTAAACAGCATCTTGAATAACTATGAACATAGTTTGACCTTGTGTTCATCCCTGAAGGGGATCTCTAGGGATCTGGGGACTACACTTTTAGAATCACTGCCCCAGAGCAGGAAAACTTGACAATATTGTGAGTCTCACTAATAAGCTCTTGATGCCATGGCCAAAAGGAGGCTGGATAGTCTTGATTGAGGTTTCAAGTGCTATTTTGAGAGGTTGTGGTTGCCTGGTTGACATCACCTTCCAAAGTTAGGAACGGAAGAATGTTCATTCAATTAATTCATTCAACAAATATTTATTTAGCCCATATTATATGTCAGGAACTACTCTAGACACAGAGGGTAGAACAAACAAAACAGAAAAAAAATCCTTGCCTTCATGAAGCTTCCCTTGTCTTTGGGGAAGATTAGACAGTGAACAAAGTAGTAAAATATATATCGGAGGGCAGTAAGTACATGCAGAAAAACAACGAAAAGAGGTATAGGGAATGTTGTAAGGATTTGCAGATTTCGAGTAGTGTGTACAGGGAAGGCTTCATTAAGAAGGCAACATTAGAGCAAAGACCTGAAGGAGGTGAAGGACCCATTTGGGTATCTAACACAAGAGCTTTTCCGGGTATTTAAAAAGATTATTTCCTTAATTTATTTTAACTTTTATTAACATGTATTCTTTAATTAAATATCTATTGTATCTGGCATTAGCTGCAGGTAAAAGAAGATAAGATGGGAGGTTAATGTTTATTTAGTGTCTGCCATGTACCAGGCACTTTGTTAGTTACTATACATGAGGTTTGGCGCCCTCACTAAGATTTATAGCTTGCCAAGAAGACAAAGCATGTACACACAATTCCTGCAGTTGTGGTGTAGCAGCTCTTATGAGTAACAGTTGGTTTGAGTTGCACCACCAGAGATTTGTATGCACCTGATCTACCTGAGGTTTACATCTCTCTGAATATGAAGTGAGGTGTGAAGGGTATTTGTCAAACAGCCAGGAAGTTAATAATACCAGATCACACCTTTTATAGAGCACCTGAGTTTACACAGTGCCATCAGAAATTAACTCATTTAATCTTCATAACAATTCTAAGACGCCGGTCTTGTTCAAAGAAGTATAGTTGTGCCGACTGAGGGGAACAGGCTCAGAAGTCTAGGTAATGCAAAGCGGTTATACGGTGGCTGGGACCTAAAATTAAGATAATCTGCCTTCGCGCACAAGACTCTTGCCACTGCAATGCAGCTGTTTTGAGCAGCTATTGAAATCAGAGAGCACCATACTCCCCTGACTCAGTCTTCTTCCGAGTACATGCACCAAGGAAGGACGGTTAAGTGAGGGCTGGAGAAGCGGAAGAGCCTGCGAACTCGGTGAAATCACACCCGGCACTCTCCCTCTGCGCTTGCGCAAGGGAGGAGTTGCCCTTTCCGGAAGGACACCTGGGACTTGGGTTTGCGCAGACGCAGAGCTACCTCCAGGCGGAACCCGGGCGTGCGGGGCTCCTGCAACCTAAACACCCGGTGTGAAAGGAAGGTGGCACCGGCGGGGCAGGGCGCATGCGCGGCAGCTCCCCCTGGGGAAGGGCTGAGAGGCGGAGCGGGGCGGCCAGCTGTGAGCCGAGCGGAGCAGGGTCAGGATGGACGAGGATGTGCTGACCACCCTGAAGATCCTCATCATCGGCGAGAGTGGCGTGGGCAAGTCCAGGTGAGGCGGCTCTGCGGGCCGTGACGAGGGTGGTAGGGCCCTTTCCCCCTCGGTGGCCGCTGTCCCCTGGGCCGCGGCAGGAACGGTAAACGGCGACGGCCGGGCGCGGCCCGGGCTGGGGCGGCCTCCGGGCCTTCCCGCTGCGCGGCCCCGCGGCCCCGCCACCCCTCCACCCGGTCCACGGCCTCTGCCAGGCCCAGCTCCCTGGATCGCTTCGCCTCCTGTCGCACCCAGAGGAAAACAGTTCCGGGGCCGCCGCCCGGCCGGCGGTTTGCTGTAGAGGAGCCTAGGGCGCGGCGGTCGGGCTTGGGCCCGAGTCCGGCCGAGGGCGAGGCCTCTGGGCCCCGGGGCCAGGCTGCCTGCACCCCGCGAGTTGAGAGGTGTAGCTCTACAGCTGGGGTTTCGGCCTGCCTGCCTCGTAGTACGTCAAGTTCTGCACGGGAAGTTAGCGACGCCGTAGGTCGCATTCCTGGCCTATTATGGTGCACCCCGCAATTTTTTTTCTTTTTTTTTAAATGAATCAGCTGTGACAGAACTCTTCAGTCCTCTGATTGCTTAAATAATTCACTTTAGTCTAAGACGGTAGAGCTTAAGCTGTGGGCCACTTTTGAAAATCAAGTGTGATTGTTACTTGTCATTGTGCCGCATCATATAGAGGTAAAAGAACACATTAGCATGTGTCTCTTCTTTCTTGACGCTTTCTTGGGGGAAAATAACGTCGACAGTAGTTAGAGTTGAGTATAAAGGAAGACGTGGAGCCTGGGGCGTATTGCAAGAGGGCTGTGATTTCATCCACATCCTGGAACAGAGTTCTCCAGGTGAAGGTATCCTCGCCATATGATTATGAGCTCCTTGTATTCTACGCTGCTTTGATCTTCAAATAATATCCAAATTCCAGGAGCTGCAAGCAATTTCATATTTTAGCTATACCTCCTGATAAACTTATCTTTCACATTACTTCGTGAAGTCTTACTTTTTAAAAATACTTGAGTATTTGAAACCTTACTCTGTAAATATATTCTGAAACTTTATGTGTTTTTAAAGCATGGCAGTACATTTTCATAGTTTCTCTCATTTAATGTACTCTGTATGTTAGAGTGAGGGATTTGTACCTAAGAATGAATAAATTAATGAAACACTATGGGCTAAAAAGATAGTATGATTTGTGTGTGTGTGTGTGTGTGTTACTTAAAGGGCTGAATAAAATCATTTTCATGATCACCATCTATTGTATTTGAGGGTTAAAAAGCTAGGTAATATATAAACATTGTCTTAATAGGAATTCCTTGGCCTTGTGACCATTTTCTTCTTGAGATGTGACCCTCATTTAGGTTAAGACATATGAAATTGCTGATTTTGAAGTTAGGAATGGTTGAATGTCATTTCATGTGGTTCAGCCCCAAACATGGTTGATTGGCACCTTTTCTAAATGTGTTAGATGGGTGATTACTTGAAAGCTAATTGCAGTGCAGTGTTCACATAATTGAAGTTCTTCCCCTAGAGTAAAATCTGTTAAGTGGATTTACTGGTTCCCTTGGTTCCCTCCCCTCAAACAAATTTATTTGGATCTAATATGCTCCAGACTTTTTCTCAATAGTTAGTGGTGAATTATCAACTACTCACTGCAAAATTTTAACACCTTTACCTCTTTCAAGAAAGGATTGCATTTAAGGAGAAAGTTGGCTTATTTTTCTGGCTAGATATACATTTTTGGTGTATGTCATATGCTATGGAAAAAACTTTGAACACTTTCTGGATAAGATGAGAATAAATGACTTTAGAAGCCTATGCTTTTTAAGGTAAGTACAAAAACACTTGTCATGGATATAATACAGCGTTGTTCTAACCAATGGTTTCTATTTCTTTATAAATCTAGAGTTAGTGGAAGTGATGTATCACTTGTGTTGTTGAGAAATCATCGCACAACAAAGGATATCTTAACTAATTCAAACTAGTGGGTTATTTTTCCAGTTTATTTCGTACTTGGAGTGTAATGAGCATGTGTGAGAGGAGCCAGGAGATGAGAATGATGAAACTGGTGCTGCCACTTGTGTGACCTTTGTCACTCAGACACTCCAGGCCTTCATTTCTTTGTTCGAAAAGTGAGGTTGGGTAGAAATCTCTCAGGCCCTATCAAGTGTTAAATGTGTAATAGTCTTTGATTCTGTGGCTAGCCATAGTGAAGTGAAGAAGTAGCCAGGTGTTTCAGAAACTGGGAGGGATTATAGAGACCTTCTGTTATTTAAGTTGCCGTCCCTCCTGTGCCCCTTATATCCCATCCTTTTTGACCAATTTCATTTGTAAATTGAGAAATGCATGTTAGTTATAATCGCACTGATTAATTACAGATTTGGTCTTCCCCAGGTGGATTGGTGTCTCCTTCCATCTATAGCTCTGCATGGAGAGTATTTTGCTCCTTTAACTTTGAAAGTATGAAGGCTTAAACATACATCCTTTAGAGCAGTGGCTCTTAATCATTTTCGGGTTGTGGGTTCCTGTCAAAATCTAATAGAGAAATAGACTCCCTGCCTAGAAAAATGTACACATAGAATTTAGAATACATTTCAAGCTAATAGTTTACCCCTGGCTAAGATCTGCTGCCTTATACTCGAAGCCTGTATTAAAATTTGTTGCTTTACACCCTTGTCTTTCCTGACAAAATACCATTAATGACAAGCCACGTTGTCGATGTTTAATAAATAATAGCCAATACCATTGTTATTATTTATGTTATTATGGTGTTATTATTACTACTCAACAAGGTTCTACGTTTTTGTAATAATATTTTCTTTGGTGACTGAGTATAGATACACAACCTTTCTATTCTTAAATTGTGAGTAACTGAAATTTTTAGTGAAATCTTCACTTTTATTGATTTGAAGTTTAATGTTGGGGACAGAAGAAAATTCTTATGAGTAGTGTTTTAAGATTCTTATTAGTGCTGTCACCTAATTCATGTTGGAGGTAAGTAAAATGAGTTATAGTCAAGAGTGTTCAATGTTAAGTAGAAAAATCTACAATATGATTCTTTTTACTTTGCTTTTGTAGTGTTGGTTTTATGATCAACAAAAAGCAAAACCAGGAAAGGGAGAGTTAATCCTTCAAATAGAATTAATGACACTGGGTTCGGGAACTACCAAGAGGCCATTACGTTTTGCAACCCTGTGGACAAAAAAAAAAAATCTTTAGCAGCAATAATTATAATCTATAGAAATATTCATACATTTTTTCCTGCAATTCAGACATGAGATAGCTATTGTCTTGATTTTATTAATGCAAATAGGTCAATAGAATGGTCTCGTCCTACTTAGGAGATAATGTGAGGGGCAGTTGATTAATTTTATAAATCTAGGGCTTTAACAAAAGCTTAGATTTTATTTTTGAAGAGCTTCTAATAACTGACACTTCTGCCTTATGTTAAACAAAATAATGCTGGGAAACAAAATCTTGGAGTACTCTTAGGGTATCTTTTCATTTCATGCCTTCCTTTCTAGTTTCTTTACCATTTCCTAGGTTTAGTCCTTCATGATCGCTTACTATAATCATGGCAGTTGTCTTCTGTTGTTTTTCTTGCATTTTTTTTGCTGGCAATAAGTTTTCAAGATAGAGAGCGATTCCTGCCATTCCTTTCGGTGAAAGCTGGCCATCATGTGACCTTTCTGCCTTCACTTTTTATTATATCTCTTTACACTTGGGTAATAGTCTTACTACTTGTTTCAAAATGCTAGACTTCACACCTTTCTGTTTTTACCTGAATTCAGAGTGAATTATGCATTAGATTAAAAAAAATTAATTTGTTGCATTCCAAAAGACTTACTTTTCCCCTTTTTGTCCATGTCAGTTAAAGTGTCACATGTTTGCTAATATCATTTTCTCAGAAGGACATACCAATACAGTTATAAAAAAGCAAAAAACACAGTCGTTTTCACACGTGGTGAATTGAGCAGGGGAGCATGGGGAACATATTTTCTAGTAAAAACTACTTTGCTTTTGGGACTCTTTAATTGCTGTTCCAATAATTTAATTCCTCTGTATATACCTGCACTGAGGCTGTATTTCTGGGAGCGGACTACATCAGCTATTCTTATCTGCATCTAACTAGTGACAAAATAAAACAATCAGGAAGATTTATCAAGTGATTAGAAAGAAAAGCCAAATTACTAATCTGTCTTTTTAACATCTCTTTTAGCCTGCTCTTGAGGTTCACAGATGATACTTTTGATCCAGAACTTGCAGCAACAATAGGTAAGCCTATGTTTAAAAATTTAGTAGAAATGCCAAATATTTTCTTGCTTCAGGCTGTTTCATCTAACTCCCCCTACCCATCCTCTCACCACCCCATTGCTTCCATGTGTGTCAAAATCTTATTTGTCTTTCAAGTCTTAACTTCGGTAGTCATTAAATTTCTGGAGCCTTTGTAGATCTCACCAAGCAAAAAAAGTCCTTTTCTGTTGTCTCATGGTACTTTGTTAACACTGCGGATATTACGATTATCTGTATACACATTCCTGTGCTATGGGTTGTCTGTTATTTAGCAGTATACAGTCATTTGAATGTTTATTGCATGCCAGGCACTGTCCTAAGAGGTGGGTTATAATGTTCAATAATGCAGACTTGGTCTCTGTCATAATGGACCTAGCAGTATCACCCAGCAGTAGAGTGTGTTAATTTTGTATTTTTAGCACTCAGTACAGTATCTGGCATGTATTCTGGCAGCATATTTATTTATTTATTTATTAAAAAAATTTTTTTTGCGGTACACGGGCCTCTCACTGTTGTGGCCTCTCCCGTTGCGGAGCACAGGCTCCAGACGCGCAGGCTCAGTGGCCATGGCTCACGGGCCCAGCCGCTCCGCGGCATGTGGAATCTTCCCGGACTGGGGCACGAACCTGCGTCCCCTGCATCGGCAGGCGGACTCTCAACCACTGTGCCACCAGGGAAGCCCATCTGGCAGCATATTTATTGATATTAGTTATTAAAGACTGTTAGAAGCAGTAATACATAAATGCCTTTTAAAAATGAAATTTAGATTGCCTGAAAGTGGTTTGCCACGCCAGCTTATTAGGATATATGAGAAGACAGAGCTAAATATTCTGGTGTCACATGTTTAGGGAGTAGGTGACAATGTAAAGGAACAAGAGGCAGCTTGCAGCAGCAGTAGGAGGAGCTGAGTCAGAGCAGGATAATAGTCTTGGCTCTGCCTTGAATGTTGTCTTCTTGAGCAAGTCATTCACTTCCTTGTCTTCTGTACATTGAGGAATTTTGGTGAGAGAATACATTTTTCTTCCAGCTCTAAAATTTCATGATCTGATGAGTAGAATGTAGTAAAGATGACCCTTGTATTATTATTAGGCAAAATAAAGAGTTTCTATTAACTGGGTTGATTTTTTTTCCTTTTTATTGTTAAATAATTTCATACTTAGAGAAAAGTTGTAAAAATAGTTCAAAGAATTCCTGTATATCTTAATCAAATTCCCCAAATGTTAACATTTATCACATATGCTTTATCATTTGCTGTCTACATACACATACACAGTATTCTTGCTTTTCTCGAATTGTTTGAGAGAAAATTGCAGACAGTGTCTTCAGTGTCTTTAACCTCTAAGTACTTTAATGTGTATTTTCTAGATGAACATGGATACAGTTCTCCTGTATACAGACAGATTTCATCAGTTGTCCCACTAATGTCTTATATACCAAAGAAAAAGAATTGTTTCTGGTCCAGAATCCAGTCCAGCATCACATACTGAATTTTGTTGTCATTTTTCCTTAGTCTCTTTTAATCTGAACAGTTCTTCACTCTTTCTATGTCTTTCATGGCCTTGACATTTTTGAAGAGCACATACAGGCCAGTTATTATAGAATATCCTTCAATTGCATTTGTCCGTGTGTCCTCATGGTTAGATTCAGGTTATGCATTTTGGTCAGGAATTCCTCAGAAGTGCTTGTCAGAGCACAGTGTATATTTGTGCCATTACTGGTGATGGGACTTGGTTCCTTAAGATGATGTACACCAAGTCTCTCCACTGTAAACTGTCATCCTGTCATTCCAGCTATAGTGGTTGTCCAGCTGTGGTTTTTCAAATTCCATCCTTCCATTTACATTTCTTATTTAGAATTCTGTAAAGAAGAGTTCTTCTTTGTTTCTTTCTATCAGTATGAGCTCACGGTGCCTCTAAATGTTTAATAAATTATATCAGGCATTACTTAGCTTTTGGATGACATGTTAACATTGACAGATTTACTGTTATGTGTGTAAAAGGTAATCATTTAAAACACTAGTAATTCAAAATCTATTTAATTTGGTTTTGGTATATTATTTGCTCCTTTAAAAAATCAGTTATTAATAAAACTTGATTTTGTTCAGAACATACCTGGTATTGGATAAGCGAGGAGTAGAAGAATAATAACTGGCAGGAAAATAAACTTGCCTAGAGTTAAAATTTTCCTAAGGGAGTGATCTTATATATACTATAAACTATCTGTCTTCATTTCAAACCCAAATGTAACTGGGGACTTGCAGACTGACAGATCATTCGTTGTCTTTATTACTAAAAAGGCTTTGCTTTAAAAGCAAATACTAAGATTGTAGCATACTGATGAGAATATACATAATTTGTTCCCCCAATGGGCCTTGGGTCTTGAAAAGTATCTTTTACATTTCGGCATCAGATAATTTTCTGCCCTAGGTTATAACCAATATACATGAGTTTTTGAAATAAAAATAATTAGCCCAGTTGTTAATGGCCATACGAAAATTAGTATTTACCTCACAGTATAATAGTAAGGAAAGCACACCTTTATCTTACAGTAATACAGTGAGACACTCAAGTTTCTGTCTTGTATAAAATACTCTATTAAGGTAATTGTTGGATTTGGGGTTTGAAGGTGGTACTATAGAGTTGGCATTTTCATCTTTTGCTTTCTGGCAATTGACTAATAACAAAGAGAGGGAGAAACTAAAACCCCACCTCGTAGTCCACTATACTAGAAGGCAGCTAAAACACCAAGCCACGAAATAGGTGGGATGGCTGCCAAGAGCAGTGGGGACCAGACAGGCCGCCTGCAGGAGAAAGTAGGCGATGCCAGGGCTGCAGAGCTGGGAGCCAGCAAGAGGTGCTTCATGAGGTTGAGAGGCCCACTGTGAGGTGCAAAACCTATATCCCTTGTTTGTAAAAGCAAAATGGCTTCTTAAGCTAATGGCAGGAGTTGCCCTGCATCTGGTTTGGTTTTAAGAAGTTGGGAAGGTGAAGCCAAACAAGGAGTCATACAAACCAGCCATTTTTGCATTTTGTCTGTCTCTGTAGCAGCAGGGGAGGAGATAGATGCCTTTGAAAAACCTCAAGGTTGCCTATCTCCTCTGAATGTTGAGAGATAAAAAACTAACTGATTCTCATGTAAAACCCTGAATCAAGACAAAATTTTGCCAGTGCAGAACTGATCCACTGTGGCTTTCTGCATGAACCTCCTGCAAATAGCTTGTCCAGGAAAACCTCACCACTTTCAACTATGACTTAGTAAAAAAGAATCCAGCTCAAGGCCACTACCACCATTCAAGAATCGAAAAGGAAGAAAGGAATGGAAAAACAAAGAACAGTTGAAGAATCCTCACCAGAAAAAAATATTGCCGTAAAGAAGATGAAAATAATGACCAAACATTTTGCCATGAATTTAAAAGCCTTAATGGAAATATTTATCAGTGAGAGCACAAAACAGTGATATAAGAGGTCGGGGAAGAGATAGTGCGACTACATGAGAAAATACAGTGTGAGCTGATTGAGTGGAAAGAAAGAAAAGATAAAACCATCACTGAAATGAAGGTGAGATTGGAAGGATCACAAGGGACAGTAGAAACTGGGAAACACAATAAAGAACCTAGAAGCTAGGAATGGAAAAGTGGGTAGAATTTACCAAAATGAATAAGAATATTAAAACAAATTAGAGTGAGAAAATGATAGATATGGAAATCAGAAAAGGAGATTTTACATAGTATGTTTGAGTCTTAAAAGAAGAAACATAATGAAGCACAACCAATATTTAATGATATATAATCCGAGGTAACGTTTCTGACATAAAAATAAACCACATAGACAAAATTGTAAGAATATTTTGACCAGGTTTTTGTTTGTTACATGGGAATGTTTGGGGGGAAAATAATAAGCATTAGATTTCTCTTTTTTGCTATGGTCAGGCCATAAGATGGTGCTTAATCAGGTCTTTACCTGAGGTATTTAATCAACTGCATAGATACAACTGGTTGAAATTTAAGCATGGATATAGAAAGTAGTTACATTAACTTTATATAGTATGATTAAATAGGCAAAATTTGCTTCATGCTTTTTGTTTTTTTAATTTACCCTATTTTAGGTAACCTTTGAATACAAAAAGAGCACTTTAAGTAAAAATTTTCAAATAAAAAAATTAGAAAATTTAAAACTGGCTCTCTACTTAGGACAGGCTCACAAACTATTTCTTAATCTCTAAGACTTATAATTGTTACAATATGTGAAAGTGTTTTTTGAGGGTTGATACATTTCAACTAAAGTTAGACAAATTTTGCTTGTTGTTGGTTGACTTTAGATCAGTGATTCTTATCACTCCCTTGGTAAGTTTTTAGAAATACCCATGACTGTTTGGCTTCTAAGGGCAGGTGTCAGATCTATTTCATCCACAAGTTACTTTATAGTTTGGGCTTACTTAACAGAAAGATAATTTAATTAAAATGCAAAGTAGTTTATACATCTTGTTTAATGCCACAACATAAACTTGTTAAAATACTTGGGAATATGAGATAATTCAGAAAGTAAAATAGAACTATTCTATTTCATATAATTTCGTTCAATTAAAACATGTTAAAGTAATAAAACTGGCTCTGAATTTCTTTATTTAGAATAATGACAAATGGTCTTGATCATATATAGATTGTTTCTTTCTTCCATTCTACTTAGAGGCTTTATTAGGAAAGGTTGTGATGTTTTTCATATGCCTTTTCAGCACTGACTAATGGTAGATAGACCTTTTTATACTGAAATGTCCTTGCTTTCCTAGATAAGCCTTCACTCATTTTGTTTGATGTATTTCTGGATTCTGTTGACTAATTTAGAATTTTTACATCTATTTTTATATGTAAGATGGTCTCCTTTTTTGTATTTTTAAAAAATCAGAATTTGGTATTAAAGTTGTATTAGTGTATACAATGAAGGAGCTTTCTGTCTTTTTAAATTGTCCTTACTTGTGTAAATATTACTGGAATTATCTGTTCTGTGAAGGTTATATTTCATCTGAGTCAGTCTGATCCTGCTTCTTCCTTACTGTTACAACCTCTTCAGGTTCTCTGTTTCTTAGGACAGTATTAGGAGTGCAGCTAGAAAGGAAAATCCCAACTCACTTGTTAAGTTAGTTGCATGTAGTATCTTTTTTTGTTTTTTGGCCAGCACACAGGATCTTAGTTCTTGGTTCCTGACCAGGAGTGGAACCCGTTCCCCCTGCAGTGGGAGCACTGGACCACCAGGAAAGTCCCTGTAGTATTCGTTTAAACTCTTCATTATCTGTGTTTATGTTCCCTCATTTCTAAACTTGTACATTTTTTTGGTCTGTCTTTTCCTTAAGGAATGTATCTATTTTATTGTTTGAGGAATTGCCTTATTTTTCCCCTCTTTCTCCTTCCTACTTTTATTTTGGTTTATTTTGTTAGTTTCTTAAGATGAGTATTAAGTTCCCTTCTTTTTAGTCTTTATTCTTTAATAAAGATGTCCTCTAAGAACAAGTTTTACTGTGTCCCATAGGTTGTGATAGGCTGTTTGTTTTTCATTGCTCTCTGCATAGTTTAAATTTTCAGTTTTGCTTTCCTCTTTGAATATTTGAAATCTTTGATTTAGGAATATGTTTCCTAATTTCCAGGCTTTTTTTGGTCATTTTATTTCGTATTTATTGGATAATGACTTCCATTTGGAATAAAGCCACCCACCCTTCTGCCAGCCTCATGTCCATCAGCAAGAGTCAGGTTAGCCTCAGAATTTAGCCTACTTCTGACAAGACCTTCCTCCACACCCTTCTTTCCCCTCCAGATGTTCTTATCTTGCTACTGCTAGCCACCGTAAGACCATCAGGCATCCTCACCATTTTTCCCTCTAAGCAGTCTCCACGGAAAGCCCCGGTATCTCTTCATTTCCCAGACTCGGACCTTTGTCCCCTGTTCCCCTTCTTCTCTTGCCTCCAGTGCTCACTGCTTCTCAGCTCTGTCCTCTGGGGGAGCAGAGCACGTAGCACAGTTCAGTGTTGATACTTTTTAGGTTGTTGGTCAACTGAGACTTCGGGATCCAGGTCCTCCTATCTTGTTCTCCTTGGACCCTTAAAGCTTTTATGGTATCTGTCTTGGTGCCCCCTCTCCTGTTACCCTCTAGCCCCTCCCCCCAAATAACGACATAGCAGATAAACCAGGAATTTTTATATCTTTCATGAGAAGGGGGAAATTGACTTAAAGAGATTAATTAATAAGCTCTTGGCTATCGAGACCTTAGTAAGAGGGCTGAGACTAAATCCAGCCTCCTGACTTGGTATTCTTTTAATTACAGCACAGAAATACAACTCAGCAATGAAAAGGATCAAACACAGATTTGAACAGAATGTCAGAAATGCTAAACATAAGAGGGAAGCAGCAAAATTAGATTTATCAGTTAACTAAATGTAAATGGGTCCAATTCTCCTAATAATTCAGATTGCCAGATTGGAGTTGAAAAGTACTTAAAAGAAATATGGAAAGGCTGAAATAAAGGGATGCACCAGTATAGAAGCAGAGGTGGTAATATAACATGATTTAAGGTAGAATTCAGGGCTAATGCACTTGACAAAATAAAATAGGATATTATGTAATGATGAAAAGCCAAATTAATTAACAAAACAGCTATAATAGTCATAAACAAGTAGGCATCAAACACAGAAATGATATATAAAAGCAAAATCTGTTTAAAACACAAGAGAAGAATTTGATGAAAATACATTTATATTAGGAGATTTGTCCAAAAGACACAAATAAGGTCATGGGAAACAGAATAACACAGTCAAGAAATATTTTGAATGAAGAACTAATTATATTAAAAGCCCATGGAACAGTTTTACAAAATCAATCTTTACTTCAGCAGCAAAATAAATTGGAAAGAAGCAGAAATTTTACAGTACATGTTCTCTGATAATTTATTTTTTCAGAAAGTATTTTTGATCTATTATGTTCCAAGTAGATAGCAATATTTTTTTAATTATGATATAGTAAAATTGGCTTCTTTGGGGGTATAGAGTTCTTTGAATTTAATATGTGTTATAACAAATATATATGGTTATGTAATCGCTACCACAATCAGGATACCAAACAGTTCCATCATCCCAGAGTTCCCCTAGTGCCATCTTTTTTCAGGCACACTTTTTCCCTGTCTCTGTTCCCTGGCAGCCACTGCTAGGTCTTTATCACTATAGTTTTGTGTTTTTGAGAATGTCATATAGATGGAATAGAGTGTGTAACCTTTCCAGCCTGAGTTTTTTCACTTAGCATGATGCCTTTGAGCTGTCTCTGAGTTTTTGCGTGTCAATAGTTTGTTCCTTTTTATTGGTGGGTTGTATTCCATTTCAGAGTTGGTTAAGTCATCTACCCATTGTAGGACATTGGGGTTGTTTCCAGTTTTTGATGATAATAAATAGACCTGTTAAAAAACATTCAAGTACAGGATTTTACATGAAAATTAATTTTTATTTCTCTAGAGTAATTACCCAATAATGGAATTGCTGGATCATATGGTAAATGCATGTTTAACTTTGGAAAACAGTCTGTCCATTTTTTAATAAAGTGGTTGTGTCATTTTACATTCCCACTAGCAGTATATGAAACTTCCTGTTCTTCTGTAGCCCCATCCATTATACTTAGTATGGTCAGTCTTTTAAATCGTAATCATTCTAATAGGTGTGTATTGGTAATCTCATTGTGATTTACTTTGCATTCTCTAATGACTTATGATGTTGAGCATCTTTTAAAGTTCTTATTTGCTATCCATATGTATATATTTTGTGTGTGTGTGTGAAGTGTCCAAGTCTTGTTCAGTTTTTAATTGGGTTTTTTCTTATTGTTGAGCTTTGAGTTCTTTATATATTCTGCATGTAAGTCCATTATTAGATGAAATATGCTTTGTAAATGTGTTTTTCTTAGTCTGTGGCTCCTCTTGCCATTCTCTTAACAGTTTACTTCTAAAAGCAGAAGTTGTTTATTGTGATGAAATCCAACTTATCAATTTTTTTCTTTTATGGATGATGATTTCAGTGTTATATCTTGGACTCAACAGATGATTGCGATGATTTTCTCCCGCATTTTCCTCTAGAAGTTTTATAGTTTTGTATTTTACACTAGGTGTATGACTCATTTTTTAAAAATTTTCACTTATAATGTTCTTTTTAATTTTTATTTTTTAATTTTTTTTTTTTTTTTGTGGTACGCGGGCCTCTCACTGTTGTGGCCTCTCCCGTTGCAGAGCACAGGCTCCGGATGCGCAGGCTCAGCGGCCATGGCTCACGGGCCTAGCCGGTCTGCAGCATGTGGGATCTTCCCAGGGCACGAACCCGTGTCCCCTGCATCGGCAGGTGGACTCTCAACCACTGCACCACCAGGGAAGCCCTAATGTTCTTTTTTAAAAAAAATTTTATTGGAGTATATTTGATTTACAGTGTTGTGTTAGTTTCAGGTATATAGCATAGTGATTCAGTTATACATATACTTATATTCATTCTTTTTCAGATTCTTTTCCCATGTAGGTTATTACAGAATACTGAGTAGAGTTCCCTGTGCTGTACAGTAGGTCCTTGTTGGTTATCTATTTTATATATAGTAGTGTGTATATGTTAACTCCAAGCTCCTAATTCATCCTTCCCCACTCCATGTTTCCCCACTGGTAACCATAAGTTCGTTTTCAAGTCTGTTTCTGTTTTTTTTTTTTTTTTGCGGTACGCGGGCCTCTCACTGTTGTGGCCTCTCCCGTTGCGGAGCACAGGCTCCGGACGCACAGGCTCAGCAGCCATGGCTCACGGGCCCAGCCGCTCCGCGGCACGTGGGATCCTCCCGGACCGGGGCACGAACCCGCGTCCCCTGCACCGGCAGGCAGACTCCCAACCACTGCACCACCAGGGAAGCCCTCTGTTTCTGTTTTGTAAATAAATTCATTTGTATCATTTTTTAAAAATGAGATTTCACTAATGAGTGATATGATATTCGTCTTTCTCTGTCTGACTTACTTCACTTAGTATGATAATCTCTAGGTCCATCCATGTTGCTGCAGATGGCATTATTTCATTCTTTTTATGGCCAAGTAATATTCCATTGTATATATCTACCACATCTTCTTTACCTGTTCTTCTGTTGATGGACATTTAGGTTGCTTCCATGTCTTGGCTATTGTAAATAGTGAAGTGAACATTGGGGTGCATGTATCTTTTCAAATTATGGTTTTCTCCAGATATATGCCCAGGAGTGGGATTGCTGGATCATGTGGTAGTTCTATTTTTAGTTTTTTAAGGAACCTCCATACTGGTGAGCTTTCCCATTCATAATTTTCTTGTTTCTAGCTGTGGCCTTTTCTTTTCTGCCTAGAGAAGTTCCTTTAGAATTTTTTGTAAAGCTGGTTTGGTGGTGCTGAATTCTCTGACCCTTTGCTTGTCTGTAAAGCTTTTGATTTCTCCATCAAATCTGAACAAGAGCCTTGCTCAGTAGAGTATTCTTGGTTGTAGGTTTTTTCCCTTTCATCACTTTAAGTATATCATGCCACTCCCTTCTGGCCTGCAGTTTCTGCTGAAAAATCAGCTGATAACCTTATGGGGATTCTTTTATATATTAATTCTTGCTTTTCCCTTGTTGCCTTTAATATTTTTTCTTTCTGTTTAATTTTTGTTAGTTTGATTAATATGTGTCTCAGCAAGTTCCTCCTTGGGTTTATCTTGTATGGGACTCTCTGTGCTTCCTGGACTTGAGTGTTTCCTTTCTCATGTTAGGGAAATTTTCAGCTATAATCTCTATAAATATTTTCTCAGGCCCTTTCTCTCTCTTCTCCTTCTGGGACCCCTATAATGCAAATGTTGGTGGGTTTAATGTTGTCCCAGAGGTCTCTAAGACTGTCCTCATTTCTTTTCATTCTTTTTTCTTTTTTATGTGCCACAGCAGTGATTTCCACTACTTTATCTTCCAGTTCTCTTGTTGTTCTTCTGCCTCATTTTTTCTGCTATGGATTCCTTCTAATGTATTTTTCATTTCAGTTATTGTATGGTTCATCTCTGTTTGTTCTTTAAATCTTCTAGCTCTTTGTTAAACATTTCTTGTATCTTCTTGGTCTGTGCCTCCATTCTTTTTTCTGTGATCTTGGATCATCTTTATTATTGTTACTCTAAATTCTTCTTCAGGTAGATTGCCTATCTCCACTTCATTTAATAGTCCTTTGGGTTTTTATATTGTTCCTTTGAAACATATTTCTCTGCCACCTCATTTTGTCTGACTTTCTGTGTTTGTGGTCTCCTTTCTGCAAGCTTCAGGATCGTAGCTCTGCTTGCTTTTGGTGTCTGCCCCTGATGGGTGAAGCTGGTCATGGGGCTTGTGCAGGCTTCCTGGTGAGAGGGACTGGTGCCTGTCCACTGGTGGGTGGAGCTGGGTCTTGTCCCTCTGGTGGGCAGGGCCATGTCAAGAGGGTGTGTTTAGAGGTGGCTGTGGGCTCAGTATGACTTTAGACAGCCGTCTGCTGATGAGTGGGGCTGTGTTCCTGTCTTTCTAGTTGTTTGGTCTGAGGTGTTCCAGCACTGGAGCCTGTAGGCAGTTGGGCGGAGCTGGGTCTTGGGGTCGAGCTGGACATCTCCGGGAGAGTACACACCGATTAATATTCCCTGGGCAGAGGAATTCTCTGGTGGTCCAGCATCCTGGACTCAGCGCTCCCACCCCAGAGGCCCAGGCCTGACGCTATTTCCTGGCTTCTTGGGTCTCCTGTGTCCTCCCTTCCACTCCCATTGCCCATGCAGGTCACAGCACTGTAGGTGCTGCAGCAAAAACACCTGAGACCTTTAGGTGCAGGTAAAACGCCTCAGAGTGGTTACATACATACCTTTCACATCTTTTGTGAGATTTAGCCCTAAGTATTTTATAGGTTTTAATGTACGATGGTAGTAAATTTTAAAAAAATATTGTTTCTTTTCATTACTATTATATAGAAATACTGTTGATTTTTTAAATGTTTATTTAGTGCCCTCCAACCTTGCTAAACTTGCTTATTCGTTCTAGGTGCTTTTTTAATCCCATAGATTCCATTGGGTTTCTACATTCTTCCTTTCCAATCCGGATGCCTTTTATTTCTTGTTTTATTGCCTTGGCTGAAGATCTCCAGTGCAGTGTTGTGATGAGAGCCGATATCCTTCTTTTGTTCCCGATATTAAGGGGAAAACATTCAGTCTCTACCACTGAGTGTGCTGTTAGTTGTATCTTTTCATAGATGCAGTTTATCAGGTTGAGGAAGTTTCCTTCTATTTCTGGTTTGCTGAGAGGTTTCATTAGGAATGCGTGTTGGATTTTGTTAAATCCCTTTTCCACATTTGTTGAGATGTTCATATGAAGTTTCTTTTTTGGTTTAAAATAGTAAAATCCACATTGATTTTTTTCCCCGTGTTATATCAACCTTTCATTTCTGAAATAACGTCACTTGGTTGTGCTGTACTGTTCTTTTACACCTATTTGGATGACTTATGGTAAAATTTTGTTTAGGGTTTTCATCTATGTTCATGTGGGATATTAATCTGTAGTTTTCTTTAATTATAGTGTCTTTGTCTGGTTTTGGTATCATGGTATGTAGAACTCATAGACTGACTAAGGAAGTATTCATTCCTCTTCAGTTTCCTGCAAGAGTTTGTTTGTAATGGATTATTATTGAAATGTTCAGTAGAATTCATTTGGGGCCTGGAGTTTTTTCATGGAAAGGTTTTATCCACAGATTTAAATTCTTTCATAGATATAGGATTCTCTGGTTATCTATTTTTTATTGTGAAAATATACATAAGATAAAATTTACCATTTTAACCATTTTTAAGTGTATGATTCAGTGGCACTATGTTCACATTGTTTTGCAACCATCAATACTATCCATTTCCAGAACTTTTTCATAACCTCAAACAGGAACTCCACCAATTAAGCAATAACTCCCACTCCACATTTCCTCTCAGTCCCTGGTAACTTGTTCTACCTTCCATCTCTATGAATTTGCCTGTTCTAGATACCTTGTATTAGTAGATGCATACAATATTTGTCCTTTTGTAATTTGCTTATTTCACTTAGCATAATGTGTTTAAGGTTCATCCATGTTGTAGCATATATCAGAATTTCATTCCATTTTATAGCTGTATGTATTGGAATTTTATTCCATTTTATGGCTAATAATGTTCCATTATATGTACATACCACATTTTGTTTATCCATTCATCTGTCCATGGACACTTGAGTTGCTTCCACCTTTTGCCTTTTGTGAATAATACTGCTGTGAACATTGTTGTACAATTATTTGAGTTCCTGTTGTCAGTTCTTTTGGGTATGTACCTGAGTGGAATTGCTACATTATATGGTAATTCTATTTTTAGCTTTTTGAGGAACTGTCAAACTATTTTTCACAGTGACTGTGCCATTTTACATTCCTACCAGCAATGCACAAGCATTCTAATTTCTTAATGTCTTTGTTAACACTTATTTTTCACTTTTTTCTTTAATTGTAGCTGTTTTAATGGATATGAAGTAGTGTCTCATTGTGGTTTTGATTTGCATTTCCCTAATGGATAATGATGTTGAGCATCTTTTCCTGTGCTTTTTGGCCATTTGTGTATATTATTTGGAGAAGTGTCTATTCAAATCCTTTTCCCCATTTTTGAATAAGGCTTTCTGTTGTTAAGTTATAGGCATTCTTCATATATTCCAAATACTAATCCCTTATCAGATAACTGGCTTGCAAATATTTTTTCCATTTTGTGAGGTTTTTTTCCCACTCCCTTGATGTTGCCCTTTGATGCATATAAGTTTTTAATTTTGATGAAGTCCAGTTTATTTTTCTTCTGTTGCCTGTGCTCTTGGTGTTACATCCAAAAACTCTTTGCCAAATCCCATGTCATGAAAAATTTTTCCTATCCTTTCTTCTAAGAGTTTTTAAGATTTAGTTTTTACATTTACGTCTTTGATCCATTTGGGGCTAACTTTTGTATATGGTGTAAGGTTAGGGTCCAACTTCATTCTTTTGCATCTGGATATCTAGTTTTCTGAGCATCATTTGTTGAAAGGACTGGCCTTTACCTATTGAATGGTCTTGGCTTCCTTGTTGAAAATCAGTTGGCTATATATGTGAGGGTTTATTTCTGGGTTCTCTATTTATTCCATTGGTTTAAATGTCTGTACTTAATGCTAGTACCACTGTTTTAATTATTGTAGTTTTGTAGTAAGTTTTGAAGTTTTAAAGTTTGAGTCCTCCAACTATTCTTTTTTTTTCAATATTGTTTTGTTATTTAGTGCCTCTTGTAATTCTATACGAATTTGAGTGTCAGCTTTTCCATTCTGCAAAAAAAGCTATTAGAATTTTTATTGGATTCTGTTGGATCTGTAGATAGCTTTGGGTAGTATTGTCATCTTCACAATATTAAGCCTTCCAGCTCATGAACACAGCATGTCTTTCCACTTATTTGTGTCTTCTTTAATTTCTTTCAGCAGTGTTTTGTAGTTTTCAGTGTATAAATATTAAAGCTACTTGGTTAAATTTATTCCTGAATACTATTATTATTATTATCATCGTCATCATCATCTATTTTAAAAGTATTTTATTCTTTTTGATGCTATTGTAAATGAAATGGTATTTAAAATTTTTCTTTTTGGATTGTTCATTACTAGGGTATAATGCAACTGAGTTTTGCATGTTGATTTTATATCCTGCAACTTTGCTGAATTCACTTAATAGTTCTAACAATGTTTTTGTATGTGTATGGAATATAATCATTAGGATTTTCTACATATAAGAAATGTTGTCTGTGAACAGAGATAATTTTACTTCTTCCTTCCCAATATGGATGCCTTTTATTCCCTTTTCTTGCCTAATTGCTCTGGCTAGGACTTCTAGTACTCTGAGAATAGTAGTGGTGAGAGTATGCATCCTTATCTTGTTCTGATCTGTGGGGAAAAGCTTTCAGTTCTTCACCAATGAGTATGATGTTAGTTAAAGGTTTTTCTTATGTATTCACTTGTGTTTTCTTCTGCATTGTCTAATCTGCTGTTAATCCCATCCTGTGTATTTGTTTTTTTTTTAATCTCAGACATTGTCATTTTCATCTCTAGATGTTTGGTATGGGTTTTTAAAATCTCTCTCACGGAGGCATGGACATATATACACTACCAAACGTAAGGTAGATAGATAGTGGGAAGCAGCCGCAGAGCACAGGGAGATCAGCTCGGTGCTTTGTGACCACCTGGAGGGGTGGGATGGGGAGGGTGGGAGGGAGGGAGATGCATGAGGGAAGGGATGTGGGAACAGATGTATATGTATGACTGATTCACTTTGTTATAAAGCAGAAACTAATAAAAAAAAAAACTAAACTAAATCAATAATTTTACCATTGTAAAAAAAAAAATCTCTCTCACGGCAGCTTAACTTTCTGAACACGTGGTATTACAGTTATGTGTTTTTAATATCCTTCTTTGCTAGTTTTAACATCTTTGCTAGTTCTGAGTCAGTTTCTCTTGATTGCTTGTTTTTCTTTTGATAAGGCAGATGATTCCATTGATATGTTCTGGCTTCCCATTCATTGGTATTTCTTTACAGTGTAGTTGATATTATCTTTGGTAAATTTTCATGTCTCACTTATTGCTTGTTTCAAAGGCTTTAATTGGTTATATTATCTAGTTTTAACTAACTTAACCTTCATAAAATAGGCATGTGCCTATAAAAACATTCCTGCAGAGGAACAGAATTGAATATTGTATTAAAAATGCAAGCCCAACTGAACAACTAGAGAAAGCTGAAGTGACAGTTCTTCTGTGATTTTGTGATTTATGATAAGAAATATATGTTTGGTTCCTAGCACTGAACTCTGAAAACCCTTGGATTTACTTAAGTGATAAGAATTAAAGATGTCTTTTGTTTTTCTTTTCTTTTTTGGCTGCACCACGTGGCTTATGGGATTTTAGTTCCCCGACCAGGGACTGAATGAACCTGGGCCCCGGCAGTGAAAGCACCAAGTCCTAACCACTGGACGGCCAGGGAATTCCCAGGATGTCTTTTGTATTTTCATAACAAGCCTTTTTCAACCACACCTGAGTTTATGTTAATGATGTGACTTCTAGAAAGCCCCTAAGCATAGAGGCTGGTTGCCAGGAGAACCAACCATGTATTGGGTTGGCCCAAAAGTCCGTTCAGGTTTTTCTGTAAGATGCTATGGAAAACCCAAACAAACTTTTTGGCCAACCCAATAATTAGAGGGTTGGAACTTTTCAGCCCTATCTTACCTCCCTCACTTCCAGGGTGCGGAGAGGGGCTGGAGGTTTCGTTCAATCACCAAAGGCAAATGGTTTAATCAGTCAAGCCTCCATAAAAAAACCCCACAGGTTCAGAGAGCTCTGTGTTGGTGAACATGTGGAGGTACTGGAAGGATGGCATGCTTGGAGAGGGCATGAAAACTTTGTGTTCCTTCCCCATACCTTGCCCTGTGCCCAGATCTCTTCCCTGTGACTGTTCCTGGGTTGTATCCTTTTATAATAAAATGATAATCAAGTAAGTAAACTGTTTTCCTGAGTTCTTTGAGCTACTATATCAAATTAATCTAATTGAGGAGGGATTATGGGAGCCTCTGATTTATAGCCAGTTGGTCAGAAGCACAGGTAACAACGTGGACTTGAGATTGGACTCTGAAATGGGGGTGTGGCAGTCTTGTGGGACTTCGCCCTTACCCTGTGGGATCTATCTCTTAACTTCAGGTAGATAGTGTCAGAACTGAATTGAATTGTGGGACACCCAGCTGGTGTCCCTGGAAAGTCAAAGAATTGGTAGTTGTGGGAAAAACCCTACGTATTGGGTCACAGAAGTGTTCAGTGTTGTAGAGGAGAAACACAGGAGTGTTTTTTCCTAAACAGTCTGCTTCTATTATGAGCTCCTTGTTTGTCATCCACATGAGGAGGTTGAGAAGATAGTTTAATCAAATGTAGTGAGAAGCTGGCAAAATAAAATTTATCAAAAACATTCCCACTGCTGCCACCCATAAGGCAAATTAACATCCACTTGCAAAACAGAAGACCCAGACTTGGTGAAGAAGCAGTTTGAGCATCTAAGAGCTGAAGAGATCAGTGTCTGCACAGGAGATTCACCAGAGGAACCAAGGGAGGATGAATGAGAACTGAATGTCCTGTGTCCAGGAGAGGTACCCTTTCAGGTTGCCTGTCTCTTGACTTTGATGGTAGGACTCCAGGGGCAGTGTTTCCTGAGGGTGTTATCTGTAGCTTTCAAATCTAACATGTCAGAAGAGTAACTTGGAGACAGTTATTGACATGCAAATTATACGTATGACAGAGAAAGTCATTAGACTGCCAAGAAATATATGCAGGAAATTATAAAAGAGAAAGAGGATATTGGGGGAGGGAAGGAGAACACAAACATTCTGGGAACATTGAGTTTCTTTTCCTGGGTAGACTAGCTGGTAGCAGTCTGCCCTTGAGCAGATTTGTCTTAGGTGTTTAAGAATAGAAAAGTTCTTTCTATCTTCTCTGAAGAACCTTGAGAATTTAACTGTGGAGCATGTGTGACAGGCCGTCTCTTTGTGATGTCTACCAGTGGCCTTCATTTAGTACCTCTACCAAGTCAGAACCATTTCTTCATCCACATTTTCTCAAGTTTGGGTGTCTTTTTTAAAAGCTGTATGAGTAAAATGTAAATAATTTCATATTTTTTATAAAAATGGTGTGGCAGATTTCTTTATCTAGACCTGGTGAATACAAGATTACTTAATATATAGAATTTTTTGTTTGTTTTGCCTCAAAGAAACTACACTTAGGTTTTCCTTGGACTGTGCAATTGGCACTGTCCTTTAACTCATGGTTGCCTGACATTCTAGGAATGACTTTATCAACTTCTTTATCACCTTAGCCCAAGACACCAAACTGTTTTTTTTTAATCTTTGGCATGCAGAAAGACCTGGTGTAATGCATGTTTTGAAATGCATTTTTACTACCTAATTTGTGTGTGTAATGGATTATCAGAAATCATCCAAGAATTACTAATATATTTCCATATTGGTGACAGGTGTTCTAGGAAGCATTTAGTATTTGAGCATTTATATATATCATCTTAGTTGTGGCTGTTCTGAATTAATTGTGATAAGCTAAAATCTTTTGAAAGTTTCTTTCCAAGTGTCTTGAGTTAATATTTTCCCTCTGGCCAGTGGGATAGACTGCACATTATTTTTGATACTCTTTTAAGACATGTGGGCAGTTACTGTTCATTTAAGCCAGATGGCATGTGTCAAGTCCTTTTCCAGGGCAGGGAGAGGTTTTGGGGGCTGCTGTAGTAGAGCCCAATGTGACTTCTTACGGAACTTGTCTTCCCTTCATATAAATCAGTACATACAGATTTCACTGCTCTTCAAGCACTCCTCTGTAACTTATGAAGATTCTTAAAGGATTGGGCATAAACGTTTTTGTGTGTAAATTCTCTTTTTGCAATTATGCAGTAGCAAGTGATTATTGATAAAATTATATAAAATGAATACTGTTTTTTAGGGTAAAAACAAACAAAAACAAAGAATTCATAAGGCAAGGAAAGAGGGGCCCTTTTATAATTTTACCAGTCTTCCAAGCTGCCCACAGCCAGAATCTGACTTAGGGTGTTGGCCAGCTGTGGACAACGCTCCTAATAATAGCTTAGGGGGCCCTGGGAAAGTGCCCCAACCCACAGTCAGCCAGACATGTTCTCTACATCAGCACGGTGAACTCTAGCTCTTGGCTTTTAATGTGCAGGGTCGATCACCGCCTTACACCTTACACTTTCATTTTTTTCAATAAAACGTTTGCTTTTTCAAGAAGTCCAGGTAAGTGAATAAATTTTGCAAGCATTTGGTTTTCATTTTTCTCGATTAAATTCTAAGCTGCTAAACTTTAGTGACACTTTTTCTTTTATCTTCACACCCGTAACTGTAAGAATTCGGATGTGAATTTGGGCATTTAATAAAGTGGCTTTTCTGTTTCTTCATTTTCTTGGTAATTGATTTGAAATGTATGTTTTACTGGAATTCTTATCAAAATTTTCATTTTTCCAAGGTGTTGACTTTAAGGTGAAAACAATTTCAGTGGATGGAAATAAGGCTAAACTTGCAATATGGGTAAGAATTTTTTAAATGTATTCTGTGTGAATATTAAACTTGTACTTTTTGAAGAAGCAGAAATTGATGTGTGTAGTGTTCTAGAGCTGAATGAGCAATGTGTGTTTAACAACTTGGGAGATTTGATGTTGATTAAAGGATAGACATAAATAGTTGTATCTTATAATTCTGTAATCGGGCAGAGACTTGTTTTACTTACTCAGATTTTTAAAATATATAATCCCTTCAGAATATTTGAAAACAGAGTATTAAAAAATTCATCGTCTGCCAGAGAGAAATCATTGTTATTGAATGTGTTTCTTTAAAGTTTTGAAAAGACAACCTACTCTGAACTAATGCTAAAGGCAGTTGTTGGGGAGAAGGGAACGAAGCGATAGAAAAAATGATTTTTCATGTTTGTTAGTGTAAATATCTATAAAATTTGAGCTTGCCAACTCTGGATTTTTTTAAATACTGATGCTGAGTGTTTACTTACTAGCGTCTTTTCATTTGCCTGTTAACCCAGCTGTTCTGATCCGCATTCTCTGCTAGCTAGACCTCTTCCTGGTAGTGCTGAATAAGGTAGCACTCTCTGCTGGGACATCCAGGTTACTCAGTCTGCATCTGTATGCTCCTCTTTCCCCTCTCCTTCCTTCCTTCCTTCCTATCTCTGTCTCTCCATCTAAGTATGATTGCTTATATATTAAATATATTACATATAAAATTTATAAAAATATACTCAGCTAATTCCCACATATGCTATAGTTAAATAAGTATATTTTTATAACATGATAATAATATTAGAACTGGTCTGCAGTCATCAAATTGAGTCATACTTCGGTGGCTAAGTAGTAAATGCTGGCTGGGTGGGTATCAATTACAGATTGAAACAGCAAGTGTTCATGCATTGTATCTCATTCATGTTAATGGCATTCTCTGAATGGCACACTATTTCTAACACACATTTTATTCAAAATGACTGTGTGTCTTATTTTTTTTTGTCAGTTTTTTTCTAAGATACAATGCTTTACATGATTGGTAGCCTGTTTGTCCCTTCCCCAAAATCTGTTTAATATCAATCAGTACAGTAATGTCTAACAAGAAACAATTTGGAAAATGTTGAACTAGACCATAGTAAAATATATACTGAAGTTTAAGAATGCTCCCTTCTTTCCGTACTGAAGTGGAGCCTGATTTTCCATGTTTTTCTTGTTTGATTTATTACCTCTTCTGCCCTTGCTCCTGCTGTGACATATACAATTTAGAATAGGATCTGAGGCTTGATGGCTGCTGTGAGATCTTACTTTCATACAAGAGGTTTTTTGTTTTTTTGTTTTTAATTTACTTTCTAGTTTCTGCTCAATAAAAAGGTTGGCAGGTATTACTGAAGTGACATCTTTATCATAGGCTTATAAATATTTTTTAAATAAGAGAGGCTTCTCCTGACTGCAAGGATAATATAGTTTCATTCTAAAAAGGATAATCAAAATAGTATGAACTTAATAGAGAAGAACGTTCATCTTTAACCAATGTCTGCATTTTAGTGAACATCCTATAAAATGTCAGACACATGCACATTGTTACACGTGTTGTATATGCAACTTTCTGAAAGAAAGGATTCACCTGCTTGTCACCCTCCCCCCAACACACTGTGTACATTGTTCTGTGTCAATAAATATAGAAGTACATCAGTTTAAATGACCATCTTAAGATATTTACACCATTAATAGTTTTTCACAAAGATCAGAAGTGCTGTGATGAGCATACTAATTTTTACATCTGTGTGTACTTGTCCAGTTACTTTACAGTGTATACGTAGAAGCTGAATTATTGTCTCAAAGAATATGAAGACTTAACATTGGGGTTTAGGAAAAAGGTCTTCTGTACTCTATATTGTTAATCTTTCTCATTTTTGCCTTTCTGAGTAATAATTTTTCACTTATTTTGCATTTCTTTTGATTAGTGAGATTTTTTCTTACATATTTATTGTTTATATTTTAATGAATTTTCTCTTATATGCTTTGCCCTTTTTATATTAGTGTTCATCTTTTTCATGGTTAAAGTCTTTATATAATAAAAATACTAGTTTTTTGTCATATGCCACACTTTTTCCACTCTGTCATTTGTCTTTAAAATCTTATTTAAGAGGAGTGTACATTAATGTTCTTGTGTGTGTGTGTAATACTAACTCTGTCATATGCTGCAGATTTTTTCCCCTAGTTTGTCATTTACTTTCAAATCTTGTTGAGGATGAGTGTTGGGGTGGGGGCGGGGAGAGAGCGTGGTGTTGGGGAGGGGTGTTCTTGCCATACCAAGGGTTTAGTATTCACATGATTAAATCAGTTATTTTCTTCATGCATCTGGATGTCATGTCATATTTAGGAAGGCCTTCTCACTCAGTATTAGAAATATATGAATCTACGTCATGTAAATAAAATCAGCTCCTCTCCCACTTGGATGCTCCTTCTAGAATTCTTCAAATAGATCAGTCAGGCACAACCCTGCCTCCTGTGCCCCCGAAAGTGCGGCACACACAGCATGGCCTACTTGGCACCCACCTCCGAGGTGGTTCTTCTCTGCATCCTTCCCTCACTTCTACTCCCCACATTCTGTCATTTAGCCTTTCTAGATCCTTTCCAGCTTTGTCCGTTTCTGTCTTTAATAATCCTCTCTTCTCCCATCAGAAAATAAAACCACATATAATAAGCTCTGCTTCCTTTATCTTACAAAGATGTTATTACTTACTGCAAATTCCTGTTTTGAAGACAAGCAAAGATCTAACTTCTGACTATTTAAACATATAAATTATATAGTTATTATAAATTCTGATCCATCTGAGCTTCTGCTTGCACCATAGCTAAACTCACAACCATGGGACTGGCAGTTGTTGACATTTGATATATGTGTTTACTTTTCTTCAGGTTATTTTACATTAGCAGACTGCAAACTTTTTCTTAAAAGACTGGAAAATATTTAGTTCAACCCCAAGGTGGGCCGTACAGCAGTACATAAGTGAATGGGCCTGGCTGTGTTCCAGGAAAACTTTATTTAATAAAAACATATAATGAAACAGGTCGTGGGTTGAGGCAGCAGTTTACCAACTGCTGCTTTGCTTAATCTTAGGTAGACTTGAGCCACAGTCCGAGGATGGTAGAAAGAAGACAGAAGGAACCAGGCCCAGAAGAAGAGACTTGTTAATTAGTTTACTCCTTTTTTTTTTTTCAACAGAAGTTGAGCAACTATTCTATGGCAGGAATTTCTCTGGGCTCTGGGGTTAAACCGGTGATTGAGCAGATGTGGTCCCTTCCTTGTGAAATTTACATTTCCTAGCTTGTGTACATCTTATATTCATTACCCCTAATATGAGTCAGAAATGTAATAAGGAGTGGTTTGGTTTTAATGCATTTTCCTGAAAGAAGATACATAGAAAACATTTTTAAAAGTACAACCTAAAAATTGCCTACTTAAAATAAAACACCCCTGTAATTCTCTTTAAATCATTGGTTCTCAACCTTGATCCTATGTCAGAATCACCTGGTGGGAAGAGTATTAAAACTTCTGTCATACCCTAGTTAAGTCAGAATCTTCGTGGGTTCAAGCTAGGCGTCTGTATTTTTCATTTCCCAGGAAATTTTATTGTGCCACCGGAGTTGAGAACAGTGGCTTTCAATGAAATGGGTTTCATGTGTAATAAAAATCTTAAATTCAAAATGGTAGAAAACCTATACTTTGTTACATTTTTTCTAGAGATGAGGCAGTATTTGTTGGTTTTTATGTTACATTTGTCAGTTAAAAAAAAAAAGTCTTATTTAAATTTTAAGTTTTAAATGAGCTTGATATTTTAATAATGCTGTTCAACTTTCTGCTCTTAAATTAGTATGTTGAAGGCTTTTACTTATACTTTGTTTTGTTTAATAATAATTGATTGCCACTTTTAGGATACTGCTGGTCAAGAAAGGTTCAGAACATTAACTCCCAGCTATTATAGAGGTGCACAGGGTGTTATATTAGGTAAGGTTTTACTTTAATATACCGTTTAAAAAATATTGTTTTATTACTGGGGAATTTCTAATTTTCCTTGTTTGTGAAGGTCAATAAGTTTTTGTTTCATTTTTCTTTAGGGCTACTTTTATGTGACTTGAAGTTATATTAACTTCATGTAATATTAATGAATATTTAAACTTTTAAAATTTTGTCTCAGCCCTTTGTCTAGCAATTAAAAAAATAAAGATCAGAAACATGTACTAAGGAGTGGTTTGGATTTATGCATTTTCCTGAAAGAAGATACATAGAAAACATTTTTTAAAGTACAACCTAAAAATCGCTTACCTAAAACAAAACACCCCTATAATTTATCTGGTTTAAAAGCACATGTTGCTGAGGACATAATTGAGGACCAGTCCTCCTGTCACTGGTCTGTCTTAGAGTATTACCAGAAACCAATCTTCAGTCAGCAGCTTACAAATATTTACTGCCAGATTATAAAAGGAGAGTATTGGTTGCTTAGCAGAATCTGTTTTATTAGTCTTGAAAAATAGCACAAAGCACTTAGTACTATTGATTTATAATCACACAGAACTTAAAAACCAAGTGTGGATTTTCAATATAATTTATTGAAAAGTGCTTGTTCTTAATATTCCTGAGAAACTGTTTAAAATGAATATTGATCAATTGTAGGGAGAAATCTCTTTTTATATATCGTGACTTGTGAGGCTTTGGTTTCATTTCTGTTAATTTGACAGTGACTCTCATAGTTTTGGTTCAGCATCTCCTAAGTTTAGAAAACACTTTAAATTAATAAGCTCTTTATTTAGTATAATGCAGAGTGATGTGAGATGAAAGTGAAAACAGAGGAAGACGATCAGGATTCCACCCACTAACTTTACATGTTTTTTCAAAATTTCAAATTCTGGTCCTTGTGAGAAATAAAATAACAGGGTCATAGATGTTGAAATTTATGTAAATTTTTTTGGTATTTTGCCACAGATTTGAATCTAAACACCTTTTGGTTTTCAGACAAACTTTTTTTATTGTTATAAATGGAGACAGCTGTTGTTTTGCTTAATTTTCAGTTATCACATAGGATATAATTTCATTTCTCTCACAACATATGTAAATAAAGTTGAAGTATGTATGTAAATGCATATATATTTTTTAAAAATACACTTGTTTTCTTCCAACTGGATCAGTAGGCACTGATTTTTAAGCATTGAAGGCTTAAAAAACAGACTTGTCTGTATAGTAATGTCAGTTCCTAGTACATATCAGAAGTGTAATGTCATTGTTTCTTACTTTTGATATTTATTTAATAAATGATTCTTTTTATTTCAGTTTATGATGTCACAAGAAGAGACACCTTTGTTAAACTGGATAATTGGTTAAATGAGTTGGAAACGTACTGCACGAGAAATGACATAGTAAACATGCTGGTTGGAAATAAAATTGATAAGGTGAGAAGTCAGACACTTGGCAGTTTGGCTCTATATTTTGGTAGCTTTTCTTAATCTTTGATTTACCTTTTAGGAAAATCGTGAAGTTGATAGAAATGAAGGCCTGAAGTTTGCACGGAAGCATTCCATGTTATTTATAGGTAGGTGTGTGAATCTTTGTCTTTTCATTATTAATGAAGAGTTTTTAAATGGAGTTTCTGTTACATTGTTCTCTTTATGAACCATAAAATGTGTGTATATAGCTTGTGCTATAAAACTAACCAACTGTAGAACCAGGTTCCTTATTTTTCTTTCTGTGAAAAAGAACAGGATCACATCATGTGAAGCCTGACAGAGCACAGTCACACCGTTCCTCTCCTTCAGTAAAGCCAGGAACCCAGCCCTGCAGTCATACCTGCTGGTTCATGTGCTGGCAGCAGTGGCACCACCTGAGAGCTTATTAGAAATGCTTCATTTCAGACCCTAGCCCAGTTTTTCTGAATTAGAATCTGCATTTGAGAAAGATGTTCATGTGATCTGTATGCACGTTAATGTGTGAGAAGCACGGTAGAGCAAGTGTTGGCAAATACAGCACGGGCCAGATGTGGCCCCACTGTTCGTATGGGAACACACCATGCCCGCTCATCTGCGTTGCTGTCTATGGCTGCCTTTGTGCTTCATGGCAGAGTTCAGTCATTACAGTAGAGGCAGTATGGCATCAAAGCCTGAAATATTTACTCTCTAGCCACTTACAGAAGACGTTTGTTGACCCCTTGTCTGGCATAGTGGGCTGCCTCTACCAGTTGGGAGCTTTTAAAAATTACAGCTCTCTGGGCCTTACTTATCACAGGTCTGAAACAGAGCCTCGAAGGCAGTTTATAAGAAACACACTAGTTGATTCTGATGTGAAGCCAGCCTTAGGAATTACTGTTTTAGCTATTCCACTGTATTAGAACCTAGTAGGAATCAGGAAATGGAAATGGGAGAACATCACATATAAAGAGAAGTGGGGTGGTATAAGTGGAAGGTATAGGGAATTTTAGAAGGGGATTGAGTAGTATCTCTACTGCTTACTTGCTAGGTGTCTTTCATTTTTATATGTTAGTTTGTTCAATTAATATTTATTGAACACTGAGGATACAACAACAAAATGGTCCAACTTCCTGTCCTCAGGGAGTTTACATTCCAGGCTGGGAAACAGACTTGTATAAGTAAGTAGTGCTATGCAGGAAATAAAACATAGTAAGGGGAGAGAGAATGACCAGGGTGGGAGGTAATAAGGAAAAGTTCTTTGAGAGAGTGCCATTTGAGCAAGAATTCGTGGTATGAAGATCGAGACGGAGAGCGTCTCAGGCTGAGAGAATAACAAGTATTTCCTGAGGTAGGAACCAGCTTAGTGTGTCTGAGCAACAGGAAGAAAGCTTGTGGGCTGGAGCATAGTGTGTGCTGGAGGAAAGGGTGGTGATGATGGGACAAGAGATCTTAAGAGGTCATGTTGGACCTCCTAGGATATGGTAAAGAAATGAATTTTATTCTAAGCAAGGTGGAAAGCAAGGGAGTAGTGCTGTGATTTGATATTCTTTTAAAGAGACTCATTTGTGTAGAAAATGGCCTGTGAGAAGCAGAAGCAAGAGGCTGGTTATTCTCTTACAGTGGCCTAGATGAGGGATGCTGGTGGCGCTGACTGTGGTGGCAGTCGTGGGTGGTGGGAAGTTGGCAGATCCAGGAGACACTTTGAGGGTAGAGGTGACAGCAGATAGGTTGGGTGTGGAGGGTAAGACAGCAATCAGGATAAGTTCAAGTCTCTGGCATGAGCAGCTAGGTGAATGGTGGTGCCGTAACTGAGATGTGGAGGTCTGAGATAAGAACAGGTTTAGGCAGAGGAATAGGGAATCACGATTTCTGCTTAGACATGAGACCTGTCTTTCAGACAACCAGTGGACATCGTGGTCATTGGCATTTAGGTGGCATTTAAAGTCATGGGATTGGAGCAATCACTACAAGAAAAACTGGATAGAAAAGGGCTGAAGATTGAACCCTGGGGCACTCCAACAGTCAGAAGTCAGCAGGAAGAGGAGGTGCCAGCAAGTAAGGCCGTGAACGATATGCCAGTGAGAGAGGAGTACCAGGAGTGTTCAGTGTCCTGCAAGTCACGTGAACAAAGTGTTTAAAGGAAGAAAGCGGTCAGCCGCATCAAATGCTGCAAGGTGTCAAATGAGAAAAGGACGTTGGATTTGACAAGGCAGAGGCTGTTGGTAGTCTTTAAAAGAATAGTTTCCATGGAGTGGTGGGAACAAAAGTCTAATCAGAGTAGTTTGAAGAAAATTTTGAGATAAAGTGGAAACAACTTATATGGACAACTCTTTGTGACAGTTTTGTTTTGAGAGAGTAGAGAAACCAGGTGGCTACTGGAGGAGGTGTGGGCTGGAGGGCAGGTTGGTTGGTTGGGCGGGTGGGTGTTGAATAAGATGGACAATAATTTTGGTGGGATTTTAAGCTGACTGGTATAATCCAGTAGAGAGGGCACATGATTTTTCAGTGAATGAGAAGGGGTGGGATCCCGGGAACTAGACAAAGGGGGGGCCTCGGATGGCAGCCGGGATGGTTCACCCGTTGTAACAGGAGTGAAGGCAAAGCCTAAGGATACAGATGTAGGTGGGCTGGTAACCCTGTTAGTGGGATGATCAGTAGTTCTTGCCAGGTTGTTTCTGTTTTTCTCAATATAGAGCTAGATCATGAGCTGAGGTAGAGGAGCTTTAAGATGACGGAATAAATAGTCATCTCAGACTGGAAAAAAAGGTAGTCACTGGGGAAATACAGGATTGGGGAGCAGTGCTAAGTGTCCACATGCATCTCATGAGCATAAATTTAAAATGGGACTAGTGTTCATGGTTGTATGTCATTTATGCAACCACCTATATAGCTGCTGGGTCACAGGCACAGAGCAACCAGATTGTTTAACTTAGAGCCTAGATTTCCTTATTCTAAAATGGGAATGATACCTGCTTCAGGGGCTAATTTTAAGAACTAAAAAAATTAAGGAAAGAACTTTGGCATAGTATTTGAGTAGGGCTTTAAAATTTACAACTCTATCACAAAATCTTGGGCTTATATACCGCTAGTCTTATGGATAGAATTTAAATAGCTCAACTTTGAGAGTTGCAGGAAATTCGCTAATCTTAAACCTGTGGGGAGAGATTTGGCTTTTTAGATATCATCAGCTGATATTTCTGCTGTAATAGTTTTCCAGAAAAACATAGAAATATGATCATATCTGACATTTTTCCTTGAATTTCAGAGGCAAGTGCAAAAACCTGTGATGGCGTACAGTGTGCTTTTGAGGAACTTGTTGAAAAGATCATTCAGACGCCTGGACTGTGGGAAAGTGAGAACCAGAATAAAGGAGTCAAACTGACACACAGGGAAGAAGGCCAAGGAGGAGGAGCCTGTGGTGGTTACTGTTCTGTGTTATAAACTCTGGGAAACTCCATCTCTTGCATATTTGATCAGATAATGTCATCTTTCTGTATATAAACTCTTTAACTGCTATTTTAGGGTCCTTGCAGTTTGCACATATTTGTTTTGTATCATGGCAGTAAATATTTGCGAGAAATCCCACTTATCAACTTTTCCAGGTAAAACATTATGGTAAGCATGCACAGTTTGCAATCTGCAGTTTTTTATGTAACATAAAATAGGTGTACCTTTATAAGTACATTTGATTTTATGATTTACATTCATCATGTGATTTTTTTAAAAATCCACTTATCTAGTGTATGTTGATACAAGGTCTATTTCTGGTCTCCTTTTCATTTAAATACTCATCAATTACTGAATTAATTGGTATGTAGAACTCCTAGGACCACTGGGAGATATACAGGTATCATCAAACCTGGCAAATTTCCCTTCAGAAATAACAAAGAGCATGATTCCATAACTTTTCTAGGATGTTTGCTGATGGATTCTCTTTTAGTACTAAGCAAAATTCTCTTTACAGGATGTAGTCCAGGCCAATTTATAATTAAACCTCTGTTTGTTCTGATGTTGTTCTGATGCTTCTAAAAGAGCATCGATATGTTAAAGAAGTTTGGTCTTACTTTTTAGTTCAAGAGTAGCTCAGTTGCTTAACTGCAGTTTTAATTCTGTGATATGTACATGGGATTCATGACCCTTTGTGCAGCATTTTTGGTTATGTGGTATTTGACAGGATGGCAATAAGGTTTCCCCCCATTTTGTTTTCAGAAGGACAGGAATAGTGTGTTTATGTGTTTATGTGTTTACTACTTGTGTAGTACTTAGTTTTAAAAACAACACCTTTTCCCATAAATGTTGGTGGTGTTTGTCCAAGTACTTCAATTGTAGCTTGTGTAATGTTAATGAATATCTGTATCTTATGACTTCCATAAATGGCTAGTTGATACTCAAAAACCTACTTCTGTGTTTTGAGGGTTGGGGGAAAACACACTAAATTATAATTTGAGAAAGGCATATTGCTTCCAGATTTTGATGTATGTGGGAAAATACTGTTGCAATGAAAATCTTGGTAATTTACTGTAACAAGTAGCCAATAGTTTATCAAAACCAACTTGTACAGACTAATAAATCTTTTCCACAGTACTCAGTTTCCTAACCTCTTGCTATTGTACACTGTATATTTTTTCACTCATATATTTAATTTACATTGATCTCTGCTATTTTAAGCCTCCAGATAAGTAATTTGTCCTTTCAGGCAGGTTACTCTAATACCCCTCAGTAAGATTAATAAGAAATATTAATTTCTGGGCAGTTTGTTCTCTGTATACAGTTGCAAATGATAAACATTTTTGTGGGTCACCTTTGCAATATGTGTGATAATGGGCTGAAATGTACATCTTCACATAAGAAAACCTTACATTCTACGTGGTTCACACTTGTTAGACTACATTACATTTGATTAAAGGTTTTCTGCATTATGTATGTTTTTACTAAATATGAAACATACTACTTTAATGTTGGAGAAAGATAGCTAACACATGTACTTAACGATTTGTTGTTACATTAAAACTGTAGATTTGTATATTTATGTAGTTTCTGTATTGACATTTCTGTTTATTGCTTTTTGCTCCTTGAACTATATATAATACTTTCTATGCATTGGATTGTCTTGATTTGGTCAGAATTTGGATACATATGAGTCACTTAACTTTTAACAACTAATTTTGTTTGATTTATATTGTAACCTTTTATAGTTTTTAAATAAATATAGCCTGCTTTCCCTAGATGCATTTGTGCAGGAAGTATTATACATTTCCCTGTTACTCTCATCAGCTGAGGAAGTCCTGAATACATTGTGATTCACATTGTCACTATTTTGTTGCAAGTTTCTTGTTTCATAGTGTAGGTTTTCTAAGTGATGTAGTAGTAATATCTAAAATTAGTCACTTAACAGGATTTTGTCATTTCTTCATTTCTCAGTCATTTGTAGTAGTTTTAAAGTGCCTCTTGCAGATGGAGAAAATCAGAACAATTAGAATATAGTGTTTTGAGTCTGGGAGTACTGAGATAGACCTAAACAAAAAAATAACTTCAATTTATATTAACAGTAATAGTTAACATTTATTGAAAGCTTACTGGGTGTCAGGTCCAGTTCTAAGTGCTGGATTATCTCATTAAACCTCACAGCGACCTTAAGAGATTGGTTGGTACTGCCATTATGCCCATTTTAAAGATGAGTATAATGAAACTTAGATAGGTTAAGTAACTTCCCAAAGATCACAGAGCTAGTCAGTGATGGAGCTGGATTCCAGTCAAGGCATTTTCACTCCTGAGTCCGTACGCTTAACCACCGCTCCCTTTGCTATGGCTAGTTTTTGTTTTAACATAGCAGGTTTATCATTCTTTTGTTATGTGTAATAGAAGCTTTTCAGGTTTTTTGGTTATAGAGTAAATCCCATTGATGAAAACCAACTGTGTAAATCATTTGACCTAGAAGTTAAGGTAGTAGAGTAGGTGGCCTCTTAGTTCTTTTACCTCCTCATAGTGGAGTGAAAATCTTTGACTTAGTAAAGGTACAAAATCAGGGGACTTAGGGCACCTTAATTTCCTATTTTTAATTGGATATGGGAAAAGTTATTAAATCTGGGAACAGCCTTTCGGCTCAAAATTGAAATCTAGGGGATGTTTTCATTTCAAGTACTCAGTTGCCATCTGCACATTCACACTTGGCTTTCTAACTGAATACAGTGGAATTGGACTTGATTTTGATTCATTGTAATTTGCATACTTGAAATATACATGATTACATGATTCTGTTTTAAGTGTGGGATAGCACAGACCTACCTTATATCTATAATGTCTTTAAATACAGTTTAATATATATTTTTTCTAACTGATTTTCAAGTGAACTGGGATAATCCTCTAGATCCAATAGCTTGTAGGTCTTTTCAGTATTCAAGCATTATGCTTCTGTATTTTGGGGTCCATTTCATCAGTCATACTTATGAAGTTTTTGCATCCTTCATTTATTTCCCTTGTTAGAGATAGGAATAAAAGCATTTAATTTAGAAGATATTATACTAGTTCTGACCCCAGCTATGCTGAGGGTAATCAACTATAGATTTCATCTTGGGTTTTGTCTGGAAATGTTGAAGGAAGAGAATAGAAAGAAATAAGCTGAGTCAACACTTGGAGCTAAGGAATATAGATTTACCCAGGAATCTCCATTTTTATTTTTTATTATCATTTTTAATGGGAACATCTATCAGGTTGGAGGAAAAGAAACATGCTCAACTTCTGTTACATTATGGGCTTTAAATTTTATTGTTTGTTGCTAGCTTTTTGTTTCATATTTAGGAATCAGTGACATTTCTGATAGTGGCATAAAGTTTGCTTCAGGGCCTCTTAGTTACAACTGTTTTGTCACAAATGTTTCCAGTAGTACTGTGAGCTTCTCTTCTCACAGGAGCTGCCCCCTCACCATCTCTCTCTCACACACAAGCAATGTTTCTTTTTTTCTTATTAACTTGATAAACAATAAACTATGTAATTTTATTTGTATTTCTTTGAGTACTAGTGTGGTTGGGCACTTTTAATATTTTATTGGATATTTGTATTATTTTCTTTTGTTCCTTGTTCATGTTATGTTGTGCTTGCCCATCCGGCATCCACCACCCACTTTTTCTTTGGGTAACTGCCCTCCATCATCACACATGCAGCTTGGATGGGATTGTCGCACCTTCAGCTCTGGAGCTGACGTGGTTATCTTTAACCAGTGCCACTTCCCCCCACTCCCCACAGTAAATGGTTCAGATGAGGCTACTTAGTTATAAAATGTTTGCTAAGGCTTCCTCAGGAACTGCGGAAGAAGACACTTTCTTGGAGATAATGTGGTGTGATAATTCTGAACTTGCTGCAGCCAGCTTTTCTATTTAAAGGAGCCAGCCTGAGGGCAGTACTAAGAAAATAAAAGTGTGTCCAAGTTGGACCCTTGATGCAATCTGGAGCCTCTGGATCAAACTGGACCTGAAGTTAGTTACACTTCTGGACTTTTCACTTATGTGAGCCAATAAATTCCCTTTTGGTTTAAGCCAGTTTGAGTTGGATTTTTTTTCTTGTAACCAGATGTATGCTCTGTGAGTGTATATGGTCTTTGTAGGGGCTCTTTGTACACTGAGTTCAGTATGTTGACGACTATCACTTGAAAAACCATTATTCTTAAGTAACTTAATATTTTAGTGAGGTTACTTTCATATATTTCTTTGTGGATATATACCTATATATAATTTTAAGGGCTCCTTATTTTATAGGGTGTCACGTTTTTTGGTTTAATTTCCTCTGTCATCCCAACATTCACTCTTCCCTTTTCCCACCTGACATAATCATTGTTACAGCCTGGCATGTGTACCCTTTCTGCCTTTCTCCATGCCTCTTTAATCGTATGCAAGTATGTATATATACATTATTTTACTCTTGTTATTTTACAAGAATGAGATTGTCTGTATATTCACCTCTGCATGTTGCTGTTCTTACCTAACAATAGACTGTGAAAATACCTCTAAGCCAACTTGGATGCATCTATTATCTATTTCAATGATTGTACAATATTAATATTCCATGGTATGGACTATCACAGTTTATTTAACCATTCCTCTAGGAATGGGCACTTACATTGTTTCCATTTTGGCCTTTGCAGATGGTGATGCAATAAGTATCCTTGTACACATATCGTTTTGTTTCTATGGGATAGATATTTAAGAGTTGGATCTATGGGCCAAAGAAAATGTATATATTTTCTAGTTTTGATAGATCTTATAAATTGCTTTCCAAAAATCTGTAACAGGGCTTCCCTGGTGGTGCAGTGGTTGAGAGTCTGCCTGCCGATGCAGGGGACACAGGTTCGTGCCCCGGTCCAGGAAGATCCTACATGTCACAGAGCAGCTGGGCCCGTGAGCCATGACCGCTGGGCCTGCACGTCCAGAGCCTGTGCTCCGCAACGGGAGAGGCCACAGCAGTGAGAGGCCCACGTACCTCAAAAAAAAAAAAAAAAAAATCTGTAACAATTTACATTTCTACTAGCAATATGTAAGGGTATTGCTTTTCCCCCTGCATTCCCCATCAGCAGTAGGAGGTGTTCACAAAATTTAATTTTTACCACTTTGATGTACATTAGTTTGCATTTTCTGCAGAACATTTTTTCATGTTTGTAGGCTATTTGGAGTTACTCTTTTTTGAAATGATTATTCATATCATTTGTCAGTTTTTTTCTGGTTTTATTATGTTATACGAGTTCTTTGTATAGTACAGATACTAACCCATATATATGTAAGTTTTAAGCATTTTTTTCTAACCCAATGTTTGTTTTTCAGTTTGTTTATGCTATGTTTTTTCTTACAATTTATTTTTTAATATTTTATACCTTTTGGGTTCCTCGGCTCTTAGACTGTACATGCAATCTCCTTAACCTCTTCTGAGACTTTTGTTTTACTTTTTTCTTTTTAAATCCTTAATAACTTAGAATTCACTTTTGCTTATGAGACAAAGTAGGGAGCCATCTTATTTTTCATATGGGTAGCCAGTTGTGTCAGTACTACACATTAAATAAACTTTTTTTTCCCCACTGAGCTGAAATACCAATTTTGCCCTAGATAAAATTCCCATAAATACTGGAATCTACTTTGGCCTTCTATTTTGGGCTCTCTTCACCTTGGAAGGTTATGGATTTCAGTGTAATTGGTTTTCTTTAATCCTGTGTGTTTCATTTATGCTTTAAAAACATTCTTAGAAGGGCTCTGTGGGTTCCATCATACTGTAGCAGAGGCCTGGCAAAACAAAGGTTTTGATGTTAGTGGCTCTATAGTATGTTCATGGCTGATAAGGAAGTCCTTTCTCACTCTTTTCAATTTGTTGTTTTTTTACATATGATTCTTTCACTTTATCCTTTGCCCATTTTTCCTTTTTGTGGTTCCTTTTTTTAATAGAGATCTTTTATAAAATGTGATATGGATACTAGTCTTTTGTCACTAATATATATTGCTGAAGTCTTGTCACAATTAGTGGTTTGTCTTTTGAATTTGTTTGAAATAGTGCATAATTAAAAATTTTAAACTAAGAATTTAATCATTTTAGTCCATTTGTAAAAACTAGAGTTCTAATTGGAATCACCTAATATTTCTACGTTAATTATGAGAAAACTGATAATGGTAAGACTTGACATTAGGAAATGAGATATCTTTCTGTCTATTCAGATTTTATACTGTTTTTATATTTATAGTTTTCTTTACATAGGTCCTGAACCTTCCTTTTTAAAACTATTCCTAAGAACTCGTGTGTGTGTGTGTGTGTATAGAGTTGGTCTTCTCATTTCAGAATCTATGAACTTGTTGCTAGTAAGGAAAAGCTGTTGACTTTTCTATCTATCCAGCTGACTAATCAGTTTGGTACTTTGGTTTAAAATAAGGTTTCGTGGGACATCCCTGGTGGTGCAGTGGTTAAGAATCCGCCTGCCAGTGCAGGGGACATGGGTTTGAGCCCTGGTTCGGGAGGATCCCACATGCCATGGAGCAACTAAGCCCGTGAGCCACAACTACTGAGCCTGCATTCTAGAGCCCACGAGCCACAACTACTGAAGCCCGTGTGCCTAGAGCCCATGCTCCACAACAAGAGAAGCCACTGCAATGAGAGAAGCCTGCACACCACAAGGAAGAGTAGCGCCCATTCACTGCAACTAGAGAAAGCCCAGGCACAGCAACGAAGACCCAACATAACCAAAAATTAATTAATTAATTAATTTAAAAAATCAATAAGGTTTCTTTGTTTTCTAGGTAAAATAGAAAAAATATAATTTGTAATTTTAATACATATATATTTATTTAGAGGAAATTACAGCCATCTGTTTTGTTTCTAATATCATTTTGAATCTTTTTTTGACAAAGTGCTTGGAGGGAGCCTCCCATTTCACAACTGCTGTTAGGGTCTGCGGCCTTCCAAAGAGGCAACTAACATGCAGCTAGCTCCTCGACCAGCCCTCCCAGCCTCTCCAAGGCCAGGGGTCTTCTTAGAATTCCACAGGCTGAGCTCTCCCTAGGATCCACCGCTTTCTGCTTTTTTCTTATGTAGTCATAGTGAGACTTGGCTATTGTTTCTGTCGGTGTGAGACTTGGCTATTGTTTCTGTCGGTGCTAACTTCATGTTTTCTAAGATTCATAAAACTGAGGATTCTATGTTTTTCTACATGCTGGAATACTTAATTTTAAAAATGGGTATTGCCTGTTTGTTGTAAGTTTCCTAGACTTGGTTCTCAGTTTCTTCAAATTGAAAACGGGATAATAACAGTCTCAATACTTTGTAGGGTTGTTCTGGGCATTAAATGAATTAGGGAGTACAAAGCTTGACAGAGTACACTTCAATAAGCTTAGCTATTATTAGCATATCATGATTATTGGTCTTCTTAGTTTTTCTATTCTTAAGTCAGTTTTTATAATTCACATAGAGAAAACAGTGGAGTTTTTTTTTCTTTTGAGATTTAAATTTTTTCTGGAACAAAATTGGGTATACTCATTTGAAAATTATTTTTCTAAGGTTATAGTTTCTCATTCCATACGTGTATATGTGAATTTTCCTTTTTTTCTTCTGCAAGCAGTTTGTCTCTTTGGTCTTTCCAACAGGCAAAAACTAGCATAGAAGAGTGAACTGGGAATAAATGATACAGTAATTTCTAAGAGAGCCAATAAGTGCAAATGAGGCACCTGTTGAGGATGCTGCCAGGTTCCCTGCATTGTGAAGACCTAGATGTTGACAGCCAACCCCACGTCAGGCTCTAAGGCATCCTGCGTGTCCCAGCCTCTGAAGTCTGCACCTGCCACCGTGCCAGGAAATAGGACAGGCTCCGGGCCATGAGGCAGTTGTCCTCTTGAGAGTCATGTACCTTTAGCCATATTTCCTTCACTAGGAATTTTAAGCTACTTAAATATTCCTGTGTGTCACACTCATACCACCTTTTTTCGGTTAAAAACACAAGCAACATCTAAGTTTTCTCTAAAACAACACTAATAAATCTTGCAGTGCTGGATAGAGAGCATAACCATGTACATTAATAAGCATGTCTGTTTACATGTATCTCTTGCACAGTTCACTTTTCATTAATAGAAATACGAATAAATCACTCTTTACAAAATGACTTCAGAATTATAATACCAGTAGAACTACCAAGCATGAACCTGCTAAGAAAATGTCAAAATTCACTTGCATTCTTTTTAACCTTACGGTGTTTACCTCACTATGGATGTACAGTCAAGTGTTCAAATTACTTGAATACATATTTTTCTATGTGGTCTTATTATCTATTTGATATAATTTCATTTGTTCCTGCGTATATTCAATTTTAGGGTTACTTTTTTCATCCCTTTTAATTTATTTAGTCTTGAATAATTAAAACATTTCACGTGGCTCAAAAGTCAATACCATATAAAAAGCTAAATCAGACAAGTCTTGTTCCCAAACCTATTGCCCCATTGTGATGTTGCCCTCCCCATATGTAGTCCTTATCAATAGGTCCTGGTTTATTCCTCCTATGTTTGTTTTTGCAAAAATTATGCAATATTCTTTTTTTCCATTTCTTACACAAAAGGTAGCATGCTGTAGACACTCTTGAATCTTGCTTTTTTACTTAACAGTGTAACCTGAAAAATCACTCTATGTATCCTCAGTTTGTAGCGTTCTTCCTTTCTTTTTTTTATGGTTGCAAGTCCTCCATTGTCCTGGGTTGCACAGTTTATTCAACCAGTTGCCTGTGAATGGGCAGTGAATAATCGTATGTGTTGTTTTGTATCTGTGGAGGATAAGTTCCTAAGGCAATTTAAAAAACCTTATTTTTTTATTTTTTTTGCGGTACACGGGCCTCTCACCGCTGTGGCCTCTCCCGCTGCGGAGCACAGGCTCCGGATGCGCAGGATCAACGGCCATGGCTCACGGGCCCAGCCGCTCCGCGGCATGTGGGATCTTCCCGGACCGAGGCACGAACCTGTGTGCCCTGCATTGGCAGGCGGACTCTCAACCACTGTGCCACCAGGAAAGCCCAAAAAAGTCTTTATTGAAGTATATTTTACATAAAATAAATTCACCCATTTTAGGACTGTAATTTGATGGGTTTTAGTAAATACATACACTTATGAAACCGCTATCACAAGATCTGGAACCTTCCTATTACCAGGACATCCAAAAGTTCCCTTGTGTACAATGTTTGGTCCCTTCTTCCTCCCATCTCCACTATGCCTGACACTGCCTGGGGCTTCCTCTGTGACCCCAGGCAGAATGGCTCTGGCCTCTATTGTATTCTCCACCTGCGAATTCTAGACCTACAGTTTCTCCTCTTTTATCCAATAGAGCCAGCCATCTTTTCTCCATTTTGCATAAATCTAGAATCATAATGTTCTTCACTGCCTTCACTAAGAAGACTTTTTTCTTCAATTTCTTTAATATACTTTTAACATGTTTTTGGGAGGACGTACAAACAAACTCACGTGCTTGGGTGTACCCTCCTAAGCTGGAGCCATCTTTTTATTAATTGAAATATAGTTACGGTACATTATTATATAAGTTACAGTTGTACAATATAGTAATTCACAATTTTTTTTTTTTTTTTTTGCGGTACGCAGGCCTCTCACTGTTGTGGCCTCTCCCATTGCGGAGCACAGGCTCCGGACGCGCAGGCCCAGCGGCCATGGCTCATGGGCCCAGCCACTCCATGGCATGTGGGATCCTCCCGGACCGGGGCACGAACCCGTGTCCCCCGCACCGGCAGGTGGACTCTCAACCACTGCGCCACCAGGGAAGCCCAGTAAGTCACAATTTTTAAAGGTTATACTCCATATATAATTATTATAAAATATTGGCTATATTCCCCATATTGTATAGTATATCCTCATAGCTTATTTTATACCTAATAGTATGTACCTTGTAATCCCCTACCCTTATACTGCCCCCCCCCACTTTTCTCTCTCCACTGGTAACCACTAGTTTGTTCTGTATATCTGTGAGTCTGCTGCTTTTTTGTTATATTCACTAGTTGTATTATTTAGATTCCACATATAAATGAACAGCCATTGTTAACTAGCGAGGTCAACAAGAAATTGTTGATGGGGGGAAAATGTAGAACCAAAGGATGGGTGTTCCCAATAGGGTCAAATATTTTAGAATGGATATATCAAGGCAAGTGAGCTAGAAAGACAGGCAATAGTGGAGAGATGCTTGATAATGAGATTCTGGGAGTAGATCACAGTTACAAACGTGTGTGTGCCTGATGTGGGGTGAAGAGGCCAAAGTACTAGATGGGTCATGGATGTTCCTTCAATCAATAGATACACAGTTGAATTAGTTCTAGATTCTATTCTGTTCCACAAATGTAGTCCTCTGCCAGATCATAATGATTTGATTTGCAATATATTTATAAATCGTTTTCCCCCTTGCAATTTTTTTTAACATCTTATCTCGGCAATCATTTTATCCAGTTACAAAATAAAGTTCTTTGGAATTCTGACAGAAGCCTCATTATATTTATATATTAACTTACAAGCTGACATTTTAAAAAGTCTTCCCATCAAGAAACATGGCATATCTTTCCATTTACTGAGTTCTTGCTTTTTGTCTTTCAATAAAATTTTAGAATCTCCTTCATATACACCCCCTAGCTATATTTGTTAATATATTCCTAGGCATTTTACTGTTACTATAGTGTATCATGGGTTTTTTTCTTATTTCTTTTTCTCTGTAATAAAGAAAAATTAGTTTATATGTTTCTTATAAACATCATCTTAATGAATTTATGAATACTAATCTATTTAGTGTTTCTTATTATCTAGGTTCATAATAATATGTGTGAGTAAAGATAATTTTATCTGATCCTGATTTTATGGCAATAGTTTCAGTATTTTGCCTTTTAATGTACTATTTGCTTTTTTCATTTCAATAAATAGCCTAATTAGTATATTGGTTTACATTCATACTTTTAATATTTGAATTCAGTCTTATTAGGAATGGCAGTTGAATTTTTTCAAAATTTTTTTTGCCACCTATTGATACAAGCAAATGGTTTCATTGTTTTAATGTAGGAATCATGTTGAAGATTTCTTGTTGAAAAACCATCCTTACATACTAGGAATATATCTTACTCGTCTGAATTGTATTTTTTTAAAATATTCTACTGGATTCAACTTACTCATATGTTTGTAACTCTTGCATCTATAAGCTATCTGAAGACATCAAAGGAATCTTGTAAATTGATCTGTCCTCAGCACCAAGAAAAGGGCAGCTCATGCATACAATTGTGTTTCCCCCCTCCACCCTGTAGACTTCTGGCATCTTTTATAGGAGTGAATTCAGTGAGCACAAGCTGTGTGGCCATCCAGGGAGGCCCTAGCTAGAAAAGTGGCCTATAGTAGATGAGTTTACCATAAATTTTCAAATTTATTGCCATATATAAATAGACGAATATATAAGGTCTCCTAATTTCTTCTGTAGTTGGGGTTTTACCTTGTTTCTTATCCCCTATGTATTTTCATTTTCTCTCTTGTATGGTCAGACTTGTTGGGGTTTAATGTGTTTTATTTTTATTTTCAAAGAACAAGATTTTATTTTATCAATATTTTAAATTCTACTTAATAATTTTATCCTTTATTTAAAAAAATTTTTTTTTATTTTGGCATAATTATAGATTTGCAAGAAGTTGCAAAGATAGTACAGAGTGGTCCCATGCACCCTTCACCCAGTTTCCCCCAGTGGTTACATCCTACATGACTATAATATAATATCAAAACCAGGTGATTGATGTTGGTCCAATAGGTGTGTGTATTTCTACATTTTATCACATATGTAGATTAGTGTAACCTCCACCTTATTTATGATACAGAACAGTTCCATCACACAAAGCTCTCTCCTGTTCTATCCTCTTATAGTCATGCCTCCCCTTTCCCCCATCATCCCTAGCCCCCAGCAACCAGTGTGTTCTCCACTATATAATTTTGTCATTTCGAGAATGCTCCTGGGTTCGCCAAGAAGTTCGTTTGGTTTTCCGTATGATGGTTCTAGTAGTACTTGGCTGTCTTTAACTTCAATTCAAAACAATTTTGTTAGATTGTATTGTGACAGCTGTCATATCAGTGTGCATTAAAAAATATCAAAATTGGTGAATTTTTGTGTAGCAATTTTAATATAGAAGATGCAAGAAAACAACATTTTTGGCATATCACACTTTAGTGTTTCAAGAAAGGTAAAAAACCAACTGAAACACACAAAAAAAGATTTGTGCAATGTATGAAGAAGGTGTTGTGACTGATCAAACGTGTCAAAAGTGGTTTGCGAAATTTCACACTGGAGATTTCTCACTGGAGGATGTTCCATGGTGGGGTAGACCAGTTGAAGTTGGCAGCGATCAAATCGAGATGTTAATTGAGAACAATCAATGTTATACCACACAGGAGAGAGCCGACATACTCAAAATATCCAAATCAAGCACTGAAAATCATTTGCACCAGCTTGGTTATGTTAATCACTTTGATGTTTGGATTCCACATAAATTAAGCAAAAAAAACCTTCTTGATCATATTTCCCCATGGAATTCTGTACTTAAATGTAACAAAAATGTTCCATTTTTAAAACAAATTATGACAGGTGATGAAAAGTGGTTACTGTACAAAAATGTGGAATGGAAGAGATCGTAGGGCAAGTGAAATGAACCACCACCAACCCCACCAAAGGCCGGTCTTCATCCAAAGAAGGTGATGCTGTGTATATGGTGGGATTGGAGGGGAGTCCTCTATTATGAGCTCCTTCCAGAAAACCAAACAATTCATTCCAACAAGTACTGCTCCCAATTAGACCAACTGAAAGTGGCACTCGATGGAAAGTGTCCAGAATTAGTCAACAGAGAATGCATAATCTTTCATCAGGATAACATAAGACCACGTGTTTCTTTGACGACCAGGCAAAAACTGCTACAGCTTAGCTGGGAAGTTCTGATTCATCTGCCGTATTCACCAGACATTGCACCTTTGGGTTTCCATTTATTCTTTACAAAATTCTTTACAAAGTTCTCTTAATGGAAAATCTTTCAATTCCCTGGAAGACTGTAAAAGGCACCTGGAAGAGTTCTTTGCTCAAAAAGATAAAAAGTTTTGGGAAGATGAAATTATCAAGTTGCCTGAGAAATGGCAGAAGGTAGTGGAACAAAAGGGTGAATACGTTGGTCAATAAAGTTCTTGGTGAAAATGAAAAATGTGTCTTTTATTTTTACTTTAAAACTGAAGGAACTTTTTGGCCAATCCAATATATAACTAGAATCATTTAGTATGTGACCTTTTAAGATTAGCTTTTTCTCACTCAGCACAATGCCCTTCAGATGCATCCAGTTGTTGCATGTATCAACAGTTCTTTTATTTTTATTGCTAAGTAGTAATTAATAATATGGCTGTACACGGTTCATTTACTCATTCACCTATTATAGGGCATTTTAATTGTCCAATTCGGGGCTATTACAAATAAAGCTGCTATGAAAAATTTGTGTGATGCCCAGAAGGGCTGGGCATCATCAAGGATGATGACCCAGACCCCCAAGGAGTGTGGGGGGCTGGATCATCATCCTTGATTCTTAATTCTCTGGCTTTCTTTTGATTTATTATAATTTTATAAAGTGTTCTTTAGTTGCATACTTATTTATTGTCAGTCTTTTTTAGTAATAGAAACATTTAAATATTCTCTACTGTATATAGTTTAGCTATGTTCCAGATATTTTGATATTAAGTATTCTTTTATTTGTAATGTATTTTAATTATATGTTTGAGTAGGAAACTATTCAGAGTGTCTTAATTTCATATTGTAAGGACTTTGTTTTTTTCTCTTTAGGTTAGTTTTTCTTCTTGTAAACTTCTAGTTTACAATTCAGTTATGGTTAGAGAATGTGGAACATAAAATCTCTGTACTTTTGGGGATTCTTTAAGGTTTTCTTGGCGGCCGAGAATTTTATTTTTTATTACTGTTTGGTTTGTTCATATTTTATCATTACTTATTTTAGATTTGCAGTTGTATAGCCTAGGGCAACCAAGGGCAAGAGCAGTTTACCTGGCATACTGTTGCAGTGTGTGGGGTTGCTGAGTTCAGAGCATTTAAATTTCCCAACTAGAGGAGAGCTGTGATATGAATGAAAAGGACTAGTACGCAAGTTGAGGAAGATGGCACCAAGAAGAGAGATAATTACAGAAAGAAAAAAAATGCTATTATTTACCATCTCCTAGGTGCCAGTTCCTGTGCTTGGCTTTCACTCATTAATCATTATTAAACTTCAAATGCATTCACCACACTGTACTGCATGGAATACACTATGTAAAGACACATGTGTTAAAGATGTCTCTAAGAGTGGTAGAAAAAAATTATTAAATTGTCACAACAATCCAGTGAGAAAGTGTGACAGTTTTTATTTTACAGAGAAGGAAATAGAAACTCAGAAAAATTAAGTAACTTTTCCAAGGTCACATAGCTAATAAATAATAGAGTTGGAATTTTGATTCATTTTTTAAAATGCATGGATATTAGAAATTTAAAACACATAATTTATAGAGAACAAAGTTTTATACAGATATATCTACTAAGTAAAATATGGGGCTTCCCTGGTGGTGCAGTGGTTGAGAGTCTGCCTGCCGATGCAGGGGACACGGGTTCGTGCCCCGGTCCGGGAAGATCCCACATGCCGCGGAGTGGCTGGGCCCGTGAACCATGGCTGCTGAGCCTGCGCGTCCGGAGCCTGCGCTCCGCAACGGGAGAGGCCACAACAGTGAGAGGCCCGCGTACTGCAAAAAAAAAAAAAAAAAAGTATCTTTCACATCTGCTATAGCATTGTTATTTTGTGTATTTGAGCTGTCAAATTCTGAAAGAGTTAAAGGATGTTATAATGATAGATGATTTTATCAAGTTCCTGTAGAGCTACATGTTTTAGCTTTATGTTATTTAGTCCATAAGGAAACAGAATGTACATATTCTTGGTGCTTGTATCTTTTATCATTACATAAACGCCCCCTTTGTCTTGTTTAATTCATTTGGACCTTGAATTTTGCTTAATCTGATAATATTGCAACCATGTACTCTTTTGTTTTTATTTCATTAATTTTTTCATGTTTATAAGGGAATATGGGTAATGTATATATGTTATAAAGAATAATATGACGAACACCCATTGAAGTCCTGCTGTGTGTGTGTGTATAAAATTTATTTTTGGAGATTTCTTCAATTTCTATACTTGGGAGATAAAATCAAAAATAGACTTTTTCCTTTAGATTTTCTCTTCCAACTTCAGAAAAATTTGAAGAATGTGCACAATACAGGAATTCAGATTTGTTTTAAAACGATGTTAATGTCTAAGTGCAAGCTCAAAAGAGTACAGCACTGGAGTGGGGTCAAAAGTAGGTGAACAAAGTTAGAAAAGCCTTACTTTTTACACAAGTTTGATGGAGAAGAGTTCCTTATTGAAGCATTCAAAGAGGATATGGAAATACCAAAATTCACTTAGTTTCTAAGTGATTAAGATGCAGCTATTGGAAATCCCATTTCAAGCTCCAGTGATAAATATCATTTGTATAAATTACATGTTCGATTCGTCAATTAACTAGATGGGAGGAATCCTTTCACAATGTATATTTATATCAAATCATCATGACATACATTTTAACTGTCTTACAATATGTAATATATTTCCAGTAAAACTGGATAAAAAGAGCTTTTCTTTTTTTCAAGAATGAGTCTTATAAAGGATACATATTAGGTTAGTATTTGAAAATAGAGACTGAAGTAAATTCAGTATTCTAAAACTTTATCCTCTTTGAATTTAAATTTAAAAGAAAACCAATCTTATTTTGTAGATGGATGGAGAAATTTCTATCCACATGGAATCAAATGTTTTGAAAAACTTAGAAATGCAACCAAGGTACAAGTGCTAGTGGAAAAAATGATGGTTGTCATTGTGTAAACTAGTGTTAATTTTCTAATTCACATAGAAGTATTTCAAATTGCCTACAACCTAGAACAAGACAGACAAGTTCCCTACTTTCCTGGAATTTATATTCTATTATAGTAGAACAAGACAGACAATTTAAAAACTAGATTTTGAGGTCATTTTTTCCCTTGATCAAAATGCACACTATAGCATATTATCCTCCCCTGCAGAAAAAGGCATGTTGCTTTGCTCTGCTACTAAGATATGAAAGTTCCTTGGAAGTGAATTTATTATTGTACTTTAGGTCTTGAGCTTGCCCATTTCTATGGCTAGGATCGCATGGCTTGAGATAAGACCTGAAATTGGGAAGGCAACAATACGAAAGATAAGAAGGAAAGATTTTTGATTTTTCGATCAGGATGTTGCAGGGAAGGTAGACATGGGGCAAGAAGACAACCTTCAACTGTGCTACTCTCTAAACTTTGAAATTTCACTGTTAGATTTTTAAAGTGTGTGTTCAGGGCAGAATTGTAACCTGTCACATCAGACTGTTTCTCTCCACAGTCATGTGTGGGGCAAAGAGTTTGACATCTAAATCCAAGTAAAAACTTAAAGTGAAATTCTATATTTTATTGCTTTCATATGCCTGTGCTATATAATACCAGGGTCATCAAAAATTAAATTAATTATTTTTAAAGGAAAATTATGTATCAAGAAGAGTGGGCATTTTCTATAGAAAATGTTTGTGCCTTTTTTCTTTTTAATAGTCCAATAAAAGAGAAGAAGACAGGATGTAAATGTGAGATTGCAGAATCAATGCTTCTAAATGAGATCTTTCAGTTCTCCATGAGGGGGCAGCAGCTCTTCAGTTATCTGAGAATTTCTGCAGTGAAGGTCACCGTCAAAGCCTTGACACTGTCCAATTTTTTGAGAATTTTTACAGCCTGTGGGTTTTTTTTTTTTTTTTTGGTTGCTGTTGTTTGTTTTTTGTTTGTTTTTGTTTTTTTGCCCTCTTCCTCCTTTCTCTCTCTTTCTGTCTGTCACTGTCTCTTTTTTTGTTTCTTTTCATTTTTGGCAAAGTTCAGCCACAGATCACATTTTTATTACATCTGAGCCTTTCTGTTCTGAAATGGCCTATTTATACTGAAGTCAACAGACAGACTTCACAACAGTGCTCAGGACCAAATTACAGTTCAGCACCCACAAGGGTTGATTTCGCCGGAGGCGGAGAAAATGGAAGCATAGTTGGTCTCACAGTTTGGAAGAGGACTGCTTCCTTCTGTGGTATGCCTTCATCATTTTAAAGAGAAGTTTGGAGGATTGAATAGAGGCATTACAGATAAAATGAGGATGCCACAAATAGTTTGTGAAGCTGAGTTAATTTAAGGCTTTAAAATGATTTACTTTTATGTTTTTGATTTAAAATCAGTTTAGAGCTTAAAGATGAGATTATATTAGGCTTCTTTTTGTGAGAAGAGAGAACTGTTTTCTGGAAACACTCAGTTAAAATAAAGGATTTAAAATTGCACTTCATTTTCCACCAAACTTTTAAAACTAAATTGTTCGATGATTTTGACTCCAGTATATTGAATACATTTAATTCTCACAGGCTATTTTTCTCCAAATGTTTCAAATTATAAGACAATTCTGTCATTGTATTCTTCATCAGAGTCTGGCACTACCTCTCTTTCTCTGCTTACTTTGTTTAAATGGCACTGTTTCTGGACTGAGTAATAGCAGACATGCTTGATATAAATATATGTTTATAATGTTAGTCGTTTTTAGAAGGTTCAGAAGTCTTCAGCTAATGTTCTTGATCACACTTGCTACTTTTAAGATGCTGGTTTTATTGATAATATGTCTACATTTTTATTGGTAATGTTTCTACTTAATTTTTGCTTCTGTATTGATTAATTCTTCCCTCTACTTAAAGAATATCGACTTTATTTTTTATAGCAGTTTTAGGTTCACAGCAAAACTGAGCAAAAAGCAGAGTTCCCATATATCCCCTGCCCTACATATGCACAGCTCCCCCCAGCTACCAGCATCCCACACTAGCTGTTTTTCCAGCTATTTTTGTTATTAATTTGTAGTTTAATTCCAATGTCATCTGAAAGCATGTATGATTTCTATTCTTTCAAATATGTTATGGTGTGTTTTATAGCCTAGAAAGTGTTCCATCTTAGTGGAAGTTCCACGTGAGCTTGAGAAGAACGTGTGTTCTGCTGTTGGATAAATTTGTCTATAGATGCCAGTTACATCCAGTTGATGGATGGTGCTGTTGAGTTCAACTATGCCTTATTGATTTTCTGCCCACTGGATATGTCTATTTATGATACAGGGATGTTGAAATCTCTCACCATATTACTGGATTCATCTATTTCTCCTTGCAGATCAGTTTTTGCCTTATGCATTTTGATGCTGTGTTGTTAGATGTGAACACATTAAGGATTATTATATCATCTTAGAGAATTGACCCCTTTATCTAATGACCCTATTTATCCTTGAGAAACTCCTTGCTGTGCAGTTTGCTCTGTCTGAAATTAATATAGCTACTCCTGCTTTCTTCTGATTAGTGTTAGCGTCGTATATCTCTCTCCATCCCTTTACTTTTAATCTATATGTGTCATTGTATTTAAAGAGGGTTATTTGTTGTCAACATATAGTTTGGTCTTGTTTTTGATCCACTGGTAATCTGTGTAATCTAAACGTCAATTGGTACATTTAGGCCATTGACATTCAAAGTGATTATTGATGTAGTTTGATTAATATCTACTATATTTGTTAGTTTTCTGTTTGTTGCCCTCGTTTTTTGTTCTTATTTTTGTCTCACACTCTTTTACTGCCTTTTGTGGGTTTAATCAAGCATTTTATATGATTCCATTTTCCCTCCTTTCTTAGCACAGCAATTATACTTCTTTTAAACGTTTTCTAGTGGTTGCAATATGCATTTACAACTAATCCAAGTCCACTTTTGAATACCCTTATACTGCTTCATGGGTAATACAAGTGCCTTATAAAACCAAAATATTCCTAATTCTTTCCTCTCATCCCTTTTATCACTGCTGTGATTCACTTCACTTATACATAAGCATACGTAAACATACGCAAAAATACATTGTTGCCATTATTATTTTGAACAAACTGTTATCTGTTAGAATAAGAGTAAGAAAAATAAAAGCTTTTATTTAACCTTCACTTACTCATTCTCCAATGCTCTTCCTTTATGAAAATCTGAGTTTTTGACCTATATCATTTTCCTTCTCTCTAAAGAACTTCTTTTAACATTTCTTGCAGGTCTACTGGCAATAAATTCCCTCAATTTTTGTTTGTCTGAGAAAGTCTTTCTCCCTCACTTTTGAAGGATAATTTTGCAGGATACAGAATTCTGGGTTGTTGGCTTCTTTTTTCTCTCAGCATTCTAAATATTTCACTCCACTCTCTTCTTGCCTGCATGGTTTCTGAGGAAAAATTTGATATAATTCATATCTTTGTTCCTTTATAGGTAAGATTTTTGCCTGAAGGCTTCTTTCACTATTTTTTCTTTATTTTTGATTTTCTGCCCTTTGAAAATTATATGCCTAAGTGTAGGGTTTTGGGTGTTTGTTTGGTTTTTGTTTTTGCACTTATTCTGCTTGGTGTTCCCAGCTTCCTAGTCTGTTGTTCAGTGTCTGACTTTAATTTGGGAAAAATTCTCAGTCACTATTGTTTCAAATATTTTGTGTGTACTTTTTCTCTCTTCTTCTAATATTTCTGTTATGTGTATGTTATACCTTTTGTATTTGTTCCACAGTGTTTGGATGTTCTGTTCCATTTTTTTTTCATTCTTTTTTCTCTTTGCTTTTGGAAGTTTCTATTGACATACCCTCAAGCTCAGTGATTCTTCTCTCAGACATATCCAGTCTACTAATTAACACATCAAAGACATTATTAACTTCTGTTACATTGTTTTTGATCTCTACCTTTTTTGTTGTTTTAATTTTTATTTAATTATAAAGGAAGTTGAGCATCTTTTTTCTAATTTTTTTTATTGTGGCAAAATACACATAACATAAAATTTACCATCTTAATCATTGTAAAGTGTACAGCTTAGTGATATTATATATATATTCATAATGTTGTGCGACTATCACCACTGTCCATCTCCATAACTCTTTTCATCTTGTAAAACTGAAATTCTACACCCAGTAAATAGTAACTCCCCATTTATTTCCCCCCAGTTCCTGGCAACCATCATTTTAACTTCTGTCTCTAAGATTTTGACTATCTTAAGTATTTCATGTAAGTGGAATCATACCATATTTGTCTCTTTGTGACTAGATATTTCACTTAGCATAATGTCCTTGAGGTTCATCCATACTGAAGAATATTGCAGAATTTCCTTCCTTTTAAGGCTGAATAATATTCCATTGTATGGTTATACCATTATACTTATTCATTCATTGATGGACGCTTGTGTTGCTTCCAAGTTTTAGTTGTTGTGAATAATGCTGCTATTGACATGGGTGTACAAATATCTCTTCAAGACCATGCTTTCAACTATTTTGGGTATATGCCAAGAACTGAAATTGCTGAAAATGTGGCAACATTATATTAAATTATTTTGAGGAATTGCCATGTTGTTTTCCACAGTAGCTGTACCACTTTACATTCCCACTAGCAATGCACAAGTGTTCCAGTTTCCCCTTGCCTATTTTTGAACGAGGTTGTTTGTTTTTGTGTTGTTAAATTTTATGTTGTTGTACTCTATATTTTGGGTATTAATACCTTATCAGATATATGATTTGCAAATACTTTCTCCCTTTCCGTAGGGTACCTTTTTACTGTCGATACTGTCTTTTGATGTACAAATTTTTTTATTTTTCATGAAATCCAATTAAAAATTTTTATTCTGTTTTCCGTGCCTTTGATGTCATATCCAAGAAATCATTGCCAAATCCAATTTGTGAAGATTTTGCCCTATGCTTTTTTCTAAGAGTTTTAGGTCTTATAGTATTAGGTCTTACATTTATGCCTTTGCTCCATTTTGAGTTTATTTTTGTGTATGATGTTAGGTAAGGATTCATCTTCATTCTTTTGTATGTGGATATCCAGTTTTCCCAGCACCATTTATTGATAACACTATCCTTTCCCCATTGAATGGTCTTGGCAGCCATGCCAAAAATAATTTGATCATATATACAAGGGTTTATTTCTGTGCTGTCTATTCTATTCCATTGGTCTGTATGTCTGTCTTTGTGCCAGTACCACACTGTTTTGATTACTGTAACTTTGTAGTAAGTTTTGAAATCAGGAATTGTGAGTTCCAAAGCTTTGTTCTTCTTATAAAAAGTTGTTTTGGCTATGTAAGTTCACTTGAGATTCCATAGAAATTTTAGAATAAGTTTTTCTATTTCTGCAAATAATGATGTTGGGATTTTGATAAGGATTGCATTGAATCTATAGATTGCATTGAGTAGTATTGACACCTTAACAATATTAAGTTTTCCAATCAATATATATGGAATGTGTTTCCATTTATTTATATCTCATTTAATATTTTTCAGCAACGTTTTGTAGCTTTCATTGTACAAGTCTTTTATCTTCTTGGTTAACTTAATTTCTAAGTATTTTATTCTTTTTGATGCTGTTGTAAATGGAATTGTTTTTATAATTTCTTTTTCAGATTGTTCATGCTAGTGTATAGAAATGCAACTGTTTTTTGTGTGTTGATTTTATATCCTGTTGCTTGCTGAATTCATTGATTAGTTCTAATAGCATGTGTGTGTGTGTGTGTGTGTGTGTGTGTGTGTAATCTTTAGGGTTTTCTACATAGAAGATCATATCATAAGTGAACAGAGATAATTTTACTTCTTTTCCAATTTGGATATCTTTTATTTATTTATTTTTGCCTAATTTCTCTGGCTAGAGCTTACAACTATGTAGAATAGAAATGGTGAAAATGGGCATTCTTGCCTTGCTCCTGATTTTAGAGGAAAAGCTTTCATTGAGTGTGATGTTCACTCTGAGTTTTTCACATATGGCTTTTGTTATGTTGAGATAATTTCCTTCTATTCCTACTTTGTTGAGTGTTGTGTTTGTTTTAATCATGAAAGGGTGTTGAATTTTGTCAAATACCTTTTCTGCATCAATTGAGATAATCATGTTCATTTTGTCCTTCATTCTGTAAATGTGCTGTATTATATTGATCAAATTTTGTATGTCGAGCCACCCTTATATTCCTCTCTGTCTCTCCCTATTCCACAGAAGGCACTTCTCTTATTTGTATCTTTTAAACAAAATATGTTTTCTGCTTGATTATGTTTTGGCTGACATTAATAGTGCCAAAGTGCTAGCATTTACTTGGTTTATCTGTTTCTACCCCATTATTTTCCATTTTTGTGTCATTTTTATTTATGTGTATATTCTGTAAACAGTGTAGAGATAAATTTCCTTTGTTTTTGTTTTTAGGTCAGTCTAAGAATCTCTGTCTCCTGCACCCCCTCCCCCACACACACTGGATTTAACCCATTTATTTTTACTGCATTAATTGAAATATCTAGTATTATACTTCTTACCTTTGTGTATGTTTCCCATTTATTTTACTTTTATTTTCAACTATTAAGTATTCTTGTTTCTTTTCCTGTTTCCTTTCCTCCTTCTCCCCCATCCCTTTATCCCTTCTCTCCCTCCTTTTTCAATATTTTTGTGGTTTGAAAGTAATACATCTTATTATTATTCTCCAAATTGGTAACTTTGTGTTTTTCTATCAACATTGACAATCCATCTTTTTTACCTGCCTCTCTCAGAAGCTGAACAGTCAGTGGTTTGGCACTTTCAGTCCCTCTTTTTGTCTACCCATTGCATTGACTTTCTGAAAAGCATGTGGCATCAGTATTTGCAGATTTCTATTATTTTAAAACCATGATTCCTCTACTTTTAGAGTAATGGTTTCTTAAGCCATATTATGCTTCAAAGCCATATAGAAGTAAAATGTCATGATCTTACTGGTTTCATTACTTTCCATTATTTCTTGAATTCCATGATGGCTTTTTTCCAACTTTGTTGTTGTTGTTTTTTTTAAGATTATTTATTATTTATTTATTTTTGGCTGTGTCAGGTCTTAGTTGCGACATGCAGGATCTTTGCTGTGGCGAGCAGTCTCCAGGGCGTGTAGGCTCTGTAGTTTTTCAGCACACAGCCTCTCTAGTAGAGATGTGCGAGCTCAGTAGTTGTGGTGCGTGGGCTAAGTTGCCCCACGGCATGTGGGATCTTAGTTCCCTGACCAGGAATCGAACCCACGTCCCTTGCATTGTAAGGAGGATTCTTTTCCACTGGACCACCAAGGAAGTCCCTGCTGCTGTTATTTAGTGAAGTACATCATCTAGTAATTCCTTAGGAATGGGTTCCATGAGAAGTAAACTTTCTACAGAATCTTTGTAATTTGAAAATATTTTTTGTGCCTTCAACATTATATGATGGTTTGGTTCTGTATTTGAATCCTAAGTTTAAAATTATTTTGCTATGGAGATAATATATTCCTCTATGGATAGCTTGCAGATGTGGAGTCATATGCTAGTCTACTTAAAGTATTTGTAGGTAGCCTGTTTTGCACTTTGCTCTTCTTCTCTCTCTCCCTCCCTTCTTTCCTTCCTTCCTTCCTCCCTTCCTTCCCTCTCTCCATTTCTTCCTTCTTTCATTCCTCCTTACCTCCCTCCCTCTCCCCCTTTCTTCCTTCCTTTACTTCTTCTTTAGCACCTCATTAGCTCTATCCTTATCAAAAATCTCAGTTAGTTGTATCTGGCATGACTTTCCCCCACAAGTCCTGTTAGACTTTCCGTGGACTCTTGTATCTGTTTTCCTTGCCTGTTTTTCTCACAATTCATTACTCTTTATTTTGCACTCTATTCCAGAAGAATACTTCAGCTTGCATTTCCAGGTTGCGAACTTAATCTTATTTCCATTATGTAATTCAACTCATGTCCTGAGATTTGTCAGGTTGGGGATTTATAATTGTTTCTATTTTCCAACTACTCTGATCACTTTTTTAATACCTTTTTTTTCTTTCCTATTGTGATAACCTCTCATCTCTCTGAGGATACTTATGATTATTTTCCTCTGGTCTCCTCTGAAAATTATGTTTCCTCAAGTGTCAGTTCTGTTTCATATTTTCTCAGGTATATGTGGTTCTTAGAAATATGCTTATATTTATGAGGAGAGATTTTTGTTTCAGTGCTTCAGCTAGTTGAGAAATTTTGTTTTCCGGGAACTGAAAATATATTCCCAAGGTTGTGTAAGAAAGACAAGGAGGGTGTGCATGCAGGTGGCTACCTTGTCTTGTGGGTGTGAGGATCTCATCTTTCTTGTCTGCTGAAATGTAAGTGGAATGCTACCCCACTTCTGTGGTCCCAGTGCTTTTAGCTCTGAAAGTCTTTCACATTAGACTCATAATTTGTTTAGAGGAAAGTGCGCTCAGCGTATTAAAACACAACAGCAAGGTTTCCTCGTAGCCACCTAGTCAGTAGTCATAAAACACAAACTTTGAAAACTGGAAAGGCCATCAAGATTTGAAGGAATGGAGTTATAAGTCAGTCACTTTTCACTGGGGTGGAGAGAGGTATTAGTTTCCTATTGTTGCCATAACCAACTGGCACAAATTTAGTGGCTTAAAACAGCAAATTCGTTGTCTTACAGTATAAGAGGCCAGAAGGCCTAAAATCAGTGTCAGCGGGGCTGTGTCCCTTCTGGAGGCTCCCAGAGAGAATCCATTTCCTTGCTTTTTTCTGGATTCTTGAGGCACCTGCATTCCTTGGCTCAGGGCCCCTCCTCCCTCTTTAGAGCCAGTCCGTCTGTCTCTCTTCTCTGAATCTTTCTCTGATCTCTATTTTCATCACCACATTTCCTTCATTGAGCCTCCTACCCATCTCTTATAAGGATGCTTGTGATTACATTGGGCCCACTCAGATCATAGGATAATCTCCCTATTCCAAGACCCTTACCTAAGTCAATTCTGCAAAGTCCCTTTTGCCATGTAAGGGACATGCTCACTCATTCTGGGAGTTAGAATGTGGACCTCTTTGGGGGACCATTATTCTGTCTCCTTCTGGGGGCTGAGAGGTTTGGGTCGCTTTGGCTGGTGACACATAGCAGGGGGTAGTCTCAGGAGCAGGTAAGGAGGGGGTATCCTAGCTTTGGGGTGGATTCTCTGCCCTTTCCCTGTTGTTTTCCCCACTCCCCTCATCCACCCTGCCAGCACTCGCACCATCCCTATGGGGCTCATGTGTTCCTTTCCTCTCTCCTTGCTCAACACTAATATCCCAAAGTCATCTGACAAGGACACAGAAGCCATACCAGCCAACTAACAAAATTCAACGGATAAATGTCAATGATTTACACAAAGTATTGTCAGAAAGAATATAAAAAGTAGGAGGATTCTTTATGGATTCTGTAAGGGCCTGTAACAATCCAATTTATGTACCAGAAATGACTACATATGTTATACAATCGAAATACCTCAACCAAACCCTGAAATGTATATGTGTTGGGCCTGCATTTAATCTAGGGTCGTCTCTTTAGATTATGATGTGAAACGCACTTTTGAGGACTCTGATGAGAACCACATGGCAGGGTTCTGCCGCTTAGCTGCAGAAGTGGGTAGCCCTCTCCAGCACAGTGCGTGCTGTGCAGCTTTCATGTTTGAAGGATGGCTTGCTTTTCTGTGTATAGAACAGATGCATCTTTCTGAAACAGTGAAATTTGTTGATAGAGCCCATAATTAATATATTTAACCTGAGCTGTTGATAGAATTAAACATTTCTTATCTGAGGATGCCATCCTTCCTCTACATAGGAAACAGAGTGTTTTTCTTTGTTATTGTTGTTATTGTTATTGTTGATCTGGTCAAGGTTCTTTCCACAACACTGTGCTCCCAAAAAAGGGCGGACAAGCCAAAGACAGATAAAGAACAGAGTGTCAAACCCCAGCAAACTCATTTATCACATGTTTTGGATGGACGCCAGCTAAATTTTAATTTTGTAATATTTAAGAAGACAGTGTATGATAAACAAGTTAATAAAATAAACATAATTTCACATAAGCTCCTGGTCAAAACAAAAGTTTTTCTTTTATAAAATATTTTTCTTAATTACAAAATACTTCAGACAGAAAATAGAGGGCAAAACATCTATGCACTTAAGATCCATATTTAACAAATGTTAATGTTTGCCTTGTTGTTTTCAGATATTTTTTTAAAAAATAGACAGGTATGTTTAAAGCCCCTGTTTTGTCTTTTCCTGATCTCATCCTCTCTCCCTTCTTCCCTCCATAGAACTAGCCACTCTCTTCAAGTTGGTAAGGATCTTTCTATCCAGACTTTTGGTTCTTAGGAAGTTTCTGTATAGTCATAAAATAGACATTTTTGTTTGATGTACTTGGGACTTTATGCACGTGTCATTTTGCAACTTGATTTTGTTCTTCAACTTTGCTCTTCAGATTTACTCATGCTCCCATTCATTCATTAAATGGCATCATTCTACTCCACTCTACTAATAGGTCTCATTTTATTTACCTATTCTCTTATTTATAGGTATTGAAATTGTTTCCAATGTATTGTTATTTAAAAAAAAAAAGCTGCCAAAAGACCCTAGTTTTTGCTTTTCTTGTTTTTGTGTATGTTTGTATGTGTGTTTTCTTTCTAGTTTACTAACTTCTTCTAAGGTCTTATCCTTCTACGTTTCTTTTTAGATGTACTCTATCAATCTTTTCCTAGCACCTTGTATAGAGAAAACTCCTCTGTGTCTCCTCCTAGCTCTACTCACACTGAACACTTCTGTGACCACCAGCTGTGTGGGTGTTTTTCTCACACCGAGCAACTCTGCAATACCAGCTGGGTGTCCTACAAATAATTCCATTCTGACTCTATCTACTTGGAGACAGCATCAGACCCCACAGGTTAAGGGCTCAGTCCCACAAGACTGCCCCTCCCCCATCACACACACACACACACACACTTCAGACGCCAGTCTTAAGCCCAAGGTTATCGCCTGTGAGTCTGACCAGCTGGCTATAAATCAGAGGGATAAAACATAGGAAATCACTAATATCAAAGATTTAACTGGCAAGTATAGTTGCTGTACAATATTATATAAGTTACAGGTGTACAAAATAGTGATTCATAATTTGTAAAGGTCACACTCCATTTATAGTTATTATAAAGTGTTGGTTATATTCCCCATGTTATACAATATATCAGTTTCTTATTTTGCAAAAACATATTTACTGGACTTCCTTGGTGGTGCAGTGGTTAAGAATCCTCCTGCCAATGCAGGGGACACGGGTTCGATCCCTGGTCCGGGGAGATCCCACATGCCACGGAGCAACTAAGTCCGTGTGCCACAACTACTGAGCCTGCACTCTAGAGCCCGTGTGCCACAACTACTGAAGCCCACAAGCCTAGAGCCTGTGCTCCACAACAAGAGAAGCCACCGCAATGAGAAGCTCCTGCACCACAACAAAGAGTAGACCCCGCTTGCCACAACTAGAGAAAGCCCGTACACAGCAACAAAGACCTTACGCAGCCAAAAATAAAATTAATTAATTAAAAAAAAATTTTACTTTGTTTTTGAACAAACATATTTCAAGCCTCTAATAATCTTGAGGTATCCTAATGTACCTTCCAATAACCACTAACTATTGATTACAATAGTTTTGATTTCAGTAGTAAAAGATGGTCCACAACATCTCCTTTGGATCAAACTGAGCACTATTTTATATACCAAGGAGATGTAATGGTTCACTTTTTTGACAGGATATTTCTCTAGGTAGGAGTGTGGTATTCCAGGAACAGGAGCAAGATTCTGGCATATTGCTCTAGACTTTTTATCTCATCAGTGACAAAGGCTGAGTTGAATTTAAGATTTTCTTCACAAGCTAAATTGGAACATTTGTTTAAAAAATGTGCACACCTGGTTGCATTGCCAAGGGATAAACTATCCTGGGCTTTCAGGCAGAAATGCAGAGTTTATTCTCAAATTCAATGGCAGAAGCAGGGTTTGTACCATGTCTAGAGATGAGGATCTTGGGCTGAGAGGCCCATGTGTTCCCAGATCCCTGTATTAACTCACATCAAGGGAACTGCTCTGAGGGCACTCTGCAAAGAGAAAGTGGGTAGTACTGTCTGCTGGTAGAATTTTTAAATATAAGTTTATTTCACACATTTATTGTTCATGTTCACCCATTCCAACACCTAGTTCCAAAGAAGAATTTTAAGACGTTCTTACTTTGATGCTCTTCCAGGAGTATACGTACTTTAAAAGAGAGCTCTACATACTCACATATTCTTTTTTTAAATTGAAGTATAGTTGCTGTACAATAGTGATTCATAATTTGTAAAGGTTACACTCCATTTATAGTTATTATAAAGTGTTGGTTATACTCCCCGTGTTATACAATATATCCTTGTAGCTTATTAGTTTGTGTCTATTAATCGCTTACCCCTCAATTGCCTCTCCCCGCTTCTCTCTCCCCACTGGTAACCACTAGTTTGTTCTCTATATCTGTGAGTCTGTTTCTTTTTTCACACTCACATGTTGCTGGTTGGAGGATAAATTGGTGCAACTTTAGAGAAGGTGGTGTGGAATTTTCAATCATGTATTGAAATACACTTACCCTTTGACCTTAGCAATTCCACCCCTAGATAGAAGCAAAACATTGGAAACAACACAAATGACCATCAATGGAGAACTGGTTAAATAAAATATGGTTTAACCATACACTGTAACAAATGAGGCACCTTTAAATATACTAGTTATAGAAAGACTTCCTTTGTTAAATGAAGGAAACAAGTTGCAACACAGTGTATGCTGGCATTTGTATAAAGAAGGGTATATATAAATGTTTGAAAATGCATAGACTATCTCCAGAAGAATTTATGAGAAATTGGCAACAGTGCTTATCTCATAAAATAAGAACTGTGACAGCCAGATAGAGGAAGAAAGGATACTTATACATTCCATATATTATTCAGATGTGTATTAGTTTCCAAATATATGGAGACATTTTAGATATATTTTTGTAATTAATTTCCAATTTAATTCTATTGTGGACAGAGAATATTTTGTGTAAAATTTCAATCTTTTGGAATTTACTGAACTTTATTTTAGGTACCAGCACACATGCTCTATTTTAGCAAACTTTCCATGTATTGAGAATCGAGCTCTGAAATATCAATTTAGATAAAAGTGATTAATAGTATAGTTCAGGTGTCTTCTATACTTCTAAGGATTTTTGGTCTAGTTGTTCTATCAATCACTGAGAATGGGGTTAAATTCTCCAATTACAATTGTGAGTTTCTCTATTTCTCCATTTAGTTCTCTCAATTTTTGCTTTGATTAATTAGGAAGACAAAATTCCAAATGTGTATTTCAAAATTAAGTGTATACACATTTAGAATTTTGCCTTCCTGATTAATCCACCCTTTTATCATTATAAAATGATAAAATTCTCTTTTTCTTGAAGTCTACTTTGATATCATAGACACACCAGCTTTTTATTTCATGGAATACTTCTTTCCATCCTTTTACTTTCAATCTAGCATATCTTCAAATTTAAAGTATCTCTTGTAGACAGCATATAACTGGGTTTTTTTTAAAAAAAGATCATATCTGACAATCTCTGCCTTTTTAGTTAGAATATTTTGGTATATTTACATGAAATGCAATTATTAATATAGTTATATGCATATCTACCATTTTATGCTTTGTTTTCTACTTATACCATCATTGTTTTTTGGTTTTGGGTTTTTGATGTTATTACTGTTGTTCCTGTTTCTCCTGTCCACCTCTGGATCTAAGGGATAATCTCAGTTTTGAAATACTTCCTGAGGAATAGAGCCACAGATTACATTGCTATAGTACCAACTCTTGAACATTTTATTGCAAATAGGACTGTCTCAACTTCCCAGGATGGCCCAGTTTTTGCACATAGTGACTAGTTCCTTTTTTCTACATCCTTTTTTTAATTTATGTGACATGAGTCACCTTATTGGCAACATACCTTGATACTATGGTTTATTTCTCCTGCTGCTGCTGCTGCTGTTGTTGTTATTATTATTTTGGTCAAAATGGGACTAGTTCTAGGATGTTTTTGAGTCTCTAGAGTATGAAGGTTTTTGGTCTGAGTCATGTGTAGGCTCTTATAATCAAAATTGGTCTTTTTTGAAATGATAAAGCTCCACCTTGGCTCCGAGAGCTCTTGCTATGGTTATAGGTGAGCTTTGTCTCCAGTCTCTCAAAAAGCGGAAAAGTGAAAAAAACCAGCATCTTGGGTTCACGTAGCACTTATATGGCTCAGGTCTTTCTAAGTTTCAAGAGGAAGTAAACACCCTCGCAGTATTTACTTGCTTTTATCTTTTGAAACTTTTCCTTCAAGATTCACTGAACTTCCTCCAGTCTTGTCAACTTCTACTTCTACATGATTTACTGAGATTTAAATTTTTTTGAAGACCTATTTCTAAAAGAGAATTATTGCTTGAGTGCAAAATTTAAAAGAGCAAAATAAGAAGACAAGTGTTTCAGAATAACTGCCACCATATTTTTCAACTCTGCATCCCAGAAACACAAAATTGTCATATAAGAAACACAAGTAAGGGATTCTCTCTGGAAACCAATAACAATAACAACAAAAATCGCTTAAACAGCACACACACACACACACACACACAAATTTAAGTAGATTATAATTAAGGAAATGTTTTACACAAATCCTGCTATTAATCTAAATGCTGATGTTTTTATCCTGTTTATAATAGTTTTAGATTGAAACTCAAAAAGAATGCCTCAGAGTAAAATTAAAACTTATTAATGTATTATTTTTGCCTATATTCTCCTGAGCAGAGGTACATTCTTGTTGGCTCATATAACTGTATATGAAAAAGGAATAGGAACAATAGTAAAAGGAACAATAGAAGCTCGATTTAAACAGACAATTGCAACTTAGCTGATGTCATCCCAGAACATTTTATAAGCTCAAATATTTGTTGCAAGATTTAATTGATTGATTGGAAAACACTAGGATAAAATTTAATGACATTAATTTAAAAATAAATTTAGGTGAAACTTATTTTTAAATTAAACTATACAGAGTCATTTTAGGAAAATTAGAAAATTTAGATAACCAAGGAATATGAACACATAAGAGCAAGGTTACGTATTACTGATTCCCATTCTTGACCCAAAAACCACTCTCAAAAAAAAAAAAAAAAGAACAAAAGAAACAAAGAAACAAAATTGGGGGGTGGGGAGTAAAAGAAGTCTTGAATTTAGGAAAATGCCAACTACCTTGTACAAACATCATGGAATTCTTGCTGCGTACATTACCGTTTGGACCAAGTGAAGGAAGGCATGGAGAGTCCTGGGTCTCTTCCTCTTCTGGGAAAGCAGTACAGTTTTTCTAGGAGTACAAAAAGGACATTCGGGAAGTGGTGGTGGGGTTGGGATGGGGGGGAGCAACACTGTAATAAGGGCCGGGTCTAAGGCACTGGGGATGTCCCAGTCTTCAGGGGCTGGGTTGTCAAGATAAAAAATAGAACAAAGAAGAAACTGGGTCAGATTTACTTGGGGCTATTTCCACATCTTTGGACCAACACCAGTAAAGGGAAGAGTAACTGTGAATACCCTCATCACACAGAAAGCTGATGCTCGCTAAGGTTGTTGTTGTTGTTGTTTTTGTCATTATTAAAGTTCTTGGTAATGTGGCTGGTTAAAACTCTGCTGCAGGGTAACACACTGAAATCACAACCCTGTCTCCTTGGTAGGTCATTATACACCTCTGAGATACTACTATACTTCCACCAGGAGCATGGTTCCAGGAAACCAAACAAATGAAACAAACAATAACATAAAAAACAAAAATGAAGTTGCCAAAGGCAAAGTTCCTGGGCTGTTTGGCCCATGACTCCCACATTCCTCCTGGACATGTCAGACTGCTGCGTGGTCCATGGATAACAACATAAATCTGCAACCTTCTGCTTATTTTTTAATGTAAATATGTTATTTTTGAACATGTAATGCATACACGTTAAGAAATCTCACAGGATACAAAGATAATTTTAGTAATCAGAAATAATCCCTTTTTCTTTTTATTATTTTTTAATTACAAAAATTGATATATGCTTCTTGTGACTGAAGTAAAAAGGGAAAGCTGAGCTGTATTAGTTTCCTGTTGCTGCTGTAGCAAATGACCACAAACTTGTGGCTTAAAACAACACACATTTATTCTTTTATAGTTCTGGTGCCAGAAGTCTGAAATGGATTAGTTTCCCCACCTCAAGATCCCCAGGGGTTCTGATCTAATTGGTCTGGGCTGTTGATCTGGGCATCAACATGCACAAGTCGTGACCTGAGGTGCTGCTTGGTGACAAAAGTGGGTGATTAACTTGTTTTATGACTCCTGGGACTTTCCACTCTAAGGCTCATCCCTGCCTACTCCTTGTACTCAGGATGTTAGATCCAGGGTGTGGGCTCCTGCAGGTTTTTGAGCCCTTTCCTATCATCCATTATTAGATACCCCTGGGGAGTATGACTTCATTACCTAAAATAATGATAGATTCGTGGAGTGTAATTATCTCAAAAGAAAACTAACAAACCAGAGATCCCTGGGAGTATTAGAAACAAATGGACCAGGATATTTAAATAAACTTAAGGGACTTCCCTGGCATCCAGTGGTTAGGACTCCATGCTTTCACTGCAGAGGGCGCAGGTTAAATCCCCGGTCGGGGAACTAAGATCCGACAAGCTGTGCAGTGCAGCCAAAAAATAAATAAATAAACTTAATACATATGTGAAAAAATATAAATGGACAATATAGGCACAAAAACATAAAAAGAACCTAATATAAATATCAAGTATGAAAAAGAAAATAATTTGAAATAAGAACATAATGGCATAAATAATAGAAGGACCAGCTGATGAGTTAAACAGATTGAAAAACTCTCCCAAGAAGGAAGCAGGAGAGGACAAAGAAATACAAAAGAGACTTCCGGGGAAGATGGCGGAAGAGTAAGACGCGGTGATCACCTTCCTCCCCAAAGATACACCAGAAATACAGCTACACGTGGAACAACTCCTACAGAACACCTACTGAACGCTGGCAGAAGACCTCAGACCTCCCAAAAGGCAAGAAACTCCCCACGTACCTGGGTAGGGCAAAGCGGAGAGATTCCCGCACAGAGGATCGGTGCCGAGCGGCACTCACCAGTCCGAGAGGCTTGTCTGCTCGGCCGCCGGGGCGGGCGGCGCTGGAAGCTGAGGCTCGGGCTTCAGTCAGAGCGCAGGGAGAGGACTGGGGCTGGCGGCGAGAACTCAGCCTGAAGGAGGCTAATGCGCCACAGCTAGCCGGGAGGGAGTCCGGGAAAACTCTGGAGCTGCCGAAGAGGCAAGAGACTTTTTCTTCCCTCTTGGTTTCCTGGTGCGCGAGGAGAGGGGATTAAGAGCGCTGCTTAAAGGAGCGCCAGAGACGGGCGCGAGGCGCGGCTGAAAGCGCGGACCCCAGAGACGGGCGCGGGACGCTGGGGCTGCTGCTGCCGCCGCCGCCAAGAGGCCTGTGTGCGAGCGCAGGTCACTGTCCACGCCGCCCTTCCGGGAGGCTGTGAAGCCCGTCACCGCCGGGGTCCCGGGATCCAGAGACGGCTTCCCTGGGAGAACGCACGCCACGCCTCGGGCTGGTGCAACGTCACGCCGGCCTCTGCCGCTGCAGGCTCGCCCCGCACTCCGTGCCCCTCCCTCCCCCCCGGCCTGAGTGAACCAGAGTCCCCGAAGCGGCTGCTCCTTTAACCCTGTCCTGTCTGAGCGAAGAGCAGACGCCCTCCAAGACCTACACGCAGAGGTGGGGCCAAATCCAAAGCTGAGACCGTAGAGCTGTGCGAACAAAGAAGAGAAAGGGAAATCTCTCCCAGCAGCCTCAGAAGCAGCGGATTAAAGCTCCACAATCAACTAGATGTACCCTGCATCTGTGGAATACATGAATAGACAACAAATCATCCCAAATTGAGGAGCCAGGAGTCAGTGCTGTGCCTCTGAGGTGGGAGAGCCAACTTCAGGACACTGGTCCACAAGAGACCTCCCAGCTCCACATAATATCAAACGGCGAAAATCTTCCAGAGGTCTCCATCTCAACACCAGCACCCAGCTTCACTCAACAACCAGCAAGCTACAGTGCTGGACACCCTATGCCAAACAACTAGCAAGACAGGAACACAACGCCACCCATTAGCAGAAAGGCTGCCTAAAATCATAAAAAGTCTGCAGACACCCCAAAACACACCACCAGACGTGGACCTGCCCACCAGAAACACAAGATCCAGACTTACCCACCAGAACACAGGCACTAGTCCCCTCCACCAGGAAGCCTACACAACCCACTAAACCAACCTTAGCCACTGGGGACAGACACCAAAAACAACTGAAATACGAACCTGCAGCCTGCAAAAAGGAGACCCCAAACACAGTAACATAAGCAAAATGAGAAGACAGAAAAACACACAGCAGGAGAAGGAGCAAGATAAAAACCCACCAGACCTAACAAATGAAGAGGTAATAGGCAGTCTACCTGAAAAAGAATTCAGAATAATGATGGTAAAGATGATCCAAGATTCTATTTCCAAGATCCAAAATCTTGGAAATAGAATAGACAAAATGCAAGAAACAGTTAACAAGGACCTAGAAGAACTAAAGATGAATCAAGCATCAATTAAAAACACAATAAATGAAATGAAAAATACTCTAGATGGGATCAATAGCAGAATAACTGAGGCAGAAGAACGGATAAGTGAGGTGGAAGATAAAATAGTGGAAATAACTGATGCAGAGCAAAATAAAGAAAAAAGAATGAAAAGAACAGAGGACAGTCTCAGAGACCTCTGGGACAACATTAAACGCACCAACATTCGAATTATAGGGGTTCCAGAAGAAGAAGAGAAAAAGAAAGGGACTGAGAAAATATTTGAAGAGATTATAGTTGAAAACTTCCCTAATATGGGAAAGGAAATAGTTAATCAAGTCCAGGAGGCACGTCCCATACAGAATAAATCCAAGGAGAAATACACCAAGACACATACTAATAAAACTGTCAAAAATTAAACACAAAGAAATCATATTAAAAGCAGCAAGGCAAAAACAACAAATAACACACAAGGGAATCCCCATCAGGATAACAGCTGATCTCTCAGCAGAAACTCTACAAGCCAGAAGGGAGTGGCAGGACATAATTAAAGTGATGAAGGAGAAAAACCTGCAACCCAGATTACTCTACCCATCAAGGATCTCATTCAGATTTGCTGGAGAAATTAAAACGTTTACAGACAAGCAAAAGCTGAGAGAGTTCAGCACCACCAAACCAGCTTTACAACAAATGCTAAAGGAACTTCTCTAGGCAAGAAACACAACAGAAGGAAAAGACCTACAATAACGAACCCAAAACAATTAAGGAAATGGGAATAGGAACATACATATCAATAATTACCTTAAATGTAAATGGACTAAATGCTCCCACCAAAAGACACAGATTGGCTGAATGGATACAAAAACAAGACCCATATATATGCTGTCTACAAGAGACCCACTTCAGACCTAGAGACACATATAGACTGAAAGTAAGGGGATGGAAAAAGATATTCCATGCAAATGGAAACCAAAAGAAAGCTGGAGTAGCAATTCTCATATCAGACAAAATAGACTTTAAAATAAAGACTGTTAGAAGAGACAAAGAAGGACACTACATAATGATCAAGGGATCGATCCAAGAAGAAGATGTAACAATTGTAAATATTTATGCACCCAACACAGGAGCACCTCAATACATAAGGCAAATACTAACAGCCATAAAAGGAGAAATCGACAGTAACACAATCATAGTAGGGGACTTTAACACCCCACTTTCACCAATGGACAGATCATCCAAAATGAAAATAAATAAGGAAACACAAGCTTTAAATGATACATTAAACAAGATGGACTTAATTGATATTTATAGGACATTCCATCCAAAAACAACAGAATACACATTTTTCTCAAGTGCTCATGGAACATTCTCCAGGATAGATCATATCTTGGGTCACAAATCAAGCCTTGGTAAATTTAAGAAAATTGAAATTGTATCAAGTATCTTTTCTGACCACAATGCTATGAGACTAGATATCAATTACAGGAAAAGAGCTGTAAAAAATACAAACACATGGAGGCTAAGCAATACACTACTTAATAACGAAGTCATCACTGAAGAAATCAAAAAGGAAATTAAAAAATACCTAGAAACAAATGACAATGGAGACACGACGACCCAAAACCTATGGGATGCAGCAAAAGCAGTTCTAAGAGGGAAGTTTATAGCAATACAATCCTACCTTAAGAAACAGGAAACATCTCGAATAAACAACCTAACCTTGTACCTAAAGCAATTAGAGAAAGAAGAACAACAACAACAACAAAAACACCCCAGAGTTAGCAAAAGGGAAGAAATCATAAAAATCAGATCGGAAATAAATGAAAAAGAAATGAAGGAAACGATAGCAAAGATCAATAAAACTAAAAGCTGGTTCTTTGAGAAGATAAACAAAATTGATAAACCATTAGCCAGACTCATCAAGAAAAAAAGGGAGAAGACTCAAATCAATAGAATTAGAAATGAAAAAGGAGAAGTAACAACTGACACTGCAGAAATACAAAAGATCATGAGAGATTATTACAAGCAACTCTATGCCAATAAAATGGACAACGTGGAAGAAATGGACAAATTCTTAGAAATGCACAACCTGCCAAGACTGAATCAGGAAGAAATAGAAAATATGAACAGACCAATCACAAGCACTGAAATTGAAACTGTGATAAAAAATCTTCCAAGAAACAAAAGCCCAGGACCAGATGGCTTCACAGGCGAATTCTATAAAGCATTTAGAGAAGAGCTAACACCCATCCTTCTCAAACTCTTCCAAAATACAGCAGAGGGAGGAGCACTCCCAAACTCATTCTACGAGGCCACCATAACCTTGATACCAAAACCAGACAAGGATGTCACAAAGAAAGAAAACTACAGGCCAATATCACTGATGAACATAGATGCAAAAATCCTCAACAAAATACTAGCAAACAGAATCCAACAGCACATTAAAAGGATCATACACCATGATCAAGTGGGGTTTATTCCAGGAATGCAAGGATTCTTCAATATACGCAAATCAAACAACGTGATACACCATATCAACAAATTGAAGGAGAAAAACCATATGATAATCTCAATAGATGCAGAGAAAGCTTTCGACAAAATTCAACACCCATTTATGATAAAAACCCTGCAGAAAGTAGGCATAGAGGGAACTTTCCTCAACATAATAAAGGCCATATATGACAAACCCACAGCCAGCATCGTCCTCAATGGTGAAAAACTGAAACCATTTCCACTAAGATCAGGAACAAGACAAGGTTGCCCACTCTCACCACTCTTATTCAACATAGTTTTGGAAGTTTTAGCCACAGCAATCAGAGAAGAAAAGGAAATAAAAGGAATCCAAATCGGAAAAGAAGAAGTAAAGCTGTCACTGTTTGCAGATGACATGATACTATACATAGAGAATCCTAAAGATGCTACCAGAAAACTACTAGGTCTAATCAATGAATTTGGTAAAGTAGCAGGATACAAAATTAATGCACAGAAATCTCTGGCATTCCTATATACTAATGATGAAAAATCTGAAAGTGAAATCAAGGAAACACTCCCGTTTACCATTGCAACAAAAAGAATAAAATATCTAGGAATAAACCTACCTAAGGAGACAAAAGACCTGTATGCAGAAAATTATAAGACACTGATGAAAGAAATTAAAGATGATACAAATAGATGGAGAGATATACCATGTTCTTGCATTGGAAGAATCAACATTGTGAAAATGACTCTACTACCCAAAGCAATCTACAGATTCAATGCAATCCCTATTAAACTACCACTGGCATTTTTCACAGAACTAGAACAAAAAATTTCACAATTTGCATGGAAACACAAAAGACCCCGAATAGCCAAAGCAATCTCGAGAACGAAAAATGGAGCTGGAGGAATCAGGCTCCCTGACTTCAGACTATACTACAAAGCTACAGTAATCAAGACAGTGTGGTACTGGCACAAAAACAGATAGATCAATGGAACAGGATAGAAAGCCCAGAGATAAACCCACGCACATATGGTCACCTTATGTTTGATAAAGGAGGCAGGAATGTACAGTGGAGAAAGGACAGTCTCTTCAATAAGTGGTGCTGGGAAAACTGGATAGGGACATGTAAAAGTATGAGATTAGATCACTCCCTAACACCATACACAAAAATAAGCTCAAAATGGATTAAAGACCTAAATGTAAGGCCAGACACTATCAAACTCTTAAGAGGAAAACATAGGCAGAACACTCTATGACATAAATCACAGCAAGATCCTTTTTGACCCACCTCCTAGAGTAATGGAAATAAAGACAAAAATAAACACATGGGACCTAATGAAACTTAAAAGCTTTTGCACAGCAAAGGAAACCATAAACAAGACCAAAAGACAACCCTCAGAATGGGAGAAAATATTTGCAAATGAAGCAACTGACAAAGGATTAATCTCCAAAATTTATAAGCAGCTCATGCAGCTCAATAACAAAAAAACAAACAACCCAATCCAAAAATGGGCAGAAGACCTAAATAGACATTTCTCCACAGAAGATATACAGACTGCCAACAAACACATGAAAGGATGCTCAACATCTTTACTCATTAGAGAAATGCAAATCAAAACTACAATGAGATATCATCTCACACCAGTGAGAATGGCCATCATCAAAAAATCTAGAAACGATAAATGCTGGAGAGGGTGTGGAAAAAAGGGAACACTCTTGCACTGCTGGTGGGAATGTGAATTGGTACAGCCACTATGGAGAACGGTATGGAGGTTCCTTAAAAAACTACAAATAGAACTACCATATGACCCAGCAATCCAACTACTGGGCATATACCCTGAGAAAACCATAATTCAAAAAGAGTCATGTACCAAAATGTTCATAGCAGCCCTATTTACAATAGCCCAGAGATGGAAACAACCTAAGTGTCCATCATTGGATGAATGGATAAAGAAGATGTGGCACATATATACAATGGAATATTACTCAGCCATAAAAAGAAACTAAATTGAGCTATTTGTAATGAGGTGGATGGACCTAGAGTCTGTCATACAGAGTGAAGTAAGTAAGAAAGAGAAAGACAAATACTGTATGCTGACACATATATATGGAGTTTAAGAAAAAATATGTCATGAAGAACATAGGGGTATGATAGGAATAAAGACACAGGTCTACTAGAGAATGGACTTGAGGATATGGGGAGGGGGAAGGGTAAGCTGTGACAAAGTGAAAGAGCGGCATGGACATATATACACAACCAAATGTAAGGTAGATAGCTAGTGGGAAACAGCCTCATAGCACAGGGAGATCAGCTCGGTGCTTTGTGACCGCCTGGAGGGGTGGGATAGGGAGGGCGGGAGGGAGACGCAAAAGGGAGGGGATATGGGAACATATGTATATGTATAACTGATTAAATTTGCTAAAAAAAACCAAAAATAAAAAAATAAACAAAAAAAAGAAATACAAAATAGAAAAGAAATAAAAACATAGAAAAAAAGCTAAGCTATATGGAGGACAGAGTGCTAACGTCTACTATAATTGATTCTAGGAGAGAAAAATAATAATGAAGAAAATATGTGAAGAAACAATGTAGAATCTTTCCCAGAATTGAAGAAATGAGAAAGACTTCACATTACAAAGACTCCTAAAATTTCAAAAAAGAAAAACATGTGACCTTCAAACAAATGATGTTATTCTTCTTCCCATTAGAAACAGATGCAGGAAGACAGTAATGTTTCAGTGGGTTGAAGCACAAAACTTTTAGTCTAGAATTTTATATCCTTTGAAATTTCCATGTGTATGTATAGCTTAATGAAACAATCTCAGACATACAAGGCTTCAAAAGGGTCACTACACAAAGATCCAAAAATGGTTTTCAAGAAAGTCTTCAAATGTGAAGAGGAACAAATCTAGGAAATGCTACAAATAGATATGGAAAGTTAGAATGATCAAATAACTGTGTAAAAAAACCCACAATATAAGAAAACAGAATAAAAGTAAAAAGATAAGCAAAATGAAGAGAGAAATTGTGTACATAACAGCCCAGGATCTAAATGTTAAGAAATATCACAAGACCAAGATGACAGGGTATAAAGGGAAAGAAAGGAAGATGAAAATGTGTTTAAAGTTCTAATCTTGAAAGGAGGGTGTTGTGGGTTGAATTGGTCTCCAGAAAGATAGTTCAAGACCTAACCCCCCAGTACCTGTGAACGTGGCCTTATTTGGAAATAGGGTCTTTGTAGGTGTACTCAAGTTAAGATGAGGGTCATACTAGATTAGGATGGGCCTTAAAAACAGTGACTGGTGCCCTTATTAAGAAGGAAACATTTGGGGAACTCCCTGGCGGTCCGATAGTTACGACTCCATGCTTTCACAGATGAACTAAGATCCTGCAAGCTGTGTGGCATGGCCAAGAAAAAAGAAAAGAAAAAAGGAAACATTTGGATGCAGAGACACAGACATGCGGGGAGGAAGGCCATGTGAAAATGACACTATGATGCAACTACAAACAGGACCTGCCAGAGGCAGGTGAGAGGCAAGGAAGATTCTCCCTCAGAGCCTCCAGAGGGAGCAGAGCCCTGCCAACACCTTGGTTTCAGACTTCTAGCCTCTAGAACTGTAAAACAGTATTTTTCTGTTGTTTTAAGCCATCCAGTTTGTGGTACTTTATTATTATGGCAGCCCCACAAAACTATACAGAGAGAGATACAGATATCAAATTAAAAAAAAACAGTAAGGAAAAAGAATATAGCAAAAGGAGGGAAATTGAATGTAAAAAAGTAAGATGATAATCACAGTTAATATAAATGAACTAAACTTGCCAATGAAAAAAGAGAGAGTGATAGAGTAGATTTTAAAAAATCCAGCCAAATGCTGATTTGTAAGACAGACCTACATAAAGCTCTAGAGAGTTGGAAAGTAAAAGGATGGAAAATGTATGTTAGGTAAATGCTAATTAAATGAAAACTGGTGTGACTGTATTAATATAAAAAATATTAAAAACTTTAAAACAAAAAGCATCATTAGGGATATAGAGGTTTACTATACAATAGTATGTGTTCAGTTCATAAGAAGATATAAAAATTCCACACATGTATACACCTGATAAATTAATCTGAATATTCAAAAATTTATAAAACTACAAGAAGATATTGGCAAATCCAATGTCATGGTAGAGAATTTACCAAACATCTCTTGTTGATGTAAGAAGAAAATATAGATTTGAATGACACAATTAAGCTTGATTTGATAGACACATATAATGTCATAAAAATTCATTATTCTCTAAGCTGTAAAGCAAATTTCAGGAAATTTCAAAGAATAGGTATTATACTGGCCCTAAAAACAGTGACTGGTGCCCTTATTAAGAAGGAAACATTTGAGGAATTCCAAAACAAGAAACTGAAATTTTTCATTATTTGGAAATTTAAACAATCTATACTTCTAAAAAGCTCATGGCTTAAATATAAAGTTGTGAACAAAACTAGAAAATAATTGACATATACACGCTAAATATATAAAATAGATAACTAATAAAAACCTACTGTATAGCACAGGGAACTCTACTCAGTTCTCTGTAATGATCTATATGGGAAAAGAATCTAAAAAAGAGTGGATACGTGTATATGTATAACTAACTCACTTTGCTGTACACCTGAAACTAACACAACATAACTATACTCCAAAAAAAAAAAGAAAGAAGAATGATGTCCTTTTCAATCACATGAACATTTGAAAAATGACCCACATATTGTGGTTCTCTGAACACAATGAATTAAGCTGGAAACCCAAAGGTTATTAGAAAATCCTAATGTGTTTGTAATTTAAAAAGTATACTTCTGATAATTTTTGTGTAATAAAAATAATAACCCATGGGTCAAAGAAGTCTTAATGTAACTTAGAACATGTTATGCAAATAACAGAAATAATTCATATTAAAACATGTGGTATATTAGCTATATTACACTAAAACATATATTGAGGAAAAATTATAGCCATCAATGCATAAATTACAAAAAAATAAATGCTGAAAATTAATGAGTCAGGCAAAATAAACCACCAAAATAAACCAAAGAAAGTAGAAAGAAGGAAAATAATATCTTACAACAGTAAAAATAACTACAACAACATACAGCAATATGAATTATAATTTAGTAGTGTTCAGTGGGAAAAAAGGCTACATTTAGCCTGATAACCTTTTTCCATTAACTAATTAATTGATTCTATGGTAAAAGACCCATAACATAAAATTTACCACCTTAACCATTTTTAAGTGTAAAGTTCAGTAGTAAGTATATTGATATTGTTGTGAAACAGATTTCCAGAACTTTTTCATCTTGCAAACCTGAAATTATACCCATTAAATAACAACTCCCCTTGTGCCCCTCCTCCCAGCCCCTGGTAACCACCCTTTTACTTTGTTTATGTGAATTTGATACATCACACAAGTGGAATGATACGGTAATTGTATTTTTGTGACTGGCTTGTTGTACCTAACATAATGACCTCAAGTTTCATCCATGTTGTAGCATGTGTCAGAATTTCCTTCTTTCTTAAGACTGAATAATATTCCACTATACGTATATATCACATTTTATTTATCCATTCCCGACAGTGGACACTTGGATTGCTTTCACCTCTTGGCTATTGTGAACAGTGCTGCTATGAACATAATACCTGCCCCCTACCCTTTTTTTTTTTTAAGTTCGAAGGACATTTAGAACTAAACAACCTTTTTCTTTTAGTCATGTTAGATTAAAGTATTCTAAGACATCAAGAAGGTGCTAAATAGAAAATGCACAGTGGTTGGTAATTTGAGGCAGGGTTTAAGGGCCAGGGAAAGAAATGGGTAGAAGTGATGATCAGAGTTATAGTTCTGCAGCTGGCCAGGCAACTGTGACTCTTCATAACAGTATGATAAATACATAAGCAAACAAGTAAAATAAATAAAAGACTATGCATGTAAATTTGTATTTATTCAATTGTGTTCACCTGAGTTTGACTAGCAAAACAATTGTGGCAACTCTCTTCTGTGATGTGCCTCTATTTGCAGGTGCCTAGGCAGCTGGCAAATAATTTGTTTGATATTTTTTAATTCATAAAATTCAGAGTAAATTGCCTTCTATTGTTTTTTGAATGGCTTACTCAGGTATAATTGCTATACAATTAACTGGACGTGTATAAAGTAAACAATTTGATCAGTTTTGATATATTTATACACCTATGAAACCATAACCACAATCAAGCTAACCAACACAGCTGCACTCCCCGAAAGTTTTCTCCTGCTCCACTGTAACCTTTCCCTTCTGATTTTCCCCATCACCCTCAGCAACCATGGATCTGCTTCCTGTCCCAATACATTTGTTTCTATTTTCTAGAGTTTTATATAATGGTACTGCTTCATTTCGCATGCAAATGTGATGAGGGGGAAAGAAAAGCAAGGGGAGGCTAGATCCAGAATTCAGGATTGTAGAAAGGGGTAAGATCAGGGAGGCACTCACAGAGGATTGACAATGTTTCCATCTTTTTACCTGGGTACTGGCTACAAGGTGTGGTAAGAATGACTCTAAGATGGCCCCAGTGATCTCTGTCCCTAGTGTTACACCTGTGATTATGTCACTTAATATTGCAGAAGGGATTTTACAGACATAATTAAGGTTACTAATCAGTTGATTTTGACTTCATCAAAAGGGAGGTTGTCTGGGTGGTCAAACCTGATCACTTAAACTCTTTAAAAGCAAAGCATTTTCTCCAGCTAGTTTCAGAGCAGGAAGTCAGAGATTCAAAGCATGAGAAGGATTTGACTGACATGCCACTGTTGTCCTGAAGATAGAGGGGCCACACGTTAAAGAAGTGAGGACTTAAATCCTACAGCTGCAAGGAACTCAATTCTGCCAACAAGGATGAGCTTGGAAGCTGATTCTTCCCCAGAGCTGCCAATGAGAATTCAGCCCAGCCACGACCTTGACTTCACCCTGTGATACCCTCAGCAGAGAACCCTGTCCCACCATGCTGGACTTCCACACAGAACTGTGAGCTAATAAAAGGATGTTTCTTGTGGTAATGTGCTACAGAGCAATAGGAAACTAATATACATAGGCATTTAAATTGTTGGACTTGTACTTTTTACTTATTTTATACATACTCTTTAGTGTAATTTCATTATTTAATAAACTTTTTAATTTATAGAATTTAAAAAATTTATTTTTGAGGTTTGACATATAGTATTGTATAAGTGTAAGGTGTACAAAGTGTTGATTTGATACATTTATATATTAAAGAGAAAGCTAGCAATTAATTCTCTTGACTTTAGTAGGCCTTCTGAACAATGCAGGTGGTGAGGGTAGTTGTGTGTGAAAAGAATTTAAAGATTTGGCCTACACAATAATGACAATGAGTCTTAAAGACAAATCATGGGTTATGGGCCATGCCCAAGACCATTTTTATGATAAGTCTTTTATTAGATTGCATAAAGTTACAAAGCAAAGATTATAACACTGGGCCAAGAATGCAGACTGCTATTTATGGAGGCCCAGAATTTGGGAAATGATTCAGTCCTGTTTATTCTATGTAATGATGTTATTGTTGCACTAAACATAAGGGTTGTAAAGTGATTCTGTATGTCAGTTTAAGTGTGTAAATATTTCTGTTATGGCATCCTTATGTACACTGACCATGAATATTTTATTTTATAGTGTGCTTGAATTAAATCCATTATAACCAAAGAAGGCATTTGATCCTGGAGTAAAGCTGGCATGGCTGTACCCTGAACCCATCGAGCATGGAATTACTACTACTAATACACGTGAAATGAGCAAAAACCCTGGGGGCTTAAGACAGCAACTCCACTGACTCCAACAGACAGTCCAACAGATTTTAACAGATGTGAGATGAATGACATGAAACAAATAAAACCTAATGTGAATCATCAGCCACAGGATGGCATTTGAATGCTAATGTATTTAAAGTCTGGGACAGTACTGTAACTTAAACACATACCTATTTTAATGTCTTCCCTTCCCCGGTCACTTTTTCTCATATTACCATGTGAGAAGGTCACAGCTTTAATTTCTCTGTAGCCTAAGAGTCCTGAAACATTTTATTTTTCAACTTACTTTTTATCTCTTGTGATGGTTAATTTTATGTGTCAATTTGACTGGGTCATGAGGTGCTCAGATATTTGGTCGCACATTATTCTGGGTGTTTCTGTGGGGGAATTTTTGGATGAGACTAACATTTAAATTGGTAGATTAATTAAAGCAGATTGCTCTTTATAACATGGGTGGGCCTCATTCAATCAGTTGAAGACGCTAATAAAGTTGATCCTTCTTTACGTAAGAGAGAATTCTCCTGCCTGATGACCTCCAAACTGGAACATAAGCTCTTCCTGGTTCTACAGCAGCCTACTGGTCTTCAGACTCAAACTGGGACATTGGCTCTGCAAATTTTGGACTTGCCAGCCTCCATAATTCCATAAGCCAATTCCTAATTATTTATCTACCTACTTACCTATCTATATTGGTTCTGTTTCTCTGGAGATTACTGACTACTATTATCTCTCAATTTATCATGATTAACTGCCCACTATAATGGAAGTTCCATAAAAGCAAGAACTTTGTCTTGTTGCTATTACATCTCTAATGTCCAGACTGGCTCTTAAAGTTATGCAAACAATTATTTGCTGGATGAAAGTGTCTTGGCGGGAAACAGTGATGCCTTTAGATGTTTTGGGGGTGGCACTGAAGGGGGACAAATACATCAGCTTTAGAAAATGGCATCTACTTGGGTGGATGTTGAAATCATTTCACAGTGATATGAAAAGCAAAATGTAAGAAAATTTTAAGAGAATCAAGGCATACTGTTACTAAATGGGGAAGTTTATGTAAACTCTGCTAAAATGAAAGCAGAATCTATTCCTGCGTTTTAAATGTTGTTTATAGATATTTGGAAATTATACATGTTGGTAACAAAATTTGGGACTGTTCTCCTGAAGTTTTGGCCAGCACCAGAGTCTGCAATCACACGTTTCTGTTGCCCTAGAGACCCTCAGTCTCACCCATGTCATTCAGCTGAAAGCAAACCATAAAGAAGTCAGTGTCAATTATGATTATAAATTTTGGTTGCCTTTCTTAGGAAAAGATGGAAAGATAGGAATCAAGGGAATGAATGAAAGGGAACTTTGTAAATATTTTGTTGATGGTGGTCCAGACTATGAATGTGAGTTGAGGGGACCACGTGTCATGATTGTGAGCTGCAAGTTCTGTTACGAATCACCATGTCTTAGTGCAATGCTACTATGATAAAGTGGGCGAGTCCTCCATCATAACCAGTCTTACAAGGTTTTTTTTTAATCGAATGAGCACTATATTCTGTGTAACTGACTGACTTAGTGGGCTGAACAGAGTGAGGGTACAACCAGGAAACAACACTATTTCTCTTCTCACCACTGCCTTTAAACCAACTCTCTGCGACCTCCCTTTGCTCTGCTCATCAATGACGACTCATCTCCCTGCTTTTCAGTTCACTCTTGGCCGTGAGAATGGCCACATTTCCAGATACTGTTAGTCCAGTCCAGTATAACGTAAAACCTTCAACCTCGCCTCCAGTTGCGAGCCTCTCCTCTTGCTCTTCGTCCCCAGAAGCTCGGCTCCGGAATCTGCAGTGGGGCGGTGCCTTCATTAATGCTCCTCCTTGGCCTCACACTTCTCCTCCCCTCACTCATGTTCTCCTAAGTGGAGGTGGGACAAGGAAGGAGGAGAAGGGCTAGAGGAAAAGGGCAAAGTCCTCTTCATCCAGACGGTGCTGTTTACAGTTCTCTCTGCAGCAGTGGGTTGCCCTCTGTCAGGCAGACCTCCAGACGCTGGCTCTTCTGGGGCATCTTAGTAAACTCCTCAGAGATGCCCAGTAGGGGCCTCTGCCCTGTATTATTTCCTGGCGCTCTCTGGCCAGCCCCTTCCATCTCCGTCCTGTTTCCTGCTTGCCCAGCACAATACCCCGCCTCTTTCTCAAGGTCTCCTCGTTGAGCCTGAAAGCCCCCTGGTTGTGGGCCTTTCAAGATGGCACATGCTCAGTTGCCCGCCAAGCATCCAGGGGAACTCGAACTGGGGCAGTGAGAGTGCAGACTACTGCCCACTGCAGCCTCCACCGTCCGGGTGCCGTGCAGTCTGCTCCGGACGCCTCCTGCCTTCAGACTCTTCCGGCTGGGAAGCAGACACCCCCAGAGTCTCTTCGAGAGTTCTCCACAGAGCCACCCTGACCTGGCTTGGGGTGGGGATCAAGCTCTCCCTTTCCCCATGGAGGGGCGTTGCAGCTGAGTGCTGGCCACCTAACTGCGCACCTGGAGGATGCTCCCAGACTGGGCTCCCCTTTGACTGAGCTCCAGACACACCCTTGAACTCTGGGCCTCTCAGGCCTCTGTCTCTGCCCAGGTCCTGGAAGGTGCCAGGGCAGTGGGTTCACATGGTCATTTTAAACACTTGCACAAGTAAGGTATTTTAATTTTTGAATGAGCAGACCTTCAAATTGTATACATTCAGGCCCCACCAAGCCTGGTTACCTCACCTCCTGTGGGAAAGAGCTCAGACTTGCAGTGAATTGTCCCCTATTCAAGGAAGACCAAGAGTAGAAGGATGGGTGGCCCATGACCCCCCAAATTGTCCTATGTTATCATTAAGAAACTGACTTGCAGGGTTTGAGCTGATTGGGACTTACATTTGGTTGAAATTTGGGAAAGACTGGTTTTACTTGTCCTCAGTACTCTCGGTAACTTAGTAGCCAAGTGGAACATATATTATCTGTCAATCTATCTAGCTGTCTATAAATCCAGATAAACTAAGCAATGAAATGGGAATACACACGTATCACAGGCATTTCCTTGTCATTACATACACATCGCTCTCATCCCACTTACCCTAAGACTGTGCCATTATCATCACTCCCTAGTCATTGACATTTGGGGTCCTGTAATTTTCCTTTATTATAAAGTACTACTTTTATGCAATTTTTACCATCCCACAAGGCCATACAAATTTACCCTCACCAAGAGCATATGATAATAGCCATTTTCTCACACCCTTGATGACATCAAGTGCTATAAATCTTTTAATTTTTGCCAGATATATAGGCCTCAAACTCTATCACCTTCCTTTAGTTTAAAAAAAATTTGTAAATGAAATTGAGCATTTCTTGCATACGTGTATGGAACTTGAACTTGTATTTCTTCTAGAGTGAATTCATACTTTTTCCTTTCCTACCTTTCTGTTCTGACTCTGGAAGTCCTATTAGGTCAATGTTAGTACAGACTGAGTGAGATGTTCAACACTCAAGTTTTTCAAGAGGCTGTCAAGTGGCATCACCCTGTTGCGGGTTACTGCACTTAGAGTGGTTTCATCCACACACAAGGGACGCTTTTTATGCAGATGAGCAGTTGTACAGCATCAGTCAGGGCTGAGATTCCCTAGTGCGGCTGCTGTGTGGGCTGGTGAGCCTGAGCCAGACGGTGCTGTGGAGGCTTCTGTGACGGGAAGGGGTTTTTCTCTTTTCGTTTGTTTTTATTGGGGTCAAGTTGCTTTACAGTGTTGTGTTAGTTTCTGCTGTACAGTGAAGTGAATCAGCCAGATGTACACATATAGCCTCTCCCTCTTGGACCTCCCTCCTCCCCCATCCCACCCATCTAGGTTGTCACAGAGCACCATGCTGAGCTCCCTGTGCTATACAGCAGGTTCCCACTAGCTCTCTATTTTACACATGGTAGTGTATTTACGTCAAATCTAATCTCCCAGTTCATCCCACCCTCCCCTTCCACCCCTGTGTCCGCACGTCCGTTCTCTACATCTGTATTTCTATTCCTGCCCTGCAAATAGGTTCATCTGTACCATTTTTCTACATTCCACAGGTATGTGTTAATATATGATATTTTTCTCTTTCTGACTTTCTTCACTCTGTATGACAGACTCTAGGTCCATCCACATCTCTGCAAATGACCCAATCTCATTTCTTTTTATGGCTGAGTAATATTCCATTATATTTATGTACCACATCTTCTTTATCCATTCATCTTTGATGGACATTTAACTTGTTCCCATGTCCTGGCTATAGTAAATAGTGCTGAAATGAACATTGAGGTGCATGTGTCTTTTTGAATTATGGTTTTCTCTGGGTATATGCCCAGTAGTGGGATTGCTGGGTCATATGGTAGTTCTATTTTTAGATTTTTAAGGAACCTCCATACTGTTCTCCACAGTGGCTGTATCAACTTACATTCCCACCAACAGAGCAAGAGGGTTGCCTTTTCCCTGCACCCTCTCCAGCATTTATTGTTTGTAGATTTTTTTGATGATGGCCCTTCTGACCAGTGTGAGGTGACACCTCATTACAGTTTTCATTTGCATTTCTCTAATGATTAGTGATGTTGAGCATTCTTTCATGTGTTTCTTGGCCATCTGTATGTCTTCTTTGGTGAAATGTCTATTTAGGTCTTCTGCCCATTTTTGGATTGGGTTGTTTGGTTTTTTTGGGTATTGAGCTGCATGAGCTGCTTGTATATTTTGGAGATTAATCCTTTGTCTGTTGCTTCATTTGCAAATATTTTCTCTCATTCTGAGGGTTGTCTTTTCATCTTGTTTATGGTTTCCTTTGCTGTGCAAAAGCTTTTAAGTTAACTTATGTCCACTTATTTTTGCTTTTATTTTCATTGCTCTTGGAGGTGGGTCATAAAAGATCGTGCTGTGGGTTCCGGTTCCCAGTGCCTCACCCCCTCCCCGCCTCCTGCACCCTCCAAACTTGATGTGAGCTAGTCCGACGCTGCGGCTGCCCCCCCCCCAGCCCCTAACCCCGAAGTGCCCATCTCCCCTCCTCCCCTCCCACCTCCGCTCCACCCCCTGCACCATGAGCAGCCTGAAGCCGGACGGCGAGCACAGCACGGGCACGGGCTCGGGCTCCAGCGGCTCCCGGAGGAGGAGTAGGTCCGGACACTGTTCGTCAGTGGGCTCCCTGTGCATATTAAACCCAGAGAACTCTACCTGCTCTTCAGGCCATTCAAGGGTATGAAGGGTCCCTGATCAAGCTCACGTCGAGATAGCCTGTTGGTTTTGTGATCTTTGACAGCCGGGCAGGAACAGAAGTGGCCAAGAATGCATTGAACGGTATGCGTTTTGACCCCGAGAACCCGCAGACCCTGAGACGAGAGTTTGCCAAAGCTAACACCAAGATGGCCAAGAACAAGCTAACGGCTACACCAAATCCCACCAACGCTCACCCTGCCCTAGGAGCACACTTCATTGCACGATACCCCTGTGACCTGATGGGGGCCGCTCTGATCCCCGCAGCCCTAGAGGCCTGGGCCCCCGGCCCTCTGTACACCACAGAGCTGACCCCAGCCATCTCACATGCTGCATTTACCTATCCAGCCACCACTGCTGCTGCTGCTGCAGCCCTACATGCTCAGGTGCACTGGTAACCTTCCTCTGATACCACCCAGCAAGGATGGAAATATCGTCAGTTCTGTTAGTTCTTCAGTCTGGTCACCACAGCTCGAAGCCCCCGCCCCAGTGGGGAGGAAGCCACCCTGAGCTTCCACTGCCCCCAGGTGGCCTGTGCAGAGCTGCTGCTTCCCTCCAAAGACTATGAATTTTAAGCCCAACTCAGTGGACTGTTTCCTTTCTCTCCTTTTCCTCAGCCCTGTCCTGACCCAAAGCCCCTCTCCAAGGCCTCACAGCAGGATTCAGGGGCCTTCTCACCAGGACACCCAGACCCAGCTAGGAGGTCTCGCTGGGACTCAGCAAGGCCTGACGCCCAGTCCAAATTTGTTTCTGTAGCCCCGCCTCAAAGAAATGAGGCATTTAATTTTGCACGTTTTCCTGGCATGAATTAAGACACTTAAACTGGTATATATGTGGCTGTACAGTTTGTTCTCACACTGTGTCACCATAGCAACAAGTCCTGCCCACTAATGGTTCATCATTCCCAGCCCCTCTCCCCTTACCCCCTCTCCTGCACCCACCCTGCTTCAGTGAGGATCAAGCCTTGCAGCCAGTTCCGCCCAGCGGCTGGTGCCATCCATCATCCACTCACTTCCAGGCTGAACAGGAAGGACCACCCAGCCAAGACAGAGCGTTTTCTTGGTCATTTCAAATCGGGGTCCTCTGCTTCCTCCCTCTCAGATGGGCCAACAGCCATTAGGAAAACGCTTTCTCTGCCCAATTTTGCTTACCTCTCCATGGCGCACCCCACCCTTGCCATGGCTCCTCATTATTTCCAAACTTCAAAACCAACCAAAAAGTGAAAGTATTTTTGTACCCTGTGTAACAAAATATTTATGCAACATAAAGGATTTTTCGTGTGTGTGTGTGCAATTAATTATTGAAGAGACCTTGTCCGCCCTGTCCGATAAGTTTAACATTTTAGTTTGAGGCATGAAGAAGAAAAGGGTTTCCGTTCTCCAGCAGTGAGCCTTAGCATCAGCCATTAGTTTAAGAAAAATGAAGGAAAATTGTGCAATTTTTTGTTTTGCGAACACATCAGTGCGTTGCCTTTGGCTGCAGCTGTGGCTGTCTTGCCATTTTCAGACTTGGGAGATGAGGCGGCTATTGTAATTGCTGATCTTGTGAGCATGTGAGACTGGATAATATATGGAATGCAAAATTTAAAAATCATCAAAAAAAAAAAGATCTTGCTGTGATTTATGTCATAGAGAGTTTTTCCTATGTTTTCCTCTAAGAGTTCTACAGTGTCTGGACTTACATTTAGGTCTTTAATCCATTTTGAGTTTATTTTTGTGCATGGTGTTAAGGAGTGCTCTAATTTCATTCTTTTACATGTAGCTGCCCAGTCTTCCCAGCACCACCTATTGAAGAGACTGTCTTTTCTCCACTGTATATTCTTGCCTCCTTTGTCATAGATTAGGTGACCATGTGTGTGTGGGTTTATCTCTGGGCTTTCTATCCTGTTCCATTGATCTGTATTTGTTTTTGTGCCAGTACCATACTGTCTTGATTACTGTAGCTTTGTAGTATAGTCTGAAGTCAGGGAGCCTGGTTCCTCCAGCTCTGTTTTACTTTCTCAAGATCGCTTTGGCTATTCGGGGTCTTTTGTGTTTCCATAAAAATTGTGAAATTTTTTGTTCTAATTCTGTGAAAAATGTCATTGGTAATTTGATAGGGATTGCACTGAATCTGAATCTGTAGACTGCTTTGGGTTATAGTCATTTTCACAATATTGATTCTTCCAATCCAAGAACAAGTCATATCTCTCCAAAAAAAAAAGCCCAAAGTTAGTAAAAGGAAAGAAATAATAAAGATCAGAGCAGAAATAAATTAAATAGAGATGAAGAAAACAATAGCAAAGATCAATGAAAGTAAAAATTGGTTCTTTGAGAAGATAAACAAAATTGATGAACTTTTAGCCAGACTCATTAAGAAAAAAACGGAGAGGACCCAAATCAATAAAATTAGAAATGAAAAAGAAGTTATAATGTATACCACAGAAATAGAAAGGATCATAAGAGATAACTAGAAGCAACTATACACCAATAAAATGCACAACCTAGAACAAATGGACAAATTCTTGGAAAGGTACAACCTTCCAAGTCTGAACCAGGAAGAAATAGAAAATATGAACAGAGAATTCACAAGTAATGAATTTGAAACTGTGATTAAAAATCTTCCAACAGGGCTTCCCTGGTGGCGCAGTGGTTGAGAGTCCACCTGCTGATGCAGGGGACACGGGTTCGTGCCCTGGTCCGGGAAGATCCCACATGCCGCGGAGTGGCTGGGCCCGTGAGCCATGGCCGCTGAGTCTGCGCGTCCAGAGCCTGTGCTCCGCAACGGGAGATGCCACAACAGTGAGAGGCCCGTGTACCGCAAAAAAAAAAAAGAAAGAAAAAAAAAAAGAAAATCTTCCAACAAACAAAAGCCTAGGATTAGATGGCTTCACAGGAGAATTCTATCAAACATTTAGAGAAGAGCTAACCCTTCTGACACTGTTCCAAAAAAATTGCAGAGGAAGGAACATTACCATGCTCATTTTTGAGGCTACCATCACACTGATGCCAAAACCAGACAAAGATATCACAAAAAATAATTGCAAGGCTGATATCACTGATGAACATAGATGTCAAAATCCTAAACAAAATACTAGCAAACCAAATCCAGCAACACATTAAAAGGACCATACACCATGATCAAGGGAGCTTTATCCCAGGGATGCAAGGATTCTTCATTATATGCAAATCAATCAATGAGATACACCATTAACAAACTGAAGAACAGAAACCATGTGATCATCCCAGTAGATGCAGAAAAAGCTTTTGATGAATTTCAACACCCATTTATGATAAAACCACTCCAGAAAGTGAACTTACAGAGAATCTAACTCAACATAATAAAGGCCATATATGACAAACCCAAAGCAAACATCATTCTCAATGGTGAAAAACTGAAAGAATTTCCTCTAAGATCAGGAAGAAGACAAGGATGTCCACTCTCACCACTATTATTCAACATAGTATTGGAAGTCCTAGCCACGGCTATCAGAGAAGAAAATGAAATAAAAGGAATCCAACTTGCGAAAGAAGAAGTAAAACTGTCACTGTTTGCAGACGACATGATACTATACATAGAACATCCTAAAGATGCTACCAGAAAATTACTAGAGCTCATCAATAAATCTGGTCAAGTTGCAGGATACAAAATTAATACACAGAAATCTCTTGCATTTCTATACATTAACAAAAGATCAGAAAGAGAGATTAAGGAAACAAGCCCATTTACCATTGCATCAGAAAGAATAAATTACCTAGGAATAAACCTACCTAAGGAGGCAAAAGACCTGTACTCAGAAAACTATAAGATACTGATGAAAGAACTCAAAGATGACACAAACAGATGGAGAGATATACCATGTTCTTGGATTGGAAGAATCAGTACTCTGAAAATGACTTTACTACCCAAAGCAATCTACAGATTCAGTGCAATCCCTATCAAATTACCAATGGCATTTTTCGTAGAACTAGAAAAAAAAATCTTACATTTTGTATGGAAATACAAAAGACCCTGAATAGCGAAAGCAATATTTTTTTCCCTAGATTTTTTCTTAAATCTTTAATTTTATGTTTACGCAACACCATATTCCATGCAGGATCTTAGTTTCCCAACCAGGGATTGAACCCATGCCCCCTGCAGTGGAAGCATACAGTCTTAATCACTGGACTGCCAGGGGAGTCCCACAAAAGCAATCTTGAGAAAAAAATGGAGCTGGAGGAATTAGCTCCCTGACTTCAGACTATACTTCAAAGCTACAGCAATCAAGACAGTATGGTACTGGCAGAAAAACAGAAATATAGATCAATGGAACAGGATAGAAAGCCCAGAGATAAACCCATGCACATATGGTCACCTAATCTATGACAACAGAGGCAAAAACATACAATGGAGAAAAGACAGCCTCTTCAATAAGTGGTGCTGGGAAAACTGGACAGCTACATGTAAAAGAATGAAATTAGAACATTCCCTAACACCATACACAGAAATAAACTCAAAATGGATTAAAGACCTAAATGTAAGGCCAGATACTATAAAACTCTTAGAAGAAAATAAAGGCAGAACACTGACATAAATCACAGCAAGATCTTTTATGACCCACCTCCTAGAGTAATGAAAATAATAAAAAAAATAAACAAATGGGACATAACTTTTGCACAGAAAAAGAAATCATAAACAAAACAAAAAGACAACCCTCAGAATGGGAGAAAATATTTGCAAATGAGCAACTGACTAATTTCCAAAATATACAAACAGCTCACGCAGCTCAATATCAAAAAACCAAACAACCCAATCCAAAAATGGGTGGAAGACCTAGATTTCTCCAAAGAAGACATACAGATGGCCAACAAACACATGAAAAGCTGCTCAACATCACTAATTATTAGAGAAATGCAAATCAAAACTACAATGAGGTATAACCTCACACCAGAATGGCCATCATCAAATAATCTACAAACAATAAATGCTGGAGAGGGCATGGAGAAAAAGGAACTCTCCTACACTGTTGGTGGGAATGTAAATTGATACAGCCACTGTGGAGAACAGTACAGAGGTTCCTTCAAAAACCAAAAATAGAGCTACCATATGACCCAGCAATTCCACTGCTGGGCACATACCTGGAGAAAACCAGAATCTGAAAGGATGCATGCATCCCAGTGTTCACTGTAGCACTATTTACAATAGCCAGGATATGGAAGCAGCCTAAGTGTCCATCAGCAGAGGAATGGATAAAGAAGATGTGGTACATATATATGATGGACTATTACTCAGCCATGAAAAGGAATGAAATAGTGCCATTTGCAGAGATGTGGATGGACCTAGAGATTGTCATACAGAGTGAAGTAAGTCAGAGAAAAACAAATATTGTATAATATTGCTTATATATGGAATCTAGAAAAATGGTATAGATGAATTTATTTGCAAAACAGAAATATAGTTACAGATGTAAAGAACAAAGTTATGGTTGCCAAAGGGGGAAGTTGGGGGGTGTTGGGATGAAGTGGGAGATTGGGATTGACACATATACACTATTGATACTATGTGTAAAATAGATAACTAATGAGAACCTACTGTATAGCACAGGGAACTCTACTCAGTGCTCTGTGGTGATCTAAATGGAAAGGAAATCTAAAAAAGAGTGCATATATGTATATGTATAACTGATTCACTTTGCTGCACAGCAGGAACTAACATTGTAAAGCAATTATACTCCAATAAAAATTAATTAAAGAAAATAAAGCCAATGTTGTGATATTCTTACCTTTCTTTGAACACGTTGGGCTTTTTAAAGGCAGGGTATATGAGAGGCTAGTTCAACCTGTGGTTTGAGGGGAGCCACACCTTCCAGAGGACATCCCAGTCTGCAGCTGCTGACCAACACTCACTCTACCCAGGCACTGAGGACCATCTAGTGATAGCAAAATCAGACATTAGGGAGGAAGAAGAATGTTAAACTTCTATTTCTCTGGACTCTTAACACACAAGGGCAAAAACTTTTGGATATTTTCTTTTGGGCTGTAACAAGAACTTTGGATTTTGATCTCTTTAGGATTTAATCTTCAAATTTTAATTTCTCAGGAGGAAATTCATAATGGGATGGGGTTTATATTCAAATTTGAAGCAACACTATATTATTGGAAATTTACTATTTAACTAATAAGGTATTTAATACAAACACATAATGGATTATCTCCATATCATTGAAGAACCTCTGACAATATGGGTGGATGTAATTGGGTTGGAAAATAGAAGAGGGAGTGAGTATTCAGATACTCACTGTATTCTGATACAGATACAATCTGAATACAGATTGCCCTAAAGAAAAGAATTTATACATTTAAACTATTCTAGACCATATTAAAGGATGCAAAGTTTGTTAATTTAATGAAGCTCGCTTTATCTTAATATCAAAAGCTGATATAAGGATAACAAGTAAAGACATACAGCCAGTTCTTGTTATTTTCTATAAAACTGCCATAACACTGAATTAGTTAATACTGAACTCCTAGGGGAAATACATGGTCAGGTTCCTGTGAGACTCTGATCATAACATTTTGTCAACTGATCGGTGCATAAATTTGTTTTATGTGTGTTTATGTTTAGAGAAACCTTGTATAATATATACCGTTGATTCATTAACACTGAACTCACAACCAACTCATGCTTATAACTCATACCTGAAGGAAGCTTTTCTAATACACAGATTTTCTCTTTAAGGCACATCGTGGCCTTTTTGCACCTTGGCACATTGGATGACACTTCAGTACTATGCTTAGGTGTCATTTTAAACAGCAAAATCACCAACAAAAGGCACAAAAATACAAAAGCATGGCACTAAATATACCATGACAAGGACACTTGTTTACAAAGTGTTGTTTTGTTCAACGTCAGCTGGGAACTTCAGCATCAGGTGACTCAAATTTTTGGCCTCTTTGCATATGTCTGTGAATGATGGAGGAAGCACAGCCACACTGATTTGAGATTACTAATACATTTCAGTGAGTAGGTGAGTTTGCAAATATGGAATCTGTGAATAAGGAGGATTATTATTGCCTGCATGGCAAAATTTCATTCATATTAGCAGCATAGTCCTAATTGTGGACTAATAACCCAAATGAAGACAATTATAAAACAGTATTAGAGGGCATTAGACAAGATCTGAATAAATGGAAAGATCTTAATCTCAGATATTTCTGGATGGGAAGACTTAATCACATGAGATGTTATTTCAATCAGAATTTCAGTAGGCAGTTTTTTAATAGACAAAGTTTTTGTGTAAAAATCAATATGCTAAAGTTGCCCCAAAATCTTTAAAAAAAATAGGAGACTATTAAATTTTACTGTGAAAGTACTGTAAACAAAACAGTGCAGTATAGGCACAGGAATTTTAAAAAGACAGTTTAGAAACAGATCCATGGGATTTAATATATGACCCCATGGCATCCTGGCTCACCGGAGGCTAGTGTGATGTTTACAGACAGCATTGTCGTGATTGGCTTTACATATCAGAAGAAATAAGCCAAGACCCAAACCTCACATAATACACACAAAAATGAATTTAAGATGGATGGGTTAAAGTTTTTGATCTTTTTAACAGCAAATATTTTAAAAGAAAATTTAAGACACATATTTTATAACTTTGGGTGGCATAAGCCAGAATCCATGAAGAATTGACTACCTAAAAATTAAAAAATCTCTCTGTGTCAAAGGACAAGTTTAAGAGCAAAATTAAAAGACAAACAAGTCTGGGAAAAAACATTATTAACATATGCAAAAGACCAAGTGTTAATGTTATTCAGCCTTTGCAGATTCATGAGAAAAAGAACCTAATATGGGTAAGAGCAGGCATTCACAAGAGAAAATATCTATGAAATGACCAGTAGACATATACAAATGTGGTCAACCTGACACACAGAAATGCAGATAAAAAGGACAATAAGATCATTTTATGCCCATCAGAGGAGAGGAAGGAGAGGAGAAATAACCTGTGATCACAGAAATGTGGGAAAACAGGCACTTTACTCCTGGTGGAAGACTTGTTATTGTAATTTTTGAAAATAACATAACAATCTTTATTAAAATACCAAATGTCCATGCTTATAAATACTCTTAACCCATTCACAGTGATTGTAGGAATCCATCCTCTGGAAATCAAAGCAGCATTTTAATTTATATTAGCATATATTTACTTATCTATTGCTGCCTTGTTTACAATAGGAAAAGAGACTGGAAACAACTTGAATGTCCACCAGTAAACAGTGTGGCCGTACATGGAATAGTCTGCATCTGTGAAAAAGAAAGTTCATAGACTTTTTCTTTTAATGCAGTGGCTCTTTCCCAAGATTACGCCTTTAAGACCTTGTGAGATCTTGCTCTAAATTTCTCTAGAAATTTCCTTGGCCTTGCAGTGCTGGCTGGGCCTCAGATAGGATAGTATTAAGGAAAAATTGTGTTTGTGATCCTGCATTTAGTAGCAAAACAGGTGTCTCTCTCTGGGGCCACCCACATGATCCTGCTTATGTACTTAACGGGTTCACAGCTTTCCCCCCTGTAGCCCCAAGAGGCAGAGGAAATGGTATCATCCTTCTACCAAACCATTTTGGGTTTCACTGGCCCTGGTGTGCATTGCCCCAGATCCTTAGAAATATGACCACTTGGGTGGAACCACGTTAAAACAAGTTTTTTTTTTTTAATGATTTAAGAAAACCCTGGGGGAGAGGGTAGGTGGGATAAAAAGCACAACATGGGTTTTTCAGTAACATCTTGAACCTATAACTCTGTGAAATATTGTCTTTGAGCCATTAATGAAACCCACATTGCACCAGTGGCCTTGATGTCGAACGCGGAGGGGGAGGACCAAGTATTACTGTCCCGTGGAGCTCTGCACTCCTCATTATGGTCTTGTTCCCTTTTGTACTTGAAGATAATTTCTGGAGCTCCCATTGCTTTTGTGATATTTCTCCTGGGAAGAACTGGTTTAGAAATTCAAGTCGTGCTCGACTAAATGTCCCATGCCTGCCACTGCCACCTGTGTAGCATGAATAACTTTTGGTGGCCCCTGTCCCTGGCCTGCTCTCCCCAGTTTGGGTTGATGAGAATTCCTGCAGAGCCTAAACCTTTAGGATCAGCCCAGTGCAACAGCAGTTGCACTTACAAAATAGTAGGGGTGCACAGGCCTAAAGGAAATTGGAAATCTTGGAAATCAGATTTCTAGGCTGGTAGCGAATTTAGAGGGTTTTGGGTTTTGTTTTTTTTTTTTCCAATTTATTTTTTAAAATCCTCCCCCATTTACAGACTGAAAGGAAATATGAATGCAAGACAGGAAGACTTATTTTAAGCTTCAGATGGTTACTCTGGACCTGGGTGCGCCTCAGGCCATGCTTCTCCAGTGTGGTCTGTGGACCAGTTGCTACCAATCACGGGACCTTGTTAAAAATGCAGATTTCACAGAGACTCCAATTTGGTAGGTCTGGAAAGGGACCCAGAAACTTGGATTTTAAAGTCTTCCGGGTGATTTGTACGTTCTCAAAACTGCAAGAACCACAGCACTGGGCTCGGTCTACCTGCCCGGAGGTGCTTCCTCTCCACTGATGAGGCTGCTGGCAGCCGCATCCGAAATTGTTAGACAGCTGAGATTTAGAAGATGAGCCCTTAAGCCACCCAAGACATTTCCATTGAAAGGCAGAGTTGTTCTTCCTTTAAAGGATTGTGACTTCTAGTGCTAATAAAATTAAAGCTGACACTTTGCCTTAGTTCTGTGCCCACATAAACAAATCAATGATTCTGCCCATCTAGGGAGGGAGCCATTCTCCTGGGGCTGAGGTGATTTGATGCTTTACCTTCTGCCTGCAGAGGGTGCGAGATGCTGGCATCTGGCAAGGTTGGGTGAGAACAGGCAAAAATGGCTGGTATTTGTGCAGAAAAGCAGATCTTATCTTTTGAATATGATGGAAACCAGGGACATCCTCCCCCGAAACATTTATATACACAAACTTTTGCATAAATTTCTGAAGACATAAGAAGCTCCTGAACTCAAATTTAAGAACCCAAGCAACCCTAAGAGAGAGTTTTTTCTACTTTAAGTGACTCTAGGGACTCACCCAATTAAATTCTAGTGGTTCTGGAGTTGAAAAGAGCTAATTTTCAAGAAAACAATGGGTAGGGTAGCAGCAACAAATTTTGTAAAATGCTGATAATTGTTGAAGCTGGGTGATGGTTGTATAACGGCTCATTACTCTCTTTGGGGTACAGTAATTCTGTAGTAAAAATGGGAAAAAATGAAATATCTAGTTTTCTTTTATCCAGTTTATCCATTTGGTATCTCAGTTACTGAGGGAATCTTGGGTGCCAACTGAATGTCAGTGAGGACCAATCAAGTCACATTGATAAAATACAATTCCCAAATTTTGCAACTGTAAATACCCTGTATTACACACCAAAGGTCATGTTTCCACTTGTAATTTATAACCTGTTCTACTTTCCATGGGGACTAATATCAGTCAGCTATTGCGAAACACTGCCACATAACACGCCATCCCAAAACGTGGTGGCATAAAAAAATAAGCTATTTTTCTGGATCATGTATCTGCTGGTCAGCTGGTGCAGGCAGGCTTCAAATTTAGGCCAAATGGGGCAGCTTGGATGATTTCAGCAGTTCAAGCATCTTCTAGGTGTTTCTCGTTTTCCTGGAACTGTTCAGTTACCCAAGGCATGTTCTTCTCATGATAGAGGCTCAAGAAAGCAAGCCTCTGCTTGCATCATGTTGCTAATAGCCTGCTAGACAAAGCAAGCGACATAGCAGAGCCCAAAATCAAGGGAAGAAGAACATTCCACTTAGAAGGAAGAACAAAAAGTCACATGGCAAAGGGACTGGATACAGAATGACCAACAATCTCTTTACCATAGGGCTAGCCTATTCCAATAAAAGGAAGTGGGAAGTGACCCCAACCTCTGTTTCAGGCAGGTCTCCCTGCAAAAGGGACCGCAGGAAGCCCTCTCCCCAGACCAGATTTCCCTTGGCTTTGGCAAGACCATTTTCAACCCTGGCTCTCCAATCTCCTAAAATTATTACATCAGTGAGTAGACAGTTATGCTACATGAAATCCAAAAGGCTGTCAAATTGGATCCAGACAACTGAGAGACATATACGCACATTAACAGCGTGGACGCGTATATGAAAACCCGCCAGGTCTGTGTTATCAGGAAGCTGTCAGAAGTCTGGACAGACAGGCTTACATCAACCAAGAAGCTCGAAATCTTACCCTCCACTGTTAAAAGACATTGTGGGAAGTCCACTCTCTTTCGGTAAAGTTGCTTTTCCTTAAGGCTAAAGGATTAAAAAAAGGTCCCAAACTTTAAACCTGAAATTAAGGTTTTTTTCTTCTTCTCTTCTACCTGTCCCAGTTAATGAAAGGATTTTTAGTTACTAGGAGGCTAAACTCCCTCAGAAAAATCCCCTCATAAAAAAATATAGCAATTTTCCTTTGGGGACTTGCTGTTGGAGACTTCCATACCCAATAAGTTATTACCCTTGAATTTAGACAGGACAAACATCTGTGCAAAAGCACAGAAATAGTTATCATTCTCTTCTAACGTGGAACATAAGGCTTATTTGTCCCATCTATTTAAGGTAAAGCTGATGATAAAAATAGCCCCAACTCTCCATCACTCCCTGGATCCACACACTTTGCAGTGTGATTTAGAAGTGACCTCCTCCCACCAAGACACGGAGCCTGTTTCTGCACCTCTGGAATCTGGGCCAACTTTTGTGATTTGTTTTAGCCAACAGAATGCTCTAGAAGAATAAGGTACCAGCCTAAAACCTAAAGAGGCTTTGTGTGCTCCTGCCCAGCAGCCGTATGAACCAGCCAGGCTAGCTGGGTGGAGGATGGACGAGAGGCCATGTGGGGCAGAGGTGGCTCCTCCCAGCTGCCCCCACTGACCTGCCGACTGACACATGAGCCCAGCTGAAGTCAGCCATGCCTGCCTGGATCAGCAAAGATGCCCAGTGGACCCAGAGAACTTGAGCAAAAATAAATGTCTATTGCTTGATGCCCCCACTAGGGTTTTGTGGTAAGAAATAAAGGGTACGGGAGGAGTGAGGGAGACCCATAAGAAATGAACCTACTGAACAGAGGGAATGATTTTTTCTTCTTGGTGGAATCAGGTGACCACGGGGACCAGCTTAAAGGGGAGGACATTGGCAGAAAGAAGATGAATTTGTTAATGTTATTGTGCCCCTGGATTAGTTGATGCTTCCTGGAATAGTAGATTATTTATTCCATAATATTTTACAAATATTAAAGTGCTGACTTCTCAGATGAAATAAAACTTTTAAGCAGAAGGCCACTGGTTAAGCTGGTTAACTGCTGGTTAAGTTTAGGGACAGACTGAGTGTAGGGGAAGAGTGGTGAAATGGGTGGGAGGACCAGCCAAAACCTAAGCCCTTAGTTACTGCATGCAGATGCCTGCTTCCTTTGCCAGAAGAGTTCAAGAGGGTCCTTTCAACTGACCCTTGGTCCTTGAGAGACTCTTCATGGGAGCCATGACTTAGCACGGCCAAGTAGTGTTACAGGTGCCCTGTTCTCTATGGCACTGGCATTCTACATAGGCCTTAGATAAACTGGTGGGCTTTGTCTCCTGCAATGATGCAAAGTCTAGCATTAAGATCAGGTATTTTCCTCCCCAAAGAATAATTCCCAATGCTGGTTAACTCCTCAGCTCTTCTTGATGATGGAAGACAGACAGGTCTGGAAAGTGGGGTTGCAATTTTAGCAAGTCAGACTTCCTCTGAGTCTCCTACGTGGAGAGGTCTATCAAGCAAGCCCACCGCTGCCCGTGAGCTCCCGCCTTCCAATCCAGCTGGCTGCGTGCAAGTCTAGCACAGAGTCACCTGCTCCTTGCTCCACGTACCAACTTCCACCCCACGCTGGCCACCATGAGAAGATAGCAAAGCCTTCTCTCCTGTGTGGGTGACTACCTGCTCTGTGCCCTGTGTTATCTGCCCAGTAATCTGGGAGCAATACATTTCTTGTATGTTTAAGGCACTTCATACTTTAAAAGTGCTTTCAGTCTCTTAATTCATTATATTGTAAACATAAAAATGATTCACTAGGACAGAAATGTCTTCTTATTTAATAGACAAGGGAAATTGAAACACGAAAGCTCAGGGGTGACCCAGGAGTCTGGCAGCTTCATGTGTGACGCTGACTCAGCTCATAAACTTGTTAGCATAGTTCTAATCTCGAAAGGTTGCTGCAGAAGACATCTTCCCAGAGAACTTCTGGAATCTTCCTGGAGTGGCTCTTTTACTTTGCTCACAAGAAGCTTTCTGTTTTGATGCCTTCGAGTGAGTGACAGCAGAAGAGAGGGAACAGGTGTATTTTCATGCCACGGAGTCTGATGACAAGTAATTGGTTCCACAGGTGCTGTTTTCCTTGACCTTTCTCCACGTGGAGTTCTCAGAATATTCTATTACTATCGATCCCCTCCAGTTTTAATGCTGTAATGACGTCGTTTCCATCCGCAAGGGAAATGATTATGTGCTCTCTGCACTGTGTGAATACATATGTACATATTTACATACGTATACCTGTTGTCCTAGCAGAGTTCTCAATACAGTTAAAATGGTCTGTGAATGTCTTTCCAAAGCCCCTCTAGGTGCATCCAACAGCATACTGTAAATCAGACTTTTCTTTTTCATTTGTTTGTTGGTGTTTGTTTTTTTATATATATATAAATTTATTTATTTTTGGCTGCGTTGGGTCTCCATTGCTGCATGCAGGCTTTCTCTACTTGCGGCGAGCGGGGCTACTCTTCGTTGCGGTGTGAGGGCTTCTCATTGTGGTGGCTTCTCTTGTTGTGAAGCACAGGCCCTAGAGCATGTGGGCTTCAGTAGTTGTGGTGTGCGGGCTCTAGAGTGCAGGCTCAGTAGTTGTGGCGCACGAGCTTAGTTGCTCTGCGGCATGTGGGATCTTCCCGGACCAGGGCTCGAACCCATGTCCCCTGCATTGGCAGGTGGATTCTTAACCACTGTGCCACCAGGGAAGTCCTGGCATTTGGTTTTAATGTGCCAAGTATTCTGAATTACACAAAAGAGATTCCTCGAGGTTTCTTCTCTTTCTGCTTTCTCTCCCTCAACCACCCCCCCCACCTTCCGAAGAGCTCTTTTTCAATGCAAGAAGTCAAAAGCTTCCTGTTTATTCTTTGGATGTCTCCCCTCAACATTCAGACCATTGTCTGGGCCAGAAGAAGAGTTGAGGGGGCTCCCTCCAGACTGGCAGCCAGTTTTCAAAGTCTCCCCTTTCCAAGTAGAGAAATAAATTAAAGCTGACACTTGGAGTGTGTGAACGCCCACTGCCTTTCAATTTGGCTCTCACATGCTTATTTATTTTTGCTCCATTGCAAAAAGATTTATGACCCCTAATTATAAATTCTGACACTCTTGTGCTACGTGGATGCACTTAGATTAATTTTCACTTTCTGATGGCTTTGAAGAGCTTTCCTTTTCAATTCTAAACCCTCAAGGGCAACAAGGGTCCCTTTTGAAAGAGGGTCTGGCAGGTGCCACTGCCTTCAAAGGCTATGTTTTCATGGCTTGGGCTTAATCAGGGCCCAGGGATTGATGGATGGGTAGTAACCTCAGCCACTGCTTTATTTACTTTCTTGGTCCTTTTCTCTTTTAGAGAATTGAAGTGAATATGTTAAAAACGTGCTTCTAAATAAAAGCTGGCAAGCAGAGTGTCAGCCTGGAAATAACCTTTTTAAGACATTTCAGGAAAACAAGAATACTTCAGTATTTGAAATTTTAAAAAGATAACAGCTGATGGCTGATTTGGCTGCGAGCATGGTGATTTTGAAAAACAGAAAAACTGACGTGAACTTCATGAGCAATACATCTGAACCAACATAGGATGATGTAAGACCTTTTGGTTTTCTTCTGTGAATGCACAGCTCATGACATTTCTTCATAAGTAAGCAAGGAGAGAGGTTGGTCTGATGGGTGGAGCAATAGCTGTAGAACCTGGAATCAGCCCAGGTCCCAAGGGTTGCAGGAAGAATAGAGGTTTGCCCTGGAGGATTAGGGGTGCAGTAAAGGACTTGAGCACCATCTAAAAATCCAGGCATATTCTGGAACCCGGGCAGGATTCTTAGCTCCTCCCTTCCTCCCTCCCTCCCCACCCAGGCCCGACTTCCATTTACAATTTTTTGGGGTGTGGGCCCGATTCTTGGAGCATGGGGTGGTAGTGGCGGCACTGATGGCTCTAGAGTGTCACCTCTCACACTGGGAAGCGGGGCACCCTGAGGGTGGTATCAACGTTGTCAGGTCAACGTGTCAGAGGGTTGGATTTTTTTTTTTTAATCAGAACACTGTTAGGGGAAAGCAAAATAGTTTAATTGATAAAATATTTTGAAACATTATAATTTCTAAAATTCATTTTAGTTAGCTAATTAAACGACAGAAATCTGTTTCTCGCAGCTCTGGGAGCTGGAAGGCTGAAATCAGGGCGGCAGCACAGCTGCAGACTTCTTGTGTCCTCACATGGTGGAACGGGCTAGTGATCTCTCCGGCGCCTCCTGTGTAAGAGCGCTGACTCCACGCGTGAGGGCTCCACCCTAATGATTTAAGCACCTCACAAACCCCGCCCCCCCACCAATGCCATTCCCTTTGGGGGTCAGCATTACCACATATGAATTTTGGGGAGACACAAACACTTCCGAGCACAGCACCCACCCAAATCGTACTCATTCTTCAAGACCAGAGTACGAGCTACCTCCTCCCGACGCCCTTGTAAACGGACTCTGGTCACCAGGGGCTCCCTCCACGGAACTGGGAGCGCATGGGATTCCCTCGGAAGAGCACGCCTTTAATGGAAGCTGCAGACATTTATTTTCAGACTTTCCATGTGTCTCCTCTTAAAAGCTCCAGAGGCAGCCGGTCCTTTCATTACCTGAGAACCTTCCGGGCGGCAGCTTCCATGAGGTGGGCACTGCCCCAGGGGGCGGGCATGGACCTTCGGCTGGCTCCCACTTTTGCCACGTGCCGAAGCCTCGCTTGCGGTAATCTCTAAATTTCAAAACAGGCCTTGGCGTGTCACGGAACAGGAAGGTAAATCCACGTAACACGTAGTACAGTCTCAGCCTGCAGTGAACGGGCTGCTTTCCCAGGGGGATGCCCTCACTCGCTCTGGGGGGTGGCAGCGCTCTTCCTTCCTGAGAGGCAGTGCTGTGTGTCTGCAGCCTGTTCGGCACGTGAGCGCGGGCTCCGTCGGCGCCCCCCCCACCCCCCGTCGCCCGCGTGACCCCCTGAACCACCGCTCCCGTTCCCGCCCGAACTGTCCCCAGCCCGTCCGTGCAAGAGTCATCTTCCGCGAAACCGGTCCCTGGGGCCAAAGAGGCTGGGGGCCGTCGGTCTAGGACACTTGCTGTGGCTGCCCGCCAGCCCGGCTGGGTGAACCGGGCTGAAATGAGCTTCCTTGCTGAGGAAGGTCACTCCGTTTGCTAACATCGGTGAAGCCGGCCTTGCGGGAACTGGAGAGGCCACCCTTCCTCCTCTTCATCCCCACGTGCTCCGTCCTAAGTGTTACTGCCAAGCCGCGGTGGGGAGCCTGTCACCGGGCCAGGCTGCCGGCTTCCTGGAGGGTCGCTCCAGCCCTCAGGGTTCCTGCCCGGCTTGTCCAGGGATCCCTTCGGACGAAGCGAGGGGCTGCCACGGGGGGGAGGTCCGAAGACCCCCGCTCACCAGAGCAGGAAGCCCGACGTCGTGAGTCGTCGCCGCCCGAACTGGGGTGTCCCTGTTCTCATCACACGCTCCCGCGAACCCGGTAGGCGGGTCAGCGATTCTCTTCAGGCGCCAGCTGAGGCCGGCGTCGTCCTGCTCCCTGCAAGCCCGCCGGTGACGCCCCAGGACTCGGGACAAACCCAGGTCCTCGCCGCGGCCCGCGCGACCCACGGGACCGGCCTCCCTCCGGGCCGCCTGCAGAGGCCCGCCTCCCTCTTCCCCGTTTGCGCGGCGTCGCGGGGCTGCCAAACGCGCCTGTGGGCCGGCCTCGCGCGCCGCCCCGCGCGCTGCCCGAGCTCCTGTGCCGCGCCCGCCGCCTCCCGCTGCCCGGGCACAGCGGCTGAGCTGGTGGGTGAGCGGCCGCCAAAGAGCGAGAACTGACGCACCTGCCGAGGGGTGGGGGGGTGGACGTCAGCGCCCCGCTGCCCCGCGTCCGCGCTGCGAAGGGGAGCCTCGGGACTGGACGGGCGCGCCTGCGCGCTGCTCTGGTGGAGCCCCGGGGCTCCCGGGCAGCGCGGCGACCCGAAGCGCCAGAGAGCGTTTCCCCCCGCAGCCCGGAGCTAACCCGGGAACCAGCTCGACTCCACGCGGAGGACACGGCGAGAGAAGGGGAACCGCGTGGGGCTGGGGGGCCGCCCAGCCGGGCCCCGCGGGGTTCAGTGCCACAAGGCTTTTTACACCTGAGTTCGCGGACTTTCCCCCTTTTCTCCCTCTTTCTTACCTGTTTTTCTCTTCGCTTGGGGTTTTGTGGGGTTTTTTGAAAAGTATTAAGAAGTTCTCCTCACAAAATACACTGATTTTTTTCAACTCGCATTTGCTGTCCCCGCTCACATCCCCCCCGCCCCCCAGTTGTTCACGTTCCCAACACGGGCACCTCAACGTGTCCTTTCCTACTTGCCTTTGTCTCTTCTCGTCAGACGACGATGATTCCTCCGTGTGCCATGGGAGGGAAGCCGGTCCTACTAGGTCAGCCCAGCGCGGCGTCGTAGCTACCCCTCACCGCGCATGCGCCCGCACACACACACACACACACACACACACACACACACACACACACACACACACACACACACACACACACACACACACACACACACACACACACACACACACACACACGCTCACGCACGCGCCCGCCCACGAGGTCGTCATCCCAGGTAGACTGCGTGCCTGAGCCGCTCACTTCTCAGGAGGTTTCCGCAGACAAGTAAGACCCAGCCAGGCTCTGCCAGGTACGTTTCTGTTTCTCCTTAAACTCTGTGGGCACTTCCAGGGAGACTTCTTCTGCGAGTTTCCGCTTTATTTAAATCAGCTTCTGAAAATGGTGGCGGCAGGAGCCGTCGGAAGCTCGGTCAGTTCCTCAGCCCCTCTTAGCTTGCCTAGAGCCGAGCGCACTGAAACAAAGCTAAGTACGGCCTAGAGGTTTAAGAGCTGCTTGAGGTTTTACATGCTCTCACCTGGGAAAAGCAGTTGTTCCTTACCCCGTTCTTAGGGCTCTGCTTCTGTGCGGTGGTTCTTCTTTTTAGCTGTCTCAACCTCAAAGTGAATGAAGCCTTGAGGTGACCCAGCCCTGTCCTCTCTTGGAAAACAGAACTCAACGGAGTAAGTTTTCAAGGTCTTACTGGCTTGATTCAGTGAATCGGGCGGCATCCAATCTAGCGGATAGAAATGAAAGACTTTTTTTTAAATCGAAGTATAGTTGATTTACAATATTGTGTTAGTTTCAGGTGTACAGCACAGTGATTCAGTATTTTTGCAGATTATATTCCACTATAGGTTATTACAAGGTAATGTGTATAATTCCCTGTGCTGTACAGTATATCTTAGCTGCCTATCTATTTATACATAGTAGTTTGTCTCTCTCAACCCCATGGCGCTAATGTGCCCCTCCCCCTTCCCTTCTCCTTTGGTAACCTCGAGTTTGTTTTCTGTGCCTGTGAGTCTCTTTCTGTTTTGCAAATATCAACACATTCAAAGTGAAAGGAGAAGGGAGTGGAAACAGGGAGGCAGAAAAGTGGTTTCATTGTGGAAAGGTCACTTTCCTTTAGGAGATGGCAGGGGTCCATCAGGCCTAGCGCTGACCAGGTGAAACCTGATTGGACTGGTTTCACATTCCAGTTCTGGGAGAGGCTAAAACTGTAAATAAGTTTCAGTGGGGTGATGTGGGGTTTAGCATAAGCGGCTCCATTTGGGGCTGCTGTCTTGTTCTTAACACCTGATGCCTTGATTACTTGTACATTTCAAGAAAAGGACTTACTGCCCTGAATCACAGAGAGACTTCAGTTATGGCCAATTAGAAAACACTACTTCTCTGGACCAAGAGTTCAAGTTCCAGCTGCTAGACTGATACATGAGTTCCCCATTAGCCAACTGCCACCCTCCAGTTGGACGGAGGACAGCGTGCTAGAGTCCAGCATCTGGAATGTGCTCTGTGCCATGTACCATATGGTTCCAAACTCTCAGGACACCCAGTGCCCCAAGTACCTCTTAAATACTAAGAGCAAATGTCCCTTTTAGGAGACATGGGGTTGCATGCTAGGTGCTTATGTCTCCATGGCAGCAGTGGAAGGATGAAGATGACTGTTTAAAGCCTTCTAACTCTGAACAATTGACTGAATGTAAAGTTGATGTTAATCTGAAAAACACACATTTTCACATAAAAGGATCAGATCTTTGCACGCAATAATTATCACAGACAGAAAGATCCTGCTTTGTGGGTAGCAATGCTTAGAAATCAAGAAGAAAAAGGACTGTGGGATAAAAAAATTTTCTGAGCTATTCATGTAAGTAAATCTTGGTCCTTGCTTTAGGTAAAAGTTGAGATGGGAAGAAAAGCATTTTCAGGGAAACAAAAAGCTTAACAACAGGGTTTTGGAAACGAGGTCTTTTTAGACAGATGGATGTAGTTTCCGAATTGTTTTTTTGGAAATTGTTTCTTAACTCTTTGACCTGAAATTGTGCTTAAAGTTTTGCAGAAGAAAGAATACTTCTGGTGTTGGTTGCACAATGTCCTGTTAAGGATTCAGCATTTATTTATCAAGAGATATTTTTATGCAATAGGATAAAAATTTTCTCTTCCAGTTTCTTCAGGGAATGAATGAAAAGAAAACTGTGGTGTTCATCTTTTAGGGGATGGCTGGCTTGTTAACAATGGTATCTCAATTCAAGAACTGAGGAAGCAGGATGGTAGGAGAAAAGGGATGGCACCGGTCCTCTAAACTCTTAGTTCAAGGTGAAGTTATTTTCATTGCATTCCATAAGCCTTCCATTCTTTGCTTCTGGAATGTATAAGACACTGGAAATCAGGTGTATCTGAGTTGTTCAGTTCCCATTTTTGCTGGATATTCAAAAATCTGCTGAAGTTCTCCCACATGCCAGATTTCTCAATATATGTTTCTTGTTAGATGGGCTCAGTATGGTTTAGCTTTTGCTTGTTGAAGTTATTTACATGGCCTGAGATCAGATGGTGTTTTTTCACATTTTGCTTGATGGAAATCCATTGTTTTTATAGCAAAAGATCGGTTTCAATGAAGTGGTAGAGAACTTCACTTCTAATGTGTCTGTTTAGCAATACGTTCACCAGGCACTCAAATCATCTGGAGAAGATATAAAACCATGAGGTCTGTATCTGGAGTTTTCCTCATCTGAGCTGGGCTGATTCGCACATTGTCAGGCTCACACACCAGCAAGGGAGCAGGTCAAGCATGACATTCCTTCCAGCAGAGGCAATGGAGAGGTGGCTTTACTTGCTGGAGAATTATGTAAAAGTGAGATGTCTGGAGGTCATCGGTGGTAACCAGAGGAGAAAAGTGAACTGAACAGGTTGCTTCCACTTAGCAAGGCTTCTCTAGAAGAGCATTTACAAGTCTAAGTCCAGCTCTGGTACAGCTCAGTTTCACAGAGTCAGAGAAAAACTGCAAAATTATAATATAATCCTAATCAGTCCATCCACCATCTGAAAAGCAAGGAGGGAGGGGGACAAAGAGGAGGGAAGTGAGAGGACTCATTCCCAAACCCGCCCACATGTATTCCTTTCCGCTTTATCTTTGTCTCCTTGGCTCTCCTCTCTTTCAAGAAGTCTGCAAGTAGAGCGAATGGGGGTGAGTAGCCAAAATGGTAGCCATCTCTGCTGCGCTGGTAGGATAGCCTCTGGACATAGGCGACCATCTTCCCTTGGATCATGGATGTCCAAGGTCACACTCCGTTAGCTCAGCAACACATGCAAAATAATAACCATAAACCCAGAAATGTCCCGTGGAATTTTCTCCAGCTCTCGTAATGAGGTTTGCAAAGCTTCTCTGTCAAGGAGAGTGGGGATGTGTAATTTCGAACACGTTTTTAATAGTTTCTCCCGGCTCTCTCCGAAGAAGAGAGAGGCATGCTGGCACGGCTTTAGGAGAGGGAGCAGCTTGACAAGAGCAGTGCTAGACAAGTCATCCAGGTGCTGGTAGCACTCGGAAAGCGAGGGGAGCTGCCTGGGGAGCTGGGGCTCATCGGGCAAAGTGTAGCACTGGGGTTGAATGTGTGGTGAGCACAGAGGAAGACAGGTACCCTCAGAGCTCTCTGGCCAGGTCAAGGCCTCCCCATGACCAAGCAGGGTTTTGTAAAAACAGAGGAGAGAGGTAACAAGAGTGGAAATAGTAGCAGGTGCCAGACCACCAAGGAGCACCAGTCAGGGTGCCCAGAGAGCTTGGCTCTTGGCTGTAGTAGCAGACAGACACATGGCGTAGCTCAATGTCTTAGGCACACTGAGGAGGACTCAGAACTCCTGGAGACCAGGGAGGGGGAGCTGTGTCACTCCTGGGCTTCTCTTGCTCGAGAACCCAAAAAAGGACTTACCAGAAAGGATGTGAGGAAGTAACAAGAAAACCCCACATGCGGGATAAAAAGAGTCATATGAAATATGAACTCTGTGCCTTTCTTCCTTTTTCCATTTCCCCACCAGTATTTATAAGTCCCTGACCATGGTTTCTTAACAGAAAATCGGAACCCATGGTAAGATAGCAGGTCAGAATATTTGAAATCCAGAAAATTTTGAAAAGTCTGTGACTGTGGTCACTATAATATAGGTGTAATTCATGAATGTTCTGAAGTGATTTGCTTTTCAAATTAGGAAATGCCACCCTTATTGAGATAAAACCCTTTCTATCTTTTAGCTGATAACTGGTAATAGAGAAGTTATTTCCTCAAAATCAATCTCAGTGTATCACCTGTTTGTAAGGAAGAGAGGAATCGGAGAGTTCCTGAATCAAGGGGGCTGCAAAAGGCTCTAGGGCTCATCTGTTCCCAGCCCCTCGTTTGACAGAAGATGAGGCTGGAGCTCCAGGAAATAACCAGATCAGTGGCTGAGAACCCAGAGCCCCACTTTTAAGCTTGGTGCTGTTTCTACTGCCTTCTGCAGTTCACTGTGTATCTGCTTCATGTGGGCTAGTTCTGCCTTGAGAGGTGTGCGCCCAGCCGTGTACCCACCCACTCCCGGTGTCTGCGGTGGAACATGGCGGGCTGTGTCTTTAACTCCTAGCACTGCAGCCCCAGTGGGAAGGAATATGCTGAGTGGGGTCTGGCTTTGGCACAAGTAGGTCATCATGGTGAGTGGCTGGTAGGAGCTATGAGAAAGACATGAGCTCCCCACGGTACCATTTTCTTCCCCGAGCCCTCAGTTTATCCTCCCGGCCTCCTTGAGGTCATCTATTTCTTTCCTGACAAAAACATCTGGTTGTTTCAAAACTGAAATTTTCATGCATCTCAACTCATGTAGGAATGTCGAAAAGCTGTTCTGAAAAACATAGCTTCTCCCTGTGCCAAGCCAGTTGGGCTGGATTGAACAACTGTTGTTATAAATCTCCACTCTGCATCTTCAACAGCCCAGAAGGTACGGAATAGAATGTTTCATGAGACCAGCCAGACGGATTGAATAAGACCTGCCTGGGGGATCCCTGTGCGTTAAGAGTCTGGAGACAGCCCTTTCTCTCCTCCCTCCTCAGACTTTTCTTAGCAGACAATTTCTGGGACTGCTGGCGAGAGGACAGCATGTCAGGGTTCTCTGTGTTCACAACAAATTCTTTTGTGTCTTTAAGTGGAAAAATATTTTACGACATGGCAGAGCGACTGCTTGTTCTATGAGTGATTCACAAGGAAAACTCAGCGACCTAAAGATATGTGTCCTCGCCAAGAGGCAGGGAAAGGGATAAAAAAAAAAAAGTGACCCATAATCAAAAGTCTGAGAGGAACTTTTAAGATGCTCGACCACCTTTCCACTGAACAGTTCCCACTGCGGGCTGTGGAACTTCCACCTTTGCTGTCTTTTATTTCAAACCCATCCTTGTCCACAGGTTGGAACACCCACCCCCAAACTACATGCACAAAACCTCCTGTCCACTTGGGCTTTGTTTTAGTGCTTTGTTCTCTAGTCCCTATTTCCTAGGATGTGCATTCTTATCAAGAGGGTCTGTTGTAATGCTTGGTACTTGTGTATAATTCAGTGCTGTAAGTAAAGGCTTCCTCGGTGCTCCTAGAATCAGAGGCTATGCCAGAGAGGAGACCTGAGGAATCATCCAGTTTGATTTACCATCCACTGCAACATCTCTGGCTGCAAGATGTCTGTCAGCAGAAGCGTTGGATCTGGTCTGGTCTTGCAGCACAGGGAGCTTAGCTCAGTGCTTCACAAGGAAGCCTCACCAGTTCCTCGGAGGTTCTCCGTTCTCTTGTTGAACAAGTCTGTCGCCCTGATTTCTTTCTGAAACCCCCTCCTCTTCTTGATAGACTGTCCTTTAAATATTTGAAGAGAACACTCACATGTCCCCAAACTTTCTTTTCCAGGTAGCACATCCTATTTCTTCAGTCATTTCTCTTGTTTTTTTCTCTTTCTCCTCCACTTACATTCTAGTTGTTCTTAGCTCTCTGGTTTTTTTCTTATGAGCTCATGCCAACCTGAGTCTCCTCCATCCTGTTTTTCTGTGATTTATTTTGGAGATTAAATATAAGACATTATCATCTTCCTTCTGTGTTAAGGTTTATTCCATCAATTTTAGCCAATATTTGAGATTGTTGATGGCATTTTGAATCTTGAGTCTGTTGTCTATAATACCAGCTATCTCTCTTGATGTTTTTCACTTGGAACATTGATATTTTCCCCATAAAAATGACTGATTAAAAAGTTAAAGTCTAGGGGCTTCCCTGGTGGTGCAGTGGTTGCGAGTCCGCCTGCCAATGCAGGGGACACAGGTTCGTGCCCCGGTCCAGGAGGATCCCACATGTCGCGGAGCGGCTGGGCCCATGAGCCATGGCCGCTGAGCCTGCGCATCCGGAGCCTGTGCTCCGCAACGGGAGAGGCCACAGCAGTGAGAGGCCCGCATACCACAAAAAAAAAAAGATAAAGTCTAGAAACAACTCTCTAGATGTTATCAGGCTGTTAATCACTCTTCAGATTCAGTAATTTATCCAGTTCAAATCCAGCTAAACTTATTATCATCCAGTGCGTACTTCACCACACTTTCTATAAAAATATTGTTGGATGTTTTGTCACATGTTTTGCTGAAATCATTGCATAGCATGTCCACTACAGTTTCCGCACCTATCAGCCTGGAGATGCTGTAAAAACTGGAACTAAATCTAGAATAGGAACCTGTGTTGGTCATGTGGGTAGAAGCTTTCTTTTCTAAATAACGTTCTCTTGCAGCTATTTGCTGCCTTCGCTGCTGGCATTCTTCTTGGTTTCCCTTTTGGATCCATTTCCTTCCTTGTTCTAAGTACCAAGATGCTTTTCATGGACCATGAAAGAACTTAACCTAACTTGTTTCCTAAATTCCTGTTAGCGTGTCCTCCAAGATAACACCTGTATTTTAATGGCAGTCTTCTGTGCTTCAACCCAAAAGAATGGGGCCGGGGAATGTGTGCTCACACCAGGGACTGGCGTCGTCTCATCCCCTGGGAGCTGCTGCTTATTCTGTAAAGCTGGCCTTCTCCTCACAATCTGCTTGTTTGTGTGTCTGGCAACTCTCGCTGTGCAACCAGCTCCCCAAACCCTCCCCCAGGGTGGCAGACAGGTGCTCCTGTTGCGCAGGGGGAGCCCCCACAGGTCCCCAGGCCATGCTTCTCTTAGGCAGTACTGGGAATGGCCCCAAGGGATTTATGCCTTCAAAGCTCTTTCCTAAGCTGCGCTAAACCAAGTTAGGCCAGTTAGGGGTTTAAAAACCTCCACCTCTTCTTTTTTTCGCATCTCCCTTCCCAACACTCTCCTTCACCAGCAGCAAGCGGGAGGGTTCATTCATTCATTCACTCAGCAAAGAGCTGTTAAGTTTCTGCTGTGTGCCAGCCTAAGGTAGGCACTGGGGATTCAGAGGTGAGCAACACAGCAGAGCTCTGCCCCTGGGAGGTCACCAGTCCAACTAGGAAGATAGGTTTTAAACACAGAAAAATGACAGTGTGAGAAGGAAGTTATGGGAGGGACAAGATCTTACCTCGCTCCAGAGGTCAGGGCAATGATGTGGGAGGTGATAGAGATCACCTAAATGGACCTAAGAGCCCAAGAGAAGCCAGCCGTCCCTGGGGACCATGCCCAGAGTCCTGTGCCCCCAAACCCTTCTGAAGTCCCCCGAGGCTGAGGGCTCCATGTGTGTCTTGGGCAGGGGATCTAATAAGACCTCATTTCACAGTCCATCTCAATTTAAACTCTGGGGCTGTCACAGCCTTTGTTTATCTGCAAAATATTGACCAACCTGCAGGGTGATTTATTTTTGCAGGAGCAATGTCTGCAGGGTGTCCATCTCGTCTCTGGAGTTGCCAGCTCTCCCCACCATCTCCCCTTCCTCTTCAAAACCCCAGCTATGCCCAGAAGGGCCCCCAGAGTAACCAGTTAGAATTAGAATTCCTGACTGTTTTGTCCCAAGGTCATTGGATTTCAGAAACTAGGGCTGGGAAATGGGTTTTTGACGACTCTAACCATGGCTCCACTTATGTGGCCCCGCGGGATCAGTGGAGGGCCCTGTCTTCTAACACCCTTTTCTGGCGCTTCCGGGTCTCCTGACACGCAGACCCCCTAGACCTGCAGAGTCTGTGAAGAAGGGCAGGTGGATGAGAAGCGTTTTCCCAGCCTTGTCCATCTTGGGAAGGGGCTGCTTCGCCCCTGAACGCCCCCCAGCCCCGCTCCTTGCCTTGCTCCTGCCTCGGTCGCCTCCCGCTGAGACCCCTCAGGCACGTGGTGCTGACTGGGTGGGGCTGCACAGCCGCTTTGTCCCTTGCTGGGCGTCCCTTCATTTCCCTTTCCCAGGCCATCCCGGGGCGGGGGGGGGGCTCCTTCCCTCTAGCATCTCCTTGGATGCGAGTGAGAGGCTTTGCACAGGGACCCGGAGCTGGAGAGCCGTGAAAGGCATGTGCAAACGTGGCAAGTTTCCCTTTTGCGTTCTCCCGAAACATTTGACAAGAATTAAAGTTTCCCCCAGGGGCACCAGCTTCACATATTAAAACCAACCTTTTTTTCCTTCTTATAGTCTCTCTCTCCCTCCCTCAGTCTCGGATTCAAAGGGAAGGATTTCCTCTGAAATAAAGCCCCTCGCTGCCCACGCGCCCCCGAACGGCGGGGGGGATGGGCGGGGGCGCGTCCCGCGCGGCTCCGAGGCCCGGCCAAGGCGGAACCTGTTTTCTCTGGAAAAATAATAAAACGCGGAGTCGGTTTCTTTTAAAATGGCTTCTGTTTCACAGTTCAAGTTGAGCTTTCTGTCAGGAAATGAGTGCCGGTTAGGCCTCTACGGTGGAGGAAGGGGCGGGGACGGGCTCGCAGGGCGGGAGGCTGCTCGGCTGCCCTGGGTGGTCGGGCCCTTGCCTCGCCCCTCGAAGCCCGAGCGGAGCGGTCCAGGCGCCGCAGGGCCTCTGCTCACCGCGGGGCCGCAGCTGTGACCCTTCCCTCTGGCTGGGGTCACTTGGGCCGCTCTGGGCAGGGCTCACTTTAGGAAGCACAGGGTCCAGCATCACCAGGCAGAATATACGTCTGTGATGAAGCCAGGCAGCCACTGGATGTCGGCAGCCCGGGTCATATTAGGACCACGGGGACGGGCCAGTGAAAATCCCAGGCGTTCCTGGACAAGTCTGCTTCCAGGAAAGCAAAAATGGAAATCGGGGGCAGGGGACTGGGAGAGGAGGGGGGCGGGGAGGCTGAAGACAGAGGCGCAGCCATAAATATGCATGTCTGGGCAGTGTGTGTTTCAAATGGAATGTGAGCACGCATATGCAGGGTATACTGGAGGCTGTTTGTGAACATCCCCCAAAGGGCGGAGGGCTCGAACACACATTTGGAATGTTCATTGGAAACACATGCGCCATTAACAAAAATGAAAGCATACCTTAGACACGTTGAACGTGCACCCAGGCAATTAGCAAGCGGTTCCTTTCGATTTGCTGGGCTGTGGCGCTCGGTCGCCAAGCCCTAACGCTGCAGCGGTGGTCAGATCCCTTTAAGCCCACGGAAGGCTCTCCAGAGCCGTGCCGTGGCTAGGAGGCAGCATGGAGGCGGGACTTGCTAGAGTCGATGTCCTAAGATTCCCGAGGGATCCCGTTTGGAGACGGGATTTAGAAAGTGTTCATCCTACCTGAGAACTTCTTACAAGGTGCGTGCAGGGAAGCGTGTCCCTCAGGTCAGTGCACTTTCTCATGCTGAGTGTGTCTGTGTGATCAGCACCCAGAAGCCTCCCTCAGCTCCCTGCCAGGCACTGCTCTCTTCCTCTCATCATTATATCCTAAGTTACAATTTTCTTGTCAGTCCCTAAAGACGATAATGGTTAATTTTGTGCCAGAACTTCAGGGCAGAGTGAGTTGAAGCCAGGGATGTGCTGTGCGCCCAGAGCCTTCCTCAGGCTCCCAGCGCCGCCCGGAGTACAGCGCGAACACCGTGGCCCCAGAATCTCTGCAGACTGCTAGCTCCTCAACTGCAGCGGCCCTTGGAGTTTTATGTGGTGCCTTAGCCTGCTGTAGCAGAACATCAAAGACTAGGTGTCTTGTAAACAATAGAAATTCATTTCTCACAGTTCTGGAGGCTGTAAGTGCACCATCAAGGCACCAGCAGATTTGGTGTCTGGTGAGGACCTTGATTCTTGGTCTTCTCTCTTTCCTCACATGATGGAAGGAGTGAAAGAGGTCCCTATTATGTGGGCACTAATCCCATTCATGAGGGATCCACTCTCACAGCCTAATCACTTCCCAGAGGCCCCACCTCCTAATACCGTCTACTTGGGGCTTAGGATTTCAGCATAGGAATTTTGGGAGGACACTAACACTCAGTCCATACATATCGAGAGCCAACCAGGATCTCTGCTCTCAAGGAGCTTAGCAATCTACAGGGGGAGAAAGACAAGGAAACAATAGGGTGTGGTCTCTGCTAAGGCTGTAGTTAGCACAGGGGAAGAGAAGTACCCAAAAGGGAGCACTTGGTCTTCAAAGTTTGCGGAAGGCTTCCTAGAAGAAGAAGAGCCTTCGCAGGGTCCTGGAGGACCACCAGGTGCAGAAGGGGTAGGTGGTAAGGAGAACAGAATTCAACGCAGTGAGAACAGCATGTGCAAAAATAGGAAAAGAGTGGAGCGAGGGAGGAGAGGTTAGCTGGGATCAGCTCATGAAGATCGCTCTGGGTGACCAGACGTCCTCATGTGCCCTGGGGTGGTCTCCACTTACACCTGCTGTCCCAGCATAACAGCCACCCTCTCCCCTCCTTCACTCTCAGTAGTGATTGGTTTGGACCCCAAAATGATACAGTCACCTCATTCAAGCCATGCCAAAGAATTTGAATTCAATCTTGAAGGCCTTTGAGGAGGGAAGAAACACAGTCACATTTGCATTGTAGAAATATGACTTTGGCCTCAGTAGAAGAAAGTTTTGGAGAAAAGAATGATATTTTAGGAGATTATTGCCTTCATCCAAGGTAGAGGTGATGGTGGCTAGGGTTAAGAGATTGATCGTGATGACAGATGAATTCAGAAGAGGAATCACAAGGACTTGGTGTTTGTGTTTACTCTGTGTTCATTGGTCATTTATATATTGCCTTCTAAGATTTAACACTGGATTCTGCTGGCAGCCTGGTCCTCGGGTTCCAGGAGCACAGAAGCCTTGGAAGAGCCTGAAGGGAAGAGAATGAGAGCAGGCCCAGCTTGGTGTTTTCTGTCTCTGGAATGAAAAGCTTTCCTGTGCTGCGCCAGGTCCCAGCAGTGGCCTGGGTTGAGGCCAAGGTCGGGGCCGGGGCAGGGTGGTGCTGCTTTGGGGTGGTACAGACAGCTGGGTAGCACTGGGGTGCTTGGCAAAGACTTTGCCCTTTGACTGGGAGGTAGGTTCACATCCCATAAGGTTGAGGAATGTTACAGGCTTGTGAATTACATTTTAAAAAATATTTTATCAATACCTCTGAAGTAGCAGGAACTCCAGTCCATGCCACATGTGTTTTCCATGTGTGTTGCGACTGTAGAAACTAACCAAACAACTCTGTATTGAACTTGTCAGAATATAATCAAAAATTCTGCTAATTACTTCAGCATGAAGCCCACTGAGCTCTCTCCCTTAATCATCAGAAGCAGGTCCGTTAGTGAGCACCGCCACTCGGTAACAGCACTTTATTGTGTTTCTTGGACAACTGCAAAAGCTTATCTTTCACTGCAAGGTTTTCTCATTTTTGGAAACTTCGTCCCCATTACAGTCATCATTACTAGCTCATCAAGAGTGCAGTGCTGGGAAAGGTCCCATGCAAAGAAATTCCTGAAATGGGAATGGACATTCATATTAGAGTGGTGGTTTTTGCCAAAAAGTTAAACTGGAGCAAATGAATTGATTATCCTAGGCTGCTGGCTTCATTGCCTGAGAAAGCAGCAAACACAAAAGTCCGCCAGTGGGTCCATGCTATTTAGCACATTTGTTTTATCTCTGAAGGCCAATCATAATGACAGAAGAAAGCTGAAGGAGCTTTGAGCCCAGGAAGAAAAATTAAGAGGTTTTTAACGTTTTCAAAGAAAAACATTATTTCTCTCTAATCTTTCTTGTCTCTCAGTTCCCATTAAGCATCTGCACAGTGTGGGTGGGGGGGGGAGAAGAAAAAAGAGAAAGTGAAAGCAGTTAAATAGCAAGTTCTCAAATAAAGAGAATGCATAATTATTTATACGGATATGAGAGAGCCTTAGTGCGGAGTCTGTAAATGTTTATATTTGGTTTTTAAATGAAATATGGTAAACCCTATTTACTATTCAGATTCCAAATTTACAAAACAGATTTTTTTGTTGTTATTGTTGTTAGTGGGAAGAGGAGTGGAAATGAGTCGGGATAGGAGTTTATTCACATTGCATAAAAATTCTTTACTTTGCAAAATGATTCACCGAAATCTTTCTTTAAATAACAGCTCTGCTAGTGCATTTAATTTACCAAGAAAAATCAATTTTAAACAGAATTTTAGAAATAACGTCTGTGTTATGCAGTAAAAATGCAGTAGGCATTTTAAAATAAAAACGGACTGGGGTGAATAGGAAAATTAATTTGTATTCTTTGAATAAACTCTTACTAGGCAAGTATCAGGATGGTGGCTTAAAAGTGTAAGGGAAGGGTCATTGTGGAAGGAGAAAGTTGAAGGATTAGGTAGGATTAGTGAAGGGAGTGTGAATATAACTTTAAAAATTGGACATGATATCATCTAAGGAATGAGTTTTAGTAGGAGACGTTACTTCAGTAAAAGTAAACAAATGGATTTCTAGTTCAAGATGCAGATAACCTCCCCTGCATTTAAGCATGCAGGTATTGATAATTTTCCCTCCCTTCCAAATTCCCACTGAAATAACCAAATAAATATATAAAAGAGAAATCTGCATCAGTGTTTACGTGGTTTCTGCAAAAGCAAGTATGACGGAAAAGAGTGGTGAATGGAGGGAGAGTTGATCCTAATATTTTTAGACTGCAACTCCTGGGCAGATTAATAAAAGTTACTCGAAAGGTAATATATATAATATAAAAAATTAGTAAGTTGGATCAAAAAGCTTAGATTATTTCAACAGCAGTTTGGAGCTGGGACATATGACATAAAAGGCTATTAAGTGTCTTATTTTACACGAGGGAGGGGCAATGAGTAGATGCGATTTCTTTTTGCTTGATGTGACCAAGAATTTTGGCTCAAATATTATTGAAAGGCAACCTCCTATAGAACAAACATAGGAATAGAGAGAGGTAAAAAAAAAATTATAGTGTAAGTCATGTCAAAGGGAAAAATAAGCCTTTCTATTGGTCCTTTCAACATAGAGTGACAATTTGGGGCAAAGGCTGAAACTTAAAATCACAGGCAAATACTTGGGTGCTGGTGAGCATGAGAGCCATAAAATGCATGTCCTTTTTCTAACATAGCATGTTAATGAGTTTTGGGATCTACAGATGTGGGCAGGCTTGACTAGGGGTGGAGAGCTCAGATATTACCTACACAAAAGTAAATGCCCAATGTCAGCTTTACATGGTGAGGGAACAGTCCCCTGTGGGGGAAGGTGGTTTGTAAGGAATCTATAATGTCAGGATGACCAAAGAAGTTTGGTCATCCCTTCATCACCTCAAGTCTTCAGTAAAAGCTTTGTAGAAGGTCTGGAAGTAATTAAAAGTTTAGTATAAAATTTGGAGGGGTGGAGAGGTTGATGGGGGAATAAAGCGAAAGGGAATAGAGGAATATCTGGGCCAGGACAAAGCTGTGGGTATTGCACAGCCAAGGAAAGTGCTCAAGAGATGTCGAACGTGGAAGACACAGACAATCAGAAGCAAAATTTGTCATGAAAATGCAAGTGCCTATAAATTTGCCCAAATCGTGGAGAGGATGTTAGATTTCTCATTGAATGTGGTAGCAAGGGTCAATGGTTTTGTACTGTTTTCAAATATCAAGAAGTTGTGTGATATCTGTATACACAGTGTCTACAGTAGTAGAGTTAAAAAGATAAATCTATCAAAAAGTAAAATGAAAAATAGCCACAAAGCATTAAATAAGATATAAGAAGTTAGAGCAAGTAAAATAGTTATGTGAGTAGTTAAACTTGCTACTAAATGACAAAGACTCAGGACTTGCAGTTTATGGCAGAATAGAGTAGGTCATAGCCACCCAATGTCCTCACTACATTAACTAGAAAAATCCTGAAAATTTCCAAAATTATATATTCAAAGACAAAGGACAGTTGTGGAAACAGAACTAGATGAATTGGAATTCCAGTTCTGAGGTCATCTGGCAATTACCAGCTATATTTTTTGCTGAACCCATTTTCCAATTTGGTTTTTAAAAAAGAAGCTGACTATGTGTTGTTTACAAGAGACACATTTTAAATAGAAGACTGTTTACAAGAGACTTTATTTGTAAGGACACAGGAAGATTGGAAAAATAGGAAGACAAAAGAGAGATTCCATACAAACCCTAACCACAACCAGATTCCATACAAACACTAGTGTTTTGTATTCCATACAAAACACTAACAATTCACTAACACTACATGAATAGATGTAGTTCTATTAATAGCAAACAATGGGATTTAAGGCAAGAAATGTTAATAAGGACAGACGGACATCCATGATAAAAGAGCCAATTCATCAAGAAGGCATAATAATTTAAAGCCTGTATATACCTAATAGCTACAAAAGATATCAAGCAAAAGTTGATAGAACTAAAAGCAGAAATTGATAATCCACAATTATAGTTTGGAGACTTTAATACATCATTCTCAGTAACTGATCATAATTGATATAATACATAGAGAAAAAAACTAATAAAAACATGGAAGATCTGAACCCAATTGACAAATACTGTATAGAGCATCACACCCAACAACTGCAAAACACATTCTTTTCAAGTTTATGTGGAACATTTACCAAAATAGACCATATGCTGGATCATAGAGTAAGTCAGAAAATTTCAAAGGACTGAGAACATAGAGGAAATGCTCTTTGACCACAGTAGAATTAAACTTGAAATCAATAACAGAAACATAAGTAGAAAACCTCCAACTTCAATAACACATGTATCAAAAAAGAAATCACAGTAATAGTTATGAGACATTCTGATCTCAATAATAATAAAAATTTGGCATATCAAAACTTGTGGAATGCAGTTTCTGACCAAAGAGAAATTTCTAGTTTTAAATGAATATATTAGAAAAAGGAAGGTTGGAAATCAATGATTGAAGTCTCCATCTTAGGAAATTACAAAATAAAAAGCAAATTAAATCCTAAGTATATGGAAGGAAAAATAAAGCTGAAGCAGAAATCAATGACATAGATAGCAAAGATATAATGGAAGTGAAATCAACAAATTGACAGTACATACCACTTAAGAAAACTAGTTAGCAATATCTATTAAAGGTAAACATGGGTATATCCTATGATCCAACAAGTCTGCTCTTGGGATACATGCCAAGAATATTTAGTTTTTATGTCCTCTATAATAGGATGTATATAAGACATGAAATAGACATGTATAAGAATGTTAATAGTAACGTTTTTAATAATAGCCATAATGGAAACAACCCAAACTTCCATTAATGAAAGAGTTGATAAAGAAATTGTAGTATGGATTTTAAATGGAATACTATATAGCAATGAAAAAGAATGACTGTTGCTACATGTAGCAAGATGATGAATCTCACAGACATATTGTTGAACAAAATAAATAAGAATGAAAAGAGTACACGCCCTATGATTCCATTTAAATGAAATTAAAAATTAAGCACAACTAATCTATGGTAATAGAAGTGAGAATGATGTTTTCCTTGGGAGTTACTGACAAGGAGGATATGGCAGACACGAGGAGGTGCTGCCCAGACCCCCTTCAGGGAAGGACTTCTTGCTCCAGCCGCTGGGAGTGCCGTCAGTGAGCAGCCTTCAGCTGTTTATGTAAATCATACCTCAAAAAAAAAAAAAAAAAGAAGGAATAACAGACTCAAAATGAGTTTTAAAATGCAACTATATGCTGTTTTCAAAAGACACATCTCAAAATAAATGATAGGAAAGGTTTAAAAAATACATAACGGAAACATGGTGTATTGAAAGCACGGTATGTTTCCACTCTCTCCTGAAATCTCCCTGAAATGACTGTAAAAGAATATTCGAAAGGTTTAAATCCACAAGGACAAGAAGTACAGGATAGAAAACAATAGCAAACAATATATGTATCAACATTTTGGAAGCAGGAAAATGGTGACTGACTTAACAAAGTAGAGAGAAAGTTGAAATCTAAGCCTATAGGGCAGAGAAACCAACAGGAAGTGAGAGAGTTTCCACACATGGCTCCAGAAAAGCTCAGGAAGACAAGAGTATAGCAAGTGGCTGAGATCAGGAAGACTGTTTAAAAGTCCTTATGTTGAGCAGTTAGACTCCTGGATCCTTTCCCTGACCTCACACTGTCACGTCACTGCTCCCCATTTTCAGTAGAAGTCTGAAAGTTTTCTCTTTGGAGATGGTCCATCTGACAGTTTCCAAACTTGGGGATACCCCACACCGCAGAGAAGTGAGAGTGAGGTGTCATACTGAAAACAGAGGATCAGATGAAAGTTGACATCCTCAGTGGTGAGACCTTGGCCCCTTTCCTTCACTTGGGTCTCAGAAAACTAACAGCCAGCATGAACCGTCTAGCAAAAGATTAGTTAATTCCTTTCTGAGGAAACTGCCCAGCCCAAATGAAAAGACTGCTCTCACCCTTCCTTGCAAGATCCCTGTGTTCTTGAAGCCCAAGCAACTGGCCTTCAGCAGGACCCAACTGAGTCATCCAGTCAACAGAGGAGCGCAGGCTGTTGGTTCTGAAGATTTTTTACATCACCTGGAGAGCTTTTAACCAATATTCCAACCTGTCCTCGAGGGTCCACCTACTCTGGGTTTTCCACTCCATTTGGGGGAAGGTTTAAGACAATCCAATTTGAATGTTTAAAAATGTGTGGAGGGCACGTGACATCTGGATTATACCTATATGTAGAAAACAGCAAAATTTTAAAAGAGAAATATTTTTTAACAAATTGTAATGATGTTAAATGCTCCCTAATTTAATACATAAATCCTAATCGTTTTTAACAAAATCAGTCAGATAATCCTAAATTTCACCTGGAATAATAAATATAAAAGACAATACCTTACTTATCATGTAAGCTATTAAAATTAATCATAAATTTACAGGAATTAAAAGAGTGAGGCTCTGCTGCCAGAAAGGACAGTTCAGTATAACAGAGAAGAATTAAATACGAGACCTCCGCAGATGACAAAAGTGGCATTTTACATCAGTAGAGAAAGAGTAGATTGTCCCATGAATTGTGTTGGTAATCATTAGAAAAAGAAAATGATTTTATTCCTTTTTCAGCGGTTTATTAATGAAGAGTTGGCGAAAGCTGGGCACGCTGTGTCAAAGTTGGTAACCGTGACTGTTCCCAGCTACCTGAGCAAAGAAAACGTGATCAAATGAGTTGCCAGCAAAGCCCCTCTCAGCTCAAATGTTCTGTAGTCACTCTAAACTAAGGTCGTCGCTGCTTTTGTCTGTCTTTTTCAAAGCTCAATTGAGTAGTGGCGTTTGGTAAGTCAAAATAGAAAGACAAAAGTAAAAATAAACTTGCCTTTCTCCCTTGAAGGAAGAGGAAAGAGACTGGGATGAGGCCGTTCCAGCCTCGAGGGCCTGAGGGACTTTGGAGCTTCTTGACATGCACTGTTTGTTTTCAATGGGAAATTACTCAAAATGTAATAAGGAAATATTTTGCTGAGTAAATAGATTCGTTTACATCTTGTGGCGTGGACGGTTAAGAAGAACCTGGCTTTTTAGCTCACTTGGCTGAAACCCCCAACAAGAGGGATTTCTCTTTATACTAGTATTTCTGTCTTTCCAAGGGCTCTTCCTCCCCCTTCTTTTGAAATCAGATATTTTAAGATACTTGAAATCCAGGGAGGGAAAAGAGACTTTGTTCTACTGTGACAGGGAAGAAAATTATTAATGTTCTGTGGTCACAGCCTTTCCAGAACCCCTCCTGCCTGTCTTGAGAATCTAGCTTTGTCAGCTCAGAGTGCATGATGTGGAATTGAGGCAATGGGTGAGACAGACACACAACTGGACGGGCCAGGATGTGGGGTGTACGTTGGAAAGGACAAGATTATTCATGAGAAAGAAAACTGGAGCTGGAAGGGAGGGTGGACAGAGAGAGGAGGGAGAGGAGCAGGACTGGGGGCCGAGGTGAGGCAACCAGAGGCTTCTGGGCGACGGCGACCTCTGGGGTGAGTACTGAGAGTAGGGGGACAGAGGAGACGCCACACGACTGGCTGTGCATTAGAAGTGCAGTTCTCTCTACGTCTTGGCAATTCTTCCCTAAGTAAAATTTGGAACTGATTTCATTTATATTTTTCAGCAGAGTGTGGTTCTTTGAATCAAAATGTATGTGCTGAAGCCAAGCCAAGTGGGTTTCAGTTCTATTTGGGTTACACCACAAAAGCCAAAGGTTGGATCACTCCTGGCCCTTTGCTCTCACTTCTCTCTGGGCCTTGCCCCATCTTTTTGCCTCACATAAGCGTTCTCCTGTTTCTTGCTCAGGGCCTTCTCTCTGCTGCAGGCTGCCCATCACTGATTCTTCTAATCCCAATACAGGTAAAAATATATTCAAAAATAGGAATCTTGAATACAACCAATATCACCTCATCTTTGCCCTCACTTGCAGCCTCTGAAGAAAGTTTGAGTTTGGCAATGATTATTCCTTTCAAAATGACTGCTGAATGGTCCCTACCACCTGGCCGGCATGATATTACTTTGAATCACAAAACCCAGGCTACAGTGGAAATGTTCCATGCTGGGTCCAAACACACAAGCACCCACTTAAGGGCAGTTGCCACGTATTACATTTATGCAACAAATAGTTACTGAGCACCAGGTGCCAAGCACTGTTCAAGTGCTAAGGATATAGCGCTACAGAGAGAGAAAGCAAAACAGAGCCCCAAATCCTGCTTTCATGTTGCTTACGATCTAGTGGATGCATACTAGATAGTGAGATAGTGGTGAATGCTAAGACCTAGAACTGAAGCAGGGATAAGGATCGGAAACGTCAGGATGGATGGAGGTGGCTGACATTTTAGACGGGGCGGCCAGGGAGCTCTCACTGAGGAGATACTTGAGATACTTGAGTAAAGACCTGGAGGACATAAGAAGGGAGAATTTCAATAGAGGGGACCACGAGGGGTGGCCGTGAGGCAAGAAGGTGACTGCCAGAGTGGCTGGGGGTGCTGAGTGAGGGGAGGGCAGCACGAGGTGCCTCGGAGAGGCTGCGGGGCTCATGTAGCTTATGATGAAGACTCAAGCTTTTTTCTCATGTGAGATGGGAAGCCACGGGAGGAATCTGTGAAGAGAGGGGACACGACGTGACTTAAACTTTAACGGGATCATTTTGGTTCCATTTTGAGAACAGACAAGGGAAGAAGCAAGGAGACCAGCTATGAAGCTTCTGTAGATGAGACAGGGTGGAGGTTTGCACCAGGGTGCAAACCCAGGGTGCAAACCCAGGGTGCAAACCCTGGTAGCCGTGGAGGTGAGAGAAACTTGATTCTGATTTACTTCCAAGGAAAAGGTGATGTGTTGAGGTAACTTCCTTCCATTCCTAGTATGCTGAGTATTTTTGTCATTAAAGGGTTGCACTTTCTGCATGAATGGAGATAATCATGTGGATTTTTTCCTCCATTCTGTTAATGTGTTGTATCACACTAATTAATTTCTGTATGTTTTTAAAAAAAGTTTTATTAGAGTATAGTTGCTTTACAATGTTGTGTTAGTGTCTGCTGTACAGCAAAGTGAATCAGCTCTAGGTATACATATATCCCCTCTTTTTTAGATTTCCTTCCCATTTATGTCCCCACAGAGCACTGAGTAGAGTTCCCTGCGCTATACATTAGGTTCCCACTAGCTCTCTGCTTCATACATAGTAGTGTATATATGTCAATCGCAATCTCCCAATTCATCCCATCCTTCCTTACCCCTTGGTAACCATAAGTTTGTTTTCTATTAATACATCTGTGACTCTATTTCTGCTTTGCAAATAAGTTCACCTGTACCATTTTTTCTAGATTGCATATATAAGCGATATTATATGATATTTGTCTTTCTCTTTCTGACTTACTTCACTCTGTATGATAATCTCTAGGTCCACCCATGTCACTGTAAATGACATTATTTCATTCCTTTTTATGGCTGAGTAATATTCCATTTGTATATATGTACCACATCTTCTTTATCCATTCCTCTGTTGATGGACATTTAGGTTGCTTCCATGTCTTGGCTATTGTAAATAGTGCTGCATTGAACACTGGGGTGCATGCATCCTTTCGAACTATGGTTTTCTCCAGATATATGCCCCAGAGTGGGATTGCTGGGTCATATGGTAGCTCTGTTTTTAGTTTTTTAAGGAACCTCCATACTGTTTTCCATAGCGGCTGCACCAATTTAGATTCCCACCAACCATGTAGGAGGGTTCCCTTTTCTCCAAACCCTCTCCAGCATTTATTGTTTGTAGAATTTTTGATGATGGCCATTCTGACCAGTGTGATATTTTTGTATGTTTAAGTACCCTTATGTCTCAGGAATAAATCCCACTTAGTCATGGTGCATAATTTTTTAAATATGTTGTTGGATTTGGTTTGCTAGTATATTTTTGAAGATTGTTGCATTAGTACTCATCAGGGATATAGGTCTGCAGTTTTTTGTTTTGTTTTGTCTGTAGTGTCTTTGTCTGTGTTTGGTATCAGAGTAATGCTGACCTCATAGAATGAGTTAGGAAGTGTTTCTGCCTCTTCAGTGTTTGGGAAGCATTTGAGAAGGATTGTTGTTCTTTTTTTTTTTTTAATGTTTGGTATAATTCATTAGTGAAGCATCTGGTTCAGGGCTTTTCTATGTTGGGAAGTTTTGATTACTGATTCTGTTTCCATACTTATATGTTATAGGTCTATGCAGATATTCTGTTTGTCCTGAATTAATCTTGTTAGGTTCTGTGTTTTTAAGAATTTGTCCATTTCATCTAGGTTATCCAACTTGTTGGCATACAATTGTTCATAGTACTTTCTTATAATTCTTTTTATTTTTGTAGAATCAGTAGTATTATCCTCACTTTAATTTCTTATTTTAGTATTTTTAGTCTAATCTCCTTGTGTAATTAGTCCTCTAGTTAAAGTTATATCAATTTTGTTGATCTTTTCAATGAAAAAGACATTTGGTTTTGTTAATTTTTTCTATTTTTTTCTAGTCTCTATTTTATCTCTGTTCTAACCTTGATTATTTCCTTCCTTCCATTGGCTTTGGGTTTAGTTTGTTCTTTTCTAGTTGCTTAAGGTACAAAATCAGGTTGTTGATTTGGAATCTTCTTTTTAAATGTAGGTTTTTACAGCTATATATTTCCTTCTTAGCCCTGCTTTTGCTATATCCAATAAGTTTTGATATGTTGTGATTTTGTTTTCATTCATCTCTAAATATTTTCTAATTTCCCTGGTTATTTCATCTTTGGCTCATTAGTTGTTTAAGAGTGTGTTATTTAATTTCCACATATTTGTGAACTTTCCCATTTTCCTTTTGTTAGTGATTTCTAATTTCATCTAATTATGGCTGGAGAAGAAACTTTGTATAATATTTATCTTTTTAAATCTATGAGGATGCCTTGCATGTGACAAGTCACTTCTCTCTTGAATCTTCAAGATTATCTCTTCCTCTTTTCACAATTTGATTATAATGTGTCTCTCTGGGGGTCTCTTTTAAGTTTATCATACCTGCAATTCATCCAGCTTCAAGTTTCTTGGGTTTGTAGATTCATATCTTGCATCATATTCAGGAAGTTTTTGGCCATTACTTCTTCAAATAATCTCTCTCTCTTCTCCTTATGAGACTCCCACAGTGCATGTGTCAGTCTGCTTGATACATCCTGCAGGTCCCTTGGGCTCTGTTCACTTTTCTTCAGTCTCTTTTCTTTGTGTTTCTCAGACTTGATATTTTGGGGGGTTTTCTTTAAATTCACTTATCTTTCTACTGCCTGTTCAAATCTGCTTTTGAATCTCTCTAGTGAATTTTTCATTTCAGTTATTGCAATTTTCAGCTCCAGAATCCTTCTTGTTTTGTTAAAAATTTGTTTTCTATGTCTTTGATATTTACATTTTGTTCATACATCAGTTTCTTGAATTTGTCTATATTTTAGTTTATAGCTCTTTGAGAATCTTTAAGACAGTGTTTTAAAGTCTACTTCTGGTAAGTTGGCCATCTGATCTTCCTCATAGATATTTTCTTTTGATTTTTTTTCCCTTGAATGGGCCATATTTTCCTGTTTCCTTGAGTGTCTTGTATTTTTTTATTTAAAACTAAACATTTGAATTTTATAATGTGGTAACTCTGGAAATAAGATTCTCCTCCTTCCCCAGGGTTTGCTTAAAAACATTCTCATAGGGTATGTCTGCCTGGGAATAGCCTGAAGCATAAACTTAAGACCTCCTCAGATTTTTTTCTGAGCCTGTGTCTTTCCCTTGGGCATGTGTAGTGACTTTATAAATTGCCCCACACATGTGGTTGCTTTTAAGTGTCCTAATCCTTAAACGTCAGCCTCCCAAAAAGGAAAAAGGAGAAAATGAAGGGGAGAGAAATAGGCTCTGTTTCTTAAATCCATTGGAAGACACTGCTGTCAATGGATGTGTCTTGCAATGGTGGTGGCCCACTTCTGGGTCTGCAACTTTATGATCAGAAACAGCAATCAGAGATCAGAACACAGGCCCCCAGTATCTGCGGGACAAGGTCCTTCTTGGCTACTCTGGTTCCCAGGATCTACTTCAGGAATGTTGGCATGGCTGCCTGCTGTGGGGCTGGGGGCTGGGACCTTGGTAGCCATCACCCTACTGAGAGCTGATATTGACTGAAATTAACCTCAGTTTACAAGCCAAGCCTCCCCTGGAAGCTGAAAGCTTTTGAATGGACTCAAGAGCTCCAAAATAGTTACATCAGACAGATTCGGATGGGACAATTGTCGTGGGGTGGAGAAGTGGATTTCTGGAGATTCCTACTCTACCATCCTCCCTGACGTCAGTCCTCCACTCTCTATTTTTATACTATTTCCAGCAATAGTGTCAATAAAATCAGGCTAGGAGTAATGATTGATTACTGTCTGATTCAGCAAAGAAATCACTCACATCATGAATGTCAGTTGATAATTTTGTTTATCTTGATTAAGAAAAAAGTGAAGCAACATAGAGTATGCCAGATCTTTACTTGTTTGGTAAAGATGTGAGAAATTTATTTGTTGAATTGGACAATAGTTTTTGAATACTGGGAGAATATTTTCCCCAATTTTTGTGCTATTCATAACATAACACTAAAAGGCACAACACTCTTGATTTTAACATTTAAGTATCTGCATTCTTAACATTGCCTTCTCGTTTTCTTAAATCTAGACCAGATCAGAAAACTATTTCTGTAAAGAACCACACAGTAAAGGTAAAAATATAAAAAAAGGAAAGTAAAGTGAAAATGGCTCTACAGGCCATACTGTCTCTATTGCAATGACTCGACTTTGCTGTTATAAGCACAAATTAGCAATAGATAACACATAAACATGGCCAAGTTCCACAGAAACTTTATGGATGCTAAATTTTGAACTTTATATAATTTTCACATCATGAAATACTCCCCTCAGTGAAATGCTGACTGCTCTTTCAATTGCACACACGCCCCAGCCCCTGACTTTCTTCCGTACCCCTCGACGCAGGTCTTCATACAACCCAGCACAAGCTGACATTCTCTTGTTCATGTGTAGTTTCTTGCTAACTCTCTTTCTCTCCATATCAGAATGTGAGCTTCATGAGAACAGACACACCTTACAGTTAACTTCTTATCACCAGCACCCATAACAGTGCCTGGCATCTAGTAAGTGCTCATAATTAATTTTTTAAAGGAAGAATGGAATTTCAGTAGTAAACCCATATTCATCTTACCATTATTTTCATTCTGGTACATGTTTTAATGAAACAGAGCCAAAGAATATTACAAATGACGTGGAGAATTCTCACTGCATCTTCCTCCTAAAAAAGCTGCAAAGGGCCGTGCCCTGGGAGCCTGCCTCTGTCTGCAGGAGGTCCTATAGCTCCTCATGGAACGAAAGCAGTGTTTCAGCCAGGGCAGCTGCATAAGGCAATGCTCTGTTGGAAGTTGGTTAAAAACATTTGGGAGAAATGTTTTCCCTAGTGTTCACAGCTTAATGGAAGGTTGTTACTTTAAATGTGCTGTATGAGGCCAGTCATGTTCCTCGAAAGGGTTCTCCCTGAAACAGTTTGAAATGAGTTTCAGGCTGTCTGGGGACTTTTTTGATAGACACCAAATTTTGCAGTTCCTGACTTGGCCATGTTTGCTCAGAGAGACAGACTTGTGTGTCCTACTTGGTCATTGTGAGCCAGAGCTTCCTGAGAACCAGCCAGTTCCACAAGGGACTTCTGTGCGTGCAGGCCGATGCTTCGGCTGCCCTTTCAATGTGTTTCAAATCGATCTTCTGAGTCTAGGTGGATCTGTTGACCTGTAGAACTTTGAATAGGTCACCACAAGGCATGCTCTAACAAAAATTGTCCTTTTTAAAGCTCTCATAAAAATTGTCACTGTCATGATCTGGAATCATTTCCAAGCAGAGACAGAGCATCTTCAGTATTATTTGCCCCTTGCATCACACATTGCGGTTTATAGAGTAATGAAATATTGTTAGTTGGAACTTCAAAATTATCTAGATCCACAAGCATTCTTACAATTTGTATGTAATGTCTGCACTCCAGAAACATATAGTTTAAGCAGATTTTCCACAAGCGTCTCAACCTCATCAAGTTAAAAAAAAAAAAAAAGGGCGGGCGGGGGGAGTACTCAGACCTTCCCTCCTAATCCCACTGACCTGGTTTTCATTCACTGTTCGCTAGCTCAGTCCTTCTTTAATTCTTCCTGTCACCCAAGCCAGAAAGCCCTCAGGATCGCCCTCACGGCTTCTCTCCCTGACACCACACCCAGCCAACCAGAGGGTGCTGCAGTTTCTCCTGAACCATCCATTTCTCTCCATCCCCTCTTGCCCCGCCCAGCACAGGATGCCTTGACCTTCCAACTGGTCTCTGGGTCTCTAAACTACTGTATTTACTGTACCCCGAGGGTGTCGTGCTCCACCACTCCTGCGAGGCTGGCCTGCGCCCGCTGGAGGCCCGTTTCCCTCGCGCACTTTCTGAACGTCCTGGTGCCACAGCTCTCAAGGCCTCTCGGGACACCCGCCTGGCTGCTCCTCCCCCGCCATGCAGAGCCGAGGCTGCCCCTGGCGCTCTCCGGATCTCAGGCCTCCACCTTAGAGGCCGGCCGTCCCCTGGGCCTCCGTGTCCAGCAGCAGCCTGGCCACACCGCCCGCCTCTGTCCTCCTTACGCGCCCGTCTTCCTAGCGGGGCGGGAACCGTGTCCTCCGAGCCGCCCGGCGTTCCCGGTGGCGGCGGCCTCGCAGGAAGCCAGCGGAGAGACTCTCAAAGTCCACGACTGTCTTCTGGGCCCCCGGGCAAGGGGCGCTGGCCACACGCAGAAGGGGCGCCCCGTCTGGAGTCCTCTGGTCCCGGCCCTGGGCAGAATGGCACACAGCTGCCAGCCCCTCGCCGTCCACCAAAGGGGAGAACGGAAACCAGGGCGGCCAAGAACGGGCAGGCGGCGCTCGCAGACCCGCGCCGCCGCGAGCTCCGCCTCCGGCGCTGCTGGGTCTCGGCAGGTGCCGCGGAGAGGCCGGAGGGTGGGAGCGGGGGAAGCACCGCAGGCCCGGAGGGCCCTCAGCACGCAGGACACCGCTCCTGCCCTCACCCCACGTCCCCCAGCACCGCCCCGCTCCCCGGAGTGTGGCGGCCGAGGCCCCAGTTTCCCCGGACGGCCGGGCTCCGGCCTCCACCCGCCCCGCCGCTCCCGCCTCTCCGTCCTGGTGCCCTCGCAGCCTCCCTGTGTGACCGCTCACCTCCTCCGTCACCTCCGGGCCGAGGATCCGTCGGTAGCTTCCCTGTCCGAAACGTCCAGAGTGCTTGTTCTCCTGACTGAACTCGGATTCATACGGGCCTAGGAAGAAACTCTGATAAGAAAAACACAGCAGTCCAAAGGCAGAGGGAACTTAACTTTATGAAAGCTTTATTGCAGAAAAAGGAAGTCAAGACTCTCAATAAAATTTAAGAAAATGTGGACCCTATGAAATAGGACTGAAATCGGTCCTCAAGCTAAGATTTCCTGAAAAAGTTAAACGGGGTAAGGAAGAATGCTATGAAATACAAGGTTAAATGAAAGATCCGAATTCCTCTCCCGGAATGATATCAAGTTGGTAATACGGAAGACAAGCTTAAAATATTTCTCAAAACGAAGAGAAAAGAAGGAAAAAATATTCTGAGAAAGTAGTTTTAGAGGCCATTTTTGTAAACAGTAAAAAGTTCTATATTTTGGTAAATGCAAGATGGAAAATTTATTGTAAAGTGGAGGGACCTTGGTTAAATTGCTGGGGTTTTTTTTTTTGAAGTTGGATTCCAAGCAAAATGTGAAAGTGTGTCATAGTTTGTGCCAGGAATTCTAAAAACCAATTGTGAATCAGATTCACCTGAGAACAGTTAAACAAACACAAATTCATGAATCCTGTTCTCAGAGATTTTATTGAGTAGGTCTGGGACAGGGCCTGAGAATCTGTTTTTTTTTGTTTGTTTGTTTGTTTTGTTTTTTTTTTAATGATCTCAGTTCATTTTTGACATAGCTGGTCAGGACCAGGGTTTTAAAACTACTGGTTTCGGGTTTCCCTGGTGGCGCAGTGGTTGAGAGTCCGCCTGCTGATGCAGGGGACATGGGTTTGTGCCCCGGTCCGGGAGGATCCCACATGCCGCGGAGCGGCTGGGCCCGTGAGCCATGGCTGCTGAGCCTGCGTGTCTGGAGCCTGTGCTCCGCAACGGGAGAGGCCACAGCAGTGAGAGGCCCGCGTACCGCAAAAAAACAAACAAACAAACAAACAAACAAAACAAAACAAAAAAAACTACTGGCTTCCAGGAAAAGTTGCAGTACTGCACCACCTAGTGGCAACATACCCTAATTGCAGATTCTGTGGGGCAGAGTTTCCTCTATTGCGCAAAAATTAGTAACTGGCTGGAAATATCTGGAGAAGGAAGAAGGAGATCATTAAGTGAATTGGACAGGAGAAGGCAAAAGAAACACTAACTTCCATAATGAATCAAGTTACTGTCAGAAGGGGACTCTCATTTTGGTGAGAAACCCCAAGTCTGCCCCTGCCATAGACCTTCCTCTGTAGGGTCGTGCAGTCTCAGGGACTCACTGAATCCTTAAGATATTCAGACCTAAACGGTGGCAAAGAGATTTTTTCCTTGACTCCCTGAGAAAAATTCTCTAATCATGGTTGGGGATAACCAAAGGGAAATAAATGTAGAAAATACTGAAAGCAGTGGCAGTTTCTTCTCACAAGTAGAGCTTGTGACCCAAAGGTCACAGCCACATGTAGGATACCAGAGCATCACATCCAGCCTTGTTTTGAGACTTTCTTTTCTAGGTGTCAGTCTGAAAATGCTGTGTTTAGCAACTACCATTTAGGAGCGGTCCCCTAGATATTAGACCCTGTGATACCAGACCAAGAAAAGCTGAGCCCTCTTCTACACCCAACTGGGTCCTCACTCTTAGTTCCAGTTTCCTTTCTGAGGCTCAAGCTTCTTTCCCAAAGAAGTTGGCCCAGGAATCGCTCCATCTTTCCAGTGAGACTCCACCTAGCAACGGGGGTGCAATCTAAGCCCTGTAGATTCAACAGTAAAACCATATTAAAACACAACACGATCCTGTCATTTTCATTCTACAAGATATCCAGATACAGTAAGGCAGAGTTTCCAGAAAGAAGTTTTCACACTTGAGCTGCTGGAGTTTTGCATAGTGTGTGTGTTATGTTTGCTTTTACCACCAGAGCACTGACTTCAACTCCGAGACAAAAATGCCAAGGAAAAAGGAGGAAAAGGAGGAGGAGGATGGGCAAATAATTAAAGAAAAGTGAGAACGTGAAATAGAAGAGTGGCGTCCAGTTAGAGAAACAGCCTGCTGTGTAGGCTATTTTGGGGGACAACAATGGCAGAAAAGAAAGTGAAATGTAATCCCAGGTTCTTTAGTGCTGTTGTGCTTTGAACTGAGAGGGCAGTGCTCTGGTTTAATGTGATCAGGAGCCTTCCCTCTGGGGTGAGATGCTAAAATCCACTGGCTCCTTTCTGAAAGGTCTTAATGAGCCAGCTCGAAGCTGAGGCTGTTTCTCCATTGGCCAATGGCAAAAGTCTGGAAAATTCCAGACACTGGATAAACACACCCTTCCAGTGTATTTGGCTTTGGGGTGCGTGATATATGACGGTGGAGCTTTCAGTAGCAGGTCTCCTTCCTAACGATGTTTTTCTTAGGCTAATACACAGCCCCCTTGGTGCTCCTGCACATTTGAGGCTCTGGCGGCCACACTGCCTCAGAAGCTCGGCCGCTTCTTGCCACCTTCACCTGCTCGTGCGAAAGTTCCTCTGATGACTTTTAACAAATGTAAGCAGATGTAAGCAATAAAACTCTACTTCCTGTGTTCCCTGGAACCTATTTGTCATCACTAAGTAAAAGAACTTTAATATTTAATAAATATTTTGGCATATTATTTCTCTCCTGCTGTGGTTATGTGACAAATTCTATTTTTTGAGAAATCTGAAAATCAACTTTATAAGAACCAGCGTTGGTTCTAACTGAGAATTGCTGGGCTAGACACTCCAGTTACCCAAAAGCAAATTCACTAAGCATCAGTTCACTCAGTGACTACTTTCTTGAATTAATGAGGATTTCCCCCTGATTTCGGTTGTGCCTGGGCTTCTGCACAGGTCTCCCACCCTACCTACCTCTGTCCTTGTCACTGCGGCTTTGAGATGCCTTCCTGTCTTTCCTACTCTGGCAGAGTTGACCGCTGGCCTGGGCTTCTGCAGCAGCATCTGCCGCTGCCTCTATCGTGGTTTAGAAAGAGGAGAGGTCCTTCTTCTTTAAGCACTGTTTGTCTTGGCTGATCCGTGCCCTGCAGCTGCTCCTGAGGCCCTGCCCTTCCATGGGCCTGGACCTGCCCCTGCTTCTGGCAGTGAAACCGCAGCAGACTAGCGCCCCTGGCTTGAAGGATTTAGGGCTGGGGCACAAGTCAAACTGGTCACCAGCCCACTTGGTGATTTGGAACACCAGCTCCAGTGATTTGGCCTGGTCCCCAGGGGGCCGGCAGGGCCGAGGCTGTGGCTGTTCGTGGCCACACTCAGGAGGCGGCCGCTCTGAGTGCCTTTCCGTCTCTCGCGCTGCTCACGAGTGGCTCCAGAGGGACAGGAGCCGTGCTGGCCTCTGCCCAAAGGTCCTTGCTCCCATGCAGAATTGGGTGAGTGCGTTTTGTCAGATCTCGGCTGGCCTTGGTTGGAATTGTCACACCCGCCTTCCCACGGCCGGAGGACCCCTGCAGGGAGGGTCCCTCAGCCTCGGAAGTGAGCAGAGAGTCTTCAGAGAGGGGGAGGGTGGGAGACAGGAGTCAGGTGGGGCCTCTCCGGGAGGGAGAGCCAGGACGGGAGAAAGGGCAGAGGGCGGTGGAGAGAGAGCCGCCAAGACAGAGTCCAGGGGCTTCAGCTCTGACTGAAGAGAAGGGCAGAGCCCTCCCGGTCCCCGCAGAAGGGGTGAGTGTAGAGGAGGTGGGAGTCCTGAAATGACGTCCTCACATCTCATTTTAAACAAGTATATGTCTTTTTAAAATGTCATGTAAACCATTTTCAAATGCACAGTTGACATTAATTGCGTTCTCAATGTTGTACAACCATCACCACCGTCTATTTCCCCAAAGAGAAACTCCGTAAGCGTTAAGCAGTGAATCCCTGTTGCCCTTTCTCCAGCCCCTGGTTAACCTATAATGTACTTTCTGTCCCTATGAATTCACTTATTCTAGGTACCTTAAGGGCAAGCGTACAATATTTGTCCGTTCGTGTTTGGCTTATGTTACTCAGTGTCTTCAGAGTTCATCCATGTTGTAGCATGTGTCAGAATTTCACTCCTTTTTATGGCTAAAAAATGTTCAATGTCTCTTTTTTTTTTTTTTTTTTTTTTTTGCGGTACACGGGCCTCTCACTGTTGTGGCCTCTCCCGTTGCGGAGCACAGGCTCCGGACGCACAGGCTCAGCGGCCATGGCTCACGGGCCCAGCCGCTCCGCGGCATGTGGGATCTTCCCGGACTGGGGCACGAACCCGCGTCCCCTGCATCAGCAGGCGGACTCTCAACCACCGCGCCACCAGGGAAGCCCCAATGTCTCTTTTTTAACCATTGAATTTTTCCCACTTTGGTTACCTTTGCAAAAAACACAGGGTCCTCGATGAGACGTGTGAAGCCACACATGTCATGAAAGCCTTTGCCTTAAGAAAAGACACTGGGGCTGGTGGAGAAGCAGCTGCTTGGAGCTCAGGCTGGGGAAGAAAAGAGTTGCTGGCTTAGGGAACCCACAAAGGTCTCCGTCAAGAACTGACCACATTTGACCTTTTCCAGTTGGGCAAACTTGGAAGAGTGACCCAGTAAGGAGTTAATAATATGGAGAAAAGATGATTCAGTATCCATTTTAATCTTTGCCTACACCTTAAAGTAAAGAAATGTTCCTAATTTGTGGTTATTTGCAGCACAGTAAATCAAGCAAATGCCATGAGGTGCCAATAAAAATTTTTAAAAATCAGTCTTAAATAGCTAAACTCTCAACAGCAGCTCATAAAGTGACGCTTGGCAGTTGTTAGGTAGTTATGGTTAAATTGACAGTCCTTTGGGGAGTTAAGATATCCAAAAGCAGAGGTAGTTAAGACTATAGTGATAAATGGTTGGGCTTGTTGGTTAAAGAGATTTTATAGCACACATTTAAGCTTAACTGCCTGTGAGAAAGTGAACAGGAACTAGAGGTTATCACTTCTTCATAGCCACTCCATTCATATTGACCTCAGGGGGTCTTGTGACATACTAGGCAAGGCAAGACTGAGGCTATTTAAAGGAAGAAATCATTTGCAGGTAGCATGATACTGTCAGGCAGAAAGCGAGAGTGGGGTGTGGGTAGTGTTGGAGAGTGCTACAAATCTAGCAGAGGTACAAAAAACTTTACCAAAAAAGTAAAACTGAAATATCAGAACAGGAATTTTTAAGACTACAATAAAGAAAAATAATGCGAATGCAATTTCCCCTGAGACTTCTGGTAGAAGACGACAGTGCAGAGTTATGTTGATTTGACTCCTCTGCCAGGGCTCCCACAAGTACCAACAAGAAGAAGAGCAGAGGGCAAAGTTTCACCTTTGATGAAACGTGGCTTGGACCCAGCCACGGAAGATGAAGACTACGCATTGTGTGCAGTGACACTTGGACCACATTGAGGGGTAATGTAAGAGTTGATGCATGCCTCTCTACGTCTCAAGCGGGCTGTAGATTGCTCTAAAAGTAAGTGAAACAAAATGCTAAAATAGCCAATGAATAATCCCTTACTTAGGAAGACAAGGGCTTGAGTCTTAAGCAGGCCACAGGAAAAGGGGTAAATCCCAAGGGCATTTGGTTTCCTAACTGCAAGACTTACTTTCTCCTCTCAAGAAATGGACTAGAAGTGAGACAGGCCTGTAAAAAGAGAGAAAACAATGAGCCAGTTTGCAATTGCTGACCTGGGTCATTTGAACAAAGAAGTAATCTGTGAGTAATATTTCACTATGAGCGTCTTCAATTCCTGCCCCTCCCGGGGAGAGGAGTTATGCCCTCTCTACAGACATGGAGCAGACTTGGTAAAAGCAGGAGGAGGGTGTTGCTCTGAACACATACATGGACTGCAGCTGCCAGGGACCCTGTGTCTGCCCTGTCCCAACAGCCCTTCCTGAACAACGAGTAAATCAAAACAGAGAACTCAGGAACGGGGAAGTAGTGTACGAAAGGGCTCCTAGTCAGCACTAGACCCATTTCAGTAACTGGCAAAGAGTAGTAATAAGTATAAAAGACAAAAAGTGGGACCAGAATGTTATTCCCCAAAAGGAAAAAAGCAAACATAATGAGCAAAAAGCAAATGAAGAACCTGCATGAAAATAGATTTTCCAGGAAAAGTAGAACATTTGTGACAAATATTACTTTACATACTCAAAGAGGCTAAAAAGGAAATATGTCCTGGAAAGTAAGTTCAAAAAGATATAAATGAACACGCCAGCAGCACTGCTCCCAGGTTAACGACACTCAATAAAGCACTGCTTTTATTTTTTGCAGTCTTCATTTGAGAAAGGTGAGAAATACTGTTCTAAATAAGTGAGATCCATACCATTGAAAAAAAGATATAAATTATGTAACTGTCACAGGGGAGAGAATAATAAGGACATGAAAAGTGAGCCTCTGAGAGCAGGAAAGAAAATAGAAGATAATTAAAAAAAAATACAGAGATGTGAAGACAACCAAAGGATAATTTGACACTGTTAAAAATAGGTATGAAAGATGGACACAGGGGATTTAACTATAATTCTACTATACTCTGTTAGTATACATTACTGATACTCAACACCTAGGAAAGTACCTGGAATAGCATAGTACATACATTTGAATAAATGTATGAGGCAAAATGGTAATTTTGAAGAAGATAACAGAAAAAGGTAACTTAAGAAATAATTCAGGGGAATTCCCTGGCTGTCCAGTGGTTAGGATTCTGTGCTTTCACAGCTGAGGGCCCGGGTTCAATCCCTGGTTGGAGAACTAAGATCCCACAAGCCAAGCTGTGTTGCCATAAATAAATTAATAAATTAATAAAAATAAAGACAACTATGGGGAGTATACAGAATCTTTCCATATTTTAAAAAAAGTAAAAAAAGAAATAATTCAGATATAAGAATTTTTTTCCTGAAATAAATTTGATTTCAATTTGGAGATTTAAAAGACAGAGAATGCTCTAGAATACTTCAGATATTGAATACATTCTCATTAAGTCACTCAGCTTTAGGTGTGAACAAAGGCTTGTACGGGCATTCAGGCCAAAAAAAAAAACAAAAACAAAAAAACTACAAGTAATGTATCAGGGGAGATGAGGCTGGGATCAGAGTTCCCCACAATAATATCCAATTTGTCACTTAGTAGTGGAGAAATAACAAGATTTCCAAGGGCAAGAGTAAGACCCCAGACTTGTATTCTTATCTAAGTTATCATGAATGTGTAAGGGAACAGAAGACAGCTTCAACCTGAGGGAATACAGCATTTATGAGCTCATTTTGGAATGAAAAAAAATGACCAAATCCATCCAACCAAATGATAAAGCAGAGAACTCAGGAAAAGGAAGTAGTATATGAAAGGACTCACAGTCAGCATTAAAGCTATTTCGGTAACTGTGGGAGTTAACGGTTTCAGAGAATAATTTAAGTAGCATAGATACTGACAATGTAAACTTAAGAAAATTGTTTAAATGGCATGTGCGAATGAGAGGAAGTTACTTTATTTTTCATACTGAGGATCCAACAGAGAGTACTTAACGTGTGCAGCTCAAGGAATAGGGATTGGGAAGATGGCAGCCCAAGTGTGCCTCTTGCTGCCAGCTTCAGATGAGCTCTTCACGGAGGCTAAGCTTGAGTTCTCAGTCAGAGGCCATGGGGTTGAGCAAGGACTTAGCCCTTGGAGGAGAGAGGGGGAGAGGGAGGAGGAGGACAAGGAGAGAGGGAAAGAAAGGAAAGAGGGAGGGAGAGGAGGGGAGGAAGGGAGGGAGGGGGGTAGTTTCTTTGTTTCCTCTGTCCAGAGTAGAACCTGAAGTGTTGGAGAGAAGAACCCCAAGGTGAGCGGCAAGCTCTAGCTCATGGAGAAAGTCTGGCTGGTGAACATACAGAGATCTCTGAGAAGAAGGCAGCTAGACAGGGTGAGGTCCTGACCCTCAAAGTGCTGTGAGATTCCTGAGCAATTGGCTGAGTTCTTCCTACTTTTTGCAGAATTATGCAGCCTGGTGAGCAGAAGGGATGCCTCTGGGCACCTTAGCAAGGGATGACAGTTTGCCACTGGGCAACCTCCTGATCCCAAGGGCTGAAAACGTCTGCCCCACCCCCTATCATAAGCTTTCCACTGCTCAAGATGGACCTGGGCTTCTAATTGAAGAAAGTCTTGAGCATGCAATGAAAAATTGGTGATTGAGCAGCCAGATTGAGGAATAATAAAAATAATATCCAGAGTAGGCAGTTTCTACTGAAGCAACTGTTGGATGAGAACTACTAGAGATTGAAGATAAACAAACAAATATGCTCAAGGAGATTCAGTTGTAGCATCATACAACATTTTTTTTCCTGAAAGATATTTGCTACACACACTTACATATCTGATAAAGTATTCACATCCGGAATGTGTTAAAGAACACTTGAAAATCTCTAATAAAAAACAGACATTCCAATTTAAAAATGGGCAAAAAACTTGAACAGGCACTCCACAATATCCAAATAGTCAACACATATTGAAACACAAATTAAGTATTAGTGTTATATAATATTGATATATTTAATATTATTTTATTTTCATATTAAAAACACAACTTCAAACCACAATGAGTTGCCTCTGCAACTCTACCCTAATGGCTAAAACACTTAAAACAATTTGCTTCAAAAACTTTGTAGAGAAACTAGGTCTCTGATGTCCTGCTTGTAGAGATGCAGACTGGTATTGCTACTATAGAAAACTGTTTGATAATATCCACTAAAACTGAACATAACTCAACAAGTTCACTCCTACCTAGCAAAAAATATATAAAGTTACCAAAAGAAATGTACAAGAATGTTTATAGTAGCATTATTTGTCATGGCCCTCAAAATGGAAAACAATACAAATGTCTATTATCAGTAGGATATATTAATAATTTGTGGTATATTCACATATTGATGCAATAGTATATAGCAATAAAAAGAATGAACTGCTGCTGTATGCAACAGGATGGATGAATCTCACAAACACAATATTGAGTAAAAGAAGAAAGAAACAACAGTGTAATTCTGTGATTCCATTTGTTTAAATTTCAGAAATGGACAAAAGTCAGAAAAATATTTACCTTTAGGGGGGCTTCTGGAATACTTTCTGTTCTTTATCTTGATCTGGGTGTTGGTCATGCAATTATATTCCCTTTGTAAAAGTTTATTGAATTGTACATCTATGGTTTGTAAAGTTTTCGATGCTACAATTTAATTAAAATGCTTAGAAAAAATTCAATATCCATTTATAATAAAATCTTTTAGTAAATCAAGAATGAGAGAATATTGTCTTAAAATATGAAAAAGAATAACTATCTCAACCCAGTGTATATTATTATATACAATATTTAAACACTAGAAATGACCCCATTAATGTAAGAAAAAATACACCATGGGGCTGTCACCCCATCATTAAAAATTATTCTGGAGATGTTAGTCAATGCCAGAAGGTTAAGAAAAATAGAGTACAAATATCAGGGTCAGTAAATTTTCATTGTTTGGAAAAATATGATTGTATACCTTGAAATCAAAGTGAAACACCTGGAAAACTTACTTGAAATTTTCTAATTAAGGTGGCTAGCTAACAGAAATAATATTTAAAAATCAATAGTTTGCCTACAAACAAATGATAATTAAGATTACATAAAAATGGAAAAATCCCATTTACACTGCAACACAAAAATAAACACCAGTGAATAAATTAATAAGACATATGAAGAAAAATACAGTTGTTGAGAATCAAATGAAAGAAGAGGGACTTCCTTCTGGTTAAGAATGGTTAAGAATCCACCTGCCAATGCAGGGGACACAGGTTCAAGCCCTTGTCCGGGAAGATCCCACATGCTGCGGAAGAACTAAGCCCGTGTGCCACAAATACTGAACCTGCACTCTACAGCCCACAAGCCACAACTACTGAGCTCACATGCCTAGACCCCATGCTCCACAACAAGAGAAGCCACCTCAATGAGAAGTCCATGCACCGCAATGAAGGGTAGCCCCCTCTCGCCGCAACTAGAGAAAGCCTGTGCACAGCAACAAAGACCCAATGCAGCCCAAAATTAATTAATTGATTGATTTTTTTTAAAAAAAAAAGGAAAGAAGAAAAGTGGACAATAAAATTCAATATTGCAAAGTGTAAATTCATCTATATTTTCATGCGATCAACAAATACCAACACAATTTTGGGGGGAGTGGGGATCTGATAAAATAATTAACCATGTATATCTTTAGAAGTTAAGATGGGGCTTCCCTGGTGGCGCAGTGGTTGAGAGTCCACCTGCCAATGTAGGGGACACGGGTTCATGCCCCGGTCCAGGAAGATCCCACATGCTGCGGAGCGGCTAGGCCTGTGAGCCATGGCCGCTGAGCCTGCGTGTCTGGAGCCTGTGCTCCGCAACGGGAGCAGCCACAACAGTGAGAGGCCCGTGTACTGCAAAAAAAAAAAAAAAAAAAGTTGAGGTAAGAGCCAGGAAAATTCTGAGCAAAAAGAATAGTAATGAAGGATTCTATACTCACTACTGTAATAAAAGACTGAATAAAGAGTTGAGAAGCAAATATTTAGATTAGTGGATTATCTAGTAAATAGTTTTGAGACACCAGCTAGATTTTCTTTTGCAGGAGTGGGGGTGTTTTGGGGGAGAGCTAGATATCTAGTTCACTTATTTATTTATTTATTTAAATTAAGACTTTACCTTTTAAGAGCACTTTTAAGTTCACAGCAAAACTGAGGGGAAGGTACAGAGATTGCCAGTATTCTCCCTGCCCCGCCCCCACATGCATAGCCTCCCCTATTTTTAACATCCTCCACCAGAGTGGTACATTGGTTACAACTAATGAACCTACAATTGAAGAACCTACAATGAACCTACATCATTATCACCCAAGGTCCATAGATTACATTAGGGTTCACTCTTGGTGTTGTACATTCTATAGGATTGGACAAATGTATAGTGATATGTATCCATCATTATGGTATCATGCCCTAAAAAGTCATCTGTGCCCTGCCTGTTCATCCTGCCCTATCCCTGAACCCCTGGCAACCTCTGATCTTTATTCTGTCTCCACAGTCTTGCTTTTCCCTGAGTGTCATACAGTAGGAATCACACAGTGTGCAGCCTTTTCAGGTTGGCTTCTCTCACTTAGTCACACGCATCTAAGGTTCTTCCAGGTCTTTTCGTGGCTTGATGGCTCATTTGCTTTTAGTGCTGAATCATATTCCATTGTCTGGTTATACCACCGGTTATTTATCTATTAAATTGCTAAAAGATGTCTTGGTTGCTTCCAAGTTTGGGCAGTTGTGAATAAAGCTGCTATAAACATCCATGTGCAGGTTTTTGTGTGGACAAGGTTCCAACTCCTTTGGATAAATACCAAGGAGCACAATTACTGGTTCATGTGGTAAGAGTATGTTTAGTTTTGCAAGGAACCGCCCAACTATCTTCCAGAGTGGCTGCACCATTTTGCATTCCCGCCAGCAATGGATGAGACTTCCTGTTGCTCCCTATCCGCACCATCATTTGGTGGTGTCAGTGTTCTGGTTTTGGCCATTCTGATAGGTGTGTAGTGGCATCTCACTGTGGTTTTAATTTGCATTTCTCTGATAACATATGATGTGAAGCATCTTTTCATATGCTCATTTGCCATCGGTATATCTTCTTTAGTGAGGTGTCTGTTAAGATCTTTGGCCCATTTTAAAATCAGGTTGTTTTCTTCTTATTATTTATTTATTTATTTTGTGGTACACGGGCCTCTCACTGTTGTGGCCTCTCCCGTTGCGGAGCACAGGCTCCAGATGTGCAGGCTCAGCGGCCATGGCTCACGGGCCTAGCTGCTCCGCGGCATGTGGGATCTTCCCGGACCAGGGCACGAACCCGTGTCCCCTGCATCAGCAGGCAGACTCTCAACCACTGCACCACCAGACAAGCCCCCTTGTTTTCTTATTGAATTTAAGAGTTCTCTGTATACTTTGGATAAAAGACCTTTATCACATGTGTTGTTTGCAAATACTTTCCCCCAGTCTGTGGCTTGTCTTCTCATTCTCTTGGCATTGTGTTTCAGAAGTTTTTCATTTTAATGAAGCACAGTTTATTAATTGTTTCTTTCACGTATTACGCCTTTGTTGATGTATCTAAAAAGTCATCACCATACCCAAGGTCATCAAGGTTTTCTCCTGTGTTATCTTCTAGGAGTTCTATAGTTTTACGTTTTATGTAAATGGATCTGTGATCCATTTTGAATTAATTTTTGTGAATTAGTGAAAGGACTGTTTCTAGATTCTTTTTTTTTCTTTAGCATGTGGATGTCCAGTTGTTCTAGCACAACTTGTTGAAAAGACTATTTTTTCTCCATTATATTGCCTTTACTACTTTGTCAAATATCAGTTAACTGTATTTGTGTGAGTCTATTTCTGGGCTCTCTATTCTGGTGCACTGTTGAATTTGTCTATTCCTTCATCAGCACCACACTGCCCTGCTGGAGCTTTATAGCAAGTCATGGAGTCAGGTAGTATCAATCTTCCCACTGTGTTCTTCAGTATTGTTGGCTATTCTGGCACTTTTGCCTCTACATATAAACTTTAGAATCAGTTTGTCGATATCCACAACTTGGTGGGATTTTGCTGGGGATTGCATTGAATCTATAGATCAAAGTGGGAAGAACTGACATCTTGACAATATTGAGTCTTTCCGACCATTAACATGGAACAATTTTTTTAGTTCTTCTTTGATCTTTGATTTTGTTCATCAGAGTTTTGTGGTTTTCCTCATAGAGATCTTATACATATTTTGTTAGATTTATACATAAGTATTTAATTTTTAGGAGTGCCCAGCTCAGGTTTAATGCCAAAATAAATTGCCAAGATTTAAACATACAAAAATGAACCAAAAGGACCTGCGCGGAAGGGGAGGGAAGATGCAGCACATCCAAAGGGAAGCTTCCAGAGTATGGGAGTGTGGAGCTCCAGAGTTTGGAGGAAGACACTAGAACTCACCAAAAAGATACCCCACATCCAAAGACAAAGGAGAAGCCACGATGAGATGGTAGGAGGGGCACAATCACAATAAAATCAAATCCCATAAGTGCTGAGTGGGTGACTCACAAACTGGAGAACACTTATACCACAGAAGTCCACCCACTGGAGTGAAGGTTCTGAGCCTGAAGTCAGGCTTCCCAACCTGGGGGTCTGGCAATGGAAGGAGGAATTCCCAGAGAATCAGACTTTGAAGGCTAGTGGGATTTGATTGCAGGACGTCAACAGGAATGGGGGAAACAGAGACTCCACTAGTGGAGGGCACACACAAAGTAGTGTGTGCATTGGGACCCAGGGGAAGGAGCAGTGACTCCATAGGAGACTGAACCAGACCTGCTGCCTAGTGTTGGAGGGTCTCCTGCAGAGGTGTAGGGTGGCTCTGGCTCACCATTGGGACAAGGACACTGGCAGCAGAAGTTCTGGGAAGTACTCCTTGGCATGAACCCTCCTGGAGTCTGCCATTAGCCCCACCAAAGAGCCTGTAGCCTCCAGTGCTGGGTCACCTCAGGCCAAACAACAGGGAGGGAACACAGCCCCACCCATCAGTAGACAAGTGAATTAAAGTTTTACTGAGCTCTGCCCAGCAGAGCAACACTCAGCTTTACCCACCACCAATCCCTCCCATCAGGAAACTTGCAGAAGCCTCTTAAATAGCCTTATCCACCAGAGGGCAGACAGCAGAAGCAAAGAGAACTAAAATCCTTCAGCCTGTGGAACGGAAACCACATTCAGAGAAAGATAGACAAAATGAAAATGCAGAGGACTATGTACCAGATAAACGAACAGGATAAAACACCAGAATAACAACTAAATGAAGTAGAGATAGGCAACCTTCCAAAATAAGAATTCAGAATAATGATACTGAAGGTGGTCCAGGACCTCGGTTAAAGAAGGGAGGCAGAGATCAAGAAGATACGAGAAATGTTTAACAGGAAAACAAATACCATATGCAAACATATATATATGGAATCTAAAAAAAAAATGGTTCTGATGAACCTATGGGAAGGAGAGGAATAAAGACGCAGACATAGAGAATGAACTTGAGGACACGGAGAGGGGGAAGGGTAAGCTGGGGCAAAGTGAGAGAGTAGCACTGACATATATACACTAGCAAATGTAAAATAGATAGCTAGTGGGAAGCAGCTGCATAGCACAGGGTACTTTGTGACCACCTAGAGGGGTGGGATATGGAGGGTGGGAGGGAGGCGCAAGAGGGAGGGGATATGGGGATATATGTATACATATAACTGATTCACTTTGTTATACAGCAGAAACTAACACAACATTATAAAGCAATTATACTCCAATAAAGATGTTTAAACAAAAAACTACACTTAAAATGTCAAAAAAAATGTTTAACAAAGATCTAGAAAAATTACAGAACAAACACAGAGGTGAACAATACAATAAATAAAATGAAAAATACACTAGAAGGAATCAACAGCAGGGTAACTGAGACAGATGGGAAGACAGAATGATGGAAATCACTGCCATGGAACAGAATAAAGAAAAAGGAATGAAAAGAAATGAAGACAGCTAAGAGACCTCTGGACAACATTAAACACACCAACATTTGCATTACAGGGGGCCCAGAAGGAGAAGAGAGAGAGAAAGGACCCCCCCAAAAAATTTGAAGACATTATAGTCGAAAACTTCCCTAACATGGGAAAGGAAATAGCCATCCAAGTCCAGGAAGTGCAGAGAGTGCCAAGCAGGATAATGCCAAGGAGAAACACACCAAGACACATAGTAATCAAATTGACAAGAATTAAAGACACAGAAAAATTATTAAAAGCAACAAGGGAAAAACAACAAATAACATATAAAGGAACTCCCATACAGTTAATAGCTGATTTCTCAGCAGAAACTCTACAAGCCAGAAGGGAATAGCACCATATATGTAAAGTGATGAAAGGGAAGAAGCTAAAACCAAGATTACTCTACCCGGCAAGGATCTCATTCAGATTCGACAGACAACTCAAAAGCTTTACATACAAGCAAAAGCTAAGAGAAATCAGCACCACCAAACCAGTTCTACAACAAATGCTAAAGGAACTTCGCTAAGTGGGAAACACAAGAAAAGAAAAAGACCTACAAAAAAAAACCCCAAAACAATTAAGAAAAGGGTAATAGGAACATACATATCGATAATTACCTTAAGTGTGAATGGATTAAATGCTCCAACCAAAAGACGAAGGCTCGCTGAATGGATACAAAAACAAGACCCATATATATGCTGTCTACAAGAGAGCCACTTCAGACCTAGGGACACATACAGATTGAAAGTGAGGGGATGGAAAAAGATATTCCATGCAAATGGAAATCAAAAGAAAGCTGGAGTAGCAATACTCGTATCAGATAAAATAGACTTTAAAATAATGTTACAAGAGACAAGGAAGGACACTACATAATAACCAAGGGATCAATCCAAGAAGAAGATGTAACAATTATAAGTATATATGCACTCAGCATAGGAGGTCCTCAGTAAATAAGGCAAATGCTAACAGCTATAACAGAAAATTAATAAGGAAACACAAGCTTTAAATGACACAATAGACCAGATAGATTTAATTGATATTTATAGGACACTCCATCCAAAAACAGCAGATTATACTTTCTTCTCAAGTGCACATGGAACATTCTCCAGGATAGATCACATCATGGGTCACAAATCAAGCCTCAGTAAATTTAAGAAAATTTAAATCGTATCAAGCTTGTTGACCACCACGCTATGAGATTAGAAATCACTTACAGGGAAAAAACATAAAAAAACACAAACACATGGGAGCTAAACAATACAGTACTAAATAACCAAGAGATCATTGATGAAATCAAAGAGGAAATCAAAAAATACCTAGAGACAAATGACAATGAAAACACGATGATCCAAAACCTATGGGATGCAGCCAAAGCAGTTCCATGAGGGAAGTTTATAGCAATGCAACCCTACCTCAAGAAACAAGAAAAATCTGAAATAAATCAAAACTTACACCTAAAGGAACTAGAGAAAGAAGAACAAACAAAACCCAAAGTTAGTAGAAGGAAAAAAGTCATAAAGATCAGATAAGAAATAAATGAAATAGAAACAAAGAAAACAATACCAAAGATCAATAAATTTAAAACTGGTTCTTTGAGAAGATAAACAAAATTGATAAACCTTTAGCCAGACTCATCAAGAAAGACAGAGAGTAATGAAATCAATAAAATTAGAAATGAAAAAGGAGAAGTTACAATGGACACCGCAGAAATACAAAGCATCCTAAGAGACTACTACAAGCAACTCTATGCCAATAAAATGGACAACCTGGAAGAAGTGGACAAATTCTTAGAAAGGCATAACCTTCCATGACTGAACCAGGAAGAAATAGAAACTATAAACAGACCAATCACAAGTAATGAAATTGAAACTGTGATGAAAAATCTTCCAACAAACAAAAGTACAGGACCAGATGGCTTCACAGATGAATTCTATCAAACTAAATTAGAGAAGAGCTAACACCTATTCTTCTCAAACTCTTCCAAAAAAAATGCAGAGGGAGGAACAATCCCAAGCTCATTCTATGAGGCCACCATCACCCTGATACCGAAACCAGACAAAGATGTCACAAAGAAAGAAAACTGCAGGCCAATATCACTGATGAACAGAGATGCAAAAATCCTCAACAAAATACTAGCAAACAGAATACAACAGCACATTAAAAGGATCATACACCATGATCAAGTGGGGTTTATCTCAGGAATGCAAGGATTCTTCAATATATGTAAATCAATCGATGTGATAAGCCATATTAACAAATTGAAGAAGAAAAACCATATGATCTTCTCAATAGAAGCAGAAAAAACTTTTGACAAAATTCAACACCCATTTATGATAAAAACCCTGAAGAAAGTAGGCATAGAAGGAACTTACCTCAACATAATAAAAGCCATATATGACAAACCCACCACCAACGTCATTCTCAGTGGTGAAAAACTGAAACCATTTTCACTAAGATCAGAGCAAGTCAAGCTTGTCCACTTGCACCAGTGTTATTAAAATAGTTTTGGAAGTTTTAGCCACAGCAATCAGAGGGAAAAAAAGAAAGAAAAGGAATCCAAATCGGAAAAGAATAAGTAAAGCTGTCACTGTTGGCAGATGACATGATACTATACATAGAGAATCCTAAAGATGCTACCAGAAAACTACTAGAGCTAATCAATGAATTTGGTAAAGTTTCAGGATACAAAATTATTGCACAGAAATCTCTTGCATTCCTATACACTAATGATGAAAGATTGGAATGAGAAATTAAGGAAACACTTCCATTTACCATTGCAACAAAAAGAATAAAATACCTAGGAATAAACTTACCTAAGGAGACAAAAGACCTGTATGCAGAAAACTATAAGACACTGATGAAAGAAATTAAAGATGATACAAACAGATGGAGAGATATACCATGTTCTTGGATTGGAAGAATCAACATTGTGAAAATGACTCTACTACCTAAAGCAATCTACAGATTCAATGCAATCCCTATGAAACTACCAATGGCATTTTTCACAGAAGTACAATAAAAAATTTCACAATTTGTATGGAGACACAAAAGACACCAAATAGCCAAAGCAATCTTGAGAAAGAAAAACGGAGCTGGAGGAATCAGGCTCCCGGACTTCAGACTATACTACGAAGCTATAGTAATCAAGACAATATGGTACGGGCACAGAAACAGAAATATAGATCAATGGAACAGGATAGAAAGCCCAGAGATAAACCCATGCACATATGGTCCCCTTATTTTGGTAAAGGAGGCAAGAATATACAATGGAGAAAAGACAGCCTCTTCAATAAGTGATGCTGGGAAAACAGGACAGCTACACGTAAAAGAATGAAATTAGAACACTCCCTAACACCATACACAAAAATAAGCTCAAAATGGATTAAAGACCTAAATGTAAGGCCAGACACTATCAAACTCTTAGAGGAAAACATAGGCAGAACACTCTATGACATAAACCACAGCAAGATCCTTTTTGACCCATCTCCTAGAGAAATGGAAATAAAAACAAAAATAAACAAATGGGACCAAATGAAACTTATAAGCTTTTGCACAGCAAAGGAAACCATAAACAAGATTAAAAGACAACCCTCAGAATGGGAAAAAATATTTGCAAATGAAGCAACTGACAAAGGATTAATCTCCAAAATTTACAAGCAGTTCATGCAGCTCAATATCAAAAAAAACAAACAACTCACTCCACAAATGGGCAGAAGACCTAAATAGACATTTCTCCAAACAAGATATACAGATTGCCAACACGAAAGGATGCTCAACATCACTAATCATTAGAGAAATGCAAATCATAACTACAATGAGGTATCACCTCACACCAGTCACAATGGCCATCATCAAAATAATCTAAAAACAATAAATGCTGGAGAGGGTGAAGGGAAAAGGGAACCCTCCTGCACCATTGGTGGGAATGTAAATTGATACAGCCACTATGGAGAACAGTATGGAGGCTCCTCAAAAAACTAAAAATAGAACTACCATACGACCCAGCAATCCTACTACTGGGCATATACCCTGAGAAAACCATAATCGAAAAGAGTCATGTACCACAATGTTCATTGCAGCTCTATTTACAATAGCCAGGTCATGGAAGGAACGTAAATGCCCATCGACAGACAAATGGATAAAGAAGATGTGGCACATATATACAATGCAATATTACTCAGCCATAGAAAGGAATGAAATTTGCTTATTTGTAGAGATGTGGATGAACCTAGAGACTGTCATACAGAGTGAACTAAGTCAGAAAGAGAAAAGCAAATATCGTATATTAACGCATATATGTGGAATCTAGAAAAATGGTACAGGTGAACCGGTTTGCAAGGCAGAAATAGAGACACAGATGTAGAGAACAAACATATGGACACCGGTGGGGGAAAGCGGGGCGGGTGGTGGTGGTGGTGGGATGAATTGGGAGATTGGGATTGACATGTATACACTAATATGTATAAACTAGATAACTAATAAAAAAAAAAAAAGAAAAAAGTGAACCAAAAAACTAATAGCAGAAAATTGGGTGAATCTTTTTACAATCTAGGCACTAACTATGTACCAGGTACTATTGTTGTAAGTGCTCTTGTATATAATAACTAATTTAATCTCACAGCACTAGGAAGTATTATTATGATTCATATTAAAGATGAGGAAACTGAGGTTAAGTGTCTTGTCTAAGATTGTAGGGCTAGTAAGCAGAAGAGATAGAATTTGAACCTCAGCATTCTGGCTCTAGAGCTACACTGCTTCTATGATGACCAAATATATGTAGTACCTCTTATACACCCTGTGTATATGCACATGTGATGTTTAAGTTCTGAATTTTAAAAATATTATAAGGGAAGTAAAAAATATACTAAAAACTGGGAAAATATTTGCAACCTGTATTATAGACAAGGTACTGAAGTTTTAAATTTGCAAAGAGCTCATACAAATCACTAACAAATGGAAGGAAGAAAGGAAGGAAGGGAGGAAGGAAGGAAGGAACGAAGGAAGGGAGGGAAACCAGACAGACAGATATAAACAGGCAGTTCACTGAATAGAAATATCAAAGGCCAATAAGCTTATGCACAATATCATTCTTTAAAAAGTATAATTTAAAACAACGCTGAGATATCATTTTTTACTTACCACATTGTCAAGTACTGAAAAGTTTAGTAATATTCAGTGTTTTGACCAATTGGAAGAAAACAGACACTCACACCCTACTGTTAAAGTGTAAAATGGTAAAACTTTATTTATTTATTTATTTATTTATTTATTTTGCGGTACGCGGGCCTCTCATTGTTGTGGCCTCTCTTGCGGAGCACAGGCTCCAGACGCGCAGGCTCAGCAGCCATGGCTCTCGGACCCAGCCGCTCCGTGGCATGTGGGATCTTCCCGGACCAGGGCACGAACCTGTGTCCCCTGCATCGGCAGGCGGACTCTCAACCACTGCGCCACCAGGGAAGCCCTAAAATGGTAAAACTTTAAAATGGTAATTTGTCAACATCCATCAAAATGTTTAACGTACCTATCATTCGACACATTACTTCCACAGACATATGTGGCTGAAGACATATACACACAAGAAGGTTCACTGCATCAGTATTTATAACAGTGCTACTGAAACACGGTCTGCACAGCAGTGATAATCTACAGATGGCTTGTTATTAGTCTGCTGGGAGATCAGGGGCCAGAATGTAATCCAACTACACTTCTAAGAGCAATGTGAGTTCAGGTGACAATCTTTTTTCATAGAAAGAATTTCTTGATTAAGAAAACAGTATATTGATTTGTATTTTGATGAAAGCTCCTTATCTCGATGTGAAACAGCACTTGGAATAGCACTAGTTTATAATAACTAAAAATTGGAAATAACTCTTAAGTCCATAGGGGTATTTGTTGGATAAATTTAATAACCTGAAACCAAAATCCTATGCATTCATTTAAAATAAGGAAAGCTACATATAGTATATATGTATATATACTGTATATGTATACACACACAGGATGGAGTGTAAAAAATGTTGCAAAGCAGTAGGAATATAGTACCAAGTACAAGATGAAAAAGCACAAGGTTGTATGTACATAGAGTTTCTGGAAGCACACACAAGACGTTGTGAACCATGGTTATCTTTGGGGTGTGGGATTGGGATCGTGGAGAGATAGGGCATGGGGCTTTTTATCTGTTTCCCTCTATACTGCTTCAATGTCTCTACAGCTAGCACAAGCTACATCTATAATGTTTGAAAACATGAATAAAAAATTTTTGTTTAGAAGTCATGAATCAGGTTCACTGCAGATCAAGTTTCCAGAAACTGGAAATTTGGGCTGAGATTTGTTTCAGAGGCTTATTGAGACAATCTTTACATGGGATGAATTTCCATGGAGTCATTTGTGTAAAGATGTAACAACACATCAGCTTGTTTTTCCAAACTCAGAAATCTTTTTCTCACCTTAAAAAAAAAGTTTATTATGGCCAATGCACACACCTCCCAAACCAAATTTTTAGTTCATCTCTAGGATGGGTCTCAAAGCTAGGAAGCAGTGAAGTCAGGACTCTATCCCTGCAGTGTGACAATCAATGACCTAATTCTGATCATAACTGTTATAAAGAAGCACAGGACCAAAAGACTCTGTACTCAAGAAGGCCCAAAGATGGTGGAACATAACAAGTCTTTTCAAAATCTAGGGGTCCTATATGCTTCATGGAAACCACAATTTATTCTGCCAAAAATTATGGGATATTAGGCCTTTCAGAGTCATCTGGAACTCATTAATAATCGTTAACATTTGTACAGTACCATGCAGTTTGCAAAGCACTTTTCTATCCACTGTCTTACTTAATCCTCATAACAGACCTTTGGAGTAGGTAAATTTCATAGATCAAATTTTATAGATGCAAACACTGGGTACAGAAGGCTTATGCCTAGTCCCCAAAGTCACTCAGAAGTGAAGAGGCAAAGCCAGGTTGCGCGGGCCCAAGTTCTACCACCACCCCACACTGCCTTCCAAGGCATGGTCGACCTAAGTGGCCCCAGACGGAAGAGTTTGCGCAGCTTGCTCTTATTTTCTGTGTTTATTTGCATGATGTTATGCCTTCGAGCTGGATGAGTTTAAAAGCAGACCGTGGCTGTTGCCACTGTTTGCTAAACATTGCTACTTGGAGCAGGCAGAGAGTACAGACAGCAGCTTGAATTCTTAGTCATCTTGAACAGGATCAAGCAGGACAAAAAGAGGGGAAAGCAATTCTTGCTGTTCGTAATGAAGGCATTGCACACGCTGCGTTTTCTATGGGCATGTCTGTTCTTCCCTACCTGTGTTCTACTTTAAGCTTTTCTCCAGGAATTTCAAACTAATGACAATAAAATGATCTTTCTTGAAGTTCTAATTCTGATACCAACTTTTACCATTTCACTGCAATCTTTCAAGTCAGACAGCTTTCCTTTCTCAAGGCTCTTTATTAAACTACCCACATCTCATATTCCATTTATATTTCTACTTTCTTGCACATAAACCCTATATAAGGGAATTAAAATTATGTGATAATACCTTCCATTTATTGAGCACCTATTAAATGCCAAGCACTGTGGTAGGCACTTTATATATTGTATATTATCTCTGAACCCTGCAGCAAAGTGTACAGGGTATAACTCATTACTCTCACTTTGCAGATAAAGAAACTGAAGCTGAGAGTGACTGAGTCTGGACCCTACGGTAGTGAGTGGCAGAGCTGGGATGCAAACATACATCTGTTTAGCCTCAAAGCCAAGGTTCTCTCCAGTGCACAGCACCCGGTAATAATGCATATTGTATTAGCTACTGGAAGAAGGTTTTTAATGAAAATGTTCATTCTAAAGTTATGTATTTTAACAGTTAGCATCATACTTTTCCTCGGCTCTTAAAGGGTGTGTTGGTGGTCTAAGGTGATGAAATTCAACCCTAATACAAATGCAGTGCCCTGATATCATATCCCTGACCAACTTAAGGAGAATTATGGCATATAATGGACCCTTCTGTTCTACTGCTCTTTCCACCTGGTCAACTCTCAAAGGAAAACAAAATTCATATGATCATTGAGGTCTAGAAATTAACTTTTATTTTAAATCTGTCAAGAACTCCTGGCAGTTATTAAATTTATTAAAATGATTACATATGGCAAAACAAAGAATAGAGGTAATTCTATTTCTCTACAACATAAATTATGAGTTAGAGTCTCAGCAGCTGACTCAGCATTGTTGAAGATGCTTTTAAAGGATCGGGGGGACTTTGATTTCCAGAAAATGTGAAAAGCAGCAAAAGAAAAAATAAAGTAAAAGTAATTGCAATTGGGGCTATTATGCCAGGATGTGCTAATTATCAAATCGCCTTGATGTATTTATAGGCCAGACTCCAAGCTTTGGTATTTAAAAAAAATCATGTGAAGAGCTGTCCTATACTGGCTTGTCATCCATGGTTTATAACATAGAACAAATTTGTTGATTCTTTTTGAAAAGATGGTAAAAATGAATTATGACTAATTCACGTAAAAAAACAACCAGCATCCATTCATCTAGCTGAAATATGTAAAAACAAAAACAATTTTATTAAAATATTTAATACCAGAATAACTTATAATAGTATGAAAAAGAGTGAAGTACTTGTCCATAGTTTTCACTGACATGATCACATTTTCGAAAAATTGTTTTATAAAGATTCCAAAGTTTTATCATGGATCTGTAACTATTTAAGGATCTTGTAAACCAGAAGAACTCATACTTCATCTGATCATACAGTCATAACTTACATATCTTGCTTTGCACTTACTCTTACTGCAAACAGCAATTTAGAAAACAAAGTAAAAATATATATATGTACAAAATATTTTAATATCAAATTATTTTCATTACACTAAATAAACCCAATCCCCAAATGTTATGTTACATGAAAAAGTGTCCTACAATGTATATCAAGACTGATACTGTCCATATGTCAACTAGAGCAGCCTCTGGTTTTAAAAGCATTTTGCAAAATAAAGAAAAATGTCACCACGTGGCTGCACTGTTGGCTGTCATTCACACTCACAAAAACGCTTTCCAGTTTTTAAAAAAAATTATAAAATAGGTTACATACTCAGAAAAAACATCCCACCATAAAAGAGACAAATCCTTTTTACTTCTCTGAGCACAAATATTCTGTTATATTTGGCATCCCTACTGTTTATTCAAATTTCAAGCCTCCCCAAGCTGATTAGAATATTAACGTTTGATTGAAAAAGATCTTTCTTGATATTGATTATTCTCACTCCATGATAGTCTAATTTAGAAACAAAATGTTCTTTCTTTTAATACATGATTTCACCTTAATGTCCTATTTGGCAAAATTCAGAGACTGTTCAATGTTTTGTTTCCCATATGTTTTAAATTTAAAAATCAATTTTGTGTGTATATGTATATTCACATCGAGATACATTTCTTTTATTACCTTGTTCTCAATGCAATATAAGGTGTCCATCAGCAACTGTAATTTGAAATGGACCAAATAAGAGGTTTTTAGCTATTCCATATGAAAAACAGTTTCCATTACAAAAAACACTGAACTCTAATGCAAACAGGATTATGTTTTTAAACCTAAACTATAGTTTTAGTTTTATACGGGAACATTTCGAGTTATTTAGATAATAAACTTTTTGAAAACTTCGGCAAAACTTGAGAAAAAGGAAATCCAAATCAATTCTGAAGAGCATTGTGGTGTTTTCCAGCAGTGCTTAAAAACTTCTTTTCTGATCACATTCATTACCATTTTTCTTGAATGTACACATTATGTGATCCCCGAACCTTTTATTTTGGAAGTTTGTAACCAACCAGATATGCAGGCAAGATACGTGCATAAAATTCTCACTGTCCCTCTGCAAAGCACACGGAACAATTTTAAATACTTCAGAATTTTTTTTTTAAAGGAACATTTCATTTGGGCTGAACAGATTTGCAAGTTTTAACATGTGAATTAGTGAATACATTTCAAGGGCTTTCAGCAATTATGGTTTCAGTCCTGGCGTGGGTAGGTCCATCTGGAATGGCACTCACAGTCTCATGAGCATTGTGGTGTTGTCATTTTGAGGCACAGCTGCTCTACTATGCCCACGTTGCAGCTTATTTTCGGGAAAGCAAGGCACTTACTGTAATAGCAATGCAGACATTTTATGCATACTTGGAGTAACATAAAATAAGTTAATATTTTTGATTAAAGTGAGGTCTTATAATTTATACGTCTTTTATAGAAGCAACTAAATGATGTATTTAGGATGATTAAAAATAGGAAGAGGTTTGAAAAGGAGTCATTTTCACTCCTGCTCCAGCTCCTAGGGTGAGGGTTTATGAAAAAACACTGATGCGAAGAATAGCCATCGATCTGAAAAGTGACAAACTCTTAAAACTGCTGAACCAGGGGCACTTTGACTGTCTTCACTTCTGCAATGTGGGACGACTTCTGGATAATGCAGCTGGTGGTCCCCTGCAGCTTGTCTTTTCCCTGTGCGAGATTTGTTAAGGCCATGGCTGCATTGATCTCCTTCCAGTACGTGTCGTCCTTGCTCGGTCCCTTTCTATTAGCTGCACTAGATTTAAGCAGAACAGAAAGAAAATGATCAAACTCACTGCAGCGTACGTAGAGAAGACCACCACTGAAAAGCACAAATGGCAAATAAAAACATACCGCTCACCTGTCACCCTTACTGGATCTATTTTCCAGAGTGTCTGTAAAGGAAAGCAAAAATTTGATTACTTTTCTTTTTTGCTATCTTTTTGAATCTCAGGCCTTTCATCATTAATTACAAGGAATGAAAGTTCGTCAGGAAACATGTTGAAAATTGATTACACTTTTTTTTTTCACAACGAAGGTGTGAAAAAAAATCTCTTTGCAAAGAAGCAGGAATAAGATGAGAATAGGTAATAAAGAATAAAAAGTGGCTCTCATAAACATACAAACATCTGAGGTTAATTTGTTCTGAGACACTGATTGGGCATTTTGGTGAGAAGGGCGATGGCACAGGGAAAGTGCTGACTGTTCCGGGGCAGCTTCTTCTGGTCTCAGCCCACTGCTCGCCGGCCGTGTGCCTTTGGGCAGATCGTGATGCTGCATGAGGTCTGGGGTACAGCCTCCCGAACTATAAAATAAAGGGGTTCCTAGATGATCTTCAGGGTGCCTGTGGCTCGGCAGTCTATGATTTCATGGAAATCAAACCTTCATCTCAGAAAAAGGACTGGCAGATAGTCCCCTCTGGCGAGTCAGCCGATGAATAACAGACCCAGTGCTGACAGCAACGCAGGATTCCTGGCGGATTGGAATGAGCAGGCACTGGTCTGTGAGCTCCGCACGGACCCCTCATCCTGCAGGACATGAAAGTCAGGCTTGCTGCTTCACTCAGAGCACGAATGTCTATCAAAACCACACCTTATAAAGGAAGACGAAATGGGTTCTTGATGTGGATTAACCCTCTCTGGGGGAGCTCCTCTGGCCAAAAGAACAAGGTATCAGGAACACAAAAACAGACCTGCTGGAGGGAAAGAGGGGCGGCGGCATGGCACGGGAGGTCAGAGCACAGAGCGGGGCTGGAGCTCCCAGTAGCCTGAGAGATACCAGAAACACAGCGGCTAAACCTCCACCACCAGCACCACCACCAACAGCAACAAACACCATTGAGAACCTACAGAACGAAGCCCTGCACCCCATACAAGAAGCACGAGGAACAGGGAGTTTGCTCACAGCGTCTTTGAGCTCCACGGCCTGTGGAAAGCTGGCTTTTCCTGCCCTCAGTTCTCTCCCTTTGTTCTCCTCCCCTAACTCCCCGGCAGTGCTCAGAGCTAGTTTGTCGTGGTGCAGCCTGATCTCCAGCCCTGGGCCCCCAGAGGGTCGTGGAACTCGGAGAGACTTGTGGGGGGGTTGGTCAGGGACATGATCATAATACAGTCCAACCAGGGCGACATTTCCCAGGGACGCGACCGTGTCGACAAGGCAGCTAAACCTTGATGCCCTCGATGGATGAAAAGAATCATGGAAAGCTGTTAACACACCCCGCGTCAGGCCAGGCAGTGTAGACCGGGAGATGGGAACGGTCACTGTGAGCTCTTTGCACAGCCCTTCACTCAGGGCCACCCTACCTACCCCGCCGAAGAAGACGAGCAAACACAACAAAAGTGCGTAGTGAATAAATGGCAAGGTTGTTACGAAAAGTAAGTGAGATGAAGTGTGTCTGGCCCCAAATGGAACAATAAACGTTAGTCCCTTTGGTCTCCTTTCGTTTCAGGGATCTTTGGAAAAATAACTGGATTCCTGAGTCATTGGTCACCCTCTGGAGCCCTGCTAGCCTCTGGATCTTTTGGCCCCTACGAGGTAGGCCTGGATGGTTAGCTACACCTCTGCTGCTTGATAATTTTGGAATTATAATATTGCTTATGTAAACAGAAGAAAAAGAATGACAACTTTGAATCCACAGAACCCTCATAATCCTAGTTTACAGATCACGTCCTACATGTGGGCACAATTCCAAGCACTTTGTGTCTTAGCTTATTCAGCATTAGTGTCTCTGCTGTCTGTCAAGTCTTTCTCCGTTTGGTGCTATTAACTGCAAATCTTTGCTCAAAAATGACAGATACAAGGCACTACCAGAACAGAGAATAAGTCAGTGCCTTTGTTTAGGACAAGAAAAGCTAATAATATTGGACATTTTACAGAGAGAAAAAAAAAAATGAGTTAGGCCTTTGCTCAATTTTGCCCACAAATTGCAACAATTCTGTTGCCAAAGTGAAGCAATAGGTTATGGAGATATTTATCCAATGGAAAGACTTGGCAAAAGCAGAATAAGTTCCATGAAGGTTAAATAACATTAGGGAAATAACAAAACATAATTTAGAAAAGACCATGTAACTGATGCTCTGGCTTACGAACGAAGCTGTCTCGCATGTACACAGGGGACCAGCATCCGATTCCCCACCTGGATGGTCAACAGAGCGCAGACAACAGGAAGGAAGCCTGTGGCTGCCGACTCTGTAGGTGGAAGGAAGACACGTAGGTCCCTGGGAACGTCCACAAGAGCTTGTTTAAGGTGAAGTGTGAACTAGGATGTTCTGCATCCCTGCGGCCGGCCAGACGCTGTGAGCACCAGCCCCCCGTGGCTGCCTGCCAGAATCCTGCTACCAAGAAACAAGTTTACTACGGCCAACCGTGAAGTTATAAAACTCTGCTTACTCTTGGGGTGTATGTGTTTTACAGTTTGGTGCCTATGAAAGTACCTTTGAAGTGTAAACACAGAGACCCCACTCCCCGTTTGGGTATTCTTAATTAGTTTCACGAATTTCAACAATGTCCTCGCAGCAAAGATGAATCCTGTAATTTATTTCTAAGGCAGAGAGGGCACTTAGTTCAATGTCATTTGGTATGGATTCAGCTTCCTTTCCCAGCAACAGAAGAAAAGGCTTCATAAAAAGGAATGAAGAGAAGACACACTTTGCTTCTCTGTCAGTAGTAAATGTTAAAACAGCATGTAACGAAGTTCGACGTCAAAGATTTCAAACCAACAAGCAAAAGCTGACTACTGGGGGGTCAAAAGCTGCTTTGGGGGCATCTCCATGCTGAGGGTGGTTTTGGTGCACAACATAAATTGGTGCTGGAAGGGCGTGCTTCTGCTGCTGCTGCTGGCAAGCTGCCCGCGTCGCTGGGGTCCTGTGCATCCACCTCCTGCAGAGCAGCGGTTCCCAGAAGCACCAGCAGAAGGAAGACAGCAGACAGGGGCCCTTTTACTCTGAAACATTTTTACTTTTGTAAGAAAGCAAAGGACTATAAGCATCTGGCAATCCGGGGAGACTGTTTTCTCTTCCTGATGCTGAGATGAAATCTGGGGAGACGCCCCAGCGGCTTTAGAGAATGGAGGTCGTTTGAGGGGGACTCAGACAATTTACAATCCACTCATTCTATTAAATGTGCTAAATGTGAAATGTTCTTTTTCATGTGTTCTTTTCCTTGGACGTATAAACTCACCGGCACTTATCTGGTTCAAGGATTTTGTATCTCTTCGGCCAGTTGTCAGTATCTAAGCAGCGGTGGGTTTCTGGGCCACCACTCGACGCCACTTCAGCAGACAGGAGGTCTCTCACCAGCCCCCTCCAGAAGTGGCGCCCAGTAGCTCAAGAGAGGACGTGACAGGAGCAGGAAGGGGTCTGAGCAGACGCCCACCCGCCGTTACTGCCCAGGCACAGACCCGGGTCCGAGGCCAGCTCAGCTGCGTCTCTCACTCTGCAAGTAGCTTGGCTCTGCCGGTCCCACGTCTGAGCTAAAATGCCTTTTTAGATCCCAAGGTTCCAAAAATCAGCTACGCTGTCAATTATCATAAAAGCAACTGGTTGGCAGGAACAACTTACTGAACCAGCCAAAAGAGCGTGTTTTAAGACCAAAAAAGAAAAGGAATGAAAAAAAGAGATGCGTCGTTAGGAAAATCTTGGATGCTGTAAAACCCAAACCATGTTGAAACTTAAAATGGGGCTATCCTCAGTTTGGACATGTGTTTCCTTATAAAGTTAAGTAGAGAAACAATTATAAAGAAAATTCAGTTCTACTGCAACTCGAGATGTGCAAGCACAAAGCCCTGTGGGCAAAGTGTCCATTCAAGTTTGAGAAATGCAGTTTAGAAATATTCATTCTGATATATATTCCTGAGGTAATAATTCTAGTCATAAAAAGAGACAAAAATATGGCCAAATCTTTTGCACTGAGATTTTTTTTCAAATTTAATCAGTAAGTCCTGTTTTAAAATGTTCCACAAAATACTACTCACACCACTGAAAGGTAAATAAAATTAAGAAAACAAGTATTTTTAATTAAATAATCTAAAAATCATATATTATATGTTTCCCTAAATTAAAATGGAAAGAGAGTTCCAGACGCTTGACAAATGTGCCTTCTCACACTTGGTCGGTTTTGGAGCCGATGCTGGAGAGAGCAGATGTGGACAGCCAGGCTTTAGTGTTTCTGGTCTCAGGGGTCCCGAGAGACCCTGGCGCACAAGACCAGTTTCTGGAGCTATTTACATACTTGGAACAACTGAGATAAAGCATGAGACTCTGGTGAGTCGGGTAGATATAAAGCCTCACTGAATATTCTGAAATACCGATCGCTCCAGATTTGCAGGAACTCACACCAGACAGCATCGACCCCGTCTCTCTCTACTTCCCCACACTCTGGATCTGGGCTGGGCTCACACACCCCTACACACTGGTTCCACCGCAGCTGGACATTTCTTTACTTTTAAAAATAGCATTTGTTGTTGTTCTCTAATAAGAAAGGCATGCAGGTTCGCTGCAGAAAATCCAGGAAAAAGTGTAAAAGAGAAAATAGAGGGCTGACGGATAACTCAAATTAATATTTGGATGTATCGACTCCCAAAGCAAGTTTATATACATTTTTTAAAAAGGAGTCATTTTGTACGTGTTTTATTTTAAGATTTTTTTTTGATGTGGACCATTTTTAAAGTCTTTATTGAATTTGTTACAATATTGCTTCTGTTTTATGTTTTCGTTTTTTGGCCGTGAGGCCTGTAGGATCTTAGCTTCGCCACCAGGGATTGAACCCGCATCCCCTGCATTGCAAGGCGAAGTCTTAACCACTGGACCGCCAGGGAAGTCCCTGTATGCATTTTAGAACTTGCTTTTTCACTGAACTTCTACTTCTTCCTTACCCTTTTGTTAACAAATAAGATAATAATCTATCATTTGGCTTCCCCTGATGTGGCAATGTTTTTTTTGTTTTGTTTTTTTGTTTCTTGTTTTTTCGCCTGTGAAAAAGAAACAGCTTGAAAGAATTCAAAATCCAGCTTCGCCCGGTTTAAACTTGAATTTTGAGAGTCTCGAATGTTACAAGAAGGGGTTATCTTTAAAACAACAATTACTAACATTTCATCATTTAAGCAATCTCAGTTGATAAAGCCACCTTCAAAGACCATGGCAAGGTCTAATGCATTATTTACATAGAAAGCCTATTAAAAACCTATTAAACACCTTTTCTATACATTTTGCTAGTATTTTAGACCATAGAGATACAAAAAATGACTTTTTTTTCCTCCTTATTATTGAATCTGTAACATCAAAAAATCAGTCCAAATCACAGAATAGGAAATCTAAAGCTCCGTTGAGCTCATCCTCAGACTTTAAATTAGAGAGACATTTTAATAGATTTGATATCCCTAAAATCACTCTTGCATCGCCAGGACTGAATTACTGCTAAGTAACTGCTAGACAGCTGTTGCTGCATCACTTTAGGGGAAATGTCTGTGGTTATCCTCTCTTTGGGGGTAGTTAGAGCTTTTGAATAAGTAAAGATAAATCATCCCAAGTGATTTTGCTCAAAAAGGAAGGAAAAAAAACCTACCCAACAACCTGTAACACTTATCTGTTGATGATTAAACTGCTTTTTCCAGTGCCATGGACTGAAGGTGAATTACACTTTAAAGCTTCAGCATGACAGGAAGAGATTGCACCAAAACTTGGTGAATATCAAGGCTATCGCTCATGGAAGGATTAGTGAAGCCTTTCGGAATAGTGAAAATTATAAAATGAAACCCGCCTCATCTTCATGGATGGAGCTGGTATTTCTTTTCCCTTTGCAATATACTAGTTAAATTATTTATCCTGAGGCCTTAAAGAATGAGTGGCTTCCAAAATTATTTCAGAGTTTAAAGAAAATCTTTTCCAAAAATTAAGCCAGTGTTTCCTCCAGCCATGACTTCCACCATCTGGAGAAAGATTCTTTTCCTTCCTGCCACCTCTCACGTGGGCTGGCCTCTCACTATAGCTAATAGTGCCCAGATGTCCTGGATCCGCAGGGTCCCCACCGTCAGCTGCCTTTCTGTCAATGCATCCTCCTCTCTACCTCCTCCCAGGAAATAAAAAAATTAGAAAGCACACCCCTCTATTCTGGACCAATAGTGAAGACTGAGGTAGCTGACACCTCAAAGCTTTCAGGATAGGTTATAGTTCCAGTAACAACAGCAGAACATCTTTATTGTTCCGGGAGCACCCATGACCATGGCTAAACCTCTAAGTGTCGATGGGCTCCCTATCAGTCAGGGAGCTCCAGAGCCTTCCTACAGCTCTTCTGATTATGCAGAGGAAAAAAACTTGAGGCTGGTGGCTCCTTATTAATTCCCAGCTGAACCTTTGTTCTGGTAAAACGCACAGTTATTCTGACCTCATCAGTCTGGACTGGAGGACTAAAGGCACAGGAAGTGGGACCTATAATTTGAATGTAACTTTTCAAATAAGCAGAGTACCACCCAATTAGAATGTCTCAACTCCACTTTTCATGTTTTCCACTAAAGATATTAAAGGTCCTCAATGCTAAGTTACTCTGTGCTCCGACTTTCTCACCTAGAAAGCAGGGCTAATCACACTAGACTCAGGTTATGAGGATTTCATGTTTTCTAAAACACTTAGAAGAAAGCTTAAGCATGTATACCAAGAACTATATAAATCCTTGTAAAAATTTCTAAAAATCGGGCTTCCCTGGTGGCGCAGTGGTTGGGAGTCCGCCTGCCGGTGCAGGGGACACGGGTTCATGCCCCGGTCCGGGAAGATCCCACATGTCGTGGAGCGGCTGGGCCCGTGAGCCATGGCCGCTGAGCCTGCGCGTCCGGAGCCTGTGCTGTGCAACGGGAGAGGCCCCAACAGTGAGAGGCCCGTGTACCGCAAAAAAAAAAAAAAAAAAAAAAAAATTAACCTCTCCTCTCACTGTATTTTTACATCTAGAATATGGGGCTGAATGTATAGTGATCAGAAAACATCGTATTGTTCAGAGGTTTAATATGAAAACCATTATGTAAGGATGAAATATTTTAACTCTGGCCAAAGCCCATGAGCTCAGATTAATGCATTAATTGTGCAGAATCTATCATCTTCAAAGACAAAATGGCTTTTCTGATGCTACTTTGTGCCAGAGTACTATAACATGCCAAGACAAAGAATACTGGAGCCACATTAAAGAATATCCACTAACTTTAAGTGTCTAATGGATTTTGTTACTTCATTTTCTCAAGGGGAATATTGGAGATGTTACCCCAAATGTTTCATCCATGAAAGCTAGGTTTCTAGCCAAAGTCTCAGAAAATGACTTCCTAACTATACACAAGTAACTTCTGTGTGTGCCCGTGTGCTGCAAGGGGCATTATTGTTTATAGAAGTGCTCCCTTCCACATGCAAGTTGGGCTACTAGTTCTGAAAACAGGGTGGTCTTACTCTGATTCTTAGCTGAACTTTAATTTTGTCCCAGTGTCCCAACACTGACATTCATCCTCTAAGTTGTGCAATAGCACAAGGGCTACATAATAGCTGCCACACCACAGTTCTAGGAGGCTGATGTTTAATAAACATGTAGCTGAATAGTGTTAGGTTACAACGTACTAATACGACTTTCTTCAGCAAAAAAAGGCCTTGTAAATGGAAAAATGTGCATTTGCTCTAATCTAGAAACTGGCTGGAAAGTCTGGCTCCATCCATGTATTTTCAAGCTCTTCAGTATCTCTGAAAAATCATCAAAAAGTACTTTTGCTTTGATATATGAACTGAAGTGTATCTTTGAGTTGGCTCACATTATGGCCATGCTTTTCAAATTCCTTAAATTACCAGAAATGACACTTCAGACTAGGAGATCTTGCTGTTAAACCTGTCTGAATGCATTAACACCAGAAATGACACAACAAGAGAGGTGACGTTCGCCAACCCCTTGGATCTTTCAGAAGAGGTGCAAGTGACAGTTCTCTACTCACAGTTCGTCTGCTGTACTTATTAATAGAAAAGAAGCATATTTTAGACATAAGATGAACAGTATTACCAGTCCTTCTCCTACATTTCAGATACATTTTGATGCTCCTAATACACTTAAAATGTTAAAATTATACTTGGCATGTCAGTGTTCTATGTTCACACATTTCTACATTTAAAGGTTCTGTGATTTTCTGCTTTTAATTTCAGAAACAGTCATTTAACGTCTAAACTAGGGTGGGGAAGGACTTTCAAATGAAAATTGGGAAGACCTTTGTTCATGGTGTTGAAGGTGGGAGAAGCTGAAAAGCAGGGAGAGGCATAAAGATGAGGAAGAAGGCCTTGCAGGCCTGGGCTGTGGCTATGGGTCCGAGTGTCCCTAGTCTAGAAGTCTTCTGATGACCCGATCTGACCAAGAGAAGACCAGATAATCACTAGGAATCTACACCCCAAACCATTCATTAAATTCCAGTGGTATATAGATCCTATTTCCCTGCTATCACCTAAATGTAGGATACAAGAAATTTCTAGAAGAGAGTAGGGGATAAGTTGCTTTCACCTAACAAGTTGATCTATTTGGGGAGAAAACAAAAACATTTCATAGATCAAACCCACCTTTTTGTACAATAATTTCTCTAAGGCACAGGATGTATCTTAGGGACCATAAGAAAATAGCTGGCGGTTTCACTAGGAACAGGGCGTCGGTGAGTCATTTATGTGCGCTGCGTCTCAGGTTCACCTATAAAACAGGGATAACAGTAACCCCTCCTTCCTGGGCTTGCGGTGAGGATTAAATGAGGTGCCCAGTGTAAAGCTCGTGGAACAGAGCCTGGTGCACAGGAAGGGCTTCGGTGTCACCGAAGTGAAGTGAAGTGAAGCTGTCAGTTGACCTTTACCAGCTGAGGGGGCCACCCCAGGTCCCTTGGGGGTGCCGAGGGTCCTATGGCTCAGTAGGATCCGTCGGGGCTGCGTTTAATGAACCAAGTTCCTGATTCTACCTTCGTATCAGTAGCAGATATAACATTTGTATTAGGAAAATGCCATTCAGAAATGGGTGACTCTAGGTTCAAAATGCTTTTGTCTATTTTTGCTTAAACATGAATATAATACCACTTTAAAAATGCCTTTTCTTTGGGGGGGGATGGTGTAATAAAAGTTTACTTGCATTATTTTCCCCAGGTATTACAGTGTTTGCTATGCTGTGATGTATATAGTTCAGGGAGAGTCATTACAAATACAAACTGGAGGATAAAGGGACCCAAGATTTTCATTGTAATATATTACACAATACTTCAGGATAATCAAATCACCCTCCTTCTCTTCTAACTGGAACAGCTATGGTAATAACAGACTGTTATAAGATCTGTGTTTTCTGTTTTGAAAATAAACACATAGGCCCAGCTCTATATTGCTGTGATGGTGGGGACTTTTATTTTTGGGAGTCTTATATTTTTTTAAATTTTCCTTTGGGAAACAGTAATCCAGATGGGGGTCATCAAAAAGTAATTATTCAACCTAATGTGGATTTTTTTTTCTTTCTAGGGTAGGATAAAAAGCTTTTATAAACTCAAGTAAACTTAGTTTCTGCTGCCCTTAGAAGAATATTTTGTTCAGGCCTGCCTCAAAAAGAACAGAGCGTGGTGTTGTTATACATTGTGATGAGGTTTACAAACAGTTTTTGGTTATTTTTAATCTGTTATTTTTAAAGCAGCCCTGAGAGGTACCTGGAGCTAGATGATCTCTAAAGAGGAACAGGGATAGGGGAACAGAACCACCATGCAGACAACGTGGTCACCCCCAGGACCAAAATCACTACAGTAGAGCTCAGTGGTCAGGATGCTGAACTGAGCAGTGACAGGGTCCTGTCTAGGCCTGCTGGTGGCTTTGCTTTTGAACAAGAGCAGAAATGGCAGAGCATCTGGGACCAAAGGGCTGAACAGGATCAAAGTGCTAATGGTCATCACCTCGAAGCCACCCAGAGGTCCAGGGACAGGCTGAGAACTAGGAACAACCCTCGGCCGTGTCTGCTGGAGGGTGAGCTGAGCCCCTTCTTCCTGCAGAGCACGTGGGTCCCTCCTGTGCTGGGACCACCACCCGCCACCGACGACCCAAATTAGACACATAGGCTCCACGCTACAGCCTTAAGCAATGCAGTCTTCAGGAGGGGTGTTTCTATCACAAGATAGTAAAAATACAGTACTTAAACATGAAGCAAAGAAACTGTAAAGAAAGAGAGAGCAAACACTCTTAGGGTCTTAGATAAAAAGAAAAAATACCAGAGCTTGATGACTATCAGAAAGAAGAATGAGTATAGCATACAGAAAAGTTCTCGTAAAGCCATTTCATGGAAATTTAAATGCAGAAGAATGGCATGTTTGCATGACTTAAATATATTTAAATGCCAAGCAGCTGCCATACATAACGCCCTGTAAATGTCATAGCCTGTTTTAAAAGTAAATAAGATCCCTCAAAAATAAAAGAGAAAACATATTTGTTTTAATCATTAAAAATGACTGATTTAGAGAAATGGACAATGAATCCAATATTATTTTTGGACTAAAAGCAATCCTCCGTAATTCCTGATATTTTCTACCCTTTCACATACTTTCTGATGACTTCAGAGAGAAATATATTTTAGCCATCAGTTGTGTAAACTAATTTTAAACTAAACAAAAGAGAGACAGGGAAAAGCAGAAAGCTGTGCAAAACCAGAGAAGAGGATCAAAAATTACATTTGTAGGACCAACCAGATCCACTTAGTCACACTTTTGGGTTTGGTGATGGGATATATACTATATATACTCAAAAGTGATTTAAATATTAAATTCTCTCTAGACAACCAGAAGTAGGTGATGAATGAGCACTGTGAAGATCACAGTCACTGCCTTGAATCAAAGGACTACACAAAACAGCCTGGCTTTCACACTCGAGGGTAAACAAACTACATACTTTCATCATGAAAGCACAAAAACTTGCCCCTTCTTTGGGTAATGACAGCCAGGAAAATCCTAATTCCTTGCAAGATTCCCAGGCTCTCGCAGGCATATGGTCTCTCCCCTCCCTCGTGGTGACTCCCCACACTCAGAAGGGGAACGCAAAAAGGGCAGAACAGCTACTCACAGAAACTAAAGAGCTGGGAAGGCTCCTGAAACTACAGATGTGCCACAGCGTTGCTCACTGTATCCTCTGTTGTTTTAGGGGTCTGTCCTGTTAGACGCACCCAGTTACAGCCAGCAGGAGTGAGCCACTCATTACGCATACGGTTTGCACATGGGTCCAAAGCCAGGGGAGCTAAAAGCATCTATTGAACAAGGGAGGAGAAACCATCCTTCCCGGGCCACCACAATGGGAGCTGAACACAGGACGTTACAGACACACCGGAAGAAGTGAGCCATTGTTCCATTCAGGCCTCGGGAGGCATTTAATCACACAGCCCTCAGCACAAGATGGGAATAGGAGTTAGTCGGTCATGCTTTTTAGAAAATATATTTCTCTTATTTTCCAAACTCTAAGTAACTGGATATATTATCCAACTGATTTTCAGCCTACTTTAGGAGACAGATACTGAATGATATCACTTATATGTGGAATCTAAAAAATAAACAAATGTGTACAGCAAGACAGAAGCAGACTCACAGACAGACAGAACAAACTAGTGGTTACCGGGGGAGAGGGAGGGGCAGGGGAAACTGCTGTGTATAAAATAGATAAGCAACAAGGGTCTATCGTATGGCTCAGGGAATGTGGCCATTATCTTGTAATAATTTTTAACGGAGTGCAATCTGTACAAGTACTCAGTATGCTGTGCACCTGAAACTAACATAAATACTGTAAATCAACTATACTTCAATTTTAAAAATTGAATGATCTTCTTAGAAAAAAATACATGAGATTTAAAAAAATTAAAAAATAAAAGTTATTTTATTAGATAGCTTATTGGATAATAGATAATAGATTCTTACTTGGACAAAAGGATGCACAAAAATCCTTTCTTTCAAAGTGAAAGGCAAAGGAATCTGTATTTGTGCTGATTTATAGGACCCCCTGGAGAAGCATAAAGAAATGAAGGATGTGTAATGATGAAAATGCACCAAATTAATTATTCACGAGTAATTGTCATCATCATAAAAATAATTAGCAGGGCTAGGAAAAGCAGAAAGTGGGCCCAGAAATGAAAAAAAGATGATTATTTTTATACTGGAGAAAAAAAAAGGAGATAATGGGAGTTGTGTGGGGCAAGTGTTGAAAGCATCTGTCAAAAGGCTGCTTGAGAAATGGGAGTCCCAGTTTATGATTAATTGAAAAATTATTCAAATGGAAATTCCATGCTAATGTTAGCAGTCTTTAAGACAGAGAAAGAGAATAACCCAATTAGTTACTCAAATTCCTACAGCTGCTTTTAATGGGATTAGTGCCTTTTTTTGGTTTATCTTGAATTGAGAAATTGAGTGCACCTGTTCACTGCTAATCAGTGTGAACTGTGAGGGGTGGAATCTACTTAATCACACTCTCCCCTGCAACAGTAACGTGCAACGGGAAGAGAGTAGATCTGGAACCAGAGAGCTCGGGGGGTCTGAATCCCAGCACCGCTGCTTACTAGCATGTGGTTTGGGGAAAGTCGGTTAATATCTCTACGTCTCTTTTTTTTCTCATCTGTAAAATAGACACAAAATACGGAACAATGAAGACTGTTGCAGAAATTAGTAATAATCACTGCAAAACACCAGGCAGCCAGGAATTCTCAATAAAGAGCGGCTATAATTATTCCACAATTGCAAACTCTTTTTGTAGTGGCAGCAAACTAGGATGCAATGTTGAAGATTTACCCTGAAATGGAACAGATAATGAATAACACAACAATTCAAAATAGTTCTTTTATTTGAGTTGTCTCCCCTGGGTCACGGGCAGGCATGTTATGTCTCTGACACTCTAGCGTGGAAAATTCCCCAAAGGGCAAGACTGCATATTATGGAGACTTCAGTTTTGCAACGGATTTTGGAGAAGGTCACTTAAGTTGCTTAGTAGCCATAATATGCAAAACATTAGAATGGAGTCGTCGATGAGAGTGAGAACGCGCATACCAAGGCAAATTCCAGGATTATGTCAGCAACTGGTCTTTTGCTGCTCATTTTTGGGGTTGGCGCACGTAGCTGTTATTGGACTGGCAGCTTGCATGTGTTATCCACGCAATCATATAGGTATGCTAGCGTGTTTACTCTTAATTGCTCAGAGAAAGTTTTAAATTGTGAAGATCTTTACTCAAGATAGAATATGGCATTTGGATCTGGGGAAACAGCTTTGGAAAATGCCCAGTTTTTAAAAGACAGGTCTCTAATCTTTGTTATTAAAAAAGTTCTATGAAGAGCTCACTGACTGATACAATTCCACAAGGAAAAAAATAACTACTTAAAACGTACATCACCTAAAAGACCTTAATTGTATCACTGCTTTATCCTAAGCAGCTGTACTTGGTATCCTTAAATCGGAGTAAGAATATATGGGTCATTTCAGTACTCCCAACATCTTACAAAGAGACGAACATTTATTAAAAAGTTCTTCCCACTACACAGCAGAATGGGAGACATACTCAACTTCCCTTGGAATTTTTGTGCCATCTTTGGATGCCTGGTGCTCTCATAGAGAATGGATAACAACGCTACAGTGAAGCTGAACTTATCCAAGTGAAAACCAAAATTTTTTGAGTATCAAATGGAAAATTACACTTTGTACACAGCATTTTACCCTTCCCCCCCGCTTTTGGGGGCATAATTAAGGTCCAGGTCAACTTATCACAATTCACAGTGGTGACAACAATATCTATCAAGCATTTTGCAAGTCATAAATGTGCAATTAATCTCATTTCCTTTTTGTGCACACTTATATCATTTTCCCCATTTTACAACTGAGACTCAGAAAAGCTGACTGACAGGTCCGAGGCTAAACTTAGTAAACAATAGGGCTGATACTAGAATCCCAATCTTTTAATTTTAAGTGCAATAGAATGGGCTCTTCTCCATGGTGTCTTCATTTACCGCTTTACAAGTTCATTGGTTGGTCCAGCAAACATTTACTGAACGCACTCTAAATGTCAGGCACTGTGATAGGCCCTAGAAATACAGTAAGTCCCCTACACACGAAAAAGTTCTGTTTCGAGAGCACGTTTGTTAAGTCCCACGAAGTTAGCCTCGGTGCCCAACTAACACAGTCGGCTCTACAGCACTGTGCTGTAATAGGTTTATAATACTTCTCACACAACACATAAAAATCAAACAAACAAATAAAACATTTTAATCTTACTGTACAGTCCCTTGAAAAGGACAGTAGTCCAGTACAACAGCTGGCATCCAGGGGCTAGCATTGAGTGAACAGGACAGAAGACTTACTGACTGGAGGAGGGAGAGCAGGTGGGAGATGGTGGAGCTGAAGCAGATCGTCAGCAACAGGAGACGCCAGCTACATCACCGCCGCCACATCTTAGCAGTACCAGCTACATCACCGCCGCCACGTCTTAGCAGTACCAGCTACATCACCGCCGCCACGTCTTAGCAGTACCAGCTACATCACCGCCGCCACGTCTTAGCAGTACCAGCTACATCACCGCCGCCACGTCTTAGCAGTACCAGCTACATCACCGCCGCCACGTCTTAGCAGTACCAGCTACATCACCGCCGCCACGTCTTAGCAGTACCAGCTACATCACCGCCGCCACGTCTTAGCAGTACCAGCTACATCACCGCCGCCACGTCTTAGCAGTACCAGCTACATCACTGCTGCTTTTACACCTGCTTCCAGCCAACCTGGGCTTGAAATAAAGATACTGCACTACTGTGGTCTACACAGTCCTGTACAGTGAAGTACACAAAAGCACGACCACTTGCAGAGGATGCATGCACGTGACAACTAACTCATGTGACCGGACACGTGAACACATGTTCGCATCTTTGAAAGCTCGCGACTTGAAGGTTCGTATGCAGGGGACATACTGTACGAATTACAGGTGGGTCTCACCCCAAGCAACTCACTGAGTAAATGACAAGAGCTCAGTGTGACTAGTGCTCTGGGGGCCCTGAGTGGGGCTCTGAGGTGGCACCCTCTGGGGCGGCAGAGAAGAGGCCGTGGGCAGGTGCGTCCAGCAAGCACCCTCCTCCATTCACGCCTGCGCCCAGCCAGCGTCACCACCATCTGAGCACCAGGACACAGTAAAGACGGGAAAGCACCGGCCAAGGTACAGATGAGTGGGGGCCACTGAGGCGAAGATGGGGAGCAGTGTTCCAGGTGAAGGGGCAAGCTGTATGAAATGGCAGGGCGATGCCGGCACCTGACCTCTGTGTCACACCTTTCTGTGCAGCTGAAACGAATGAGGCGTGCGAAGGGGCAGGTGGGAGATCAGCAAAGGCCGGGTGCTGTGGGGTTCCTGGGTTTGGGTGCCAGGAGGAGGAAGGTGAGTGCCATCCTGAAAGGATGTGTAACAGTGACGTGATCGGACATGGATTTCAGAACCATCCCCCTTGCCTTCGTGGAAGGTGAGATCGAGGCAGGAACTCAGGAGAGGAGTGGGGATGGAGGACGCAGCAGTGAGGACGCTCGCTCGGGGGCAGCCCTGCTGAAGGGTAGATGGGGTCTGGGAGCACAAGGCCGGAGCCTCTACCGCCTCTGGGTCTGCCTCCAGTGACTGGGTGGGTGGGGATTCTCTGAGTCTGGAAGGAAGGAGGGAGAGCACGTTTCAGCTTGGAGGGCACGGCCTTCGGGAGTCTGACGGTGACACGCTGAGAGTAGGAAGTGCTTTGAGGGCCTTCGAATGTGGATGCTGATGTGCTCAGGGATGCAGGACGCCGCCCTGAACAGAAAGGACTCAGCGTGGCCACATTACATAGCAAGGTATTTAGAAACACTGTGATATTATCTCCTCAAAGTATTCATTGTAACATGGAAATCGATCAGCATATAGGTAAAAGAGGTATACAAATAACTAAATATGGATGGGTCTTACATGAATAATGTTTTAGCACATAGATCTAAATATCTTCCCATATGCTGGCTAATATTATCCAGCACGTGATTAAAAAAAGTGTCAAATACCAAAGTCTTGAAAGATGAATTATTTTAAAAACTTTATTAGTCCCACCCTTTATCCATACTGCATTTGGTCTCAGAAGGAAATGTACACCCGAAGGGTGAAAAGGAAAGAAATAGTTTTCTTAAGTGAAGGAACAGGAAGAGCAGAGCATGTCGCCGGCTCCCTGCCAGCGAGAACACCGAAAAGCTAGAAGTTTCAAGGCAAATCTCTACTGATCCACCTTTTACCAAAGTTCTCACTTAAAGTCCACTTTTGACATGAAATATTGAATAGGAACTTTATTTTAACCACGAAGTGCCCTTAAAAAAATGTGACATCAGATTCCATACTAGGCTAAAAGAACGTATTAGGTAAGTGAAAAGAAACATGTATTTTTTTTTTAAAAAAAAAGAAAGAAGAAAAAAAGGACTTGTGAAAAGCATAAAGCAGTTAATGAGGATTTCCACTGAAGACCGAACGGTAATGACAATGCAAAGTTTTTTTCCTATTGAGGACATGCTTCTTAAAGAATGGATAAGTCAGTAAAGTCCATTTTCTAGTGGCATATTTGGAGCCACAATTTTAATCTGTTGAAATGGCACAGAGACAAAAACCAAAATACAAATAAACAACAACAAAGAAACGTTTTCTTTTAGAAAGAAACTCCAGTTAATTGGCTTCCACTCTCGCGGTTTAAATTCAACTCCTTTAGGGGGGAATAACTCCCTCAGGAAGGCAGCTTTTTGTTGGGTATGTGCATGATGTTCATTTGTCTTGCATCTAAAAATTAGAACATAACAAGCTTCTAATCATCACTTGTTAATTTGAAACAAAAAGAATTCTTCTTTTCCATTGAAAGCAGACTGTACTAAAAAAAAAAAAAAAACAGCATTCTCCAAGGTCATATGCTGTTGGCAAAGCTCAAAAAACCCTTATAGTCCAACTTGCTTATGTTCAGCTGTGTTTACTTAGACTAAACTTGACAAAGTCTGCCTCTGATTATCCTGAGCAGTCATCTGCCCACAGATAAATAGATATTACACAAACTTCTGGAGGGAATGACATTTGGCCTCCATAATTTTGGAATAATTTACTACGTACCCTCAACTTAAAACACCAAAATGATCCGCAATATGTTTGGGGGATCGGAACATAAATATTTCATCTCACAGAGGGAGCAGTCTCCATGACCTTCATGGATTTTAGGGGATTTACTAACGAAGTGGGGAACTGCTCTGGGAGGTGTGGAGCTGTTCTGGAACAGGCAATTTCGAGGCAACATTTATTTCAGACGTTTCAATAACATCAAGATTTCAAGGGATTTCTGTAAACAAACTGTCACTTAAAGAAAAAACTTTCCATCAGTATTTCTGCATCAAGTCTCCAGAACAGAACATGCGTATAAAAATAAGAGTTAACTAAATTATTTCCAGAGACTACATGTTAGAGTAATGTTTACACTATTGGTAGAAAGCAAAAGCTCGGTGTTTTACCACTATTTCTTACACTAAATGCAAAATTTTGCTTTTGGAGTAATGTAAACCATTTCCGTGGCAGAGAGTCTGTTCCTGATTACCTTAAGAACGGATTCTGGCCCATCTTATTTACTTTGCTTGCTGTTATATTTACATAACAAAAGATAGACATACTTTCCTCTCCAAACTAAGATTGTTTCAAAGGTGGAAGTACTCATTATATCCCCCAGCGATCAATCAATGAACCAATCAATCAACAGATCTTTACTGCATTTTGCTAACAGCCGGTAACACAGTAGTGAGCAAGGAGGAGATGCTTTCTGTCCTCTGAAGTTTGTCTAATGAGAAAAGTGATATGTTGAACACATACTGTCATTTTCTAGGTTGTTCATTTTACTTTATACAATTAGGAAGCACATTCCCCCACTGAAACTAACACATTTTTCCCCTGACTCCTGTCTTATTATTGAATTAAACTAGGGATGGGGTCCTTCATTTGGAATTGGTGGGTGTTTTGTATTGAGGGAGCCTCAGATACTCTGCTGTGCCAGCTCCCTCTAGCAGTTCTGGCTCTGTCTGTAATGGGGTTAGTTTCTGAGTGATTCATTTAACGCTCTCTATTTTGGCTTTTATTCTAATGTACTAAATTTGCTTTGATAAGCATTTTGTGAAGTGAAATAATGTAAACGACGGTACTGCTGCTATTGGAGCAGCTGCCACTCACGCCTAATAAGCAGGGGTTTCCAAATCTCCCTGAAAGGACTGAATCCACTGATAGACCTTATGGCACATTCTCCCATTGTTTTCTCTCATGATGCGTTTGCTTTGTCGGTTCACAAAAGATGATTTTGCATATATAAATAAAGAAGGAATATGTTTTCAAATGTGCATGCCTTTAAAGATCATCTAACAAATCCAGAACACGTGCTGGAGACGGGAGTGTCTTCAGACTAGTATTTGTGAGAGAATACATTAAGGCCTCATTAGCTTTTAAGGCAAAACTGCATCCACAATCATTCTAGAAGGGGCAGGTTCCTCAAATTCAACATGTAGTCAGAGAAGGGAATCCAGGAAAATGAGGGAGTACGAAGTTCTCTTCCGAAGCCCAGCCACGTGACAAAGCCAGAAGCATCTCCAAAGCCACAGATGTACCAGCAAACCAGGTGAAGAAGGCTGCTGCAGCTTGAAAAAGTAACTTTACCACCTTAATACCTAGGTCCCCTGAGAGCTGTCTAAAAGAGGAAGGTAAGTGGTGTTAGAAAACAAAAGGGACATTCAAATGACCACACATTTTACTTTTCAAGCATGGAGGGAAGGAGCAGTTGATAGACTTCAAGGAACAAAGACCCTTTGAGGAAGGGAGCTACTTGTGGGTGGCTTCTTAAAAAGGAAAAGTACATTTGCAAATCTTATCAGATTGGACCAAGACACAACTCTGCATAGAAACTAATACGGAAGCTCATTTTAAAAGGATACAAAACGCCTCCACACGCCAGTTACTGTACACGTGGGCAAGGCTATCGGGAGACCTTGTTACGTCTGACAAAGGAGCACGGCCACCAGTATCTCTGGATGTTCAGTTCATTCTCTAAAACGCAGACTTCCACACAGAAGCAACATTTATAGTTACGGATCACTGGCCGCAATCAGTTTGCAGAAGAGCTGCAGTTGAATCAAATTTATACGGCCCTCTCAATGTTAACCAAAGTAGACAAAAAAGGAAAGCTTTCACAACCAAAAATCTTGAAAAATGTCCTATATTTTTTGGTTTCATTTTTCCCAGAACTGAAACACCACAAAATAACACCACCTCAGTGCACTCACTCCAGCTCAGTCAGGAAGGGCTGAGGTACATAAACATTTTTTATTTCACTTTTTTACAAGACGGTGACCAACATTTTCTTAGCCTTCCAAAAAGCTTCAGGTTTGGAATACATTTTGGTTAAATGTCAGCAAAGGAATTTGCTCATCATTCAAACAGCACTATTTCTTTCCAACCTTGGAGTATATGTAGGAACTGTGTTGTGAATGGAATTACAAAACAGCTCAGAGCCACAAAGGGAAATCCAGTTCTACAATTCTCAAGTGTTCTGTAGGGAAGCATTCTGTACAGGAGAAAACAGGAATAACAAGGGACATTTATCCCCACAATTTATCAAGTGCTTTCACAATTATTCTCAATAGCTGTGTGAGGTAGGGATTTTTTCTTTCCCTCATTTTATAAATACTGATATAAATCAGATAAGTTAGATGATTTACCTGATGTTTCTTAGTTAGTTACTGGTAGAGAAGAAAATCTGAACCCAGATCTTTAAAGCCTGAAACCATAATCTGAAGGTACTATAATTGAAGCCCAAAAGCCAGCATCACAAGTAATGGGAAAACACTAGAAGTATTGCCAGGAAGGTCAGAAACAAGACAAGAATGTGTACCACATTACTTGTGATATACAATTCAAGCAATAAGCCAGAGAAAAAATTCATGGCAAAAATTTCAGAAAGCAGGTAGAATCATTACTCTTTGAAAATAACATAATTGTATTACTGGAAAACACAAGAAAGTCAACTGAAAAAACTACCAAAAATGATAAGCAAATTCATGGTGGTAGCAGAGTACAATATTAACATACAGAAAGGAATGGCTTTCTCATGTAAAAACAACAGTTAAAAAAAGTGATGGGGCTTCCCTGGTGGCGCAGTGGTTGAGAGTCCGCCTGCCGATGCAGGGGACACGGGTTCGTGCTCCGGTCCGGGAAGATCCCACATGCCGCGGAGCGGCTGGGCCCGTGAGCCATGGCCGTTGAGCCTGCGCGTCCGGAGCCTGTGCTCCGCAATGGGAGAGGCCACAACAGTGAGAGGCCCACATACCTCAAAAAAAAAAAAAAAAAAAAGTGATGGAAGAAAGAACCCTATCCTAAAGTTAATAGTGGAAAACAAACAAGCAACAATAGCTAGAAAAACTATGAAAAAAGAAGATGGAGGAAGAATAAGCATAGCCAGATTTTAAACATATTCTAAAGCCTCAATAGTTAAAACAGTGTGGGATTGTAGCCTGAGGAGAAACAAAAATCGAGACCAGAAAGATAAGAGAGACTCAACTTAAAATGTAGTATTTCCAACCAGGGAAGGAGGAGAAAGACAGATCAATAAACAGTATTAGAATAACTGGGTAGCTCTACGGAAAAAAATAAAATTGGACATTTTCTTCACACTATATTATACCATTTCTCAAGCTAAGACACATTCCAAAGAAATAAAATATTTAAGGTACAAATTGAGACAGAGATACCAGAAGAAAACCTGGGATACTCCCTTTAGGGTTTTTAAGTGAGGAAGTTCTATCACTTAAAATCTAGCAGCCTAAGAAATATCAGTAAATGTAATTACATTTTTTTCAAAGGCTACATGGGGAAAAATCAAAAGGAGAATCAGTTTTTCCACATCCTCACCAACACTTGTTAATTTCTGTTTTTTGACAACAGCCATCTTAATTGGTGGGAAGTGGCATCTCTTCTTGGGTTTGTTTTTTTTAACTGAAGTCTAGTTGATTTATAATGTTGTGTTAGTTTCTGATGTACAGCAAAGTGATTCGGTTATACACATATATTTTTCATATTATTTTCCATTATGGTGTATTACAGGATATTGAATACAGTTCCCTGGGCTATACAGTAGGACCTTGTTGTTTATCTATTTTGTATACAGTAGTTTGCGTCTGCTCATCCCAAACTCCTCATTTATCCCTCCCCCATCCCCTTTCCCATTGGTAGCCATAAGTTTGTTTTCTGTGTCTGTGAGTCTGCTTTTGTTTCATAAATAAGTTCATCTGTGTCATACTTTAGATTCCACATATAAGTGATATATGATATTTGTCTTTCTCTTTCTGATTTACTTCACTTAGTATCATAATCTCTAGGTCCATCCATGTGCTGCAAATGGCATGATTGCCTTCTTTTTTATGGCTGAGTAAAATTATATATTGTGTATATATACATAGCACATTTTCTTTATCTATTCGTCTGTCAATGGACATTTAGGTTGTTTCCATGTCTTGGCTATTGTAAATAGTGCTGGTATGAACACAAGGGTGCATGTATCTTTTTGAGTTTTCTGGAAGAAAACTCGAGTTTTCTCCAGATATAACCCCAGGAGTGGGATTGCCAGGATCATATGGCAACACTATTTTTAGATTTTTAAGGAACCTCCATACTGTTCTCCGTAGTGGTTGCAACAACTTACATTCCCACCAACAGTGTAGGAAGGTTCCCTTTTCTCCACACCCTTTCCAGCATTTGTTATTTGTAGACTTTTTAATAATAGCATTCTGACTGGTTTGAGGTGGTACCTCAACGTAGTTTTGATTTGCATTTCTCTAATAATTAGTGATGTTGAGCATCTTTTCATGTTCTTATTGGCCATTTGTATATCGTCTTTGGAGAAATGTCTAATTAGTAAGTCTTTTTTCCATTTTTAAAAACATTTTAATTTTATTTTTATTTTTTAAATTTTTATACAATTTTCAAAGGTTACTTATTAATAGTTATTACAAAATATTGGCTGTATTCCTGTGTTGTACAATATACACTTGAGCCTATCTTACACTTAATAGTTTGCCCACCCCCCCTACTGCCCCTCCCCCCTCCGTTCTCCCCACTGGTAACCACTAGTTTGTTCTCTATATCTGTGACTCTGCTTCTTTTCTGTTATATTCATCAGTGTGTTGTATTTTTTAGATTCCACATATAAGTGATATCATACAGTATCTGTGTTTCTCTGTCTAGCTTATTTACACTGCATAATACCTCCCAAGTCCATCCATGTGCTACAAATGCCAAATTCTGTTCTTTTTTATGGCTGAGTAATATTCTATTGTATACATGTACCACATCTTCTTTATCCATTCATCTGTTGATAGACACTTGCTTCCATATCTTGGCAATTGTAAATAATGCTGCTATGAACACTGGGGTGCATGTATCTTTTCCAATTAGTGGTTTTGGTTTTTGGGGGATATGTACCCAGGAATGGAATTGTTGGGTTATACGGTAGTTCTAGTTTTTTTGAGAAACCTCCATACTGTTTTCCACAGTGGCTGCACCAATTTACATTCCCACCAACACTGTCAAAGGGTTCCCTTTTCTCCACATCCTCACTGACATTTGTTATTTGTGTTCTTTTTGATGAATAAAAGCCATATGATCATCTCAGTAGATGCAGAAAAAGCTTTTGATAAAATTCAATATCCATTTAAGATAAAAACTCTCCAGAAAGTGGCACAGAAGGAACTACCTCAACATAATAAAGGCCATATATGACAAACCCACAGCTCACATCATACTCAACGGTGAAAAGCTGAAAGCATTTCCTCTAAGATCAGGAACAAGACAAGAATGCCCACTCGCACCACTATTATTCACCATAGTTTTGGAAGTCCTAGCCACAGCTATCAGAGAGGAAAAGAAATAAAAAGAATCCAAATTGGAAAGGAAAAAGTAGAACTGTCACTGTTTGCAGACAGCATGATACTATACATAAAAAATCCTAAAGATACCTTTTTCCATTTTTTAATTGAGTGTTTTTGTTGTTGTTGAGTTGAATAGTCTATATTTTATATAAAAATGGGGGAAAGAAAGAATTTACATTCATATTTGCTCTTAAATATATAAAGATTCTCTGTAAGGATACATTAAAAAAATACTTTAACAATGTACTTGGACAAAATCCCTCTGTTACATATTATATGGTATCCTGTATTTCTTCGTAGCATCTGGCACACTTCTTTGTTCAATACTTGCCTTCCACAGTATGCTGTCTGTGATGTTCACTGTTTTACATCCAATATGTAGCAGAAAGGGTTCTCAATGATTTTTTGTGAACAGACTGACTAACTGATGGAGAGAGAGGAATGTATCACATCAGAATACATCAGGTTATTAGGATGCTAAACTGTCAGATCATCACAGCAGTCCCACTGGAAAGCAGGAAGAAAGATCCTGGTGAGTTAAGCGGTGGGCTCAGGGCTGCGTTATGACTTGTGGGCTCTAGGGACTTCTGCCTTTGTGGACTCCTTCCTCCCTAAAAAACTTATCATACGTTCACTGTTATTATACTCCTTTTTCTATTCATTTTAAAAGAAATGAAAATGGAAGCATTAAATTAAAGTGGGCTGCGCTACTGTGTGCAATGTGCAGCTGACCCTGGATGAGGAAAGAGTAGAGGAATGGGGGGGATTCCTCGAAGAAAGCAGGCCTAGGATGCCCAAGGCTGTGGTCCTGGGGATGAGAAAGCAACGTGAAGCATGCGTGAAGAGACGCAGAAGGAGCAGAGACCCAGCCGTCTGGAGCTCACCTCCCCGCTTCCGCACCACGTTTCTCTGCCGTCTCTGACAATTACACCACCGCAACCTGGCGACCACCGCATTAAATATGGGCTAGACCTGCAAAACTAACTTAGGTTTTGAATTTCAAAAAAAAAAATGAAAACAGAACTTTCTTCCCGCCCTACCCTAAATGTTCCTCTAGTTAATCCACTTGTTTTTCAAGGGAAATTAATTTTTTAAAAAACCATGTTTTTCTAAATGAAAGCTTATCTCCTATTTTTTAAAAATTCGTTTGAAAGCACAGTGACTCATGTCATATGTGTACAGATTAAATTAAACTGGCCTCTGCATCATTCTATCAGAAATGAGCAGGTTAAACCAATGGCAACTTTGTGCCCTTAAAAAAATGGGTAAGTGGATGATGCCAGCCTTTATAAAATTTTTAAATAATGTTTTCCTACATTCTTTCCCTGAAGAGGGAAACTATTACCTGTCTTCATTGATTTAAAGAAAAATTTTTTTAAAGCTTAAGAAATACTTCCAACCAGAGAATATTAAAGAATTTAACAGCTGGTATGGCATGTACACCAACCAATTCGAAGACATGTTGGCTGTAAAGACGGAGACACTGGTGCGCACTGTCGAATACTTAACACCTGCTGTAGGAAAAGCTTTGCTCCCAACTTCACATGCTTTCTCCCCTGATTCAGTTCACTGACCGTCACAAGGTCTTCGATTATCTACCTGAACCTATAGAACCTATATTTTTCTTGTGCACCATTCAGCTATGCATTTCTGTACTTCTTTAACACACACATGAAACCAACTCTGCACCAGGTATGTTGGGAGCTGGAGATGAATGAGACAGAATCTATATTGTAGGGAAGTCAGAATCTAAGGAGAGTAGCAAACTACTTCTGTTCTTCACACTGATTTCTGAGGCCTGGTAACTGTAATAAAACAAAGGTGAGCAGGCACATGAATATGGCTCTAGGCCACATGCATGAAGGACCCTGAAGACAGCAGGGTTTCCTGAAGGTCAACTCCACACCTTCGAGCTGTAACGAGGAGGCCTTTCACCCACTTGCCTCCTGCCACCACTAAGGCACTGTTTTCCAACAGGATTATACTGCACGCCACACATGCAAACCGCATAAGCAATGTTAAACTGTCTAGTAGACACGTGTGAAAAAGGAAAAAGAAAACACAGATTTAATAAAATGTCTTCTTTAACTCAATACAGCCAAAATATTATCATTTCAGCATGGAAACAATATAAAAATTACCAATGAGATATTTCCCATGCTTTTCCCGCCATACATGTTAACACATCTTACTTTGGACTAGTCACATTTCAAGGGCTCTGTCACCTCAGGTGGCCAGTGGCTGTCTTATCGGACAGCACACTTCTAAGCGACTACGTAGAATGGACACCTGAGCTATTCCCTAAATCTCACAGTGATAGAGTGAATTCTGAGGAATCTTCAAAAGTACAGAAATGTCCGCAGTTTCCTATAGAATTCCTGTGAAAGCAGAGATTCCTAGAATCGTCCTACAATGAAAAAGTTGAAGATAAGGTAGGGCTTGATTTGTCACCATGTATTTTGCTTCCTATTCTTAAACTCTGGCTTAAAGGAACCTCTTATTCTGGATTCACTACTAATTGGTCACGAAGACCAGATTAGATTCCCCTCTTGCCAGTTTACCTTAGTCTCTGTATTAGAATGAGAAGGGACTACTTCTTGATGCTGCTGGCTCAACACACTTCAATACATTCTTCTTCCCTTAAAGGCCCATCTTGTTCATGGGCCCCTGGGAGAAGGCTGGACAAACGTATAAAAGACTTAAACTAAATCCCACAGTAATCAATAAGTAAAGAATACTAGTTGAAAGACTCACCAGCACTACTCAACATGGGATCCACAAATCCCTTCAAGAGCCCATTCAGGCCTAACTGGTCAATAACCCCTGGTGTCTGACGACCCTTTGACCCTTAGTAGGCAGACCCTGATCCAGAAATAAGAGTCATTGCCCTGACACTCTCCGAGTTTCCCCTCTTCCCCCAGCTCTCTCCTTTTCAATTCCATCAACTTTCAAAGGTCCTTTTCCCCACAGCACTATGACGTTTTCTTGGATCTTTCTCCTCTCGATTTTCTTTGCTATTGTTCATTGTTTCTTTTATCTTTCTATCTCTGACATCATTACTTCTTATACCTGGCATGTAATCGTATTTATACTTAATATCATTGTTCTGGATTATTCTTTCTCAAAATCAGATTCTCTCTTTATCAAAATATATTTATCTGATACACAGTCAAATATTAAGATAGCCCTTCCTTCCCAGGAGAGAAATTTATATATAAATTGTCCCAAGTACCCAAATTTAAATGGTCTGTGGTTAAAATAAAGTGGTGGACCCAGTGCCTTTTAACCCTGGCTGAGTCTTTTTATGAAGGCAGGAAGGACTTGCAGAGGCCAGTCGAATCGTGATAAGCTGGTTAGACAAGAAAAAATGTGTCTGAAGCTGCTTCTTTGGTTTAACACTCTGACACTGCTTCCTCCCAGGCTTCCTCTAATTGATCAGGGAGTGGACTGAGGCATCAGGGACCACAGGCGGTGCCCACTGCTGGAAGGAAGCATGGACAGGGCGCCATGTCCAGTTTTAGGGTTTCTGCCTCTGCAATGCAACTTCAGAACTGCAGTGGGTACAACAACATCTCTGGTCTATCCCTAGCTCCAGGTCTCTTGTCAGTTTCTTAACATTTGTGTTCACCAGTGATATTTCCAAGTCCTATCACGGTACTGAAGAGGGAGTTTCCTTCAGAAATATGATAAATTCTAGCCCAATCATATCACTGCTTTCAAGTAGGATGAAAATCTTTTGCGACTGCTCAATCACAACTAAGAACAAGACCATACAGGCCAGAATACCCTGAAATAGAGGGAGACCTCAAGCAGTGGTACTTTGAAATCATGGACCAAGGAGGGGAGCTCCACCACTAGGGAAAAGAATTCATCTCTCAGAATAACATAGCTTCAAATTTAAATCAAATGAAAGAAATGATCTAAAAGACTCCTTTCCTAAAATCACTATGTACTTTATTATACAATTTTATGCCGTTTTCTACTCCTATACCATGTTTTCCACTTTTCCTGGGAGGGCTCCACACCGTCTCCCCAACTAGATACGACCCTGCAGCGGTCGTGAGCGTGCTCTGTGCCTAATCACTCCCTCTGCCCCAGAGAGCAACCCCAATTAAGTCCTCAACTCACACAGCCCCAAGAAGCCCAGAAACCCCAGAGCTACCTCCAAATAGGGGGATTTTAGGAAATCTCTGAAACCCCTAAATAACAGGTGTAACTGAAGAAAGTAAGTTGCCATTTAATGACACAGATGTCTTATAAAGTGAAGGTTATGAACTGCGAGGCCCTTCTGATTTGCTTAGCACCTCAGGAGTGGGTCGAGCGCACAAAGTAGGCCTGGGACAGAGGTTTGTAGCTGAAGCAGGAGGGAGCTGGATTACACAGCACTACATGGGGAGAACTTGGAGATTCTGGAGCAACTGGGGAATGAGGTGCTAAGCAGGAAAGGATCAAGGGGGAAGCCCGGAGCTGGGAGATTCTGTGCTGCCGTGGGGACCACGTGGTACCGAGCAGGCAGGGAAGAGTCCCACGCGAAATGGCCAAGGAACGCTTAAGAACAAGGAAACGCAGTGCTCTCTAGGAAGCTGTGTGAACCGCTGGGATGCAGAGCCCTCCTTCATTGCCTCCCCATTCTCCATACAGCCCAGTACACGCACACACCTTCTGAGAGTGGGTGGGGATCTTCTGGCATTTGAGGAAGGGAGCACAGTGCACCTCTGAATCAACGTGATACAGAACAGGGACCACACGTGTGGGATGGCAGTGTGACCACAAACTGAACGCACTTTGGAAACTAAATGTTCCCGACATGCTTCAAAGACAGAACTCTTAGGCATCATCAGAAATCTTCAGAAGGGTGTGAGCTTCCACAGCAGGAACCGTGTCCAAGAGAATCCGATTTAGATCCAAAGGATCAGAGTTAGCCCTGCTGCTATCCCAGTTACAGAGAACTGTGGGGTGGGGAAGTGCTTGTTTGTTTCTCTGGAGAAGGATCCAAAGCTTTTTATCCAATTGTCAAAGCAGTCCATGTGCAAAAGGAGGAACAGCTCCAAATAAGTTAAGAGTCACTGTTTTGGAGAGGCCGACTCCATAAATGATTATTTTTTAAAAAATCGGAGTACACTTAATGAGGATGGAAAACCCCGTAAACTCGAGTGGAAAGCGTCTGAACGAGAAGCTGAGAGACTCAGCTTCTCTTTCCGGCTCTGCCATTAGGTAGCTGTGCACCAGTGGGTCCCTCCCTCCCATCCTGTGAGAAAGCCGAGATCATCCTCCTTATTTGTACCTCACAGCGTTGTAGTGAGGACCCGGTAAAATGACAGATGCCCGCGCACTTGCTACAGTACACAGAGCAACACACTATATTATTAGATCTCATCTGGCATTAGATTCGCTAACCAAATACCAGAATAGCAAAAGTACAAAAATGACCTTAGTGAAAATATTTTTACAGTTCCATCATGGATATTATCCCCTTTTCTTGCCATAATAAATAATGGCATTCAGCTTTAAAGGATATTTTTATCATTGACCCAACTCTGGGAGTTTCACCGTGTCCCAGCCTCACTTTCCAACTTATTTTGTGACTCTTCCTTCCTCCTGCCACCTCCCCCTGCAGGTGCTCGCTGAACTTGTGCAGTCGCAAAGGAAGCTTTCCTGGTTTCTTCTGCGCATGGCAACACGCATGACATTGGATCTTACATAGGGATTAAATCATTCATGAGCAGAGCCCAAAGGGAGGAACAGCTCCAAACTAACAACCAGCCTTGCTGGTACTGCAACGTCCAGAAATTCAGAGTCACTTCTGCTACAGTTATAATTTGCAGTCTGTCTGGCACTGAGAAATTTAACTGCAGTCTCTGTGGTTTAAATAAAATGTATCTACAGTAACTTGGAGCCATGTTTTAAAATGTTCCATGTTATTTTAGTTCAAGGACAAGCTTTTAAAATTAAAAGAAAACTTTGGCTTTAATTATAGATTAAAAGTGAAAGGTTGTTTTTTTTTTTAAGGAATGCTATTGAGTCCCAATTCTGGAGAAAGCATTTGAAATAAAAAAAATTAGTTCTCCTAAAGTAACAATCTTTATTAATATAGGAAGATCAAAAACTGAGAGCATACACTCACACATAAAGACAACATTTTTGTGGTTTTTAAACTATGATAGTCACAGTTCATCTACTCAGTATTATATTTTCCAGTGATTTCAGTTGTATTTTATGACCAGGATGCAATATTTTAACAGGCACTACTGCTGAAACAATGACAGACCTAATAAAAGGCAGTTGATAGTGTTGTTTACCCTTAAATGTTAGAAAAGCCTAAAGGAATCTAAATTTATGAAACACAGAAGTTGAGTTCTATTGTTCATACAACAAAAGGATTCACTGCAGGATTGTTTTAAAATACCAAGTGTCTGCGCTATCCTTAAAACTTGATTCAATTTAAATCTAATATTTTTAGAATGTATCTATTTAAAAATTCAACACACAAGTTTATTATATTCTGAGGATTTATACAGAGTGGCCTAAAATAGCAACTTTAAGTCAAGTGCACCAGCAAGAGCAGTCAGCACAGGCCTAGGCCCCAGGCTCCAGGCAAGGGCTGCGGCTCACGCCCTCGGCGCTCCGGGACCACTCAGGATGCTGCAGGAAGGAATCTGACTGCCGCCTGCTTGTTTGCTCAACAGATCTGCTGCCCCTTCCAAAGTCACAGCTCCCCCTACCCTATCAACCTTGTTCTGTGTGATTGTTTTATCTCGTTTCACCACATTTTTGGACTCCACAGCTCTCAGGAGGGTTGCTTCAGGCAGACGCTTGTCTCCCTCTGGCCACTTTTATGTCCCTGGATTCCCTCTCCTCTCTACAGAGACGGTCTATGCTCCTTCCTGGGATTTGAAGGCCCGAATGGCATCGCCTGCCCTACAGAGACGGTTCCATCCTAATGGCACCATCCGCAGCCTCAAATGCCCATAGTGGGACTCGGAAAGAAAGAATCTGCAGTAAGACAAAGGAAGAGGTGAAATAAATTCTGGACTGAAAGTTGTAACCAAAGATGAAGGAGCCCCATGGCTGGTCCTACTCTTTGGAGTGGAGAAAGCATGAGGATGGCCCAGAGTAGCCAAGGAGGCTCCCTTAAAACTCTCTCACACATTCAGTCACTTGGTGATTTACAAGTTCTGCATGCAAAATACCCTGTGGAAAATGATAATAATAATGGTATTTGCCTCACGAGGCGGTTATGAGGATTAAGTAAGAACATGCACGCCGAGGGCTCAGGGCAGGGCCTTACTGGTAAGTGCTCAGTAATCACCAGCCATTGTTACTATGATTATTATTATGGTCTTTATTGTGCCCTGGTGTAAGCTATTTTGACCATGCTCTTTTCATAGCGTCACAGGTATCAGCTGTCCTGAGATGAAGGCCTGCAGTGTTCGACGGAGACACGGATACCCACTAACTCTGGAGAACTGGAGGGGCAGCAGAGTACCTGTGTGATGGGCTGGGGCTTGAGCACAGCAAAAGGACACAGGCTCCTCTGGAGAGAGGTGAAAGGAGCCAGGAGGTAGAAGACCTCTCAAAGGTGAACCACCATCTGTGTAACTTTCCCCAGGTTTGGGAAAAGGTAAAAGACGGTGGTCAAGAGCAAAGTTTTAGCGTCAAACAGATCTGAGTCTGAATCAGGGCTCTGCAACACATGTGGGCAAATTCTGCTATTTAAGTGTGTTCTCTCATCCTCAAACACATATACCACGGAATCATTGAAGGGACTAAATAAATAACACATGTAGGTACAGGACAGTGCAGGCATATAGTGAGTGCTCAGTAAATAGCAGCTGTTGTTAGTAAGTGCAGTAAACATCCATCAGACCACTGTCTAGTCAGCTACCTTAGAAATACACTGTCAGCTGCCTGATGCCTGCCTGCATGTTACAGATAAAAGGTACGTACCCTTCAGAGAAGCAGGACTAACCAAATGTATAAAGAGAATAAATATGTGTGGGTTTTTTTGTGTGTGCTCACATGTAAATAATTATTTAAATTTCAACTAATTTACTTAGACAAGATTTGATTACTCAGTTTACAGATTATCCATACCCAAAGCATTTACAGCAGTATCTTACTTACACTTTATAACTGACAGATCACACTAACGACCACGCTTATCATCTAAACATTTGAGGTTGAACGGGCAAAACCACATCCAAATCCTCCTGCTGTGTGATCTCTGCTAGGATAAGCAGAATTTTGCCCCCATAACTTTCCCCCCTAGTGTCACATCTGTGAATGTGTTATGTTACATGTTAAGAGGGACTTTGCAGATGGAACTAAGATTACCCATCAGTTGACCTTAAATGAAGGGTGGGCTCAATGTAATCATGTGAGCCCCTTAAACACAGAGCTTTTTCCTGGTTGGGGCCGCAGGGGGAAGGAAGGCAGAGAAATTCAAGCCCAGAAGGACTGGATGTGCTGTTGCTGGACCGGAGAGAAGGAACGGGGCAGCTACTAGAAGCTGAGACATGGTGGGGGGAGGGGAAGGGGGGACCTCAGTCCTGTGACCACAAGGCAACGGGTTCCGCCAACAGCCTCAATACACTTGTGAGTGGGTTCTTTCCCAGTACCACCAGGTAAGAACCCAGTGTGACCAGCACCTTGATGTCAGCCTAGTGAGGCTCCGGGCAGAGTGTGCAGCTGTGCTGTGTCGGACTGCTGACCTGAGGTAATATTGATAATATTTACTGTTGTTTTAAGTTGCTAAGTTTGTGGTGATTTGTTATGCAGCAATAGAAAACCAAAATATAAGCATAAAACCAGTCTTTGATTTATAACCACAGTCATCACTTTTGAACCTGTCATGGTTAATTAATTAAAAAACAGCATACTCCATTCCTGACTGTGACATACAAGCTGCCGTTCCTGGCAATGGATGCGCTATGATCTCAAGCTAGTCTTCTGGCATCTGTCTTAGTTTCAGGGGCTTCACTTAATATTTTCTTAAAATAAGTGCTTGGATCTGTTGCTGCTCATTTAGCATCTCTAACAGAGGGTGTGCAGGATCACTGGAAGAGAAAACCCTTCAAATCCCTATATTCCAGGAAAAGCCTTGTGAAGGGATATGATGTCATGCCTAGCTAAGAACTGTGTTTGGATATTTCCTGCTTATGCAGCTGCCCGATGGCGAGATCAACTAGCGATACTATGTGAAGCTCTTGACCTCATCCTCATCAGAAGGATTCTAGTGCCTCAAAGGATATGCCAAAGCATTAGCTACGTGATCCAGGGAAAGAACCCCTCCTCCCCAGATTAACAGATACTGATATCTGTTATCGAAAGCAGATAAAGTCGCTGTAAGCAGAGGACTCTGGGAATATTAGGTGCTCCAGCAAGAGAGGGTGCTGCTCTAGAAATGATAATGCGAACAGTGGCCCATTTTAAATTCATTAATGTTTAATCAGCACAGTGTCCACATGCTGACAGCTAGACAATCAAGCATATCCCTGAGGGAAAAAGAAAACTCATAGAAAAGTATTCTGTGGTCAGTCTACCACTGCCCAGAGACAGAAATATGGTGAAATATCAGTCAATTGAGCCACAATCAAACAAACTGAGAAAGAATCTGGACAGCAGAGCCCTGAACAAAGACAAGGGACTTTATTGTTAAGAGACAGAAAAAGGGAAGGAGGGAGAGAGGATGGAAGGAAGGAGAGAAGAAAGAAGAAAGAGAGGAAAAGAAGGAAGAAAGATATTAGGGGGAAGACAAGATATTTTGACATTTTCAAAATAACTTGAATATTCAAATTTTAATATGTACTTTATTAATATATTTTTGAAACATAATAACCCTTTCCTTCCCATGTCATTATTTTATTTTGATGCATAACTTTAATTAAATACATCTGTAGCACTAGCTAAAAATTATTAAAATAATCCAGGTATGAAAGGGTAAGAATAATAATATGAAGCAAATGATTATTTAATGCTCCATTACTTGATAATTTTGCTAGAAGGAAAGATTGGCAAAAAAGAATGGAATTCTTAGCTTCTTGTTTTTACTTAATTCCCAACAGTACTCACTCAAACAAAGAAGTTCAGTTTTCCACTGGAAAGACAAAAAGAAAAGTCAGTGCTAGCGTGTCCTGCCACATGCCTCACTGCAGAGTAAAACCCACTTGGATTCTAATCACATTTCAAAAGTGTCGTATTTATTAGGTGCATGGCTGCCAAATACCACTATATCATAGTGGTACAATTAGAGACATTTTTTATTTAACTAAATTATATTTAGCTCTCTATTTCAAGCACTACTGTTTGGAAAGTCTTACCCATCATAACGTGTCATGTTTATGTACATGACACCCATCAGAAATTTTCCAGGAGTTCCCACATCCCACTCTGTACACAACAGCTCTATTTTTATTATTCCTTTGATACTCAGAATCTATGCCTAATTCTGAATGTGTGCAAATTCCCAGTGAAAACGGCCAGAAACAAAGGAAACATCTTTTATGATAAAATTATTTGCTGAAAGTCTGTACTACAGAGTACCCTTTAAGATGGTATACTGAATAAGCTTTATTTACTTCTCTCTCAAAATACCATTAAAATCACAGACTGTAAACTAAAAACAAATAAATACCTAGCAGTCCTCGAAAATAATAATGGGTACCATCACCAAATCAGAAGAGCTGAGAAATTCATGAAAGATGAAATGCATATAGCATCAAATTGGTGGGCAAATCCAAACAGAGAACCACAACTCAAAACAGGAGGAGGGTGAGACCATGGCACATGGTGAGCTGCCGCTCCCAGCAGGCACAGAAGATATTCCAGTTGAGAAGAAGTGGGCCAGCAGGGGACTCCTGCTATCCCACTTGTTGCCAGTCAAGGGACAGACATCGGAAGAGCTAGGCCATGCTTCCTTCCTGAGTCAATGAGGTGTCTCTGGGTCATCTGGCCCCAGGACACAGCTTCTGCGAATGTTCTTTAAACAGTTTAGGAAACCTCTCTAAAGAGGGCTCCTAGCATGAAGGCCATGAAGATGTGCAGAGCGGAGATTCAGGTAACTTCTGATCTCCACAGGCATCATGGCTGCTCTGAAAAAGGAGCACTAAGAAAAAAAGATGTTCTTGGAAAATAAAAACAAGACACCACAGTTAAAAGTGCAATAGAAAGGCTGATTAACAGAATGGGAGCGGCACAGTTGAAGACTAAGCTGGTGACCCGGGAGAAGAAGTTGAGGAAACCGTTCATAAAATAAAGAAGAAAGATGAAAAATGTGAGAGGAAAAGGAGAGGACCTGGGAACCCCGGGCCAAGATAATTTTACATGTGAATTCTTTTAAACCTTCAGGTATCAGGAAGAGCTGATCCATACTTCATTTAAACTTTTCTAGAGCAGAAAAAGATGAAATACTTTCCAGCTCATTCCACAAGACCAATATAACTTTAACATCAAAACTGTGCAAGCAGAACATGAGAAAAAAAAATGGAATAGAACTTTTCCCAAGAATTCAAGGCCAGTTGAACACTAGGAAATTTACTCTAGATAGATTAAAAGAGGACAACGAGATGATGCTCTCAAAAACTGTGGAAGCAGCATTTGATAAATGCAACAACTCTATTTAGTTATGTGTGTTTGGGGGTGGAGGGAACCCCTTATTAAATAATCTAGGAATGGAAAGAGAATCCTTTAACTCGACAAAGTGTTTATACCAGAAGCTTTCCGTGAAAATTATACTTGATGGTAAAATATGAGGAAAATTCCCTTTAATGTCTGTCATCACTGCTATCACTCAACATTGTTTTGGAAAACTTGGTCAGTGCAGTGCGATAGCTGGAAACAAAGAGGGAGGGAAAGAGAGAGGAGAATAAATGCCTAAAACAGTTACTATTTGAAGTTAATATGCTTGTGCGTCCTTTGACAATCCAACTGGATATAAGGAAAATATACAAAACCCAACAGATTTCTATATATTAGTGATGGCTGTTACAAAATGTACTAGACAAGTCATCCACAATAGAAACAATAAGAACAACAGAATAAAAGATGTAATTAACTTATGAGAAATATGCAGACCCTATGTAAAGAAAAACTACAAAAATTTGTTGAATATCGTGAGAGGTGATCATAATAAAGGGAGAAATAAACGTTGTTTCTGAGTGGGAAGATCTGATATAATAAGGATATTAAATTCAGTGCTATCCTAAATTAACTTCCAATGGAGTTTTTAAAACAGAATTTGTCAAACTTATTCGAAACTCCAACTAGAGAAGTACACTCAATTGTCTAGATGTGAGTATTTTGAAAAAAGTGAAAATAAAGTAGACACAGCCTGCCAGATGTCAACACGCACAACAAAGCTACAGTCCTGAAAACAGCGTGCTACTGACAAAGGAGTATCTTTTAAGCTGGATGGTATACAGTACAGTCTAGAAACGGACACACACACAAAGGGAAGCATTTCAAACCAGTAAGGAAAGGTGGAAGTACTCAGGACGCTGTGTGAGGACAGCTGGCTACCAATCTGGAAAAAAAATCAGATCACTACCTCATACAATTTATAAAAGCATTTCAGGTAGACTCTGAGCATATAAGTGCACAATTAAAATAATAAGAGCAGTAGAAGAAAATGCAGAATCACGACACAGGACAGAAAGACCCCATGCAGATTTAACCCAAGGTCTCCTCCTTCCTGGCCTCCTTCCCCACCTCAGGGCCCAGCACCCCAGGCAGGTCCTCAACCTGCCACCAGGGGCTCCTGACACTCCTGAGAGCTGTTCCTCCCGTTGCTCAGAGCCCAAGTTCTGCTTCTAACAGAGGTAACACGGTCTGTATTTAACTCTGACATTCAGTACGCTGTGGGCTTCCTTCTCTCCCTAGAAATCTCACAGAATCTCAGATTATCAGAGGTATTAAGGTACTCATGGATCATCTTATCGCAGCCCTCATGTGATGGCTAATGGAGCCAAGGCCCTGGTTAATAAAGGCACTTGCCTTAGAACACATACCCAATTGCCAGCAGTTCTGGCTGAATTCAGAGCTCCTGATTTATAAGGCAATGCTCTCTGCTCTTTCCATGTTACAACTTCCTGGGGCTTAATCTACAAGTGGGTAATTTCAGGTCAGGTAGGAGGGAGGATGGAGAGAAAATCTGGATACAGAAAGTCCTTTTCCAAACCACAGATGAAGCAGCAGATACTTAACTATAGTAAAATATACATTAAACTTGTCACGCTTCCACTGGGCCTCCACCCAGACCATTACACTATCGTTTTAATTAAAGCGCCTGAGAGAATGAGGTCAAATATAGATGATTCCCTTTTCTGGGTCTCCTCTGAGCTTCCTACTAGCATTTCACCGAGCGTGTGTAAGGGGGCAGGGGTTAGGAACAGTATTTGGGGGTTGGTAATATGTCATGAAATCATAAAGTTGAGCTTTTTCATATTTTCCTAATGAGAGGAAAGTTACTGTAACTATAAACTAAAATTTTACTGCTTCAATCATAGCAACCATGAAATAGTCCTCAAACACCTTTCAAGATAGTTGAGAATTACTATTCCAGATGATTTATGTTTATACTTTTTAAAACACATTTTAAGACCAAATATAAATTTTAAAAAAATCTTCTGGAAGAAAAAAGTACACAGGTTAGATAAACGGGAGGTCCCATGGGTTGGGAGTAAATCTGAACTGGTACCATGATTTCCGAATAGGTCTAAAGTAAAGGAACCCAGGAGACACAGTAAAAACTAAAGACCAACTGCACTACTGACAAAGTTGTAAAAATACTCCTTGATCCATCTGGATAGAGTTAGCAGCCCAGAAGAGGAGTAAAGAAGGAAAAAATACAGCGAGACTAAATGCAACCAAGACGATAAAAGAAAATGCAAAACAATGATAACACTCAGCCTGGGCTGCAAACTAGAGAAGGCTGGTGGATTCTCAAGCAGCCGTTTAGCTCTGTGCTGGGAGAAGACATCACAGCAAAGGCACTTGGCACCAAGCAACTTCTGGTCAGGGATTTTACGTTTAGAAATGTAAGACCCAGTCACATTTAAGGGTTCTTGTTCTTGCCAGATACCCATCCTCTTGCCCTGAAGCCATGTGACAAGTGATCCTGAATACCACTCTGCCTTTTACACATCTGCTGTCTAAATCAGTGCAGAAACTGGAAGCAGCGACTCTGAATTCTGGCCTCAGCAAAAGGGTACGTTTTAGTGTCATAATGACAGTCCTGGCAGAACAGGGTATTCTTACTTCAAATGTCTCTGCCATACTGAGAGCTCTGTCCATCGTAACCTGAGTCTGGCTCGATCAAGGGACTATCAGTTCTAAATTTTAAATACAGGGGCAACCATGTGAAAGCTTAAACAGCAACTGTTTCTTGGAAATCCCACTTTGTGAATGGTTGTCTCCGACTGCTTTTCAGCACTTTAAACGGTTTCCTTTTCATTTGTGTTGTTTTTCCATTTTAATTTCATCTCACCAAACTGGTCCTCTCAAAACCACTATTCTAAAAAACATTCTTCTCTTCATTTAAATGAAGCCTGATCAAAGGCAAAATTGCTTTATATAATGATACCAAAAAGGGAACACAGTCTTTCTGTCAAAGATGTCCATCTTGGTCACTATATCAAAGCACTGAGTCAGTGGGCAAGAGGCTGTTTCTAACCCCATCCGCAGTCCAGTGACTGTGGAAGACACCACACAAACCCACAGTGCCATCTGGCCACACAGCAAGGTGCTGCCCAATCTGTGGCATGGTGACGTCTACAGTGCAATTTAGCTTTTCCTATGTGAAATTCAGTGAAGTGTCTGATCTGAGGAAATGCTACAGGTGAATCTGACCCCAAAGCACCTCAGTGTTATCTGGCACTGCAGCACCTTACTGGCCTGAGAAAAAGACTCAACACTGTGAGAACTTGATGAGTGGTGTCGGTGCTTAAAGCTGAGTCCAATCTATCTTCCCCAAACCACTTTCCAATTGGGTTGTTAGTATCACTCACATTTTTTCAGACCACTTTCAGGTAATGGCTCAAGGTCTCCAGGGTAGACCCAAGGCAGGGGGAAGATACCACTGGTCATTTTCAAAAGCCACTTTCTTTTCCCAACTATGTTCAATTCTACTACTACTAATGCTACACACAGACACACACACACACCAAGACACTTTTGCCCAGCAGCAGTTAACTGTTAGAGATCTTCTACAAACAATTCCTCTTTCCCTTAGTAACACAGGTAAGACCAGATGTCTATTACAATCTATAATCTACCAACATGTGTGAAGACTTTTCCACTGCAGCCATTAAAATAGTTTTTTTAAAAAATGCACACACACACCTATCCTAAATTCTGAAAAGTTCAACACTAATGACAAGCTTTTTAAAATAAAAGTCAATTAAGTACCTGAAATTGCCAAAAGCCGTAGACTTACTGTACCAATGATCAGGATTGCATTTCCAAGCAACCCAGTAAACTTGCATACAAAAAAACCAACAATTTCAATGCCCAGTGTAGAGCCCAAAGCAATTTCCTAATCTGCAAATTAAGGGATTGAACTGGAAGATCCTTTAGTGTTTAATGCTGAATTTATAAAAATCCTTGCCTGTTTTCCTCTTTAGTACAATGAAAATAAGATAAATTAGGTAACACAGAGAGGAAAGGTTCATTATGCAGCTGCTATTTAAACATGCCATCCTTCATTTAAACTGAAAACCATGAAAAAATTCAAATGTGAAAAAAACCGAAGTGAAAATTATTATTATTATTTTGCTTCCTCAAAACTCACAATTATAAATGATATAATTTCTAATAGAAAACAAGAACACAAGCTTCCAAAATTTAAAAGTACCAAACTTCAGGACTAGAAAAAAACACATATTTATTCTGAGTAAAAATTCTGTTACATCAACAAGACGAATTTTGACATAGAAAAATACCTGTTTAATTTTAGAAACAAAGTTGGGAGGCAGAAGGGAAAAACTAACAGTGACGCACCAAAAAAGAAAGAAAGAAAAGAAACCACTTCCACACTCATTAAATAGAATGTCTTGTTATTTCCACAGACAGTAACAACTTTTTGACATCCACTTCAGGCCCAGGCTGGAGAGGCGTCAACGGGTCTTATTTGGTCTTGTCAGTGTGTAAAGAGTTTACAAACCTGACTGAAGTTAGAATTAGTGGGAGTTAGGCACTTATATTCCTTATACACAGGAGAAGGGGGAAAAAGGTCCTTTTATGCCAGCTTTGAGTTTGGCTTGAGTTTTTATGACTTATTTAGAAGCCCTAGGGAATGAAAAGTCTCTTAATGGAAATACTGACACAGTCTTCAATACAGTGACATGAACCGGCACTTCTACGAAACTGCACCAGGTGTGACTGACCACTCCAGCCAGTCGAAATGCAGTATCGGAAAATCAGTTACAACAGACGGAATGCCAGGAGACAGTCCTGCCAAAATATAGGGGATACCCCTGCAGAATCAAAATGTCATGTTGATAAACTTGTTTTTAACAGAAAAACAGGTAAAATGTATGGGATCTTTACTCTCACATGTGGAGGAGAGAGAAAATGTAAAATTTCTGCATCGATGTTCTCCAATTCTATCATAGGATTAAAAATAGTCATTCTTAAAAAGCCAAAGTAGTCATGTCAACCCCGAGAGTGAATGGGGCAGAAGAGGGTAAATCATTGGATCTAAATCTGTGCTTTGTTTCTTAAATCTCACCCACAAGGCAGGGACCTAGATAAGTAGACAATAGATATCATTACTTAGTGAAGTCAAATTCAGAAAAGTTCCCTTTCTTTTTATTTGCCTGTCTGCTATACTTTTTATTCTTCAGTGGATTTTCTTTAAACCCACTAAACTTTTCCATTTATCATCCTTGCATTTTCCTGAAAGTCACTCTTTTAACTTGAAAATTGGTTTAGTTTCATTTTATACTTTCTAAGTTTTTATTTCAACTCTCTTAAACATCTCAGTTTTAAGCTTCTCTCTGTTTACTTTTTTCTACCGGTTTTAACTTTTTTTGCATTTGCCTTTTTTTTTTCACCCATTTACTTATTCAGGACCATTTTCTTTCCCTTGTCATGTTCGCAGACACAGATCAACATATACATATGTACATTAAAATGTCTTTCATGATTTAAGAGGCAGACTAAATCATGAAAACACTAACTCGTTGACTTGAGAAACAGTTCCAGAGCAAATACATGAAAGACACTACTAGGTGCTAGGAGGACGATAAAAATGAATAAAATACCATTTCAGGGCCCCGGAGAGCTTTTAATACACACAAGGCAGCAAGTATCAACACGAAAGAAGAGACAGGATGCAACTGCATTTCAGAGGCAATCTGTCTATATTCACACAAATTTGAAACGTGTTGCTGTCATTCTAAGGCACCACATGGAGGGAACACAATATAAAGGGACAAAAAACTCAGGATCAAGCACAGCCCTAAAAGTGCATACTTCTTCTAAGCTAGGCTGCCGTATATTTTTGATTTGTTTGTAAGCCAGGTTGTTGAATAGGGCTGTTAAGTCTCAGCTTCTACGTATAGACTTTCTCAGGCTCTCACGTGATACCAAATAACAAACAAAGAAAAGTGAATGAAAAACTAACGCCTGAAGGAGCCAGCAAACTGCTTATGCCAACATGTGTTCTCTTTTTCTATTTCTGTCTGCCATGAATCTCTCAGTTTTTAACAGTAGGTGAAACACTTACACTTACACAGTTTCATTTAAATTTTGCAAGTGAATCCATAAAGAAAATTTACTTTCAAAGATCAAGCTGATATGCATTTCAGAAATAATCCATGTGAATGTGTTTTGCCATCATCATCACTGATAAAACATTTAATAATCTATAGTGTTCAGAATATGCTTAAGTTTTTATAATTCTACCCCAAGCCTCCCCAAACCTCAGAATTTCTGTAAGTCTCATTTTGAAGGTTACTGCTTTGGAATAAGCCATTAGGAAAGATCCCTTTTTGAACGGCTATCAGAAAGTCATCGTCCTTCATTCAAAGGCATCAGGAGCAAGTTCAGAGTTGTGGTGAATCCTAAAATTACTGATTTGAAGGGTGGAAACATATAAAAAGCAACAGGAGGAGGGAGTTTAGAGAAGAGAGAGGATGCGGAGGCACACCTCACATGCTGTGTTTCATACTGTAAGTCTAGGAGAGCAGAAAATTCTATCTTTTTAAAATCGGTCCTTAAATTTCTATCTGGAAATTTCACTTAGGTGGAAAACCTCATTTCCAGATGGTATCTGATAGGTGAGGTATTATTGCAGTAAAGACACAGGACAAAAAATTGGATAACCTTTCAAGTATCCTTTAAATGTCACAAACTGGGCTGGTGATAGAGGGTTTTATTATTCTCTGCTGGAGTACATCAACAGTCATTTGCATGCCAGGAAAAGAATGTCTGGAATCATCCAACAGGGCTAAGCTTAATCTTTCACTAAAAACAAGGAAGTGACAAGCACAAAAAGGGAAATAAAAGAAGATGAAAGTATCCAAAGTCGACTTACTGGTCAACAAAATTCCAAAGAGAAACTAGCATGTACACAGAAACCCATGCTATCCTTAACAGCTGGGTCTTGACAAAGCCTTCTGTCAACTACCATGAGGCTTTCTTTAAGCTACCCCCAAACACCTAAAATTGATGAAACAAATTAGGAATGATTATTCACCGTTCAAAAGGATCTGACAAGGCAGTTCAAATCTTTCCTCTGCTTCACTTAAACTACGATTTCTTTGATGAGTAAGGCCCAGGGCTCCAGCGAGCCTAGAACGTTTTTGTTTGTGGTATGAAGGCATGAAAGGGCACCTCGTACATGAAGGACTTGTGCCCCAGAAGTTTACTGTGAAGTCAGCAGTTTAGAATGGAGAGCGCCATTTCGCCAAAGAAACTGTGCTATAAATTAGGGTTAAATCCCAGGCTAATGCAATGGTTTATTGAACTCACGAGCAACCCTGGCTTTCACTACTTACTGATAGTACCAGCTTAAATTCTAAATTACACAAGTGTGCAGGAAGAGAACGAAAAAAGAACATCTCCACCACCCACCGGGGTCATCATTAGCCAAGAAAAAACATTTGGAAATGGCATTTAGCTTTTTGTCATTCTCCCAGATTTACTTTCTACTGCCTTGTCTTTCCCCAGTAACTAAAATCCCTAGTTCCCTCATTTTGCCCCATTTTGCAGGCCATTCAAATGGACTCCACCTCCCAAAGAGTCCTGTACACCACATAAATGACTTTTTTCTGTCCATCAAAATCTCCATGTCTGGGGCTTCCCTGGTGGCACAGTGGTTGAGAGTCCACCTGTCGATGCAGGGGACATGGGTTCGTGCCCCGGTCCGGGAGGATCCCATATGCCGCGGAGCGGCTGGGCCCGTGAGCCATGGCCGCTGAGCCTGCGCGTCCGGAGCCTGTGCTCCGCAACGGGAGAGGCCACAACAGTGAGAGGCCCGCGTACCACCAAAAAAAAAAAAAATCTCCATTTCTTCAGGGATATTCACCTCAGTCAAGTGGAGGGGAAGCTAATCTGATTAATTCACACTAACATAGAAAAGAATTCTATCCGCCAATATGTTTTTTTCTATACCAGATGTGTATAATTAAGAGGGATTTTAGGCAGTTTAACAAGATGAAGTTGAAACATTCAGCCTTGTGGGAGCAGAGTGAATTTATGAATTACATAAACTCATACAGCAGTGGGGAAGCAGTGGGGCTCAGAGAGTAAGCATTAGAGTGTACCAGCCATTTATAAGCTGGTCACTTGTGAGCTGCGAAAAGAAAGAACAGAATAGGAACTTGTCCTCGTGCCAGCAACAGAGCAGGGAAGTTCACACGTTTTATTTCAAGACTTGCCTGACAGTCCCCTCACCAAGTATACTTCTTAGAAATGTCTCCTTTCTCCCTCACGGAAGAAGGAAATTTAATAGGCTTGGTTTAGGGTAAATTAAACTCAAATCCAAGTTAGGAAAGCCTCTAGTGAGGACTCACTCTGGAAGATGCTACAGATGGCGGCTGGCTCCTTCAGGGAGGGCCCCATCTGGGGAACATGAGCACTGAGTCAACAGGAGTGGAGGTACGTACGATGCTAGAGTCCTCATCCTGACACCTCAGAGAGCAGACCCACTCCATCGAATATCTGAAAATTACCATCCATTAACCTAACATGACGAAGAGGATTGTAATTTTAATTTAGGTGACTTCATTCAAAAGATGACACTCTGTGACTAGGTTTTCTTGTGTATTACTTAACTGTATTTAGAAGCAATAACCTTAATAATTCTGATCAATTCTAATGTTATAATTGCTGCTGTCAGAATACGTATTGAGAGCCCACCATGCCCCTGAAAAAAGAACATCTTTTCTTTTTTTTCCTGCATGTTGTGGGAGACTGCAGATTAGAGAGAAATATTTAATGTCTATGTAAAATCAATAAAAACATGTTTGTGTCTACTTGGATCATGTCTAATAATATCTTCGATTAGGATTACTGCTTTATAATATACCCTCCCTGCTAGAGGAGGGTATTGGTTTATAGATAAACCAATAACTTGTATTTAAAGGTGATCTCTTCTGAAAAAAAAAAATTTAAAAGCCGAAATCTTTGTACTACTATAGAACTAGGGTGGTGGAGGGGATGGTGTTTGAGAGCAGACTTAGAAGGTTGCTGTCTGGATGAGGAAGGAAAGATACAACCAGAAGGAACTGAAGGGATTCAGAGTAGCCTGTATGCCAGAGAAAACCAAAGCAGTTGTTCAGAAAGTATTTACTGAAATTCTCTGTTCCACCACTTATGCATGACTGCTAACCCAGATACAACTGCAGCAGCACTGTCACTCAATTTCCACAGAAGACAGCCATTTACTGTCTTCGTCTGAAATTTAGTAGACCAGTTTGAGACCAACCAGTCTCTCCTCATTCTCCATCCACAAACCTCAAAATTGTATTCTGTTCTTTTTAAGCTTATACATATGCACGAAAATCCAGATGTTTACGTGTCTAGGCTGCCATCTCATTGCTTGCATAACTAAAAGATAGGTTTGATTTAAAACTAGAATTTGGCAAATGAATAGTCCATGACACGGACCAAGTGCATTTGGAATGCTTTAATAAAAATACGTGGCCAAGCTACTTCACTTCTAAAAGCGTCAACTATACAGGCATGCTAGTCCCTCTTTGACTTTACATTTTGTCACCTTGGAAAAGAGCATGGATTTTCAGAAGACCCAACACACTGGGGAAATTTCATAGGCACGTGACCTTGTTTTTACTGGGCAACGTAAATTTACAAGAAAAAAATTTTTAAACAACGGTCCTTCAATTACACCCCCTCATCAAATTGTAACTTTCATTGTTTTTATCTTTCTTGTTTTTGTCCATACACACTTGTCATAATTATACTCAGTGTATCCACAATTAAAATTTTTTCACTTAACATTACAATATTTCCCATGTTGTTTCATAGTGAGTATCAGTATTACAAATAAAATTTTTGACTTGTATGCTATCTTAATCTGGTTTGGGATTAGGATAACATTTACATTTCTAAAAGTTCAGATACTTCCCATGTTTTTATATGTTCCAGAAAAATGTATAGAGCATAGGAATTAATTATTTCTTCAAAGTTTGAAAAAAAATCCAGTGGATCTATCAAGTTATCTATCAAGTGTTTTGGGAACTGAGTTTACTAAAAACCTTAATTTTTCCTGCATTAGTGGTCATTTAAACCTTTTCTTATTATGAATTAATAATTTAATTTGTGTGGATAATAGCAATTCACTTCATCCATACATTTGCATAGAGTATACTGTCAAACAATTGTGCATAGTACTTTATCATAATTTTTAAAAATATTTTTTAGTAACTATATAATGATTGCTATATCCTTTATTTCCAACTTTAATTTGTGTCCATTTTTGCTTGAGTTTTTTACTACTGACTTCAAAGAGCCAACTCCTGATTTATTTATCTATTTTTCAGCCTTCCATTTTACCACTTTTTGTCTTCTGTTTATTCTTTTTCAGTTATCTGTACTTGAAATGACTTGGTTTATTTTCCTTTTTCTCAAACATTCTGAATTACTTACAAGTTCTGTCAGTTAGGTATTAGTAGATAGTTTTAAATTTTTCATGATTGGCTAACTTATCTTTTATTGCATCTTTTACTTCTTCCTAGACCCAATTTATTATTTACAAGGCTATGTATTTCTGAGTGTTTGGAGTTGTTTTCATTGTTGGAGTTGGAGATACAAACAGAAAATGAGATTAAGTCAAAAATGTATTGAGATTTCCTCTGAATCCTCATAGATCTTGTACATATTTGTAGACACTTAAAAATCAGATATCTGGCTAAATAACCTTAAGGATATATTAAACAGACCAACTTTAAATTTCTTTATAAAGCTCTGTTCACATATCAAGCTCCTTGATCTTATAAGGACTAAATGTAGTAGTACTTGTGTAGTATTTAGCATAGAACCTAGCATATCACAACTATTCAATAAATGACTGGTGGCAATATGTGTAACAGTAGCGGTAACAGTCGTCTAGCAGTAGTTACGCTCCTCCAACCTCTCGTGCAGGCTCAGCTACACCACTGATCTGGAGAAGAGTAACTCGCTGTGTGTCCTTGGTTGGGGCTTTCTTATCTGTGACATAATGTGGCTGGGCTGCATGCCCCCTGAAGTTATTAATTCCAGGGGTAACATTTCTAAATCTCACTGCCTGGCATTTTCAGGCCCTGGAGTCTGCCTACACCAGAGGTAGGGCACACAGTCCTTTGTAATGAAGTCAAGACAGAATTTTACCAAACTTGCCACTCCATCTGAAAGCTGTGGACAGGTAGAAATTGATTCCTTATTTCCAGACTAAAAGCAAAACTTTCAAAGCTACTTATAGCCCTACTTGTGCATTTCAGGAATAAAAGTAAAATTTCCAAAGCAATTTAAGCCACGTTTCCTTCACAAATGTCTTGGCACCCATGCTAGTTTGTGTTCATTTTCCATCACTATAAGCAATCAAAGAACTTAAGAGAAAAGATGAAGTACAGAGTATTTGCATGGCTGGTTATAATCTGGGATATTCCTCCATTATAATTTATTCATAAAGCCAATACATATCTCCTCTAAGAATGTTTATCACTAAGATTAGAAAATTTTATTAAGGATGAAAACTTCCCAGTAAACCGTCATCTACTAATGAGCGTATCTGCTAATTAAGAACAAAATGAAAGCTTTCAAACTGAATTATAGGCCATATGTACATAATCTGATGCACAAGCAATAAAACTTATGCCTTTACACCTGTCAAAAGAAAGCCCTCTGCGGCAGCTTTAATTCTGTTTTAAACAAGGTATCACAAAAAGCACAGACTTACCTGTGCGATAGACGAAATTGCCTTCGGTTTCTGACGATGAGGGAGATACCAATTCCTCCTCAAATTCATTGGAACTAAAAGATCCTGAATGGTTTCTCTGCCTTGTCTTTCCCATCATGGCAGCATTTGTGACCATGACATGTCTCAAAGAGTCGTTAAGGTAACGATTCAACAAGCTGCTCTTGTATTTTGGGGGCGATACATAGTCCTCATTGGCCCGTGACTCTGGCCTCACTCCAGCTTTTATGACTGAGCTCTCACTTTTAATCACAGGATGGTGAACTGGAGTATTATAGCCTTCTTCATTCATGTGGTTTCGTGGAGGATTTTCTCCATCTAAGGGGGAAAAATATCACCAGGTAGTACTTACACATACTTTTTCCCAGCCACACAATTGTTACATTTAATGATTTAAAATATATATAGGAAGAATATTTAAAGTGTATAAGATTATCTTTGATATTTAAGATTAATTTTTAGGCAAAGGAAAGCAGGAATCTATATAATCTCTCCCCTTGGTATGTTAATTTTAATGAACTTCACAAAAAATGTTATTCTGGCACATGATAAATCTGTGAACAAGAGGAAGCAGCCATAATTTGGCTGGTCATTTACAGTATTGTAAAAGTAAAGTTACCTCATGCAATAAAAAAGAACCATTATGGCACCACCATGTTTTGTGGGATCAACCTTAAAAACAGCAATTGAAGTGAATGTCCCCTTACAAAGGCAGAGCAAAGAAAGCAAGATAAAAACACTAACAAACCTTCAGAACATGAGTCATCACTGCTTACACTCAGCCGCTCAGCGTTTCCTTGAACATACTTATTGTACAACTTTATTCTTAAGGCCCAGCTTAAATCTGGCTGTCGAACAGTATTCTTAAGCCGACGTCTTGCATTAGCAAACCAATTTGACACCTAAAAAAGTTTTATTTCTCAATTAACACAAAATAAAAACATTACCCATCATACAATTACTTTTCCAGAAAGGACCTAAGCCTCTCTCATAATCTCTGATCATTACATATTCTCATGACATAACAGTATTGGACATTTATATCCATTCATTCATTCATTCAACAAATGTGCTGAGCACTTACTACACAGAATGAGCACTAACTGTATTCTGGGAATAAAAAAAATACTGAATTGCTTTGCCATAAAATGTTCAGTCTAGTAAGAAAGGTAGGAGAGTACACAAATAACTCTAGTATCTATTCACAACAGCCAAGACATGAAAGTAACCTAAATGTCCATCAACAGATGAATGGATAAAGAAGATGTGGTACATATATACAATGGAATATCACTCAGCCATAAAAAAGAATGAAATAATGCCATTTGCAGCAACATGATGGACCTAGAGATTATCATACTAAGTGAAGTACGTCAGAAAAAGAAAGACAAATACCGTATGATATCATTTACATGTGGAATCCAAAATATGACACAAATGAACCTAACTATGAAACAGAAATAGAATCACAGACATGGGGAAGAGACTGGTGGTTGCCGGGGGGAGGGGTCTGCGGGAGGGATGGACTGGGAGTGTGGGATGAGCAGATGTGAGCTTTTATATACAGGATGGATAAAACAAGGTCCTACTGTATAGCACAGGGAACTATATGCAATATCCTGTGATAAACCATAATGGAAAAGAATATAACAAAAAAGAATATGTGTGTGTGTGTGTATATATATATATATGTATAACTGAATCACTTTGCTGTACAGCAGTAATTAACACATTGTAAACCAACTTCAATAAACAAATAACTAATATAGGAAAGAATGTGATAAATGGCTTAAGACGCATTAAAATATAATGTTACAGGAGTGCAACGGAAGGAGGGGTTACTTTGATGTCACTCAAGACTTCATGAAGAATTTAAGCTAGATTTTGAAGGAACAGGTCAGGGATAATGGGTAGGGAAGTGTGTTTCCAACAAAGAAGACACGGGAACAAATATAAGTCAAATTCCAGAGACACTGTGGTAGGTAACGAAGAAGGAAGAAAGAGATGCCCTTGAGTTATCAAACTTGTGTAAGAAGAGAAGATAGTGCCAATTTGAGAAAGTAGAATTGTTTGAGGGTGAAATGATGCGTTTGGTTTGGGAATGTCTAGTTTGAGGTACTAGAAAAGCATACAGGTGAAATGTGCAGCAAGAAAATAAAAATGGCATCTGAGATCTAAGGGCAAGGAAGATCAGATTTAGGTCAAATGCACAGAGGTGAGAGCTGAAGCTGTGAGAGCAGACAGAATGAAAAGAGGGTCAAGGACCAAACCCTGGAAACCTCCAGCAATTAAGGAGGTAGGAGCTGGCAATACAGTCAGAGACAGAGCAATCAGACAAGCAGAGAGAGAGAAAAAAAAGCCAAATAATACCCAGCTTTAAGCTAAAAATCTAGTGCTTCCAAATAGGTGATGGCAAAGAAATGAACACTGCAAAACAAGGTTAGTTCCATTGTTTTTGTTTAAGGTGCTACTGGATTTCTAGAGGCTAAAATGGCACTTGACATTTCTTTTTAAACATCAAGCTATCATCAGAATATATATATTAGGGCTTCCCTGGTGGCACAGTGGTTGAGAGTCCGCCTACTGATGCACGGGACACGGGTTCGTGCCCCGGTCCAGGAAGATCCCACATGCCACAGAGCGGCTGGGCCCGTGAGCCATGGCCGCGGAGCCTGCGCGTCCGGAGCCTGTGCTCCGCAACGGGAGAGGCCACAACAGTGAGAGGCTCGTGTACCGCAAAAAAAAAAAAAAAAAGAAAAAAAAAAAAGAATATATATATTAAAAACATGGAAGGCCAATACTTGCCTTTAAAAGGATGAAAAGTGGAAAGAGGATTATGTTTTTCTACCCATTTGTTCTATAACATGACTCCACAGTATATTAACGGTTTGTGTGGTGATGCTTGCATGGGAATTTTTTTTTCTTTTTTAAATTTATACTATAAATACACAACTTTTGTACATTACTCAAGCCTTAATTATTGAATGAACCTGTGGTGAATCCTACATTAAAAATAAAAAAAACTATAATTTTTTTCTTTTTTTCCCCATGGGTAAAACATGGTAGTCTTCCCCAGTTTATATACGCACAAACCATATCGTATATAATATAATATATATTGAGTGTTACCTCCCTTTGTGTCTTAAGCAATGATAACTGTCCTCAAATTTATGTGCAGTGGTGTAATATCTTACCACGGCACTTCAGAAGCCTTAGACTCCACCAACGCCTCTTCCTGCCAAGCTGTGCTATTATTACTATGCTTTAGTCTGACTTTAACTTCTCAGTCTCCTCCAACCTCTACAGACAGACAACTTCTGGGACTATTCATTCAACAAACACATACTGAGCAGCTCCTGTGCTTTAGCCCTGATATTAAGTGCTAGGAACAAATAAACTTTGTCCCCTGCACATACAGAAGGACTAGAAGTGAAGAGCTACACGTGATTAACTATGATCCATGGGTGAGCCTGCACTATGGAAGCATGAGAGGCCTGGTCCATTTCCTCTCAAACCTCCCTCTGTTCTCCAAGTCATGGCCAAAATGTTCGTCCATGTCCCATCAGTACCAACTGGGAGTTTTAGAACAGCATTTTTTCAAACTTCCCTATCTTCCATTCCATCCACTTGAACGGATCTTAACAATCATCATCAAATTCAAGTGCTGATGCACCGTTATGATTTAATTACTTACTTAACGTCTTCAAATCCTCATGCATGTCCTGTCATCCTCTAACCGTGGTATAATGGAAAGAGACCTGGTTTCCTGTTCTGACTTAGCCAAAGACAGGCTGTGTGAGTTTAGATACCTCATTCATCTTTTCAGAACTGCATGCTTCCTGACATCCTTGCCAACTCTGAAAATTAAGATCTGTGAATGTCGTCCACGCTCTCCTATAAAAGTGTTCATTCATCTCCTTTACGGTTGGTACCAACCTGTCTTCTGCTCGACCGCTACTCTCCTCAGCAATCAGAGGTGTTTTATGTCCCTCTCTGTTCCTCTTGCACACAGAGGACAGCCTGCAACTTCCCCCATGCCTATGTCACTTATGTTTATTAGAATCCAACTCCCAAACTGTTTTTGTTACTTTCTTTACTAAACATCATATAATCCAGAGGCTAATCTTAAATCTTAACTGACCTTAACGCTTTTTTTTAAAGTCTTTATTGAATTTGTTACAACATTGCTTCTGTTTTATGTTTCGATTTTGTGGCCCCAAGGCCTGTGGGATCTTAGCTCTGCCACCAGGTATCGAACCCGCACCCCCTGCATTGGAAGGCAAAGTCTTAACCACTGTACCGCCAGGGAAGTCCCTGACCTTAACTCTTAATACAACCAACACACAGTACCGCATAGTGTAAAATCCAATTCTTATGAAACTCTTCATATTTTTATTAAAACGCGATGGACTTCAAATAAAAAAAATCAATATACTTATAATTCTAACATACAAAAATAAGGACCTTTAAATGTCATGGTGGCATTAACTAGCTTTTCATATATTGGAGTCATATCGTTTTTTATGTTTTGTATACTCATAGCTCTTAACAGAGTATATTAATTATACATCAGAAGATTTTCCATAAAGGTTTGGTGGGGTGTAACAGGCTATTTCTAAACTCATTTCGTAAGTTTGACTGGCACCCAATCTACTAATACATTTACTCTGCCAGTGTTTTATTATCAGCAATTTACAGTACAACCTAAGGGCTGGACATAGTCTGGGGTGTTGAATATCTTCTTGTGTTAAGTCATGCAAACAGCAGACAATAGTTGGTGAACAAATCTGCACGAGTATCATCTCACAAGTTTTTTCCTGATGAATTGATGCAAACGCCATCTGTTTCACTGAAGGTAAAAGCACCAGTTCAAATCTTCTACCTTTAACTTACTATGGATTCCTTCAGGTTATCATTCAAATCCTTTTGAAATTCTATTTTACATGAAACAGGCCTCCTTACCAAGGACAGGTTCTGCAACAGCATTTTAACGTCAAACTCAGAGCTTTAAAAACACTGCATTTTATAGCGAAAGCTTAGAGAACAAAATATCTAGAAGCTGGAAGAGAAAGCTAAGTAGTTTTCATCCTACGCAGCAGTGTTTATATTCATCACACTGGCAGAGCAATCATTATAGTAAACCCAAGGGGATACTCTGGCATCTGTCCCCCTTTGAACACACAGAATTAACAACGCAGATTCAGTCATTCAACTGAAATATCGAACACCTCACTTCTACCCCATGTAGTTTGACACTGAGAATAACGTAGAAGGACCAATCTGAGATTTTGTTGAATATTTAACAGTAGCCATAATTCTTGCAGTTGATAAGTACACACACATCTCAGCAGAAGCAATCCATAGCAAGCAAAAGCTATGTCAACACGGGGGCAAAATCTTGCAACACAGATTTAACCAAATGGTACATGGCTGTAGCACAGGAATTGGAAACTTCTACTGTAAGAAAAGGGAGCATTAACATCCAATCGCTAAAATGTAGTCTCAAACTCCACTTGCATTGCACTCTGTAATGTGATCATAAAAAAAAATCATCATTTCACTATTATAATCCAGAAAAAAACATAAATATATTTTAAATATATACACATAAACAATGGGAAATATTGAAACCAGGTAAAGCCCCCATCTGCCCTTCTTTTAAAAAACTTCTTCAGGGGCAATTATTCCCTGGGTAAGCTCCATATCCTACAGTAATACAAAACCCCAATCGCGTATCTGTTATTCCACAATGCAGTTGGTTATATTTTGAGAGTAGAGAGTATATTTTTATAATGTTTGAACAACGGTCATAGGAACCAAGAAAAATGGAGTATTTCGGTTGGTTAAAGTGAAAACACACACACACACAAATCACCTTCCTGTTAATTTTATTAAAATGCTTATATCTTAGTAGGAAGATGGCAGATTAATAATGCAAACAGTTATAGTAAATTAAGACAAGTTCTAAGTCTAGTGAGTAGAAAAAAAAAGAAAGCTGCATAAATACCTCTCTCTGCCTCATCTTTCAGGAATGAACAAAATGTAGTGTTGATTAATGTCCTTAGAGCTTCTGTTTATCAGAAAAAGTTACTTCTGTGGTCCTAAAAAATTTCCCTCATTAAAGTTTCAGCATTGTTTCTAGGCTTAATGGAGATTGCTGACCAAGTTTTACACCCTTCAGAGTAGCAAAATAAGGCAAAAGTACTGCTTATGAAAGGTCTGATAGCTTGACATACACCCAAAAGGGAAATATGAAGGGTAAAATAAATATTCAAAAATAAGACACTCTTGTAGTTAAGGAATAATTATGCTGACAACTTAATATAAATTATGAGAAGCAGAGACAGGAGGGTATTGTAATAAGCAAGAAATAGAGACTGGAGATAGAAATAAGGGGAACACTCCATATTTGTCTATTGACATAAAATATGACATATTTCCAGATATACTGAAAATAATAAGGTGAGTTATATGCTTGTTCTGTAGAACTAACATGTACCATTAAAGTTAATGAGCTGCCCTCTGTGTGTTCCCTACAATGAGATGGATTTTAAAACTAGAATATCTTAGTCTGATTTCAAGACATTCTCCAGTTTTCCACAATATGTTTGGGGAAGTCACATGGTGATTACAGTAGTATTCCCCAGTGAGAACCTATTCAGTCTGCAAACATGTATGAAGAGTTTACTATATGGAAAGTACTGGGCTGGGGTGAAATGGGAGGATGAAGATGAATAAGACATGATCACTCTTCTCAAGAAGGCTGACTCCACAGGAGAAATTTATTCACTGGGAGAACCTGATTCATGAAACAGGGGTCTAAATTGCAGGGCTCAAAAGCTTTATTCAGATCACAGCTTGATATTTTTCCCCCAGAAGTGAAATGTATTGACATAATTTATTTGGTTTCCACAGAGTCAGAATTTGCTTTGGATGTTTAATAAATGTCTGACTCATACAAACCCCTTATATTCATAAATATATATATATTTTCTTACACAGACATTCCATTGTGCCTAATGGAGAATAGGTGGACCCAACCTGAATGGTATATAAGGGTCCCTTGATTATTCTATACGTTTGATTTTTTCCATTTATCACTTTAAAGTTCCAGAAACCAACTTCATTTATTATAAAACTTGGAAATCATTAAATAGGTATCAATTATAATTATAAATAATTACCTTTCTTTGCCCCATTTAAAAATTACATATTTGCATGCATTTTTATTTGCTGAAGACTAGTGTGAGAGAAAATATAATGGGAAAGATTTTCATTGCATGAACAAAAACTTCATGTAAATTAGAAAAATGCAATAGTCTTACCAAGATCTTAACGCAAAAAGAATTATTTGTATTTGAACTATCATTACAGGTAGAGAATAACTTGACTCTGTATTAGAATGACAGCTACTTGTATTGCAACTCAGAAAAACTACCACAGGTGAAAATTTAAATGTCTCTGCTAATGACAATACTTTTTGTAGCTAAAAACGTCCTAAATTTGTCATAAACATTTGTTGCTTTCTGTCTGAAAGAATGGCAAGTATTAAACATGGAACTATGTAATCAATAAGTTAATATTTTACTGTTGACATCAGAGTGAACTATTCAAATAGCTCTATAAATTAGTGTATTTTGAAAATAAATAGCATACCAGTTTAAAGTGAAATTTGAATATATGCATTTATTTTCTTAAGTTTTTCTGGCTGGAATTATTTATTTAAAAACTACTTTTGAAAATCACTGAAAGTTCATAGTTTTGTGTTAAACAGATATTAAGCCAAGAACACTAAATTAATTTTCCCCTCCAGTGCTGCAGCAAATCACTATTAATACTATTGCCTGTTAATATAAAGCAGAAGAGATGTTTGTTTTTCTCTACAACTGTATTCTTAAAATAAGCAGAAAAATGCATATTATAGTTTTAATAAATCTGAGTACAAGTCAATTTTCATGCTTCATCCAACTTTCTAGTAATTCCTAAAATGATAATCTTAAATACTCTGGAAAGCAATTTTTATGTTATCTAGTAGTTAAACGTTCCCTGTTACTTCGGGGTTCTCACTTACTATACCTTTCATGGAACGACCAAAGTTTCACAAATGCAGTGGTGCAGTGCTACGACAACGGACGAGATTTCTCAGCTCAGGTAGCCCTTCCTCTCCTCTTTCTGAGTGAATCTGCTCTGCCTGAGCGCATAAAAGTTCACGTCACTGCATTTATGAAAGGAAACTGGTGTGCCGGCCAGAGCACGTGGTATGGACCCGCGGCGTTTCCAGGCCCACCTCTACCCCTCAACACAGCCTTCTCCTGCCTTGGTTACATCACCTGCGAAAGGCTGACAGCATGTGCTCTACCTCACCGGGTTTTGCGAGCATCAGATGCCGCCACGGAGGGAAACCTGTGCACAGCAGTACTGCTCGCTAGAGATGGAGCAAGCTTAGGCCGCCCCTCTGCACTTGACCAGGTACCCGCCATCTGAGATCTGCCCCTTAACCCAAGGACAAAGATACCGCCAGCAAAGCCGCGTGGAGTCTAGCTAAGGCCCAGGGTGCCTCTTATTAAAAAAGAAAAACCTCCCAAACCCGCTTCTGGCCCTTCCAGCCCACCTACTAGCTCTGTCAGGAGCGGTCAACTTGAAAGGTATCCTGTAACTTGACCTTTAACATGGGGCCCCAATGTGGGGTGCCCTTCTGCCTGGTTTTCAAAGTGTGGTGCGGCCAGCAGCTTACGCATCACCCCAAGAACGTGTTAGAAATACAAAGCACCGTCCCCGGCCAGGACCTCCTGCGAACTCCGGGCTGGGTGGGGGGCGGCGGCAGCATGTGTTTTAACGAGCCCTCGGGCGACCCCGACGCAAATCACTGCGGGGTAGTGCCCGCTGGAGTCACGGCCGCGTGCATGGCCCGCACACCTTCTCAGAGCTCCGCGCTCGCCTTTGCCCTGCCCTCCTTAGCGAGCGCCACACGACCCCTGCTGCGCCAAGCCTCCGGAAGACGGTCGGAGACGCAGAAACTCCCCAGACCACCGCTCCGGCCCTGGGCCCGCCCCGCACCAGCCTCAGGCAGAGCGGCGGCAGCGTCCGGACGGCCGGTCTCGGGCCCACCCGTGCCCAGTGGCGGGAGAAGCAGGGCCGCCGCTCAGCCTCGCCGAGGGAGGGCCGGGGCTCGTGGGCCCCGATTACCTGCACTAGCGTCATCTGCGAGCCCAGCGCCAGGAGAATCTTCTCCGTCTTGGTGGGGTACGGATTGTCGCGGTGCTTGTACAGCCACTGCTTGAGGGGCCGCGCCATGTCCTGCAGGGCCTGCCGCTTGTGCCTCACCTTCCCGCCATTCTGCCGGGCCCTGGGACACCGGGAGAGGAGGGGTTCCCAGTGAGCCGCGCCGGCCGAGCGCCGCCCGCCGGGCCCCCGGGTTCGCACGCGCTTCAGCCCGCGTCGACCCCGGCCCCGCGCGCCCGGACGCGGAGGCCAGGCAGGGGTGGGAGCCGCACAGGGTCAGGGCGCGCGGGGCCGGCCCGGGTGTCACAGGACGGGCGTGGGGCGGCGAAGGCCGCCAGGTTTATACGGAAAAGGGGGAAATCTTGAAGCCAGAGGTTAGAGGTTTAGGTGATCTGAAGGAAGCTCTTTTGTTAGTCAAGCCACAGACCTGAGCAGCAGGGCCGGCACCGTCCCTCGCCCGCCTGCACCGCGCCCTCCAGGGGCCCTGGCCTCAGGGGATGAGTAGTGGCTGAGGCCGGCTCTCGAATGTTCTTTCAGGGGCTTCCCGTCGCCCACTGGACGTTGGGAACAAAGCAAGGAGTGATGGCCGCCCCGCTGCCCTGGTTCTCTTCAAGCTCTCCCCTGTACCCTTTGATCCTCGTGTAAAGGGGAAGCTTTCCAAGGAGGGGTTTGTGGAGGAAAGATGCAGAACCGAAAACAAAAACACACACGAAAAAGCGAAAAGACAAAACCCAAAACACTGTAGGGGGCTTTTCACGACAAAAGGGCGAGCTTAAAAGTATGGAAGGTCTGTCCCACCGGGTAACGTAAAAAGACCTCGGGAAAATCATATTCCAAGGAGGAAGAGCGGGAAGCAGCCTGGAGCCGGGCCTCGGCGCTGCGCTCCCCAGCGGCTCCGCGAGGGGTCGCCGCGCCGCCGCCCGCGCGCCCAGCCGCTCCGCGAGGCTCGCGCGCCTGCGCCGCAGCCTCCGGGACTTCTGCCTCTTTAAACACTTTGAAATGCAATTCCATCCGTGAGGACTGGTAGTAACATTTTGACGAAACCTAATCTTTATTTCCTTAACCAGCAACGCCGCACAACAAGCAGCTGATGCAATCTTCCAGGTGGACCGGCCAGGACGGCCGCCCCTCCCCCCGCGGGGCGCTCCCGGAGCCGCGGGACGTGGCGGGGCTACAGACGGCCCTCCTCCGCAGCCGGAGCCGCCGGTGGCCCGCGAGCTCTCGCCCCCGCCCACCCCACCCCACCCCCGCAGCCCCTCAGGCCGCTAAACTGAAACCCGGCCCGGCAGGCCCGCGGGCCCCCCCCATCCGGGCTCGCGGCGGGCCCCGCCGAGCCGCGCGCGCGTCCGCGGCATCCTGCGGAGGGGCGACCTTCCCAACACCTTGGCCGATGCAAGGCCCTGTCGTGACACAAGGGGGGAAGCCCACGGGGCTGGCCTGACCTGGGGGGGCGGGGGGGACCCCCAGGGGAGCCCCGACTGCTTGGCCCTGCTCTGCGCCCGTGCATCCCGCTCAGCCCTTTCTGCCTCCCCAGCGGCCGCGCCTCCGTACCCGCGGTCGGGAGAGAGGCACGTAACCCCCGCCCCCAGGTCCGGGCATCTGAGGACTAAGAGGAGGTTTCAGGTGTCCTCAGTTTCCAACGAGCCTCTTTGGAGCCCTTCTGACGAATCGACCCCCCACACTTTGAGCAACTACTCCCTTAAAATGAGAATGCTCGAACCCAGGAGGCGGAGACCACTCCTCCCGGAAAACTCGGGGGCCCTAAGGCGCAGGCCCCGGTTGTCACAAGCACGCCCAAGCCTCTCACCGCCCCCACCTCTCGCGGAGCGGGCGGGGGCCCCGGGAGGGTGCGCATACCCGGTCCTCCGGTGCCTCAGGCCCAGGTTGTCCTTGAGGGGCGCGCCGTCCGTAATGCCCACCTCGGGGCGAGCGTGCGTACTGTCCAGGACGCCGCCGTAGGGCCTGCCGCCCCGCTCCCGCTCCGGAGCCCCGCGGTCCTCAAAAAGCACGGCGCCGCTGAGCTTGTTGAAGACGATGGTGTTCATGGCGCGCGCAGGCAGGGCCGCGCGGCGCGGCCGCAGCGCCTTGGGGCCGGGCCGCCGGGAGCTCCGCAGGGCTCGGGTTCTAGGAGATCAAGATGCAGCACATTACTCGCCGAGAGCACTCACCCTCCTGAGCGTCCCGAGCCCCGAACCTGGCCGCGGCGCGGGGCTGCGGAGCCCAGGGGAGGAGCGGCGCCGCCGCACCTGAACGCGGGAACCCCCGCCTCCCCCTGGCTGGTTACACCGCTCCGCCGCAACGCCCGTCACCCGCACCCGAACGCTCCCGGGGCAGGTACCCACCCTCCTCTTAGCCCCGGCCACCCAGCCCCCAAAGAATCTCAACCGGCAACAGTTAACACGCGGGGGCGAAGCAAAGTGACTCCTCAAGGAGCCTTGCCTGAGTTGGTTTTAATCTGGATGAAGCCCGCTCCGGAAAGCGGAGGGCAGGCGCGGGGCCGCGCGGGGTTCTTCAGTCAAAACGGAAGACTAAAGCCTCTCAGAGCTCCCACTCGGGGTCGTAAGGAGGGGTTGGAAGAAAGGAAAAATTGGGGGGAACATGAACAACCGCTTTCGCAAGCCCCAGTCAATGAGTCCCAGGCCGCACTGGGATTTCGGGGATTTGCATGTTTTCTAGGTCCTGGATGGTTTGGCTGAAACCCCTGCGTCCCTTTTCCGGCTACAGCCCCTGGCGTGGGGGTGAGGGCAGGAAAGTTAGCAGATTCCAGAGCTAGAAAGTGAACTGGCCTCAGGGACAAATGCACCATGCCCTCCCCTCCCTCCGAGTCTCCTACCACCCTGCAGCCCGCTCCGGACGCGCTGGGTCCGGCCCCCCGCCCCCCACCGGGGCCGGTGGCCAGTGCTGTCCTCTTCCGCAGCGCGGGTGCGAGCCGCGAGCTCGGAGTCCTTCCACACCCACCCCTCTCTGGGGTCTCGGGGAACCATTTCAGAAGTTGCTAAGGCGTTAAAGAGCGGGAAGAGGCGCCGCGGTCCGCGCACCGCCGGGCCTGCGGCTGCCCCCGTCGGGAAAAGCCGCCAGCTCACCTCCCGGGTCGTGGCGGCCCGGAGCCTCTGCCCGCCGCGCGTGAGCGTTGGGGGCCGGTCCGCGCCGCCGCGGAGCAGCCGGGTGACCGCCCGGAGGCGCGCAGCAGCCCCAGCCCACCCTACCTCCCCGCCTCGCGCCTGGGGGGCAGCTCGCTTTGCTTCCGAGCTGCCCCCGCCGCACGGCCGGAGACCCCCTCACCGCGCCCCGCCCAGGCGAGGGGCGCCACGCCCACGCGCCCACGCCGGACGCCCACGCCGGACGCCCACGCACCCACGCCAGACGCCCACGCTCGCTAAGGCCCCCCCCCGGCGCCCCGCCCTCCGGCCATCGCAGCAGCGGTCGCGCGCGACGTGTAGGGCTGTGACCGCAGAGATTAGACGACGGCTCCCGTCAGTGCTCGCGGGGAGGTGAAGTCAGACCTCTGCTAGCTGCCCCCCGCAGACAGGTACGTGTCTGGACAGTCCGTGCAGCCTCCGCGGCCGTGTGAGAGCAAAGGTCCGTGTTCGCAGCCCTCGTTCGAGGCGTCAGGAGGCGCCTTGTTTTTCCTTTTAAATCCGTGCGCTCGGTGATTTGCGCTCAGGCTGTTCTATTTGTGAAGCAACCCGTTCCCAGCCGCGCTGTCTGTCCCCACCTCAGCCCTGTCCTCCTGTCGGCCACGGCGTGTTTTCCCGGCCATTGCGCCGCGAAGCTTGCCACGCGGACCCTCCCCGCTGTCCCAAGCACACGCCGAGGTCGCAAACACAGACCCTGGCGCGGCTGCGTCTGCAGGCGGCAGGCGCGGCCAAGGGCCGAGAGCTGGGTCCCCGCGCGGTCCCCAACGCCGCCTCTCGGCTCCCGTGCTCCCCACTTACCCGGATTCACTCCACACTGTGGCTTGGGGAGCTCCCTCCCTGCGGAACCGCCCCGCCCCACGCCCGCGAACCAGGTGGGCTCCCCGGCTCCTCGCAGACCCTCGGGCCAGCCTCGGCCGCCGCCCCCACCCCCCTTCGGGCGCGTCCCCAAGGGCCTCGGAGGGAGGTGGGGGAAGGGCGGGGAGAGCCCAGGCGCGCGGAGCAGAGGGAAGGAGCGGCTCGGGAGCCGTAGCGCGCCTCCCTTCCCGCGGCCCCGCGCCGGGACGCGGCGACCGCGGGCTGTACCGGTGGCGGGGGGGCCCGCGGCCGGCGGCAGGGCGGCTGGCTCTCCCGCGTCGAGGCTAGGCGCGCTCCCATCCCCGCCGCATGTTCTCCGCGCGGGCTCCAGCGCGCTCACCGCGGCCACCGCCGGCGTCGCGGCTTTATTTACCCAGACGGGCGCGCGCGGCCCGGGAACAGGAATAGCGAGGCCTTCTCATGTTTCCTGACTGCCCGGCCCAGCCAGCGAACATCCTGCGGTCGTGGTATCCACGTTCCCGGGCCGGCGAGAGGAAGCCTCCGCGGGGACCGCTGTTAACCCTTGCGGAGGAGCCGCCGCCGCCGCCGGGCAGCCCCCGGCCCGCTCCCGGCCCGCCGAGTGCTCCGCAGCCGGGCGCGGCTCCCGGAGCCGCCGGCCTCGCAGGCGCGCAGCGAAAAGGGGCGATGGCCTTCGCACTTCGGGGAGCGACTGGAGGAGCCGCAGCAGCGCCCGGCGCGGGCTCTGGGAGCTGAGCGGCTGCGGTGCAGATCCCGTGTCTTAGCCGGCCCGAGCGCCGGAAATTTCACCACGCGTGGCTAGGCTGGAGGGGGCACTGCGACGCGCCCTTTTCCCCTCTCGCGGTTAGCTGGAGGGAGGTTAGTTAGAGCTCGGTTTGTACCCGTAACGCGTGAGAACTGGTTGCAGAAGGTGCTTGCGCCCCTTTTCTCGTGTCACTGGGCTTCTGCGTGTCACCAAGCCAGGCACGCAGTCACCTTCCAGAGCCAGCGCTGGAGAGGAGGGAGGCAAGGCGGGGTCGAGGCGGGCCCAGGTACTCAACCCACGGCGACCCAGGTGTGGGAGAGACGGCGAGTGCAGGCAGGGCCAGGATCTGCATGGAGCAAAGGGGAGGGAACTTGGAAGAATCCCGAGCCTGGACACAGTGCAAGGGGTAAGAATCCTATCAGATTCTCTTAGAGGTGATACTTGCCTTCCCACTATCACCCCAAATATGAGAGTAGCGAAAGCTGTGGTTTAGGTGTCACTGGAAGCTCGGAGCTTCTCGCAGCCTAGGTGATCGATCCTCTCGGCGCCGAGCGCACCAAGCCGTCCGCGTTCTCGCCGCGGGCCTCACTGCGGCAGCGACACCTTTCATCTCTTTTTAAAGAGCAAAAGTAGATTTCCCCCAAACCTGAAAGTTATGACATCATTTGTTCTTTTCTCCCCTAAGGGTGGCTGGCCATCCTGGCGCGGTGGCCCATCTAAGCCGCCTCCTTTTATTTGGCCTGGAAGTGGTTAAAATGTACAGTAAATCTGTTATTTCCAACACTAATCGCCCCCGAATTTTCCAGTATGTTATACCCTCAAAACATGACTGCACACCGGGCAGGGGCACAGTCTAAAGCAGAAGGAGGCGTGGGTTTAAATTTTTGCGCATCTGGCAGATAAATACTGTCGTTTGATCCTGTTTCCAGATGTCCTTGGATCTATTTTATCGTACGGTTGGTTTGCGGTTGTGGCGCTGCCGCATCTTGCCCTTGGCGCTGCTGCACTTGACTTCTGCAGGGTGGGTTCAGGGCAGACGTGCGTCTACAGACGTCGCCGTGGGGACTTAAAGTCAAGGATACATCATAAAATTTCAGCCACCGACTTGCAGCGAATAAGTTTCACAACACAAGCAGATCTAAATTATAATTCAGAGGAGGAAAGAGATTGGTTCTCATCTAAAGCCTGTGACTGATGGTGGTCACCAGACGTTATAATGAAACCAACTGTAACACGCCCCTCTGACATTTATTTTGCTCAGCTGTGCTGGATAAAGCGCCAGGCATGTTTGCCGTTGCTAGCAATTTCACAGCATTCTACTGGCTTACCTAGCTGTTTGCTGTAGTATATAGGCCAATAGAGGACAAGTGAATTTTGTTGTTTTAGTCTTAACTGTATTTACTCAACTTTAAAATGCATTTTGAGGACTTTGATTTAAGGCATTTTTACATGTAATATCATTACAAATCTGATATATACAGCAAAAAGTCTTTCTGCAAAATATTTTAAATTTGTTATAGGAATAACATACACCTTAGTCTCAAATTAAGTCACTGAAAAATTAATACATTTTAATTCATTTAGACTATAGTTTAATAATTAGAGTCCATTTTAAAAAATGAAAGAACAATGGAGGGTCCATTTTAAAATGAAATAGTGTGGAGAATCTCTCTCTAATATACAAATGAGCATCTATTGTGTGATAGACCAGAATTTTATTTTTGCAAGTGTCACCCTCTATGCAAGAGAGAAATTCCTTCTTCCTTTTAATGCACAATACAGATCCATTTATCATTATCTTAAATTTCATCTCTTCCTAAAATGAATTTTACTCAGCTTCTTCTGCTATATTCCAGTCTCAGTATGTGAAATACTGTATTATAAGCCTCAGAAGTAAAGCTTTCAGTTTTAGAAAGCACTATCAGAAGATTTAAGAAAGTGTATGTAGTTTGTGGGCATCGGCCACATATGGGGGAAAAAACCCAAAACTTAGGTTACAAGTCACAAGACTTGAGCCCTGATCTTAATTCTGATTAATTTGATGTTGGTTTAGGCTGAATCTACTGAAGTGTAAAATGAAGATATTTAGTTTTCCACAAACTTGCCTTATGCTACTAAGATATTGTTTTTTCAATGTGAAAGTAACAATTGCTGTTGCTAAAACTCGAAAAATGTTAAGTAAGAGCATTTGGCAGAAATCTTAATCCAGTCTATTGGACTTTGAGTGTAGTTATAAATGTAAGTAATGTTAACTTTCTAATAAAGAAAAAAATAAGAAGCCTACATTTTAAGCCTTTTGATATTTTACCAAGGAACCTGACATTTCAGAACAAATATTGGTCAAAGTTTTTGAAAATAATGATTGCTTTTAAACTCTCTTTTCCAGTTATTACTTATAAGCAATGAAATGAATTACAAAGCCAGGGAATGAGTGTTGCTTCCCCTCCAAATGGTATAAAGTAGTAAATTTATGAACAAATAGCCGTTCCACCTCACACTCGGCCAGTTTGCCTTGTAAAGCTACACACTGGAGTGTGTAAATGGACCAACAGAACAAGCAGTGAGAGACTCCGCTGCAGAAACATCCTGAGTGAACTAGGAAGATGGATGTCCCCGAAGTATCTCACTTTTGCTTTGTTTATAATTTAACTTTAATTGCATACATAGTACAGAATAAATGCTCTCAGCGAGGGCCTTCTCCATAAATGCGCCCTCAAACGTCAAAGAACAGAGCACAAGTGAGACTTCCTGTCCAGCCGGCTGCCACTCCTGAGAGGCAACGACCAGGAGGTGGGCATCCTTTCGACTTTTTTCCACACAGTCACAGACATGAATACAAACAGATCATTATCATTTTGTTGTGTGAGTTTTTGAAATCAGTGAGACCGTACTTTACATACATGTACACACACACACAATATTAAACTGAAACTTGATTTTTAACTCCCTGATTTCATAGAGCACTTTCATATTGGTCCATATAAATGGAACTCCATCTTTTAAACTGGTACATAATGCTCCATAATCTGTTTATCCATTCCCCTATGAACGTTTCTGTCTTTTCAGTTTTCACTATGATAAACATTAAATACTCTTGTATATGATTCTTTCTGTACGTGTGTAAGTATTTCTCAAGGCATAACTACATAGAAATAGAATTGCTCAACTGAAGAAAACAGGATTTTAAAATTTGGATAGGTCCTTACAAACTTCCCCCCCAACCTCCAGCCCCACAAAGTCCCTGTTTCCTCACATGCTGTGTAGCATTTCATGTGTTTGGTCTTCATTATGTTTCCCTATATGATGAGTAAAGTAATGTCTCATTGTTTGAGAAACTTTTCATTTATTTATAAGCATTTGCATTTCTTAATTGAAGAAATTTGCTTATATCCTTTGCTTATATCCTTATTAGATGCCTTATTCATTTATAAAAGTTTCTTTAAAAAACACTTTTCCATGAAATATATACTTTATGTATTGACAATAGGCATTGAGAAGACTGCCTTTTATCTAGTTTGTCTTTTGCCTTACAGAAGGCTTAAACATGAGTAAAGGTCAATAGATCTGTCTTTTTCTGTATGGAGTCTGAGTTTTGTGCCTTCCTCACAAAGGCTTTTTCTATATTTTCTTCTAATACTTTAAAAAATTGTTTTCACTCAGCTCCTTAATCCTTTTGGAATGAATTTGTGTATGTTGTAAGGGAGAAGTCGAATTTGATTTTTTCCTTCTCCAACTGAATGGTCAATTATTCCTATGGAGTTTATGAAAGAGTTTCCCCCATCAATTTGAAATAACTTTCCTCATATATGTGGTGAATTCCTTTCCATATGTAGGTTGGTCTAACAAGGCTTTGAGAGATGTTGCACCCAATAGACTGTAATAAATTTAATCTTCACATTTTTAAAACCATCTTGCGCTCCAAAGACTTCCAATATTATTCTGTTTCTAATTTCAGAACATGTCAAGTATCGGAATAGTAATGTGCGTGGCCTGGTTATGTTTCCAATTTAGAAGGCTAATTCAATCTGTTCTAGGATGAAGGTGCCGTTTTTTCTGTTGTGGTCCTGCTCAGAAACAGGAGAGTAGTTTCAGGCAGCCATGTTCTTCAGAATAGAGTACACTGATTAGAGCTCTTCAAACACACCATGTAACCAAGTGACAACCAACCACCAGTAACATAAGGTTATTTGTAAAAGTGATGATTCCCTGCCATCCGTGATTTGAAAACGGAAATTCATCTTTCTTCTTGCTCAATTCCTTATGAAATATGAATTAATTTTTTTTCACAAAGCAGCCAGTCAAGATGAGAACCTTCGATATGATTGCAAATTAGGCAAACTCACTCTGGACAAAAATGCAAAAACTTTATCACTGAAATTTCTAGAAAACATTAGCTACGTATAAGTGCAGAAAGTACAGGTAATAAGCAGTCAGCAGAGCTGAGATCCAGGTGGGTTAATGTCTTTTTCTACTTCATAGAGCTTGAGACAGGGCCTGAAGTAGAAGACAGACCCTGCAGTCCTAACTAAGACTCCATCTTTTCTATTGATTCCAAAATATCTTCAGTAACTGCTAGCGAATACTGAGTCTTCACTACATGGGTCCTAAGGGGAACCTGGACAACATTTTGTCCTCAACATGTTCATTGAAATACAAGAATTTCTTGCAGAAGTTTATTCTAGCTTGAAAATCAATTTGCCTTCACATCAAAAAGTGGCCATTTTAATAAATATAGTGAAGACTTTTCATCATAGGCTAGCATGACTCTGTATTTGGAACCTAAGGGACTTAAGGTACTCAATAGACTTTTGAGATTTAGTTACTGTATGTACTCCATGCTGTATCAGGCTTTTGGTTGAACCTCACCCCCTCCTGTCTCCATCCTCCCTGCTTTCATTTTCAGCCTCATTGCCTTCATCTCTGTGTAAGATTTTTTTAAAATTTTTATTGGAGTATAGTTGATTTACAATGCTGTGTTAGTTTCTGCTGTCCAGCAAACTGTGTAGGATATTTGAATAAGCTCACCAAAAGAACGCACGTGAACAAAAGTGATGTATGCCACTTCTGCTTACTATACTTAAAAAGCAATTGCTTGCCCTTCTTTTTAGCCGCTCCCTGTTACCCTGTTACAGAGGGCTGGAACATGGATGTGGGAGTGGCCCAAATCTGCCAATCAGATAGCAACCTGGAGAACAGCAGAGCCAGCGCAGGATGAAAAGAACCTGGGGCCTTGGATGGACCACTTGAGTGAGATCTCCTTGGCCTGGGCTCAGCAGATTATTTCTGTAAAGCACCAGGTAGTAAATGCTTTAGGCTTTGCATGTCATAAAGTCTCTGTTCAGCTTTGCCATTTGTAGTGAAAAGTAGCTGTAGATAATACTTGACTATGAGTTGTGGGGAAGTTCCAGTAAAATTTTATTTAATGGACACTGAAGACTGAATTTTATGAAGTTTTCATGTGCCACAGAATATGCTACCTTCGATCTTTTTTCAGCCATTTAAAGATATAGAAACTACTCTTACCTTACAAACAGGCAGCAAGCTAGATTTGACCCCAGGCTGTGTTGTTGTCTCCTACCCACACCCCCTGCACCGACCTAGGCTACTGAGCCCTGGACTGTAGGGAGACAAGTAAACTTCCTTTCCTTTAAGTCGCTGTATTTTGGGGTTTCTGGATAAAAGAACTTAGCCGGTACCCTATGTAATACACACCTGTGCAAAGATGGTCTCAGTCACCATGGGTGGACTTGGGTAAGTGCTTTTTACATGGCTCAAGGCTGCCATAAACAAGAACTGGAAGGAGATGGAGTGACAAACTGCCTTCCCCTCTCTTCCCCTTCGAGCATGCTGCGTGTGTTTAGAGAATCAGTCTGACTATTTTCACAATAGTTTATGCCAGGTACTTTTCAAATTTTAACCACTTGTTTTTAAGGTATTGATATACCTTTAGACCCAGTATTGATATTTGGTTTTTGATACCTGCATTTTTTGTAGTCATGGAAAATAGTGATTTCTTGATAAGAATTGCTATTTTCTGGCTTAGCCTCCCCCCCCCCAAGAAAAAAACCCCACGAAATTTGAACCATTTTTTCATTGTTTTCTTTTTTAATAATCAACAATAAATATTTATGGGGCAACTGCATGCAAAATCCTGCCAAGAACTGCATCAAATTTGATTTAAAAGACATGATCCTTGCCTAGTTTACAGACTGGTTAAGAAAACACAGGGAAACAAATATACCTCATCTAAAAAGTTGTAGGGTGTCTGATGTAAAGATTGCTTGAATCCAATAACCTGCAAATCATCTGTAGAAACACACGAGGACCTTGAAAATGATAGAAGGGCCATTTGGTGTGTCTGCTAAAAATTTTGGAACTGTATTACAGACAGTCCTTCCCCAAAACGTGCAAAAAGAGATCATTATTTCAGAAATTTGAGCCTGATTGAAAAACAGCATCTTCACCTCTTACATCAGACTTTTTCCAGTTTTATGCCCAAAACCTCTGGGTTTCAAGAGAGATTTTTAGAGCTTCTGTTGGAAAAAAACACAGTAAGAGTAAATAAATATCCTGAGGTTAGTGCACCATCTTTCTTTCTTCCCTTGTCCAGGCCTCCTCGAACCTTCCTCCACTTTTACACTTTTTGGAAAAGTATTGAAAGGAGAGAGAGGTGGAGGGGACAAGTTGTGGGTAACTCTGGCCCATGTATCTGGGCCACAGAGCCACGGGCAGGCAGCTGCACCTTGGACTACATTGTGATCCTAAGTAATTCACCTCCTCTTTGTTTTGGTATTCATTGAACTTTGTGAAGTGGGCTTTGGTGTTGTAGGCTACCACAAATATTGTTTAGAGGGGAGCTTGGACTATGAGAATGGGAAAAGGAGAAAGGTGCTATGCCACTTAATTGTTCCATTTAAACGGCCCAGAGTCTAGGGTAAGGGGAGCCATACAATAGCCAAGTAGCACAAATTCTTTTTCCCTGGACCTGCAGTAGTGGTCAGCTCAAAACATACGACCTCATTTTGCAACAACATGGATGGACTTGGAGGGCATTATGCTGAGTGAAGTAAGTCACACAGAGAAAGACCAGTACTGTATGTTTTCACGTATATGTGGACTCTAAAAAATAAAACGAATGAATGAAAATAACAAAACAGAAATAGACTCACAGATATAGAGAACAAACGAGTGGTTACCATGGGGAGAGGGGTGAGACGGGGTAGAGCCTTAAAAGAGGGACAAACTACCATGTATAACATAAGACATAAGGATGTACTTCACAGCACAGGGAATATAACTATATAATAACTTTAGATGGAGTATAGTCTATAAAAATATCAAGTCACTGTGTTGTACACCTGAACCTAATATAATATTGTAAATCAACTATAATTTAAAAAAAGACATATGTCCTAATACTACTCTTGCAGACTCTTATAAATGGGGGCATAATTAAGGATACTTTTATTTGCATAATACACATGTAACAGTTACTACAGGCTCACACACTATTCTAGGAACTTAGCCCATATAATCCTTGCAGCCACCCTTTGGGGTAAGTACCCCTTAGAAACCATTCTGTAGAAGAGGACACCTAGGCATAGAATTGCCCCAAGTCACAGGTTGGTCACTGTGGAGCCAGGATCTAAATGGAATCAGGCAGATGCCAGAGCTTGTTTGCTGAGTTGCCTGACTCACTGCCTCTTTGCAGGTGCATAGGAAGGACAGAGAGAGCGAACTTTAAACACGTGCCGGCATAATTGTGGGCACAGCTGACTGTGTAGCTGCACCTTTTGGCTTCTCACTTAAGAGCAGGGCATTCAGTGCCAATGTGTTCATTTCCCTTCCGTACGTGCCCTTCATCCTGGGCGGGGAGAAAGTGGACTCTTAGGGTCACCTGGAAAATGACGTCCCTGACGTCCCTTGGCTCTGACATCGTGGTGAAAAGGCTATACTTCACGTGGACCTTCCTGTGTGAGCTCACACTCAAAAGCCAGTGACTTCTGAATCTTCTGCGGGTTCTCTAAATCTGGAGAGCATCCTTCCCACTGGGAATGAAGTGGTTCAGCAATGAAAAACAGCAGGCTGTAGACCAGCCAAGGCAGGCTGAAATAGTTGCTCTGTTGCAGGAGTGGACACAGCATGGTTTAAGCAGTGTATCTTGAGTGCAGTAAAAAGCAGCAGCTTTGATTAAGATGGCAGTGGTCCCTACAACTTCCTAATCCTGTCTTGCCGCTTTGTCTCTGTTATGTTTTGTTTCCTCTTGTTTTCCTTTGTCAGGCCTGCCTCTTACATTTGCATAGCCCAAGGCAAGAGTGCAAGTGAACGACCACATACCATATGTCTAAATATTTAAAAGTTACAAAATCAGCTAAAACACAGTTAAATAAAATATGTTCCATCCTACTACCTTGACAAATATACCATCAGAAGGAAGAATGGAAAACTATGTAAAGTTATGGGTTTTGGTGGAAAAATATCAAAGAGAAATCAGTGTAATTTTTTTTTTTTTTTTTTTTGCGGTACGTGGGCTTCTCACTGTTGTGGCCTCTCCCGTTGCAGAGCACAGGCTCCGGATGCACAGGCCCAGCGGCCATGGCTCAGGGGCCCAGCTGCTCCGCGGCATGTGGGACCCTCCCGGACCGGGGCACGAACCCGTGTCCCCTGCATCAGCAGGCGGACTCTCAACCACTGCGCCACCAGGGAAGCCCAATCAGTGTAATTTTTATTGCATGTCCCAGTGTTTTGTTGTTGGACTGCAGACGTTTAGAAGAGTAATAAAATGAAAGAGACATAATTCATAATTTACTATATATTCCATTAAATTGATTTTTTTGTCTTCATTTCAGCAGAAATCACTAATGTGTCATTATAATCAATATTCCATCATAGTTTGTGTTCTGAAGGATTACAAATAAAATGTAATTCTACTAAAAGTGTCCAAAATTTGAATATATTTTTTATCAATAATGTACATTAATATAAATATAGAAAAATTTAACGTTAAATTTATTTAATACATATTATTTATAAAATGCTATTTTTATTCTAAAATACTCAAAGTTACACATACAAATAGAAAAGAAAAAATTATAAGTAATATAAGATTTTAAATAAAGCTGAAATTTTATTTAATTTTTTTGGAAAATAAATTTGAAATATTTTATGCAAATAAAAGCATTTGCTAATGCATCTGGTCTTCAAGGTGAAGTATTAGTGTTAGATTCATAAATTATTTGTGTAGATCTATAGACTTACCAACCTAGGAGTGATATGAATTGTTTAATATTGCAAAATATCCCTCTGCTGCCAGGTGCAGCTGTTGCAAAGAGTCGCTAAATATTCAATACCTGCAGAGCCACGCACTGGCGAAGCAAGAAAACAATGCCAGGCCTCCTGGGAAACGATAGTGCATGAGGAAAGGCTACATTGCATTCGCGTGATCTGCCAGGTTGATTAATGGTCTTTTCTGCCTGCTCTTGGAAGCAGTGTTCTTATCAGCACAGCCCGAGCCTTTATGCCTTTTGGGTGTGATCACCTTTGACTTTGAGGACATACAGCAAGTGATGTGTGGAAGCATTTCCGTGGGTCCTCAGTGGTGCTGGTCACAAGAGCAGATGTTTGAGTTTAAAGTTGCACTGTATCCTGTTGAGCCCTAAATCCCAGATGACAGAGACATCATATGTTCTTTAAGTTCCGTGTGTGTGCGCGCGTGCACCCGTGTGTGATGTAGGACCTTTAAAAGAAGGGCTCAGGGCAGTGGCCCTTTGCCTTGGTTTAAGAGTGGTACTGGTTTGGGGAATGTTTTAAAATAAGTATTATTTATTGACATACTTTTTACTTATTTTTTTAAAGTATTAAACTTGGACCCTCTGATGCAACAAAATGAAATCACTCTAACGGGAGCCTTTCCATGAGTTTTCCCTCTGATGATCCTGCAGTCGTTAATACAAACCACAACTTCTGAAGTTGCAGAAAGCAGTTATTTTTAAAGCCCTTCTGGGGGCGACATATATTTTTAACAGGGGCAATTATTTAAGAATCATCCTTTAGAAAATAATGTCTTCACTGAGGGTCAGAGGTTTATACACTTGGGAGAGGTCAGTTTTGCAAAGTCTTTCCTTCAACTTTCAACAGGACGAACAAGGAGACAGCTGGTTGGGGGCACTGCCTGTGGCGCATGGCTGCTACTTAACCACCTTGCTCACAGGCACTGTGGTCCCCATAGAAGGCTTTTTATTTCCTTCAGGGCCATTTTTTTCAGCATGTAGCCTATGAACCACCTTAAGTAGGAGTGCTTGTTAAAAATACATGTTCCAGATCTCAACTATACATACTCCAAGTGAGGTTTTCTGAGCTTAGGCCCTATAGCGATACTTACACAGATGCTTCTCAAACCAGGATTTGAGAAAAATTAGTCTAAATCAATGACCCTTAAGCTTTTTTTTATTATACTCCCTTATCATTAAAATAGTTTTGGCAGGCGGATCTAATATATAGTCATTTATGTATAAACAGTATACATGTACTATTATGCTAATATATCATGTAAATAGTAAAACACAAAGTTTTCTAAAAGGCAAAAATGAAATGAACACTATTTTTAAATAATTTTGTTTTATCTCAATGATACAAAATATTTTTTGCTCCCACCAAAATGTCACTGTTAATGAATAAATAATAATATGATCAACAGGCTATTTTTAGTGAAAGCAATATAATTTGAATTGCTTTATACTTTAAAAACTCTTGATTTAATAATGACATAAAAATTGGGATTCAAGTTCAGGTGAATTAGAGACTTGTTTTTAATGTCATCTTTAAAAGAGATGCTTCAGGACAAGCCAGGTTCACACAGCAGAGGTGGATTTCTGACTGTATTTGTACCTGTTTTCAGTCTTATCCACAAAATTATATAAAGGGTTTGTCTTTATAAGTCTTCCTTGAGATCCATCAGTTCTTATAAATTTTTCACAAAGTATTACATTTTTACTTTCAAAAATTGACTTTAATAATTTGCTGAAACTCTTTGAGAGATTTTAAAATAGATTTGAAAATTCTGTTTCCAAGTTTTTTAAATGTGGTGAGTTTCAATAGGCAATACAGTCATTTTCAGGAACAAAATCACACGGTGATGGGTACATTTTTAATCATGTGTGTTTTGGAAAGCAGTAACTTTCTCATTGTTGTTAAATGTCATCTTTACCTGAAGGGGGCAGATAAAGAGTGTTTTATGGGTTTTGTTTTTAAATAAAGTGGATGCTCATAGAAAGTCACATTTCCCAAAAGATGAACAAATTACTGTGGTTTAAGGCAGAAGTTGAGGAGATATTAAGGAAATAGTGAAAATCATGAGACTGCCGAGAAATGGGCAAAAGCTAGATAATGTGAGGCCTGTATTTTATGCCCACGGCTTTCATTTCTATCCTAGAAAAACGGAGCAATCATAAATGCCAGTCATGGACACCCCCTTCACTGTGGGAGGGGAACAGGGCCTGTGGGATGTTTCTCAGCCCTAAGTGGGTAGATGGTGGAATCCACGCTGTGAGAGAGAATACTAACAGTGACCAGAGCTAATCGTAATGGGGCCCTTAGGGGCAGGCACGGTTCTAGGGCTTTCATGTGTTGCAGCACATCATTCAATACTCACACCAAAGTATCAGCCTTTTTATGGATGAGGACTCTGAGCTCAAGGTCACACAGCTGCTGAGAAGTGGATTCAGGAGTCCAGCAAGTCTGGCGATGACAGTCGTGGGTAATGAGGAATTGCTGTGCTGTCTGGCCTTAGACCTACTCATCACAATTCAACTCTGCCTTCCCAGTCAGATGGAAGGGGTACTCGAGGGTACCTGGGGGCTGAATGCTACACACTCAGGAAGCAGACCTCCCTCCCACTGAAGGTGCCCTCTGTGGTCTTCAGTCTGCAAACAGTGCAGAGGCTAGAGTATCTGAAACCATCAGCTGAGCTTGTGGGGCATGGATTTCCTGAGGTCTACAAACTTCTCGGCAAGAATTCTCTGTCTGGTTGTTTAGGATATCATTTGCTTCAGAATGTGTTTCTTTAATTTCTGTGACATATATAGAGATGTAATATTAGTGACAGGGGCATTTTCTTTGATTGTTATAAATATTAGTTTGTGTTTTCTTGGACCGCTTCCTCCAAATGCGTCAATGTATAAGCATCCATTCTGTTCCAGGCGTTGTGTTGAGTCTTGAGATACAGCGGTTTCAAAGATCTGTCCCTTACTCTCAGGAAAATTGCAGTCTAGAGAGAAACAGGTTACGTGGGTATGTAGTTCATATAGCATGTTGAGGTTGTTTATAGGGACAAGTGGCTGTGCACAGACTTGGGAAGACAGAGAAGGCTTCCAGAAAGAATGGTTTGCAGTCGGCTGGGTGGAGTGGTGGCCTTCTTTCATTTGTTTATCACAGTACCTGAAAACGGATATCAAGTGCTCTCTCTGTCACTCCCCACTTTCCGTCCCCATTGCCTCTTCGCAAATTTCCTCCTATCCACACTTCTGTTTATTTTTTTCTTCCTTTCAGTAAGACAGAATTCCTTTCTTATCATCATCAGATGTATTATTAGCAGGAAACAGGATGGGAGGAGCAGATCTTCACCGACAGTCCTTACCTAGGGTGAAGAGTTCTCTGTTTGAATCCATCCAAATTTACTACAGTAATCAGTGCCAGGTAATAGAAAGGTCTAAAACGTTAAGGTCATTGAATCAAGGCACTCCTACCCTCAGCACACAATGTTTTTGTTCTTTGTTTTTTTTAAATAAAGAAATATGTGTTATTGTTACAAAAGCTGTATGTGTGCCTTGAGAAAGCTAGAAAATAAAATAAAAATAAGAAAATAAAAGCACTGGATTCCTACCACTGGAGATTTTTTAATATCTTTTTTTTTTTTTTGCGGTACGCAGGCCTCTCACTGCTGCGGCCTCTCCCATTGCGGAGCACAGTCTCCGGATGCTCAGACTCAGCGGCCATGGCTCACGGGCCCAGCTGCTCCGCAGCATGTGGAATTTTCCCGGACCGGGGCACGAACCCGTGTCCCCTGCATCGGCAGGCGGACTCTCAACCACTGTGCCACCAGGTAAGCCCCTTTAATATCTTTTTGATTACATTTTCAGGTACCACATATATGTGTGTGTGTATGTATTTATTAAGATGAGATAATACTTTGCAAGTTGTTTTATATCCTGATTTTACAGGTTAATGATCTTTACCTCTAGAATTCAAAATTTTTGTTTGTCTAGTAGTCTATCCATATTTAAATTTCCTCAGTTAACCCCAGAATACCCTTTAGAGCTAGTTTTTGCCCAAATTTGAGTCTAATTCAGGCCCACATATTGAACCTAGTTGTTATGTCCCTCGGTTTTCTTCTAATGTAGAATCATCCCTGATTTTTCTTCCCGTTACACACTTGACTTGGTGGATAGACCAGACCAAGGATCCCAAAGGATGATTCACCATCTTCATTTGTCTGGGTTCCTTCTGGTGCTGTCATTGAACTTTCCCTATTCCCTCTGTTTTCTTATGGTGAAAATTAAGTCTAAACGCTTGCTGGACTCAAGTTAAACATTTTGACTAGACTATGCCACAGCCGATGGTTTGTACTTTATTGTGTAGCACGACAGAAGGCACAGCAGCTGATGGTTCCACCATTCACGGGGCTAAATTTGACCACTGCATTAGGGTGATGAAAATCTGATTCCTCCATGAACTTACACTTAGGTTTTACTCCTGTGGCTAGAAGGAAATCTTCGCAGGGTTACTTTGGCACCCTGGGAATGTCAGATTCCCCATAAACCATGCACTTAATGCTTTTAACACCAGTTGACTACCCTTGCCTGGGTCAGTAATTTCATTAGGGATTGACAATGATTAAACTCTTTTCTCTTAATAGGTAGCATACTTCTGTAAAATAAAGCTTTCTGTCATTACGTGAAGTTTTTCTGTTTTTTTTTTTTTTTGGTTACTATGAAATATAGTCGTACTGGAAACGTAGGATAAATGTTTCATTTTTCCCACTAGATACATGTTATCAAAGGAAGGAGGTGACCTAATAACTGCTTCAAATGATTACATATAAGTTGGAGGCTGCTTTCTTTTTTTTGAGTAGCATTATCTATTCATGGATTTTCAGTGATTCAATCAGTGCCCCTACATCCCTGTAACATTTTTGGCCTAAGAAGTTGTGAGTTGAATAATTCAGTATCAGTTGTTTTACTCTTTAGTGTTATTGAGATACCGCCGAATCTACAATTTTATGAACATTTTGAAAAAATGAGATTGACCGAACAGTGAACATCGCCTTCATTACACATGACGGGTCACTCAGCCCAGAAAATGCCCTCCACCAGGTGTGGTGTCTAATGTTCAGTCTGTCAGCCTCAAGTGATTAAAGTGAATTTACTCTTGGAAAATGGGTTCACTGAGACTTAAAGAGAAACACCATTTCAAGAACTGTTCACCTGTACCACAGGCCAGACAAGAACTTTCTATTTGGGGAATTTTTTAAAAATTTAACACTGCGGCTCTTGAACTTTATACTTTTTTCTTTCCTTTTTTAAAAAATGAGTTGCTGAATAGCCAACTGTTGGCTTAACTGCGCAGTTCATTACATAGCACATCCGTTGAAAAGAGCTTTATATTTGGCTATTATTCTGCTCTCTAAAGTGACGTTAAACCCACAAGAAAACGATAATGATAAATGTGTGAGTATGCACACAGACACAGACAGACTCACACGTGCATTGAGAGGTGTATTACTAAATTATAGAGTGACCAGTTGTCTCGGTTTTAGCGCTGAGAGTCACGTGTCCCAGTAAACCCTCCAGTCCCAGGCAAAATGGGATGGTTGGTCACCCTAAAGTTGTCAAAATGAGAAACAGCCTGGCATTCAAGCAACAGATCTCTGATGGATCTTCCTGGTCTTAACTCAAATGTTTAATGAAGTCTTTAATTCAAAAACAAATTGATATGTCAAACTGGCAGGAAAATTACCTTTTAAGTACATATGAATTGTTAGAAATATCAGGAATGCACTAAAAGTGTCTAAAACTGCCAGTATAAAAAGGGTCCGAGTATCTAACTACTTTAGAAGAGGTAAAATAGTTGCCAATATTTTGAATATTTCAGCCAAAGCTTAGAAAATGGAATGGTGTGAGGTAAAATGTGCTTGAGCTGATTTTCACTATGGAATTTTATTTATAGTAAGTACTATCCTATAGAGACTATTCATTGAATGTTAGATTGAAAGGGACCTTGAGAAGTTATAGAGTCTGTTTTCCATATCTAGTCAAGGCCACAATTAGACCATGATGGGATTCTACCCAATATATTTTTTAAATACCCTCAAAGAAGAGAATATTCTATTTTTAATTTTATATCTTACCTAAAATTCTCATGCTTTACAGGAGACTAATCTTTTTCTCTGGTTGATGCTAGTAATTGTGAACAGTAGGGCATCATTCTTTAACAAAAGTTTAGAGATTATTTTTCAGTATTATTATTCAGTATTTTAATTCTAGAAGGTTTTAATTTTTTTTCAAAATGTACTTTCAAACCCTTAGTTACACTTGTGGCTCTCCTCTAAATTCCTGAAGCATAGATATGGGTGTATTAACCAAGCAGGGCTGCAAGCAGAGGTTTTTCTTTGGGAGAAAACAATTTCTATTTTGTAATACAGGTTTTTATATTTGAATTATAGCACTCATGAAACTGACATTGTTTAAAGCCCTTAATAAATTCACGTCTCAAGGAATAAAACTATTAGTTTAATTTATCAGAGTTTAATAGATTTTGTGGGATCTCCAAATGGTTCTATAGGTAGGACATCTGATTCTTAGGATTTATCACTAAAATCCCATTCTTCATCTCAGGACCAGAGAGGAACCCAATCCTGGATGCTTTCTAGTAAAAAAAGAAATTTTTTTAAGTACTTTGAGCCCATAAAAGGGAAAGAATATGATGCTATGAGACATACGTTTTACTTTTAGTCCCTTTTCTGGTTTCCAGATCTTTGACCTGAGTTATTGCATTTCGTGGGTGGTTTAGGGATCAGAAGAATTTTATTTAGGTGGTTAGTATTTTTGAGATGGAAAGTGCTAACTGAAGTTAAAGGGCATTTGCCACTTGATGTTAGTGTAGAAGAATTGAAAAACAGTTTTCCCAAACTTTAACATGCATGCAGAATCACCCGGAGGATCTTACTAAAATTCAGTTCTGGTGCAAGGTTGCCCAAGTTCTGTATTCCTAGCAAACTCCTAGGTGGTGCTGATGGTCCAAGGACTACACTTTGAACAGCAAGATTGTAAAGAATTTACCTACAGCCTAATTCAGCCTTTCTTTTCTTAACCTAGAAAAACAAATAGCATACAATGAGAAACTATCATTATAGAGAGAGGTGTGGACATGGGTAGGGATGAGAAAAAATACCTTTATAGTACTATTGGTATAGTGAAATATTTGAATTTCTAATTAAAACTAATTAATAAGGCTACTGGTAAACTAATGAACAAAACTTGTAAAACTAATTAAGAAAGCTCTTTCTGTAGCGCAGTGACTAGAATGTGGATATAAATCTGAACACTATCTATAATGGCAGCTTAGTCCATAATTGCTTAGTGTTTTAGTTTGAATTTTTTTTTTTTTAGATGTTGGGTGTAGGAGTTTATTAATTAATTTATTTTTTTGCAGTGCTGGGTCTTCGTTTCTGTGCGAGGGCTTTCTCTAGTTGTGGCAAGTGGGGGCCACTCTTCATTGTGGTGCGCGGGCCTCTCACTATCGCGGCCTCTCTTGTTGCGGAGCACAAGCTCCAGACGCGCAGGATCAGTAGTTGTAGCTCACGGGCCTAGTTGCTCCGCGGCATGTAGGATCCTCCCAGACCAGGGCTCGAACCCGTGTCCCCTGCGTTAGCAGGCAGATTCTCAACCACTGCGCCACCAGGGAAGCCCTAGTTTGAATTTTTAATCCACACTTTATAAGTAGAGTTAGACTTGTTTTATTCCCCTTTAAGGAAATGTATTTTTCTCTATTTTCTATCATGAAAATACCAAATCACTTTCTACAAAGAAACTTCACATACAGAAATTTGGTATTGCAAATACTGTAAACCAAATAAAATTATATATTTTATACCCAAAGTTGGCATTTAGATCTTTTGAGCCAAGCCCCAATAGCCTTATTTCATGTAGTGCTTACTTCAATTCATGGTCATTTATTAATCCAGCGAAACTTATTTACTGAGCAGCTCTTTATTCATTTATTATACTTTTGGAATTTTTTCCTGATCTGTTAGGATTGTTTGGTTGTGAGTGACAGAAAAAAAACAAATCAAAATAGCTTAAATAAGATAGTAGTTTACGTCTTTCTTATATCCAGGAGTCCACCTGGCATTCCAAGATGTCAGGGGTGTAGTAACCTTCTGCCTTGTTGCTTCCCAGTGCATGGCTTTTGGTCCTGAGATTATTATCTGGTCCAGAATGGCTGCTGGGGTCTCACCCATTACCACCACATCCCATCCAGAGGACAGGGAGAACAGGAGAGAAAAATGCCTGCTTCCTCCACTCCCACACTACCTTTCTTTGGCTCCCATAGATGGTGTCTAATCGCATGGCCATACTTAGCGGAGGAAGGCTGGGGACTGTAGTCTTTATTCCAGACGGCCATGTGCCCATCTACAAAATGAGGAGGACAAGGGATGGAGGGATCCGCAGGCTGAATCTTGTGAATGACGTTTGATTAGGACATTGCCACGCCCATTCATTTACATAATGTCCACTGTTGATCTCTGTGCAGCGGTGGAGCTGAGTAGTTGAGAAAGAGATCATATGGGCCACAAAGTCTAAATCTTTTCTGTTGGCGCTTTACAGAAAATGTTTGCTGATTCCTGCTGTGAGAGAAAAGAGGGATAACTTGTAGCCCCTGTTACATTTCTTAGGTGATTGCCCTCTCTTCTCTCATCTTTAGCCAAGTTTAGCTCATTTACAAAATCCAGCAGCCTTTACAAAGTGCTAAGAAGTAGGGTCTGAGTTGCACTTACATTGGTACCGGATGTTAGGAGTAAGGTACCAAGACGTTCCCCCATATTACTGTCTTTATTTTATCAAGGTAGGATTTATAATTGTTAGACATTTGGGTCTTGTATCAGTCTGGCCAAAATGGATGCAAACAGAATCCATTTTAGCTAGGATAATCAGGAAGGGATTTATTACAGGACACTAAATGACACACAAAATCACTAAGAGCTTAGTTAGGGTGGCGAGAAGGGAGGTGCCAAATAAGTAAACTCTAGGTAGATTTTTCAGAAATGACTCTTAAGTACACCACAGAGCAGGACCACCAGAAGGGCTTCTCTCTTGTCCCTGATCCACCACCACTTCTGTGGCACAGTCAGGAAGCGCCGTGATTACGAGCCACCACTTCTGCTGGCTCCAGAACTAAGACTCACACAAGGAGCATCAGTGGCCTGCTCGGTGCCTCTGACACCCGTGGACCTTGTGTGTGGGCCTTGGAACATCTGCTGATGCTGGCACAAAAAACTTCAGATGTCTCTGGGAGGAGGTCTGCAAGAAGAAACAGCAAAACTGCACAGGCAGGGCCTCTACCTTACTTCCAAATGCCAAATCTCACACAGGATGCATCTAATTTGTCAAATCTAAATTGCATTTAGAGAATTCAAGCTGCAAGGCAGTCTGGGAAATGTACATCTTAGTTTTCCAGTTTCTGCAGCGTGTGAAGGCCGACTAGAGAAAGGGTGGCGTGGCTGTTGGTCACCAGTACTTCGCGCCTGTTCTGGAACTAGAACGGAAGCTCAGCATTTATGTGGGACGGTGTCCTTTTTCCTTGATTCTGACAAGTCAGTATGTTAATCTATCAACAGTCTCCCTCAACTTGATCAAACCATGAAAGTTTTATATTTTCAGAAGTATACCAAAATCAGGTGATCTTAGATTTGACATAATCATTTTTATCATTGAATTGGTGCCTTCATACATTTTTTTTTTTTTAGCCAGAGAACTTTCTTCATATAAAATATCCCTTGGAAACATTGTATACAAGTAAATAAATAAATAGCTACTCTCATTGAGGCAGCCACAGAGCCTTGTGGCAGAAGTATTTTGTGTTCCTCGTATATTCCAGATGCTTGCTTATGTCTCCCAGATTTCCTTGCAGTTAGATTGGGACCATGTGACTACACTGGTTGTTTGTGGGATGAGAAGTAACTGTCTGTGGTATGACGCCGCTGAGACCCTGTGTTGTCACAACAGAGCCTGTCTCTCTTGACACAGTGGGCCTGGAGTCCTGCAGTCACCGCCTGTCTCTGCTGCTTCTCTCCCTGGGCCTACCCAACTCCTAAGGCAACTCCACCCAGCTGTTTCTGGGAAGCACAGTTTGTAAACCATTGGCTTTTTTATATATATATAAATTTATTTTATTTTTTATTTATTTTTGGCTGCGTTGGGTCTTTGTTGCTGCTTTCTCTAGTTGCGGCAAGCGGGGGCTACTCTTTGTTGCGGTGCGCAGGCTTCTCATTGCAGTGGCTTCTCGTTGCGGAGCACAGGCTGTAGAGCGCAGGCTCATTAGTTGTGGCTCGCGGGCTCTAGAGCGCAGGCTCAGTAGTTGTGGTGCACGGGGTTAGTTGCTCCGCGGCATGTGGGATCTTCCCGGACCAGGGGCTTGAACCCGTGTCCCCTACCTTGGCAGGTGGATTCTTTTTTTTTTTTTTTTTGCGGTATGCAGGCCTCTCGTTGTGGCCTCTCCCGTTGCGGAGCACAGGCTCCGGACGCGCAGGCTCAGTGGCCATGGCTCACGGGCCCAGCCGCTCCGCAGCACGTGGGATCTTCCCAGACCGGGGCATGAACCCGTGTCCCCTGCATCGGCAGGTGGACTCTCAACCACTGCGCCACCAGGGAAGCCCAGCAGGTGAATTCTTAACCACTGCACCACCAGGGAAGTCCCAACCATAGGCTTTTAACATGCCCTCTCCTCTGGTTTTGGGATGTAAAAAGCTATAAAAAAATGAATATTACAAGTAGAGATAAATCCTGGAACAACAGAAGGGGGTGGGGAGGGCAGGTTCTGATTCCCTACTGCACTTCGTAGAGAATTTATGTTTTACATATGGAACTTCCACTGCTCAGAAAGAGTGTAAAAACCATTGTTTTCAAATTTTTAATGTATTATATATGGAATCCAGTTTCTTTTTCTGGAGAGAACATTGTTTGTCAAAGTGATATAATTTGCACTCATTTGAGTCCGGCTTTTCCATAGAAGCAATGTTAATATAGAGACTAAGCTTGCTGAGTAAAAGCCCAATTTCTGAAATAAAAATTACTACAGGTACAATGTTTAACCAGATAGAAACAGTATAATTGATTAGCATATCAAAATAAAGTCATATTATTCAAATAAATGGGAAGATGTATTAGCCAAATCACAGCACATTTTATTTAATAAGGAACATGATTCTGGAACTAACCCATCAGCCCATGAGAAACAATCTCAACAAATAGGTCGCAAAAGTCAGAAGGGCTTCTCTGAAAGACTGACAGACCTTTGGATTGGAAGCTTAGGTCACAGACCCACTACTTGACTCCTCCAGGGATCTGATGACTTTCTTCTCCTCATGAAACAAAACCCTGTAATAACCTTAGGCATCAGGGATCAAGCAGTTGATCTTCCTGATACATCAGAGGTCGGGCTGTGTCTCCGTCCGCTTCTTGGGGACTCGTGGTGGTCTCGCACGCCTGGAGGGTCAGGAGCAAAGGTGTGAGTGGACCGAGTGCAGCTCTCTCTGCTGTAACGGTGCGAGCTTCTGATCCATTCAGGCCTCAGCTCAGAGAGGTCCTCCCCGGCCACCTGGGCCAAAACACTATGCGCTTCTCCCCAGCACTTCCCAGGCCCCACTGTACCTTATTTTCTTCATATCGCTTATACCACTGACTGGAGTTAGGTTGTCTTTGTCCTACTTTCCCGGGAGCGTGTGAGCTCCAGGACGGAGAGCTTTCACTTAACGTAAGTGTGTCTCCAACAGAGACACGGCCTGGTACCTAGTAAGGCACTCGGTGTTGTGTAGGTTTCCCTGGAGACTCGTTCTCAAATATCACCTGAGACACACAATTCTCTCAGTTGTATTCCTCCGTTATTTCACAGGGGCCCTGTTGATGGGCAGGGCCGTGTGGATGGAGGGAAGCATCCTTGACCTTCTGGGATCAGGTCTCCGTCTTCAGTAGCCGGTGCCTCTGGGCTGTGACCTCCGCACGTGCTGCTGCATGTCCTCCCCCGACCACATCTCCCTGCCTTAGGTCGGACAGGATTTCTGAAATGGAAGAGAGTTGGGTGTTTCCCTTCCTCGAGGTCAGTCAGGCTCCAATATAACCTCTGTAGATAAGGCTCTTGAAAAGTAGTTTCTCTTGAGGGCAGGACAGATGCGCTGGGCATATTTAGAATGACTGTTCTCTCCTCCCCCTGCCAGAAACAGGAGGGGAACTCCCTCTGGTATTTACTGTGAGAACCTGTAGGTAAAACCCAAGGCCCAACCCCACAAGGCAGGACCCCGCCTCCTTTGCCCCCTAACCCGCAGAGTTTTTAATTTTCAAACTTGTCCACATGGAGCCTCCAGCAACTTGTCAGTTACAGTTTAGGTTTCCTGCCATTGCACTGGTTCCCAAGGACATTTCCCCTGGTGGGATCCACCCATCTGTCTGCAGTTTTGGAGGTTTGCCCCATGACCTCAGTTCTCTGATAGATTCTGTTTGTTCAGCTTTTTTCTTTTGAGTCGATGGGAGGGATGACTTCCAAGCTCCTTACATGCTGGGCTGGAAGCTGGAAATCCTTTGATATTTTTTTTTTTACAAATGAGTTGAATAAATGCTGTAGGAATGGACAGCTGTTGGTTGCTTCACTACACTTTGCTCTAGTTTTGCAAATCTGAACTGTATTTTAATCAATCACAACGTAATTGTACAGGAAGAGATGCACTTTCATACCAGTGAAAGGTGCTTCTTAAACATGATGATGATCCCCTATGATTGACTGTTTTACTACACCAGATTGTTTGCATACTACAGAAAGCAGCATGTGTAAGTTATATTACCCATTTTAGTCAATAACTCCCTAAACTAAAAGCGACATATTCGACATGTATTGATCATGGTATGGCTAAGCTACAGTAACAAATACTTCTTACGTATTAGAGGTGTACTCCTCTCTCACGGGCACAGTTTGGGAGGAGGTACTTGGCCAGCACGGACGGCAAAAGAGCCTGTAGAGGCCTGCGTTCCTCCTGTGTTTGGCTGCGGCAGTGCTGTTCTGTCCACGTGCTTGAAATGGGCTCAGCTCCTTGTCCGCACTTCAGCCTCAAGAAAGGGAAAATCTAGAGAACAGGCAGTCTTCTTGTAAGTGATGCAGAACTTGCACAATCGCCTCTGCTCACCTCCGCTGATGCACACTTAGTCCAGTGGCCAACTAACCGTGAGGGAGGCTGGGAAATGTAGTCTCTAGCTGTGTAGCTAGATATCGGGAGGATGGACTGAGGATCAGTTAGCCATCTGCTCGAGCACTGCGTGACTCTGTGCCTGGGGAGAACATAGCCTTGCTTAGAAGTTTTAAAATGCATTTTGAAGTCCAACAAAAGTCACTGTGTTTATAGGTGATATCAATATTAGTAACTTTCTCTTCTTAAAGGTAGGTTCAAATGAAAACCTTCCACTAAATACACAGAAGACACTCAGGAAAATGCACTTTAGTGATTTTGTGGAGTTTCAAAGACTAATCAGTATGTAATGTGGATGCTTGCTGTTTAGTTAGGAAATACTGCAGGTGATCGAAATGTGAAGAGTGTGTGTGTGTGTGTGTGTGTGTGTGTGTGTTGGGGCATGGTTTCAGATGAATCAGTTTTAACATAGTGTTCCATCTGGAGAAATACATACTGCAGTGGCCCAAAGTAACTTAAAAGGAATTTTAATATTTTATGTGCATTTCTAAAGAAATGTTCAGGAGATCTGTGTTATAACCCACACAATTATTTTTAAGATATTATCTGTCTTCCACACTTCTTTCGTTCTCCGCACATTCCCAACGCCCACCTTTTATGGCTTCTGTCTTCTACCTCCTGCCCGCATCTCTGGCTCCTCCTTATTTAGATCAGTTTAGAATTGAGCTGCTTTTCATAGTTTCATTTCTGCTTTGCTCATCACCAGGACTGTCCTCAAGAAAGAACCCAGGGCTGACCCAGGAAGCAAAACCCCTTCCCTGTTCTTCATGCATCCCCCTGTCTCCTAATTTTGCATCACAGAAATACCAAGAACTAGACTGGCACAGAAAGGGTGCCTGAGATGGGGGGTGGGGAGGAAGTCTGCACAGACGGAACAAGCAAGCTGTGAATGCTTATGCATTAAAACGCCTTGTTTCCACCATACACGTGTTATTAGGAGCTCTCGTGAGGATAACATGGACTGCTGTAACTCCAAAACAGATGGAAAGTCTCTCAGTTTAAAAATAGTCTCAAAGCTGGGTTTATACAGGTGTCCCACCTGAAGGCAGAGCTGAACAAATTAATGCTCACAGTGGACTGCAAAAGGCTAATCTGTAAAGTGCAAAGGGAAGGGAAGGGAACTAAAATTATTGAGCACTTACTCAAGTATTGTGTTAAGCTCTTTAAACAATGTCATGTCATTTACAACCCCCATTAACCCTTTAAACAATGTCATGTCATTTAAACCCCCATTAACCCTTCGGATCAGTGCTCTCAGCTTGGAGATCTACAGACCATATTGTTGCTAGTCCATGAGTGGTGAGATTTTAAAACGCTTGTGTGTTCACATCAAAAATAATATTAAGGGCCTCCCTGGTGGCGCAGTGGTTGAGAGTCCGCCTGCCGATGCAGGGGATACGGGTTCGTGCCCCGGTCCGGGAGGATCCCATATGCCGCGGAGCAGCTGGGCCCGTGAGCCATGGCTGCTGAGCCTGCGCGTCCGGAGCCTGTGCTCCGCAACGGGAGAGGCCACAACAGTGAGAGGCCCGCGTACCGCAAGGAAAAAAAATATATATATATATTAAAATGATTCACACGACATAGTGCAAATGCCTGACAATCAGCTCTTTGAATGTAAGTGCCTGACATTAAGCTTTTGATCACAGAAGCATCCATTTCAAAGACATCATCTCCTGTAAATAGATTGCCAGCTGTGTGACACGGTTAGTAGCCAAACAGCTAGATAAGGAACTAGGCTGACCCCCTTCCCATGAAATTCCCCTTTAGAAAGTCCTGGGTAATCTCGATAACTGACTGCTGGAGTGATCCCACTTTTCCCTCCTGCACCCTAATTCCCACCTCATGTTTTAAATTTGCCAATAAAGAGTGAACCCATAAAACCCTAGGCACCCACCCTGAGACCCCAGTAAAGGCAGAGCCCCAGGTGCACGCTGCCTCTCTCTCTCTCTACCTGTGACCTTGCTGTGTGGTTCCGTACCCACCAGAACCTGTGAGTAATAAACCTTGTTTTTTCCAGTGCCCTGATGCTTGTTGCTGAGGTACATCTTGCAATCATAATAAGAATGACAAGGGCTGGTCCAGTCACTACATTGGCTCTCATTGGTAAATGTCTGGGGACCTTGCCATAGGTAACATGGGCCCTGGTGAATGCCCTCTGGCATTCCTGGGGATAGCATCACTGTCAACAGGATGAGACCAACACAAAACCCATGAGCATATTCTGGATCATCAGGAGGATTTATTTCATCATCAAATACTTGTAGCCAAAGAGTCACACAGTATCTCAGTGTGCTACTTTGATTGAGGTAGACTGGTGAGAAAGGCACAAAGGCAGACTTAATAAATGACACAAGTACGCCAAGTAGAGGCCAAAATATCTCATATTGTATGAGATGAATGATGGCTTTGCAGGAGTTTAGATTCAGAATAGGGCTAGGAGATTTGAGTCATCACCTGGCATGTGGTAGCAAAGTCATATTCTAAAGGACATGCATCATGGCAGTATCATGTTAATAACTGGGTACAAGCAAGACAGTATCATCACACTGTTAATGCTGTTTCTTTGAGTTTTGTTGTTTTTATGAGTATTGTAACAAATTTACAAATTTGTGTTGATTTATATCAGTGTGGTAAATTGGATTATTTTTCCCAATTTTTCAGTCCTTCTCTATTATGTTATTATACAGCCAAGCTTATGTCCTATGCCTTTGCAGTACCTTCCACCAGAGAAGACAGAATGTTATAGGAGGCTGGGAAAAAAGCAACCTGTATTATGTGGCAGTGAAACATTGGCAAAACTGTCACTTTCTTATTTTTTTTTTAGATATTTTTTTCAAATGAAATCTTTTATTCATAGTTTTTATTTATATAGTTTAATGCTATATAGTAGGGCATAAGAGTTTATAATTGTTATATCTTTTTGGGGGGGGCTGTGTTGGGTCTTTGTTGCTGCATGTGGCTTTCTCTAGTTGCGGCAAGCGGGGGCTACTCTTCCTTGCGGTGTGCGGGCTTCTCATTGCGGTGGCTTCTCTTGTTGCAGAGCATGGGCTCTAGGCACGCAGGTTCAGTGGTTGTGGCACATGGGCTTCAGTAGTTGTGGCTCGCGGGCTCTAGAGCGCAGGCTTAGTAGTTGTGGCGCACGGGCTTAGTTGCTCCGGGGCATGTGGGATCTTCCCGGACCAGGGCTTGAACTCGTGTTCCCTGCATTGGCAGGCGGATTCTTAACCACTGCGCCACCAGGGAAGCTCCAAAACTGTCCCTTTCAATAACGTAAAGGCCAAAAAAATCATGTACCTAATGAACTTATAGCACTGGACAAGCAGGTTCTGAATCAGAATGTAGACCATCTGGGCGGGCTGCAATTCACTGCGTTTGGTAAGGTACAACAAGAAAGTGATGAGCTCAGAAAAGAATTGGCCAGTTTGTAAGCAAAATTGAGAGGGAATGTAGGAGGCTAGAAGTTGCAGCAGCTGTAGGGTTGATAAATAAAATTGTTCCTTGTTTCCAATCAGTAGAAGATAAAATTTTTAAATACCTTGTATTTGAAAGACCTACTAAAATAGCCTCAGGGAAATGACAAAATCCAGGTATAACCCCATTAAGACAAACCTCAGGGCAATGTCCGACAGTAGATACTTTTACCTGGACAAAACAACTTTGAGAAAAGTGGCTAAGTGCTCTTGATCAATATCTGGATTAAGAAGAGCCACATCTGCCCCCAATGTAGAGCACAGATTCTGAACTTGGAGCCTGACGCCGTGATTGGATGAGGCTTATGGCATGTTTTGAGAGGTGGGAAGAGTGCACTGCATACGGGTGCGAAGTGAGTAATTACCGTGAGCGAGACTGTGGAACCATGCAGTGCCCCGGAGAGAGTACACAGAGGGTATTCCACTGCCCCATGGAAGCAGAACTTGGGTGGAATGTTAATGAACATGACACAAGATGAGGCTTTAAATATGTATGCATGATTTGGTTTGGTCTTTGCAGTCCCATGATACATCATTAAAAGAAACACTCAAAGCCAAACCAACCAAACAAACCCTAAAACCCATGCCTCGTGTTGCCTCTGGTCTCAGAATGAAGACGCGGGTGTGGGGAGCAAAATCCTTATCCAGTCCAGCTGAGATGAGCCCAACCCTACTGTGAATTGAAAACAAACTCAGGGTTTCCCTGGTGGCGCAGTGGTTGAGAGTCCGCCTGCTGATGCAGGGGACACGGGTTCATGCCCCGGTCCAGGAAGATCCCACATGCCGCAGAGCGGCTGGGCCCGTGAGCCATGGCTGCTGAGCCTGCGCGTCCGGAGCCTGTGCTCCACAACAGTGAGAGGCCCGCGTACTGAACAAAAAAAAAAAAAAAAAAAAAAGAAAACAAACTCATTCATCAGTTGCTGAGACTTGGGGGTTGTCAGCTCTGCTGCATTTTTATAGTCGACCAACACAAAAGGCATAAGAAGCATAAAAAACTTCATACCTAGTTTTATATTTACACATAACTCAGTAGCATTAAGTTAGAAAACATTCTGAATCAACACTAAGGTTCTATTTTTCAAAAGGTCTCCATATATTAAGTCTTAGAAACCCTGCCTTGGAGAGTCCTGTTTAACCCCATTTTATGGATGAGGAAACTGAGGCAACTCAAAGAGGTCACAGGGTCTGAACAGGGCCTGCCTGACTTCATCATGAAGATTTTTCTTTCTTTTTTATTTTTTTTTAATATATTTATTTATTTATTTTTGGCTGCGTTGGGTCTTCGCTGCTGTGCGCGGGCTTTCTCTAGTTGCGGCGAGCGGGGGATACTCTTCGTTGCGGTGCGCGGGCTTCTCTTTGCGATAGGTTCTCTTGTTGCGGAGCATGGGCTCTAGGTGCGTGGGCTTCAGTAGTTGTGGCTCACAGGCTTCTGTAGTTGTGGCTCGCGGGCTCAGTAGTTGTGGCTCGTGGGCTCTAGAGCACAGGCTCAGTAGTTGTGGCACACGGGCTTAGTTGCTCTGCGGCATGTGGGATCTTCCTGGACCAGGGCTCAAACCCATGTCCCCTGCATGAGTAGGCGGATTCTTAACCACTGCACAACCAGGGAAGCCCCAAAGGTTTTTCTGCTATATGCCTTACTGCTGCTTTTTATTAGCTTTAAGTAACTTCCCTTTTGTTTAGGTGATTATTAAATTAAAATTTGACATAAGAGCATACAGAGATCAAAGGAAAGAAAAAAATGTTTTCCAAAAGGAAAGATAGAAAGGACAAAGATAAACTGCCAGATTCAAATGATGAGACCTGGCAGAATAGCTATAAGCAAAACCTAGAGTTATCCAAATCCTGTCAGATCTTTTCACCGTCAGAGGACTGTGTCTCATGTGTCTCTACTCTTAGCAGCTAAGAACTGCTTTCAAAATACTTCAAAACCTGTGACCATTCACCAGTTTCGACGCTTATATCAGAGTGTGCAGCCTGAGAAAGGCCGCGCTGCGGGCAGTGTGGAGTGAGGCCTGGAAACCAAAGGGCAGACTCCAAAACAAGCAGGTTCTTTTCACGTTCAAGAGAGATTTTCTTGTTTAAGTTTTCCTCATTGGAGCATAATTTGAGTAGTTTCAGATGTGAATCGCATCAGGAAGTGGGGGAAACCCCTCTAGAGTATTATTTTTTCACATGGCTTGGTGTTAACAGGCCCTTTTAAACGTGGAAGAAACTCATAAGCTCCTTGGGATAGTTTTTCACACACTGTCTGTTTGGAACCCTGTCGTCAGTCAGGCCGTGGTGAGAATGTTTGCTTCCTTAAATCATTGCCTCTTTGGATGAGGAGAGACCCTAAATGCCACAGATGTGTCAGCAGCCCCAGGTCCGCCCTGTCTGTCTTGGAGGACCTGTGGTGAGTACACAGAGGTGAGTTGATAACAAGAATGTGTTGTTGATGAGCATTGCTTCCTCAAGGAAAGCTGGGGGAGTGCTCAGCAGTGGAAAGAAGAAATGGGAAAACTCATAAGAAAAGGGGAAGGTTAAATCTCTCCCCCAACCACTGATACCCAATTTCCATCACTTTAGAAAACTCCTTCTTTATTTCTGAGACATCTCAAAAGATGCCCACTTCTTAATTTACTGATCATCTCTTGGGAAAAGGAATCCCCACTTTCATAGGACACCCTGGGACACAGTTGCTCTGGAAGCAGTTTTCAATCAGAAGGAGAGTTACCCCATGGATTGGGGGTCTCTTTCAGGAGAAAAAGCACAAGCACCGTGGTTCAGGCTTGGGAGGTGGAACTCCTTCCAAAGGCCGCGCTTTGCAGCTCACTCACTGTCCTGGGAAGGTCCTGCTGAAGTTTGGAGTTTCTCTCCGTGAGTCCCCTGTCCTGGCTCTTTGTCACTGATGGCCTCTGGGACAGAGAGCAAGGGCAGGCTTTGTTCTGCAACATCCTCAGAAAATAAACACTTCAGTCACTCAAACCAACATCGATAAAAATCAAGGATTTTTTTTTTGACAATACTGAGACTCCCACAGATACTTTAATTATTGATTAATGGATCGATTGCTCTTTCCACGATTGTAGATGCGGCCACTGCTCCATCTCTGCCTCTTCTACCTTCCCCCACTCTTTTCTCCGAGTGCTAGTTCAGTTCTTCGTGTCATGGGAATAAAGACGCAGAAAAGGAGGGTCGCTGGGAGTTTTGGAAGGAGGGAGGTATCAATCATCTTCTCAGTGTAGTTTTTGCAGTAGACTTTCTTTAAAACCCACGTCACATTGAGCTTCTAAGATGTTTGAAACAAACTGATAGGAGCAAAATGGATGTAAACATGCATTTTGACAATTTTAAAACATATATGAGTGAAATATCACAATATTCTCAAAAGCTTCAAAATACATGTCTAATATTTTTTATTGAATTAGGCTTTGTTTTCTCTGATCTAAAGTTAGATGTGAAGTGATTATAATAACTGTTAGATACTTGACAAAATGTGGCATATTTCTGTGGCATAAATCTGAAATTAACACTGAAACCGGATATAGTTATGTCTTATATGAGACACTGTACAGATCTTTGTCTTTAGTAATTCACTTTGGGTAGATATATTAGGTTCTTTTTGTTTTAAAATGCTTTCAAAATTATTCTTTACCAAGTATTTTAACTAATTTATTTTTATTAAAAATAAACTTTGTTGGAAAAAGGACAAGAAAATTCCCCACACAACCAGGTAGGATGAAAGAAAGAAAGAAGAAGAAAAGAGGAAGTAGGAAGGGACCAGCACCCCTGGTGGGGAGCTGAAGGGAAGGAGAGGTCACCACATCAGAGAAGCCCCTCTCGGTGTGGAGATCAGCTGGGGCAGAAAAGGGCCTTTGGGGGATCAGAGGAGAACCCAGCAGGCGGTCTGTGGAAGGCAGGACAGAGTCAGGGCTGCACGCAAGGGCCCTGCCACAGCCCTGCGCTCCCCGGCCTGAGTCGTGTGTCTCCTGGTGCAGAGGGGCCGGGTGCTACAAAGTGGGGTTTGGAGAGCGAGCCCAGGGAGGGGACAGCTGCTGGCTGTGAAGAGACAGCCTGGGGAGTCAGGAGCCCCATGACCGGGAACGTTCTTGGAAGAAGCCCGGGACCACAGAACCAAGGCGCCATTGTTGAGTGGTGAGCAAGGAGCGGGGCGGCCGTAGCAAACCCCTGCCAGCCCACTGGCCTCTGTGTCCACGGGCACTGGAGGGGGTCCCACCAGAGCGAGCAGGTCCCAGTCTGCTGCAGCTTCCTGCCGGGCTCTGCTGCTACAGGCACTTTGCTTACGCCCCAGTCATGGCCGCCTTATCCCTCCCCAGCCTGAGCAGGTACGTGCCCCAGTCAGCCGCAGCTTCCACCCCCTCTCACCTGAGGATGGCCCGCGCGAAAAGGAGGGGCAAGACTAAAGCTGAGCCCCAGGGGCTGTGCAACTAGGGAAGAGGAATGGAAATCTCTCTGTGAAGCTGCACAAGCCACAGATTAAATCCCCGTGGTCAGCTTGGTAAATCCTGCGTTTGTGGAATATCTGAATGGACAACGAGTGTTCCCACAACTGAAACCGGCCTAGCTTTAGCAGCAGTGGATGCTGGGGGCAAGTACATGCAGGAGTTGGGCTAGGTCAGAGCCTGAGCTGCCGCCATAGTGCCCACAGTGGGTCCAGAGACCAGCCTAGAGGTATCGGAGGGCCTCCTGGGCAGGCGGGGATTGACTGTGGCTCACTGTGGGAGCAAGAACACTGACAGAGGAGGCGCCAGGAAAATATTATTATTCAAATTTTTTTTTTGTTCTTTTGTTTCATTTTGTTCTGTTGTTTTCGGGGGTTTTATTATTATTTATTTTTTATTTTCTTTTTTAAAATTATTAATATATTTTTATTTTTCTATTTTTACTTTATGATTTTGTGGGTTTTTTCTTGTTTTTGTTTTTGTTCTTTTGCTTTTTGTTTGTTTTTGATTTTTGTGTTTGTTTTATGCTTTCTTTGCTTTTTTTAGTTTGCTGCCTATTTTTGTTTTGTTTTTGCTACTTTTGTTTTTATTGTTTGTTTTTGTTTTTGGATTCTTTTGTTTGGTTCTCTTGTTTTTTGTTTTCTTTATTTCTTTTTTTGTTGTTTTTGTTTTTTTGGTTTGGTTTTGCTTTTATCATTTGCCTTGGCTTTTGTTTGTTGGTTTGGTTTTTTTTGTTTTCTCTCTCTCTCTTTTTTTTATTTGGTGGCCACACAGCTTGTAGGATCTTGGCTCCCCAGCCAGGGGTCGGGCCTGAGCCTCTGGGGTAAAAACACCAAGTCCGAGACACTAGACCACCAGAGAATTCCTGGGCGCAGGGAATATTCATTGGCATGAGCTCTCCTGGAGATATCCATCTCAACACCAAGACCTAGCTTCACCCAACTGCCTGCAGGCTGCAGTGCTGGACACCTCATGCCAAACAACCAGTAAGACAGGAACACAGCTCCACCCATCAGCAGACAGGCTGCCTAAAGTCATAATAAGCTCACAGATACTCCAAAACACACCACCTGATACAGCCCTGCCCATCAAAGGGACAAGACTCAGCTCCACCCACCAGAGTGTAGGCACCAGTCCCTCCCACCAGGAAGCCTACACAAGCCCCTGGACCAACCTCACCCACCAGGGGGCAGACACCAGAAGCAAGAGGAACTATGACCGTGCAGCCTGTTGAAAGAAAACTACAAGCACAGTAAGTTAAACAAGATGAGAAGACAGAGAAATACATTGCCGACGAAGGAGCAAGGTAAAAACGCACAAGACCAAATAAATGAAGAGGAAATAGGCAACCTACCTGAAAAACAATTCAGAGTAATGATAGTAAAGATGATCCAAGATCTCAGAAATAGAATGGAGGCACGTATCAAGAAGATAAAAGAAATGTTTAGCAAGGACCTAGAAGAACTAAAGAACCAACAAACAGTGATGAATAACACAATAACTGAAATGGAAAATACACTAGAAAGAATCATTAGCAGAATAACTGAGGCAGAAGAACAGATAAGTGAGCAGGAAGATAGAATGGTGGAAATAACTGCAAAGGAGGATAAAGAGAAAAGAATGAAAAGAAATGAGGACAGTCTCAGAGACCTCTGGGACAACATTAAATGCACCAACATTTGAACTTTGGGGTCCCAGAAGAACAAGAGAAAAAGAAAGGATCTGAGAAAATATTGGAAGAGATTATAGTCCAAAATTTCCCTAATATGGGAAAGGAAATAGTCACCCAAGTCCAGGAAGTGCAGAGAGTGTGCACTTCAGGATAACCCAAGGAGAAACACGCCAAGACACACATTAATCAAAACAACAAAAATTAAATACAAAGAAAAAAATATTAAAAAGCAGCAAGGGAAAAGCAACAAATAACATACAAGGGAATTCCCATAAGGTTATCAGCTGATTTTTCAGCAGAAACACTGCAGGTCAGAAGGGAGTAACAGGATATACTTAAAGTGATAAAAGGGAAGAACCTACAACCAAGATTACTCTACCCAGCATGGATCTCATTCAGATTCGACGGAGAAATCAAAAGGTTTACAGACAAGCAAAAGTTAAGAGGATTCAGCACCAACCAAACCAGCTTTTTAACAAATGCTAAAGGAACTTTTCTAGGCAGGAAACCCAAGAGAAGAAAAAGCCCTGCAAAAACAAACTCAAAACAATAAAGAAAATGGTAATAGGAACATGCATATCAGTAATTATCTTAAATGTAAATGGATTAAACGCTCCAACCAAGACACAGACTGACTGCATGGATACAAAAACAAGACCCACATATATGCTTGCTACAAGAGACCCACTTCAGACCTAGGGACACATTCAGACTGAAAGTGAGGGGATGGAAAAAGATACTCCATACAAATGGAAATCAAAAGAAAGCTGTAGTTACAATACTCATATTAGACAAAGTAGACTTTAAAATAAAGACTATTCCAAGAGACAAGGAAGGACACTACATAATGATCAAGGGATCAATCCAAGAAGAAGATAAAACAATTGCAAATATTTATGTGCCCAACATGCAAGTACCTCAATACATAAGGCAAATGCTAACAGCTATAAAAGGGGAAATTGACAGTAACACAATATTAGTAGGGGACTTTAACACCCCACTTACACCAATGGACAGATCATCCAGACAGAAAATAAGGAAACAGAAACCTTAGATTACACATTAGACCACATAGATTTAATTGATATTTATAGGACATTCCATCTGAAAGCAACAAATACACTTTCTTCTCAAGTGTACATGGAACATTCCCCAGGCTACATCCCATCTTGGGTCCCAAATCAAGCCTTGCTAAATTTAAGAAAATTGAAATTGTATCAAGCATCTTTTCCAACCACAACGCTATAAGATTAGAAATCAGTTACAGGGGAAAGAACTGTAAAAAACACAAACACATGGAGGCTAAACAAAATGCTACCAAATAACCAATGGATCACTGAAGAAATCAAAGAGGAAATCAAAAAATACCTAGAAACAAATGACAACGAAAACACGACGACCCAAAACCTATGGGATTCAGCAAAAGCAGTTCTAAGAGTTTGAATTTATAGCAATTCAAACTCACCTCAAGAAATAAGAAAAATCTTAAATAAACAACCTAACCTTACACCTAAAACAACTAGAGAAAGAAGAACAAACAAAACCCAAAGTTAGTAGAAGAAAAGAAATCATGAAGATCAGAGCAGAAATAAATGAAATAGAAATGAAGAAAACAATAGCAAAGACCAATGAAACTAAAAGCTGGTTCTTTGAGAAGATAAACAAAATTGATAAACCATTAGCCAGACTATCAAGTAAAAAAGGGAAAAGATTCAAATCAATAAAATCAGAAATGAAAAAGGAGAAGTTACGAATGACACTGCAGAAATAGAAAGGATCATAAGAGACTACTAGAAGCAACTCTATGCCAATAAAATCGGCACCCTGGAAGAAATGGGCAAATTCTTAGAAAGGTACAACCTTCCAAGACTGAACCAGGAAGAAATAGAAACTATGAGAAGACCAATCACAAGTAATGAAATTGAAACTGTGATTTAAAATCTTCCAACAAACAAAAGTCCAAGACCAGATATCTCCACAGGTGAATTCTATCAAACATTTAGAGACGTGCTAACACGTATTCTTCTCAAACTCTTCCAAAAAAGTGTGGAGGGAGGAACACTCCCAAGCTCATTCTACGAGGCCACCATCACCCTGATACCAAAACGAGACAAAGATATCACAAAAAAAGAAAATTACAGGCCAATATCACTGATGAACACGGACGCAAAAATCCTCAACAAAATACGAGCAAACTGAATCTGACAGCACATTAAAAGGATGATACACTATGATCAAGTAGGATTTATGCCAGGGATGCAAGGATTCTTCAATATATGCAAATCAATCAATGTGATACACCATATTAACAAATGGAAGAATAAAAACCATATGATCATCTCCATAGAAGCAGAAAAAAGCTTTTGACAAAATTCAACACCCATTTATGGTAAAAACTCTCCAGAAAGTGGGCATAGAGGGAAGCTACCTCAACATAGTAAAGGACATATATGACAAACCCACAACAAACATTATTCTCAGTGGTGAAAAACTGAAAAGATTTCCTCTAAGATCAGAAACAAGACAAGGATGTCCACTCTCACCACTTTCATTCAACATAGTTTTGGAAGTTCTAGCCACTGTAGTCAGTGAAGAAAAAGAAATAAAAGGAATCCAAATTGGAAAAGAAGAAGTAAAACTGTCACTGTTTGCAGATGACATGATACTATACACAGAAAATCCTAAAGATGCCACCAGAAAACCACTAGAGGTAATCAGTGAATTCAGCAAAGTTGTAGGATACAAAATTAATACACAGAAATCTTTTGCATTCCTATACACTAAAAACAAAAAATCACAAAGAGAATTAACTAAACAGTCCATTTACCATTGCAACAAAAAGAATAACATACCTAGGAATAAACCTACTTAAGGAGGCAAATGACCTGTATTCAGAAAACTATAAGATACTGATGAAGGAAATCAATGACTACACAAACAGATGGAGAGATATACCATGTTCTTGGACTGGAAGAATCAATATTGTGAAAATGATTGCACTACCCAAAGGAATCCCTATCAAATTACCAATGGCATTTTTCACAGAATTAGAGCAAAACATGTTACAATTTGTATGGAAACACAAAAGACCCCAAATAGCCAAAGCAATCTTGAGAAAGAAAAACGGAGCTGGAGGCATCAGACTCCCTGACTTCAGACTATACTACAAAACTACAGTAATCAAGACAGTATGGTACTGGCACAAAAACAAATATAGATCAATGGAGCAGGATAGAAAGCCCAGAGATAAACCCAGACACCTATGGTCACCTAATCTATGACAAAGAAAGCAAGAGTATACAGTGGAGAAAAGACAGTCTCTTCAGTAAGTGGTGCTGGGAAAACTGGACAGCTACATGTAAAAGAATGAAATTAAAACACTCCGTAACACCATACACAAAATTAAACTCAAAATGGACTAAAGACATAAGTGTAAGGCTGGACACTATAAAACTCTTAGAGGAAAACATAGGCAGAGCAATTTTTGTCATAAATTGCAGCAAGATCTTTTGTGACCCACCTTCTAAAAGTAATGAAAATAAAAACACAAATAAACAAATGGGACCTAATGAAACTTAAAAGCTTTTGCACAGAAAAGGAAACCATAAACAAGACGAAAAGGCAACCATCAGAATGGGAGAAAATATTTGCAAATGAAGCAACTGACAGGGGATTCATCTCCAAAATATACAAACAGCTCATGCAGCTCAATATCTAAAAAACAAACAATGCAATCAAAAAACAGGCAGAAGACTTAAATAGACATTTATCCAAAGAAGACATACAGATGGCCAAAAAGCACAGGAAAAGATGCTCAGCATCACTAATCACTAGAGAAATGCAAATCAAAACTACAATGAGGTATCACCTCACACTAGTCAGAATGGCCATCATCAAAATATCTACAAACAATAAATACTGGAAAGGGTGTGGAGAAAAGGGAACCCTCTCACACTGTTGGTGGGAATGTAAATTGGTGCAGCCAGTATGGAGAACAGTATGGAGCTTGGTTAAAAAACTAAAAACAGAACTACCACATGACCCAGCAATCCCACTCCTGGGCATATAACTGGAGGAAACCATAATTTAAAAAGACACATGCACCCCGGTGTTCTTTGCAGCACTATTTACAATACCCAGGGCATGGAAACCACCTAAACGTCCATCAACAGAGGAATGGATAAAGAAGATGTGGTACATATATACAATGGAATATTACTCAGCCATAAAAAGGAATGAAATTGTGTCATTTGCAGAGATGTGGATGGACCTAGAGACCATGATACAGAGTGAAGTAAGTCAAAGGAAAAAACAAAATCATATAATATCACTTACATGTGGAATCTAGAAAAATGATACAGATGAACTTATTTGCAAAGCAGAAACAGACACAGACATATGGATAGCAAGGAGGGAAGGAGGGGATGAACTGGGAGATTGGGATTGACATATATACACTACTATGTATAAAATAGGTAACTAATGAGAACCTACTGTATAGCACAGGGAACTCTACTCAATGCTCTGTGGTGACCTAAACAGGAAGGAAATCCAAAAAAGATGGGATATGTTTATATGTAGAGCTGCTTCACTTTGCTGTACAGCAGAAACTAATACAACATTGTAAAGCAACTAGACTCCAACAAAAATTAATTTAAAACAAATCTTTCTCATTGAAAAATTTCAAATAACTCAGAGGTACATACGAAATATTCAGATCTCCCTGGTAACTATTTAACACTTTGGTGTATAGTTTTACAGGTGCATTTGTACACACATGGATCTTTAACAAGCTTTTCTCCCCTACTTTTCATTGGTACATAAAATTGACATCATTTTTCCAAACAATTACATAGTATTGTATGTACTAAAATTTATTTAGCTGTCTTCTATCAATTGGGTGTTCAGGTTATTTCCAGTTAATTTTCTATTGCAAACAGTGTTAAAACAAACAAGTGTGTATGTATACATTTTTACACATCTTGAGAAATTTTTGCAGGAAAGAGTCCTAGAATCAAGTGATATACTAGATTAGATGTTATGCATTTAAAATTTTAGTAGATGTTTTCTAATTATTCTCCAAAACAATGTTACCAGTTTACAATTACATCAAAAATAGATTTAAAATTTTTCTGAAATACCTTTGGATTTTGGTACAATCATAGCCATTTACCATAAAAAGGACACCTTTAACACTTTCCAAGTCATATACTTTTTTTTCTCCTTCCATTTACTAGGACTTTCAAGTGCATGTTCAATGAAAGTGGTGATATCAAGCATCCTTGTCTCGATCTTATTTTTAGTGGGACTGTTTCTATAGTTTTACCAGCAAATGTAATATTTACTATGGGTTTTGATAGATATCCTTTGTCAGATTAAAAGAGTCATATGGACTCAATGCTTGTGTCCCCCCGAATTTCATATGTTGAAGCCCTAAGCCCCAGTGTGCTGATGTTTGGAGGTGGGGCCTTTGGGAGGTCATTGGGTTTACATGAGGTCATAGGGCGAGGCACCCGTGATGGGATTAGTGTCCTCATAAGAAGAAGGGGTCTTGTCACGTGGGGACACGTGAGACAGTGGCCATCTGCAAGCCAGGAGGTGGGTCCTCACCAGAACCAGAGCATGCTGGCACCTTGATCCCAGACTTTTACCCTCAGGAACGCTGAGAAACAGATTTCTGTTGCTTAAGTCACCCAGTCAGTAATGTTCTGCTGTGGCAGCCCTGCTGACTAATACAAGAGGCTTCTTTTGGCTCAGTCGGGGTGCTGTCAGCTGCAAGTAACCAGAAAGCCCAGTTAAAACAGGCTGAACCTCTAAAGGCATCTGTTCCCTCCCTTAAGAACGTCAGCGTTTCCAGGAATTCAGGGCTGGGTTCCTGTCTCTTTTCGCTCTCCAGCTCTCAGCTCATTTTGTTCCCATTTAGGTACTCCTGCCTTTCCTCATGGTCTAGACACTGCTGCCACTGTTCCATGTGTCTGACTCAGATAGCAACTTCCGAGGCAGAAGTGGGAGTATTTGTGACTTTTTCAGAGTGAGGAAGCCTTTCCAACCCTCTGAAGCATACTTACGCTAATGTGTCACCATCCAAACTTGACTCATAAACCAAAGGCCACCATGATTAGCTTGCTTCAGTGAAGGCCTGCCCTTGGGTCTGGGGGAGTCCAGCCTTCCTGGAAGAATGATTGCATTAGTTACCTATTGCTGCCTAACAAATTACTCGCCAAATTTAGCAGGTTAAAACAGCAACCCTTCATCATTTCACACAGTCTGTGACAGTTGGACTCTGGGGTGCTTAGCTGGTGGTTATGGCTGAGGGGTCTTTGGTGAGGTTACATAAGGCTGTCAGACAGAGGCCCTCTTCCAGAACGGCTCACCACCGTGGCCTCCGGGGGCCTCTGTTCATGCCGTGGAGCCTCTCCATAGGGCTGCTCAGACGAGGCAAGCCCCGCGGAGACAGCAGGGAAGAAGCTGCACTGCTGTTTATGACATAATCTCTCAAGCCAGTCCCACTTCAGTCACTAGGTAGGCTCCACTTCTGAGAGAGAACAATCAAAGCTCTTGTGGACATATTTGAACACCACCAGGACTGCCATGAGAGGACAGTGAGTAAAGGTGGCCGTTCTTTTAGGAGGGAAGAAGTGCAGGTGACTGATGGCACAGCTAATTATTTTTTCTACCTTCCAGTCTTAGTTTGCTAGGGTTTTATCTTTTTTAATGATGCACACTCAAATTTTTTTTTTTTTATATTCTTCTTCTTCTTTTTTTTTTTGATTTTTTGATTTTTTGATTTTTTGCTTTATAACAAATTTAATCAGTTATACATATACATATGTTCCCATATCCCCTCCATTTTGCGTCTCCCTCCCACCCTCCCTATCCCACCCCTCCAGGCGGTCACAAAGCACCGAGCTGATCTCCCTGTGCTATGCGGCTGCTTCCCACTAGCTATCTACCTTACGTTTGGTAGTGTATATATGTCCATGCTGCTCTTTCACTTTGTCACAGCTTACCCTTCCCCCTCCCCATATCCTCAAGTCCATTCTCTAGTAGGTCTGTGTCTTTATTCCTGTCTTACCCCTATGTTCTTCATGACATTTTTTTTTTTTTGAAGTTACATAATACTTATTTTTTTTTTTTATTAGTTTCTGCTTTATAACAAAGTGAATCAGTCATACATATACATCTGTTCCCACATCCCCTCCCTCATGCATCTCCCTCCCTCCCACCCTCCCCATCCCACCCCTCCAGGCGGTCACAAAGCACCGAGCTGATCTCCCTGTGCTCTGCGGCTGCTTCCCACTATCTATCTACCTTACGTTTGGTAGTGTATATATGTCCATGCCTCTCTTTCCCTTTGTCACAGCTTACCCTTCCCCTTCCCCATATCCTCAAGTCCATTCTCAAGTAGGTCTGTGTCTTTATTCCCGTTTTACCCCTAGGTTCTTCATGACATTTTTTTTTTTTAAATTCCATATATATGTGTTAGCATACGGTATTTGTCTTTCTCTTTCTGACTTACTTCACTCTGTATGACAGACTCTAGGTCTATCCACCTCATTACAAATAGCTCAGTTTCGTTTCTTTTTATGGCTGAGTAATATTCCATTGTATATATGTGCCACATCTTCTTTATCCATTCATCTGATGATGGACACTTAGGTTGTTTCCAGCTCCGGGCTATTGTGAATAGAGCTGCAATGAACATTTTGGTACATGTCTCTTTTTGAATTATGGTTTTCTCAGGGTATATGCCTAGTAGTGGGATTGCTGGGTCATATGGTAGTTCTATTTTTAGTTTTTTAAGGAACCTCCATACCGTTCTCCATAGTGGCTGTACCAATTCACATTCCCACCAGCAGTGCAAGAGTGTTCCCTTTTCTCCACACCCTCTCCACCATTTATTGTTTCTAGATTTCTTGATGATGGCCATTCTGACTGGTGTGAGATGATATCTCATTGTAGTTTTGATTTGCATTTCTCTAATGATTAATGATGTTGAGCATTCTTTCATGTGTTTGTTGGCAGTCTGTATATCTTCTTTGGAGAAATGCCTATTTAGGTCTTCTGCCCATTTTTGGATTGGGTTGTTTGTTTTTTTGCTATTGAGCTGCATGAGCTGTTTATAAATTTTGGAGATTAATCCTTTGTCAGTTGCTTCATTTGCAAATATTTTCTCCCATTCTGAGGGTTGTCTTTTGGTCTTGTTTATGGTTTCCTTTGCTGTGCAAAAGCTTTGAAGTTTCATTAGGTCCCATTTGTTTATCTTTGTTTTTATTTGCATTTCTCTAGGAGGTGGGTCCAAAAGGATCTTGCTGTGATTTATGTCATAGAGTGTTCTACCTATGTTTTCCTCTAAGAGTTTGATAGTTTCTGGCCTTACATTTAGGTCTTTAATCCATTTTGAGCTTATTTTTGTGTATGGTGTTAGGGAATGATCTAATCTCATACTTTTACATGTCCCTGTCCAGTTTTCCCAGCACCACTTATTGAAGAGGCTGTCCTTTCTCCACTGTACATTCCTGCCTCCTTTATCAAAGATAAGGTGACCATATGTGCGTGGGTTTATCTCTGGGCTTTCTATCCTGATCCACTGATCTATCTTTCTGTTTTTATGCCAGTACCACACTGTCTTAATTACTGTAGCTTTGTAGTATAGTCTGAAGTCAGGGAGCCTGATTCCTCCAGCTCCGTTTTTCGTTCTCAAGATTGCTTTGGCTATTCGGGGTCTTTTGTTTTTCCAAACAAATTTTGAAATTTTTTGTTCTACTTCTGTGAAAAATGCTAGTGGTAGTTTGATAGGGATTGCATTGAATCTGTAGATTGCTTTGGGTAGTAGAGTCATTTTCACAATATTGATTCTTCCAATCCAGGAGCATGGTATATCTCTCCATCTATTTATATCATCTTTAATTTCTTTCATCAGTGTCTTATAATTTTCTGCATACAGGTCTTTTGTCTCCTTAGGTAGGTTTATTCCTAGATATTTTATTCTTTTTGTTGCAATGGTAAATGGGAGTGTTTTCTTGATTTCATTTTCAGATTTTTCATCATTAGTGTACAGGAATGCCAGAGATTTCTGTGCATTAATTTTGTATCCTGCTACTTTACCAAATTCATTGATTAGCTCTAGTAGTTTTTCGGTAGCATCTTTAGGATTCTCTATGTATAGTATCATGTCATCTGCAAACAGTGACAGCTTTACTTCTTCTTTTCCAATTTGGATTCCTTTTATTTCCTTTTCTTCTCTGATTGCTGTGGCTAAAACTTCCAAAACTATGTTGAATAAGAGTGGTGAGAGTGGGCAGCCTTGTCTTGTTCCTGATCTTAGTGGAAATGGTTTCAGTTTTTCACCGTTGAGGACAATGTTGGCTGTGGGTTTGTCATATATGGCCTTTATTATGTTGAGGAAAGTTCCCTCTATGCCTACTTTCTGCAGGGTTTTTATCATAAATGGGTGTTGAATTTTGTCGAAAGCTTTCTCTGCATCTATTGAGATGATCATATGGTTTTTCTCCTTCAACTTGTTAATATGGTGTATCACATTGATTGATTTGCGTATATTGAAGAATCCTTGCATTCCTGGAATAAACCCCACTTGATCATGGTGTATGATCCTTTTAATGTGCTGTTGGATTCTGTTTGCTAGTATTCTGTTGAGGATTTTTGCATCTATGTTCATCAGTGATATTGGCCTGTAGTTTTCTTTCTTTGTGACATCCTTGCCTGGTTTTGGTATCAAGGTGATGGTGGCCTCGTAGAATGAGTTTGGGAGTGTTCCTTCCTCTGATATTGTTTGGAAGAGTTTGAGAAGGGTGGGTGTTAGCTCTTCTCTAAATGTTTGATAGAATTCGCCTGTGAAGCCATCTGGTCCTGGGCTTTTGTTTGATGGAAGATTTTTAATCACAGTTTCAATTTCAGTGCTTGTGATTGGTCTATTCATATTTTCTATTTCTTCCTGAGTCAGTCTTGGTAGGTTGTGCATTTCTAAGAATTTGTCCATTTCTTCCAGGTTGTCCATTTTATTGGCATAGAGTTGCTTATAGTAATCTCTCATGATCTTTTGTATTTCTGCAGTGTCAGTTGTTACTTCTCCTTTTTCATTTCTAATTCTACTGATTTGAGTCTTCTCCCTTCTTTTCTTGATGAGTCTGGCTAATGGTTTGTCAATTTTGTTTATCTTCTCAAAGAACCAGCTTTTATTTTTTTTTTTTTATTTTTATTTTTTTTGCAGTACGCGGGCCTCTCACTGTTGTGGCCACTCCCGCTGCAGAGCACAGGCTCCGGACGCGCAGGCCCAGCGGCCATGGCTCACGGGCCCAGCCGCTCCGCGGCATGTGGGATCTTCCCAGACCGGGGCACGAACCCGTATCCCCTGCATCGGCAGGCGGACTCTCAACCACTGCGCCACCAGGGAAGCCCAAGAACCAGCTTTTAGTTTGGTTGATCTTTGCTATCGTTTCCTTTATTTCTTTTTCATTTATTTCTGATCTGATCTTTATGATTTCTTTCCTTCTGCTAACTTTGGGGGTTTTTTGTTCTTCTTTCTCTAATTGCTTTAGGTGCAGGGTCAGGTTGTTTACTCGAAATGTTTCCTGTTTCTTAAGGTGGGATTGTATTGCTATAAACTTCCCCCTTAGAACTGCTTTTGCTGCGTCCCATAGGTTTTGGGTCGTCGTGTCTCCATTGCATGACATTTTTTTTTTCTTAAATTCCATATATATGTGTCAGCATACAGTACTTGTCTTTCTCTTTCTGACTTACTTCACTCTGTATGACAGACTCTAGGTCCATCCACCTCATTACAAATAGCTCAATTTCATTTCTTTTTATGGCTGAGTAATATTCCATTGTATATATGTGCCACATCTTCTTTACCCATTCATCCGATGATGGACACTTAGGTTGTTTCCATCTCCGGGCTATTGTAAATAGGGCTGCTATGAACATTTTGGTACATGTCTCTTTTTGAATTATGGTTTTCTCAGGGTATATGCCCAGTAGTGGGATTGCTGGGTCATATGGTAGTTCTATTTGTAGTTTTTTAAGGAACCTCCATACCGTTCTCCATAGTGGCTGTACCAATTCACATTCCCACCAGCAGTGCAAGAGTGTTCCCTTTTTTCCACACCCTCTCCAGCATTTATTGTTTCTAGATTGTTTGATGATGGCCATTCTGACTGGTGTGAGATGATATCTCATTGTAGTTTTGATTTGCATTTCTCTAATGATTAAAGATGTTGAGCATCCTTTCATGTGTTTGTTGGCAGTCTGTATATCTTCTGTGGAGAAATGTCTATTTAGGTCTTCTGCCCATTTTTGGATTGGGTTGTTTGTTTTTTTGTTATTGAGCTGCATGAGCTGCTTATAAATTTTGGAGATTAATCCTTTGTCAGTTGCTTCATTTGCAAATATTTTCTCCCATTCTGAGGGTTGTCTTTTGGTCTTGTTTATGGTTTCCTTTGCTGTGCAAAAGCTTTGAAGTTTCATTAGGTCCCATTTGTTTATCTTTGTTTTTATTTGCATTTCTCTAGGAGGTGGGTCCAAAAGGATCTTGCTGTGATTTATGTCATAGAGTGTTCTACCTATGTTTTCCTCTAAGAGTTTGATAGTTTCTGGCCTTACATTTAGGTCTTTAATCCATTTTGAGCTTATTTTTGTGTATGGTGTTAGGGAATGATCTAATCTCATACTTTTACATGTCCCTGTCCAGTTTTCCCAGCACCACTTATTGAAGAGGCTGTCCTTTCTCCACTGTACATTCCTGCCTCCTTTATCAAAGATAAGGTGACCATATGTGCGTGGGTTTATCTCTGGGCTTTCTATCCTGATCCACTGATCTATCTTTCTGTTTTTATGCCAGTACCACACTGTCTTAATTACTGTAGCTTTGTAGTATAGTCTGAAGTCAGGGAGCCTGATTCCTCCAGCTCCGTTTTTCGTTCTCAAGATTGCTTTGGCTATTCGGGGTCTTTTGTTTTTCCAAACAAATTTTGAAATTTTTTGTTCTACTTCTGTGAAAAATGCTAGTGGTAGTTTGATAGGGATTGCATTGAATCTGTAGATTGCTTTGGGTAGTAGAGTCATTTTCACAATATTGATTCTTCCAATCCAGGAGCATGGTATATCTCTCCATCTATTTATATCATCTTTAATTTCTTTCATCAGTGTCTTATAATTTTCTGCATACAGGTCTTTTGTCTCCTTAGGTAGGTTTATTCCTAGATATTTTATTCTTTTTGTTGCAATGGTAAATGGGAGTGTTTTCTTGATTTCATTTTCAGATTTTTCATCATTAGTGTACAGGAATGCCAGAGATTTCTGTGCATTAATTTTGTATCCTGCTACTTTACCAAATTCATTGATTAGCTCTAGTAGTTTTTCGGTAGCATCTTTAGGATTCTCTATGTATAGTATCATGTCATCTGCAAACAGTGACAGCTTTACTTCTTCTTTTCCAATTTGGATTCCTTTTATTTCCTTTTCTTCTCTGATTGCTGTGGCTAAAACTTCCAAAACTATGTTGAATAAGAGTGGTGAGAGTGGGCAGCCTTGTCTTGTTCCTGATCTTAGTGGAAATGGTTTCAGTTTTTCACCGTTGAGGACAATGTTGGCTGTGGGTTTGTCATATATGGCCTTTATTATGTTGAGGAAAGTTCCCTCTATGCCTACTTTCTGCAGGGTTTTTATCATAAATGGGTGTTGAATTTTGTCGAAAGCTTTCTCTGCATCTATTGAGATGATCATATGGTTTTTCTCCTTCAACTTGTTAATATGGTGTATCACATTGATTGATTTGCGTATATTGAAGAATCCTTGCATTCCTGGAATAAACCCCACTTGATCATGGTGTATGATCCTTTTAATGTGCTGTTGGATTCTGTTTGCTAGTATTCTGTTGAGGATTTTTGCATCTATGTTCATCAGTGATATTGGCCTGTAGTTTTCTTTCTTTGTGACATCCTTGCCTGGTTTTGGTATCAAGGTGATGGTGGCCTCGTAGAATGAGTTTGGGAGTGTTCCTTCCTCTGATATTGTTTGGAAGAGTTTGAGAAGGGTGGGTGTTAGCTCTTCTCTAAATGTTTGATAGAATTCGCCTGTGAAGCCATCTGGTCCTGGGCTTTTGTTTGATGGAAGATTTTTAATCACAGTTTCAATTTCAGTGCTTGTGATTGGTCTATTCATATTTTCTATTTCTTCCTGAGTCAGTCTTGGTAGGTTGTGCATTTCTAAGAATTTGTCCATTTCTTCCAGGTTGTCCATTTTATTGGCATAGAGTTGCTTATAGTAATCTCTCATGATCTTTTGTATTTCTGCAGTGTCAGTTGTTACTTCTCCTTTTTCATTTCTAATTCTACTGATTTGAGTCTTCTCCCTTCTTTTCTTGATGAGTCTGGCTAATGGTTTGTCAATTTTGTTTATCTTCTCAAAGAACCAGCTTTTAGTTTGGTTGATCTTTGCTATCGTTTCCTTTATTTCTTTTTCATTTATTTCTGATCTGATCTTTATGATTTCTTTCCTTCTGCTAACTTTGGGGGTTTTTTGTTCTTCTTTCTCTAATTGCTTTAGGTGCAGGGTCAGGTTGTTTACTCGAAATGTTTCCTGTTTCTTAAGGTGGGATTGTATTGCTATAAACTTCCCCCTTAGAACTGCTTTTGCTGCGTCCCATAGGTTTTGGGTCGTCGTGTCTCCATTGCATGACATTTTTTTTTTCTTAAATTCCATATATATGTGTCAGCATACAGTACTTGTCTTTCTCTTTCTGACTTACTTCACTCTGTATGACAGACTCTAGGTCCATCCACCTCATTACAAATAGCTCAATTTCATTTCTTTTTATGGCTGAGTAATATTCCATTGTATATATGTGCCACATCTTCTTTACCCATTCATCCGATGATGGACACTTAGGTTGTTTCCATCTCCGGGCTATTGTAAATAGGGCTGCTATGAACATTTTGGTACATGTCTCTTTTTGAATTATGGTTTTCTCAGGGTATATGCCCAGTAGTGGGATTGCTGGGTCATATGGTAGTTCTATTTGTAGTTTTTTAAGGAACCTCCATACCGTTCTCCATAGTGGCTGTACCAATTCACATTCCCACCAGCAGTGCAAGAGTGTTCCCTTTTTTCCACACCCTCTCCAGCATTTATTGTTTCTAGATTGTTTGATGATGGCCATTCTGACTGGTGTGAGATGATATCTCATTGTAGTTTTGATTTGCATTTCTCTAATGATTAAAGATGTTGAGCATCCTTTCATGTGTTTGTTGGCAGTCTGTATATCTTCTGTGGAGAAATGTCTATTTAGGTCTTCTGCCCATTTTTGGATTGGGTTGTTTGTTTTTTTGTTATTGAGCTGCATGAGCTGCTTATAAATTTTGGAGATTAATCCTTTGTCAGTTGCTTCATTTGCAAATATTTTCTCCCATTCTGAGGGTTGTCTTTTGGTCTTGTTTATGGTTTCCTTTGCTGTGCAAAAGCTTTTAAGTTTCATTAGGTCCCATGTGTTTATTTTTGTCTTTATTTCCATTTCTCTAGGAGGTGGGTCAAAAAGGATCTTGTTGTGATTTATGTCATAGAGTGTTCTGCCTATGTTTTCCTCTAAGAGTTTGATAGTGTCTGGCCTTACATTTACGTCTTTAATCCATTTTGAGCTTATTTTTGTGTATGGTGTTAGGGAGTGATCTAATCTCATACTTTTACATGTCCCTATCCAGTTTTCCCAGCACCACTTATTGAAGAGGCTGTCCTTTCTCCACTGTACATTCCTGCCTCCTTTATCAAAGATAAGGTGACCATATGTCCGTGGGTTTATCTCTGGGCTTTCTATCCTGTTCCATTGATCTATCTTTCTGTTTTTGTGCCAGTACCATACTGTCTTGATTACTGTAGCTTTGTAGTATAGTCTGAAGTCAGGGAGCCTGATCCCTCCAGCTCCATTTTTCGTTCTCAAGATTGCTTTGGCTATTCGGGGTCTTTTGTGTTTCCATACGAATTGTGAAATTTTTTGTTCTAGTTCTGTGAAAAATGCCAGTGGTAGTTTGATAGGGATTGCATTGAATCTGTAGATTGCTTTGGGTAGTAGAGTCATTTTCACAATGTTGATTCTTCCAATCCAAGAACATGGTACATCTCTCCATCTATTTGTATCATCTTTAATTTCTTTCATCAGTGTCTTATAATTTTCTGCATACAGGTCTTTTGTCTCCTTAGGTAGGTTTATTCCTAGATATTTTATTCTTTTTGTTGCAATGGTAAATGGGAGTGTTTCCTTGATTTCACTTTCAGATTTTTCATCATTAGTATATAGGAATGCCAGAGATTTCTGTGCATTAATTTTGTATCCTGCAACTTTACCAAATTCATTGATTAGACCTAGTAGTTTTCTGGTAGCATCTTTAGGATTCTCTATGTATAGTATCATGTCATCTGCAAACAGTGACAGCTTTACTTCTTCTTTTCCGATTTGGATTCCTTTTATTTCCTTTTCTTCTCTGATTGCTGTGGCTAAAACTTCCAAAACTATGTTGAATAAGAGTGGTGAGAGTGGGCAACCTTGTCTTGTTCCTGATCTCAGTGGAAATGGTTTCAGTTTTTCACCATTGAGGACGATGCTGTCTGTGGGTTTGTCATATATGGCCTTTATTATGTTGAGGAAAGTTCCCTCTATGCCTACTTTCTGCAGGGTTTTTATCATAAATGGGTGTTGAATTTTGTCGAAAGCTTTCTCTGCATCCATTGAGATGATCATATGGTTTTTCTCCTTCAATTTGTTAATATGGTGTATCACGTTGATTGATTTGCGTATACTGAAGAATCCTTGCATTCCTGGAATAAACCCCACTTGATCATGGTGTATGATCCTTTTAATTGCACACTCAAATTTTATCAAACATTTTTTCAATTATGGAAATAAGTCAGTTTTTTCTACTTTAATCTTTTGATGTGTTAGATTATGTTGATTTTTCTAAAGTTGAAACACCTTGTTGCTAATAGGGTACAATCTTTTTTTTTTTTGCGGTACGCGGGCTTCTCACTGCTGTGGCCTCTCCCGTTGCGGAGCACAGGCTCCAGACGCGCAGGCCCAGCGGCCATGGCGCACGGACCCAGCCGCTCCGCGGCATGTGGGATCTTCCCAGACCGGGGCACGAACCCGTGTCCCCTGCATCGGCAGGCAGACTCTCAACCACTGCACCACCAGGGAAGCCCAGGGTACAATCTTTAATGTCATTCTGTATTATTATTTTTTGTACAGTGCTGACTTGATTTTGCATCTGTATCCAAGGTGAGATCATTTTCTTCTTTAGGCCTCTATTGTCCTTATCTAGTTCTGGTGTCAAGGATATACTAGCCTCATAAAATAATTTGGGTTTTTTTTTTTTTTCTTTTTCTGTTCTCTGAGAAACAGGCTACGTCTAGCCGTCTGTCTTGCCCTTTGTTACCTTTGCTCAGCCCATTTTGCCTTGGGGATATCTTTCAATCTGAAAATTTGTCTTTCTTAAGTGTATGGGGCTTCTTTCACTGCTTTTCTTCTTTTAATAGCCAAATTTAGCCTCTGGCTCCATAAGGGCCCCACAGTTATAGTTTCCCTGCTTTATTTAGAGAACAGTTTTTCAGGCTTTATTCAGGTGAAAATGGCACAGTGTCTGTGGGGTCCTAGCTCAGTACTTCTGCAAGATTTTAAGTGAGTACCTGTCTAAGAGCGCTTGGCTCACTTTAACCTTCAACCAAGGTTGCTGAGAGTGTTCTTGATGGGAAGATGGTAACTCACTCTCTGACAGTCCTCACCTACACATGCTTGGGTTATGGCCACTTACCTCTGGCTTCTTCTTAAATACAATTTCATTTGCTTTCTGTCCTACAGAAATTCTTCAGCATATGTGGTTTGATGATAATACTTGTGCTTGGTTTCTAGCACTGTTATGGACTCATTCCTTTTATTGTTTATTCCCTTTGAAATTTCCATGAGATTCGGGGAGGAAAAACTACCTAAACCTCCACGTAGTTTTAGTCAGTCTGCCATTAAATGGTGAGTCTGTTGCTGCCACACAGTGTTCACATAGCACTTGTGTGCACAAGCATGTCTTCCGACGTGCCACTCAGAAACCAGTATCTTTTAAGATATGCGGTATAAAGGTAATATATGCATATTAGAGAAAACTTGGAAAATGCAAAAGCATGAAAGGAAGGAAAAAAGATCCAATCACCTCAAAACAGTGACTTTTATCAGGCTTGGGAATTTTCTTGTAATCCTATTAAATAAATATTTGTAATCATAATATATATATATATATATATATATATATATATATATATATATATATATATATGTATATATTTGTATCTTTTAAATTTAGCCTTATACCAGAAGTGTCTTTTACTGTAATTGCTTGTTTTGTAATGATTATATTATTTTTTAAACCACAACTTCCATGGTTCTAAAGTCTTATTTTTAAAATTTATGTCCTTTCATGTTCTTTAGAACATGTTGTTCTATTATTTTACATGGATTTTTCTTTTAGTCCTTGAGTGGTGTTTCCTATGACCAAGGATTGCTCACCTTTTATCTTTCTATGATGCTTTCCATTATTTTCTTTGCTGTTAACTTGCTATTTCTTTACCATAGGCAACTCTACCAAGGTGTTCTCTTTCATCTGTTAGTGAGTCATCTTGATTCCCTTCTGACTTTTCCGAAATCTCAGAATGTCGAAGTGGGGTGTTGCTGTTCTGGCTGCTTTTTGGAAGCCTGAGGGTCTGGATAAAGAGGGAAAGTGCAGTGAATACCCAATCAATCATATTTAGTGAATGAGTTTGGGTCTCTCTTCTACAATTTAACATGAAGCCCTGTCATGGATTACTTCCATCCAGGCAGTGGCATTTCCTAGGCTCTTAGGATGTAGCCCTTCAGCTAAGTCACTCCCTTCACTCCCACCAGCTTGCCCCAGGAGCTGTCCGTCCTCTTCTTTGGCTTCTTCTATAAAATAATAGTTTTATTAAAATATAATTCACACGCCATAAGATCCATTCTTTTAAAGTGTACAGCTCAGTGTTTTGGATATATTCACAGAGTGGTACAGCCATCACCACTGACTTTAGAACAGGTCCATTATCTCCAGAAGAAGCCCTCGCCCGTTAGCAGTCCCTCCCCACTGCTCCTTCTGCCCCTCCTGCACCCTACTTTCCTGGGAATCACTCGTCTACTTTCTGTGGATTTGCACTTTCAGGACATTGTACGTAGATGCACTCGTGCAGTATATGACCTTTTGTGATTGGCTTCTTCCACTCAGCATGATGTCTTCAAGGTTCGCCCATGTTTTCTGTTGCTGTTTTTACCTGTGACAGGAACTCTTAATGTGAGAGCTCTCCTCTTAGCAGATTCCTACGTGTGTACTGCGGTACTGTTGTCTGCAAGCGCAGTGCTGTACAGCAGCTCTCTAGAACTTACTCGTCTTGCATAACTGAAATTTATACACGCCGATGAGCGGCACTGCAGTTCTCCCACCCCAACCCCTGGGGCCCACTGTTCTATTATTTGATTTTATGGATTTGACTCTTTTAGACTCCTAATGTAAGTGGAATCATGTAGTACTTGTCCTTTTGTGACTGGTTTATTTAACTTGGCATGAGGTCCTCAGGGTCCATCCATGTTGTCACATATGGCAGGATCTCCTTCATTTTTTTTTTTTTTTTTTTTTTTTTTTTTTTTTTTTTTTTTTTTTTTGCGGTAGGCGGGCCTCTCACTGTTGTGGCCTCTCCCCTTGCGGAGCACAGGCTCCGGAGCACAGGCTCAGTGGCCATGGCTCACGGGCCCAGCCGCTCCGCGGCATGTGGGATCCTCCCAGACCGGGGCACGAACCCGTGTCCCCTGCATCGGCAGGCGGACTCCCAACCACTGCGCCACCAGGGAAGCCCTCTCCTTCATTTTAAGGCTGAATAATATTCCATTGTATGTATACACCACATTTTCTTTATCCACATTGTAGCATGTAGCATGTGGATGTACTTCATCTCTTTTTTAAAAAGATTTATTTATTTATTTATTTATGGCCGCGTTGGGTCTTCATTACTGCGTGCGGGCTTTCTCTAGTTGTGGCGAGCAACAGCTACTCTTCGTTGCAGTGCACAGGCTTCTTATTGCAGTGGCTCCTCTTGTTGCACAGCATGGGCTCTAGGTGCGTGGGCTGCAGCAGTTGTGGCTCGCTGGCTCAGTAGTTGTGGCTCGAAGGCTCTAGAGCACAGGCTCAGTAGTTGTGGCACGTGGGCTCAGTAGTTGTGGCTCACGGGCTCTAGAGCGAGGCTCAGTAGTTGTGGTGCACGGGCTTAGTTGCTCCACGGCATGTGGGGTCTTCCCAGACCAGGGCTCGAACCCGTGTCCCCTGCATTGGCAGGCAGATTCTTAACCACTGCACCACCAGGGAAGTTCCATCTTTTTTTATTTCCAAATACTATTCTGTTCTATAGCTATAGCACATTTTGTTTATTCAACATCAGTTAATGGGCATTTGGGTTGTTTCCACTTTTTACCTTTTTCTAATAATGCTGGGATGTCTCAGGGGTTTTAAGAGGGGGAAATCCCAAGGATTTTGATCCAGGAATTATTAGACGGGCTGTAGGAGGTTCCCCTGGGTCTCTCCACTCCGTCTTCCTGCTCCTGCAAGTGGACTTGCCTTGTTCTCCATCCTCCTTTGCTTTCTGTCCTGGTAAATCCTCGTTTACTGCTCTCCGTCCCTCATGTTGACTGCTCACAGTGTCTGCCGTGTCTTCTCCTGGTCAAGAAGATCGAGAACAGAGGGCCGAACACTTTCCCCTGTCACTGGCGAGATGCTGACAAACGGCTCTTGCTTCTACAAGACTTTGCTGCTTTTCTTGTCTACACGCCTCTCCTCTATCCCAAACGAGCCTCTCCCCAAACTGAGTAGGATTCACAAGAATGTTTAGGATGCCATCAGCGCTCCTTTTTCGCTTCCCCACTGTCTGGAGAGCTAGGAACTCATCCAAATGACATAATTTATTGGTCTCTCTCTTGCCCTGACTACCACTTTTCAAGTATTATTATAAGAAGTTGACCTTCTGAGTGCTGGCTTTTTCCTTCTGTTTTTACCTAGTTTTGCTCATTTCATTAGTTTTAAAGGGAAGGACATTTTGCAAGTTGGCTTCACTTTTTCTGGGCAAGTCTTCAGGTGATTCTCCAAAAAAATAACAAATTATTTAATTGCTAGGTAATAGTCCAGTGAGTGAATGTAACATGATTTATTAAAGAACTCCCCCTATTTTTGGACCTTAAATTTGTTTCCATTTTTGGCTATTGTAAATAATGCTTGGAGGAGCAATCTTTGCAAAAATCTTTCTGTTTTGAGATCATTTTCTTTGGCTAAACTGCCAAATGTGTAATTATCAGACCAAAATCTAGGATAGTTTTTAAGATCCTTGGAACATCTATGCCAAATTGTGTCCCAAAAAGATTGTTCTGATTTGCACTCCCACCAGCATGGGTTAAGCATGCCTCTCCGATCGAATCCTTGCTTTTACTAAAACAAAGCAAATCAACAAAATGCACAACTAACTTTTGTTAGAATTTATAGTGTTATGGGGGCTTAGAAAGAGTAGAGATAATTGCAGTTGCCTTAAAAGGCATAAAAGTGTGACAGTGCTATTGTTATTACTATTGTTGTTGTTTTTTATATGTGTACTTTTAAATTATTTATTTCAACCAAAAAAGTAGAAAGTCGTTTGTTGGATCGGTGTGAGCTAGCAAGTTTGAGTATAATTAAGTAGATTTTTCAGAACCTTGACTTCATCCGGGCCACTTTTTAACAACTTTATCAAGGTAGACATATATACTGAAACATAGCATATTGCATATTTTAAAGTGTACAATTTGATGAATTTTGACACGTATACACTCGTGAAAGCATCACCAAATACAATAATGAACTTTTCCATCACCCTCGTTTTGGTTTTTTTTAAAATTTTATTTATTTAATTAATTTATTTTTGGCTGCGTTGGGTCTTTGTTGCTGCGCGCAGGCCTTCTCTAGTTGCGAAGAGTGGGGGCTACTCTTCGTTCTTTCACGGCGGTGGCCTCTCCCGCTGAGGAGCACAGGCTCCAGGCGCGTGGGCCTCAACAGCCCGCCACGGCTCAGCAGCTGTGGCACACAGGCTTTGTTGCTCCGTGGCATGTGGAATCCTCCCGGACCAGGACTCAAACCCGTGTCCCCTGCATTGGCAGGCGGACTCTCAACCACTGTGCCACCAGGGAAGCCCCACCCTTGGGTTTTCTTTTGGCCCTTTGTATTCTTTCCAGATCCTTCCTGCCCTCCCATTGCCCCATTGGCTTTTTGTCACTAAAGATTAGTTGGAATGTTAGGATGTTTTAAGTACGTGGAGTCATAGATCAGCTACTCGTTTTTGTCTGGCTTGTCTTCCAATCACCATAATTATTCTGAGAGTCATCTATGTCCTGTTTCCAGTTCAGAGCTAGTCCAGAAAAGTTGCTGTGAGCATTTGTGCTATGCAGCTTGTGTAGGACATGTGCTTTCTCTTCTCTTGGGTAAATACCTAAGGTGGAAAGAGTCGGCCACAGGTGGGTGTATGCTTAACTTTTAAAGAAGCTGCCAAACTGCTATCCAAAGTGGCTGCAGTGTGTCACATCCCACCAGCAAAGTATGAGTCCCCTGCCCCCTACATCCTTACCAACACTTGGTGCAGTCAGTCTTTTGAGTCTAGAAATTCTAATTCTAATGGGTGTGTAGTGGATCTCACTGTGGTTTTAGCTTGCCAACTGGGTTACTTTGGTGCTGTAATGAAGCAGAGTTTTATAAGGGCTGTTCTGTCCCTTTGTAGTTTGGTGACATTGGGTAAATTATTTAATATCTCTGTGCCTTGGTTTAGGTCATCTAAAAAATAAAGATGATGAAAACTGTACTGCATACTTTAACAGAGTTATTAAAATTAGTGGATGTAGTGAATGTAAAATGCTTTGTAGACTACATAAGTATTAGATATTATGATGATGGTTAAATTGCTGCATGATTTTAGGCAAATCACTTCAACTTATTTGACAGTTACTTTCCAGCCCTATAAATTGAGGGGCTAAATAGGGTGACCTCTAAGTTTGCTTCAAGTACAAAAATGTTCTTGTCTAAAAAGTATACTGATGTTCCAATACCACATGTATGTAACACATTTATGGAAAGTACTCTTTAATGTGGAAAAAATGATAGCTAAACATTAAAAAACCATGTGTACTTTGTAATTTCTTGTTATCTTAACTATGCCAGATGTTAAAATTCTACCACAGATTTCCATTCTTCTGTGTCCTATGTGGGGATAGTTAGTAATAAGTTGTTCCTTTATTTCTGTAATTAATCTGATCCAAACAGAAAGCAATTTTAGCGTTTATGCAGAAACTCATCTCTTGTATTCGAAATCTTCAAAATAATGTGATAATTTCACTAAAAATCATGCAGTCAGTTCAAAGTATTTTTGAAAAGTTTAAAAAACTGTATCTGTTTATTCAGATAAAGAGCTAGGCCAAATTTGGGGATGAGAAAAGGTCTAAGAACCACATTTATTTGGATTTGTATATAAATGAAATCATTTAAAGAAATACCTAACTGAAATTGAGAAGACCAAATGAACTGTAGTCTAAGCTATTAGGAAGATGCCAGGCTCCTTATTTTAATAATATCTGCCAAGCATCTGTTTTATTACTTAAAGTCAGGTAAACATATAATATGAAATTTGATAGAATAGCAACTCAAACTTGACTGTCAAATTATTAAGAGATTTAAGAATATAGTGTCTTGTACCTAATTCATGTATGTCTTAGTAGTTGACTCAAATACATGTTTATTCCCTGATAATTTCAGTGTCTTCACTGATACATTATGATACAGTTTAATTGTGTGCTTGGAAATATACTCACAGTATCATTTTTTCTTCACATTTCCTTGAATGCGTTATAATTTATCCATATTTCATAGGGTTTAACAGTCATATTTAGACAGATGATGGACGGTAGAAAGAAGGAGCCGAGTTCTTCCTTCCTATTCTCTGGTGTTTAACAAAATTACAACCATCGGTCTCTATTTCTGTTTAAAAATTCTATCTTTCCAACATTTTTTTCATTTTTATTTATTTGTTTACTTATTTATTTTTGGCTGCATTGGGTCTTTGTTGCTGTGTGCGGGCTTTCTCTAGTTGCCGCGAGCGAGGACTACTCTTTGTTGTGGTGTGCAGGCTTCTCATTGCGGTGGCTTCTCTTGTTGCTGAGCACGGGCTCTAGGAACGCAGGCTTCAGTATTTGTGGCGTGTGGGCTTCGGTAGTTGTGGCTCGCGAGCTCTAGAACGCAGGCTCAGTAGTTGTGGCGCACGGGCTTAGTTGCTCCATGGCATGTGGGATCTTCCCGGACCAGGGCTCGAATCCGTGTCCCCTGCATCGATTGGCAGGTGGATTCTTAACCACTGCGCCACCAGGGAAGTCCCCAACATTTTTTAATTGAATATGTTTGGCATATAACATTGTGTACATTTAAGGTGTACAATTTGTTGCTTTGATACATTTGTATAATGTAATATGATTGCCATTGTAGTGATATTTATCACATTACATAATTATAATACAATATTGTTGTCTATATTTATTATACTGTACATAGATCTCTGTGGCTTATTTACTGCTCATTGCAGGTTCATACCCTTAAACAATATCAGTCTTATCCCCCCACCCCCATCCCCTGGTAACTGCTATTTTACGCTCTGATTTTTACGAGTTTGACATTTTTAGATTCTGTGTATATGATTAATCATACAGTACTTGTCTTTCTCTGTCTGACTTATCTCACTTAGCATAATGTACTTAAAGTCCACCTGTGTTGTCACTAATGGCGGGGTATCTTCTTTCCTCATGGCTGAATAAAATCCCACTGTTTATATATACCAGATCTTTTTTAAATGTATTCATCTGCTGATGGGCAGTTAGGTTGTTTCCATATCTTGGCTATTGTGTATAATGCTGCAGTAAATATGGGAGTGCATATATCTCTTTAAAATACTGTTTTCATTTCCTTTGGGTATATACCCAGTAGTGGAATTGCTGGATCATATGGTAGATATATTTTTAATTTTTTGAGGAACCTCCATATTTTTTCCATGGTGATTGGACCAATTTACATTCCCACCAACAGTGTATAATTGTTCCCTTTTCACCATCCTCATCAGCATCTGTTGTCTCTTGTTTTCTTGATGATGGCCATTATAACAGGTGTGTGGTGATATCTCGTGGTGGGTTCAACTTGAATTTCCCTGCTGCTTAGTGATGTTGAGCATCTTTTCATGTGCCTATTGGCCATTTTGATATCCTCTTTGGAAAAATGTCTATTTAGTTCTTCTGCCTATTCTTTAATTGGATTGTTGGGTTTTTTGTTATTAAGTTATATGAGTTCTTTATATATTTTGAATATTAACCCCTCATCTGATATATGGTTTGCAAAATTTTTCTCCGATTCCTTTTATTTTGTTAATTGTTTCTTTTGCTATGTGGGAGCTTTTGAGTTTGATCGTAGTTCAGTTTATTGATTTTTGTTCGTATTGTTTGAGCTTTTGGTGTCATTTCAAAAAAATCGTTGTCAAGACCAATACTGAGGACTTTTCCCCTACATTTTCTTCTAGGAGTTTTATGGTATCAGGTCTGTGTTTAAGTCTTTGATCCATTTTGAGTTCATCTTTGTGACTGGTGTTGAGATTGGGGTCAAATTCCATTGTTCTGCATGTGTCTCTCCAGTGTTCCCAGCCTATTTATTGAAGAGACTATCCTTTCCCCATTGGGTGTTCTTGACTCCCTTGTTTAATATTAGTTAATCGTGTATGCTGAGATTTAATTCTGGGCTCTCTATTCTGTTCAATTGGTCTATGTATCTATTTTTGTGCCAATATCATACTGTTTTTACTACTACAGCTTTGTAGTGTCATTTGAAATTGGGAAATTTTGTCCTTTTTTCTCAGGATTGTTTTGGCTATTCAGTTCCATGAAAATTTTAGGATTGTTTCTTCTATTTCTGTAAAGAATGCCTTTGGTATTTTTTGTGGGGGGGCGGGGGGGAGCGTGTTGAATTTGTAGATGGCTTTGAGTAGTATGGACATTTTAATGGTATTATTTCTTGTAATCCATGAGTGTGAGATGTCTTTCCATGTGTTTGTCATCTTCAGTTTCTTTCAGTGAAGTCTTGTACTTTCCATTGTATAGAGCTTTCACTTCCTTGATTAAATTTATTCCTAAGTATTTTATTGTTTTTGATGCTATTGTTAATGGGATAGTTCTCTTTATTTCTTTTTCAGATGTTTCATCATTCATGTAAAGGAATACAACTAAGCAACTGATTTCTGTATGTTGATTTTATATCCTGCAACTTTACTGAAACTGTTGATTAGTTCCAACAGTTTTTTGGTTCACTCTTTGGGGTTTTCTATATATAAAATTGTGTCATCAGCAAATAGCAGCAGTTGTACTTCTTCCTTTCTGATCTTGATGTCTTTTATTTCTTTGTCTTGCTAACTGCCCTAGTTAGGACGAGCAAACATATTGGATAGGAGTGTTGAGAGAGGGCATCTTTTTCTTCTTCCTTGATCTCAGAGGAAAAGTTTTCAATTTTCCTCCATTGAGTATAATGTTATCTGTGGGTTTATCATATATAGCCTTTATTGTGTTGAGGTATTTCCAACATTGTATTTCACCATATCATCATCTTTTTCTAGTCACTGTCCTCTGTCACAGGGCTTGATGTTATTGGATTTGTTTTTTTCCAACAGTTGTAGAATTACAACGATGGCTCCAATTCTTTCTCCCTCCCTGTATTCACACCTTTTGCCCTCTCATTGCAAGTGGGCGGAGTGACTGCCTGCCCCTTAGGGCAGGTGAATGGGCTCAGGTGAATGCTTTGGCTAATGGGTGTTAGCTGACTTGACACAAGCCAAGTCTTGAAAAGGGATTGCATCTGTGGCTTCCTCTTAACACCTGTGCCATCACCATGAGAATATCTTTAGGCTAACCTGCTGGAGGATGTGAGAAATGTGAGCACAGCCAAGTCACCCCGGTCATGCCCAGTCAGCTGGATCAGCCAATGGCCACCTGACCCTCAGCTGTGTGAACTAGTCCAGCCAAGATCAGCAGGACCACTGAGCTAATCCTTAAGTCACCCCGGATGCATGAGCAGTGAACATTTCATGTTTTCTGACAGTGAGGGTTTGTGGCTGTTTTTTATTGCAGTAGATAAGAACACATTAACTTAAGTCCCATTTCTAAGTAACTTCCCTTCACGTACATAAAAAATTTTTTTTAACTAAGCAGAATATGAAAATGTAATAATCTAGAACAAAAAATATATAGGTATCTTTTGGTGAAAATTTGCACCTATGTCAGGAATCTCCTGCACCATTGATAGTGAACAAGAAAAAGTTTCAGACTCATGTTGTTTGACAGGATGGATTTACTAATACCATCAGATCTTTTATCAGGTAGTATAAAAGCCAGAGTCAGAGTTTGATGCTTTTCTGACTTAAAAAAAATCAGGTAGGTTACTTAAAGAAAAATGGAGTTTCATTTTTAGTTCTAGGTGCAGTTAGATTATATAGTTCTTAGGCAGTGGTTCTCAACCCTGGTTGCATATTATAAGCAATGGGGGAGCATTCCAAAAATATCCATGCCCAGGCCCAACTCCAGGCCAACTGAGTTACCATTTCTGGGAATGAAGCCCAGGCTTATATATTGTTTAGCAGCTTTCCCAGGTTTGTTGATGCACAGCCTAGGCTGGCAGATGCAGCCCTAATTGGAGTGATTGCATTATGTAGGCGAGAGTGCTAAACATTTCAGTCTGATCTCCAAAAGTAGACTTCTTACAAAAAGCTTAGCGTTGGGTCACTTCTAGGCTTACAAGATACAGAACAGAATGTTTTTAAGATATGAAACATATAAACACCTAACTTGGGGGCCTTTTCTCCTGACATAGGTAGGAGTTAAATATCTTGTGAATATTCCCAACATTTGTTTTACTCTAACAATTTTGACCTGGTTTAAAGAGTACAGCACAATATTCAACAACCTCTTAACTTTCCAGAGATTTTCACTAACAACTGCTTTTTAAGCATCTGAGTCTCTGCTTCTCTCAAGAACATACTAACCAGAGCTGAAACAAAGACAAGTACAGAGCCTCTAGAAATCAAGGGCTGAAGCAAAGATCATAGGTTTGGAAAATGACAATGATAATTTCCCCTTCCACAGCAGGTTGAACTACTATTTGAATACTTTTAGTGTTAGTATTGCTTGCTAGGGTAAGAATTCTAGCTCCCAGTTAAGTTAGGCCTGGGTTCAAAATCTGGTTGTATCACTTACTGATTTTAGTTTCATTAGTTTTAAAATGGAGGTATAGTAATGGTCACTTGCTCATGAGGTTCTTAGTTGAATCAAATAACATAATGTGGGAAAGTATCCCGCCCAGTTCTCGGCACATAGTAGCACTTAGTAAATGTTGCCTATGATAATGATAGTAATTGCTTTAATTTCTGTTATAATACAAGGCAGTTGGTTCTGTTCTATTCTATTGGGCAGCTCTTTATTACAGTTAGGTAATTGTATATTTTCTTAGAACTTCCAATTACACTAATTTTCTTTTATGGAGTAACATGGAATAAATTTAATATCTCTTCAAACTGGGAGCCTTCAACTGTTTGGAAGAAATGTACAATGTTTTGTACTTTGGACGTTCCCTCCCCGCTTCTACTTTCCCCCTTCCTTTGGCAGATTGCCTCTGCTTCAGTACATGCAAAATCTTAAGAAAAAGATAAGCCAAATGGATTTGTTTGCTCAGTCTGCCCTAACAAAGCACCACAGACTGAGTGGCTTAAACAATAGAAATTTATTTTCTAATAGTTCTGGAGGCTACAAGTCCAAGATCAAGATGTCAGCAGGGCTGGTTTCTTCTGAGGCCTCTCTCCTTGGCTTGTAGACGGCCACCTTCATGCTCACATGGAATTCTCCCTCTATAGGTATCTCTGTCTAAATTTCCTCTTCTTATAAGGACACCAGTCATATTGGATTAGGGCCACTCTGATGACCTCATTATAACTTAATTACCTCTTTTAAGACCCTCTCTTCATATATAGTCATCACCTTCTGAGGTACTAGGAGTTACGACTTCAACATAGGAATGGGGGCAGGGAGGGCACAATTCAGCCCATAACACCAAGCTCCAGACTCTTCTTCCAGGACTTGGAATCCAGAGCACAACGACCAGGGAAAAACATGACAAGAGCTGATTCACTAGGACAGAAGTGTCCTGGAGGGTCTTTTCATTAGATCCCCATGGCTGCCCTGTCTTGATTTCTGTCCTTCATGACATATCTTTCTCTTCTTTTCTATGAGTAACCCTGATACCATTGTGATAAAATCTTTTCTTTTCCCTTTAAAGCTAGCCAGAGTCCGTTGCTATTGTTCGCAATAAAAAGACTATAACTAATACCTACCCCTAAGTCCGTTCCCCAAATGTGTTTTCTAGACAACGGTTGCTGGAAACCAGGCTCATCCCTTGGAGGATCCTGTTACCAGAGCCAACAAGTTCCCAATTTCAGATGGAACTAAAGAAAACTCTCTAATTGAGTATGTGTGTCTGCAGATGTTTCACTTTACAATTGGATTAAATTATGTATATGTTTAATATTAATATGTGCTGTGAAAATATCAGGATAAAGTGCTCAATGATTTTTTTTTAAAAATTCTGTTTATCATTGAAAACCCTTATTATAGACAAATAATCTGTTTTTGTTTGTTTAGTTTACAATTGTGATCCATGATGAAGACCAGAAAAAAAGCTGAGTTAGAAGCAGTTTTGTTGGAGCACAAGTTCTGTGTGCAAAGACAGATGTTGCTTGGGAATAAAAGGTTACAATGAAAGGTCAAAGCCATAATGCTTGATTCACAGGGACTACTTGGCGGTTCTGGCAGAGACTGCTAAACGTGTCTGATATCCATTTGCTCTCTTTTTTATGGTGTTAGACTGTTAGCTGTGCGCACGGCACCCAGAGTAAAGGTGGCATTTTCCAGCCTCTCCTGCCGTAGGGGTGGCTGTATGGCTGTGCTCACCCGGATGAGATACATGCACAAATCGTATGTACAACCTCTGAGGTTTGTACCTTGCCCTTCTTTTTTCTAATTTTGAATCTGGTGGGCTCCCCTGAGTTACGCCTACAAGGGCAACACTCCAGAAGAGCACTAAGCTAAGAGAGAGAAAGAGCATGGACATCTGACGATTGTATGGGCCAGAGCTTTGGTACCAGCTTGGATATTTGTGTGATGCAGAAAATTAAGCATCTCTCTTCTTCCAGACTCTGTGTTTTTGTTTGACCTGCAGCATATTTATGTCCTAAGTGTTATAGTGGCCATTAATATGCTTCCTATTCTTGATTAAGTATTGGGGTAATAAAGACCGTTTCTATGACTTCCAGTGGTTTGCTAAAGAAACATGTGTTGCAGTCTAGTTGTTTTTGTTAATAGCCTGATTCTGTCAGTTCAGAGCCAAAATTAACTTAATGTTTAATGTGGGAGATAAGAGAATTTCTTAAGAAAACCAAACTCTGGTGCAAACAGCTCTATCACTGTGTGTATGACTTTTCAAACACCAAATATTCAATTTTCTTCCATCTTGAGAGGAAAAAAATAATGACATCATATTGGGCACATTATAAAACCACATACATATGCTGTAACAGTGGGAATGCTTTCCAGAGTCAAATGCAACCAAAGAATGGAAACCATTTGCCCCTAACTCCCAAGTGGAAGCATACAACAGTCCAGCTTTTGAGTGTGTTATATTCCTTGATTTAGTCTTTGACAGAATGCTGAAAGTAGTCCTCAGTTGGAAATTTCTCTATAATTTCAATCCAGATATCCAGATCCATTTGTCAGAGCCAGAAAACATTTTCTGCCAGTTCTGACGATCTGTAATTGTGAGTTAGAGTTTTCTTATCTAGTAGAATAAAGAAGAAAAAAACAACACCATTTGGACCTGGACCCTGACCTAACACTTTATCTATTCATTTGTGATATTGATGTGGATTTTTGGTGAAAAGATTGCAAATGTTAAAATCCCTCAACAATTATACACTTTTTTTAAAATCCTTATGAATCTTTTTAAAAAATTTACCTAAAAATGGATGGCCCCTATATACATCCAATGTTCAATTAGAGGATCTTGTATTCCAAAAGTTAAAGAAAAACTCAAAATCCTCTTTTTTTCCCAGAGTTTTCATTCTCAGATTCCTTAGGATGCAGATTCTTAACTGGGATCCATGAGTGGATTTCTGGGTCTGTAATGTGGATAGAAATGACAGGCAAAATTTCGAGAATACAGATCCATAGCTTTCATCAGATGTACACAAGTGTCTATGGCCTCCAAATAGGTTAAGAAGCTGTAAGGTATTGAATAATAAGTAGTAAATAAGCGTCTAATATAAGCCTGGCTCTATAGCATTAGAAGATTAAAGCAGCTTAATCCTATTGGAATGACAAAAGCAGAACATCTGTTGCAGGACTCCATGGTTTTCAAAACCTTGCTATTTTTCCTCAAGTGTACAAAATTCTGCTTGCTGTCTGTGATACTGAAGCCAGAGCCTCACAGAGGCTTAATGGAGACTATAACCCAAGATTGGGGTAAGAGTTTGATGTTTACTGCATCAGCTTCAAAGTCCAGCTGTAAATATACTATAGTTGAGAGATGGAGCAATATAATCTTTTCAAGCTTGAAAAAACAGTGATGCATAGCCAAATACTTTGAACTGTTTGCTTGTTTAAGAAGAAATCTATTTCAAGATTTGATTACCCTAACTCAGACAACTTTTTCATCACTAAGTCCTTTCAATTCCATATCATGTGTTTCAAATTTAGTCTGCATAACTTATTTTTGTTCTACTTTTCTGTCAAAAACAATGTGGAAATCCCAGGTTATATAATTGAGGTCTTGGAGAGGCAATATACATCTAGCCAACCAAAATAAAATGAAAGCTATTATCATGAAACATGCTTAAGGAAGTCTATCCTTTGTTCGGTTAAGAGTGCCAACATTTGTGATCTTAGGATGAAGTCAAAGGAAACTAAAATGGGTTTTCCTTAATGCAACCATGTGCAAAATCACTCTTTATCATAGCAGATGATCTGTAAAAATATTTGTGGATTTTTAAATACCCATGAGAAGAAATCAATTTAAAATATAACAAGAATGTATTGTTTTTATAATGTACGTGGAAGCTGAAGTCATTATATTCATCTTCCTTATTTGAGTTTATTATCAGCCCTATTAGACAAGCCAAGTGAAAGACTCTTCTGCAAACCCTCTCTCTCTAGGGCAGACACTGAAATGTTAATTTTTTCCTCTTTCCTTGCATCAGGTTGGTCACGCAGTTATTTGAGTTACTGCTAGAAGGGAAATGCTGCATGGCTTTGGACTAATAGAATAACTAAAATCCATAGATTTTTAAATACACATATGAGGATATTCCAGGAAGAGGAGGTCACCACTGTGCAGAGTTGTGAAGCTAATGATAAGTTGAGTTGACTCGGAGATGTTTGGTTTGGCAATACCCGGGTCAATTTCGCTTTCCTGGTAGCGTGGTCCAGGAAGGGAGTGAGAGGCTCTTCTGATGACCACCTGATAGGATAAAGAAAACATTCCTCTGCGGGGGCATTGGGGGCAGTACGGAAGGGCTGACCTTTACTGGACTGGCTAGTTCTGTAAAATTGCTACAACAATGCTAAATAAAATGAACAGCCTACAGACTCTAGCTGAGACTTCATGGAAACACCCAGGGAAAGAAAGAACAGAGGGCAGTCTTCCCAGTGTGCATGGAAGAAGTAAAATGTTTCCCTGAATTCTTCTATCATTGTCAACGTTTTGGATGGAAATATGCTATTAAAAAAAGATTAGCTCCGGTTTGCTTAGAAAGAATTCTCCCTGCAAATAATCCTGTGTGAGTTTTTAATATGTAGGGTTTACATTGTCAATCAGTTCTATTTGGCTGTTTTCAATATGATTTCTTTTTGACCCATGAATTATTTAGAAGTGGATTTTAAAATTTCTGAATAGATTGATTTCTTGGCTATCTTTAGCTGTTGGTTGTATTTCTGATTTTAATGCATTGGGTTTTTTTTTTTGTTAATAGTGCCTTAGAGTCAAGAATGTGATCAATTTTTTAAGATGTTCAATGTGTACTTGAAAATAATATGTATTTACTATATTTTTGTGGGACTAGCTACATATACAGTGTATACACATACATATCAGTTATGTCAAGCTTAATTCTGTTGTTCATATTTTCTCATTTCTTTCTAAATTTTGGTCTGCTCAATCCACTATGATCTATAATTGTAAATTGTTAATTTCCCCCTTGTGCTTCTGCTTGCTTTTTGCTGCATATATTTTGAGGCTACATCTTTTTTTGGCGGGGGGGAGGATAGGGAATCAGAATAATTATGTCTTCCTGGTGAATTTATCATTAAGTAAAGCAACTCTTGGTCTTTAATAATGCTTTTTTGCCCTTAAGTCTGTTGAGTATATATCAGCTTTCCTTTGATCTACATTTATCTGGTGTTGTGATCATCACTGGTTGCCTAATCAAAATCCATTTATCCCTTTTCCTTCCAATAGAAGCTCAGTTTTGCTCAGGTAGCCACCTGTTTCTCTTTCACACAGCTAAGTATCTCAGATTGGTTGGTCTACGGGTGAGCGCATTCTATTTTCCAGTTGGTTGGTTGTTGGGCATGAGATTCAGTGTCGGCCAAAATGCAGTGTGTTGACAGGCGGGGAGCCTCTGGGAAAGTGTCCTTCTTCTGAGTAGAGCCATGGTCTCCCCCGCCACCTGACGATGGCTGTTCCTCGTGTCACCCTGGGTTTGCTGCAGCCGTCTTGCTACAAGCCTAAAAGCCAACACAGAGCAGAGAGAAGGAAAGAACCCAGGTCCTTCATACAAACGTTTGCATAATTTCTTGTTGAGTATCCTTCTAATTTTTATGTGTAACTTTTCTTTTAGCGCCTTATATAAACTGAACAAACTGAGTTTGCTCTGGACACAAACACAGAGGGCTTTTTTCTAAGCTTCTTACGAGGTACATTCATCCACTTACATTTAATAGTATATTTGCTCTTCTGTCATCTTATTTTGCTGTTTTAAACTTCTTTGCAATTCCTTTTGCTTTTTAATCTTCTGTTATATGTACTTGGTTTTATTTGCTTTTTTCCTTATATTTTTTGAAAATTCTGTTTTTTTCATTCTGCAAGAAGTTGCCTTTAAAAATAAGGCAAATTCTTGATGTTCCATGCCAGTTTGGTAAAAGCAAAACTTGATGCAGTCTAAATGTTACTAAGAATTAAATAAATTATCATACATACAAAGAATGGGTTGTTTATAGGCAATTGAAGTGGTAATTCACCTAGAAAAAATTTTAAGATATACTGCTAGATGATAAAAGTTGTTTGGAAACTCTGCACACTTGACCTTCCGTGACTTCCTTTAGTCTGTTCCTATTCCAATTGCATTTAGCAGAAATTCTGTTACGTTTCTGACATGTAATGCCCCCTTTTCCTAGTTTCCACAGCTAGTTCAGGCTGTCTCCCATTTTTGTATTCCTTTAGTCTTATCATTGGCCCAAGTGGTGGTGTAAGAATTAGGGTTTCTATTTTTCTAGGAAGCCTATTTTTTCCTTTAAAAACCAATGTCATGCTTTCTTTATTCATTCCTTCGATCAATATTAATGACCATTTACTAAGTGCCACATATTTAAATGTAATTGTAAGGCTAGATGTTTAAGCTTAACTATAAGATTATGTAATCTTTAAACTAAAAACCACCAAAGGAAGATACCGGAAGATAGAAGCTGCATAGACAATAAAAGCCCACAAGGGTAGCTTTGGCCAGGGATGAGTAACAGAGACAGTGTCTCCTTCATGCATTTGCTGTGTTTCAGCTGAGTGCTAAGTACCCTATTTGGTGGGTACTTAGTACTCAGTTGAAAACACAGAAGAATGTTCAAGGAAAGTAAAAGAGACGAGTAAGTGTGAAGTTATGACGCATGACTTTTACTCAGTAACTTACCAAGGAAAAACTTCTGCCACTTCAAACGCCTTCAAAAACCAATAGCCTTAGTATCTGTGCCTCAGTTTCCTCCTCTGTAAAATGGGGTAATAAATATTACCAATCCCCCTAGGTCTAGTCTGAGGACTGAGTGAACACAGGTAAAATGGGATAACAATGATACCACTATTCTATAATGATATCATATATAACATATATTAATATACTATATAATGATTTGTTTCTTATAAGCACATCAACTTTAACTTCTTGAAATTAAGAAATTGATAACAGAGTTATTTTCTACTAATCAACACAAGTTGGTCTACAGGCAAATCACAGGATGGAGCTTGATCTTACTGAAATTAAGGAGGTGATACGCTGAGATTAAACTGAGGGGTTAAATCAGTGCACTTAAAGATAATCCGATGACATAGCCTTTAAATTTGTCAATATTTTCCTTGTTATGATGCTGGGAAAGAGAAAGCCGAAAGCATGAAACTGAAACTTCAGGATTGGGTCAGCAGCCTGAATTTGTACACCACAAACCACACGGCAGTTATCGATGTGGAAAATCTGATGATCTTCAACAGGCCTGTCACAGGAAGCAGGTTCCTCTCCCAGAAGGTGTGGGTGGTGTCTACAGCTGCAGCATCCTCTGATTCAGGTTCTTGGACTCGTATGTCTTTCTTTGCCACCTTCCCCAAAGCATTCAAGACCTCTCTGGCTGCCCGTTCTCTGCTTCACTGTGTGGCAGTCTCCGTGCCAGGAAAGCAAATGCTGCCTACGGGCTGGCGAATCGCCCTTCTGTGCTGTCCTGAGCCCTGAGCCCAGGGGGAAGGAGTGTGCCGGCCCCCGGAGTGCTGCTCCTCATGCCCCTTCCTCTTGTCGTAGTGCACCAGCTGTAAAGCTTCTGGGGATCCATCCTAGCCCTTTGGCGTAGAATGCACAGATTTTCCTTATTTCTTTATGGACCTCAGCAAGGTGGTCAGCTTTTCAGGCAAGGATGAAGCCATGATGGCGGGCAGCGATCCATCTGGCTTGGTGTCATCCAGGGTTATTGAAATCGGAGCGTCCTCACCTTCGATGATCACACAGCCACGGTAATCCTTCTTCCAAAAGGCCTCCTATGGTGCCAGGCAACAGGCTTGCACGGAAAAATGTGAAATCCAGAGGTGGTTATTCAACCAAATGATAACATAGTCAATAATAACTTGGTTTTTATTAGTGCAGCCGATTAACTACTTTCTGATGTCTTTTATGTCTACCTACACTGTATTATCTGTCTCACTTTTGATGTGGTCCCTACACATTTGTTCATCCTTGGTGATCTGGCTGGACATCCTTTCTTAGTTCCCTAATTTGCCTTTCAGAACTTTGCATAGTTCCGTTTTGCCAATTTGGCAGGCTGTTCCCTGTCCTTCATGTCCCATACAGTTTGTTCACCTGCCAAAATTGTTTGTTTAAAGGCCATCCAGCTCTTTGGACTCCTTTCTTCCCAAGTCTTTTTTTTGCCAGTGCCCTAAACTTGCTGAAATTTGCTTTCCCAGAACTGATTATTTTTTCCTCATCAGCTTCTTTCCTTTTCCTTAGGAAAGGAATTTTATGCCTTTTTTTTATTATTACTTTCACAGAAGTTTCAGTTCTCTTTTGGTTCTTTATGAACTCTGCCATTATTGAAAATTGAATTAGAAAGGATCTTTGCCTTCTGATGCATTTTGTAACAATTAATTATCCCCAGTGGACTTTAAATCTATTTCGCAGTTTGTGTGTGACCTATTTTCTACAGCAAGTATCAGGATAGTTAGAAACCTGTCTGATCACTACACTGGAGTATTAGGATGCATGTCCTCATGTACTTCTGTGTTGCATAAGACAAAATAAAGCAGCTGTAAATATCTATTTATACTGTTGGCTTATCTTAAAGACACTATAATAGCATGTCTTGAAAATTAAAAATTAAATTATCATCATAATCCCAGGAGCCAAAACAATGACTTATTTTTAACAACCCCCTGCCTGTCGACACACACACACACACACACACACACACAGGCACTATTTCTACGTGTTCTTGGGAAGAAACAACCCAGAAATTTAAGAGGTGGCCACAAAATTCCTCTGAGGGGTAAAATGTAATTTTTGTAAAAACAATTTAAGGACTATTGATTGTGGAGAGATAGCCCTGAGGATTTGTCGTGGACGGGTTCAGAGTGAGGCACAGAGAATTAAATCCCTCTCTATCAGAGAAGGAAGAAACCTGTAGTAAGTAGCCTGCTATAGGCACACCTGCTATAGTGTGACTTGTAGCTCACGCCATTGAGTGGAGACCTTTGACTTGTTCTGACCGATAGAATGCAGTGAAGCATTGGTGGACCAGTTGTTCCTAAGTTTCAAGAAGCCTTGGGTGCTTTTGGTTTTCCTCACGGAACCCACCCCAACCTCCGTTCACAAGGAGGGTGAGAGACTGCATTGGGCAGATTCAAGTCAGCCCATCTGTCCCGCTGAGGCCCTAGACATACGAGAGCCCAGCCTCTAAAAACAAAGCCAGTCTGCCACTGCCAGCAGACGCCTGAGGTGCCCAGCTGGGTCCAGTCCAAATTGCTGCCCAGCAGACTCACGAGCTAAATGCATAGTTGTTTGGAACGGGGGTGGGGGGTGAAGCAATAAAAGCTAATTGATACAGAAACCTTTAAATCTCTGAAGATAGCATCACCAGGGCCAGGAGTTGCTGCTGGGAATAGGCGAGACTCTGGGAAGAGACATAGGTGGTGAGGGAGAAAGAGCCCAACAAGGCAGGTGATGTCAGTGACAGGTTTTTTTTTTTTTTTAATTGAAATATAGTTGATTTACAATATTGTGTTAGTTTCCGGTGTACAGCGAAGTAATTCAGTTATGTGTGTATATATATGTGTTTTTTCAGATTATTTTCCATTATAGGTTATTAGAAGGGGTTGACTATAGTTCCTTGGGCTATACAGTAAATCCTTGTTGCTTTTTTGTTTTATGTGCAGTAGTTTGTATCTGTTGACCCCATACTTCTTAGTTATCCCTCCCCCCTGTCCCTTTGGTTGGTTTTCTTTGCCTGTGAGTTTCTGTTTTGTATAGATTCATTTGTATTATTTTTAATTCAACATGTAAGCAAAATCATATTTGTCTTTCTCTGCTGACTTATTTCACTTAGTATGATAATCTCTAGGTCCATCCATGTTGCTGCAAATGACAAGATTTCATTCTTTTTTATGCTTGAGTAATACTCCATTATATATAGAATGGAATATATACATATGAGACATTATATATATATAATTTTCTTTGATTATTCATCTGTTGATATGCACTTGGGTTTGTTTCTGCGTCTTGGCTATCGTAAATAGTGCTGCTATGAACATTGGGGTGCATGTGTTTTTTCAAATTATAGAGTTTTCTCTGGATAGATGCCCAGGAGTGGGAGGTTCTTGATGGAGAGAAGGGCTAGGAGACAGCGCTGAGGCTGCTCTCACAGAGGGACGCTTTCTTCAGTGCTGCTCGAACCCCAGAATCTTCCGCAGATGGCTCCCACTCATACTTGTCTTGGATGGGTGGCATCTTTCAGAAATCAGAGAAAAGGAGTTGTGTTACATATCTGTGCTCACAAGGGCAGGAAGGGAGGAAGGAGAGTGGAGCAGCAGCCAGAGGTGAGGCTGGGAAGAACTGAACACTGAGAGGAAGCAAGCAATGACCAGAATCGTGAGGTGACTTGGAAGAATATGTCCTGCTCAGGAATTCCTGGAAATACGCAAAGAGTGTTGAGTTGGTCACTCTCTAGAGGTTCAAGCCAGTCTTGTCTAAATCTTAGTGGGTAAAATCACCCTCACAAACCAGAGGACTTTCAGCCACTAGGAGCTGGCGTCGGGTTAGACAGAGTTTCCCCGCCGTACATAATGTTTTGTGTTTCATTCATTTTGAAACTGTGTGGCGTATAAGTTCAGCTCCAGAATCAGTGAGAAGTAGTTTTCATCACTTCATTGCTAACTTGCTTTTAATACATCAGGAATCAAAGGAAAAATTTCTCACCAACCAATATGAAAAGCCAGACAACAGCAAAGCAAGTGTGAAGTCAAAACTGAATTCTTGGATGTATTTGAAGGGAAGGGAGCAACACAGGCAAGATGTGGAAGCAGGGCCTTCCGGCATATGTGGGGGAAGAGAAACAGTTTAGCTTGGCCGATGACAGTGGGCAAGATTTTGAAATGCCGTACAATGTGTCTTTCCTCCTTAGTAGTTCCAGAACTGGTTTCTGTGTTGGTTGGTTGGTTTGGTCGGTTAGTTGGTTGTTTTAAAAACCCTGCAGCTTCCCCTCCATTGAGCCAAGAAGCTGAAGACAGTTTTTTTACGGGGAAGGGGAGACAGAACGCCACCCAGAACAAAAGAAACCCTTGCTCGGCTTTGAGTTTCAAACTGAACTTTTAATATAAAGTCGGTAGGTGCATCGTAGTCTCAAGAAATCAGATTTCCAGGCAGGAGTAGGGTGTTTTCTCAGACCTTTCCCAGCAGACTTCCTACATCACAAGCTTACAGGCTTGGCTTCAGGGAGGACGAAGGCGAACATGTGTCCAGAAGTGCAGCCACACAGGGGAGAGTAAGCGCCGGGCAGAGGCAGGAAAGAGGCGCCCCAAATGCTGGGCCTACTTGGGAGCCTGTGGGACCTAAGAAGCCGGTAGAGGGCCGGGCGGGGTCCGGAGCCCGCCCAGCAGCAGGTGCGGCTCGGCGGCCGGAGCCCGGGCAGCCCCGAGTCCCCGGCCGCGGCCCCGGGGTGCGGGGGAGGCAGCGCTGGACCGGGCTGCGCGCTGCCTGCAGGGGCCCTGGCGCCCGGGACCGGGGCGGGGACAGCCCCAAGGATGCGGCGTCCGCGCAGAGGCGCCGTTTTACGCTACTCGGGCCTTTAAAAGTCGTCTTCCCGCTTTCCTGACGTGTGATGGACAACGATCGCATCTCTTTAAGGCGTGCAGCGCGACGCCTCCTGTAAATGCGCGCTGTGAGAAGATGGCCGCCGCCCAGCCGGAGGGGCTGTTGTCACCCGGGAGAACCCCCCCCCCCCCCGGCCAGCTGGCAAGGTCACGTTCGGCCGCCGTCGGGGGAGGCGGGTAAAACTTGAAGCTACGCACGCTTTTGCACGTCGGAGTCAGCGCTGGCGGCTTTTCTGAGCGGAGTCCCAGCAGAGTATACGTGGAGGAGTGAGCGGGCCGAGACGAGGGCACGGAGGTCGTCCGTGAGGAGGCCGGGCTGCAGCTGACGGGGCGACAGCGGATGGAGGGCTTTCTCCCGGGGGACGCGATGCTCGGCGAAATGAGCCAGTCCCAAAGGCCGAACGCGGCCCGATCCCACTGCCGTGAGGCTGCGAAAGCGGGCGGGGTCGCAGAAGCAGAGCGCACGGCAGCGGCTGCGGGGGGCGGGGGTCCGAGTTCCGCCGCAGGACCGAGTGCTGAGACGGGCCGCGCGGTCCCGGCGGCGTGCGCTTCAGACGCGCTCACAGCAAGTGCCCCTCCGCTGCCATCACACACACACACACACACACACACACGCACGCACGCACGCACGCACGCACGCACACACGCGACAGGCAGACTCCGGGAGGCGCTTTCGGTTTTCTGCTTTAACACCTTTGCTGGAGCCTAGCTGCTGGGCGAGGGTGTCCTAGTTTCTGCTCTGCAACAAAGTGAGTCGGGCCTGCGTGTGCATCTGCTCTGGGAGGCGTTGGTGCTTCTCCTGCCTGGACTGTGGTGCTCGCGAGACTGCTGTTTGGCATGACCAGACTCCTCAAGTCGCGCATGTTAAAAGCGTGCAGTTCTTTATGTATCAATCAAACCTCAACAACAAAGCTGTTTTTAAAAAAGAAAAAAGAATCGAGGGTTGTCTACAGCTCCTAAGGAATTCTTTCAGCCTAACTCTGAAACGTCAGTGCTCCGCCCAGAGGGCGTGAGTAAATACCCTTCCTGAGGAAGGCGCTCACATCGTTACCCTCCCGGGTGAAAGGGCCACGCAGCCAGAGTGGGCGCACGGGAGCGCACCGAGCACCCCTGGGCCCCGTGCAGGGTCTGTCCGAGTCCGAGGGGCGCACGTGTCCCCAGAGTCACGACGCTCCAGGCGGGAAGGAAGACCCGCCTTCCCTCCAGGCCTTCACCTCTGTTGTCGGAGCTCATGGTCAGTTCAGTTTCAGAGAATAATCCAAATAAACTAACATCGGAGATTACAGTGGGGTCGCTTGTCTTCTGTTTTAAATCAGCGTCAGCAGCTGTCTATTGCTTCAAACCGGACAAAATAATTAAGGTGCTGCCTTAATGTTTTACACCTTGCGAGTGCAGATTAGGAAGGACCATCAGAGCTGAAAAAAACAACACATTCCCTTCAAAGCAAAACCGGGGGCCAACCGTGACATCCTCCCCATGTGTCCACAAGGTTCAAGCAGTACGCGGGTTGGTTGGGGCCAGCGTTTTTCTGCAGCGGAGGGGACGCATTTGCAAGCTGTCAGGGACCACGCTCGCCATCTTTATGTGCCTGGACCACATCCGCAGTGCAAACTGAGCAGATTCTTTTTTTTTTTTTTTTTTTGTTTGTTTGTTTGTTTTTTTTTTTTTGCGGTACGCGGGCCTCTCACTGTTGTGGCCTCTCCCGTTGTGGAGCACAGGCTCCGGACGCGCAGGCTCAGCGGCCATGGCTCACGGGCCCAGCCGCTCCGCGGCATGTGGGATCTTCCCGGACCGGGGCACGAACCCATGTCCCCTGCATCGGCAGGCGGACTCTCAACCACTGCGCCACCAGGGAAGCCCCTGAGCAGATTCTTAGGGCAGCTCCCAGCCTAGAAATATTTCTCACAGCCCCAGCACAAACTTTTCAGAGCCCTTCAGCCTCTTTTTCTCTCTAAAAGTGCTGAATTGTACATGGGAGTTGCAGAAAACTCACATTTGCTTTTTAGCACAACCTAAACACCTCACAGTGGAACTTTTGAGAGTTGGGTTCATTTTTTAGGCCATTTTGGTAGATTTAGTGGCACCATTAAGATACCTTACTGTTTTTCCAAAAGTATGACTATATCTTCTTAAATGCCTAATTTGCACCCACTGAATCACACACTGGGAGAACTTGGCTCATTCAGAATTAAAAATATACTGTACTGGCTGAGGTAACTTGAGAGGATTCTTTGTCCATGAGTCAGTGACTGTGAAACTGTTGGGATGCTTAAAAAATAGAGTCCCTGCTGGAGACGCTGTGGAGTGTATCTCAAGTCCACTGACTCTGCTGGTAAGGATGCCCCGAACCACCTTTTCTTATTATAGGTTTGACTAGGTAGGCTTTAAAAATAATTTTATCCAAATCCAGCTATTCCACTCCTGGGTGTATACCCAAGAGAATTGAAAGCAAGGACTTGAACAGATGTTTGTGTATTCATGCTTATGTCAGCATTATCCACAATAGCCAAGAGATGGAAACAACCCAAGCGACCACCAGTGGATGGATGGATAAACAAAATGTTGTATGTGCACAGAATGAAATATTATTGCCCTGTAAAATGGAAGGAAATTCTGACATACACTACAGCATGGATAAACCTTGAAGACAATGTGCTGAATGAAATAAACCAGACACAAAAAGACAAATATTGTATGAGTCTGCTTACATGGGGTAGCCAGGGAGGTCAGATTTATAGAGACAGAAAGTGGTTTCTAGGGGCTGGAGGAGGGGAGGTTAGGAGCTGGTGTTTAAAGGGTGCAAAGTTTCAGTTTGGGAAGATGAAAGCATTCTGGAGATGGATGGTGGTGATGGTTCCACAGCAATGTGAATGCACTTAATGCTGTTGCACTGTACAATTTAAAAAACGGTTGAAATGGTAAATTTTATGTTGTGTATATTTTACCACAATAAAAAAACTAAAAATAACTGTACACAAAATATAATGTTGACCATGGTCTTCTAGATGAGTTGCCTTTGAAATTCATATCAATTTGAATTTAAAAAGGCATCACGCCAACAGAAATAGCATGACTCTGGGAGGTCTGTCAGAAGGAGAAAAAGCACTAAGACACGATGCCTGATGATCTGGCATAACCCAAAGAAATAGTGAAAACTCACATAAATTGGAACAGTATTGGTAAAAGAAACCCCTTAACCTAACCAAGTGTATAAGACTAAGACACACCAACATGGTACCCAGTGGCCACATAAATGTGGCTAGCCTGAATTGAACTGTGCTATAACTGTAAAATACACACCAACCTCAAAGGTTTAGTGAAAAACAATGTAATATATTTCATTAGTAATTTTTATTCATTAAATGTTTAAATGATAATATTTGAGATACATTTGGTTAAATTAAGCATATTAAAATTAATTTCACCTGTTTTATTTTTACTTTTTTTTTTTACTACAGCTACTAGAAAATTTTATTTTATATATGTATGCAACGTATTACTTTATTGAAGTATAATTGACATATAACATTATATTAGTTTCAGGTTTACAACATAATGATTTGATATTTGTATATATTGTGAAATGATCACCACAATAAGTCTAGCTAACATCTGTCACCATACATAGTTACAAAAATTTTTTCTTGTGATGAGAACTTTTAAGATGAACTCTCTTAGTAACTTTCAAATATGCAGTGCAGTTTGATGAACAATAGTCACCATGCTGTACACTACATCCTGATGACTTATTTATTTTATAACACCCCACATCCCCGCCTCTGGCAACCACTGAACTGTCCTCTGTATCTGTAAGTTCAGTTTTGTGGGGTTTTTTGGGGTTTTTTTAGATTCCACATATATGGATCATATGGTATTTGTCTTTCTGTCTGATTACACTTAGTGTAATGCCCTCAAGGCCCATCCATATTGTAACAAGTGGCACTACTTCATTCTTCAGTATGGCTGAATAACATTCCATTGTATATATTTATGGCACATTTTCTTTACCCATCCATCCACTGATGGGCACTTAGGTTGTTTACATATCTTGGCTATTGTAAATAATGCTACAGTGAACAACGGGATGCATATATCTTTGAAAATTAGCATTTTAATTTTCTTCAGATAAACAGCCAGAAGTGGGATTGCTGGATCACATGGTAGTTCTATTTTTAATTTTTTGAGGAACGTCCACACTGTCCTCCATGGCGGCTGCCCCAATTTACATTCCCACCAACAGTGCAGGAGGGCTCCCTTTTCTCTATATCCTTGCCAACACTTGTTATTTCTTGTCTTTTTGTTGATAGCTGTTCTGATGGCTCTGAGATGATAATCTCATTGTGGTTTTGATTTGTGTTCCCTGATGGTCAGTGATGTTGAGCAGAAAATTTTAAATTATACAGTGGCTCGTCTTATATTTCTGCTCTAGAAGTATGTGGGGTAGTTCATGGTATAACAGCATAGAGGTAGAGTTCGTTTCATGACTATGGGCTCCTTCTCTAAGGTATAAGAGACCAACTTCTAAGACTTTGTCAGTTCTGATACCTTTCTATTCCTATTCCCTAGTCTTAGCCGTCTACTTTACAGTAGGCCCAGTACAACAAACTGTTCATTGATCTCATTGCCTCTCTGTATTCTATTCATTGTACCCCTACCAGATTAACTTTTAGAAAACCCTTGTATACATTTTTTTGCCATGCCCCAAATCCAGTAACTACATCTGGGAAGTTTGCAGATTCCGGGTTTCCCAGAGATTCTGAATCCGTAGGATGGGGACAGGACCAAGACTTTGCATTTCAACGGGTACCCCAGACTGGTATCATGCGAGAGGCCTGGGGAACACGGGCCTGTGGGATTAAGCTGATTCCTCCAAGTATTTCTCAAGGCTCTTTTTTTTTTCTTTTTCTTTTTTTGCGGTACGCGGGCCTCTCACTGTTGAGGCCTCTTCCGTCGCGGAGCACAGGCTCCAGACGCGCAGGCTCAGCGGCCATGGCTCACGGGCCCAACCTCTCCGCGGCATCTGGGATCCTCCCGGACCGGGGCACAAATCCTTGTCCCCTGCATCGGCAGGTGGACTCTCAACCACTGCGCCACCAGGGAAGCCCTCAAGGCTCTTTTTATCTTCATAAGCTGGTTAGTCCAATCTGTCTGAGGGGGAATGGGAAGCAAATACCTGGAGAACCTTTGGAAGAGAAAAGGCCTTTGTCCTGAGCAGCCTTCATACTTGCCTGATAGAGGGCAGGGAGTTGTCCCTAAAGGTGTCTCCAGCTCTGCTATTCTTTGACCCTAAACTTAATTATGATTATCTACATCCTCAGAGTAATTTTTCCAAGCTTCAGTCAGTTTGAGGAAGTCAACCTGTTGAATGCTGCATTTTGTAGTGCTGACATCATAATATGAATCTACATGAACCAAGATGGTTTTGACATGTGCTCTTTTTCATAAATTATTTTCCTTTTCTATTGATTAGCTCCAGGCATCTTTAGGGATGTTAATGTCAGGACTTCAACTCTCATTCTAATAGATGAAGGTGATGACACTGCAGACTGATGAGCTGAAGACCATATCTGGCTCACAGAGTCTTTTTGATTTTTCTGCATGGTTGCTGTTATGGAACTGCGTCCCCCACCCCCAAATTCATATGTTGAAGCCCTAACCCTCAATGTGACAATATTTGGAGATAGATAGGCCTATTAAAGAGATAAGTAAAATTAAATGACATGTAAGGGTGGGGCCCTAATTCCATAGGACTAGTGTCCTTGTAGGAGGAAAAGACACCAGAGATGAATCTCTTTGCGAGCACATGGCAAGAAGGTGTCTGTCTGCAAGCCAGGAAAGAGGTCTCATCATAAACCAACCTGTCAGCCCCTTGGTCTTAGACTTCCAGCCTCTAGCACTGTGAGAAAATAAATGTCTGTTGTTTAAGCCACCCAGTCTGTTGTATTCTGCTATGGCAATGAAATTGCCAATACTTAAAATTTGGGTGATTGCCTATAAAAATCTGAATTTCTCTTGAAAATGATAAGATCTGGCTACAATTAGCTAGAGATGAGTAGTAATTTGCACTCTCCACTTCTCCACAGTCTCCACCACTCCCTTATGTCTCCCAGACATGGAGGATAAAGGTCAATTGGCAGTTGTCTCAGTATTATTTTTAATCCAGCTCTTTTCACTCATTTACATTACTTGCCTTACCATTGTGGATTTAGGTTTGTAACTGATAATGTAACTAATCTATTGAGAAAGGTCAATTTTCTTCCAATAATGAAATAGGATTTGCATTTAACTATCCGCACTATCTTGTCTGAACTCGCTTTTGATATATAGTCTTTTTTTTTTTTTTTTAAAGAAGATGTTGGGGGTGGGAGTTTTTTTTGTTTGTTTGCTTTTTTTAGATGTTGGGGGTAGGAGTTTATTAATTAATTAATTTATTTTTGCTGTGTTGGGTCGTTTCTGTGTGAGGGCTTTCTCTAGTTGTGGCAAGCAGGGGCCACTCTTCATTGCAGTGCGCGGGCCTCTCACTATCGTGGTCTCTCTTGTTACGGAGCACAGGCTCCAGATGCGCAGGCTCAGTAGTTGTGGCTCACAGGCCTAGTTGCTCCACGGCATGTGGGATCTTCCCAGACCAGGGCTCGAACCCGTGTCCCCTGCATTAGCAGGCAGATTCTCAACCACTGCGCCACCAGGGAAGCCCGATATATAGTCTTTCTTTATGAGCAAGCTAACCAGCTGTAGATTCTGAATATGTATGAACCATGCTGATATACACTAATATACCTTTCAATCATGAAAATAAATTAGGACATAAATCTAAACTGAAATGACAAATCTTAACTCCAAACATCATGGGCCAATTATGTATATGTAATCTGTAAAGGATGTCTTTTATCAACTAATGAATCAGGGTGGCATGAACTGGCAAAAGAAAAGCTCCCTTTTGTCTTGATAGATGCAAATAAAGAATAATTACTTTTACTTGAAATTTTGAAAAAAAATGGATTGGGAGTATAAAGATTCCATCTGTTACATGATTTCAAGTCAGCCATGAGAGCTGTGCATCAGAAACATTGAAATATTAACTTTACATCTTGCATTTACGGAAATTAAAGCATAAGGCATTTTAAGAGCCAGAAATGTAACAACCATTTATCAGAGAAAATGGGAGCAGAAGCTGGAGACACGGAAAGTAAAGTGGAGGAAAAAAAGAAGGAAAACAATTGCTGGAATGAGGGGAAATTAACAGAGCAGAAAAAAAAAGAGCACAAAGGAGAAAAACATGCTTTAAAGGAGAACAGAAGTCTATGAAACTGTACTATATTTATTTATTGGTTGGAAGTGTATTTCTATTAGACGAATTCAGGCAAAATATATAAAGAAACAGTAAATCCCAATATTGTTTGTCTTAGGCATCTACAACAATAAACAAATGAATGGATCAAATTCATTCTTTTCAAAAAAACAGTGTGTAAAAAGCAATCTATCAATGACTTTTTGAGCTATTTCATGTGTCTGCTTTTGGTGCTCTTGGAATAGAATTCAGCTGCTTAGACAAAAAAAATTTTTCAGAATTTACTTATGGGCCATTTCAGCATGCTTCAAGTACGCTGTACTACTATTAGTTGTAGTTGAAAGCTATTACAAATGTGCATTTTATAGGTTAAAGTATATTATAGTGTTTTAGATGTTGAAGCGACCATTCTTTTGTCAAAAAAAAAATTTATGTATGGGTTGTGTCTCCCATTTGTAAACTGAGGATCTTTTTTTTAAAAGCATCTTTATTGGAGTATAATTGCTTTACAATGATGTGTTAGTTTCTGCTTTATAACAAAGTGTATCGGTTATACGTCTACATATGTTCCCATATCTCTTCCCTCTTGCATCTCCCTCCCTCCCACCCTCCCTATCCCACCCCTCTAGGTGGTCACAAAGAACCGAGCTGATCTCCCTGTGCTATGCGGCTGCTTCCCACTAGCTATCTATTTTACGTTTGGTAGTGTGTATATGTCCATACCACTCTCTCACTTCGTCCCAGCTTACCCTTCTGCCTCCCCATATCCTCAAGTCCATTCTCTAGTAGGTCTTTGTCTTTATTCCTGTCTTACCCCTAGGTTCTTCATGACATTTTATTATTCTTAAATTCCATATATATGTGTCAGCATACGGTATTTGTCTTTCTCTTTCTGACTTACTTCACTCTGTATGACAGACTCTAGGTCCATCCACCTCATTACAGATAGCTCAATTTCGTTTCTTTTTATGGCTGAGTAATAATATTCCATTGTATATATGTGCCACATCTTCTTTATCCATTCATCCGATGATGGACACTTAGGTTGTTTCCATCTCCTCAGAATGGGAGAAAATATTTGCAAATGAAGCAACTGACAAAAGATTAATTTCCAAAATTTATAAGCAGCTCATGCAGCTCAATAACAAAAAACAAACAACCCAATCCAAAAATGGGCAGAAGACCTAAATAGACATTTCTCCAAAGAAGATATACAGACTGCCAACAAACACATGAAAGAATGCTCAACATCTTTAATCATTAGAGAAATGCAAATCAAAACTACAATGAGATATCATCTCACACCAGTCAGAATGGCCATCATCAAACAATCTAGAAACAATAAATGCTGGAGAGGGTGTGGAAAAAAGGGAACACTCTCTCACTGCTGGTGGGAATGTGAATTGGTACAGCCACCATGGAGAACAGTATAGAGGTTCCTTAAAAAACGACAAATAGAACTACCATATGACCCAGCAATCCCACTACTGGGCATATACCCTGAGAAAACCATAATTCAAAAAGAGTCATGTACCAAAATGTTCATTGCAGCCCTATTTATAATAGCCCGGAGAGGATCTCTCTTTTAAAGTTAGTTATTAAAGTTAGTTATTAAAGTTAGTTAACTATTATTCTACAACATGTTTTCATGGTGAGGTTGCACCATAATTGAATTAACAAATTTTTCCCTAACATTTTTACCATTATAAATAATGACGTGGTGAAACACCCTTGTACATAAACCCTTGGGCATAATCCAAAGGGCACAAAAAATTAAAAAGCTTCTGGTGTGCGTTGCCAAATTGTCCTTGCAGAATAACTGCGCCCACTTAGATAGACCCTAGTGTGATACGAGATTAGATCTTTTACCAATTCTCCAGTACTTTAAATGAGATCACACGTAGGAAGTACCTCCTACAGTGACAGCATTAGGCAGCATCATATAGAATGCTGTGCTCTTTCTACTCCTTTCTCACTGAGGAAGAGAATCCCACATTTTACACTTAAGTACAGGAGGAACATAGGTGTTTTTTGGGCACTTAATGCATTTGAGGCAGTGAGGTTCTTAAATAAGTGGGTGTCCTTACTGTTCTCACTGAATTATAATGGACATGGCCTATTCCATTCTTGTCTTTTATGGAATGTGATTATACACCTTCAGTTATTTGGACTATGAAATTTTCTTTATTATTTTTAACCTAATCTTGTTAGATGGCTGTCTGTTTATCAACAACTGAATTTCTCATTTTCCTAAGTGGAAATAAATTTTCCAAATATTTTGAATCATTGACTTTTGAGTCCATGCAAATGCCTTAGAGATACATAGTGGTAATTCCAAAATCTATCAAAATAATAGGATTTGCAATGTCATTCCCTAAGACATCTAACCTTCCACTCACTTTCAGAACCTAGAGAAGTTTTAAAAAGAAACTATTTTCACACAAGTCATCCTGAGAGGCAAAATAATAGTGACTACAAACAGCAGAATGATGACCAGGATTTCTAAAAGGAAACTTTCCAAGCTAAAGACAGTAGAAGATCAGAGAGTATCTATTTAAAATTCCTTCCACCTTAAACTCCTTTCAGACTGAAATAGCCAGCTATCATGAAGAACATATTGGATTCCCAGGATGTCCAGGGGAAGAATAAAACCTAAAAAAGAACTCTGTCGCTGAAAACTTAGAATTAATGTCATCAGCTTTAAAGCAGAAAACAACTATAAAACAAAACATCTTATACAAAAACTAAAGCAAAAAAAAAGTAAGTGCTCTCCCATGGAGAGAGAAAAGATGGTCTCTTTGCATGGAGTAGCAAAGAAATAGCGTGATCCTCGGCATGTTTGTTCTCTGACATCTCTGAGTGCTTTCACTCACTGCCTTTGACATTTTTCTAGTAAGGTCAGAATTTTCTGTTATGCCATCTCACACACACACACACACACACACACACACAGCCAAAAATTGACCTTGAAATTCAGTTTCTCTTTTGTTTACTTTAAAGGTACTGCATTCCTGGTGCTCAAGAATTAAAAGAAACAATTCTTAGCAATACACAAGATGATTTTCATGTTAGCTTACTGTATCTGTTTCCACAAGCTTAGTTTCCTTTAAAATGGTACTTTGCTCTTATTTTATGCATTTAGTAATCATGCAGACAAAAGCCCCAAGCTTGCATATGGTAAAGGAACAATCCTTCCCAACCATTCATCCAGTTCTTTGTGCTGCTTCTGTTTTTTGTTTGTTTGTTTTCTGCTGCTTCCCTCCACTCTCAGGACCCACTAATTCCAAGAATATTTAAAAATCTTAAAATGATGGTGAAATCTTCCTTTAAAAATAGTGTAACAATAATATATTTATTAATTTTCTATAGCTAGTCATAATCCATGATTTCTAGATGTGTTTTTAATGTTAGTAAAACAGAGCTAACCAGTGACTTTAACATTAGAAATAACTACTGTTGAAAGCTAAAGGATTTACACTATTTAAATTCTATTCTTTGTTAGCACTGATACCATTTCCTTGTTTCTATTATCCTCTTTTATAACCTCCTTTGAAAAGCAGTGAAGATGAATTGGTGTTTTACAAAACCTTAAAGTTCTCAGAAATGCCTTACCTTTTTATCGGAGAATCTATCACTGGTATAATTTTCATCCTGTACAGGCTTTTCATTTCATACAAATTATTTACATTTAATTCAGTTAAGTTTATGATCTCCAAATTATGAAAAACATACACAGTACTTAATGTTTTTCAATAAGACCTTGCCTGCTCTTTAAAGCATTAAGTGAGGTTGCTGGTTTACTGAGTGGATGCATACAAAGCTATTTTCCTAGCTAGTTTTAGATGCTGGGGACGGTTAGTTCCCAAACATTGCAGCACACCAAGGTTACATATGTGATTCTTTTAAGTGGCTTCTAATGTTTCTATAACCTGATAAAATGCCATTAATCCTTTGTAGCCACTTTTTAAAAAGTATTGTTTGTGCTGAAAACAAGTTCAGAAATTCAAAGCAATTTTCTGTGAAGTAATATTATCCTTAAATCAGCATAAACTAATTCTTTCAATAAAAGTGTTGGTGAATCCTGTGAGGGAAATAAAACATCTAATTGTTTATACTTTGGAAATCCAAAAGTGAAAATCTCACTCACTGCTTATGTTTTTGTGATTTGCATTATCTGGTACAGTGACAGTTATACGTTGTCTTCTCAGATGTTTGATAGTTTTAGGAGAAACTTGGAATGACCTCGGGATGCTCTCTCTCAGCCCAGCTGCTTAACTCTGAATTATATTCCATAACAGTTTGTGAAATCAGCACATCTCCTCAGAGCTCTCCCGTGGGTTGCAAGCGATCAAACAAACAAAACCATAGTGTCAAGACAGTTAGATTGGTTTAACAGAAAGGGAATTCTAAAGACATTCATGAATGAATGCACAACGGGAAGGCCATGTCTTTATTAAAATCACCACAAATACAAAAGCATCGCCGATATATATATATATATATATATATATATATATATATATACACACATACACACACACACACACAAGCTGTATACATATATTCTCAAATTCCTGGAAAATTATCACAAATATATTGGCTTTATATGTCATTACATGGCATATCCCTAAAATAGAACAAAAATACCCATACAATTTTTGGATGAACAGCATCCTTTGCATTTCTAAATTCCTGTGTTTTCAGACATTTGTTTGTAAAGGATTTGCTATGAAATGTTTCCCAGTTGAGGCCTCCTGGCCCTGGGAGTGACATGGCCTGTGTCGTGTAACATTTGGTAGCTATAATGTCTGTTCAAGTGTATCTCGCCTTTTCTATAGCAAGAGCTAACCTGCGAATGTTGGATATACAGCCAGCTGCGGCTTCCTGGAGATCCTGGTCAGGTGACCCCACCATATGCAGTAGAAGCTGCCACACACGGAGCATGGGGAGAAGAGAAATAAGAATAAAACCATTAATCTAAACACGTAAAGTTAGACTATAAGAATGATGTTAAATATGAAATGCTTTTTAAGTCACCAAAAAAAAAGGCCGAGAAATTCCACTGTGGCAAATGCAAATATAAATGGTACTTAATCAGATGCAGGAATTTCTCATGAATTTCTTACCTTTTTATTTAATGGAGCTGAGCTAGACCTGTTTCTCCCTCCTTTCTTTGGTCATCTAACTGCACGAAATTTCTGCTTTGAAATTTCTCTTGCATCCTTTATGGCTCTTCCACCTCCGGAGACAAGCCAGCAGTGTATCACGCCTAGACTGTTGGTGCATCCTCCGAGGCTTAATCTCTCTGCATTCCAGTCTACCCCATCATGTCACAACCTAATTATATCGGTCCCTTAATAGAGACTTGCATTGACTCCCAATGCCAGCTAACTAGAGCCCAGTCTCTTAACCTGTCCTTGAAGGATTTCTGTGCTCTGGCCTCAGTTTACCTTTCTAGCCATTCATCTTTCTCCTGTTCCATCCTGTACTCCAAGGTCCCGCTTCCCCACTTCTTTTGCCTTGATTGGTGCCATTGCTCTACCTAAAATGCCCTCCCATCTCCTTCTCTGACTCTGTTATCCACCTTTCATGACCCAGCTAACTTTTCTACAAAGCCTCCACTGATTTCTGTCAAACAAAATGCCATTTCTCCCTCATCAGAACTCTCATAGTTGTTTACTCAAATGTCTGTTGCTATACTTGTTTTCTTCCCTTTTTCACCGACTTGTATTAATGTTTTTTGTCCTACTTTAGATTGTAAACTCTGGAAGAATCTTGTAAAATCATACAGTGCCTGATACACGGTAGATGCCAAATAAATATCAAATAAATTAATTAGAACTTTTAAAATCTATCAATTATAATTCTAACTAATAGTTCTGATGAAAGATTTTAAATGTAATTTGAATTGAACATTTTTCATACAGTAGCCTTTGAGTACAAATGTGGATGATGTCATAGAATGAGGATGTCTTGATAAGGAAAGAAATATTGTAAAGAAAAATATTGTGAAACATCTTAAATATGGCAGGCTTAGGAGTTTGGCTTTTATTCTGCAGGTAATAAAAGGAAGTTGTTGAAGCACATTAATCAGGAGAGTGACATGGTCATATTTGTATTTTAGAAAGATAAATTTTATGGCAACTTAATAGAATAAGGACTGTGGAGAGAGGGGACTGGTGGGAACTGCAACACATCAGGCCAGGGGTGATAAGAACTGAGTAAAGCAGAACCACGAACAGCATGGAAGGAATGAGTTCAAGGGATATTTAGGGACTAAACTATTCAACAGACGGCCCAAGGACAGCTGGTTATCCAAAGAGAAGAAAATGAAAATGGTAATCTCATACATAAACATCCCTTCCAGGTAGATTGATGACTTAAATAAGAAAGCAAAACGTGAAACGTTTAGGAGGTTGTACAAGAGAGACCTTGATCACACTGGGGTATTGAAGGGTGTCTGGCCTCTCCGTTTCTTGACCTCCTCCTGTCAATGATTTTCACTACACTTTAGCCCCTGCTTCCAGGGTCACACCCTGGTTCTTGTTTTTCATCAACAGTCCAACCTCCAGACTCTCTGATAACAATTACTTCTCTTCTGATTTGGCCGTTGAACTTACTTGTTTGTTCTCATCATGACCTCTAGTCCACTGGCCTGTGTACTTTTTCTTAAACCATCTCCTGTCTTCACTTCCTCCATAACCAGTTTAGATTCTACAGTCCATCTTTTCATTCATTATCTTACCGGTTTCTTAAACCTCCTTATGACACCCATCCATTAAAACCATAACCTACTCTGTCTTCCCCGTGCCCTCACCTCTAACTGAGCCCTGCTGGAGACAATATGTGTGCAACATGGCAAATGAACCCTTCGTAAATCCAGCCCCAACTGGATCCTCTCACTGGATCCTCAAACCACTAACTTGTGGTTTGACTTGTGGCTTTTGAGTGACAAGCAGCCAGACCCCACTTTTGGTAACATCTTCTCTATAAAAACCACCCCCTGGCTCCTGTTGGTGGAGCCCTCCTAACCATTTTCAATTTGGTGCCGCCTGATTTGAATCAATGTTTGCTCAAATAGACTCTTGTAAATGCCTCCGTTTATCTTTTAAGAGTGTTATTGAGAGTTTTTCTCCAGCATCATTCAATAACCTAGGCATAGGATGTAGGACAGAGGACATATATTATAGGATTGTAATTCATTTGAACAGCCATGCGGTCTGGGCTGGGCTGGAAGGGAAGTAAAACAGAAGTGTACTGATCATCTGGGAGAATTAGGAAGAGAGACCTCAGTGAAGTAGGAAAACAGTGTTAGTGGGAATGAAGCATAGGAAGAAGTTGAAAAACAGGACATTATAGTCTGAGAATGGATTATTTGGAGTTTAAGATTTATAGATAAGGTTGTCTTGAGAATGGACAAAGTCCAGGATGTAGCTATGGGAATATAGGTCAGTATAAGATTGTTACACAGTTTTATACATACACACACACACACACACGACCACAATTTATATCCTCATTCTCTGTCTCTGTCTCTCTCTCTGCAGGAAGAGGAAATAGTGGAAAAGGAAGAACGGAGCAGTAGCAGCTCTCCTTGGCTACTGCAGCACGTAGCTTAAAAGTCCTTTTATAGCAGCTCACACTTGAACCCCTTTCCTAGCTTGCAACTTTCAACTCTTGATCTACAGTTTGGTATTTTTACCGATCTACTTATTTGTTTATGCCTCATCTTACTATTATATGAAAGCTTTTAAAGCAGATATGACGATATGAAATTTAGACGGTCTCTTCTGAATGCACATTTAGCACAGACGTTCATCCACCACTTTTTTTCACGCTCCCACCTCATCACTGTAACCTTCCATCATCTTCATGTGTGGAGCGCTCGCTGTAAACGTGGGGAGTTCACGCTGCCGCGCCATTACTAAACCATTAGCTGAGAGCATCCCAGCGTGACGTCGAGGGAGCCTGGATGCTCCTCTCTCCACAGAGGGGCCTGTTGTCCCCTTCATTCTACTTTCCAATCTTCAGATTAGTTATTTTATCAAAACCAGACGTTCCAATCAGTTTCTCGGCAAATTATATAATAACTTGAGGGTTTTCTCCCTCCTTTTCCCAAGTATAATAGATGATTAATATGGGTTCATGAGTTCCCTCGTTGATCCCACTGTCTTATAAAATATAGCATTAATATTCTCCCACCAGTCTAAATCACTTTAATAGACAATATTTATTACTATATTAATTTTTTAAATTATAGTCATGTCATCATAATGAATAATGTCAGTTACCTATAGATGTTTCTGGGCCCTGGATTAGGGGGCCTGATGCCACCTTAAAAGCCTGATTTCTACAAGCAGATGGGATGTAGAAATGGTCCAGTGTCCAACTGCCCTGCATATGCTATTCAGAAAACTGGACAATAGGGGCAGAGACTCGGTACGGAGAACTCACCTAGGCTTGCCTTGCGGGGACAGCCTGCCTCCCTCTGCTCTTGTCTTGGGCCCGTCCTGCAGCAAGTTTTGTTGTTGTTGTTTTAAATCCAGGGAGAAGTGAAATGAAGCTCTAGCTGTGAACCCCAACTACCTGAGTGAGGAACCAGACGGCTCCTTACGCTGTCCAGCTCCTCTGGAGAAAAGGCAGTGTCAAATAGTAGTCAAGGCCATGGTCTTTGAGGTTGCAGCTGCTTGAATTTGTATCCTGACTTCTCCACTTACTGGGTAAGTTACGGAACCTTTCAGCTCTGCCTTCTCATGTGTTTAATGGGATCACCTACCTCTGAGGGTCATCGTGAAGATGGATGAGACAGTACACACCTTTTAAAGTGCTTGACCACCTGTGTTCACAGGCTCTTGCGGTCTCTCTATCTTGTGATCTTTGTATGCCCCCCGCCCCCGCTTCCAGTTTTGTCTGATTGTTCCCTGAGGCCGTGTGTGAGGGGGAAACTGGAGAAGCACAGGCAGGGAGACTTTACACCAGAAAGGGCAGAGGATTCCTTGCGGAGAGAAGCAACAACAGATGGGAAGGAAAGGGGAAAGGCAGAGAGGGCAGAGGGTCCACCCGGTTTTGAAGAGAGGGTTTGGAGAGCTTGGAGTAGGGGGCTTATTTGGGAGAAACTTCAGAGAGAGAGAGACTGAGTGGAAAAAAGGTAGGAGATTTTAAAGAGCTTAACGGTGCTCTGGCTTCAGGAGAGAGGGAAACCAGGGTAACAGTTAACTTTCAATTGCTCCTTGGCGGCCAGTCTTGTGTGTCTCGGACTGCATGTCCCAGTCACAAATGGACCATGAGGGGCTTGGTTTCATACAGGTTACGCACTCGAATCTCGTAAACCAAGGGCCCAGGACAAAGTAAGTGCTCCGTAATTGCCATCCATGATCATGGTGATTTCTTCACCAGTTCCAAAGTCTGGTTCTGGCATTTATTCTTTGGAGCCCAGCCCTGGTTAGTTTGAGAAGAACAAGGAAGCAGGCATTTTGGCCCTGTGGTCCGTCTGCCCCTTTCAGTACTTGCTCTAGGCCCTACCTCGTCTCTGGTTAACGCCATGGGTACCAATGGTCCAGGCTTCACTTGGCCTCAGCCACTGCCACCGCTGCCTGGCACGGCTACCTAAGAAAGCAGCCCATTGGCTGATGCCTGCCAAAAATGGGCCGGTGTTTTGCCCATGCTCCCCCTCAGACCTGGGTGTTGTTCTGTGGTTCCCTCTCCAGCTTTCCAAGAGTCGGGTGCATTTATTCCCAAGCCCTTGATGCCAGTTACATAATTTCAAATTATGTAAACCAGTGAACAGTGAGTGTGAAATGTCTGGCATGCTGTTGGCACCTGTGTCTGTGACAGAGCCTGTGGCGTGCTGGCGGCCGCTGGAGTCTACTGGATAGGGCTGCTGGGAGGGCATGCCCTGTGCCGTCACACATGCTACGTTAGAATACAGTGTTCAGTCAATGCCAGTACCTTTTATGACCCAACTGCGTAAATGACTTTGTCTGTTACCGAACTTCTACTCCTGAGTGCACCAAAAGGACTACTTCTCTTTGGGGAATTAATTTTGCCTCAGTTTCTTGCTCTCACCATGAGGTTTCCTTCCATATCCAGTATGGTGGTGAGTGAATGTTTAGCCTAAAAACTTGATCAGGGGAGCCCAGCAGTCCAGTGTTTTAAATGACTAAAATGTAGACAAGGGTGAAAGGTTTAAAAATAGATGAAAGGAGAAAAGCATGGTAGAAAGGTACATGTGGTAGAGGTGACAGCTGCCCCCTTAAACATAGCTTCAGTGACTCACTGGCCTCAGGCCACAGGCCACCTGATGTTTGTACAGCGTGAAATGGTTTTATTAGCTACCAAGCTTACTGGGTGCCAGGCACTGGGATTTTTTCTTTGTTGGTTAATCGTATCCTGCTCTGGCCCTTTTCCTTACCCAGGAACATTCTAAATCCAGGGTACAGAGTTGGAAGTGTAACGTTCGTTGCCTGATAAAGGTATGAAGGGCTTGATAGCTGAGAGGCATTCCTAGGACCCTCTTTGGGTGATGCTGCGCTCTGAATTTATTTTACCTGAACTTTATTTGGCCGTTAATGAATGCTACTCATTGCATTGTTAATACATCCAGAGGCTGTGTAGCTAATGCTGCTTTACAAATTGAGTAAGGATGTGCGACTTTCCCAAACCATTATCTGAACAACATGTACTGTGTATGTGTCTTGGTTTTGAATTAGGCTCAGGAATATCTATTTTTCTTAAGAGCTTCACAAGCAAACTAGGGCACCCAGGGCAACACTTTAAAACGAATATAAACAGCCACATAATGGAAACTTAGCACAAAATTCTGCATTTGAGGGGCAGCTAACAGAAAGTAAAGAGCAGCATGTTTTCAGATCACTAACACACATGGCAAGGGGAAGGTGCTATGTGATACTTTGCGATCATTACTTAAAAGGAGTACTCTCCTTAGGAAGGTGAGACGCAAACTGGGTACAAGTGATTATGGAATTGGTATGCATTTTTTTCCAGTATATATTTTTTTGATTTGTAGACTTTTTCCAACTATAAAAACATTTTAAAATCTGATAAGGAGGAAAAACACCTCAGATTTACCTTTTTGAAGTGTTTGTTCCTTTCAAAAACTTTCCTCTTTCTCATCCTCCCCCTCCCCCAAACATACCCAGAGACCTTGAATTTATTGGGAGTTTCATATATACACTGAAGGAAAACCGGCTCCCTTGCTTTAGAACTTAATTGCACAGAGCACTTTAAAACATCGTTCAAACACATAACTTTTCACAGCGTTGGTGTGAACGAGGACACTGGGAGGTGCACCGAGAGTGGTCTGTGGATTGGGCGCACGAGTACTTCTTCCAGTGGCAAAGGCTTTGATCACAAGGCACATGCCCTCAGAATGCAGCTGTGACTGGAGCTTCACATCCCCGGGAAGGTGAGATGAAGGTAGCAAGGGAATCAGAGTCTGCGTCCAATTTCTACTTTTACAACTACCAGTTCATGACTTTATGTAATATTTCAGTTGTATGAAAAGTATGTATGAAAAGTACCAATTTGAGTGATAACAGATTTTCTTGTGGTTTGACTTGACACTGTTCAGGCGAACCCAGGCTGGGAATAGGAGTTCTCATTAGAGCCGGAGGAGCACTGAAATACCTGCATGCACGCTGAGCTCAGCGGGTTTTCCAGAAAACTCTGGCATTCCCAGAGCTGATCTGAACCCTTCTTCTGCTGTCAGTTTCCCGGGCACTGAGGTGAGGTTTGCGCGACCCAGGAACACACGATGCCTCTGGACCCTGTCCTCCGGGCCGGTGGCCTCCTGGCTGTCCGGCGGGCTGGGCTCTGCTGCAGAGGCTCTTGGTGGGTCCCGACCCCAACTCTGAGCCTTGGTAACTCACTTCACGTGGCAGCTCCCCAGAGCCATGGGCCTCAAAACCCATTTTACATTTGCTGGTTGGGGCAAAACTCTTGATTCTGCTTTTCGGTGAAGTGAAGCAAGGAGCTTGCCTTTGCATGGTGTCTGCTTGCCTCTGGGTGACAGGAGCACATGCCCTGTGATCCAAGGGCCATGTCCACAGATCTTGGGAGAGGTCTGCTGCTTCCATCCACTGCCCTTTCTGTGTAGACGTTCCTTCACACTGGAGTAGGTTTGTCCTCTGGTTTTCCCTCAAGTTGTCTTTACATGAGCCTTCCACTAGAGTGCTGTTGTGCCCAGATACACACACACACACACACACACACGAGATTAGAGTGTTGGGTCTGGTGTCCTGGGTGGGAGAAATAGGTCACATAACAAAGAGTGCCCTAACAGCCCTCTTCTACAGAATGCTAGAAATGGAGAATGACTTGGTTTCTGGCTGGATCAGGAGTTCATGGGACCCTGCTCTCTACTAGAGGAAAAGGAAGCGACAAGTCTGTGCACACCCTGGGCAGGAGTTCACGGTGTCACTTGGAACAGCTTCAAGTCACTCTTCCATTTTGCTCCCTATCCAATATAAAGAACATTTGTGTCTATGGAGGTTTCCCGGATAAGAATGCCAAAGAAAAGATAAGGTAAGGATGGATAAAAACACACACATGGACACGGTTGTTTAGAATTGCATTTTGCTATTGGGTAGATCAAAGTGACAAAGATAATTCTCTCAAGTAAAAAAGAAAAAAGAACATGCTCATAGATTATGGAATGTAGTGGCTGTGAGTTCACACCTTGGGTTCAGACAGTCTGGTTTTCAGTCTTATATTCTCCTCACTGTGTATGACCTGGGGTAACTTTCCCTGAGCCTCAGGTTTATTTCTTTTCTTTTTTTTTTTTCATTTGTGTAAGTACATGTTTTTGCTTTATTGTGGCATACTATTCCAAGTAGGATTTCTACTGATACTTTTTTTTTGAATTTTATCTTATTTATTTTTTTATATAGCAGGTTCTTATTAGTCATCCATTTTATACATATTAGTGTATACACGTCAATCTCTCAGTTCATCCCACCACCACCCCACCCTGCCACTTTCCCCCCTCAGTGTCCATACGTTTGTTCTCTGTATCTGTGTCTCAAATTCTGCCCTGCAAACTGGTTCATCTCTACCATTTTTCTAGGTTCCACATATATGCATTAATATACGATATTTGTTTTTCTCTTTCTGACTTACTTCACTCTGTATGGCAGTCTCTAGGTCCATCCACGTCTCTACAAATGACCCGATTTCATTCCTTTTTATGGCTGAGTAATATTCCATTGTATATATGTACCACATCTTCTTTATCCATTCATCTGTTGATGGGCATTTAGGATGCTTCCAAGTCCTGGCTATTGTAAATAGTGCTGCAATGAATATTGGGGTGCATGTGTCTTTTTGAATTATGGTTTTCTCTGGGTATATGCCCAGTAGTGGGATTGCTGGGTCATATGGTAGTTCTATTTGTAGTTTTTTAAGGAACCTCCATACTGTTCTCCATAGTGGCTGTATCAGTTTACATTCGACCAACAGTGCAAGAGGGTTCCCTTTTCTCCACACCCTCTCCAGCATTTGTTGTTCGTAGATTTTCTGATGATGCCCATTCTAACTGGTGTGAGGTGATGATACCTCATTGTAGTTTTGATTTGCATTTCTCTAATAATTAGTGATGCTGAGCAGCTTTTCATGTGCCTCTTGGCCATCTGTATGTCTTCTTTGGAGAAATGTTTATTTAGGTCTTCTGCCCATTTTTGGATTGGGTGGTTTGTTTTTCTAATATTGAGCTGCATGAGCTGTTTATATGTTTTGGAGATTAATCCTTTGTCCACTGATGCATTTGCAAATATTTTCTTCCATTCTGAGGGTTGTCTTTTCGTCTTGTTTGTAGTTTCCCTTGCTGTGCAAAAACTTTTAAGTTTCATTACGTCCCATTTGTTTATTTTTGTTTTTATTTTCATTACTGTAGGAGGTGGATCAAAAAAGATCTTGCTGTGATTTATGTCAAAGAGTGTTCTGCCTATGTTTTCCTCTAAGAGTTTTATAGTGTCCAGTCTTACATTTAGGTCTCTAATCAATTTTGAGTTTATTTTTGTGTATGGTGTTAGGGAGTGTTCTAATTTCATTCTTCTACATGTAGCTGTCCGGTTTTCCCAGCACCACTTATTGAAGAGACTGTCTTTTCTCCATTGTATATTCTTCTCTCCTTTATCAAAGATAAGGTGACCATAGGTGCGTGGGTTTACCTCTGGGCTTTCTATCCTGTTCCATTGATCTATATTTCTGTTTTTGTGCCAGTACCCTATTGTCTTGATTACTGCAGCTTTGTAGTATAGTCTGAAGTCTGAGAGCCTGATATCTCCAGCTCCATTTTTTTCCCTCAAGATTGCTTTGGCTATTTGGGGTCTTTTGTGTCTCCATAAAATTTTTAAAATTCTTTGTTCTAGTTCTGTAAAAAAAAAAATGCCATTGGTAATTTGATAGGGATTGCATTGAATCTGTAGATTGCTTTGGGTAGTATAGTCATTTTCACAATATTGATTTTTCCAATCCAAGAACATGGCATATCTCTCCATCTGTTTGTTTCATCTTTAATTTCTTTATCAGTGTCTTATAGGTTTCTGAGTACAGGTCTTTTACCTCCTTAGGGTAGGTTTATTCCTAGGTATTTTATTCTTTTTGTTGCAATGGTAAATGGGAATGTTTCCTTAATTTCTCTTTCAGATTTTTCATCATTAGTGTATAGGAATGCAAGACATTTCTGCATTAATTTCGTATCCTGCTACTTTACCAAATTCATTGATTAGCTCTAGTAATTTTCTGGTGGCATCTTTAGGATTCTCTATGTATAGTACCATGTCATCTGCAAACAGTGACAGTTTTACTTTTTCTTTTCCAATTTGTATTCCTTTTATTTCTTTTCCTTCTTTGACTGCTGTGGCTAAAACTTCCAAAACTATGTTGAATAATTGTGGTGAGAGTGGACCTCCTTGTCTTGCTCCTGATCTTAGAGGAAATGTTTTCTGTTTTTCACCATTGAGAATGATGTTTGCTGTGGGTTTGTCGTATATGGCCTTTATTATGTTGAGGTGGGTTCTCTCTATGCCAACTTTCTGGAGAGTTTTTATCATAAATGGGTGTTGGATTTTGTCAAAAGCTTTTTCTGCATCTATTGAGATGATCATATGATTTTTCTTCTTCAATTTGTTAATATGGTTTATCACATTGATTGATTTGCATATATCGAAGAATCCTTGCATTCCTGGGATAAATCCCACTTGATCATGGTGTATGATCCTTTTAATGTGTTGTTGAATTCTTTTTGCTAGTATTTTGTTGAGGATTTTTGCATCTATATTCATGAGTGATACTGGCCTGTAATTTCTTTTTTTGTAGTATCTTTGTCTGGTTTTGGTATCAGGGTGACGGTGGCCTCACAAAATGAGTTTGGGATTGTTCCTTCCTCTGCCATTTTTTGGAAGAGTTTGAGAAGGATGGGTGTTAGCTCTTCTCCAAATGTTTGATAGAATGCACCTGTGAAGCCGTGTGGTCCTGTACTTTTGTTTGTTGGAAGATTTTTAATCACAGTTTCAATTTCATTACTTGTGATTGGTCTGTTCATATTTTCTATTTCTTCCTGGTTCAGTCTTGGAAGGTGATACCTTTCTAAGAATTTGTCCATTTCTTCCCGGTTGTCCATTTTATTGACATAGAGTTGCTTGTAGTAGTCTCTTAGGATGCTTTGTATTTCTTTTTTTTTTTCTTTCTTTCTTTCTTTTTAGTGGTATGCGGGCCTCTCAATATCACTGTTGTGGCCTCTCCCATTGCAGAGCACAGGCTCTGGATGCACAGGCTCAGCGGCCATGGCTCACCGGCCCAGCTGCTCCGTGGCATGTGGGCTCTTCCCGGACCAGGGCACGAACACGCGTCCCCTGCATCGGCACGCAGACTCTCAACCACTGCGCCATGAGGGAAGCCCAGGATGCTTTGTATTTCTGCGGTGTCTGTTGTAACTTCTCCTTTTTCATTTCTAATTTTATTGATTTGAGTCCTCTCCCTCTTTTTCTTGATGAGTCTGGCTAATGGTTTATCAATTTTGTTTATCTTCTCAAAGAAACAACTTTTAGTTTTATTGATCTTTGCTACTGTTTTCTTTGTTTCTATTTCATTTATTTCTGCTCCGATCTTCATGATTTCTTTCCTTCTACTAACTTTGAGTTTTGTTTGTTCTTCTTTCTCTAGTTCTTTAAGTGGCAGGTTAGATTGTTTAATTGAGATGTTTGTTGTTTCTTGAGGTAGGATTGTATTGCTATAAACTTCCCTCGTAGAACTGCTTTTGCTGCATCCCATAGGTTTTGGATCGTCATGTTTTCATTGTCATTTGTCTCTAGGTATTTTTTGAGTTCCTCTTTGATTTCTTCAGTGATCTCTTGGTTATTTAGCAACATATTGTTTAGCCTGCATGTGTTTGTGTTTTTTACGTTTTTTTCTCTGTAACTGATTTCTAATCTCATAGCACTGTGGTCAGAAATGACGCTTGATATGATTTCAATATTCTTAAATTTACTGAGGCTTGATTTGTGACCCAAGATGTGATCTATCCTGGAGAATGCTCCGTGCGCACTTGAGAAGAAAGTGTAATCTGCTGTTTTTGGATGGAATGTCCTATAAATATCAATTAAATCTATCTGGTCTATTGTGTCATTTAAAGCTTGTGTTTCCTTATTAATTTTCTTTTTGGATGATCTGTCCATTGGTGTAAGTGAGGTGTTAAAGTCCCCCACTATTATTGTGTTAGTGTCAATTTCCTCTTTTATAACAGTTAGCAGTTGCCTTATGTATTGAGGTGATCCTATGTCGGGTGCATATATAATTGTTATATCTTCTTCTTGGATTTATCCCTTGATCATTATGTAGTGTCCTTCCTTGTCTCTTGTTAACATTCTTTATTTTAAAGTCTATTTTATTTGATATGAGTATTGCTACTCCAGCTTTCTTTTGATTTCCATTTGCATGAAATATCTTTTCCATCCCCTCACTTTCAGTCTGTATGTGTCCCTAGGTCTGAAGTGGGTCTCTTGTGGACAGCATATATATATATGGGTCTTGTTTTTGTATCCATTCAGCGAGCCTGTGTCTTTTGGTTGGAGCATTTAATCCATTCACGTTTAAGGTAATTATCGATATGTATGTTCCTATTACCATTTTCTTAATTGTTTTGGGTTTGTTATTGTAGGTCCTTTTCTTCTCTTGTGTTTCCTACTTAGAGAAGTTCCTTTAGCATTTGTTGTAGAGCTGGTTTGGTGGTTCTGAAGTCTCTTAGCTTTTGCTTGTCTCTAAAGTTTTTAATTTCTCCATCAAATCTGAATGAGATCCTTGCTGGGTAGAGTAATCTTGGTTGTAGGTTCTTCCCTTTCATCACTTTAAATATGTCATGTCACTCCCTTCTGGCCTGTAGAGTTTCTGCTGAGAAATCAGCTGTAAATCTTATGGGAGTTCTCTTGTATGTTATTTGTCATTTTTCCCTTGCTGCTTTCAATAATTTTTCTTTGTCTTTAATTTTTGCCAACTTGATTACTATGTGTCTTGGCATGTTTCTCCTTGGGTTGATTACTATGTGTCTTGGCATGTTTCTCCTTGGGTTTATCCTGTATGGGACTGTCTGCGCTACCTGCATTTGGGTGGCTATTTCTTTTCCCATGTTAGGGAAGTTTTCGACTATAATCTCTTCAAATATTTTCTTGGGTCCTTTCTCTCTCTCTTCTCCTTCTGGGATCCCTATAATGCAAATGTTGCTGCATTTAATGTTGTCCCAGAGGTCTCAGGCTGTCTTCATTTCTTTTCATTCTTTTTTCTTTATTCTGTTCTGCAGCAGTGAATTCCACCATTCTGTCTTCCCAGGTCACTTATCCGTTCTTCTGCTGCAGTTATTCTGCTATTGATTCCTTCTAGTGTATTTTTCATTTCAGTTACTGTAGTGTTCATCTCTGTTTGTTTGTTCTTTAATTCTTCTATGTCTTTGTTAAACATTTCCTGCATCTTCTCGATCTTTGCCTCCACTCTTTTTCTGAGGTCCTGGATCTTCACTATCGTTATTCTGAATTCTTTTTTCTGGAAGGTTGCCTATCTCCACTTCATTTAGTTGTTTTTCTGGGGTTTTATCTTGTTCCTCCATCTGGTACATAGCCCTCTGCCTTTTCATTTTGTCTATCTTTCTGTGAATGTGGTTTTTGTTCCACAGGCTGCAGGATTGTAGTTCTTCTTGCTTCTGCTGTCTGCCCTCTGGTGGATTAGGCTATCTAAGAGGCTTGTGCCAGTTTCCTGATGGGAGGGACTGGTGGTGGGTAGAGCTGGCTGTTGCTCTGGTCGGCAGAGCTCAGTAAAACGTTAATCCGCTTGTCTACTGATGGGTGGGGCTGGGTTCCCTCCCTGTTGTTTGGCCTGAGGTGACCCAACACTGGAGCCTACTTGGGCTCCTTGGTGGGGCTAATGGCGGACTCTGGGAGGGCTCACGCCAAGGAGTACTTCTCAGAACTTCTGCTGCCAGTGTCCTTGTCCTCACGGTGAGACAGAGCCACCCCCCCGCCTCTGCAGGAGACCCTCCAACACCAGCAGGTAGGTCTGGTTCAGTCTCCTATGGGGTCACTGCTCCTTCCCCTGGGTCCCGATGCGCACACTACTTTGTGTGCACCCTCCAAGAGTGGAGTCTCTGTTTCCCCCAGTCCTCTTGAAGTCCTGTAATCAAATCCCGCTAGCCTTCAAAGTCTGATTCTCTAGGAATGCCTCCTCCCATTGCCAGACCCCCAGGTTGGGAAGCCTGCTGTGGGGCTCAGAACCTTCACTCCAGTGGGTGGACTTCTGTGGTATAAGTGTTCTCCAGTTTGTGAGTCACCCACCCAGCAGTTATGGGATTTGATTTTATTGTGATTGCACCCCTCCTGCCATCTCATTGTGGCTTCTCCTTTGTCTTTGGATGTGGGGTATCTTTTTTGGTGAGTTCCAGTGTCTTCCTGTCCATGATTGTTCAGTAGTTAGTTGTGATTCCGGTGCTCTTACAAGAGGGAGTGAGAGCACGTCCTTCTACTCCGCCATCTTCGAGGCTCAGTTTTCTTATCAGTAAAATTAGGATTTGCAATAATGCCATTTTAATGGGACAGATGTGGGGATTCAATGAGATGATGATGTAAAGTGCTTATACTACATGCTCATAAAGGATGATCCTTTTATTACTGTTGTTGTCGTGAATTGGAGGTTGGTTGTTGTTGAGTAGAGACAGTCAAATAAAATTTGCTGTCAGCTCACTTTCTCTGCTAGAGTTCCAACTGAACTGATCCAAATAAGCAATTTTAATCTAATTATATTGGAAATTAATGTTAACAGGAGGTTTGTGGTGTCCTGTTAAGTGAACAAAAACATAAGGCAAGGAAGTTGCACTAACACAAGTCTGTGTTCATTCTAATACATGATGAGTTCTGTTCAGATTAGAGTCCCCCCCTGAGTCAGTCTCTAGTTCACAAGGACATCAGACCCCCACGGGTGAACAAAGGCATATAGTAGATAATTAAAATGGGATAAATGCCTTGGATCTGGAATATATTTGCAGTGGGAAATAGGAGAAGTTGGATGAATATGGAAATGGTCAGTGGAATTTTAAATATTCATGGAAAGGTAAGGCTAAACTATATAACTTATTAATTTATATTATAAAAAAACAGAGCTCACCCACACCTCTTGTGTTATTAGAATAATTGAATAAAACTTCTCTACCTCCTTCCTGCAAAAGACTATCCTATAAACTCAGTTGCAAGGCTGGCCAGAACTCAAATGCATTTTCACTCAAGTATTTTTCTTCCTATTGGGTTGGAAAATGTTAAGGGTAACTCAGTCTAAGTGAAGGGAGGTGGAGAAGATGGTAGAGAAGGGAAATAAACTGATAATTCAATATTTTAAATTATTACTATTAATCTCTTCCCCTGCCTGACCGTTGCAAGATGTGATAAGAAAAAGATAAGTGCCCAGCCTGCAACTGCTCTCAGAGGAAGGCAGGGATGAGCTAGGAGAAGGTACAATCTAGGATAAGGTCATGGGGAATGGGCATGGGAGGCCACCTGTGATGACCCCAAGTTTACTATTATCTGTAAGTTATATTTTTAAGGTTCTAGGGCCAAGGCCTGGCTCACAGTAACTGCTCTCCGGTTGTTAGCCCTTAGTACTCTAGTAGAAAACACACGTCAGGAGCTGTACACTGGTCCCAACGCTAGTAACAAGTGACAGCGATGAAAAGTGTCTACAATTGGCTGGAGCAACTGACCCTCTCAAGAAGAGGTCAGGCTGCTCCTGGGCAGTGGAGGTTGGGTCATGTGCATGAGCACCTCTGTAGAAGAGAGGGCAGAGTTTCTCAGGAATAGGTCGGTGGGACAGAGTCTCTGAGTCCCTGTCAAGTTCTGCTTCTGTGATAGGTTCCAAGAGTCCTTTCTGGAGAAATCAGGGAGACCTGAGAGACAGGGCTCACAGTCCTTGGGGGCTCTGGTGGCTGGAATATAGGCCAGGTGCTGCAGAAGAAGGAAGAGACTGCTCTGTATTTTTGCTTTGAGTTTCACTATGGCTTTCCTCTGGTTCTTAGTAGCTCAAAGAACACTTTTGTGGGGTAAAATGACCTTGAAATAGAGCAGTCAGGAACTTCACCAATATGTGTTCAAACAAGACCAAGTATGATAGAATATGAGCTGGGCTTGTCAATATTCTATTTGAAGGTTTAGAAGACATTTGAAAGATATTAAAAGGATAATCATACCCTCCAGTAGCTTCTTGAAAAATGTGCAAAGGAGGTGAACCTCTTAAGACTTACATGACTTCTTTCATACGTAATTTAACAGTTTGCTTTGGTATAGAATTCTAGATTGGAAGTAATTTTTGAGGAGTTGGAAGAGTTTTGAAGGCCATGCTCCATTTTCTTCTTGCTTCTGGTGTTACTGTTGAGAAGTCCAAAGTGATTCTTGATGTTTGGTTTGTGATCTCTCTCTCTCTGTCTCTCTCCTTCTTTCTCTTTTGAAGATTACAAAATCGTGCGTGTGTGTGTGTGTGTATACTTAACGTCCTGAAATTTTACAATGCCGTATCTCATCGTAGGCCTGTTTTATCCACTGTATACAGGCACCTGATAGGCCCTTTCAATCTAGTGGTTCATGCACTTCAGTTCTGGGAAATTCTCCAATTATTTCATTCCATTTCCTCCTCTCCGTTTTCTCGATTATCTCCTTCTGAAGCCAGTCTTCCGAAGTTACATCTTTTGCATGGTTCTCTTTTTCTTAATCTTTCCTATTTTCATTTATCTTTTTGCTCCACTTTCTAGGAGGTTTCTTTACCTTTATTTTCCAACTATTCTATTGAATTTGTGCTTCCTGAATGCTTTTTTTTTTAATAGAGTCCTATTCTGGTTTCATGGATGTGATACCTTTTATATCACCTGAGGATGTTAATTTTTTTCTTCTCTGTGCTACACTTTGTTTCTTCCAAGGATTGATTTGTTTGTTTCTGTTTGTTTCAGATTCTATCTTACAGGTTCAAGACATCCTTTAGATGCAGTTACTCATTGGATGATTGGAGATTTTGAGTATGTAGGTGGGGCTTGCTGACTTTGTGCTTTACTACAGGGTGATCGGGGTGGTCTCAGGGCCACTTACAATGGTGCTCTCTATGAAGACACCAGATTGAAGGGGGCTGAAATGCAGCCCTCACTTACTTGCCAGTTCATGAACCCCGGTCAGAGGCTATGTCTTCCTGAAAGAAGGGATGCCTTTTTCCTCCCACAAAACTGTGATCTGCTTTTCAAGTCTGACATTAGCAAAGCTTCATCTACCCAGAGAAAATAATGTTTTCCAATCCACACAACAGTTTCCCACAGGCCAGCAGAGGCCCTGGGAAGGCTGGTTGAAGTTCTCCCCAGGTCAATATCTTGAGAGCTTTTGTGTTGAGCTGGTCAAATTATGCAAGAAAGAGCACTTCAAACTCTAGCCAGCAGAGTAAAGGACTGGCTTCGAGAGATCTTTGAGTGAGTAAGACAGAGAGCTCCATTCAGTGGAGCTTAATCTCCATCTTGGGTAGAGTAGCCGCGCCTCACAGTGGCTGCTGTCCTCCAGCCCAGAGACACTGTTTTACCCTCTGTAGACAGATGCTGGGCTGGGGACAGCAGTGACTCTGTGGGGTGGAGTTGGACAAGGGACTCTAGCTTTCACCCAGTCTTCCTTATTGGAGCCTGCACCCTCAACCCTACCAAACAGTTCCAGAGGTACTTAGTACTACTAGTTCCTGATATTTTGAGGCTTCCACGTTGTAAGTTGGGTTTGGTCTCAGTTTTCCCCACTTTTGACTTTGCATTCTGATTCCTCAAATCTGCTGGGCAGTTGCCACTCTCCCATTGAATTTCAACATCTACAAATTTATTATCTTCTCCTCTGCAATTCTCCAATTTTCCTTGTCCTTGTTGGTTTTTTTTTTTAAGTTTCTTGAATATAATGTTAGTAGATTTCAGAAGGAAGAAAAATTAAACTCAGGAGTTTAATTTGCTATCTTACTTGGAATAGTCCATAGGTTTCCTCCAGACTCTAAGAAAAATGCCCTCTTGTTATCAATTCTGGATACAGTGCCTGCATTTAACTTGTGTTTCTCCCTTTGGGAAGAGATTGAAAGTCCATGTGGCTGTCTGTGTCCTATTGTTAAATCACTTTTGTGAGAGAATATTTAGAAGTAGGTTTTTTTGGAGACAAGTTATATGTGTGTGTGTATGTAAATTATATACATATATGCGGTCATCCTTCAGTGTCCATAGGGTGTTGGTTCCAGGACCTGCCACGGATACCATAAATCCACAGATGCTCAAGTCCCGTAGTTGGTCCCCTGTAACTGTAGTTCCACATCCATGGATTTAACCAACTATTGAAAAAAATCTGCAAATAAGTGGATGCACACAGTTCAAACCCGTGTTGTTCAAAGTCAACTGTGTGTGTATACATATATATCATGAATATAAGTTGTACATATGGTGTATATTATATCAAGGAGTGGAATGATAAAATTTAAGTCTCCAGCTCTGACCTGAACTCTGACCATTTGACTGCCTAGTTGACATCTCCACTTGGATATAAAAATACACATTAAATTTTACATAGACAAAGCTGAACTGCTGATTCTCCCACCTGAAACCCATTTTCTCACAGCCTCCCCATCTCGACTCATGTTAACTCATCTCTCCAGTTGCTTGGGCCAAAGACATTGCAGTGTCCTCAGCTTCCTCTTTTCTCATGGCCCTCATCCAAGACATGAACAAATCTGTTGGCTCCACCTTCAAAATGTGCCCAGAGTTGGACCTCTTTTGACTACCTCCACAGCAGTGGTCTGAGTCACTATTCTCTCTTGCCTGAACGTAATAATTAGGCCAACTTTTTGATATGCAAAAAAGATCTGGGGCTGACTTTGAAGGTATAGCCTAGAGAAAACTAAATCACTCATATTGGTAACTTAGGAGAATCTTTCCTTCTTTTAAGAAGAAAAGGCAGAGAAGAGAAAAGACAATTTAAGTGATCTGCTGGGAGAATGAGAACCTAGGTCAGAAATGTTAAAGGGACTTCCTTAAGCTGAAAAGAAATGGTACTAATTAGTAACAAGAAAACATACCAAATTAAAAAAAATCTCACTGGGAAAGGCAAATATATAGTAAAGGTAATGAATCAGTCACTTATAAAGCAAGCATGAAGGTTAAAGACAAAAGTAAAATTAAATAAAACTACAATAATTAGTCAAGGGATGCATACAATTAAAAGATATAAAAGTGACATAAGTGATATATCACTTTTTATATCATATAAAAAGTGATATAAGACATGATGGGGGGAATAAAAAGTAAAGTTCTAGGATGTGTTCAAATTTAAGTTGTTATCAACTTAAAACAGACCATTACATTATATGTCAACCTCACGGTAACCATGAAGCAAAAATTTATAGTAAATACACAAAAAGAAAAATGACCAAAGAACCTGAACATAACACTAAAGAAATGCATGTAACCACAGAGGAAGAGAGAGAAGAAGAAAGGAACAGAGAGAACTACAAACCAGAAACTACAAGCCAGAAAACAGCTAACAAAATGGCAGTAAATACATACCTATCAATAATTACTTTAAGTGTAAATGGACTAAATGCTCCTATTGAGGGGACTTCCCTGGCAGTCCAGTGATTCAGACTTCACCTTCCAATGCAGCGGGTGTGAGTTCAATCCCTGGACAGGGAGCTGAGAGCCCACATACCTCATGGTCAAGAAACCAAAACATAAAACAGAAGGAATATTGTAACAAATTCAATAAGGACTTGAAAAATAGTCCAATATAAAAAATTTAAAACATAAAAATAAATGCTCCTATTGAAAGACACAGAGTGGCTGAATGGATGAAAAAACAAGACCCAACTATATGCTGTTTACAAGAGGCTCACTTTAGAAGTAAGGACACACACAGGGAAGCAAAGGGATGGAGAAAGATATTCCATGCAAATGGAAATGAAAAGAAAGTTGGAGTAGCTATACTCATATCAGATAAAATAGACTTTAAAATAAAGACTGTAATAAAAGACAAAGAGAACATTATATAATGATAAAGGGTTACTCTAGCAAGAAGATCTAAACATGTATAAATATACACCCAACAGAGGAGCACCAAAATCTTTAAAGTGAATATTAATGAGCCTAAAGGGAGAAAGTGACAGCAATACAATAAGAGTAGGGGACTTTAACGCCCCACTTACATAGATCATCCAGACAGAAGATCAATAAGGAAACATCAGCCATAAATGACATATGAGACCAGAGATTTAATAGCTTTATACAGAATATTCCATCCAAAAGCAGCAGAGTATACATTCTCAGGGCACACAGAGCATTCTCCAGAGTTGATCACACGTTAGGCCAGAAAACAAGTCTCAAGAAATTCAAGGAGCAACGCCTACAGAACACCTACTGAACGCTGGCAGAAGACCTCAGACCTCCCAAAAGGCAAGAAACTCCCCACGTACCTGGGTAGGGCAAAAGAAAAAAGAATAAACAGAGACAAAAGGATAGGGCCGGGACCTGCATCAGTGGGAGGGAGCCGTGAAGGAGAAACGGTTTCCACACACTAGGAGCCCCTTCGCGGGCGGAGACTGCGGGTGGCGGAGGGGGAAGCTTCGGGGCCGCGGAGGAGACTGCAGCCACAGGGGTACGGAGGGCAAAGCAGAGAGATTCCCGCACAGAGGACCAGTGCTGACTGGCACTCACCAACCCGAGAGGCTTGTCTGCACGGCCGCTGGGGAGGCCAGGGCTGGGAGCTGAGGCTCGGGCTTCAGTCAGATCACAGGGAGAGGACTGGGGTTGGCGGCGTGAAGACAGCCTGAAGGGGCCCCTAGTGTGACACAGCTAGCCAGGAGGGAGTCTGAGAAAAAGTCTGGAGCTACTGAAGAGGCAAGAGACTTTTTCTTCCCTCTTTGTTTCCTGGTGCGCAAGGAGAGGGGATTAAGAGCGCCGCCTAAAGGAGCTCCAGAGACGGGCGCGAGGCGCGGCTGAAAGCGCGGACCCCAGAGACGGGCGTGGGATGCTGGGGCTGCTGCTGCTGCTGCCGCCGCCAAGACACCTGTGTGCGAGCACAGGTCACTCTCCACGCCCCCTTTCCGGGGAGACTGTGCAGCCCACCACTGCCGGGGTCCGGGGATCCAGGGACGGCTTCCCCGGGAGAGCGCATGGCGCGCCTTGGGCTAGTGCACTGTCACGCCGGCCTCTGCCGCCGCAGGCTTGCCCCGCACTCCGTGCCCCTCCCTCCCCCCTGGCCTGAGTGAGCCAGAGCCCCCGAATCAGCGGCTCCTTTAACCCCGTCCTGTCTGAGCGAAGAACAGATGTCCTCCAGTGACCTACACACAGAGGCGGGGCCAAATCCAAAGCTGAGCCCCGGGAGCTGTGCGAACAAAGAAGAGAAAGGGGAATCTCTCCCAGCAGCCTCAGAAGCAGCGGATTAAAGGTCCACAATCAACGTGATGTACCTGCATCTGTGGAATACCTGAATAGACAACGAATCATCCCAAATTGAGGAGCCTGTGTGGATGAAAGGCTCTTGGTGCTGCAGCCAGGAGTCAGTGCTGTGCCTCTGAGGTGGAAGAGCCACCTTCAGGACACTGGTCCACAAGAGACCTCCCAGCTCCACATTATATCAAACGGCGAAAATCTCCCAGAGATCTCCATCTCAACACCTTCACCCAGCTTCAATCAACGACCAGCAAGCTACAGTGCTGGACACCCTATGCCAAACAACTAGCAAGACAGGAACACAACGCCACCCATTAGCAGAGAGACTGCCTAAAATCATAAAAAGTCCACAGACACCCCAAAACACACCACCAGACGTGGACCTGCCCACCAGAAAGACAAGATCCAGCCTCGTCCACCAGAACACAGGCACTAGTCCTCTCCACCAGGAAGCCTACACAACCCACTGAACCAACCTTAGCCACTGGGGACAGACACCAAAAACAACGGGAACTACGAACGTGCAGCCTGCACAAAGGAGACCCCAAACAGTAAGATAAGCAAAATGAGAAGACAGAAAAACACACAGCAGGTGAAGGAGCAAGATAAAAGCCTACCAGACCTAACAAATGAAGAGGAAATAGGCAGTCTCCCTGAAAAAGAATTCAGAATAATAATAGTAAAGATGATCCAAAATCTTGGAAATAGAATAGACAAAATGCAAGAAACAGTTAAGAAGGACCTAGAAGAACTAAAGATGAAACAAGCAACGATGAACAACACAATAAATGAAATTAAAAATACTCTAGATGGGATCAATAGCAGAATAACTGAGGCAGAAGAACGGGTAAGTGACCTGGAAGATAAAATAGTGGAAATAACTACTACAGAGCAGAATAAAGAAAAAAGAATGAAAAGAACTGGGACAGTCTCAGAGACCTCTGGGACAACATTAAACGCAGCAACATTCGAATTATAGGGGTTCCAGGCGAAGAAGAGAAAAAGGGACTGAGAAAATATTTGAAGAGATTATAGTTGAAAACTTCCCTGATAGGGGAAAGGAAGTAGTTAATCAAGTCCAGGAGGGACAGAGAGTCCCATACAGGATAAATCCAAGGAGAAATAAGCCAAGACACATATTAATCAAACTGTCAAAAATTAAATACAAAGAAAACATATTAAAAGCAGCAAGGGATAAACAACAAATAACACACAAGGGAATCCACATAAGGATAACAGCTGATCTTTCAGCAGAAACTCTGCAAGCCAGAAGGGACTGGCAGGACATATTTAAAGTGATGAAGGAGAAAAACCTGCAACCAAGATTACTCTACCCAGCAAGGATCTCATTCAGATTTGATGGAGAAATTAAAACCTTTACAGACAAGCAAAAGCTGAGAGAGTTCAGCACCACCAAACCAGCTTTACAACAAATGCTAAAGGAACTTCTCTAGGCAAGAAACACAACAGAAGGAAAATACCTATAATAACGAACCCAAAACAATTAAGAAAATGGGAATAGGAACATACATATTGATAATTACCTTCAATGTAAATGGACTAAATGCTCCCACCGAAAGACACAGATTGGCTGAATGGATACAAAAACAAGACCCATATATATGCTGGCTACAAGAGACCCACTTCAGACCTAGAGACACATACAGACTGGAAGTAAGGGGATGGAAAAAGATATTCCATGCAAATGGAAACCAAAAGAAAGCTGGAGTAGCAATACTCATATCAGACAAAATAAACTTTAAAATAAAGACTACTAGAAGAGACAAAGAAGGACACTACATAATGATCAAGGGATCAATCCAAGAAGAAGATATAACAATTGTAAATATTTATGCACCCAACATAGGAGCACCTCAATACATAAGGCAAATACTAACAGCCATAAAAGGGGAAATAGACAGTAACACAATCATAGTAGGGCACTTTAACACCCCACTTTCACCAATGGACAGATCATCCAAAATGAAAATAAATAAGGAAACACAAGCTTTAAATGATACATTAAACAAGATGGACTTAATTGATATTTATAGGACATTCCATCCAAAAACAACAGAATACACATTTTTCTCAAGTGCTCATGGGAACATTCTCCAGGATAGATCATATCTAGGGTCACAAATCAAGCCTTGGTAAATTTAAGAAAACTGAAATTGTGTCAAGTATCTTTTCCCACCACAACGCTATGAGACTAGATATCAATTACAGGAAAAGATCTGTAAAAAATAGAAACACGGGGGCTTCCCTGGTGGCGCAGTGGTTGAGAGTCCGCCTGCCGATGCAGGGGACACGGGTTCTTGCCCCGGGCTGGGAAGATCCCACATGCCACGGAGCGGCTGGGACTGTGATCCATGGCCGCTGAGCCTGCGCGTCTAGAGCCTGTGCTCCGCAACGGGAGAGGCCACAACAGTGAGAGGCCCGCGTACTGCAAAAAAAAAAATAGAAACACATGGAGGCTAAAGAATAAACTACTTACTAACGAAGTGATCACTGAAGAAATCAAAGAGGAAATTAAAAAATACCTAGAAACAAATGACAATGGAGACACGACGACCCAAAACCTATGGGATGCAGCAAAAGCAGTTCTAAGAGGGAAGTATACAGCAATACAATCCCACCTTAAGAAACAGGAAACATCTCAAGTAAACAACCTGACCTTGCACCTAAAGCAATTAGAGAAAGAAGAACAAAAACCCCCCAAAGTTCGCAGAAGGAAAGAAATCATAAAAATCAGATCAGAAATAAATGAAAAAGAAATGAAAGAAACCATAGCAAAGATCAATAAAACTAAAAGCTGGGGGCTTCCCTGGTGGCGCAGCGGTTGAGAGTCCGCCTGCCGATGCAGGGGACACGGATTCGTGCCCCGGTCTGGGAGGATCCCACATGCCGTGGAGCGGCTGGGCCCGTGAGCCATGGCCGCTGAGCCTGCGTGTCTGGAGCCTGTGCTCTGCAACGGGAGAGGCCACAACAGCGAGAGGCCCGCATACCGCAAAAAAAAAAAAAAAAAAAAAAAAGCTGGTTCTTTGAGAAGATAAACAGAATTGACAAACCATTAGCCAGACTCATCAAGAAAAAAAGGGAGAAGACTCAAATCAATAGAATTAGAAATGAAAAAGGAGAAGTAACAACTGACACTGCAGAAATACAAAAGATCATGAGAGATTACTGCAAGCAACTCTATGCCAATAAAATGGACAACCTGGAAGAAATGGACAAATTCTTAGAAATGCACAACCTGCCAAGACTGAATCAGGAAGAAATAGAAAATATGAACAGACCAATCACAAGCACTGAAATTGGAACTGTGATTAAAAATCTTCCAACAAACAAAAGCCCAGGACCAGATGGCTTCACAGGCAAATTCTATCAGACATTTAGAGAAGAGCTAACACCTATCCCTCTCAAACTCTTCCAAAATATAGCAGAGGGAGGAACACTCCCAAACTCATTCTACGAGGCCACCATCACCTTGATACCAAAACCAGAGAAGGATGTCACAAAGACAGAAAACTACAGGCCAATATCACTGATGAACATAGATGCAAAAATCCTCAACAAAATACTAGCAAGCAGAATCCAACAGCACATTAAAAGGATCATACACCATGATCAAGTGGGGTTTATTCCAGGAATGCAAGGATTCTTCAATATATGCAAATCAATCAACGTGATACACCATATTAACAAATTGAAGGAGAAAAACCACATGATCATCTCAATAGATGCAAAGAAAGCTTTCGACAAAATTCAACACCCATTTATGATAAAAACCCTGCAGAAAGTAGGCATAGAGGGAACTTTCCTCAACATAATAAAGGCCATATATGACAAACCCACCGCCAACATCGTCCTCAGTGGTGAAAAACTGAAACCATTTCCACTAAGATCAGGAACAAGACAAGGTTGCCCACTCTCACCACTCTTATTCAACATAGTTTTGTAAGTTTTAGCCGCAGCAATCAGAGAAGAAAAGGAAATATAAGGAATCCAAATCGGAAAAGAAGAAGTATAGCTGTCACTGTTTGCAGATGACATGATACTATACATAGAGAATCCTAAAGATGCTACCAGAAAACTACTAGAGCTAATCAATGAATTTGGTAAAGTAGCAGGATACAAAATTAACGAAATCTCTGGCATTCCTATATACTAATGATGAAAAATCTGAAAGTGAAATCAAGAAAACACTCCCATTTACCATTGCAACAAAAAGAATAAAATATCTAGGTATAAACCTACCTAAGGAGACAAAAGACCTGTATGCAGAAAATTATAAGACACTGATGAAAGAAATGAAAGATCAAACAAATAGATGGAGAGATATACCATGTTCTTGGATTGGAAGAATCAACATTGTGAAAATGACTCTACTACCCAAAGCAATCTACAGATTCAATGCAATCCCTATCAAACTACCACTGGCATTTTTCACAGAACTAGAACAAAATATTTCACAATTTTTATGGAAACACAAAAGACCCCAAATAGCCAAAGCAATCTTGAGAACGAAAAACAGAGCTGGAGGAATCAGGCTCCCTGACTTCAGACTATACTACAAAGCTACAGTAATCAAGACAGTATGGTACTGGCACAAAAACAGAAAGATAGATCAGTGGAACAGGATAGAAAGCCCAGAGATAAACCCACGCACATATGGTCACCTTATCTTTGATAAAGGAGGCAGGAATGTACAGTGGAGAAAGGACAGCCTCTTCAATAAGTGGTGCTGGGAAAACTGGACAGGGACATGTAAAAGTATGAGATTAGATCACTCCCTAACACCATACACAAAAATAAGCTCAAAATGGATTAAAGACCTAAATGTAAGGCCAGAAACTGTCCAACTCTTAGAGGAAAACTTAGGCAGAATACTGTATGACATACATCACAGCAAGATCCTTTTTGACCCACCTCCTAGAGAAATCGAAATAAAAACAAAAATAAACAAATGGGACCTAATGAAACTTCAAAGCTTTTGCACAGCAAAGGAAACCATAAACAAGACCAAAAGACAACCCTCAGAATGGGAGAAAATATTTGCAAATGAAGCAACTGACAAAGGATTAATCTCCAAAATTTACAAGCAGCTCATGCAGCTCAATAACAAAACAAACAACCCAATCCCAAAATGGGCAGAAGACCTAAATAGACATTTCTCCAAAGAAGATATACAGACTGCCAACAAACACATGAAAGAATGCTCAACATCTTTAATCATTAGAGAAATGCAAATCAAGACTACAATGAGATATCACCTCACACCAGTCAGAATGGCCATCATCAAAAAATCTAGAAACAATAAATGCTGGAGAGGGTGTGGAAAAAAGGGAACACTCTCTCACTGCTGGTGGGAATGTGAATTGGTACAGCCACCATGGAGAACAGTATAGAGGTTCCTTAAAAAACAACAAATAGAACTACCATATGACCCAGCAATCCCACTACTGGGCATATACCCTGAGAAAACCATAATTCAAAAAGAGTCATGTACCAAAATGTTCATTGCAGCCCTATTTATAATAGCCCAGAGATGGAAACAACCTAAATGTCCACCATCGGATGAATGGATAAAGAAGATGTGGCACATATATACAATGGAATATTACTCAGCCATAAAAAGAAATGAAATTGAGCTATTTGTAATGAGGTGGATAGACCTAAAGTCTGTCATACAGAGTGAAATAAGTCAGAAAGAGAAAGACAAATACGATATGCTAACACATATATATGGAATTTAAGAAGAAAAATAAATGTCAAGAAGAACCTAGGGGTAAGACAGGAATAAAGACACAGACCTACTAGAGAATGGATTTGAGGATATGGGGAGGGGGAAGGGTAAGCTGTGACAAAGCGAAAGAGAGGCATGGACATATATACACTACCAAACGTAAGGTAGATAGCTAGTGGGAAGCAGCCGCATAGCACAGGGAGATCAGCTCGGTGCTTTGTGACCGCCTGGAGGGGTGGGATAGGGAGGGTGGGAGGGAGACGCAAGAGGGAGGGGATATGGGAACATATGTATATGTATAACTGATTCACTTTGTTTATAAAGCAGAAAGTAACACACCATTGTTAAGCAATTATACTCCAATAAAGATGTAAAAAAAAAATTCAAGAAGGCTGAAGTCATATCAAGCATTTTTCTCTGACCACAATGGTATAAAACTAGAAATCAGTTATAGGAAGAAAATTTGAAAACCATACACATGGAGATTAAATAATACGCTACTGATCAATCAATGGGTCATTGAAGAAATCAAAGGAAAACATTTAAAAATACCTACAGACAAATGAAAACAGAAATATGATATACCAAAATCTATGGGATGCAGCAAAAGCAGTTTTAAGAGGAAAGTTCATAATGATACAGGCCTACTTCAAGAAAGAAGACAAATTCCAAATAACTAATCCAACTTTGCATTCAGAGGAACTGGAAAAAGAAGAACAAATGAAGCCCAAGGTTAGTAGAAGGAAGGAAATAATAAAGATCAAAGCGAAAATAAATGAAATAGGGACTAAAAAGACAATAGAAAATATCAATGAAACTAAGAGCTGGTTCTTTGAAAAGATAAACAAAACTGACAAACCATTAGCTAGATTCACCAAGAAAAAAAAAGTGGGCTTAAATAAATGAAATCAGAAATGAAAGATGAGTAACAACTAATAGTAAAGAAATAAAGAGGATCATAAGAGACAACTATGGACAATTATACACCAACGATTGAACAACCTAGAAGAAATGGATAGATTTTTAGAAACACACAATCTTCCGAGACTAAATCATGAAGAAATAGAAAATCTGAATAGCTTGATTACTAGTGAGAAGATTGAATCAGCAATCAAAAACCTCCCAACAAATAAAAGTCTAGGACCAGGTGGCTTACTAGTAAATTCTACCAAACATCCAAAGAAGATTTAACACCAATCCTTCTCAAACTATTTCCAAAAAAATAAAGAGGAAGAAACACTTCCAAACTCATTTTAAGAGGCCGACATTACCCTGATACCAAAACCAGAGAAGAATACCAGAAAAAAATTACCAGCCAATATCCTTAATGAACATAGATGCAAAAATCCCCAACAAAATATTAGCAAACCGAATCCATCAACACATGAAAGGATCATACACCATGATCAAGTGGGATTTATTCCAGGGATGCAGGAATGGTTCAACATCCACAAATCAATGTGATTAACACATTAACAAAGCGAAGGATAAAAAATATGATCACCTCAATAGATGCAGAAAAAGCATTTAACAAAATTCAATACCCATTTATGGTAAAATGCTCAACAATGTGAATATTGAGGGAATGTACCTCAGCATAAATAAAGGCTATATATGACAAACCCACAGCTAACATCATACTCAATGGTGAAAAGCTCAAAGCTTTTCCTCCAAGACCAGGAACAAGACAAGGATACCCACTCTCATCACTTTTATCAATATAGTAGTATTGCAAGTCCTAGCCACATCAGTTAGGCATGAAAAAGAAATAGAAGCCATCCAAATTGGAAAGGAAGAAGTAAAATTGTCACTATTTGCAGATGACATGATACCATATATAGAAAACCCTAAAGAGTCCAGCAAAAAAAAAATTTGTTAGAACGAATAAATGAATTCAGTAAAGTTGCCAGATATAAAATCAATATACAGAAATCTGTTGTATTTCTACACACTAATAATGAACTATCAGAAAGAGAGATTAAGAAAACAATCCCATTTACAACTGTGTCAAAAAGAATAAAATACCCAGGGATAACTTCAAACAAGGTGAAAGACCTATATACTGAAAACTATAAGACACTGATGAAAGAAACTGAAGAATAAACAAGTAAGTGGAGGGGGCAAAGTCAAGATGGCGGTGTGGGATAACACTGAGTTAGCCTCTCCCCATAACTAGGGTGCCTGCCTGCTGCTGGTGGGGGACCCTCATGCCCAAGGAGACGGGAGGGACCCCCAGGTGAACCGGTAGGAAGTGGGGTACAGAGCGGGGAGGAGAAGTGGAGACCAGACTGCATCGGCACCCCTGAGGCAGGGGAGATCAGGAGAGGCAGGCGGGAGGGACCCTCTGGGAGGAGCAGGAGCGGAGGGCGTCTGCCCCGCCCACTCGAGCCCAGGAAGCCAGCTGGGCTCCCAGGTGAGGTCCCCTGCCCTCTGAGACCAGGGGTGGGGGGCACACCTGGGCCCCTTCTGTTCCTTGAGCCTAAGCCCTGGCCCCCACAGCCCCCGGGCCTTTTCCAGCCCTGTGGGTCCTGAGCATTGGCCCTACCCACTGCCCAAACCTCACCCTTGCTCAGGCCCTGCCCTCCACAGCCAAGGCCCTTCCCCCTTTTTTTCCTTTTTTTTTTTTTTTTTTGGTTTCTCTTTTCCCTCCTCCTCTCTTTTACTATTGTGGTACGGTTGTACCTTCCAGTTGCTGATTCATCTATATTTTAATCTTTATATTCTTTGTAATATATCTGTTGGTTTCCTAGTCTAATTTTATTTTTTACTTTGTTATTTTCTCTCTCTCTTTTTTTTTTTTTTTTGCCACCCCACATGGCTTGCAGGATCTTGGTTCATAGGCGGGGGTCAGGCCAAAGCTCCTGCAGTGGGAGCTCTGTGTCAGAACCACTGGACTAACAGAGAACCTCAGACCCCAGGGAATATTTATCAGAGTGAGGTCTCATGGAGGTCCTCATACCATCACCAAGACCCAGCTCTACCCAGCAGCCTACAAACTCCAGTGATGGAAGCCTCAGGCCAAACAACCACTAAGACAGGAACACAATCCCACTCATAAAAAAAATAAGATGACAAAAAATATGTCATAGATGAAGGAGCAAGGTAAAAACCTACAGGACCAAATACATGAAGAGGAAATAGGAAATCTACCTGAAAAATAATTCAGAGTAATGATAGTAAAGATGATCCAGAATCTTAGAAATAGAATGGGGGCACAGATTGAGAAAATACAAGAAATGATTAACAAAGATCTAGAAGAAGTAAAGAACAAACAAACAGAGATGAACAACATAATAACTGAAATGAAAACTACACTAGAAGGAAACAATAACAGAGTAACAGAGGCAGAAAGATGAATAACTGAGCTGGAAGACAAAATGGTGGAAATAACTGCCGAGGAGCAAAATAAAGAAAAAAGAATGAAAAGAATTGAAGACAATCTCAGAGACCTCTGGGACAACACTAAATGCACCAACATTCAAATTATAGGGGTCCCAGAAGAAGAAGAGAAAAAGAAAGGGTCTGAGAAAATATTTGAAGAGATTATAGTCAAAAAATTCCCTAAGATGGAAAAGGATATAGTCACCCAAGTCTAGGAAGCACAGAGAGTCCCATACAGGGTAAACCCTAGGAAAAACACACCAAGACACACATTAATCAAACTAACAAAGATTAAATTCAAAGAAAAAATATTAAAAGCAGCAAGGGACGAACAACAAATAACATAAAAAGTAATCTCCATAAGGTTATCAGCTGATTTTTCAGCAGAAAATCTGCAGGCCAGAAGGGAGTGGTAGGATATACTTAAAGTGATGAAAGAGAAAAAGCTACAACCAAGATTACTCTACCCAGCAAGGATCTCATCCAGATTTGACAGAGAAATCGGGAGCTTTTCAGACAAGCAAAAGCTAACAGCACCACCAAACCAGCTTTACAACAAATGCTAAAAGAAACTTCTCTAGGTGGGAAACACAAGAGAAGAAAAAGACCCACAAAAGCGAACCCAAAACAACTAAGAAAATAGTAATAGGAACAAACATATGGATAATAACCTTGAATGTAAATGGGTTAAATGCCCCAACCAAAAGACACAGACTGGCTGAATGGATAAATACAAGACCCATATACATGCTGTCTGCAAGAGACCTACTTCAGACCTAGGGACACATACAGACTGAAGGTGAAGGGACGGAAAAAGATATTCCATGCAAATGGAAATCAGAAGAAAGCTGGAGTAGCAATACTCGTATCTGATAAAATAGACTTTAAAATAAAGACTGTTATAAGAGATGAGGGACACTACATAATGATCAAGAGTTCAATCCAAGAAGAAAATATAACAATTATAAATGTTTATGCACTCAACATAGGAGCACCTCAATACATAAGGAAAATGCTAACAACCATGAAAGGAGAAATCACAGTAACACAATAATAGTAGGGGACTTTAACACACCACTTACAACAATGGACAGATCATCCAAGCAGAAAATAAATAAGGAAACACAAGCTTTAAATGCAACAATAGACCAGATAGATTTAATTGATATTGATAGAACATTCCACCCAAAAGTGGCAGAATACACTTTCTTCTCAAGTGCACCTGGAACATTCGCCAGGATAGATCACATCTTGGGTCACAAATCAAGCCTTGGAAAATTTAAGAATATTGAAATCGTATCAAGCATCTTTTCTGACCACAATGCTATGAGATTGGAAATCAATTACAGGAAAAAAAAACTGTAAAAACTACAAATACATGGAAGCTAAACAGTGCACTACTAAATAACCAAGAGATCATTCAAGAAATCAAAAAGAAAATTAAAAATACATAGAAACAAATGACAACAAAAACATGACGACCCAAAACCTATGGGATGCAGCAAAAGCAGTTCTAAGAGGGAAGTTTATAGCAATTCAATTTCACCTCAAGAAACAAGAAAACTCTCAAATAAACAATCTATCCCTACACTTAAAACAACTAGAGAAAGAAGAACAAAGAAAATCTAAAGTCAGTAGAAGGAAAGAAATCATAAAAATCAGAGCAGAAGGGCTTCCCTGGTGGCTCAGTGGTTGAGAGTCCACCTGCCGATGCAGGGGACGCGGGTTCATGCCCCGGTCTGGGAAGATCCCACATGCCGCGGAGCGGCTGGGCCCGTGAGCCATGGCCGCTGAGCCTGCGCGTCCAGAGCCTGTGCTCTGCGACGGGAAAGGCCACAACAGTGAGAGGCCTGCGTACCGCAAAAAAAAAAAAAAAAAAAAAAAAATTTACAATTCATATGGAAACACAAAAGACCCCGAATAGCCAAAGCAATCTTGAGAAAGAAAAACAGAGTTCGAGAAATCAGGCTCCCTGACTTCAAACTATACCACAGAGCTACAGTAATCAAGACAGTATGGTACTGGCACAAAAACAGAAATATAGATCAATGGTACAGGATAGAATGCCCAGAGATAAACCCACGTACATATGGTCACCTAATTTATGACAAAGGAGGCAAGAACATACAATGGAGAAAAGACAGCCTCTTCAATAAGTGGTGCTGGGAAAACTGGACAGCTACACGTAGAAGAATGAAATTAGAACACTACCTAATACCATACACAAAAATAAACTTGAAATAGATTAAAGACCTAAATGTAAGACCAGACACTATAAAACTCTTAGAGAAAAACATAGGAAAAACACTCTTTTGACATAAACCACAGCAAGATTTTTTTTGACCCACCTCCTAGAGTAACGGAAATAAAAACCAAAAATAAACAAATGGGACTTAATTAAACTTAAAACCTTTTGCACAGCAAAGGAAACCATAAACAAGACAAGAAGACAACCCTCAGAATGGGAGAAAATATTTGCAAATGAAACAACAGTCAAAGGATAATCTCCAAAATATACAAACAGCTAATGGAGCTCAATATCAAAAAAAGAACAATCCAATTAAAAAATGGGCGGAAGACCTAAATAGACATTTCACCAAGGAATACATACAAATGGCCAAGAGGCACATGAAAAGTTGATCAACATCACTAATTATTAGAGAAATGCAAATTAAAACTACAATGAGGTATCACCTCACACCGGTCACAATGGCCATCATCAAAAAAATCTACAAACAATAAATGCTGGAGAGGGTGCAGAGAAAAGGGAACCCTCTCGCACTGTTGGCGGGAATGTAAATTGATACAACCACTATGGGAAACAGTATGAAGTTTCCTTAAAAAACTAAAAATAGAACTACCATATGACCCAGCAATCCCACTACTGGGCATATACCCTGAGAAAACCATAATTCAAAAAGAGACATGTACCACAATGTTCATTGCAGCACTATTTACAATAGCCAGGACACAGAAGCAACCTAAGTGTCCCTCGACAGATGAATGGATAAAGAAGATGTGGCACATATATACAATGGAATATTACTCAGCCATAAAAAGAAACAAAATTGAGTTATTTGTAGTGATGTGGATGGACCTAGAGTCTGTCATACAGAGTGAAGTAAGTCAGAAAGACCAAACCAAATACCGTATTCTAACGTGTACATATGGAATCTTAAAAAATATATATGTATATATATATATATATGGTACCGATGAACCTAGTTGCAGGGCAGGAATAAAGATGTAGATGTAGAGGATGGACTTGAGGACATGGGGTGGGAGAGGGAAGCTGGGGCAAAGTGAGAGTAGCATCGACATATATACACTACCAAATGTAAAATAGTTGGCTGGTGGGAAGCAGCAGCATAGCACAGCGAGATCAGCTCAGTGCTTTGCGATGACCTAGCGGGGTGGGATAGGGAGGATGGGAGGGAGACTCAAGGAGGAGGGGATATAGGGACATATGTATGCGTATGGCTGATTCACTTTGGTGTACAACAGAAACTAACACAGTATTGTGAAGCAATTATACTCCAATAAAGATCTATTAAAAAAAACAAATAAATGGAAAGATATTCTGTGATCATGGATTGGAAGAATTAATATTGTTAAAATGTCCATACTGTATAAAGCAGTCTACAGATTTAATGCAATCCCCCTCAAAATTCAAAGGGCAGTTTTGATGGGAATAGAACATTAATTCTAAAATTTGTATGGAACCACAAAAGACCCCAAATAGCCAGAGCAGTCTTGAGAAAGGAGGACAAAGCTGGAGGGATCACACTCCTTGATTTCAAAGTATGCTATAAAGCTACAGTAATCAAAACAGTATGGTTTTGCATAAAAACAGACACAGATCAATGAAACAGAATAGAGAGCCTAGAAACAAATCTACACATATATGAACAATTAATTTACAACAGAAGAGTCAACAACATATACATGGACAAAGAACGGTCTCTTCAATAAATGGTGTTGTGAACACTGGACAGCCATAGGCAAAAGAATGAAACTAGACTATTATCTTATACCGTACACAGAAGTTAATTCAAAATGGATTAAAGACTGGAATGTAAGGCCTGAAACTATAAAATTGCTAGAAGAAAACATAGGCAGTGAGGTCTTTGACAGTAATCTTAGTGATGCTTTTGTGGATTTGACTCCAAAGGCAAAGGAAACAAAAGCAAAAATAACCAAATGGAACTGCGTCAAACTAAAAAGCCTCTGCAGAGCAAATGAAGCCATCATCAAAATGAAAAAGCAATGTACTGAATATAAGCAGATACTTGCAAATCATATATCCAGTAAGGGGCTAACATCCAAAATATACAAAGAACCCATACAACTCAACAACATAAAAGCAACCTGATTAAAAAATGGGCAGAGGACCTAAATAGACATTATTCCAAAGAAGACATACAGATGGCCAACCGGCACATGAAAAGATGTTCAATATCTCTAATTATTAGAGAAATGCAGATCAAAACCACAATGAGATATCACCTCACACCTGTTAGAGTTAGAATGGATATTATCAAAAATACAACAAATAAGTGTTGGCGAGGAGGTGGAGAAAAGGGAACCCTCGTGCACTGTTGGTGGGATGTAAATTCGTGCAGTCACTGTGAAAAACAGTATGGAGATTCCTCAAAAAATTGATAGAACTACCATATGATCCAGCAATTCCACTTCTGCAATTTATCTAAAGAATGCAGAAACAGTAATTCGAAAAGATATATGCACCCCTATGTTCATTATAGATCATTTACAATAGCCAAGATACGGAAACAACCTAAGTGTCCATCAATGGATGAATGGATAAATAAGATATTTTATGTATACACACACATGCACACAATGGAATACTACTCAGCCATAATAAAGAATGAAATCTTGCCATTTGTGACAACATAGATGGACCTTGAAGGTATTATGTCCAGTGAAATAAGTCAGAGAAAGACAAAGACCACATGATGTCACTCATGTGAAATCTAAAAAACAAACAAACAAAAGCCCCAAAACGAACAAACAAAAACAAAAACTCATAGATACAGAGAAGAGATTGGTGGTTACCAGAGGGGAAGGGGGTTAGGAGGCAGGCAAAATGGATGAAGTGGGTTAACTGCATGATGATGGATAGCAACTAGACCTTTGGTAGTGATCACTTTGTAGTGTATACAGATGTTGAATTATAATGTACACCTGAAACTTATATAATGTTATATATATACCAATTTTACTTTGATAAAAATTTATGAAGATTCAATATGCAGAAGTTAGAAGAAATAGCTAATGTCAGAACTTCCAGCTTCTGAAGGAGACAAAATGGGATCATGAGTGCAGTGGGTGGGAACAGCCTGGAGAAGAAATGCTGAGATACCAGAGAGAATATGTTTCTACTGAATGTCGCTACAGGTAAGTTCGTAGGGACTGGAAGTTGAGGTATTTTCTGCTTATGACTTCCATTTTCTTTTTAATATAGAAGGCAAGTTCATGTGAGAAGTACCCCTACTTAACACATAGGCTTATAATGGGTAATTTCACATAAAAGTATTTTAAAACAATAAGAGACATGAACTCTTTATTAGAAAACAATTGCCTTAATTATAGAAAGGCATTTTCCATGGAAGGATTTTGTTTTGGTTTACAACTTTGCTCTAGGAAATGCTAAGAATTTATAAAATCTGAGGTAAATCTATAGAATTGAATTATATCAAGCTAAGCAAGAATTCTGAATTGTTTAAAAATAAGGCCAGGCCAAGAATCATCTAAATATGGATATATTAAAATAGATAAAAATGTCCACAGCATATCTACACTACCAAATGTAAACTAGATAGCTAGTGGGAAGCAGACACATAGCACAGGGAGATCAGCTCGGTGCTTTGTGACCACCTAGAGGGGTGGGATAGGGAGGGTGGGAGGGAGGGAGATACAAGAGGGAGGGGATATGGGGATATATGTATATGTATAGCTGATTCACTTTGTTATACAGCAGCAACTAACACACCATTGTAAAGCAATTATACTCCAAGAAAGATGTTAAAAAGAAAAAAATGTCCACAGTATTCCTTAATTTTAGTCAGTCTAAATTCTTAATGTTATCTGTCTGCATTTATATTTATCTCTAAAAATTGGCACATTATTAGAAGGAATTCAAAACCAAAAACATGTTAATACTTAAAATACCTCATTGGATAGAGAATTCATTCCCCATAGGAGTAAACATGGAAAGATATCCAGAGGAGACAAAGCCAAAGAGTTGAAAAGGAAAAAAAAAAACCTTTAGTTAAACCATTTTCCCAACTTTATTTTGATTTCTTTTTAGCTTTCAAAAGCAGATTAATATGGAAAAATAAAGCACAAGGCTGGAGAAAAGAGCCACAATTTTTCTTCTTCAGTGTCAAAGAAATAGCTTTCCCTGCTCCTACTAAATTGGAACTAAGCTCATAAGGTTGAAAATAAATGACTAATTTCTTGGGAAATAACCTTAAGCGAAAGATTCTTTTGGCCCAGTGATTGCTTTTCTGAAACGCCAGTTGACTTAACCTCATTCTCAAGGCCTCTTCTGCCCTCCCTTCCATCACACCCTACTGGTATCAAGTGTACCTAAAAGGCAGTCTCGGCATTTGCTACCCATCTCGGGAATGTTTTCCTTCTCTGATACAATTTGTGGGCAGGAATAAGTCAAAAGCGTGCTTCCTTTATTTCTTTTAAAAACTTCTCTCTGACGTCTAAGATCTTTAAAAATGGGACCTAAAAAATATTACCACAAAATTTCACAAAGTAATGTTTCTACCAACTTTGAAAAAAACTGTGATAACCCTCTAAAAAGTTTTAATATATAACTAACATGTTAATTTTCATCTTCTCGTTTTGCTAAAATTGTATAAAATGATACTCCTTAGTCTCATCTATATAAGAACTTCAAATTTCAGTGAAAGAAATGGAATGAGTTTTATAACAGAATGATACTTCCCCTTCTGGCAAAGACCATGTTCATTTCAGAGCCCATCTTGCATTATTTTTACCAAGTTAGCTGTTCAGAACTGCAGGGTTGGCTCTAAGCATGGTATCTAGGCCAGCGATTAAATAAAAAAATTTTTTTCAGCAGTGGAACTCTTTTCCTTTCTTAAAAAAAAAAAATTTACCAAGTATTTATCACTATGAATTGATGTAAGAATTAACAATATAAAATCTCATTTCCAGGCATAAGCATATTCAGAAGCAAAATTTACACACATTTATCATAAAATAGTAAGTAGCAAGAGAAATATAATTTTATTAATCCTGGAGCTATCTTGCAATATTAATAAGAATATTAAGGACTGAAAGCTAATAGTACAAATTGGAATGATGAAATATGTCTCTACCAAATGCAGATGCATTTTTTGTATCAGGTATATTTCCTCTAATTTTTATTACCAGTGTCCTGAGTTGGAAGAACATTTAATTTAGCGTCTAGATGTACTATGTAAAAGTAATACCTATATAATTTTTTGAAAACTGTTTGTTTCAATTTAAGTGGAAGCATTCCTTAGCTATGCAGTGATTCTTAGCATCTTTCTTTTAAATGTAGTTCTCAAAAACGGATAAATCCATTAAACTCTGAAAAGTTTTGATATATTTTCTTGCACATCTGAAATTGGTCATCAAACTTTATATGATTTAGTAATTTCTTTCTTAATACATAAATTCATATAATCTTTCTAAAGTTCTAGGAAGACTTAGCAATAGAAAGTCCCAGAAACTTTTAAAGAGTGGAAGAACTCTTTTCCTTTTTTCCCCCAAACAAAAACTCAACTCTTCTATGAAATTCACATAGATTGATACATAAACATCCTGTGTAAGGCAAAACGGAACGTCGGAAGGGAAAGCAGGGCATGGGTTCCTAGAGCTCTGCCTGTCCCTCTTGTCCCCCATACGGACCCTCAGGGTACTGTCTCCAGTTTTGTGATACACAACAAACCACTCATCTTCATAACCTTTGACCTCCTCACCTCTTTATTTCCGTTCTCACAACAGATCAGCTCCCTTTGCTGCTCCTTCCACACAGGTCTGCTCTGTCCACATTCACTCCTCCAACAATTGCCTCACAATCCTAAAAACTGCCATTCCCTCAGTTTTGATAGTCTCAGCTAGACATTCGGAAAGGAACAGTTTAAACACATGCCTGCTCAGTTTTAAATGAGTGATAGCTTTGCTTATGCTTCCTGGATTTCAAAATTTGTGTTTTTCGGCTAAATCTTTAGCTTACAAAATTTCAAATTATATAGCAAAGTGATACATCTTAGGCAGCACATTAGGATTTAGGAAGTTCTTCCTTAGGATTTAGGAAGGTCTCTGGGGCCCCCCTGAAATGATACGTGTAGAACATTGTTTCTCTGTGGCCTGTTTCCGAATTCTCCTGAGGGAACTGGATGGATCATATTCCTGAGCCTGTCCCAGGACCAACCCAGAGCTCCTGGTCAAACATGTTAATAAAGTCATCCTTTCAATCTTACTTTAATGTCAGTTTGGATCCAAGGTACTAAAGTAGCTTATTGTGTCAATACTTATTTTGTGTTAATCTAGCTTTCTTCAACGTTTATCTTACACTTTGGGCAAGATTTTCCTTTTAAATTAATATCTTCTCTATCACATCTCTTTGGATGTGATGAGCACAGGTGGGCAGGTCTTTGTTTCCCTGTCTACCAGGAAAAGATGTTGCTGGTCACCTGCCATGTGATGTGGAAGGCACTGTGAGGAAGTCACGGCCCAGCCCTCGAGGCGGGTGGAGGGTGAGGAGTGAGGCGTGTGGCAGGCAGCCCAGCGCACAGCCCTCCCTCCGCCTCGGGCCAGAGGACCTAGCTTTCTGGGTTGTTACAAGCCCCATGTCCCCAGACTCAAGGAACAGGTGGTGGGGAGGCCTCTCTCCCTTTGCACAAAGCAGAGCCTAGGCAGGACACAAGCTAAAGCTCAGGCAGGCTTTCCTCAGTTCATCACCACCCAACCTCCACCAGAGATGACGTTCCCCACCCACTCCACCATTACGGATCCAGGGAAGGCAGGGAGGGTGGGTACCCCGCAAGAAGGAAGGGGACCATGACCAACATTCCAACCGGCGGTTAGTGCTTCACCGCGTGTGAGACACCATCAAAGTGCCTTGTATGCACTAATTCACTTAATGCTCCCGACAAACCCGGAGTTATATATTATTAATTTCCTAGTGTTACAGATGAGGAAACTGCCACATAGAGAGACTGAGTCACTTGCCCAAAGTCCCAGAGCTTGGGAAAGCCAGGATTTGAACGTCAGCTCTAGGTCCCACGCTCTCACCCGTCCCGAACACGGCCGCCCTTTTGTCAGAAGTGTGCGTGCAGAAGAAGCCAGTCTGGCCCGGCCCCTGGGCCCCTGGCGCTGCACCCCCTCAGGCCGTCACGCCCACGTTCAGTGCCGAAATCTGCGGCCACAGTCAACTGGCTCCACTTGCAATGATTCCACTCAAAGGGGCCTCTCTGTTTCTGCAAATGCTCCCCGTGGGTCCGCTGCAGACCAAGTGCAGTCTGGGGGGAGCAGACCCCGGCCGGGGCTGACCTGTTGGACATCTACCTCCACCGGCGACGCCCCACTGTCCCCGCACCACTGTGGACGTGCAGGCCAGCACACTCAGAGCTGCTCCTGAAGGCCGAGTCCCTTCCTTTCTCTGCGCACCCTCAGAGGTTGGGCCAGTCAACACCGTTCTGAAGCTAAGATGCTCTTCTGCCTCTTTCAGCTCTGGCAACAAACAAGGCTGAGAAGGTTTTGAAATCGCTCATCTGACCCTTCCACTCGTTCCCACTCAGACCCCTTTTTAAATCCCCTTTTTAAATGTACTTGAGTCATTTTCTCTGGTACAAGATAAACCTCACCAGTCCTTCTTTCCACTCTTCAGGGCACAACGACTGGATCTCTCTGGTTTAATATTCCTAACAGCTCATACTGTGTTCACAGACCGCACTCCACTGTGTACGTTGTTTTTCACATTGTTCCATAAGATTCTTCCTAGTACTGACCCTGGAAGAGTGTTGCCAAGGAACAGCTGCTTCCTGTCTCTATTCTGTCTCCTGTCCCTGCCCCCTTGTCAGGTTCCCCAACCATCAACCATAACAAAGTGTCCCCGTCCCCGCCCATGTTATCATGCCTCACACTCACACACACACAAACACACTTCTTTTGAATTGCTTTGGTGTAGAACTTTGTCACCAATGTCCTAGAAATCTACATAATGACCAGTTTGCTCCTTTTGGGGCAATCAAGGAGCCCATAAGTTTATCTGTGAGCACATTTCATGGATTACCCAAATATAGGTAACCAGCAATGCTAATTTTTCCCCTCCAGCTTTACTGCTTCATACATAAGGCAAAACGACTTAATGATGCATTTCAAGAGGATGCGCTAACGGTGTGAATCTTACTCTCCACAGCCAGTGGTATGTTAAAGCTCTCGTGCAGTAAAACTAAACATCTCTTCTTCAGCCTGTCAGTTTACTCTGACATAGGCAGTTGCTGTGAAAATTATCCTAATGAGCATTAGAGGAATAAATAATAGAAATAATTTTTTAAATTATTTCAATAAAGTTGGAGGGCATAAGAAGAAAGTGTCAGTGCAAAATGGCTTTACCAACTTGGCAACGGCAGGTGGAATCTGTGATGAAATTTTTACCTTAAATGCAACAGACTAGCTTTCTCCATTGCCCAGCCATGCATGCTTTTCGCAGTTTTTTATGTACCACAAAATACATAATAGAGGGCAGTTAAATTCACTCCGAACCCCCAGCTACATGACCATGACATATTTGGAGGTGACTCAGGTTCATTCCCAAACATGGTGCAATGACTTCTAAATTTACAGTCTGATTTCCTGCTGCCAGTTATGACTGCCAAATGCTTCTGACAGTGCGGCCAGTTTGTGGTGTCCCTAAAAATCATCAGCAATTTGAAAACATTAGCACCCAGCCAATAGTCATACTTTGCAATGATTGCCTGTATTTATCACCTCAGTTTTCCAGGGTACAAACTGAAAAAAAAAAAATCAAAGAGAAAAATTAAACTTCTCTAGAGGCAGGGAAAATATAGACTTGAAAACCAACTGCATCAGAGGAACTCAGCCCTTTTCTATATTGTTCACAACTTAAACCATTTGAGCTCTGTGGCCGTGTAGAAGGAAAATATTGTAACACGTTTCCCTCTGTCAAATACTTTTGATTTGGTCTTCACGTTTGCAGAATATTTTGATATTTGGATATTATGGTATGTGGCAGGACTGAAAATGGGGAGAGGTTCGTTGCTTCATTCGACAAATATTTACTATGTTCTGCTTCGTGGCACAAACTGTGCCTGGGAGTGCCGAAGTGGACGAGACAGGCACGGCTCCTGTCATCAGGAGCCACAGGCTCCTGAAACCAACAATTCCATCACGACAGGGGGAAGAAGAGACGTACAAGTCTTCGGAGCACACAGACGGGGCAGGACTAGAAGCAGACGTCCCCGAGGAAGCAGCGTGCATCTGAAACCTGGAAGACGGACGTGGACAACACGGTGTGGCGCGGGGATCTGAGTAGCATCCGAGGCAGAGGAGGAGCGGCGGGACCACCTGACAGGGACCTGCCGAGCACAGAGGTGCCCGCGGAGAAGCGGCGCCGGCCCCGCACCCCCGCCCTGCCCTCCACTTGTACATCCTGGCTGGTGGCTGGCCCTGGGAGCAGGCTTTACTTCACATAACAGTAGACGATGCTTGCCACCAAGCCATGTCCCATGAGTATATTCATTTGAGTCCAGGATAAACAGTTTTCACACAAAGACCCTCAAACCCTAACCCTAACCCTTACCCAAATTTAGCGGTTTAAACAACCTAGAAGTTTGTCTTCCCTTGTGTAACGCTGCAGATGGTCCAGGGCTGGTAGCACGGCCCTGCCATCTTCAACGTGTTGGCTAAACTCTGAGTCCAAAGCTGCCCCAGTGGCCTCTATCCCTCAGCCTTCGAGTTAGGAGAGGGACCCAGGGATACGCTTGCATCCTTGACGGGGGGCAAGAAACAAAGTCGCCCACGTCACAGCTTCACCCGTCCCATCCCGGAGAACTTAGCCCTGTGGTCACAGCGAGAGTCAGGGAAGGCTGAGAACCGTATTCTGTGCTGTGCTGAAACCGTCCTTAGCCGTCCGTGCCCCAAGGTAGGCTGGGAGAGGGGCCAGATGGTGGCAGAGAGGCAGGCAGGACTCAGTTTCTGGGATTACACAAGGTCTTGCTCAAAGCAAAGGAAACCACGTTAGTGTTGTAGAAGGTGCAAGGGCAGATTGAGGAGAATCTGCTCGCAGAAAAGGCTGGATCGGGGGGACACCAGACAAGGCTTCCCAGTGGGTCTCCCATTTAATTACCCAGACAATCCAAATTCTGCATTCAGAAGACACACAGCTGAGTCATAGGGCCTCTGAAGAAATTGCCTGAGAGCTTAGGTTTCAACAGAAAGGTTTTGGTGGCTATAGACAGAAACCTGGAGTATCCTGTATTATTCAGCCTTCCCCCACAGTGACGCTCGGATGTGCTCTGAGTTTACGACGGTCACAGGTCCCAACAAAGAACACAGCCTGGGGTGCAGAGGTGGCCACACCAGCACAATCACAGATGTAGATACTAGTGTGGCCTGCACCCTGGCCAAGCCGCAGGAGGACCGAGCCACTCTCGAGGGTGGCACGGACCCGCCAGCAGCCTCTCTGCAGAGTGTCAGATCCTGCCAAGGATGCAGGGCCCATCCACGTGGCACTGAGCCCCTCAGGAGAAATGCTGCTGGAAGCCAGCACCTCAGATTCTTGTCTACACTGAAAACGTGGAGGCCGAGGCCTTGAGCGCTGCTGTCTGAGTCGGTTCAGCACACGGAAAGGGGACTTGGTTCCAGGGAGGAGCACTTTAGAAAGACGCCTACCCCAGGCTCACAGCCTCCACCCGGCTTGGCAGGACGCTGCTCCTGATGAAAACAGCAGCTGCATTTGGATCCACCCCCAGCAGTCAGGCTCTTTATATATATGAATCTCTCTCCATACATTTCATTCTTCTTCTCCTCTCATCCTCTTTGTGTTATCATCCTTATAGAAGTGGTGAAGACACAGCTAGGGAAGCTGGGTGGCTTGAAGCTGTACCCACAGCCAGGACTCAAACCCAGGTCTAGTCTGGCACCAGACACAAGCTCATTTCTCTGTACCCTGTGTTATTTATTTAATGAGTAGGTTTCTCCCTCAGATTTATCCATTTTCTAAATTGCATTAATGAACTAACTTTGTGATATCTGTCTAAATTATACTTATATGTATTATATTATGTATCTATGCCACCTAAAATGATTTCAAAACCTATCTAAATTTGCATACAAATCACTGGCTATATCCTACAAAAAGTACATCAGAAAATTCTGATGTTCTCATTCTTGCAAAATGGCTTGCGGTAGGTAGCTTGAGTGCCTACGTGCTGTCAGGATCCTTGTTTTCATGGCTCACTACCAAATCATTCTTTTTATGATAGCACATCACTTCTCTTAGGATTTCAATGAACATGAAAAATATGGGTAAGCCATACTAGTGGTTTTGATTTAATTATTAATGATAAGGGTTATCAATTGATTGATTAATAATTAAGTTCTGATTAATCTATTAGTAATTTAATTGAACAGTTAGCAGAGCTAAAACTTGAAATGGTGCTGAAGCATGGAGGACCAATTTAATAAAAGTCACACCTAATGAGGATAGTTTAGTGAGTCACGACTCAGCCTGGGGCTTCTTTCACTTAGCCCAGTGTTTTTGAGACTTGTTCGTGCTGTGGCACGTGTCACTGGTTTGTTCCTTCTTGTTGCTGAGTAGTATTCCATGGTACGAAGGCACCTACGGTTGTTGATCCACTCACCTGTTGAGGGACATTTTGACTGTTTCTATGTTTGGGTGACTATGAATAATGCTGCTGAAAGTATTCACAAAGAGATCTTTGTGTGTATACACATTTTCGTGTTTCTCTTGGACAGGCACCTGGGAGTGCGGGGGCAAGGCTGTGTGGCATGCTTAACTTTCTGAGAAGCTGGCAAACTGTTTTCCGGGGGTGGGGTGCCTGTATCATTTTGCATTTTTGTCAGCAGTGTGGGAGGGTTCTGGCGCCTCCACATCCTTGTCAGCACTTACTATTATCAGTCTTTTCAATTTTAGCCATTCTGATAAGTATGTGGTTGTGTCTCATGAAGTTTTGGTTTGCATTTCCCTGATGGCTAGTGGTATTGAGCATCTTTTCATGTACTTGTGTTTGCCATCCATATATCTCTGCTGAAGCATCCAGATATTTTGTGAATTTTTAATTGAGTTCTTTATCTTCTTTATTGAGTTGTAAGAATTCTTTATGTAATCTGAATAGTACAAGTCCTTTGTCAGATATGTAAAATATATATATGTATATATGTATACACATATACGTACATGGGGACTTGCCTTGGTTTTGCAGAAAAAAGTTGGACCCAGTGTGGCTTCAGTCAGGCTCTTGAGTGCCCCCTTCCAGGTCCCAAACAGTCCCACTGTGAGGATTTCCAGGACTTGTACAAGCAAAGCTGAGGGCATATTCTGGCACAAGAAAGGTGTATGTCCAGGTAGACACAGGATAATTTGTTGTCAATACACAATTTCACTTTAAGCAAGCCAGCAACTTTGTTGCCTCTCCCGGTCACAGGGAGAACACCACATTTCCACCTGTGCTGCCCTCTGACCACATGTCGGCGGCTCTCCCAGACCTGTCTCTAGGTGACCAGCAACACGTCCCAGATGGGTGTTTCTACCCTTCTTTGGCAAAGATGACAAGATTCAAAGAGGCTTTCATTTTTACTTCTCTTCATGCAAATTGGAATGAAAAATATTGGGTCAACATTCTGACAAGTGTAGTTTCATTGGCAAGTGACCATCTAAGAAAAAATACCTTAGAAATTTAACTTCACAAAAACTTGATCAGATTTCCCCCCAATCAGAAAATCATGGTCTAGTGAAAAATATCAACATTTTCAGTAGTTTCTGTGAACATTTTAAGTTAGCTCTTATGATAAGCAGAGGTATAAATACTAAGCCACACATTGTAAAGAGATGCCCTCAAACTGCACGTCGGTTTTCCTTGCTGTAAATGGAGCATTAGAGGTGCTTTTCTGATTTTTTTTCCTCCTCAGGGATTCAAACTTTAAATTTGGGTTATAAAGAATGTTAGCTTAAACTTTAGAAATATTTTTCTTACTTTTACTCACAGGTAAACAAAGACCTAGAGAATGAAGTGATTGAAAAACTGAAAGCATATTGCAAACTAGGATATTATAAACAAGTCCAGACTTGTTAACCAGAAGCATAAGCCATTATGTTTGATCACTCCTTAACCACAGAAATCGTTGTTCTAATTTAAATACGCATACACTATAATTAAGCTGATTTCAAAAACATAACTTTTGTTGAGCACCTATACTTTTAAATTTGTGTCCAAAGACATTTCAAAGGGAGACATCTTACACCATGGCAATCAATGGGTTGGAAAATACAGAGATCACACCCTCTATGAACTGAAGAGTTTTGTATTTTTTTAATAAAAAACAAAAAACAAAAAAACAACGATTGATCCTGAAGGAGGTGAAAAAAAAGGAGCCTTAGAAGGGACTGTTAATACATGCATATTTTTGGTACCTTAAAGACTTCAATGTGTTAATTCAAGCACTGTTTACTTTTTGTATATAACAGGATTGCTGTTTTCAAGGGTAAAACAGAAGATATTTTCTGAGTGCCAAAAACTACTTATTCATGAAGTCTGAAATACCATTATTATTATTAATTCTTATGTCTAGCATCTGTGAATAGCTTCTTATACGAGAAAACTATTTTGGGTCAGCTGGAGGCCAAAAATAATGAGCTGGCCTCCTGCCTTTGTGTATTGAGTCCAGTAGCTGCCAATTAATAAAATTAATTTTTTTCTTTTTTGCTCCCAAGATAAATTTCAGAAAATGGAAACAAACATTTGTTGGTGCTTTTTATAAATTTCCAATGGAAACAATCTATTTCTCACAAGTTTAAAGACTGACAGCACTGTAAGTAACCAAACAATTACAAGAAGCTGCCCGGTGTATTTCTGTGGTTTCAAAAAGGGGCCAAGTCGGAAGGAAAAAACATTCCCAGCATTTTCTGAAGCTAGATAAATACAGAGAAGAAATACAGATGAAACATGGAACTGCACTCTAGAACCCCTGCCAGATTCCTCGACTTTTTGGCAGGCTGATTGAATTTGGCAAATGTAACCAGTAGCAATCTTTTCCATTAAAAGGAGCAGCATATACTTTATTTTACCATACTGTTTGTGCATTTTTGACCCTCCCAAACTGGCTCTCTTTTTTTAGAAGGTGATTATTTCTGCAGAGTTGGCTGCAATTTCATTTATTTGAAACAGATCATTTATCACTACAAAAGCTGTGGGGCCGAGCTACTGCTGAAGGACTCCGACGGACCTACAGCTCGGCAGGAAAAGTGTCTTTTTCTGAGACCAAGAGATGCTTTAATGTGTTCCAAGAGCATCTTATGCCAACCTAGTGCCTTGATAGCCAAACCTATTTAAATTTGAGGAGTCCTGGATTGTACAGTTTAGACAAGATAAACTACCCAGTCCTGTCATTTTCTTTTATTTGTGATCAGAAAAACTGTAATGTACCCTGATGTTCCTAATTTTGGTGACATGATTAGGTTAAGAGAAAGACTAATTCTCCAGCCTCGAATCTAAATTCTGTGGACTCCAACACCCCTTAACCCTAATTTTTTTCTTATTTGGCAGTCATTCTATTGTAAAGTTATTAGGATATATGAGTAACAAGCTCTAAATATGTCAAGGTCATGGTTTCCGGCTTCACCCAACTCAGGAAGGGAGGCTCACACCTGAGAGGTCTTTCATGCTCTCAGATGGAAATGACTTCTTGTTTTTACCTTTCATTGATTTCCTCTAAACTAAACAAAAATTTAAAAACATTAGTGTATTCACCTTTCGCTGTGAAGTTTTTGAACACAACATGATGGACAGGTGTTTGGTTTTTAAACGGCCAAAAATTCAAGCAGCCTTTCTATAGTTGACAGTGATTTGGATATATTATTGTTCTGATGTTATCTGCCATCTTGTGCATCTTTCTTAATCATAAAGTAGCAGCTAATTTAAAGCAAAGGAAAAGCATTAGCTTGGTGTGAGTGCCAGATAAACCCTGTGGTTTCAATTTACAGTTTGGAGCCATCAGTGACAGATATAAAAATAAGAATCTGTAATTTGCCAAGTTTAAAATCCCAAAACCAACATGTGAATGCTTCACAGGTTTATATGTGCATAAAATGAAGACTGTTTTGCATAGGTTTTTAAATGGTGAAGGAGTGTCTTTTCTTAAACTTAGGTTGACAGTTTAATAGTTTAATCACAAAGTATCTGACAAAAAAAGAGCCAAAAGTTACTGTTTAAATTTCAGAATGCTAAATCCATACCAGCAGTTGGCAATAGCTAGATCTGGAATATTTTCAATAAAAATTATAAATAATTACCTCTCACATTTTATAATTTACATCCATTTAACTCACAGAGCTTGCCTTGTGAAAGAGTTCTTTAATAAAAATAAAATAATAATAATAAATAAAGCTGGCCAAAGCTGTTAGCAGGAATTTATAATTTTAACAAACAAGGCACAACATTTTAGAAGTGTTGGGTAAAATGCCCTCTATATGTCTTTGAAAGCCTTGCCATGATAATGTCATAACAAAAGTATATATAACTCTAAACACCGCCAATAATAACATGATAATACAGTGACTGTCCACTGAGCCAACAACTTCTCATGTTAGTTGGTCCGGAAATCTAAACCATGGCTTGACACATTCGTGTGCACCTTACACTGCCTTCCCAGCTCACCAGGAATGCCCTGAACTGTCCCTATCCCTCACCCCCAGGGGCCGCCTTGGGAGCCATTTGTTAAGATACCACACTGTTTTCTTGTCCACAGTTGATTGGACTAAGAGTGGGTACTTTTCCCAAACTGGGCCAGTCAGATTCCTTTCCCTGAGATTTTTGAATTGAAAGTGAAAATAATATGTGACCTCCCTGGGTGACTGGAGAGGAAACCTACCAGAAACAGTGGAGACACATGTGGAGAAACACAGCCAGCTCACAGAGAAAGAATAAAACGAAACAGATACAGAAAGGAAGTGAGATGACAGATGAAAGAAAAGATTCTAAAAAGCATCTTTAGCTGGTCCTTTCTCCAGCGGCTTCCTAGGACTCTGCTGTTTTCTGGCCCATGAACTCTGTCAAACGCCCGCATATCCCCTTTGGTGCCTTAGGTTATTTGAGTTGTGCTACTTGTAATCTACTGAATCCTAATGGATCCTGCATTCTATCTGTGGGACACGGGGCACATCACTGAGACTGTTGAACTAAAGCTTCCCAATCTTTAAAATGGGGACAGTAATGCCTGTGTCACAGGGTGACTGTGAATACAGTGAGGGTACCTAGCCCAGCAGAAAACACTAAGTAATTGGTTTCTGTTTTAAGAAGAGATTATGCTGTAATATACATTTTATAAAAATATATACAGTTATTCATATTAACTGTTAGTCTAAGAAAAGCACTGCAATCTCATATTATTGTCTAATAGTCTAATATTTGCTAACTTTTCATTTAAGGGGTGACTCCAAATTATTTGGTGAAGTTTAAAATGAAAATGGGAAAAATAAATGCTGGAGAGGGTGTGGAGAAAAGGGAACCCTCTTGCACTGTTAGTGGGAATGTAAATTGATACAGCCACTATAGAGAACAGTATGGAGGTTCCTTAAAAAACTAACAGAACTACCGTATGATCCAGCAATCCCACTACTGGGCATATACCCTGAGAAAACCATAATTCAAAAAGAGTCATGTACCAAAATGTTCATTGCAGCCCTATTTACAATAACCAGGACATGGAAGCAACCTATGTGTCCATCAACAGATGAATGGATAAAGAAGATGTGGCACACAGATACAATGGAATATTACTCAGCCATAAAAAGAAACGAAATTGAGTTATTTGTAGTGAGGTGGATAGACCTAGAGTCTGTCATACAGAGTGAAGTAAGTCAGAAAGAGAAAGACAAATACCGTATGCTGACACATATATATGGAATTTAAGGAAAAAAAAAAAAGGTCATGAAGAACCTAGGGGTAAGACGGGAATAAAGACACAGACCTACTAGAGCATGGACTTGAGGATATGGGGAGGGGGAAGGGTAAGCTGTGACTAAGTGAGAGAGTGGCATGGACATATATACACTACCAAACATAAAATAGATAGCTAGTGGGAAGCAGCCGCATAGCACAGGGAGATCAGCTCGGTGCTTTGTGACCACCTAGAGGGGTGGGATAGGGAGAGTGGGAGGGAGACGCAAGAGGGAGGAGATATGGGGATATATGTATAACTGATTCACTTTGTTATAAAGCAGAAACTAACACACTATTGTAAAGCAATTATACTCCAATAAAGATGTTTAAAAAATAAATAAATAAACAGGAAAAAAAAAGATAGAATGAAGGCCAGGGACCTTGAAATCATATTTTTAAGAAAGGAAAAAATCAAGCATTTGCCACATGATACAGTTAATTTGTAACTGTGTTCACTAAGGCCCAATTTCTGGAACATATGTATTAGCTATAAGCTATCATAAATCTCTCCTAGAAGTGAATTATTTGACTTGTAAACACCATTTCTCTGAGACCTACTGTAAGATCGAGTCATGAGGTGTTAAAAGATTTTGAACATTATATTCTGGTTGAGTTTTTTCAAAATCAGTCAGTGACTACTGGACTTTCTTTACCAGCACTAGCTAACACATCTATGCAAAATGCCCTTGTGAATTATTGTAATCAGACTTTCATAAAGGCCAAAACTTCCAAAACATTTTAGATTAAAAACTTATCAAACTATACATAAGCAGGCGTACATATTATATATATGCATGTACTTTCTGTGTATTCAAGTTAAAGCCATTATGAAATGTAGTATGACATACTGGCAAATCCTCAAAGATCAGAATTCAAGTCCATTAATACACTGCTTTACCTTAGGTAATGGGCTTAATCTTTCTGAGCCTCTCTTTCCTCAGCTGTAAAAATGGGAATAATGCTGAGTATATCTTATAGGATTGCTGTGAAGAATAAATGTGAGGTTTGGTTAAAAATAAAAAAAATTAAAAATAAAATGAAAATGGGCTGTGAGCAACTGTTATCACTATGATTATTTCCCTCTTTATAGTAGGGAAAGAAAGGTTTGTGAATGGACCCCTAATTCTTCCTGTTCCCTTAATCTCTCATCCAATCTGTAGCCAAGTCCTGTTTTGGCCGCCATGTTCTTGGGCACTGACTGCTGACCAGCCCCTAGAGGGCTTTTTGCTTCCACTCTTTCTGACCCACTTTCTACACCCCTCCAAGACAGATCTTCTAAAAACACAAATGGGATCATGTCACTGTTCTAATTAAACACTTTCAATGGCTTCTCAGTACACGAGAATAAAACCCCAATTCCTTTCTGTGTCCTGGCAGTCCCCGCGGAGTCCAGCCCCATCCAGCTCTCCAAACACATCTTGTGTCACTCTCCCTTCCCCCACTCAGCCTCAGCCACTCCGCTTTTCTTGCAGGTCCTTGCACACGCTAAGCACATTCCCACCTTATGTCCTCTGCACATACTTGCTGTCTGTAAACTCTTCTCTCTTTATCCTGCATATCTTAGTTTAGATGCACCTGCTCCAGGATGCTTTCTCTGACTTCCTGGTCTAAAGTAGGTTAGCCCTCTCTACTCTTCATTCAACCCTATTTGTTTCCTTCATAGCATCAGCACACTGGTAATTGTTTTGTCCATTTACTTGTTGTTGACCAGGTCCTTCCTATAGAGCCTAAGAGGGGTATGGAACTCTCGGTGCTACCCTCTCCTCCTGAATTCTGGGAGTGGGAAGTAGAAGGCCAGGTCCTGCCTGTGTGTAGAATCGGTATACTCTATCTTTATTCTATTCCTTTGAAAAAAGGGGTACCCCTTCAAAGGTGGGGTCATTTCCTAAATCAGCACTAAACATATGCGGTCATTCTTGACTACACTTTCTAAGAGGTTTTGCCCCCAATTAGCAATGCATATTTTCCTTTGATTTCAATAAATTAATAAACAATATATCAGGATGAAGTAGGATGGAATCACCTCTTTTCACAAATAGTTATCCATCTTCTACCATTTGAAGGATTAATTTGTTAAAAGGAGAATTCAAAAGCATATAAAATTATCTTTTAAAAGATTCTATAAAACCATGGACCATTTCCAGACAGATTAACTTCAAGTAGAAATCAATTTCTCACAGTAAAATCTTTAAATAAATGTTAAATGATAAACTGAAAGTCAGATAATTGATCAGAATTCTGAATAAAAAATATTTATCCAAGTTTTATATTTGAACTTTCATCTGGCATGATATCAATGGAGTAAAAGTAATCACTTAATAATAATTATAAAACCAATTATACATATACTCTTTGAGCCAGCATTTCTTCTCCTCAGCATACACTCAATCAGTGCTGTGTCCACCAAAAACTCACGTCAAGGATGCTCACAGAAGCACCATTTGTAATAGATCCAACTCATTTTCACTCTAATAGGTAGAGGATTCTTAAAAAAAAAGTTTCATGTTCAAATTATCCATTCACAAGTTTTTCAGAAGTTGGATAAATACTGTATAATTTGTAACTAAATGTCTGAAATTATATATAAAATAATATATATTCCCTAGAATAAATTAGAAACTGGTGTCTAAAATAAATTAGAAAACCATTTCTGGAATAAATTAGAAACTAGTGTCATAGTTAAAAAAAAATAGGCTGAAGCCACTTGTGGAGTATAAAGTCTTAAAAATAAAATAGAAACAGCCTATCTGCACACAAATCTGTGCGTGAAAATCCTGAGGGTTAGGAAAAGATTCAGCTGAATAAATAATAATAATAATTTGTTTCCTTGGAAACCACTGCAGTGGATGAATACCATTATAGTAGTGCATGCTGTGGTGTGCTACCCAGTGTAACTGAGTGGAAAAGTGACTGGCTGATGGGAAGTGGCTCTCCATATATATGACTACTTGAGAGGTAACTATAAACCTTAGCATTTAAACTTAATAAATTAATTAAGAATACTAGTAGGCTAAATGTGGACTAGTTCATCAAATTCCAGGATATTAGAACAAAAGGGTGTCCTTTTCAACTATGGTGTTAGCAACCTTAGGGAAAATAAAAGGCTGTTTTATACTGAGAGGAGAAGATTTAACGATTTTCTTGTTTAAAGGGGGGTAGGGATGAATAGGTGAAATACCTAAGAAGGGCTTAGAAAAGTTCTAGTGACCACATGTTCTGATCCCAAGTCAGGAATTTTAGCAATTTATATAAAAAGTTTTATACTCGCATAAAAATTACACCTAAGTCAACTTTTAGAAAATGTTTAAACTATATCAAATTTGAATAGCTAGTAAAGGCAACCAATCTGCAATATTGCTGGTCCCTTTTTCTAAGTCTGCCGGAGAGGGTGTGCCTTATCCAGCGCTTCTCAAACTTTACCGTGGATATGAATCATCTGGGAATCTTGTTAAAATGCAGATTCTCATCCCGTAGGTCTGGTATAGGGTCTGAGGTTGTGCATTTCTAACAAGCACCTCTGTGCTGCTCTGTGTCTGGGACCACACTTTGAACAGCAAGCCCTCAGTCCTCACGGCGCCAGGAGAGGCCCCAGACCAGTTGCCTCCAGGCCACAAATAGCTTTGTCCATTAACAAACATTGAATGTTTTCCTGATGACAGGAAAAAAGTTTAGGAAGCACTGTTCTATAGGACAATCATACAGCATATACTTTGATATCCTTTCAAAGGCAATTAAATTAACTGGATTGGCCAAGGGTCTGGCATACTGTGTCAGATCTTATATTCCTAGTTTCAAAGCTTATAGCTTTGAAGATAGTATCGAAAGTAGGTAACAAATAAATTCAGGCCTCTCTCAGTTAGAGGAAATTATATTTTTATAGTATTAGCAGAAAGTCCTCCTTGTCTTGTCTTTGAGGAGCAAATAAAGTGTCCTAGACAGACTGTCTTCACACTTGGAGAGGTGCTGCAAAGCCGAGTTCCACAACTACCTGCCCACCCTAATTCCATACGGACTGGAGCCACACTCTTCCTGTTCAGCATGATGTCACACACCGGTGCATTCCAAGTGCACAATCAGTATTTGTTGGGTGGGTTAAGCTTCCATGCGATGGATTCATCACCATCAGGTTTCTCTAACCTTTTTCTTTGAACAGGTTGACTTCTGAGCGTCAGAGGATGACAAATGTCAATGATTGTCTGGCACCCTTGCCATTGAAACTCATGGGGATCAGTGGTCCTCAAACTTCCCTGTGCTTCCCCATCACCTTAGGAACTTGGTTAAAACACAGTTTCCTGGTATGGCTCATGGAGACCTTGTGTCAGTCGATTTAGGGTGTGGCCAAGTCATGTACATGTTTTCAAACAAGCCCCATATTGCTTTGAGACAAGTAGACTGTGGAGCATGCGTTGGGAAAGACTGCTGTAATGGACCACAGTGCACTCACGTGGCCCAGGAGTCACTGGTGGGGTTGCTCCCTGATGCTCAGGATATTGGGTGAGGAGATAGGAGAGTTCTGACTCATAAGAAGTCATATGACTTTAAGAATGGATACTCTTATTCATGATATACTAAGAGGCCTGAGACTTTTGCCCCAAATTTCCAGGTTCAGCTTAGATTTTCAATTTGATTTTTTTGATTAGGGATTTCTCCTTTTATAATGTCATAATTAGTGGTATTTATAATAATACCTAGAAGTATGCCCCTTGGTGGTAGGAGATGTTTTTAAAAGTAAAGATAATATAAAGATCTTGGACTTTTGGAATACAGCTCATGTAGACCTAAAAACTTGCTATAGATTAGTGAAAAGGTTTAAATTTAGCCCAAAACTTAATGGAACTGTATTTTATTTCCAATTTTCCTAATTCTAAAAATGTCAAGTATACACATACACACACAGAGCATAAAATGCCATTCATATTAGCTAAATTAAGCAATATGAAATAATATTACCTTTGGAAAATACAGCTACCCTTGTTAAAATCTATGTAAAGATTAGCAATGTAATTTTTTAATCACAAAATCCTCTGGTTTTAACTTTACATACTATAACTCTTTCTAGTAATAATGTTTAATTGGGATACACTAAGAATATGCAGGAGCCTCCAGGGCAGTACGAGAGGCTGGAAAATCATGAAGACGAAGGAGGAAAGTACAGCACTGGGGACGTAATTCAAGAGAGGGTGTGAGGGCTGTGACCGGAGGGATGGGCGCCAGTCCACCACAAGACAAGCATGCCCTCTGCCACATCCCGGCCCTGTCTGTGCATCCCAGACAGGGACTCTGCCTCATAAAGCAGCTCCCCAGCCAGACTCAGCCCTTCGAACACAGCCTTCAGCACAGGCGCCCACGCCCACATGTGCCCCAGGGGACTTCACCTTGACCTTGCAATGGGAGTGAAGAGAACAGACCCTGGAACCAGATTTCTTGGGTCCTTTCCTCATGACCTGGATGATTTGGGGCAAGTTACTTAACCTCTGTGAGACTCCGTTTCTTCATCTGTAAAACGGAGAAAATGACAATTCCCATCTCATTGGATAATGGAGAAGACTGAATGAAAGAATATATGTTAATGTGCTTTTAGAATAGAATCTGCACATAAGAAGCTGAATAAATGAAAATGATATTGCTTTCATTATTACCTAGCGCTTTTGCTTTACATGCAGCTATCTTTTTCATCTTTTCTCACCTTTAGCTTTCAAGAAGGGGGGATCTGTTTTGCTCAGGGTCGGGTGGGAGTGAGGTAGCAGAAGCAGGGTGGATTCACTCTAGTGAAGCAGAGTTGGCGTGGAAGAATACAAGCATTCTGTTAGCTCAGACCCTCCTAGGCACAGTCTTTTCCCCAAGTGCTCCGTGAATATTTTAGAAGACCACTGAATCACCTCAAGGGCAAAAGCATTGCCTAGAGCTCTCCAAGGAAAACTTAGACTAAAAAAAAGTCATTTTTAAGAGTCATTCTCATATCAGATTTTTATATGCACTAAACTTGTCAGAGTACAAAGAATTAAGATTTGAATTCTTAATTCCTACTGGAGAGATTCTTGTTTTGTAAACCTTTCTATCAAAGAAAAGCAAAGTGCTAAATAAATACGACAAGGATGGCTCCTACTGGGCTTCATAAACAACTATTAAAGGGCAGCATGGCCTAGCGCAGTAATTTTCAATTCTTTTTAAAGCAGCCAAAAGCTTTTTTGAAGCAATCTCATGCATAATTTCAATATACAAAATGGAAGAAATAACCACTCTAACTGCAGTAGGTGACTTCAGGACTACTCCCTTCCCCCCTTCCCCAGGGCCTTGAGTACTAGGCGCTGATCCCTCCCTGGGGAAAACCCTAAGGGTCCATGAGGCGCGGTTTGAAATTCACTCATCTAGTGGAAACAGCACTAAACTATATATCACAATCATAAATGATGTTATGCCCTATAATGATTGTGTGGTTTTAGGAACTTCACCTACCTGGCCCTTTGTTTCCTCATCTTCAAAACGTGTGTTTAAAATGGATAACTCACCTCTACCAGCTATCACTTTCCATGAATTTATTATATAAGAGAAAATCTAAAAGGGAAATAAGAATTCTGCTTCATGCCAAGATAGGGTAACAGAGACTGGATATACCTTCCTGTCTCAAGTAATTTAAGAATAGAAAAAAGTAAAAAAACAATGGCTTTCAAGTCATCGGACATCAGACAACAAACAAAGCACAGTGATCACCGAGAAAAGGAAAACAAAAATGGTTAGCCCTAAGGGTGTCCCAGCCTGCTGCCTGGGGAAAGTCTGCTGCCTGGAGAGAGTTTACAGGATGCAGTGCAGGAAGAGAGAACTCACACAAAGCGTGGCCATCTCCCTGAGTTGGGAGCCAGAGCTGGGAGTCTGGGGGACCATGATGACTAGAGTCCTCCAGGGAGATTACTGGAGAGGAGGGGCAGACTTCTGGAGCCCTGCATCAGTGCCCCTGGGTCTCCAGTGCAGCACTGACCACGCCCTGTGTGTAAGGAGCCTACCTGAGGACAGGAAAAGGACACCTGAAAGACGGAACAATCTCTGAAGGTCACACACAGTGAGGAATAGTGCCTAATCCCCCTACTCAGAGTGGAAGACTTCATAATTTACAGGGTGTCCGGCAGAATAAACATAAGGGTCTTACCTCAGAAGTGGGGAAGAATTAGCCCTACTCTAGTCCTGCCAACAAAGTGTAAAAGCAAGAACTGAAAAGATCAACTTGTTTCACAGTAACATAACTGCATCCCAGAATGAAACTCAAGAATATTTATAGAAACACACACACACACACACACACACACACACACAAAGATATCCAACACTCAACACATTAAAATTCACTGTCTGATGTCCAATGATCCATGCAGCAATGATATTAGAACTGTAATTAGAACTGGATTTTGTATGTGCAAGAAGCCAGAGGAAAGAATCACCATGTTAAGTAGGGACATGAGAGATGAACAAAAAGACACAGATTGAATTTTGAGAGGTGAAAATTATAGTATTTGAAATGTAAAACACACTGAGTACAAATAAAGGCAAATAAAACATTGCAAAAAATTACTCTCCTTGAGGACATGGAAATATCCCAAATTAAAACACAGAGAAGAAAAAGGACTAAAAAAACCTAACGGCAGCTGTGGGAAAACCTGAAGTAGCCCAAATATCAGTGAAAATGTAGTTTCCAAGAACAGTAGAAAGAGAAGGGGAAAAGGAAAGTACTTGAAGAAATAATGGCTCGAAATTTTCCCAATTTGGTGAAAACTATGAGCCCACAGATCCAAGAAGCTCATCAAACCTCAAGCACAAGACACATGAAGAAAACGGCACCAAGGCACATCATAATCAAGTTGCACAAAATCAGTGAAAATAATGAAGTTTAAAAACCAGCCAAAGAAAAAAGACACGACATACAGGTGAACCAACATAAAGATGATAGCAGATTCTTCTCAGAAACAATGTGAGTGAGAATAAAATGGGGCAACATGTTTAAAGTTCTGAAAGGAAAAAAAAAGTCAATGTAAAATTCTACACCTAGCAAAAATATTTTTCAAAAACAAGGACAAAATAAAGTCTTTTCTAAATGTAACAAAAGCTGGAAGAATTTATCATCAATACGAGTGTACTATAAGAATTATTAGAAGTGGAAATAAAAGGAACCCAAATCAGAAAAGAAGTAAAACTGTCACTGTTTGCAAATGACATGATACTATACATAGAGAATCCTAAAGATGCTACCAGAAAACTACTAAAGCTAATCAATGAATTTGGTAAAGTAGCAGCATATAAAATTAATGCATGGAAATCTCTTGCATTCCTATACACTAATGATGAAAAAGCTGAAAGAGAAATTAAGGAAACACTCCCATTTACCATTGCAACAAAAAGAATAAAATACCTAGGCATAAACCTACCTAAGGAGACAAAAGACCTGTATGCAGAAAGTTATAAGACACTGATGAAAGAAATCAAAGATGATACAAACAGAAGGAGAGATATACCATGTTCTTGGATTGGAAGAATCAACATTGTGAAAATGACTCTACTACCCAAAGCAATCTACATTCAATGCAATCCTTATCAAACTACCAATGGTATTTTTCACAGAACTAGAACAAAAAATTTCACAATTTGTATGGAAACACAAAAGACCCCGAATGGCAAAAGCAATCTTGAGAAAGAAAAACGAGGCTGGAGGAATCAGGCTCCCGGACTTCAGACTATACTACAAAGCTACAATAATCAAGACAGTATGGGACTGGCACAAAAACAGAAATATAGATCAATGGAACAGGATAGAAAGCCCAGAGATAAACCCACACACATATGGTCACCTTATCTTTGATAAAGGAGAGAAGAATATACAATGGAGAAAAGACAGCCTCTTCAATAAGTGGTGCTGGGAAAACTGGACAGCTACATGTAAAAGAATGAAATTAGAACACTCCCTAACACCATACACAAAAATAACTCAAAATGGATGAAAGACCTAAATGTAAGGCCAGACATTCTAAAACTCTTAGAGGAAAACATAGGCAGAACACTCTATGACATAACTCACAGCAAGATCCTTTCTGACCCACCTTCTAGAGAAATGGAAATAAAGACAAAAATAAACAAATGGGACCAAATGAAACTTACAAGCTTTTGCCCAGCAAAGGAAACCATAAACAAGATGTAAAGACAACCCTCAGAATGGGAGAAAATATTTGCAAACGAAGCAACTGACAAAGGATCACTCTACAAAATATACAGGCAGCTCATACAGCTCAATATCAAAAAAACAAACAACCCAATCCAAAAATGGGCAGAAGATCTAAATAGACATTCCTCCAAAGAAGATACACTGATTGCCAACAAACACATGAAAGGATGCTCATCATCACTAATCAGTAGAGAAATGCAAATCAAAACTACAATGAGGTATCACCTCACACCAGTCAGAATGGCCATCATCAAAAAATCTACAAACAGTAAATGCTGGAGAGGGTACGCAGAAAAGGGAACCTTCTTGCACTGTTGGTGGAAATGTAAACTGATACAGCCATTATGGAGAACAGTATGCAGGTTCCTTAAAAACCTACAAATAGAACTACCATACGACCCAGCAATCCCACTACTGGGCATATACCCTGAGAAAACCATAATTCAAAAAGAGTCATGTACCACAATGTTCACTGCAGCTCTATTTACAATAGCCAGGACATGGAAGCAACCTAAGTGTCCATTGACAGATGAATGGATAAGGAAGGTGTGGCACATATATACAATGGAATATCAGTCAGCCACAAAAAGAAATGAAATTGAGTTATTTGTAGTGAGGTGGATGGACCTAGAGACTGTCATACAGAGTGAAGTAAGTCAGAAAGAGGAAAACAAATACTGTATGCTAACACATATATATGGAATCTAAAAAAAAAATGGTTCTGAAGCACCTAGGGGCAGGACAGGAATAAAGATGCAGACATAGAGAATGGACTTGAGGACACGGGGAGGGGGAAGGGTAAGCTGCGTTGAAGTGAGAGAGTGGCGTGGACATATACACGCTACCAAATGTAAAATAGGTATCTACTGGGAAGCAGCCACATAGCACAGGGAGATCAGCTCCGTGCTTTGTGACCACTTAAAGGGGTGGGATAGGGAGGGTGGGAGGGAGACGCAAGAGGGAGGGGATATGGGGATATACGTATGCATATAGCTGATTCACTTTGTTATACCGAAGAAACTAACACACCATTGTGAAGCAATTATACTCCAATAAAGATGTTAAAAAAATTAAAAAAGAAACATTAAAAGTCCTTTGGGCAGAAAGAACAGGACACCAGATGAAAGTACGCATTACAGAAAAGAATAAATACTAATTTTTCCTATTTATTTAAATCTCTGTAAAGGATAACTATTTACAGCCGAAAGTAAGCACAATGTATTGTTGATTTTTTTTTAACATATGTAGGAGTCAAGTACATGGCAACAATAGCACAAAAGCTGAGAGGACAGAAATGGAAGTATGTTATATGATTCTTAAGCTATATGTTTCTAAGTATGCTATAACTTGAAGGTACACTATTGTGCTGAATAAAATATGTATACTGCAAAGTCTAAAACAACCACTGAAATACAGCAGAGAATCATAACTAATAAAGTGACAAAAGAGATAAAATGGAATAATAAAAAATTTAATTAACCCAAGAGGAGACAGAAGAAGAAAAGAAAGAATAGATGGGAAAAATAGAAAACGAGTAAGTTGATATACTGAAAGCCAGTCATGTCAATAGCACATTGAATGTAAACAGTATAAGTCCCCCCTCATACTTCCCCCTCAAAGGCAGAGATTGTGATTTGAATAAAAAAGCAAGCCCCAAATATACGTTGCCTATAAATAGCCACTTTAAATAAAGATATACAAATAGGTAAATGGATATAAAAAGCTATCAAATTTAGCATACTAATACTAACCAAAGAAAAAGTAGTAGGTTTTCTATTAGTAGCAGAGATGGCAGATTCCAAAATAAAGAATATGATGAGGGATAAAGATCATGTCATAGTGATAAAGGATCACTGACAGGACATACTATTCTTAAATATTTATACACCTAATAAGAGAGCTTCAAAATATGTGAAGAAAAAAAGAGCTGATAGAACTGCAAGTAGGAATTGGCAAATCCACAATAATTGATAGAACAAGTAATGATAAAATCAATAAAGGTGTAGAATACCTGAACAACAATATTAGCCAACTTTGTATTAAACTTTATAGGACACTTTACCCCAACCACATCAGAATACTCATTTTTTTCAAGTGCACATGGAACATTAACAAGATAAACCATGTTCTGGGTCATAGAACAAGTCTCAAATGTTTTTAAAATATTCAAGTAATACAATGTGTGTTCTCTGACTACAGTGGAATTCAATTATAAACCAATAACAGAAAGGCCACTGGAAAATCCTCAAATACTTGGAAACTAAATATCACATCTCTAAATAATCCATGGATCAAAGAGGAAATCAAAAGGAAAATTAGAAAGTATTTTCAACTTAATAAAAATGAAGACACAGTTTATCAAAATTTCTGGGATGCAGTATTAGAGGAAAATTTGGACAACTAAGCACATTTATTAGAAAACAATAAAGGTATCAAACCAATTACCTTTGTTTCCACTTTAAGAAACTAGACAAAGAAGAGAAAAGGAAACCCCAAAGTAATCAGAAGAGAGGAAATAATAAAGATCACAAAAGAAATCAATGAAATAAAAAGCAATAGAGAAAAATCAATGAAACAAAACTGGTTGTTTGAGAAGATCAATAAAATTGATAGACCTCTAGCCAGACTGATCAGGATAAAAAAGAAGACAAAAATTACCAATATCAGGAATGAAACTGGTGCCAAAACTACAGATTCTATATATATTAAAAGGATAAGGGAATATTTTAAACAACTTTAGGCCAATACGTTTGACAATTTAGATGAAATGAACTAATGCCTTGAAAGACACAAGATATCAGAAGAAATAGAAGAAATCTTCTCTCTCAAGAAGAAATAAATAACCTGAACAACCCTATATTGATTAAAGAAATTGGATTTGTAGTTTTAAAACTTACAAAAATGAAAACTTTAGGTCCAGATGGCTTCACATGTGAATTCTACCAAATATTTAAGGAAGAAATAATACAAGGGCTATTAAAACTCTTCAGGAAGATTGAATAGGAAAGAATACTTCCCAACTCACTCATTGAAGCCAACATTGCCCTGATAGCAAAACAGAGAAAGACATTGTAAGAAAAAAAAAATACTATAAAAATGAATATAGATGCAAAAACTCTAAGCAAAAATTCAGCAAATTAAGTTCAACAATGTATGAAAAGGACAATACATCATGACAGAGTGGGTTTACCTCAAGAATGCTGGGTTGGTTTAACACCTGAAAATGAATATAACTCTCCATAATAACAAACTGAAAAAGAAAAATCATAAGATGATATCAATAGATATAGAAAAAGCACCTGACAAAACCAGCATCTATTCCTGATAAAAAATTCTCATCAAAGTAGTAATAGAAGAGAACTTCCCTAACCTGATAAAGGTTACCCATGAAAGACCTGTTGCTAACATTAAACTTAATGGTGAAAGACTGAATGCATTACCCTAAGATAAAGAATAAGACTAAGACATATGCTCTTACTGCTTCTTTCCAACACTGTACACAGTTTCTGGCCAATGCAATCAGGAAAGAAAGATAAATAAATGCATCTAAGGTGGAAAAGAAGAAAGTCTTTACTTGCAGATGACATGATTGTTTATGTGAGAGGCTGGCAAACCACAATCTGTCCTTGTATGGCTCACAGAATGAAGAGTGGCTTTTGCATTTTTGTATGGTGGTAAACAACAACAATGGCAACAATAAAAGAAAGAAGAATCTGCAACATAGACTATATGCCACCCATAAAGCTTAAAATATTTAGTATCTGACCTTTTACAGAAAAAGTTTGCCTACCCCGGTCTATATAGAAAATATGATAGAATCTCCAAAAACCTACTAGAGTAAATAAGTGAGTTTAGCAAGGTTGTAGAATACAAGATCAGTATACAAAATCAATCACATTTCTTTATAATATCAATTAACAATCAGAAATTGAAATTTTAAAAGTACTATTTACAGTAGCATCAAAACATATTGATTATATAGGGAATAATCTGTACTGATTACATAGCGATTATGTGAAAAACCCATATGATGAACACTACAGAATGTAGCTGAGAGATATGAAATAAGATCTAATTCAATGGAAAGATAGTCCTTTTTAATGGGTCACAAGATTCAATATTGTTAAGATACCAATTTTCCCCAAAAGATCTATAGATTTAATGTCATTCCAATCAAAAATGTTAGGAAGCATTTAATGTAGAGAATGACAAACTGATTTTAAGGTTCATGAACTAGAATAGCCAAAACAACTTTTAAAAGACAATAAGGTAGGAATACTTATACTATCTAACTTTAAGGCTTATTTATTACAAAGCTACAGTAATTAAGACAGTGTGGTATTGGCATAAATATACACAAATAGAACAAGGGAACAAAACAGATATGTATTCATTGATTTTCTTTCCAAAACTACAAAAGAAATTCAGTGGAGAAAGGGCAATCTTTTCAACAAATGATGCCCTTATGCCCCCCAAAATTAGCTTCAATTCCTACCTAGCATAATAAACAAAAATTTACTCAAAATGGATCATAGACTTAAATGTAAAACCCAAAGTTTTAAAACTTCCAGAAGAAAACATAGAAAATCTTTGTGACCATGTGTTAGACAAATATTTCTTAGATATAGCACCAAAAGCATGATCCATTTTTTAAAACGATTAGTTAGATTTCATCAAAGTTAAGAATGTCTGCTCTTTAAAAGACACTGTTAAGAGAATAAAAAGACCAGCTACAAAGTGGGAGAAAATATTTGCAAATTATACATCTGGTAAAGAACTTACATCCAGACTATATACAGAACTCTCAAAACTCAATAATAAGGAAACAAATAATGAAATTTTAAGATGGTCAAAAAATTTGAACATTTTCCCAAAGGAGTTATAGAGCTAGCATATAAACACATTAAAAGATGTTCTACATTATTAGTCATTAGGAAAATTGAAATTGAAGTCATGAGATACCATTACACACCTATTCAGATGCCTCAAATAAAAAAGACTGAACACACCAAGTGTGACAAGGGCACCCCCATACACTGCTGGTGGAAATGCAAAATGGTACAGCGGCTTTGGAGAGCAGATTTGGCAATTTCTTCAAACGTTAAACACACACATACCATATGATCCAGCCACTCACTGGTAGGCATTTACCCAAGAGGGGTGAAAGCGCATGTCCACACAAGACTTGTACATGAATATCCACAGCAGCTTTGTTTGTAATAACCCCAAATGGGAAATAACTCACAAGTCCATCAACAAGTGAAAGGATAGCCAAATTGTGGTATATCCATATAATGGAATACTACTCAGCAATAAAAGAGTGAACTATTGATACATGTAAGAACAGAGATGAATATGAAAGCAATTAAGCTGAGTGAAAGAAGCCAAACAAAGAAATCAAGCACATACTGTATGATCCTATTTATGTTAAACTCTAGAAAATGCTAATCTATAAAAACTAAATCTATATAGATAGAAAGCAGATCAGTGGTTGCCCCAAGACAGAGAGGGGAAGGAAAGAAGCTTTACCAAGGGGTAGCAGGAAACTTGGTGGGATCATTATATTGATTTGGTAATGATTTCATGTGAGGATGTGTATGTACAATATATAAATATGTATGTCAAAACTTACCAAATTGTATACTTCAATTATGTGCATGCATATGTCAATTACACTTTACTAAAGCTATTATATTTTTAAGTTAAAAAACAAAAATGAAATAAGGAAAATGTTTGTCATATGAATAATATTAAGGTTAAACAGGATAAACTAAAATCTAACTTACTGGAAACCTTAAGTAATCATAAATTTCCTTCTCACTTTAAAGGAAAAGTTCAAATACTGTAACAAGAAAAAAGTCAATCAGAAACAAATCTGTATATGACTCTATGTGTGGTATTGTAATATATTCAGTGATATCTAATAGTCCTAACTAAGTAATTTAATTGCATATCATCAAGTGAACTAGATATTCCCAGCACTCCAGGGAATATCTGAAATGTGAGGAAAGTACTCAAAACCATAAAGTTACATGAAGCGTTTTAATTAACCAAAAATATTATAGTTCAATCAAACATTATGGAGACTTGCATATGGACAATGAGAGTTCCTGAGTAATCTGAGTACCTAAAGTCCATTTACTTGACTCAAAAGCATTAGTAATATTTTTCTTTCCCTGTGCCAGGCTTCAAAAACCAAGGGGTGTGTTAGCTTCTGGGTTCATCTTCCGGTACTGTGGGTGCCACTATGCATGATGAGTCTGGGAACAGCCAAGACCACCCTTTTAGCTCTACTCAAATTGAACCACTCTTCCGTCACTCTGCCACTGCTGGGAGTACTCCAGGTTGCATTTTCTGCAGTCTCTTCAATTTCCTGCCTTTCAGAAAGTTATGGTAGTTTTTACCTGCTTGGTATAGACATTTGCAAAACAAACCCAGTGTCACGATGGGGAAGGGAGTTTCATGCTTCTTAAAGGTGCTCATCTTCTTTCTATTTGATCAGTTTTTCTGTCTTAGGAAAGGGCTTGTCTTGCTCAGTTTTTCTGCAACTTCTTCTATCACTCGTTCTATCACTTTCCTATGTTACAGTTTTGTTATAATTAGCAAATGACTTTGGAATATCTCCTAGATGTCTCATATTTTCGATACAGTTGCCAACAGCTCTGCTTCCATGTTCGCAAGGTTTTGTAATGACACAGACCCTGGACTGATACTTTGGAGAAGGAAGTCTGTGTGAAACCATAAAGAGGGTAAGGACTGGATTATTCCTACCCATTGTATGCATCAGACCAGGGGGTTTATTAGTTCCTATAGAAGAGATGCTTGCCGGGAGAGCCTCTACCACAAGGATTGTTTTTCATCATAACTGACGGCTTAGCAGTATTCAAACACAAACCCTTTGGAAACCTACTCGTCCTTTGGCTTCTAGGGCTCCTGGTTAACGGGCTGACTTCCTGAGTTTGCTTTGACAGTTCTTCTTCCTGGTTTACATGCTCCGTGAGTAAAAATGTAGACATTTCCCAGGCTTCTCTAAACTCTCAGCCAAAAACGTCTTAACCACCCTCATTCACGGCTTAATACTGCTCCAATGATACTTCCGGAATCTGCCCTCTCTCCTGTCTCTAGACTAGGCTGTGGAACAAGAAAACCACTAACCACCTGCTGAGAACTTGAACTGTGGCCAGTCCAAATTGAGACGTATCGTAAGTATAAAAACACACACCAGATTTTGAAGATTTAGTACCAAAAAAAGATAATGTAAACTATTAGTATTTTATTATATTGATTCATGTTGAAATAATATCTTGGGTGTACTGGGTTAAATGTATTACTAAAATTAATTTTACCTGTTTCTTTATCTTTTCTTAAACTGGGGCTACTAGAAAATATAATATTACATATGTGGCTCACATTACATTTCTATTGGATAGCATTTGCTCTAGACCTAAAATTCAAACTGACTGTTTAAACGGAACACATTATGACTGGTGTGAGGTGATGCCTCACTGTGGTTTTGATTTGCATTTCTCTAATGATTAGTGACGTTGAGCATCCTTTCATGTGTTTGTTGGTAATCTGTATATCTTCTTTGGAGAAATGTCTATTTAGGTCTTCCACCCATTTTTGGATTTGGGTTGTTTGGGGTTTTTTTGATATCGAGCTGCATGAGCCGCCTGTATATTTTGGAGATTAATCCTTTGTCAGTTGCTTCGTTTGCAAATATTTTCTCCCATTCTGAGGGTTGTCTTTTTGTCTTGCTTCTGGTTTCCTTTGCTGTGCAAAAGCTTTGAAGTTTCATTAGGTCCCATTTGTTAATTTTTGTTTTTATTTCCATCACTCTAGGAGGCGGGTCAAAAAGGATCTTGCTGTGGTTTATGTCATAGAGTGTTCTGCCTATGTTTTCCTCTAAGAGTTTGATAGTGTCTGACCTTACATTTAGGTCTTTCATCCATTTTGAGTTTATTTTTGTGTATGGTGTTAGGAAGTGTCCTAATTTCATTCTTTTACATGTAGCTGTCCAGTTTTCCCATCACCACTTATTGAAGAGGCTGTCTTTTCTCCATTGTATATTCTTGCCTCCTTTATCAAAGATAAGGTGGCCATATGTGTGTGGGTTTTGATGTAAAAAATAAATAAATAAAATTTAAAAAAATAATAAATGGAACACATTAGAAACTGAACTTAATTTATTCCAGACCCTCAAACCTGCTCCTTCTCTGTTACTACAGAATAAACACCAGTTGGCATTCACAGATACACTGCATAATGTCAGCTGCTACTGTTGAGGAAATTGTACAGGGAAAGAGCTAACTCTAGCATAAATTACTTATGAACAGGGTGATAGGATGACTCTGGTAATTGTCAAAGAACCTGTCCACATTGCTCATGGGCAGCTGCTGCAGGAATGTTTGCAGGACTAGGAAATAACTCTATACAGCTGTGCCTCGGTGTCCAAGGGGGAATGATTGGTCCCAGGACCCCCACGGATACCAAAATCCACGGATGTTCAAGTCCCTCATATAAAATGATGTAGTATTTACATATAACCTACACACACTGTCCTGTGTACTTTAATTTTTAAAATTTTTTATTGAGGTATAGCTGATTTACAATATTATATTAGCTTCAGATGTGTGACACAGTGATTCACAATTTTTAAAGATTATACTCCATTATAGTTATTATAAAATATTGGCTCTATTCCCTGTGCTGTACAGTAGATCCTTGTAGCTTATCTATTTTATACCTAGTAGTTTTGCCCCTTTTAAATCCCCACACCTATCTTGCCCCTCCCCCCTTCTTTCTCCCCTCCACTTACCACTAGTGTATTCTCTGTTACCTGTGAGTCTGTTTCTTTTTTGTCATATTCACTAGTTTGTTGCATTTTTCAGATTCCATATATAAGTGACAACATACAGTATTTGTCTTTCTCTGTCTGACTTATTTCACTCAGCATAATGCCCTCCAAGTCCATCCATGTTGTTGCAAATGGCAGAGTTTCATTCTTTTTTATGGCTGAGTAATATTCCATTGTTTATATGTACAGTGTGTAGATAAATATATCACATCCTCTTTATCCATTCACCTGTTGATGGACATTTAGGTTGCATCCATATCTTGGCAATTGCAAATAATGCTGCTATGAACATTGGGGTGCATGTATCTTTTCAAATTAGTGTTTTCATTTTCTTTAGATATATACCCAGGAGTGGAATTGCTGGGTTGTATGGTAGTTCTATTTTTAGTTTTTTGAGGAACCTCCATTCTGTTTTCCAGAGTGGCTGCAACAATTTACATTCCCACCAACAGTGCAAGAGGGTTCCCTTTTCTCCACATCCTCACCAACATTTGATATTTGTGGTCTTTTTGATGATAGCCATTCTGACAGGTGTGAGGTGATATCTCATTGTGGTTTTGACTTGCATTTCTCTGATGATTAATGATGCTGAGCATCTTTTCATGTGCCTGTTGGCCATTTGTATGTCTTTGTTTATTTATTTTTATTTATTTATTTTTGCTTTTTTTAAAAATTTTTATTTTTTTACAAGTTTATTGGAGTATAATTGCTTTACAATGCTGTGTTAGTTGCTGCTGTATAACAAAGTGAATCAGCTATACGTATACATCTATCCCCATATCCCCTCCCTCTTGCGTCTCCCTCCCTCCCACCCTCCCTATCCCACCCCTCTAGGTGGTCACAAAGCACCGAGCTGATCTCCCTGTGCTATGCGGCTGCTTCCCACTAGCTATCTATTTTACATTTGGTAGTGTATATATGTTCATGCCTCTCTCTCGCTTTGTCACAGCTTACCCTTCCCCCTCCCCATGTCCTCATAGACCTAGAGTCTGTTATACAGAGTGAAGTAAGTCAGAAAGAGAAAGACAAATACCGTATGCTAACACATATATATATGGAATTTAAGAAAAAAAAATGTCATGAAGAACCTAGGGGTAAAACAGGAATAAAGACACAGACCTACTTGAGAATGGACTTGAGCATTTGTATGTCTTTAAATCATCTCTGGATTATTTATAATACTGAATACAATGTAAATGCTATGTTAAATAGCTGTAAATACAATGTAAATGCTATGTAAATAGTTGTAAATACAATGTAAATGATATGTAAATAGTTGCCAGCACATGTGGCAAATTCCAGTTTTGCTTTTAGGAACTTGCTGGAATTTTTTTTTCTGAATATTTTCGATCTGTGGTTGGTTGAATCTGCGGATGTGGAACCCATCAATATGAAGGGCCGACTAAGCATTTGCCTAGAGAGGTGCTGTAGCATTTAGGAACAAAACAGTCAGGGATTTGCCAAAATAGTGGATAAAGTTCACATGCATTTGAAGTCAGAAATGTTAGCAGTTACACAACGTGACACATTCACCGCAGGGACCTTAACCACCCTGATGCGCCACATATTTTCTTGCCTTGTCTTGGCTACTGGAATCTTCCTCTTCACCTAGCCTGAAGTCTGGAGTAATTTTTGACTCAACACTTTCCTTTATTCCCCATATCCAAGCAACTACCAAACTGCACTGGATTCTACCAACACCCACTACACTACATCCACATTTTTTACCTCAAAACCAAAGAAGGGACACAGGTCCTTATGCTTCCCCGACAGCCACCTGAGGGAGAGCCCACCACGAGGCCAGCCTCTGTTCGTGACAGAGTAGCCTACAGTAAACTTACAAGAATCGGTTCTTTACACTTATCCTACAGTAGAAATAGCAGGTAGTCAGGAATGCCGATAGGCAAGACAGAGAGGCCCTCAACACACCCTTAGATGACCCGGGAAAGTGTCTCAAGGGCAACAGACCCAACTCCCTCTGTTTTCCTCTATCCTGTCCCCTCACCCTAATCATTTTTATTGCTTTATTTTTTTATTTATATAAGCTGTGTGGGTGGGTGAACACAGTTTCAACATTTTTCATAGCAGAATACAATTCATAGATGATTTTGGATTACCTACTGACTTGTATTAGGAGAAATAATTGAGAGTTGCATATGTACCTGGCATATATGTCAATTGAATGGTAACACGTAAACCTATTAAATTTGAAAACTTTCTGAGTAGTCTAGAAATTCTGCTTTTAAACTGACAATTGTCTAAGCATGTTACATCAGACACTTTATCAGGCTACTTAAATTTATAGCTTCATTTCTTTAAAAGTCTTTAGGTTGTACATATTAGATTGTCCTTGTTCAATAACAGAATGTATAATTTTAAATTAGAAAATCTTCTTTTTTGAAGTGTGAACATAATCACATAGAAGTGATGACATTTTTACCATTCTTTAGTAACTTGAAGTAAACATTCCAGTATATTTTTTATAATTAACTTTAAAAAATTAGTGCTTAGTTTAAAAGGTGCTTTTTATGCCAGTTTTTTGCTTGAAAAAATTAATATGGCCTAACTTTTGTGCTGTAAAAATGGATTTATAATGGAAAAGTTGACACATTTAAATGTAAATTGGGTTTAATTTCAGAAAAATTAACATCGTATTCTTCAGCTATAATAGGTTTAAAGGATAAATTAAAATAATGGCCTCAAAAAATTACCAACTGGGGCTTCCCTGGTGGCGCAGTAGTTGGGAGTCTGCCTGCCAATGCAGGGGACGCGGGTTCGCGCCCTGGTCTGGGAAGATCCCACATGCTGCAGAGCAACTGGGCCCGTGAGCCACAACTACTGAGCCTGCACGTCTGGAGCTAGTGCTCCGCAACAAGAGAGGCCGCGATAGTGAGAGGCCCGCGCACCGCGATGAAGAGTGGCCCCCGCTTGCCACAACTAGAGAAAGCCCTCACACAGAAACAAAGACCCAACACAGCCATAAATAAATAAATTAATTTAAAAAATTACCAACTGGCATTCTAAGAGTCTTATTTCTCCAAAGATGTTTCATATTCAGCATATATAAGTTTGACAAGATATGATTAACTTAAGATTTTATTAGCTTTTGTCTAAAAGACCAAGCTAACTTTGGGTATACATTTCAAAATGTAAATGCAGCTGGCTGTCAGAGGCTCCAAACTGAGGTAACAGACAGTAAAATTACATTGTACAAAGAAACAAGCCATAGAAGAGAACTAGAATTTGAAATCAATTTTTCCTAATACTTGTAAGCTGTTCACGTACTCTTAAGTATTTTTCTATCTGTTGTCATCAAAATATTCCACTCAGAATAAGCTCTAGGTGGTTTCCAATGTATAGATATATCAAAGTCTACGTGCAGAAACTTTCCCACCTGGATATTAGTTAAAGGCAAAGAAAATTTGATGCACAGTTTTTTTTTTTTTAAAAACATGTCTTTGAATTGGTTCTTTGCTTGTGGTTAAGACTGGCAACACTGTCTAGTTGCTGTTTGTCAGCTCCTTTGTTGTGCAGTTGGTGCCTATATTTTATTATTTAAGTGCTAAGTAAATAAAATATTAAACAGAATTATGAATACCACTGATTATTCCTGCACTATACATTTTCTTTAATCCAATTCAGATTATGGAACTTGTACTTATTTAACTGAGTACATTTTATAGTTTCCAATTTAGAAAAATTCTGTCTCCACGCAACTTTTCTGCAGCACAAATCATGATAATGATAACACACGGCTCATTTGCAGCCATGATGCAACAAGTGGGCAGTTTTGTGTGTTCAAATACCCCTTTCAGTAAAACCTTAACATCACTTAAGTTTCTTTCCAACCTACACTGACGTAACTTGAACTAAACCACAAAGTTGGTCAACAGTACCTTCACTGCGCCATTCTCGTGCATGGTGATGCAGTTGTCGGCATCTTCTGAAAGCTGGTACAAGGCTTGGGCTGTCGCTCTGTGCACGTTGGTGTCATTTGATTTCAGGTACCGCACTAATGGAGCCACTGCCTTGTGCTCGCCAAAGGCCACTCTGTTTCTGCCCCACGTAGAGCAACGTGAAATGGCTTCTGCTAGATGACGTCTCAGTTTATCATTATTCTGCACACGGAGAACAGATTACGGTAAGTGCATCATAATGACCCTGTGATGCTTATGCTCTAGGTGTTTATTACCCACTGGCTGCTCAGCTGGTGTCTTGATGGGAACTAGTATTCTGGCGGGTCACCAATGCATCAAGGTTCAATCCTGCATTTTCCTTTTATGAACTGAGTGGAGTGCATGCAGGTAAAGGCGATCAGGTGTCTGGTATTAGTTATTTGCTCAAGGCTCAATTTCCTTTTGAGTAAGTCTACTCACAACACAGAGCTACAGATCAGCGAGTGGCCAAGTAATAAAAACAACTAAGGAATACTGGACACTCTTAAGGGAGCCTGCCAGATAACTGGGGGAAGTGCATTAATTCTACTTCTTCACCTTAGGAATTCTTCCACATCAGGAATACACCTTGGTTCCCTAGAGGGAGAAGACAATGCAGCAAACGAGGACAGGTTTTGAGTCTGCCATTTTCCTTTCTGTATTGTTTACGCAGACCACATACTTCTTTTTGGATGTAATTACCTCATATAGGTATAATACAACTGAATAACACTAAAATTTTCTGTCTATTAATTGTACTGTTCTCTTGATTCAGGTCACAACTTGGTGTCCTTAACTGAAACTGGCAGATATTCTCAGGAATTTAGTATTAGACTGGCCCAAAAGTCTTCTAGACCAAGCAGGCTTCCAATCATTGAATTTCTGCTCCACGACTTTTCTGCCAAGTTCAAGCTATGCTCAAATACCTCTGGTCATGGTGAAGTCATTATCTCTCAGGGCTGCTTGTTCTATCTGGCACAACTCTGGGTAAACAATACAGCGATTGCCAAAATCTTCTAGCTCAAGAATGCCATCGACCCAAGCTTGCTAAGCTGGGAGAGGAGCATTTAACTTCTAAAGCTGGCATGAACAATTATCTTAAGGCTCGTAATAACGACGATGGTGATGATTTCAGTTTGAAACACACTTTCACGTTAGCCTCAGAGAAACTAAAATGAATTCACTAAAACCTCATACCTCACCAGTGATAGATAGTAAACTTGAATCCAGGTCTCTGGATTTTAAGCTCATTGTTTTTGCTACTACACCGTGATATCTTATGACAATATGCATTTTGAAATAAAAAGATACATTACTTACTGTATATGCTAGTTTGGACAGTAAAGGGACAACTCCATGATCTGTGATAAGAGCTAAATTTTCTTGATCTTTTGCTATATTGGTAATAGCAGCACATACACTCGCCAAAACTTCTTCATTATCTGATTTCAGTAAATTGACAACAAGTCCCAAACCACCGATAAAGGAACGAACCATCTCTCCAGCATCCTAGATAACAATAAAAATAAAGATGATATCAAAAATAAACCTACGTTTAGCATTTTTTAAAAAAGCACAAAGTAATGATAAGGCTGTGAGGTGTACCTTCGGCATGAAAAAAATTCAGTTTATTTATAGGTTATATAAATATTTACATGTTATGTTATACACACATACATACATATATGTATGTATGTATGTATGTATGTATAACACATACACAGAGACAGTTCCGTTTCCACAAATGTGTACTGAACAACTATATTGTTGAGAGTTGCTGTGATGACTACTGGGGATGTAGAAGTTAACAAAACACACTGAGTCTTATTATTGCAGTAGTTATGTTCTATTAAATCATCACAGAAACAGAATTAGCTAATACTGAACCATTGCTACTAGGGGAGATACAGGGCTAGCTTCCTGCAAGCGTCTGGTCACACTGTCATGAACTGATCAAAATATAACCTTGTTTTATGTGTGCTTCTGTGTAAAGACATCTCATTTCATATACGTTAACTCATTAACACTGAACCCATTGACAATACACTATAACTCATGCCTGAATGAAGCTTATCTAGCACATGTATTTTCTCCATAAGGCACATCACAGCTTTCTTGCACTTAGGAACACTAGACTGCACTTCAGTGCTATGCATGGGGGCCATTTTCAACAGTGAAACCAACAAAAAACACAAAAACGTGGAAAACGTGGCACTAAGCAGACTGCACAACGGAGGCTTATTGATGGTCCAAGGGCTGAGACGAGAGGGCAGAGCGTCAGCTTTGCTCAACCTCCGCTGAGAGTGAGCGTGTCGGGCAACTTAAAATCTTACTTTTCTGTGCGTGTCCAAGAATGACTGAGAAAGTGCCCTGAGTGCTGACCTGGGAGTTACAAAAAACGTGAGCAAGGAGGTGACGCCCCAAATAGAATCTGTGAACAACATGGACTGACTGTGAATCCCTCTTTAGCCACCATGTTGTTACAATTTAGTGGGGAAGACGGGTGTTAGGAAGCTACAAGTAGACCGAGTAGCATTAATGGGGAAGAGGGAAAGACACTACAAATACGTGTGACAAGGGACTCTCGGCTGGTGTAAAGATTCAAGGAGTGCCCCTCCACCATGATGTTTGCCAGCTGAGACCTCAGGGGTGAGGAGTTATCCAGCGTGAAGGGGATTCTGGGAGAGGAACCGAGAGTGGGAGACTAGGTACTTTCTTCTAGGTCAGGATGGTTAGAGCATAAAATAGGAGAGGGAGAACGGGAGACCATGAGACTCGCTTCGGTGGCATTCGAAAGCCGCTGAAGAGGCTTATTAACTGTGTGGGGGGAAGCAGGAGAGGCGATTTTCTCCATTTTGCCTCATGGAAGGTCCCTCAAGATGGCAGGGTTGGGGCAAAGAATGGCGCTGGGAACTCAGGCTGTTTCACAAGTTCAGGTAACAGGTGGTGGTAGTTTGGAGGAGGTGATGGTCCGGCCTGGAGAGAAGGGTGTGGACTTGTGAGGATTAACTGGAGAAGATAAGGACGAGTGATTCAATTCCCATGCTTCTGACTTGACCTAGTGGTGTTGATAATGTTGGAAAGCGGGGTTTGGTTTTGTTTTCTTGGTGTGGGAACGGGTGGCGTTAGGTAACAGAAGAAGTCCCCACAAGACACTGAAGTGGAGGAATCCACTGAAGGAGTCAGTTGGCTTCGTGGGTCTGGGGCTCAGGAGTGAACCCCAGGCTAGAGGCAGAGACTTGGAAGTTATCAGCATAAAGGCCGTAACTGAGGTAGTAAGTGCGAAAGAGCGGGCTTTCTGTCCCGGTATGGCCATGTGGGCAGAGACAAGGAATTCGTCAGAGGAGCCTGGAGATCGATGGCGAAACAGGAGCCCCACCTCCCCTGGTGTTGGACAGCGGCCGCGTGGTGTCCACCAATTATTTGGCACCATGGTTTTCTCAAATGATAGAAATTCACATCTTTTGAGTACCAATTACATGTCAGGCACTTTGTGCATGAATTATCTCAGTTAAACCTCCAAATAACCATGCAAAGTAGATACTGTTTTTCCATTTTTGATTTTAAAAACTGAGGTTCAAAGATGTTGAACCTCATAAACTAGATTGTATCACTCACGACGGCAGGGGCCGTGCCTCAGCAAACTCCGTGATCCTTGTACATCACGAATCTGATCTCCTCATCCCCATACCTCCTCAGTCCTTCCATAGCTCCCCCACCCTGAGGATAAAATCCCAACTCCACACATGCTTTACAGCCCTTCCCAGTGCACCCCTGGGTTCCCTGCCTCACCCTCCCTAACTTGAGCCCCCTTCCCCAGCCCCACACACACCCTAAGCCAGTGGCTCCCCAGAGGAGCTAATAGCCAGAATCTTGAAATGTTCTCTGAGAATGGAGTTCAGCCAGTCTGTGCTGCAGCCTAGAAAAAAAAATCTGATTCTTTAAAAACTCTCCTGGTGAGTCTGAACTTCAACCAGTATTGGAAGCACTATTTATGCATTAGTCCTTCGTTTCACGTCCTCAGATGTGCTGCCTGCGTGTCTCCATGCCTTTGCACATGCCCTTTTGTCTGCTTTCCCATTGGCTTGGGGATTCCTACACATCCTCAGCTACTAGCTAATGTGCCATTTTCTTTGGGAAGCCTTTCCTGAACCTCAAGTCTGAGTTAAGCCGCCCCTCCTATAATACCTGGTTCTTCTCTGTTTATTTTTTTATTTTTTAATTTATTTATTTTATTTATTATTTATTTTGGGGTCTCAGTTGCTGCGTGTGGGCTTTCTCTAAGTTGCGGCGAGCAGGGGCCACTCTTAGCTGGGGTGCCCAGGCCTCTCATTGTGGTGGCTTCTCCCATAGAGGAGCATGGGCCCTAGGCGCGTGGGCTTCAGTAGTTGCAGCACACAGGCTCAGTAGTTGTGGCTCGCGGGCTCTAGAGCGCAGGTTCAGTAGTTGTGGTGCACAGGCCTCGCTGCTCCGTGGCATGTGGGATCTTCCCAGACCAGGGCCCAAACCCGCATCCCCTGCATTGGCAGGCGGACTCTCAACTACTGTGCCACCAGGGAAGTCCCTCTTCTCTGTTTATAATACTCTATGCAGTATTAGCTTATCTGTTTGCCTTTGACCTTGAACTGTAAGTTCCAGGAGGGCAGGGACTCTGTCTGTCTAGCTCAGTGTTATACGTCCAGTGCCTAAGCCAGTTTCTAGCAGTGAGTACATGCTCAATTAACATTTATTGAATTTGATTATATGCAAACTTGCAGCTATGGAAGGAAAATTTTCACTCCTAAGCTTCTAGGAGATGATGAAGGAAGGGCCTAAGTCAGGTTCTTCCCAATTTTAAGGGTAAAGCATCTTTGTCCACAACATGTTGCCTCTCCTGATTGCTAGGTGAGATGGTATCAGCAATATTGGTGGGCTTGTTCTCAATGTCAAATTTAAATATAATTTCTGATAGTTAGGACACACTTCCTAATTCTGATGTATCAATAAAATTATTTTGAAAATATTTAATTGCCATTTTTTCTAAAATTCTACAATAAAGGTTTTTAAGTAATACAAAAGAAATTATCTTTCTACATTGTCACCTTATTACACTTCTGTGCTTTAGGATGCAATCAAATCAGAAGATTATAAGTGTGAATTTATTAACCTCTGGTCAAACATCCAACTTAATTTAATCCAAATTACTCTTTGAGGTAGTACTTGGTAGTGGTAGTTGTAGTAGTATTTCCACCTTATAGATGAGAAAAACCTCAGAGAAATGAACTAATATGTGAAAAGAAAATGGATAAGTGGCAGAAGTGGGGTTTGAATCCAGATACGCCCAACCTTTTCTAAGGGATGTTATATGCATCAATAATCGAATAAATTTATCAATTATATAATTAGCTAACAATTGTTTTCTTGAGAAAAAACTGGAGGAATTCCTGAAAGATGATGGTGGGCACAGTTTTTGAATCTCCCTATGGAAACAGAGCAAGTATTATAGCAAAACAAAAAAGGGATAACACATACAACAATATTCAGCGACTAGATATCTACACCAACCCCCAAATACAAGCTGATCAGGACAAGTTACCAAGCGCTACAAAGCCCACATGCTCTAAGAAACTCTGAAATCTGCAGGGGAAAAGCAAAGGGAAACCAAATTGCCATTAGGTCTCATTGGAAAGCTCAGGAACAGCAACAGAAGCTGGGAGCTGACTTTTCAGGCTCTGATGGATGGAAAGACTAAAAGGACACACAGGTATGGTGGTGCTAGAATGTTCTGTAGATCTGAGTCCCATGAATTCTTAAAACTGAAGCCCTGTCACAGGGCAAAGCCAGCACTGAGGAGAAACTACTGGGGTTGCATTCTAATTGAGCAAGGCAAGGATAACAGGAAGAAGAGAAGAGAAAGTCCAGATAAAAAGAGGGCAAGAGAGCACAGGAGCCTGAACCTACTCTCCATCACTGTGAAAACAGCAGAAATGGCATCTTAAGAACCATGAACTTAAAAATGCTACCCTGGCCCACATCTCTCTCCTAAAAGACCATGAATACTCATTTCAATTAAAAATGCACAATATATTCGTGCCCCGGTCTGGGAAGATCCCACATGCCGCGGAGTGGCTGGGCCAGTGAGCCATGGCCGCTGAGCCTGTGCGTCCGGAGCCTGTGCCCTGCAACGGGAGAAGCCACAACAGCCCGCGTACCGCAAAAAAAAAAAAAAAAAAGCACAATATAAAAAGACCACAGTCAATTTCCATTTAGAGTTACTACAAGAAAAAAATGAAAAAACAAAAAAAAGAAAATCATAGAAAGTATGATTAGAATTATTAAAGCTCACAAATTAGGTGATTAGTAAAAACCCATTTTTAAAGATCCATAAAAAGTTAGAAATAAAATAAAAATTCATTTTGGAAATAAAGAGTAAACTAGAAGTAACACAAGAATGAATAAACAAAATGGGAAACATCTTTAAATATAGCAGCGGAAGAGTAACGAGAGTGATCGCATCTGCCTCCGACTCAAAAACTTCCTGAGGTGCGCGGGAGGAGACCCAGCGAGCCGGTGTCAGCAAGGTCGTGGGCGCGGCTCGCCAAGGTCTCCTAACGTTTATCATCTGTGGGACCGTGAAGTGTTACACTCAAGCCTACAGGCCCCTCCAAAGTTCATTTGTTTTGAAGGTGAGACTTCTTTTTCTTTTTTCCTTTTTAGCTTTAAAGATTTTAGACACATGACTTCTTGCCTCACATAGTTTCTCTGGAAAGGAAGACAGTATATTTGAGGATGGAAAAAGTAATTATTCCACCAAGACTGTCTTTCACTAAATGCTAAGCAGCTGGGAAATCCACCACGTTTCCCACCTTCTCATGTGTCTTAATACCTAGTCTTTGCCAACTTCACCACTGGTACAATATGGGTTATAGACAATTCAAATACTAACCTGTAATGGAAAAATCTTTAATAATAATAATGATAATAGTAATAATAGTAATAGTAAAACAAAGAAAGAGAAAGACAAATACCATATGATATCACTTATATGTGGAATCTAAAATACGACACAAATGAACTTATCTATGAAACAAAAACAGAATCACGGACATAGAGAACAGACGGGTGGTTGCCAGGGGGAAGAGGTTGGGGGAAGGAGGAGTGGGAGGATGGGGTTAGAAGATGTGAGCTTTTATATACAGAATGGATAAACAACAAGGTCCTACTGTAGAGCACAGGGAACTATATGCAATATCCTGTGATAAACCCTAATGGAAAAGAATATAATAAAAAGAATGTATATATATATATAACTGAATCACTTTACTGTGCAGCAGTAATTAACATAACATTGTAAATCATACTTAAATAAAAATAAATAATAGTAATACAAGAACAACAGCCTAATTCTTTTACAGTTTACAAAGGACTCCTGCATACATTACCTCATCTGATGCTCACAGCTCTGCCTTAAGAAGACATGACATCCTCATTTTATAGATAGGAAGGCTAAAGGTTCATGCATAATGCATGACAAAACTAAAAAGCAACTGTGGATCTCCTGATTTCTCATTTAGTGTCTTTTCACTACACACTGTGTGCTTGGACTTGGAAGTGCCAACAGTTGAAGTTGTCACATTACAGTTAGTTTATAAACAGTCAGAAGAAGCTTCCCAATTTAGAGAGTTAATAATTCCAAAAGAGATGAAGCTATTTTGCCAATGACATTTCCCAAGACAAACAAAAACCATAATTGAAAAAGAGAATATGAAACACCTTCATGCTGCTATCAAAGTAAAGCTTGAATGGTTGAATAAGTAGGAAAAGATGTCAAGTTCAAATTAAACAAAATTAAGTCAAATACACAAATGTGATGAAAATATAAAGTAGCAAAATATTTTTGGTTACAATTCAACTAATAGGAAAATATTAGGACAGATTATTATTTACGGATTAATGAATAAAACAGGAACCCGGATGTTTGGCACAGAGCAGGTAAAATAACAGGCTTGAAACTCCCTCTCTTGCCTCCAGCAAAAAAGAACCGGCAGCTTTCTGAGGTGGTGAGGTACACAGAATGCAACTTTAAAGCACATGCAAGACAAGTGTAACATGACTTCAGAAAGAAAGTTTTGACCAGAAGGCTATAAAAACACTGCTCTGTGCCACATAGAGCCCATACAATGCATAATATAATATTTGAAAGAGATTTTAAAAGAGTACATTGCATATAAAAAATTTCAAAAATGCTACATTCACATTAGAATAGCATGTCAGAGAAACCAAAACTGAACAGGCAGATCTTGTCCTAAAGGTATGTTCAATAAATTGCTTTTCAAATTCTAAATATACCTCTATATACTCAAGGACAGCAGACAGTTTGTGTGGCTTTCACAATAAGACCCTTGTTCTGTTCCTGGTAGTTAACAAGTCCTACAGCTTAAATATATATATATATATATATATATATATATATATATATATATATATATATATATATATATATATATATCTGATCTAGAATTACTTTACACTTTCAAATGTAGTTCTTCAAAAATCAAAAATAGAACATCACTGATCATTCCTTTCCTTCTGAACTGAAGGAACAATAAATTAATTTCCAGTGAAATAAATGACATGGTGGCTCACAGTCTAGATTTATGTAGCAGAAAACGTATTAAACATTGAAGTTGGCTTTATCCAATTAATTCACAAGATAATTTTTTTTAATTTAATGGTTCTGATTTTTTTCTACTTCCTTAGCCTAATTTAAGATAATCTTTTAAAATATCAAGGTCAACTGTGATTTTCCGATTTTACTATGTCCTGTGTTGATTCTGCTTTAGATGCCATATTCTGTTAATGAGGAGGTCTAATTTGTGAAGCACCATTGTGTATTCAGAGGCTTATGGAGGTAATTAAGTGACCTTCTTACCCAATGATGTATTTGAAAGAAGTCTGTAAGTACAAGGTGCTAAACAAATATAAGACATATTATCATAAAGTACCTATTGCATGTAAATCTGTACATATACATATGCATATATATATATTTAGAATTTTTCCCACTTGTAGTCAGTAACCCACAGATTAAGATGGGTAAACCAGTTTCTGGTTAAGATCCAATCAGTGAGTTGTGCAGATCAGGCTAAGAATAATACTTGAAACCATAATCTTGACTGAAAAACATTAACTGTATGAAATAGTACACCTCAAAAAACAAAAACAAAAAACAGGGAGTCTCTAATTTATGAAGAGGTTCTTTTCCAAAAGTTTACTTGTTGGGTCTGTTACATCATATTTTTTTTTTTATAAATATGTGATTAGCTTCCCAGTTCATCAGATGAATCTCTTTAACTCATAATGAACATTATACTACCTGCAACTAATTTTCATGAATGTTCTTCTAACATTTGAAGCCAGCTACCTGGTCTCCCTAATTTTCTGTGTGTACCTTTAACTAATTTTCATAGTAAATGGTTCTCATCGGTCTTGCCTCTCACTTATCAAAGTTCCTCTGAGGACACACCGAGTTTAACACAGCTCCAGATGTGGTCTGACTAGAACAGAGACTGGCGGACTTCTTACCTCCTGAGATATCCGTGTGGAACCTCAGAAACGTAAGGTACTATTTTACGTTATGGGATTCAAAATAAATAAGATCTAGATCAGTGGTTCTCAGCCTTGGTTTCACATCATAACCACCTGGGGTGATTTTTTAGAAATCTGTATGCCAAGGTCTCAATCTCAATATACAGAACAAGGGTTAAGGCTCTTGCATGAGGATATTTTTTTTTAAAGCTCCGAAGATGATGCGTATCTAGACTGGAGAATAACCAATCTGGATAATTATCAAATTGTGTTGCTATTACTTCCAAAATCATAGCATCAGTGCAAAAATGATTAACTTAAATGCCCAAGTGCTTGTGGAATGGTAGGGTAAGGATCCGATCATCTATAACAACAGTGAGTACACTGGCAAAAAAGGGCAAAATCAACATTTTTGGAACTCTCAAACTTAATGAAAGGCTTGTAACTGGGGTGTTTATTCAAGAAAAACAGCTGAACTTCAGTAAGAACAGTGAGCTTTGTGGCATCTTGACTTTACCACCTTCCTCTCCCCAGCTCTGCAGTAGCCTTGAAAACCAATGGCCTGGAAACCATGGTATCTGTGAAAAACCTGCAGCCTGGCAGCCACAGGAGGGGGAAGAATGGGGTTGGAGCTCCCCCAAAAGCCTCATTACAAAAGAATGGTCACTGTTTGACCTGAATGGCAACTTTTAGGAAAAGCTCCAAAGGCTTGTCTTTACCTCAGGACTCATTTAATGTGGAAAGTCCTATCCTCAGGGTGTGTCTTAAAAAAAAAAAATCAGTCGTAATTATTGAACATAAAAGCTGTTTGAGATGGCAATATCAGTTGGGACAAACAAGAGGTTGGACAAAAAAAAAAATTTAAAGGAAAATCTTGGAAATGTGAGGTCTATAGAGGGCTGTGAAAAACTCCACCATATTCCTGGGGCTTTAAAATGCCACAAGCAAGTGTAGGGATATGCACGTGCTCAGAAAAGACCTGAGGCAGCTGCGATCGCTTGTCTCTGCCTGACCGTGAGGCCCTACACGAGAAGTGAAGGGTAAGACAGATATGTGAGCTGCTAGTGTTCAATGTCTGCCATAGAATGTACACAGGGCCCCACACCAAACGGTAAGAAATCTAATGATGCAAAGTGTTTAAGAAAACCTCTATCAACTCATTAGCTGTCCAATGAGCTAACTGAGAAGAAACCTCAGTGGTCAAACTGAGAAGGAACACAGATGTTACAAAATTAGTCAAAGAAAGTCAATGACAAACAATAGCAAAAACAACAACAAACAGCAAGAACACAACCCCTGAAAAGGGGGGAATCTGATTTCCAGAGTTTCTAAATTATATTTTTTTAAATATAAGGTTTCCAATAAAAAGTTATAAGACATAACAACAACAACAAAAGTATGCCACAAAGTATGCCCCAGGGAAAGAAAGCAGTCAATAAAATCTGACTGTAAGGAAGCCTGTGCCATGTTGGACTTATTAGATAAAGACTTTAAATCAGCTATTATAAATATGTACAAGGAACTAAAGGAAACCATGCCTAAACAATTAAAGTTTGAGAACAATGTGTCAGGAAGTAGAGAACATTAATAAAGAGATTTAACTTATTAAAAAAAAAAGTCAATTAGAAATTCTGGAGTTGAAATGTTCAATAACCGAAATGGGAAGTTTACTATATGGGCCCAAAATCAGATGTGAGTGGGCAGAAAAGAGACTTGGTGAATTTGAAGATAGGTCAGTTCAGATTATCTAGTCTGAGAAGCCAAACAAAAAATGGAGAAAAATGAACACATGCTCAGAGACCTACAGGATACCATCAAGCATACCAGCCTATGTATATGAGAGATCTGGAAGAAGAGAAAGGGACAGAAAGAATATTTGAAGAAATAATGGCAAAAGCTTCACAAATTTGAGAAAAAATTTAACCTATATATTCAAGTATCTTAAGGAATTCCACGTATAATAAACTCAGATACACACCTAGACACATTATAATTAAAGTGCTGAAAGACAAAGAGAGAATCTTGAAAGTTGCAGGCTGCACTTGAAAGTTGTACGTGGCTATCATGTACAAGGGAACTTCATTAATACCAGTATCTGACTTCTCATCAGAAAGCATGGAGACATTTCCAAGATGGTGGACTTAGAAGCACCAGACACTTGTTCCCCCATGGAAACATTAAATAAACAACTAACAGACTGGCTAAAGTAACTTTATAGGAGCTCTGGAAACCAATTCAGAGATCTATAGTAAATAAACAAACACTGAACCAAGATAAAGTCACATTCAGAACTTCAGGAAATTTCCTGGCAGTTTTACTTGCCCATGTCCCATCCCCTTCCTGGCAATGCTACAGGTCAGGAGGAAGTGGGCCAATTCCCAGTCCCCTCCCTTGACCAGAACAAGAGGAACAGAAACGACTTGCAACACTCTGGCCTGTGGATGAGCTACCTGAGAGACTGGTCCCTGTCTCATGTGACTAAGAACTAAATGTGAAATTGTGGTGTATGCTGGACCTCAGGTGGCAGAAGCTGTGGAAGACAATGGTACTCATTGTGGGGTGTGAAAACTGCAGGGGGACTGCAGACTCACAGACACCTCAGGGCAAGAAGTTATAAGAAGAGGAATAAAATAGAACATTTAAGGCCCCAAGAAAAAACTGGGGTGAGACTCTTTGGGAAATTAAGACATTTAAAAGCAGCTATGAATATGGGGGAAATTTTAAGTAGACAGACACACTGGCCCAGATAAAACACAGGCCCAGAAAAGATCTGAGAAGACTTTACACCTTTACCCTAGGTGATTCCAATAGGAATGACAAGAATGACTAGTGAAAGTCTTCCAAGCCAATCTGAAACGAGTAGTGGCTGTTTTTTCAAATGCCCGATTTTCAACAAAAAAACCACAAGATACACCAAGAAAAAGGAAAACATGGCTCACTCAAAGGAACAAAGTAAATCTCCAGAAACCAACCCTGAAGAAACAAATGCATCAGACTTACAGATGTATCAGGCAACGACTGTAAAACATCTATCTTAAGTATGCTCAAAATGCTCAAGGAATACACAAAGAATTAAACAAAATAAGGAAAATGTTATAGAAATAATGCGAGAATATCAGCAAAAAGATAGAATTTTTTTAAAGAACCAAATACAAATTGTAGCACTGAAAAATATAATAACTGAATTGAAAAATTAACTAGAGGTATAAAATAACAGACTCAAATTGGCAGAAGAAAGAATCAGTGAACCTGAAGACAGGACATTTGAAATTACTAAATGTAAGGAGAAAAACAAAAAAAGAGAGAGAGAGAGAGAAAGGGGCAGAGAGATTATTTGAAAAAATAATGGCTGAGAACATTCCAAATTTGAGTAAATACATGGATATACAAACCCAAGAGGTTCAATATACTTTAGGATAAACTTAAAGAGACCTGATAAAGGTAAATAGAAAAATACAAATAGCAGTGTTGTAGTAATTTGGTTTGTAACCCTACTTTTTATTTTCTATTAAGATTTAAAAGACAAATTCATAAAAATAGTTATACATCTATGTTACTGGGTACACAGCATGTAAAGATGTAATTTGTGGCACTGGGAACATCAGGGGGAGTGGGAAAGCGGACTTGTTAAGGAGGAGAGTGCCTGCATGCACCTGAACTTGTTCGTGTCAATGTAAGGTGAACGGTCGTAACCTGAGGATAACACATGTAATCCCCATGGTAACCCCAAAGAAAATATCTATAGACTATGCACAGAAGGAAAGGAGAAGGGAATAAAAATATGGCACTACGAAAAATCAACTAAACACAAAGGAGAGCATTAGTGAATGAAACGAGGGGAAAAAGCCACAAAACATACAGAAAACAAATATTACAATAGCGAAAGTAAGTGCTTCCCTATCAGTAATTACTCTAAATATAAATGGATTAAACTCCCCAATCAAAATACACAGATGGGCTGAATGGATTTTTAAAAAAAGATCCAGTATGATGTCTACAGAGATTCACTGTAGGTCTAAGGACACACATAGATTGAAAGTAAAAATATGGGAAGGTATTCCATGAAAAGTCAAAAACTACTTAAAAAGAGAAAGAAGGATGTATAATGGTAAGAGGGTAAATTCAACTAGATATAATACAATAATTATAAGCATTTGTATAAATCCCAAAAATATATGAAGCAAACACTGACAGAACTGAAGAAAGAAACAGACAGCTCCTTAAAAACAAGAGTGGGATACTTCAATACCCCATTTTCAATCATGGATAGGACAATCAGACAGAAGATCAATAAGGAAATAGAGGAATTAACCAACACTATAGACCAATTGGATCTAACGGACATATATAAAACACTTTACCCAACAACAGCAGAATATACATTTTTCTCAAGTGAGCGCAGAACATTCTCCAGGAAGACTATATTTTAGGCCACAAAATCAGTCTAACTTAAAAAAAAAAAAAGATTGAAATCATACAAAGTACCTTTCCTGAACACAATGACTGAATGAAAATAGAAATCCACAACAGAAGGAAAACTGGAAACTACACAAATATGTGATAATTAAGCAATACACTTGTAAATAACTATTGGGTTAAAGAAGACACCACTCTATTTCCTAAAGAAAAAAATAGAAAAACAGTAGAGAAAAATCAATGAAACCAAGAGTTGGCTATTCAAGACAAAACTGACAAATCCTTAGCTAGATTAATGAAGAAAAAGAAGACCCAACTCAAATCCAAAATGAAAGAAGGGACATAACAATTTAGCGGAATAAAAAGGATTGTAAGAGAATACTATCAACAGTTGTATGCCAACAAATTGGATAACCTAGAAGAAATGGATAAATTTCTAGAAACACATAACCTACCAAGACTGGACCATGAAGAAACAGAAAATATGAACAGATCTATATAAGTTATAAGTAAGGAAATTGAATCAGTAATCAAAAACCTTCCAACAAAGAAAAGCCCAGGACCGGATGGTTTCACTGGTGAATTCTACTGAACATTTAAATAAAAATTAACAACAATCCTCAAACTCTTCCAAAGAATTGAAGAGGAGATAACACTTCCAAATGCAGTGTATGAGGCTAGCATTACTTTGATACCAAAGCCAAATAAGGACAGTATAAAAAATGAAAACTGCAGTCCTCAACAAACAGTAGCAAGCCAGATTCAATAGGACTGACTACACATCATGACAAAGTGGAATTTATTCCTAGAAAGTATGGGTGGTTCAATACAAGAAAATCAATCAGTATACTACCCTGCATTAACAGAATAAAGGTTAAACCCGTAAGAGCACATCAATTGATGCAGAAAAAGTATTTGACAAAATTCAACATCCTCATATGATTAAAAAAACAAGCTCAACAAACTAGGAATAGAAGAAAACAATCTCAACATAATAAAGGCCAAGTAGGAAAAACCCACAGCTGAGATCATACTCCATGGTGAAAGACTGAAAGTTTCTCTCCAAGATCAGGAACAAGACAAGTGTGCCTGCTTTCAGGGAATACAGCCAATATCTTATAGTAACTATAAATAGAATATAACTTTTAAAAATTGTGAATCACTGTGCTGTACACCTGAAACTTATATGATACTGTAAACAACTCTACCTCAATTTAGAAAAATTAAAAACAAAAGAAACAAAAAAAGCTCTGTGCCCAGAAAGACAGAGGGACATAATGTTGCATCAGAAACTGGGGTCCAAACCCATGAACTGTGAGATGACACAGCTTCTGATGGTGAACAAGAGCAGTGTGGGGTCCTGGGAGTTCCTGGCTGAGGTGGAGATAATGATATGATTCACTCAATGGATGAGATTATTAGTTTAATAAAGTAACTGGAAACTGATCAACTGTACTTCCAAATAAAATGGTTACATGGTTTCGTGAGCAGCGTATGGTTGGCACACCTGTTTAGAACAGGCTATACCTTTTAGTCGTTACTTTCCATTTTGTATATTACACCTCTGTCAATCTAACCCTTCCTAAACTAGCAACCTCCATTGTAGCCCCCTTTGGGGCTGAGAAGCATGGAATGGGAAACTGTAGCAGGACAGGAGGGGAATCCAGGTGAAAGCAACAAATGTGACCCATAGATACTGAAGACAACTTTGTCACACCCTCACTTGTGTTTGGGCCTTCAAGTTTCCACTTGAAAATCCGGCACACAGAAAAAATACCTGTAATACAGTTCACTTTAGTTTATAGGATTTTAGAAACTGGGGGCCAGATGAGGAGCCTACTTTGAACTATTTGGTGACTTATTAAAAATAGGTGGGCTGCCAAACACGGATTACATTTTAAACAGGTTTTCAATGTTGTAAAAACCTACGCAGCCTTTTTGGCACACCGTGGACAGCTATACATTCTTTGGCCCAAGCGTGACCAAATCCAAGCTCCTAAGCCGTGTCCATGGCAGTCTTCTCAGTATAAAGTTACAGCCCTACACGCTCCTGTTCCAGGTTCTCTCTGGCTTCCAGATTGGGCATGGCTCATTGGGCAGCAGAAATTAAACAGAGTGTGATGTCAAATTCCTGCCTGGTTTGATCAGCTGTGTTCTGTCACACCTGTAGTCAGGAAGCTAAAATTGCCCAAGCTTGTATTTCAGCCTCACAGAAATTAACTTTTTCCTCGTCTCTTCTGGGGGATCATTCTCATACATCTTCTAACTGGCTTCTCTGTTTGGGGCAGACCCTCAGGTTGCTGGTTTTGAAATTACTAGAGATTTTTTTTTTCCCTCTGAGATCAAAATTCACAACCAGACATTATTTTCTAAACAAGTAGCAAAATTAGGTTTAAGAAGGTTACAAGGCCAAGAGATCTCATGGATATATTACTGATTTGGAAGACAGATTGAGTTTTCTTCCTAATGCTACAGCTGACTTATTACACAGAGTATTTATTCTAAAATAAAATACCTGTTTCCCAACTAATTCATAAGGAAGTGGTGATTACAAATTAATATGAATTATGTGAATCACTTCTTATAAAAAGGCCAATAAATATATGTAAACTTCTACTTTTTTCTTAATAAAAACTTTTAAAAGTCATTAATGAAAAGAAATAGGATTAAATACTATCTTACAGCATTCATAAAAAGAAAATATTAAAAAAACGCAGTGATATTTTAAGAAAGAAACATGATTCTTATAAATGCTGGCAAAAAGCTTGAAAGTGATGTAACACAATTATACATTCTTTATGTGAACTCTGTAATTTTTCAATATCTTATTTTTCATGGAGCACAAATGAGTTGATTTTCTGCAGCAGGAAATTTTGGTTCTTAAGAACAAAGAATTCAATACGTGGATCTTTGCCAGATTCAGTTGTTGCATTCTTTACATCACAAGTTCATAATACTGAACACCTGTTCAACCACTGTTTTCCTCCAAAAATGTGTTTGATCATTCAGCTGGAAAGGAGCAGCTTTTCACTTCCATTTACAAATCTCTCACACTTTTTACAAAGCAGCTCTTCATCTGCAGCCAGACTTGCAGCTCATGAATTTTACCAAAGAACAGAGGTCACATCTTAGGATCTCTGTCCTTTTTAGTAATCTTAAGAGGAAAACAACAACAAACTTTCCTTAAGCCTTAAATAAAACCTTTTAAATAAAGCTACTTAGAAAAATATGCAGTGGATTTTTTGTAATTACTTCAGTTTTATTTCAGCCTCTGTAGTTTAGTTCTTGATAGACTGAAGAATACTGAGTAGTTTTTAAACTGAAGATGCTTATGTCCTATCTTAAATATTCTTTCAGGTTTAATATAAGACCATAAAACAGACTTACATTTCACACCCTGATTTTCGAATCATATAAGGAATGGACAGATAATTATCAAGCAGGCAAAACATTTCTTTTTCACTTAGTACATTTTCTGTATCACTGATAAGTGACCAAAAACTATAATATACTGACTTTCTCCAGAATGAAGGAAAATTTTAAGTTTTCTAGTTGAGACACTGGCCTTCTGGTAAAAAAGTCAATATTTCTTACTACAAAAATCCCACTGTCCATTTGTTCAATACATCTAATTACAACGCAAATACAATGCCAACTTACTTTGTGACTCTTCGTCACAATTATTCCACAATTCATTACTGAAATACTTTGCTGTCTCACTCATTCACTGATAGGTAGCTTTAAATATTTCCCAGCAAGAAAAGAGGCAATCCATCCAACACAAGTAATTTCCACATCTCATTTTCTTAACAGATCTGAAAACGTGTTCTAATGTATATGCTGCTAACAGTATAAAAAATGGGTAACATCTGTCTCGAACAGTTGACACCTCATCACATCCATTCCACATGGACACACACAGAGCGTGCTCAGATTGGCACAGCCCTTAGCTATCATTGACAGTGGCTGGTTTCTGCAGCATGACTGTCAGTGCCATCAATCCAGACAAAGAAGTGGTTTATTTCTAAATGATGCCAACTCCTATGATTCATACGTTAATAATTCTAAAGTGACTTGCAAAAGCATCTTACATGAAAAATGTGGAAATGCTTTCTTGTAAAATAAAAGGAAATTTTCCCTAGAAAGCTGAGTCATTAACTTACCTGAAGCAGAGGGCGGGAGGGAGCGGAGAAGAGGGAAGAATGGGCCAAAATATCTGGCAAGATCTTTTCTGGTTCTGTTACTTTACTGCGAGCTGGATGCCCAGCATATTCAAAAAATGTTCCCTGCCTCTACTCTCCCATAGAACATATACTCTTATTTGAAAACAATGTAAATTTACCTAAAACAGTAGAATATACAAAATATATTCTTGAGGATGCTCAAGCATGAGGATGGGATGCTCATCTACTTGAGGATGCTAACTGAGTATAACCAAGTGGGTTAAGTTTTGGATAGTGATGTAATATAAGACACGTGAGACCCTAAAGGTGTCCCAAGCATACATAACTTCAGTGCATATAGACATTTATAAGTATCTTTACCTATATTACTTTAGCTTATCAAAAAGGAAGTTGACTGTAAAATGTGCTAGTATTTTACATTTACCACCAAGGAAGAGAAAACACTGCCTGTTAACCTAGGACACAGTGTCAATTATAAAACATATCCCTAGGGAACTGTGCTCAAATTTCTACCAATAGGTCATAGGTAACTTTATTTTCTCTCCCTATGTTAAGGAACATTCTAGAAAGGCTCAAATGATGGAATTTTTGCTTCATTTAACCTCACTCTTTTTTTTTAACACTAGAAACTTAATTGCATAAATATTATGCATTTATGTTAAGATGCAAAACAATGGGCATACAGAATGTAATGAGCACCTGCACAGGTTCTGGCAAACAGTTAGTGCTAAACCAATGTTGTTGAAGTAATGACATTATTTGACATGCCTGGAGATTGAGTTAAATCATTATTAACTTTTAATCTTATTATATTCATGTACTGTCATGAAGCTCAAGGCAAAATGAAAATTTAAATGTAAATGCTTATGAAGTAGAAACCCAGTCTAACTACTAATTATTAAAACTATAACATGTTCTTCACCAGCATCATTTTATATTCTGGGGCTGTCTTTCACAATTACTAAGAAGTAACAGAAGTTGTATCTCCTTGGGTATAATACATGGGTGAAAATGAGATAAAATCTCATTTAACCCCCAGATTACTATGTTTAGGTTAAAATTTGAATGAAAAACAAAACAAAACAAAACCCTATTCTATTCCTGATTTGTGATTAATTTTTGGTATGAGTATTGAAAAAACAAACCAACATTTTATGGATTTTAATTATTAAGTTGGGTTAGTATGGAAAGGATTAATCAATAACATGTAAAATCTTTTCCAACCACAATGCTATAAGACTGTAAATCAACTACAAGAAAAAAACTGCAAAAAACACAAACGTGTAGAGGCTAAACAATATGCTACTAAACAACAAATGGATCACTGAAGAAATCAAAGAGGAAATCAAAAATACCTAGAGACAAGTGAAAATGAAAACATGACAATCCAAAATCTATGGGATGAAGCAAAAGCAGTTCTAAGAGGGAAGTTTATAGCAATACAATCCTACCTCAGAAAACAAGAAACATCTCAAATAAACAACCTAACCTTACACCTAAAGCAACTAGAGAAAGAATAACAAGCAAAACCCAAAGTTGGTAGAAGGAAAAATCACAAAGATCAGAGCAGAAATAAATGAAATAGAAATGAAGAAAACAATAGAAAAGATCAATGAAGCTAAAAGCTGGTTCTCTGAAAAGATAAGCAAAACTGATAAACCTTTAGCTAGACTCATCAGGAAAAAAAGGGAGAGATCTCAAATCAATAAAATTAAAAATGAAAAAGGAGAAGTTACAACTGACACCACAGAAACACAAAGGATCATAAGAGACTACTACAAGCACTATATGCCAATAAAATGGACAACCTGGAAGCAGTGTACAAATTCTTAGAAATGTACAACCTTCCAAGACCGACCCAGGATGAAATAGAAAATATGAATCGACCAATCACAAGTACTGAAATTGAAACTGTGATTTTAAAACTTCCAAAAACAAACGTTCAGGACCAGATGGCTTTACAGGAGAATTCTATCAAACATTTAGAGAAGAGTTAGCACCTATCCTTCTGAAATTATTCCCAAAAATTGCAGAGGAAGGAACACTTCCAAACTCATTCTACGAGGCCACCATCACCCTGATATCAAAACCAGACAGAGATACCACAAAAACGAAAATTACAGGCCAGTATCACTGATTAACATAGACCCAAAGATCCTCAACAAAATACTAGCAAACCGAGTCCAACAACACATTAAAAGGATCATACACCATGATCAAGTGGGGTTTAGGGATGCAAGGATTCTTCAACATATGCAAATCAATCAATGTGATACACCATATTAACAAATTACAGAATAAAAACCATATGATCATCTCAACAGATGCAGAAAAAGCTTTTGACAAAATTCAACACCCATTTATGACAAAAACTCTCCAGAAAGTGGGCATAGAGGGAAACTACCTCAACATAATAAAGGCCATATACGACAAACCCACAGCTAACATCATTCTCAACGGTGAAAAACTGAAAGCGCTTCTTCTAAGATCAGGAGCAGGACAAAGATGTCCATTCTTGCCACTTTTATTCAACAGTTTTGGAAGTCCTATCCACAGCAGTCAGAGAAGAAAAAGAAATAAAAGGAATACAAACTGGAAAAGAAGAAGTAAAAGTGTCACTGTTTGCAGATGACATGATACCATACATAGAAAATCCTAAAGACACTACCAGAAAACTACTAAAGCTCATCAATGAATTCGGTAATTCATTGTCCAGGAGGACACTGGAACTCACAAAAAAAGATACCCCACATGCAAAGATGAAGGAGAAGCTGCAGTGAGACGGTAGGAGGGGTGCAATCACAATAAAATCAAATCCCCTAACTCCTGGGTGGGTGACTCACAAACTGGAGAACACTTATACCACAGAAGTCCACCCACTGGAGTGAAGGTTCTGAGCCCCATGTCAGGCTCCTGAACCTGGGGGTCCGGCAACAGGAGGAGGAATTCCCAGAGAATCAGACTTTGAAGGCTAGCGGGATTTGATTGCAGGACTTCGACAGGACTGGGGGAAATAGAGACTCCACTCTTGGAGGGCACACACAAAGTACTGTGTGCATCAGGACCCAGGGGGAGGAGTTCACTCTCCCAGGGGAGACTGAACCAGACCTACCTGCTAGTGTTGGAGGATACAAAATTAATACACAGGAATCTGTTTCATTTCTATACACTAACAACAAATGATCAGAAAGAGAAATTAAGGAAACACACATCAAAAAGAATAAAATACCTAGGAATAAACCTACCTAAGGAGGCAAAAGACCTGTACTCGGAAAACTATAAGACACTGATGAAAGTAACTGAAGATGACACAAACAGATGAAATGTTCTCGGATTGGAAGAATCAATACTGTCAAAATGACCATACTACACAAGGCAAGCTACAGATTCAATGCAATCCCTATCAAATTACCAATGGCATTGTTCACAGAACTAGAACAAAAAATATTTTAAATTTATATGGAAACACAAAAGACACTTTCCTTTGTGTTTTTCTTTACTTTTAAAATTGGCATAGTGAATACATAACCATATGCCAACTTATATAATTCTTGAGGTTTAGAACTTTTTGTAGAAGTTGCTTTTTCAAAAACAACTCTCCATTATTTGCATATCTTAGACTTGGGATGTTCAAAACAATAGCCACTAGCTACATGTGGCTACTTAAATTAATTAAAACTTAATATAATTAAAAGTTTAGTTCCTCAGTCAGACTAGTCACATTTCAAAACCCACACATGGCTACTGGTTGCAATATCTGAAGAGTACATTTCCATTATCACAGAAATTTCTATTAGATAGAGCTGTCTGAAACCACGGTTTGATTGGGATCTATATGAATAATGAGATACTATTTTTTAATATAAATGTGCTTTCTTTCCTCTTGCCTTTCTGAGCACATGACCTCTCTTGCACTTGACCCCTGAGGTATCCTTCTGCCTTGGGAAGATGAGTTTTGTTCTAGAAGTATGCAAGGAAGGAAACCAGTATAATATTCACCTCCTGGTCCTAGAAAATAGGAGTTTTCAAAAGGATAAGAATCTTGCAAATTAGGGTATTTTCTTAAGGAAAGATGTTTTAAATTTCCTTCTCTCCCATTTCAAGGGCCAGACCTGAAATACTAGACCAATAGTCTTCAAAATTCTTGCTTACATATCTCAATACATTTTTGAAAAGGTATGCATCCTCATCTATTTCGAATTGACATCTAAAAATGTTCATCATAAATTTAGTCATAAAAGATGAATTTTGTGATATACTTGACATCAACTTTTGACTCTGCGTATTTAATTAATTCAATTTATGGAAATGTCTTCTATACTATGTAATCAGAAAAGCCAGTCCTCCTTGTTGAAATAATCAGCCAAATTATACTTACTGTCAGCTAAGAAATGTGTGACTTCAAGTCTTTAAATTCACAGAAGGGTATTAATTCAGATCCCTTTGATAACTTTGTCACTTCTGAATTGGATGACAGAAGGATTGATAGATAAGATAGAAAGAGAGATAGATAGATAAATAGATAGGTAAATAGATAATAGATAGATAGATGATAGATAGATAGATAGACAGACAGACAGACAGGGAGACAGGAGATTGGGCATGTGTTTGTTGCCTGGATGAAGTAAGAAGTTGCCTTTTTCAGTGTTTCTTACCAGAAGTCCTTCCTCTCACAGGGCTCACCCTCAGGAGTTATGTATTCTAGAACTGTCCTTCTGCGTGGTGCTCCAGAAGTTTTTTACTCTACTTAGAGCAATGTGCTTATAAGGTTTAGGAACAGTGAGAGCTATGCTTTCTTCCTTCCTTCCATGCATCCTTTCTTCCTTTCTCCATCTACTACCTATACATACCCTCTCCATCTCTCTCATGCCTTTCCCATATTAGTCATTCCCTCGGCCTAAACTGTCTTCCGGATTTCATATTGGCTCCTTCTATTGATATTAACAGCTCAGCTTCCAGAAAGAACTATTAATCTTCTTTGTATCTATTTCTCCCCTTAATTCATTTCTCACCCCAGTACCATGGACTTAAACTCCCACCTCTCAACTGAAATGTCTATGACCGATGATCTCTTAATTTCCATATTTAATGTACTCTTTTCAGTTTTCAAAGGCAAATGACATCTTAGGGGCAAATGATACTGTTGAACACTCCTCCTTTCTTGGCTTTGCTTCCTTTCTTGTCTTTCTTGAAATTGCCCTCTCCTGGTGATCTCATCACACGTCGGTCTTCCTCTGTGACTGTTCTTTGTCACTGGTCTTCTCTTGTCGCCCACACCCTCTGCCATTCATCTTTGCTCAAGACTTCAACCACCTCCTACATACTGATGGCTCCCATATCTCCAGTCCAGAATCTCTCCTGACACCCAGATTCATATATTCAAATGACTGGACATCTATACCTGGATGGAAGCAAATCCCCCATCTTTTCCCAAAATTGTGTTCTTCCCATGTTTGGTAAAGGTTACTAACAAGGTTAGCAATTAAGGTTACTTGGTTGTCAAAGTTAAAACACTGAAACAAAAACAAAAATTCATACTCTCTCTCACCTCTTTCTCATAGCCAACATCCAATAACTCACGAATTTCTGATTCTATTTCCCAATCATTTCTTGTATTTGCTCTTCCTCTTCACCCACACTGCCCCTGTATTAGGTCAAACTCTAATTACTTTCCTCTGAATCATGGTAATAGCCTAATCAATCACCCACTCACACATTTTCTAGTGAGCCAATCTGCTTATGTCTCTTCCTTGTTCAAAACTCTTCAGATGTTCATGTTACCCAAATGAAAATGCATTCAGAAGTTCTTGGTAAGAGAAGTGAACAAGCAGAGATCCTCACGGTTCTGTCCTTCCCTCAGGAGTGGTAGGAAGGGAGCTGAGAAGAGTTCAAAGATGCTGAGTTGGTGGGAGTGGAGAGCAGTGGAAGGCAGGAGAGGTTCAGGAGAAATGGAGCTCTTTATGAGGGCTTGGGTGTAGACTGGCCTTGGGGCCAAGGGCTTAAACACAGACAAGATGGGTTGTTCTTAAAGTCTGAGTGTGGCTCAGTTTGGGTCGCTAGCAAAGGAGACCAGTTGGATATTTGGGACAGAAATCTGGGGCAAGAATAACGAATGTGGAAATGCTGGAATACCTTTTAAAGCCAATAATAGATAAACAGGCAGATTGGGAGTTGAAGTCCATATGAATACAGGACGCAGTTTACACGTAATAACAGCACTGACAGAAATGTTATCTATACAAAATGGTATCTCACCAATGATAATATTAAATTCATCATATTTTCAATGAAGATTGAGATTTAACCAGTATCTCTAACACCCTTCTCCAGGAAAAGGAAAGACTTTTGGCATGTTTTTACCTATTACCTTCCACTCCCTAACATGCTTTCCGAATCATCTGGTAGTTTAGATTCAGATTGTTACTGTGACAACACCATCTGCTTTCATTTTACTTTATGCCATTACTTTTAAAGAAATTCTTTCTTAATAATCTGACAAAATTTAAAAGCCATATTACCAACACAAATTCATATTTAGCTATAAATTCTAATGATTTATTTGTTCATTTTTGTTTCTATAACTCATGTTATTCTCTTCCTTAGAATCTTCTGTTTTGCTGGAAAACACTGTAATTTTTTTTCAAAGAAGACCCCTGGGGGATAACTTTCCTGAGTGCTGACATTTCTAAAGGCTCAATGTCTTTATTCTGTCCTTAGTCTACTCTCACTGGAATGCTAGTTTTGCAGGGTATAGAATTCCAGCATAAAAGTGTTTCCCTCTAAAGACAGTAAAGGCTTTGTTCCTTTTTCTTGTAGAATGTATTGTGAATGATGTTAAGCCTAACACTGGTGTGATTCTTACTCTTTTTTTTTTTTTTTTTTTTTTTTTTTTTTTTTGCTGTAGGTGGGCCTCTCACTGTTGTGGCCTCTCCCCTTGCGGAGCACAGGCTCCGGACGCACAGGCTCAGTGGCCATGGCTCACGGGCCCAGCCGCTCTGCGGCATGTGGGATCCTCCCAGACCGGGGCACGAACCCGTGTCCCCTGCATCGGCAGGCGGACTCTCAACCACTGCGCCACCAGGGAAGCCCTGATTCTTACTCTTATGTAACTTTTTCCTTTCCTTTAATTTCTGGAAACACCAAATTTGTATTTGTGTCTAGGCGTAGATAAATTCTTTTTCCCTACTTGGCACTAAATGGATCTTTTCAATCTGAAGACTAGAGTCTTTCTTCAACTCTTCAGCTTACTGAAACCACTCCCTCCCCCTTTAAAATAAAAATGACTGTTTCTTCTTTTCAATTGCTCTCTTTCTTTTTGTGTGCTTGCGATTCCTATTTAGTTTTTACTTTTACTTTACATTTTTAGCTATTTACTAGACCTTATCATCCAGATAATTACGTAGTCATATCCCAGCATCACACATAACCTAGTATTTATCTTTTATTAAATTTATCATTTTGGGGCTTCCCTGGTGGCGCAGTGGTTGAGAGTCCGCCTGCCGATGCAGGGGACACGGGTTCGTGCTCCGGTCCGGGAAGATCCCACATGCCGCGGAGCGGCTGGGCCCGTGAGCCATGGCTGCTGGGCCTGCGCGTCCGGAGTCTGTGCTCCGCAACGGGAGAGGCCACAACAATGAGAGGCCCATGTACCACCAAAAAAAAAAAAAAAAAATTTTATCATTTTGTCAACTATATTTTTAATTTCCAAAAGTTCTTTCTTAATCTATGAATATTTCTTTTTTATTCAGGCTTTTTGGGCCTAGTAGTATCCCTTGGGTCATTCTGAGGATATTAATTTTAAAAATTTAATGTTATCTTCTGTTCTTTACATTATCTCTTTCCTCTGAAGTTAGTTCTGCTTATTAATCTTGGCTTGCCTCTGATACCATTAACCTTCCTTAAAGATAATTAAGATCCTTAAAGATATTAAAGATTCCTTAAGGAAGATTAAGGTCTTTCTTAAAGAATATCCTTAAAGATATTCTTTAAGGATGTGTAGCAATCTTTCTCCAGTAGGCTTCTTTCTTGCTGCCTAAATAATATCATTTATATTTTGCATTTAAAAAATTTCTTTGGACCTTATATAATAGGATTATATTTTATGTCTGCTTCTGAAACTTGTTTTTATTTTGCTCAATATGTTTATGTGATGTATCGATATTGATGAACACATTGCTGAAATACATTCATTTTTCACTGCTGCATTGTATGACATGTTATGACTGTACTATCACCCTGTTGTCCATTTTCCTGTAGGTTGACATCTGAGGTGTTTTTATTTTTCCTTTTTTGTTGTTATAAAAAAATGGTTCCATTAACCAGTTTGTAATAAGTCTTTCCTACCATTGCTATATATCACAATTCACTTTTTACAAAAGATTACTTCTAGTCACAAATATTTAGGAAGATAGAGGCATGTTAAATTTATTACAGGAATTAAATGCTTTAAATAAAAATACTTTAGATAAAAATACTCAACAGAGAGAAATATCTCTAGCAACAAGGATCTTAAAGGGAAATCCCTAAACCTATAGGAAAAGAAATTTAAGTGAAGATAACAGAAATGGGCTGAAAAGAGATCCTCAAAGAAAATAATAAAATTTACAAATGAAGAGCTAAAAGACTTCAGAAACTTCCAGTTCAGTCTTTTTTCATATAAAAATTTTATCCATAGGTTTTATATCTAGTCTTTATTGACAGATAAGAAAAGTGTGATTCATGAAATCATGTGACTTTTTCAAGGTAACAAAGAACTTAGTGATTTTTCACTGTAGTAATTCAGACAATAAATAACATAGAAGTCATCTTGAGCTTCTGAAAGTAGCAGTAATGCAATTTCTTTTCACCCAAGAGATAAGAACAGTCAACTTTCCTCCCCCTAATTTACCTGGGGTAGTGGTTTTGATTGCACCAGCCATGTAGAACATGGTAATAAGCACTGCCATCTTAGCCCAGTTTCGTTTTACATATCAAAACTGACCAGGAGAAGGTATTGCTCAAAAATTAGTTTGGCACAAACGTTCAGCACATTTTTACCCCAGATAAATCGGACCAAAAAGAAGTGAAAAGCAATTAGCGACCTGTGGTGACATTATTCCATATGGTATTAGAGACTCTAGAATGGACTGATTTGCAGTCTCTTCTCACCTTTGCATTCTGGATGCAGGGACAAAGGGCCCAGGCTGCACTGGCCTTCACGTCTGGGTGAGGACTGTTTAGTAGGGACCACAACAGACGAACTCCATCTAAGTGATCAATTATCCTAGTGTGAAACAAAAAAACAGAGGCAGAGACTGTAATTAGTACGTGAAAATAAAAATTTAAATGGCCTATCTAGTCACACAATTATAATTATTTTTTCTCCTTTTGACATTTTGCTCAGCTATTTTTTTTCAAAACTTTAACAACAGCAGGGACATAACATGCTGTTGAGTTGTCAGCTCTCTGATTTCAGCTTTAAACTCGTTGACACAGAAAGCAAGCTCCATGATAGTTACGATTCACATAAACTGAAAATCAAGCCATGTAATTCTTTAATTAGCTGTATACAGACTGTTACCTAAATGTAAAAATACTGGTTTCTTTCATATAGTAACATCTAAATACTTTCCAAGACAAATATTTATGGCTCAAAGCTGTGCAGTTACCTTTTCTATTTGGTCTGTGTTTAACTGACTTACCGTACTGCATGACACAGTTTAACCTCTTCCAGTACTAATCTAGCACTACGAATTAAAATCAGTACAACACACTGCATCCTTTGTGGGGCACGAATAACACATAACTTGTTTTCCATGTGCTCCCTTCCCAGCAAGACCAACATTGCAGACTGTGTTATAGTTACTTAAACACACTGTAATCAAAATATCTTCTTGACTAGCTGAAAAATGAATTATCATCAGAGTCATCTCCACACCATCTGTCTTCTGTTTATATATCAATCAGTCCAGTGAGCATAACCCTGCATTAAGGTCTATCAAGTACTTGCAGTTGAGACGAAGGTCAAACAAAACTTAATATCCCTTACAAACATGGCTTTGTTCAGAAAGATAAACTCAGAGCATATGAAAAAAGATAAAGAACATCAAAATTCCTTTGATTCTGAACCTCAAGTTGAGTTAAATACACGTAGTACTTAGCCACAGATAGAATAAATACTACTAGCTTGGCACCATTCAAATTTTTTCCTGAAAATTGACATTAAAAAACTACATTTCTTAATTATCTGAGTATGCCAGGAAAAAAAATGTATTATTCCAAAGGTTCCAAGTTGCATATGTTTTCCATAACCTTATAAAACAGTTGGTAATGCAAATAGCTTATAGTAAGATATAAACTCTCTCTTTAAAAGATAATCTTTAATAAGAAAAAAGCACACTGAGAAAGTATTTTAACCCAAAGTTTAACTAAATAGCCTTCTAAAACTAAAGCTTTCTGTCTGTATCATGCTGAGGGAAAATAAAGTTTTATTTCTTAATTTATAGAAACTATAAAGAAAGATACTGAACACACTCTACTTCACAATGAAGGAATTATTTGCAAACTTAAAAAAGCTCACTGGTTCACATACGCCACTGAAAATGTAACTAGTGGAGATCCTTGGGTCTCTAGTTTCTCACAGGCAATTTCTCAAAGAACAATAGTGAATGTCAATCCACCCTACTCTCTCACTAATGTAGTAGTAATAGTTGCATTAGGAATATTGATCCATACAATGAGGGACATAGCTTGTCATCAGAGTGGAAGTCATCTGGATGGCACATATTTTCAGTTAAAAAGAGGCATAATTCAACTCTGGATCCCCCCAGGAAAAATCTCACAATTAGCAATAAAAATTCACCATTCATTCTAAAACCACATATACTGTCCTTGACCGTCACCCCAAACCCTAGGCAATTCATCAGCTGCTTAGTTACAACAGATAAGGACTGTGACCCCATTACAGATGTCTTAAAAGACAGCACAGTACAGAGTAATTACCTTAGATGAGGAAAACATTAAAAAAAAACATTTGCAAACACAGGAACTAACGAAGTCATGGGTAGCAAACTTCAGTGTTTAATTTTGTCCCTCCATCTCCCTCATCCTCTGTATCGAGTCATATGCTGTGGATTTTCTTCAAATAACTCAAGTATCTCCCCCTACTTCTCTGTTCTCCCTGCCAGCATCCTAATCCTGGTCTCTACTACCTCATATCAGGATTGCTACAGTAGTTGCCTAACTTGGCTTTATGTCTCCAGTTTCTCTCAATTCCAATCCATCCCATAAATCCCTGGGAAATTAATCTTGCTGAAGGAGTTCTGAGAGCTTCTGCAGTATCTCCTTGCCAGCAGGGCCCCGGGGATATTCATTCTGTCCATCACACCACCCAGCACGTTCAGTCAATGCTTGGTGAACAGTTCACAACTGAGCGGTCACTCCCAGGAGACAGTCTCTGACAGCTTCCCGCTGCCTGCACGGTATTCACACCCCAGTTCCTGAATTCAGTATTTAACATTTCCAATGAGCTGGTTTATTCCTCCAAACTCCCTACATTCAGGTGTTTGCTCATAAAACTCTTTGGCCATCTACTAAACACTAAGTGCTAAGCATACGGAAGTAACAGATACAGTCAATTCTTATTACTCAGGGTAGTTCGCTGTATAAAGTCACTGAAAACAGTGAATTGGTAGATACCAAATCACTGCTCCTGGGGGAATATAAAGTTTTGTTCCTAAGAGCCTCTGGTGAGAATATTTTCGTTAACTGATCAATACATAATCTTGTTTTATGTGTGTTTCTGTTTAAAGACACTTTACTTAATACACATTGTTGATTCATTCATTAACACATTCATTAACACTGAACCCACGGGCAATCCAATACACACATTTTCTCCGTAAGGCACATCACAGCCCTCTTGCATTTTGGCACCATGCTTGGGGGCCATTTTAAATGGGAAGATCACCAGCTCAAAGGACGAAAATGCGAAAAACGTGGCACTAAATCTGTGAAGATGACACTTGTTTACAAAATGGGAGCGGAAACAAGAAGGCAGAGTGTGGTCCTGTTCAACCCCAGCTGGAAACACGTGCACCAGGCAACTCAAATTTTTCTTGGCTCCACATGTGTCCGTGAATAACTGCAAAAGTGCTATAAGGATTAACGGGGGATTACAAATACAGGTTAGCAAGGATGTGAATACACAAATACAGAATCTGCAAATAGTGAGGATTTTAATTGTCCTTTAGGAAACTGCAGTCTAGCGAGTGTGTTAAAGAGACCATAATAATCTATTCTGGTAAATGCTATAATAGATGTGGGCATGGGGTTCCATGTGAACACAGAGGGGAGACACTGTTAACTCACAAGCCACAGAAATTCTCCCAGGACTAAGCCTTTGCCCTGCCATCTCCATCTTTTGCTGCAACAATCCACACTTTAAGGTCTACCATAAGACCTCTCCCCAAGTCCTCTGGCTTCTCCCTCCTCTGAGATTCTTTTGAGTTTTGCTGCCCTTGTTTCTAGCACTCATAACACACTGCTTTGCATTGTAGGCAGGTGCGTATGCTTCTTATCTCCCCAAGTACTGTGTAATCTCCTTGACAGCAGGAATCTGCTATTGCCCGCCATGCTCAGGGCAGCTCCTGCAGACAGTGAGGATTGGTTAAATGGACCTGAAACAAGACGGCCTTGGCCTACTCCTTTTTTGATGAATCAAAAATCTCTCCCAAAGAGATAGCTAGTGGGAAGCAGCAGCATAGCACAGGGAGATCAGCTCGGTGCTTTGTGACCACCTGGAGGGGTGGGATAGGGAGGGTGGGAGGGAGGGAGACGCAAGAGGGAAGAGATACGGGAATATATGTATATGTATAACTGATTCACTTTGTTATAAAGCAGAAACTAACACACCACTGTAAAGCAATTCTACTCCAATAAAGATGTAAAAAAAAAACTAAAAAAAAAAAAAAAAAAATCTCTCCCAACACAAATACATTCATTTTTAACCTCATACTTGGAAAGTGCATGTTCAAATTCAAAATCTAACCAGTAAACTTTTACTTGGAGTTGCCTCTAAGTTGAAAGTGCATTTTCATAGATCTTCTTTACAACTTTATTGCTTTTTGAATATACAATGCTGGGCTTGTAGGTGGTATTCATTACATCACTGCCCATTTTCAATGGGTCTATCTCCTTTTGTATAGTTCTTTAATTTGATTAGAATCTTGCTCTGAATTCACTTCCAGCAGTATGTTAACTCTTCCTGTTTTTATTGTCAATAGAATTTTACATTAATACTTTGATATTATAAAAACAAAATTGAACTATATGTTTCCAAAATCTTCAACTTTATCATAGAAATCAAACTGTGTGGCTGACAAAATAACAGTTCTTGAAAGATGACTACATATTCATATTCTGGCTCTTAAAAACAAACAAACAAAAAAGACACAGCTGCTTGTTATGGTTCTCAGTGTCTTTTGTTCTATTAACTCTTGTCAGGATTGTTAGCAAGTCTGGCTGGCTGGCCTGCCCACTGAGGCCACATATATGAACAAATGTGAACAGTTTGCACCCACATAGCCAGCACGGCTGAGGTTGCAGAGTTTCTTTCTGGCAATGCCAATATATCTATTTTGAAACCATAATTTTGCATCTTTTCTAAAAATTTCACAATATTTGCTGAAAATTATGCTGATAAATACTATATAGCTCAGCCTAACCGTGGTTATAGCCTAAAGGAACATGATGTTCTCAAGCCACATTATAAGATGCAACTGAAATCTATAGGTTTTAAAACCAAGTTGGCAATTCCACAAAAATGGAAACATAAATGGATGTCAGAATTAATGACTGCTGTGAAAAACTATGATTAGCAAAGAATTTTACATTTTCATTAAAATTCTCAGAGTTTTAATGTTTATATCTCTGTGTATTCTTTTAAAGAGGCTATGGGAGACCAAATTGGGAGAAAAGATGTGAATGTAGCAGTCTCTGGAAATGCATGTCAAGTGTGTCCCAGAATTCCTTGGCTTTGGTAGAGTAGAAAGATAGTCTATCCTTTTATAGTTGTGCAAGCACTATAACAGAAAAGCTTTCAAAACTTATTCATTCATACATACAGTTATTCATTCATACGAAAAGTTAGGCATTCACAGAATAATATTAAGAGAGCCCAACAATTTTTGAGGTCCAGCTCATATTCAAATATTCCCATTTCTTTGCAAAACTTTCTTTAGAGCTTTTTAAAAAACAAACAAAACCTAGATTCAAAAGGGATCATACACTGTATTTTTTTTTTTTTTTTTTTTTTGCTGTACGCGGGCCTCTCACCGTTGTGGCCTCTCCCGTTGTGGAGCACAGGCTCCGATGCGCAGGCTCAGCGGCCATGGCTCACGGGCCCAGCCGCTCCGCGGCATGTGGGATCTTCCCAGACCGGGGCACGAACCCGTGTCCCCTGCATCGGCAGGCGGACTCTCAACCACTGCGCCACCAGGGAAGCCCATACACTGTATTTTTGATATATCTTTTTAGTCTCTTTTAATCTAGAACATTTTTATGGCACTGACTCTTTTAAGAGATCAGGACTGTTGTAGAAAGTCCCACAGTTTGAGTTTGGCTGACTGCTTCCTCAAGGTGTCGTCTGACTTTCCCCTCCTTTCTCTGTACAGACCTTCCTTGACTTATCCATGTGGCTGCGTCCTAATAAACCCAGCACGAGTGGAAAACACATTTAACACACCTAAGCTACCGACCATCACAGCTTAGCCCAGTCCACCTGAAACATGCTCAAAACACTTACATTGGCCTATAGCTGGGCAGAATCATCTAACACACAGCCTATTTTATAATAAAGGGCTGAATATCTCTTGTAATGTATTGACTACTGTACTGAAAGTGAAAACCAAAATGGCTGATGGGTACAGAATGGTTGTGAGTGTTTGAGTTGTTTACCCTCCTGATCACATGGCTGACTGGGGGCTGCAGCTCACTGCCACCGCCCAGCATCATGAGAGAGTATTGGACTGCATATCCTACTAGAATTAAAACAATCCCAATAAATGGAGATATACACCATATTTGTAGACTGGCGATCTCAATATTGTTAAGATTTCTACTCTTTCTAAATTCATCTACAGATTCTTAACAATTATTAAAATTCCATAAAGCTTTAAGAAAAGATTTAGACAAGATGACTCTAAGATTTATATATAAATGCAAAACATCTAAGATAGCCCAAAGCATCTTAAAAAGTTGGAGGACTTAACACTCTTAATACAAAGCTATAGTAATCAAGATGGTGTGGGACTGACATGAGGACAGAAAAATAGATCAATGGAAAAAGGAGTTCTGAAATAGATCTGCTAATACACTGTCAACTGAATTTCAACCAAGGGACCAAGCTAATCAACTGAGAAAGTGTTTCCAATAAATGATGCTAGATCAATTGAATGTCATATGAAAAAATGAACTTGGACTCCCCTTTCCACACCACACTTAGAAACTAGTTTGAGGTATATCATATAATACACTAGCCATGAAAGTAAAACTGATAACTTTAACTTCATCAAATTAAAACTTTCTGCTGAAAAGACAGCCTTAATACTGACTGGGAAAAATCATTCCACAGCACATAAATCGAACAATGGATTTGTATCCAGAATATGTGAAGAACTTCTTCAAATTGCCAAAAAAGATAAACAATCCAAATTTAAAATGGACAAAAAACTTGAATAGACTACAAAATACCATACATACACATGAAATAAGCACATGGAAAGTTATTCAACATCATTAGTTATCAGGGGAATGCAAATGAAATCTACAATGACATACACTTTTACTGTTAGAAGGGCTAATTTAAAAAAAAAAAGAGCAACATTAAATGTTGGCACCAATGGGAATGTAAAATTGTACAACCACTTTTGTATACTATTTGGATGTTTCTAATAAAGTTAAACTTCTACCCTATGACTCAGAAATTCCAATCCCAAACCAGGGCAAAACTACTCTACAGTGATGGAAATCAGAAAGTGGTTGCTTGGGGTGGGAGTGGGGATTGACTGGAAAAGAGCACGAGTGCACTTTCGTGGGTGAAGGACATGTTTTATATCTTCTTTTGGCTGGTGGTTATATGAGTGTATACAATTGCTAAAACGCATCAAACTGAGCAATTAAGTGTTAAAATAACCTATAATTTTGAACAAAAAAATTCAGACAAAAACCAACACATATTATATGCTTCCACTTGTTTCCAAATAGAAATAAAACTATTTAGGGAGGCATTCTCAAATATAAAAGGATGAAAACAGAGTAAGATATGAATTACCATAAAAGGCAAGAGAGGGGCTCTCCCCAGACTGCAGGGCAGTGGGCACTGGGGGGCCGTGATAGGACAGGCAGCCCGGGTGTTTGTAGGGTGATGATGGTATTCTGCTTCTTGGCTTGGGTGGCAGGTACATGAGTCCTCCCTTTTCAAGGAGTCACTAATGTGTACGTTTACATCATGCACCTTCCTTTATGTATATTATATTTCACAAATTAAAAGTTTTAAAAATGTATTTTAACTTCATTATAAACACACACACATACTCTCACACACAGGATATAGTACTGAAAAGCCAATTCATTCAGCTATGGAACTAAGCACACATCGCAACTGGATGGATGGGATATATAATGTGGATAAATAAAATCCAAATAATCCTCAAATTAAACATCCCCAGAGCTTGTTTTAAATGAGAAAACTAAGATTCAGAAGATTAAATTATTCACATAATTAATTTTCATTTGGCATTTCAGTATCTCAGTTAAATCCATATGCTTTTAAAAGTATACAGATGAAAAACAAATAACAAAAAAATGTAAAAGGAAGGAATAATGCTCTTATTGATACAAACATATAAAACACAGATTCTATTTTATATCTTGCATAAACCCTAAAATGTCACAAGGACTGGTTTTGTGGTAAATGAAATTTCCGGGCAGCCACAAAGAAATTAAATCTCTTTTGTATGCAAACAAGCATAGCTTTATTTTTTCCCCCTTTTTAAAAAGAACAAATAAACCCAATGTAAAAAAAACCTATGTAAATGCAACATAATTATGTTTAAACCACAGAAGACAGGAAATTTAGAGTTACAGATTCCATGGTAAGTTTTAATTCTATCCTTGTGTATATGTTTTATAAAAGAGTCTTTCATTACATGATCACATAACACTGGACTATGTAACAATCAGTTCAGCAAATGTTTGTTTTACAATGTGTGGAAGGAAAATATTTTACAGGATAAATTGTAGGAAATTAGTATATTATTTAGGTAAACTGCCATGTAAAACTTCTTAGAATCATGGGCATTTACAGAATATTAATAGAAACATTTTTTCTTGATTATTTTCTAAAGAACATGAAATTTAACTCTTTTGTAGTCAGGCACTTATATCTGAAAGCTGACCTTTAGGTTTAAGGTTATTCTGAAGTAATGAAAAACTTAGGACATTAGAATTTTAGCATGTTTTGAATCATGTATGCCAGGAATTCTGTATTAAAGGCACAGTAGAGACTGAAATCAATCATGAGGATCTACAAGTTCCTAAAAAGTCTGAAAAACAGCCCTTATTATCACTATTGGCATTTGCTAGGGTTCCTGACAACTCATATACCTGAAATTTGACTTTTTCAAAAGGAAAAGAAAAGCATTTATCCTGATTTTCCTGTATTAACTTTATTTCAGGTTAACCAAATGGTTAGCAATCAACTCTAAGGTAAACCTAGTAAAAGTATTAGATTTTAAAGGTAAAAAAAAAATTCTCATGCCCTCCAAATGAAAAGATCAAATAACTCACAAAGAAACATGAATTCGACTAACATCAGACTTTTCCCAAAAAAGGTATGAAGTAAGACAACAATGGAGCAGCATTTTTTTAATTCAAGAAAGAAAGTGGGAACCGAGAATTTTATATCTAGCAAAGCTGTCCTCTGAGTATTTATAGGAAAATAGCTTCACTAGATATAAACATGTGCTTCTGCACAGCAAAAGAAACAATCAACAAAATGAAAAGGCAATCTATGGAACAAGAGAAAATATATGCAAGCCATACATCTGATACGAAGTTAATATTCAAAATACATAAGGAATTCATACAACTCAATGGCAAAATAAATAAATAAATAACTCAATTTAAAAATGGGCAAAGGAACTGAACAGACATTTCTCCAAAGAAGACATGCAAATGGCCAACAGGTATATGAAAAAATGCTCAAAAGCACAAATCATCAGGGAAATCCAAATCAAAACTACAGTGAGATATTGCCTCACTCCTCATTGGAAAGGCTGTTATTGAAAAGACAAGAGATAAAAAATATTGGCAAGAAGTGGAGAAAAGGAAATCCTTGCACACTGTTGGTGGGAGTGTAAATTGGTATAGTCATTATGGAAAACAGTATGGAGGTTCCTCAAAAAATTGAAAACATAACTATCATTTGATCTAGCAATCCCATTTTTATGGGTATATATCCAAAGGAAATGAATTCAGTAGCTAGAAAAGATATCTGTGCTCTTATGTTTATTATAGAATTATTTACAATAGCCAAGATATGGAAACAACCTAAGTGTTCACTGACAGATGAATGGATAAAGAAGTTGTGGTATATTTATACAATGAAATATTATTCAGCCTTAAAACAGAAAGAAATCCTGCCATTTGTAACATGGGTGAACTTGAAAGACATCATGCTAAATGAAATAAGCCAGACACAGAAAGTCAAATATTGCATGAAATCACTTACATGTAGTCTAAAACAGTTGAACTTAGAGAAACAGTGATTCGAATGGTGAAGGGGCTGGGAGTGGAGGAGATGGGGAGATGCTGGTCAAAGGGTACGAAGTTTCAGTTATAAGATGGATAAGCTGCAGAGACCAAGTACCCAGCATGGTAACTGTATTAATAATAATGTATTGTATACTTGAAATTTGCTAACAGAGTAGATTTTAAGTGTTCTTGCCATACACCAAAAAAATAAAGTATCTTTGTGAGATGAGGTTGATTAGCTTGGTTGTTGTAATCACCCCACAAAGTATACTTATATCAGAACACCATGTCATACACCTTAAATATACATAATGTTTAAATTTGTCAATTATACCTATATAAAGCTGAAAAAAAGAAAGGTACTTTAAACATATAAAAACTTAGGGAATTCTGTACCCATGCGCCCTTTAGGAAGATTCTACTAGGGGATGAACTCCAAAAATTAAACTATGACTGTAAAACTGCAGCAAAAACTGATAATAAGTATATGTGTATATCTGTTTGTTGGTCTAAGATTAAAACAGGGGCAGGGTCAAAGGTAGAATAATAATGTTCAAATTTTACATGTTATGACAAAGTAGAAACAATGCACTTTACAGTGGAGAGGATAAGGGAGAGGGAAAGAGAAAAATGAAATAAGCCCACTGATTACTGTATAGACAATGGGTGGGAGTTAAAACATACCAGCAAGAACTGAGAAACTAAATAGCAAATAACTACATAACAGAAAGGAGAAAGCAAGCATTAGAAAAATGTACAGGTACAAAGACAGTGACTAGAATGAAACAAAAATGTAAACTTTTCTAAATAACACCAAAAAAAATTAAAGAGCAAAGATTACAAATCTTACAGAGAAGAGCAAATATAAAAGAATATGAATAATTATAAAATATTATGACATTGTTGAGACCAAACATCAATGAGTGTGAATGGGTTTAGCTCACTTATTAAAAATATTTTTAGCTTGGCACACAAAGCAAGACCCATCTATATACTGTATGAAAGGGCACACCTAAAAGAAGGTGGTTCAACAAAGACTAAAAATAAAAGGTAGACCAAGATATTCCAGGAAAATGGAAAAAATATGAAAGCAGGGGTAAAGATCCTTATATCAAAGTAGAAATATCAAGCCAAAACTCATTAAACATGACAAAGAAGAGCTCTTGAAAAATTAAAATCCACAATGCACAATGATTAGAAACATTTATGCACCCAATAATATAGTGCCTGCCTTTAAGAAGCAAAAACTACATGAGTTGTAAGAAGACATAGGTAGAAGCACACCAATAATTTTAATACACCATTTTCAGTATGAGACAGATCAAATGCATGAAAAATAGTAAGTAGAGATAGAAGGCCTACATAACTTAATAAAACAGATCTTAAGAATATACATCAGGACTTTCCTGGTGGCGCAGTGGTTAAGAATCCACCTGCCAGTGTAGGGGACACGGGTTCAAGCCCTGGTCCGGGAAGGCCCCACATGCCGCAGAGCAACTAAGCCCATGTGCCACAACTACTGAGCCTGAGCTCTAGAGCCCATGAGCCACAACTACTGAGCCCACGTGCCACAGCTACTGAAGCCCTCACGCCTACAGCCTGTGCTCTGCAACAAGAGAAGCCACTGCAATGAGAAGGCCATGCACCGCAATGAAGAGTAGCCCCTGCTCGCCACAACTAGAGAAAGCCCATGTGCAGCAACGAAGACCCAACACAGCCAGAAAAAGAAAGAAATTTATTAAAAAAAAAATATATATATATATATATATATACATGAAACTCTACACTTTGTTGAAAGAGGATACATCTTCACCCCAAGCACCTATAGATGCTTTGTAAAAATTCATCATATATTGAGTCATAAAGAAAACACCAGTGAGTTCCATAAAAAGTGGAAATAAAACACTGACTAAACTGCAACATAGTAAGAAATATCTAACAAAAACAAAAAATAAAAAGGTTCCTCTTTGTGGAATTAAAAAAAAAATTCTATTAAACAACACCTGGCCTAAAGGGAAAATATAAACTGAAATTAAAGAACTTCTTAAAAATAATGATAATGAAATCACTACGTATCAGAATGTACAAGGGACATTTAAAGAAGTGTCAAAGAAAAACTCATAGGACAAAATATTTTTATTATTAAAAAAAGAGGGAATTCCCAGGCAGTCCAGTGGTTAGGACTCCATGCTTCCACTGCAGGGGGCCCGGGTTCGATCCCTGGTCAGGGAATTAGGATCCCACAAGCTGCATGGCACAGCCAAAAAAAGAAAGAAAAAAAAAGAATAAAAATAAATATCTTCTCAGTTCAAAAAAATTAGAAAAATAGTTACAAAATAACCCCAAAAAAGGCAACATGGAATAAATATAAAAGAAATTTATGAGGTAGAGAATAAAAGAACAGTATATCTAATTAATAAAATTTTTTCAGAAAAAAATCAAAATAGAGAAACTATACTAGATAACTTGATCATGGAAAAAACAGGAGAAAGCTCACATACACAAATATAAAATGACAAGTGGAAAACAACCATTGAAACGAGACAAAATTTAAAAATCATAAGACATTGTTTTGCAGATCATTATTTAAATAAATTTGATGACCTAAATGAAATTGATCATTTTATAAGGAAATGCAGATTGCCAAAATTGACCCCATTAGAGTAGAATGCATAAATAGATTAGATTTCATAGAAGAACTAGAGAAAACCAGTAAAGAACTAACAGAACACACACACACAGAGTAGGCCCAGATGACTGCACAGTACAATTCTATCAAAACTTTAAAGCCTAGATGGTCCCACTGCTCAATAAATTATTCCAGAGTATTGAAATGAAAGAAAACTTCCTAATTCCTTTAGTGAAGCAGGTATAACATTGATACCTAAATCTGATAAAGATAGTTGTAAAAAAAAAAAAAAAGCAAGGAAGGAAAAGAAAACTACAGACCAATATAATTCAAGGATATCATTACAAAACTACTAAATAAGGTTAGCAAACAGAATCCTACACCACATTAAGAAAATAGTACATCATGACCAAGTGAAACTTGTTCCCAGAATGCAAGGTTGGTCCAGTGTTTGGAAACCCATTAATATTATTCAACATATTGATAGATATACGGGAAAAAAATCATAATGGAGTATACGGAGCATAATCTCCATAAATTAGCTTAAAGAGAGATTTGACAAAATTCAATACCTATTTCTGATTTTAAAAACACTCTTTAAAAATAGAAATTGAGAGATTTTTTAAAGTATGATAAAACATATATACTTTAGTCCTCAAGACATTATTTTACATAATAGAACACCACTAGAGGCATTTCTACTAAAATCAGGAACAAGGCAAAGAAGCTATCTCCATTACTATTCAACACTACAGTAGGGAATTAGCTCATGAAATTAGACCAGAGAAATCCATCTAAAGAATAAGAATTTATAAAGAAGAAATAAAACTTTCTTGGGAATATCCTGGAGCAGAGTTCAGCGATTTTTTTGGTAAAGGGCCAGGTAGTAAGTATGTCTTTGTGGGTTATTTGGTCTCTGTAGCAACTATCAACTCTGCCACTGTAACATAAAAGCCACCAAAGACAATATATAAATCAATGAGTGTGAGTATGTTCCAATAAAACCTTATTTACAAAAACAGGATTTGGCCCATGTGCTGTAGTCTGTCAACAACTGTGCTAGAGAATCAACAATAAAGTGAACTCAAACAATAAGAGAATTCCATTAGGTAGCAGCATAGAGAATTAATATACAAAATTCAATAGTGTTCATAGAGACAATCAACTGAAGCACATAATGGCAGTAAAAAAACATTTATACCACCAGCGAGGAAGATTAAATACTTAGGAATGAACTGAACAAAAATGCACGAAATCCACATACAACAATCTTCAAATTAAAAAAACTAGACTTCAACAAATGAAAAGTTTCTATAGTTTCACTGTGGTTATGTAGGGTGTTAAGGGAAGCTGGGTGAAGGGTATATGGGAACTCTCTGTCCCGTGCACTCTATACTTTTGCAACTTTTCTGTAAGTCTTACGCTATTTCAAAATAAAAGTTAAGTTGGTGGGAATGTAAAATGGTGCAGCCACTGTGGAGAACAGGATGGAGGTTCCTTAAAAAACTAAAAATAGAGCTAGCATATGATCCAGCAATTCCACTCCTGGGTATACACCCAGAGAAAACTCTAATTCGAAAAGATACATGCACCCCTATGTTCATAGTAGCACTATTTACAATAGCCAGGACATGGAAGCAACCTAAATATCCATCAATGGACGAATAGATAAAGAAGATGTGGTACATGTGTACGATGGAATGCTACTCAGCCATAAAAAAGAATGAAATCATGCCATTTGCAGCAACATGGATGGACCTAGACATTGTCGTACTGAGTGAAGTAAGTCAGACAAAGACAAATATCATATGATATTGCTTATATGTGGAATCTAAACAAAATGGTACAAATGAACTTATATTTACAAAACAGAAACAGTCTCACAGACTTAGAGAACAAACTAGTGGTTACCAAAGGGGAAAGGAGGGGAGGGATAAATGAGGAGTTTGGGATTAACAGACACACACGACTGTATATAAAACAGATCATCAGCAGGGACCTACTGCACAGCACAGGGAACTATACTCGATATTTTGTAATAACCTATATGGGAAACGAATCTGGAAAAGAACATACATATATGAATCACTTCGCTGTACACCTGAAACTAACACAACATTGTAAATCAATGATACTTCAATTAAAAAATAAAAATTAAAAAAATTTTAAAAGAAAGTAAAGATCCTGAGGTGTGGAAAAGAAATTTTAGATATTTAAGTTTTCTGCATCAATACTTTTTAATTGTTTGAAATGTTATAGTATTTTATGAGAAAGTGACACTCCTCAAAACACAAGCGTTAACTGTTTTTTGCAATGTTGATGTGATTTTTATATACTTGAAGGCCAAATTACCTCCAGATGAATTCTGTACGTATCAAATAGACATTAAAAAGTCAACAAGAAAAGAAAATTCAGCATGAATAAATCTACTTTTTCATGAACCTACTACGTTGGGATACCTGTTGCTCCATGTTAGTTCCTCAGGAAGGGTATAATTAATATGAAACTGTTTATACCGAGTCTTTTAAAGCAGTAGTCTGATGTACCGAGAAAAGTCAGTAGTTTTATGAAATCATTGTTGTCTTAAAGATCATTTTTGACTCAGTAGCCAAACTGTTATTATTACGATGTTTCTTATTCTCACTGAGAAATAGATACAGGAAGAAAACTGTGCATACGAGCACACAGAGTTAATAAAACTCTGCTCTGAGTCTGTCTGTTCATCCTCACATGCAACCTACATTTTAGCCATAGCCACAGACATATCATTAAAACATAACACTGCTAATCATTAAAACAAGTTCCTAACCTATGAATTATTTAAGCCTTACACAAGGCAAAGTTATTTCTCATTTCCTTACCATTTAACTTAAAAGCTTGAAGACTCAATAAATCCTGCAAATCTAGCAATAATAGCCATGTCTGATATATGATGCCAAATGTAATGCTGTTTGGATTCTTACCAACCTCAAAACACTGTTTTCTAAAACTGACTTTGTGTGTTTCTAAAACCATCTGTGGGAAAACCATATTCGCAAGTACAAAAGGAATCATCAACCTCCATGTTAACATAAGAAAGAACAGTTTAGTCTTCATCTTATGAGGCTTTGTCATAGAATTTGACACTTTTGATCACTTTCTCTCCTTAAACACTGTCTTCCCTTTGTTTCTTCAGTAACTCACTCTTCTGGCTTCCCTCACAGCTCTGGCTGTTCCTTCTGCATTTCTTTATAGGCACCTCTTCTCTGGTCCATTCATTCTCCTTAAAAGATTGGATGCAATAGAATTCTGTTTTTGTCCTTCTCTTTTCCCTTTCTTTCTCTTCCTCACAATCTCACATATATTCATCACTTAAGTTACCAAATACTCGTAATGCTATATGCCCAGTCCACACTCTATCCTAAGCTTTAGACATGAATATCCAATTGACTAGTTGCCATCACCACAGAGATGTCCCATGAGAACCTCAACGTGTACCCAACGTAACTGAACTCATCATTCATTTAGTGTACAATAAATGTTTGCTGAGTGCCTACCCTGAGCCTGGGACTGGGTTAGACAATGAATATATCATGACGAACAAACTGACTTTGTTTCTCCCCTAGTGAAGTTCATTCTGCCTTCACCAGTCCTCCAGCTATCATCTTCCCTATAACAGCAAGTACTACAATTATCCATCTAGCCACCCAAGTCAGAAAGCTAAATATCACTCACGACTCCCCGCTCTTCTTCACAACTCGTGTTCATTCACTCACCTGGTCTTATCCATTCTCTCCCTTTATTTCTCTTTACTCTGTCATTTTTTTTTTGTTCTTTGTATAATATATTCCACAGGCTTAGTTTAAACCACCTTTACCTCTGGCCAGCAGTGATCTCCTAAACAAGCTTCTCTGTTTCAGGTTATGCTTAAAACCCTTTAAAAACCTTCAATGGACTTTAAAGCAAAATTCAAATTTAGCATGATGCACAAAGGCCTGAATTATAATTGCCTATTGACATGCCTGTGCCACACCCTCAAAGCTCCTTGACTGCAGCTGAGAGGACCCCATTTAGGGTCCTCTTGTTCTCGATTTATAGCAAGTTAAATAACATGATTAATTTGATATAAGAGAAACACAGGGGACTTCCCTGGTGGCACAGTGGTTAAGAATCCGCCTGCCAATGCAGGGGACACGGGTTCGAGCCCTGGCCCAGGAAGATCCCACATGCCACCGAGCAACTAGGCCCGTGCGCCACAACTACTGAGCCACAACTACTGAGCCCATGTGCCACAACTACTGAAGCCCGTGTGCCTAGAACCTGTGTTCCGCAACAAGAGAAGCCACTGCAATGAGAAGCCCACGCACCGCAATGAAGAACAGCCCCTGCTCACTGCAACTAGAGAAAGCCTGTGTGCCGCAAAAAAGACCCAACACAGCCAAAAATTAATTAATTATTTTAGAAAAGAGAGAAACACAGAATGAAGGGACTCATCTATAGATGAGTACAGATACTGGACCCTCTGACTTTTTTTTGTATTTATGTATCATTGGTTTAAATCGTTATTCATTAAAGCTATTGCTATGTGAACGACACTAGCCAACATTTACCTAGCACTATCATGTATCGAGCATTTTACATATATTAATTCACTCAATCATTACAACAATCCAGTGAGATTGGTACCACGACTGTCCCCATTTTATATATTTGGTAGCCAAGGCACCAAGTAGTTTAATGATTTCCTGAAGGAAACATAGCTGTTAAGTGGTGAGACTGGCATTCCAGGCAATGGTTCCAGAATCTATACTCTTAACCATTATGCACTACTGTTCAGAATAAAATGATATTGTGCAAGGTACTAAACAAGAACTTTATTTTTTTTAAAGATGATACATTTTTTTTTTTTTTTTTTTTTTTTTTGCGGTACGCGGGCCTCTCACTGTTGTGGCCTCTCCCATTGCAGAGCACAGGCTCCGGACGCGCAGGCTCAGCGGCCATGGCTCACAGGCCCAGCCACTCCGCGGCATGTGGGATCTTCCCGGACTGGGGCACGAACCCGCGTCCCCTGCATCGGCAGGCGGACTCTCAACCACTGCGCCACCAGGGAAGCCCAAAGATGATACATATTCATCATACAAATTGTATAGAAAATACAAAAAAGAAAGTAGAAAATATCCCAAATCCTACCATCCAGAATTAATAATTGTTAACAGCTAATATAAATTATTCTAGATATCTCTTTATGCCTACAGCTAGATAAAAGGATGTATGGGTAGGTAAGAGAGATCGATAAATGGGACTTCCCTGGTGGTCCAGTGGGTAAGACTCGATGCTCCCAATGCAGGGGACCCAGGTTCAATCCCTGGTCAGGGAACTAGATCCCTCATGCATGCTGCAACTAAGAAGCCCGTGTGCTGCAACTAAAAATCTCACACGCTGCAACAGAGATCCCGTGTGCCACAACTAAGACCCAGTGCAGCCAAAATAAATAGATAAATATTTTTTTAAAAAGAGAGAGATAGATAGAGATAGATAAATGGATGGATGGATGGATAGATAAAATTATGTTTTAAATACTATCTATTGATTTATTTATTGCAAGATAAAATTTGCACACCTACTCATCCACCCTTCACTTTGTCAGTTGTATTATTATATTATTGTTATCAATATCTATAAAGTATAGATGATTCCCCTAATGATAATTCCCCCACTGTTTTGATTGATTACTATTTTAATCAAAACCCTCCAGCTCACCCGAGGGAACAATGTGCCTCTGTAATTCATGATTTGGTCACCCTGTGTTATTTATATGTAGGCACATTTCACTCTTCCGTCACTTGTGCACACCAGTTCTAAGAGATGACACCATTCCGTACTCTCCAGTGTTCCCCTAACCCTCCCAAATAAAAGCTTTCAGCCTTCAGGGCCACTTACATCATACTCTCGGGCTCTACTGCACAAGCACCGACCGCTTTTGTGACGTTGACAAGTAGAGCTCGGTTTCTTCCCACGAGGAGGTCCACGAGTGGCTGGATGCCACCACGTTTGCGGACGGTGACTCTGCCCTCAGGCTCTCGGCAACACTCTCCCAACGCACCAGCTGCGTTCACGAGCACTTCTTCCGGCTGGTCAGTTAAAAGTCCCACCAAGGCTTCAATGGCTTTGTATTCCCGAAATCTAAGTTCACCACAAGCAGAAGAGGGTGGGAAGGGAGGGAAAGAGGCGAACAGCATTATTTTGGGTATAAAGTTAGCTGATAATAATGTTAGTGATAATACTGGTAGCTAAAATCTACTAAATGCTGACTGTATGCTCATTCCATCTTTATAGCCACCCTGTGATATGGATGCTGTCACAACCCTGTTGTCAAAAGGCTAATCTGAACCTTGGTAAACAGTGAAGTCAACATCCACACCCGACCTTCTGTGCCCTTAAGTGCTACACTGTACAACCCCTAAGACACTACAACTGCTTCCAGATCTGAGCGTCGACAATCCCACTGTGCTAAGGGTTTTCCCTCAGGTTACAGGAATTATTTTACACGAACAAAGCAAAATAAACCTTTTTGTGTGTCAAACAGAACATGTGAATTTCTTGTTAAAGAAAGTCATCACCCTGAAACGGGAAAGAGTTGCCCCAGAACAAACATCATAGAGTGTGTAAACTCTAAAAATATATAAAAGATAAATTCAAAGATTAAAATCAATCAAATGGTCATAAAGTTTACAAATACTTTAAAATTCAATGAAATCGTATTTGAAAATGACTACACTTTAAGACTAACGTGGTTAGTTGGCATTTAGCTGACTAATTTATCTTTAGCAAAAGAAAAAGAATAAAACCACTTCCATTTCTAAAGATTCGGTGGGAAACTCATTCCCTCACCTTGATAGGTCTCTGCAGGAAATATCAGGGATACTTCTCATTTACATGGCTGCCCACATGCAAAACAGTCCATTGGCACTGGGAGCTTATGTCAGCACCCCCTTTCTCCTACTGAGGCACAAAAACCATTGTCGGATGGTGGGATGGGAAGAATCCCTTAATTCTGCCAACTTAGTCCAGAATGTACAGCTTTGAAAACTATAGGAGTACCATTAGAATCAGCTCTTTATATAAAATAGCATGAAAATAGAAGAATGTGTTTTGATGGCCATATTTTAATACGGAACATTGAATGCCTTCGCTTACTTGGTCACATTCTCTTTGCTGATGGAACATTTCCATATTGCCCCTGTGACAGCGGCCAATCGTTCCTTATCGTCAGTGTTACTGAGCAGAGAAGCCAGGGGTCTGAGTCCTCCACACAGCCTAACCAGGTCGCGGGTTTCCTCATCTTCTGCACACTACACAAAAGCCAAATCAGATGCGGTCACTGATCAAGGCGTATCAAGCTTTCAGTGACTGCTAAACAGCCTGCCATTCTAGTAGCTATGAAACTTCTTTTCAGAGAGTATAATTTTCTGCAGGAGACATCAAATAAAATGTAACTCTTGTCTATACTGGCAGCTATCTGACAGTGTCACTCTTCCTTTACGTGGTTTTGGCAATGTCTAGAGGTTTCTACATACTTGGCAATCCTCCCAAGCCAGTTCTGGGGTAGCCTGGGCTTCTACCAAGACAGACGCAGAGGTTGGTAAGGAACCTAGACTACCACATGCATGGATGGGGGATTTCTGCAGTGCTGTAACCCAGAGCCTTGGGAAACCATAGTAGAGAAGATAGGTGAGTGATGGGGATTCAGTCAGATCTTTAATGACCCCCAAAATCTAAGAAGTGAGGAATTTCCCCAACAGAGTTTCTATGCCCAGAGCAGTGGGTTATATCAACAGCAACTGATATGTTATTCAGACATGTTTATCCACATGCTTGTGTCAACCTTTGAAATAAATACAGGCTGCAGAGATGTTCCCAACAGATGATCCTTCCCAGTTTATAGAGCCAAAAGATGACAAGTTTAGCATAGGTTTGATATTATTCTAAGTGTACAGTTGTTCTCTAAGGCCATGAACTGCATATCATGCATCATCCATGAGGGCCCCTACAAGAAATCCTCATCACAATGCATCACACAGCACCTGCCATGTTTACCTTCTATTAGTGACTTTCAGTTCTGCCTCAACTGCAACTTTAAAAAATGAATCACTATTTCTAACAGACCCTTAAAATATACTCATATGAGGCATATATACAAGTCAAAGGGACCTCTTGTACAGTGTTGGTGGGAATGTAAATTAGTGCAGCCACTGTGGAAAACGGTACGGAGGTCTCTCAATAAACTAAAAAGAGAACTACCATATGACCCAGCATTTCCACTCCTGGGCATATATCCAAAAAATATAAAAATACTAATTCAAAAAGATACATGCACCCCAATGTTCACAGCAGCACTATTTATAATTGCCAAGAAATGGAAACAACCTAAGTGTCCATCAATAGATGAACAGATATAGAAGAAGTGGCACATGTATATATAATACGTAATGGAATACTACTCAGCCATAAGAAAGAACACAATTCTGCCATCTGCAGCACATGGATGGACTTGGAGGGCATTGTACTGAGTGAAATAAGTCAGAGAAAGATAAATACTGTATGCTATTGCTTACATGTGGAATCTAAACACTACAGCAAACTAGTGAATATAACATAAAAGCAGCAGACTCACAGATACAGAGAACAAACTAGAGATTACAGTGTGGAGAAAGGGGAGAGGCACCATGGGGTAGGGGAGTGGGAGGCACAGACTACTGGGTGTGAGACAGGCTCGGGGACATATGTACAACACGGGGAAGACAGCCAATAGTTTGTAATAACTGTAAATGGAAAAGTAACCGTTAAAATTATATACAAATTAAAAATAAAAAAAGACTATTACATATCCCTGTTATGAGTGAGCTGTGTCCCTCAAAACTCAGACACTGAGGTCCTCACCCCTGTGCGTCCGAATGTGACAGAGGTAATCACGGTTAAAGTGATCTCCACTGCGGTGGGCTCGAATCCAGAACTCCTGGTGTCCTTCTAAGAAGAGGGTATTAGGGCACAGAGGAAGGACCGTGTGAAGACAGAGGGAGAATGACAGGGGAACATGAAGACATCCATCTACAAGCCACAGAGAGATTCCTCAGAAGGAACCAACCCTGCTGACACCTGATCTCAGACTTCCAGCTTCCAGAACTGTGAAGAAACAGATTGCTGTTGTTTAGGCCACCCAGTGTGTACAGTTATGGCCACCCCAGAGAACTCATGTGACCCTCTGCTGACTGACCCGAACCCCTCTCTGACTCCATCCTTCTGGCACATTGTCTCACTCTGCACATTTTGAGATGCATTCTTCCAGGAGGTCTACTCTAACTAGGCAGAAACTGGTGCTGTCAGTAGCCAGCCAAGTGTGAATTTGTCAAAGCCATCTTTTCTTCTCCTTTACCATTCTATTGTTTTTGTATACTATGGAACTTGTAACCCACAAAAAGTTAATGAAGATTAAAATAAGCAAATTAATAAAAAGATAAAACAGGAATACACACACACACTCATGCATCTATCTTGTCTTGGTGGGAGATATATTTCCCGAGACCACTGTGTTTGAATAGGATATATGCAAGGCGATATAGAGGCACCATGTACATATCTGGCTATTTTACACCAAAGTACATCATCTTAGCAGACAGAGACATGTAACTGTCTTACAGAACTGTAAGTAATCAGACATGCTGGAGCAGATTTCTCTGTGACGTTTAAAGGCATCTGCCATTACCACAGGACAGTGGTTCTCAGACCTATGTGTGCGTGAAAATCCCTAGGGGATTCTTGTTAAAAATGCAGATTCCTGAGTCCCATCCCCAGAGAATGGGACCTCATGAAACAGCACCTTAAGCTCCCCGAAGAAGAGCCCGCCGTACCTGGTAGATGGCCCTGGCGCAATGCTTCTGCAGCTGCTCATTTTCACTATTGAGGTTCTTTACCAGATTTTCAATTATCCTTTCAGCTTTGATTGCAGCTCGGCAGTTTTCCTAGGAAAGTAAACTTTAATAGTTACATATTGCATAAATATGCATAAATATAAGTGTCTATTCACACATTTATTAATAACTACACCGAAAAAACTTTCTTAGTAAATAAACACCCTAGTCCAAGTTTAACACACCGTTATAACAATAAGAGAATTTAGTCAACATTTTCAAAACTATATCATCCAGGTATCAATGTAATTAATTTTCCATTAGTTTGATCTTCTCTTTCAAATAGAAGGGTGACTTCTTAAAAAAAGTCCCTTAGCAGTCATGTTAACCTTACAAGTTATGTTTCCGCTATAGAAAGTCAAGGTGAATGAGAGCAAGGGAAGCAGAGCTGGCGTGCACACCTCGGAGGCACATTCCTGCAAGGTCCCCACTACCGGGATTAGCATGTTTTCATGAGAGGTCTTCAGTAACCGAGCCAACAAAGGGATGCCCCCAGCTCTACGAATGGCTTCCTTATTCGCGGAGCTCCTGCTGCAGCTCCACAGTGCCAGGGCCCCGCAGCGGGCCACCTCCTCGTCGCTGGCGTCGTACAGGCTCCGCTGAGCAGGTCCTCTGGCGCGCTGCCTCCAGTCAAGCAGAGCGACCTACGAGAACAGATCAATACAACGTAAGCGGGAACCTTCGAGATAAGACTTAACCCACCCCGCAATCGCTGCAGGGTTGCTACCAAGCTCACCTCCCTCAGAAGTAAGAATCCTTTAAGAAATTTAACTTTCGTACCACACAGCAGTCAAAGAAACAAACAGAACCTTCGAAACACCTTCCTCCAGACTTGGGAGCTTTTACATTTCCTTCCCACAAGGAATTTAATCCCCCCAAGAGAGTATTTTCTTAATACAGCTCTAACATTTACATTAGTAAGATTTGTAAAGCACACCCTCATCCCTGGTATCTCAGAAAAGTAGGCTCCCTAAAGCCAGGAGAACTTTCCAGTGAGAGGTGAATGGCCTGAATGCTCTTAAAACCATGAGGCCTCTTTGGAGGACATGGCCCTCCCCCTGCACTGTCGAAACCAACTAAACCAAACGCACAGCAGCCAGGATCCTTTCTCTTCTCTGCAGTAACCAGAGTCACCGAAGCCCCTGAGGGAGAGGCAATTTTCATGCATACAGCAGGGTGGCCGGGGAGGAGGTGAAGCCAGGCTTCCCAGAGCTGTCTTAATCCCACGCATAACCAGAGACCAGATCCCATGGATACTGCCCACTTAACCACGGCCACCATTTAGAAGGCAGTAGCCCGGACTGAGTCACTGATTCCTAACTCCAAACGCCTGGAGAGAGGACACTGATGTGCATCAGGAGGACACTCATGGTCTAATTAGTTATGGCTCAAGGACGGGGGTGAAGACGATGTACATGGCTTCCAGGTAACTACTGGGCCCAGGACAGCAAGACAACGGGCTTGGACACAGGGAAGACAGTCTAAAAGTACCTGTCTATGTACTAGTTACTCCCTCATTAGCTGTACAAAGTCCAAACTCCGTAGCTCTTGGACAAGACTGTGTGTGATGCCCATGGTCCTTAATCTTCGTCTCTCACGACTCAGCCCACCTCACCCAAGGTCTGGCCACGTTACACCACTTAGTTTCCAAACATTCAGTGTTGTTTCCCAGCTCTGGGCCTTTACCAACATGGCTTCATCTTCTTTAAATGCTTTTGCCTGATGTGTCTGCCTGATAGATACCTACTCACCTTTCAAGACTCAAGAAAGGTGACATCTCCTCTCTCCAGCCTCTCTTTATTTTAAAAAAAAATTTTTTTTTTAATTTTCTATCCTAGTTAATTAACTAATTCATTTAAATTTTTAAATTTTTCATTGAAGTATAGTTGATTTACAATATTATATTAGTGTCAGTTGTACCACATTCAGTAATTCTATAGATTATACTCCATTTTAAAGTTATTGTAAAATAATAGCTATATTTCCCTGTGCTGTACAATATATCCTTGTTGCTTAATTATTTCCTATATAGTAGTTTGTACCTTTTAATCCTCTGTATGGTCCCCACCCCCTCCACTCTCCCCAGTGGTAACCACTAGTCTGTTCTCTGCATCCGTGTGTTTGTGTCTTGTTATATTCATTTGTTTCTTGACCCTTCTTCTCCAAGTAGAGTTGGTTGATCACCCCCCCCTAGTTCCTCCACTATTCCCAGTACTGACTTCCTCGACATACCTAATATACTCACCATTATGCTTATATTTTTGCCCATATCCCCACTGCCCTCACATCCCCACGACCATGAGGCTGTGACATCACTGTGGTCGGGGACATACATTTATCTACATTTATATTTATACTTGTATTCCCACCACCTTGTTCTGTGGATCTACACCTCTAGAGGTATTTGAAATGGTTTTCAGTGAAAGGACCGAGGATACTCTACATACAGAGCAGCACATAAACTGGCCTCGGGACTGAACGGCCCTGGACGTGCAGTGCTCCCTGCCTGGGTGCACCCTCCCTGCTTGCTCAGGTGTCCCACCTTCTGCCCAGTCTCATCAAGCTGCCCCTCCAGAGCCTGAATGCCATCTAGGTGCCCAGACCCCACTGTGGCCAGTGCCCTCCTGCCTGCTCTGATCCTGCCCTTGGTTCCCTTGCTCTGGGGCCATAATCAGCCCACGGCTTCATCTCTGTACTGTGTGATGTCCCTCATTTCCAGTCTTTGCTGGGGACTCTTGCCTGCGTGTCACATACTGCCCCCCTCCACACGTACCCAACCAAAAGTGGATCCCCAATCCTGGTTGAGAAGTCAGATGTGTTCCCAACCCAGCAATTTCAAGTGTACCCATTAATGGTCTTTCCTGTTCCTAATTTTGCTATTATTTAAAATTAAATTAAAATGTATGTCATTATTTTGATTACGTGACTGTAATTGTCCAAACTCCAGGCCCCTAAACATGACGCGTAAGATGTCCATAAAAACATATGTTGCGTTCTGTCTTTCATTCTTATGGGAGTAGTTTCAGTGGACTGCCACGTCAGCCTACCATACGATTTCATTATTTAAGCAGGACAATGATAATCATAGTAATAACTACCTTTCCCCCCAACGTTTCGTTATGAAAATTTTCAAACACACACACAAAGGCTGAAAGAATACAGCAACATCCACATACCCACCACCTGGATCCTATAATTAACATTCTTCCACATCTGTTTTACTGCACAGCTAACCATCTATTCACCCATCTATCCAGCCATGAGTCCACCTTGTTCTTGAGGCAAACGATGACAAGGTATAGTGCTCTCCAGATTACAAGTGGAGAAAGTGAACACACAGAACCTCGTTCAGTAAAGTTCTGAACATGTTTCAGTGCGCACTTATTCACATTAAATCCATATCAATTCGGTAGATACTTATTAACTGTTTATATGTGTGAGGTTCTGGGCGAGGTGCTGAGGATGACACTAAGATGAGTAAGACACGTCTCTCATCTTCAGGACCTTAAAGTAGGGAAGTGGTGACAATCCAGCGTGATAAAAGCCGTGGTAGCGACTCAAGATCCAGTGAGGATACAAATGCACTTCCATACTGCACTTCATAAAGATCCCTCCTGCTGTGGCAGGAGCACTGAGCCTACTTTTTTCTTTCAGCGATAGTTATTGAAATAATCATTTTTTCTGAATATAAAAGTAATACAAAACAAACTGGCAAATGTAGAAAAGTAGGAAGGAAATTTGGTGGTCATTTCAGAGAAAACCCCTGATGAACAATTTTCTGTACTTATTTCAAGTGATTTTTCTATACTTGTTAGCTCTGGTCTTTAAAAGTTGGGATCATGGGTATCATCAGTTTTCAATCCTGTTATGATTTTATATAATATTAAACATTCCATGTTACTATATAAACTTCCAAAACACAATACTGACAACTGACAGCGGATGCTTCTTATGGATATGATGCATATTATTTTACTAACCTCATACTGTAAAACATGCTGTTTTCAATTGTCACTCCTCTAAGTAGCAATGAGATGAGTAAGTGCCTGCAGCTCTGACTGTCTCCATGGAGGACACTTCCTCATAGTGAGGTCACCACAGCAGAGGGCATGGGCTACCAGACAAGTGTTCACCACGCTCTTTTTTTTTTTTTAACTTTTTATTTTATACTGGAGTACAGTTGATTAACCATGTTCTGATAGTTTCAGACTGAGTGAAGTAAGTCACCACCCTCTAACCGACGCTGCGCACACACACGTATGTATCCCTACCTTTGGGACACGTAAAAATTACTTCTATTTGTTTAAATTTGTATTTCTTTGAAAAATGAGGTCGAACATGTTTTTTGGCTACTTGCCAATGTAAATACACAAAAATAATTTTCAAGGACACGTTACACAAAAAGAAGATTCCCATAGCACACCCAGTGGTTATGTCCAGGAGGAGCCGGGAAGGACAGCGGGGTGCCCGCTGCCATGAATGGCACTTACTCACCAGTTTGGTGATGCCCCCGTGGCGTCTCACCGCCTGCCAGGCTCTCTTAAACTTGGCGACGTTCGCAATTGTCTCAGCTGCCAAACATTTCAGGCTCTTATGTGGAGAGTCAAGAATATTAACCATGACTGGCAAGCCCCCAAGGTCAACAATATTACGTCTGATTTGAGGATTATGACTGATTTCCTTCAGGATTTTTAACGAACCAATCTAAACGAGAAGAAGAAGTTATAGATGAATGGGTGCTTAATGCATAACCAGTGCTATATTTTTTAAAAATTCCAAGCCTCCCTAAAATCCTTCCCCAATTAAGTTTTTTTAAGGGAACGGTTTCTATTCCCAGGTGTTGTACATATCCCCCCCGCATTTTCCTTCAATTAAGTAAACAAACGTTCATCATGTAAGAAGCACATGCTAATGGAAAAGAGCCAGAAGAGAAGGAAGAAAAGCGGAGAGTTGACAAGAGCAGCTAATAGCTAATAGCAGAAGCGGGTTGTCAGTAATAATAAAGACAAGGAACAAGCAGCAGGAAGGGCAGGCGCCCAGCACTGAGAAGAGAAGCTGGTGAAGGCGCGAACGAGGCTCCTCATCCACTGCGAGCCAGCCACTCACCTTACATTTGACTTCATCTGTCTCAAGTAAATTTATTAAAACGTTAAGGCCTCCAAAATCCCTGATCGCCAACTGGCAGGTCTCCTGCGCTAAGTTGTAGTCCTTCAATGCACACAATGCAATCACTGTAGCCGTCTGATTTCCTCGCTGCAAAGACGCAAGGCCACAGGAAGGTTAAATAAGCTCACACTCCCAAGGAAATTTGTTAAAGGGTGATGAATCCATGAACCGGGAAGTGTGTGTCCCCATACACAGCATGTTCAATTCTTTTAAATTCTCTGAGTAGATTATAATTTGTTAAATGAATCATGCAGAGCTGAAGCACAAGAAAGCTGCGCAGGGCGTCATAAAATATTGCTCCGTTCGAGAGTCACCATGTAAAGGTGGTCTGTCTGCTTCAAACAGCTGAGACATCAGGTGGTATTAGGATATTAAATAGAGCCAGGGGGTGAGCCTTGAGAGGTGGTCTGAGGAACGTGAGTTTTACGTGGAGGTAATAGGCAGTCCCTGAACTGTGTACTCTGCAATGCAAACCGCGTCTGAAAATTATTCTTACACACGTACACAGAACAGTCTGGGACAGAGGAAACCTGGGGAAAGCAGAGCCACGTGGGAAGCAGCACAGCCATCCACACTGGGACCAAGAGTAAGTGGAGCGAGGGCGTGGGGCTGAGAAAGAGACGGTAGTTCCACTAAACCCGGGCCCGACCGGTGGGTGGACTGAGGAGAAGAAAGACAGTGTCACTGTCGTGAACGAAACACTGGCCCACCAACATGCAAATCAGGGTCTGTTTAGCTAATCACCACAAGTGAAGAGTAGTGGGGAATTGCTTTTTTAAAAAACCCATGAGATTCAAAAATTTTTAATGATTGATCGGTGAATCAGGCCTGCCAGGAAATTAAATCAGAATTCATTGCAGGAATTCTTAAGCAATGTCCACTGATCATTAACGCTTTGAAAATCTTTGAAGAACACAGCACAGTACATATTACTTCTACTGCTATCGAGGGTGGTTGGTAAATAAGAGTCCCCAAAATAGTTCATAAGACACAAAAGCAACATTTCTAATGGAGCCAAGAATAAACTATTTTTGTAAAAGGTGTTCATAAACGACAGCCCTGGATTTCTACCTCAAAACATAGTAGCAATGGCCTCAAATAAATCTCTCTTTTTTGAGGGAAGACACCTTCAAATTATATTTATTATCATTTGCAAATCATTACTTTATATTGCTATATATTACATACATGTGTATGTACATAGATAGACTTAGCACAAAAAATGGAAATTATCTTCAAGCTACCCACCCCCTCCTTCGTATCACACAAATGCACACATGCCAATCCTTCTGTGAATTCAACACAATATGTTTCTTTTAACATAAGAAACTAAAGTGGGATCAGTAGAGGGTGAGCATCAGAAAGTGAAGAAGGAAACGCTTAGGCTCAGACTTCCTACTAACTCCTTTCCAGAACATTCCTTCCACTTCTCTAAAAATGCTATGAGTGCCATTTCTGCTTTCATTCTAACTTACCCTCTGGGTACTCCAGGCTGTCCTCCATATTCAAGATTAAGTTTAGAATGACAAGAGCCTTAATTTTGTTACTTACATTTAAAATAATAAGTTTTGTTCTTACAGCTTTTAGCATCTTTTTCTCGATATCAACAGAAATTTCAATACCACCAATTTCCCCATAGTGGGTTTTAAAACATAACGCAATACACCCTCTGTCACTGCTGTCAGACACAGGATCCCACACACCAGCACCTCTTAGAAAAAGGTAGATATTTTGTAAACCATAAGGAAGCATCTAAGTGCCAACCATAATTAATTAAGGAAAATAATGCAGAAAAAAGAAAAGCAAAGAAAATAAGGGAAACAAGTCATTAAACAAGGCTCTTTTTCTGAATTTAAATGGAGAAAGGAAGCAGAAGGATCCTCCCAGGGCACCTGCAGGAACAGAGGTGGGCTCCTAAAATAAAGGTTTGAAATGGAAGCAGAGGGCCTCAGGTCAAGAGGGCTCTTGAGACAGTGGCTCCAGACTCAAGCACAAGCAGGAGGCGAGAAGTCGTCCAACGGCACTTCCGCCCCCCAGACCACTCCCTGGACAGGGATGTTCTGTCCTGACGTTCTCAGTCGCACGTGATGGAGGACCTTCTTGACCCCTGTGCCTGCATTCTAGTTTCTGTGATGACAGCACTTTTCTACTTAGACACTCAGCACAAGCTTTGCTTCCTAGTTCAAGTGCTTTTCATTTGTCTCTTGTAGACTATTTCCACCTTTTGAGTTTTATTTCATTATTGACACTACAACTGACGACATACATTTTTAAAAGTCATGTAACTGCAGCTGATGCCCGAAAGGTAAGGCCCTGTATTTTGCTGAATTATCTCTAGGCCAATTTTGAAGCCAAATGATGGAAAATTTACATTTATCATTAAGAAGTTAGATCCTTATAGAAAAAATATTTTTTTCTGTAAATCATCAGCTTTTTCTGAAAATCTGGAAACATATTCATAGGCTTGAGGGATTTTTTTAGAACAGTTTTTTATGAGGGAAAGTTAGTTTTTCCACATTTCAGGATTTACTTCTACTCTTGTCACTGACCACACTCCCCAAAGGATTATAAATCTTTTAGAATGAATACCAGCGGATGGGAGCCAAAATATTCAATGTACAGAGCCGCAAATGTTAGCCAATTGCTATTCTTTAAATACCAGCTATGTCAAAGGGTTTTCAAATGTCCGTTCCACTTTGACCAGATGCCATAAACATCTTACCGAAGAGAAGTAGTGCAAATATGCAAATATGCTTCTTTTCAATTAAATCTCCCCTGAGAATGTAATTAGTTGCCAATACTTATTTTCACATTTTATCACGCATTTGCATTTGTGAGGTTTTAAGAGCTGGAGAAAAACGCAGTAAAATATTATTTTACTAGCTTCTGAAGGGTTTTGAAGAATGCTTCCAATAAGCTTTTCTACGTCTTGAATTAATGCAATTCTTTTGCTAGTTGTCCTCCATCCCCTGATGCTTCTCAGACATCTCCAGGCTTCACCAGCCTTTGGATATTTTACCAGCTCAGGTTCCTTTCCACGACCAGGAGGCCGACGTTCGTGGTTGCGATCACGCTTCAAACATGCCGAGATCAGACGAATGTTGCTTTCTCTCACTTTTCTCAAAATTTCTTCTTAAAAGATGAATAGAGGACATTTTAAAAAATAATGTTTTTCCTGGATTTAAATAAAATCTTTGAAATAAAGAAGTATTACCCTATCCAGTATATAGAGTAATCCCCTCCCCTTACTGCTGATAAGGAAGAAATAAACATGACTAAGCTGAGATGAAGCATGTATTCAAGAGTAAAACAGGGAGAAAGCTGCCTGAAATCACTTCTGTATTCTTTCATTCAACAAATTTGCTTCCTATTTACTTAACTATTTGCCGAGTCCGATGCCAGGCTCTAGAGACATCCTGGTAAACAAAAACAGACGTGGTCTTTGCTTTTATGGAGCTCACAGTTCAGTGGAGAAGAATGATTTTAATTTTTTAAAGCCCATCCCAATAAATGGAAATTTTAAGTCCAAGAGGTACCATAAGGGAGAGGGGCAGACGGCCAGGGAAACCCACAACGGGGGCTTTAGCCGGGCCAGGGCATCAGGGAAGTTTCGCCTGAGGAGAGAAGCCTGGGCAGAGGTCCGGACAGGAGGAGGCGCCGGCGTGATTGAAGGCCGCAGCCAAAGGAGTGGGTGCGGCCACGTGGGTGAGCCTAGGAGGAGGCCGGCGGCCCAGGTGAGCGGACAGGCCAGGCGGGCCACACGACCTGCTGGGCCAAAGGCCAGGCTGAGCACTTTCACCTTTAGTTCACAACCGACAGAAAATATTCAAGGTGGCTGGTCTGGGGGTAAGGAGAGGGCTAACGGGAGCTGACTACATTCTTACACATCCCTCTGGCTGCAGAGGCCCCTGGCTGGAGCCGGCCAGCGTGGACAGGTGAGACCACTCCGATTACTGCAGGAATCCGGAGCAGGGGACAAGGGGCTGGCAGACGGAGGTGACCCATCGTGTGTTGAGTAACGCGGTTCCGAAAAGGGTGCCAGAAGCTAGGAGGTGGCAGTGCGATGGCCAGCACGCTCACAGGGCCATCCTTCCGGGCATCCTGTCGGACCCAGTGAGACAGGACGGCAGGCAGAGGTGTGATGGGGAACAGAGGTCTCCTTCTCCTGTTCCCCACTGTCTGCAGTCAGGGGGCAGCGGGTGAGACCCGGTGAGGTGACACAGCCATCACAGCCGTCCAGCTGGCTTTCAATGTTCTCAGCATTTTTTCCTCCAAACATGCCACTCATAGAGCAAGAGCCGTGAACCCTGCCAACGACTGTTTATTAATGATGACAGAGGGGCTGGCGCCCGGCGCAGAGCTTGGCTCAGAGATGCTCTTCATCTCTCAGGAGTAGAAATGGTAAAGGGTCAGAGCTCCAAGTGAGTGGCATAGAACCACGTAAGTCAAGCTAGTAAAATATATTGCTTTGCCTTCGGTTTACTTGCAAGCCAATTTTATGCTGATAATTCAGCACTCATAAACCTAGGGCTCAAGAGATGAGACCAGAAGGAAACTCCAAGGAAAAAGAGAAGATGCTGTTCCAGAAGAAAAAAGAAATTAGACTCAGATTGTTGGATTGCAGGCTTGCTAAGAATTTTTTTTTTTTTTTTAAATCAGGAACGGGTAAGGAACAATTCAAGGATTCCCTACACATTCTTTTTAAACCACCACGGAACATTTACAGAAATTGATGATCTACTGGAATGTTGCTGCAATGATGAAAATTTGTAGGAAATATAATAGTCTTTCTAAAAAGATTCAGAAGAATGAACTGAATAATTATGATAATTAATCAAAATATCTCAGTAAAGTGACTGGATACGAGGGTACCTGGATATTCAAAAATGAGTAACTCACCATACACTAAGAATAACAAATCAAAATATGTAATTTGAGAAAAGTTCCCATCCCATTATTGGCAAAATAATACTAGTAAAAATATCTATGAGTGAATCTCACAAGAAATGTGTTGTAAATATATGGGGGAAAAGCTATTAAGTTTTACTGAAGTATATAAAAGATTAAATAAATGAATGGTTGTACCATGTTCCTGAATAGGATAATTCAATGTTATTAAAATTGCAATTTATCCAGAAATAATTTACAAATTCATGTAAGCCAACCAAAATCCAAACAGCATTTTTTAGATTTTTTTAAAAATTTGATTCTCAAGATGATCGGGAATGGAAAATATGTAAAAAGTAATTTAAAATATTTTAAGAAAACTCTCTGGCCAATCAAATATTAAAATATACCAAAGCTATAGTAATTAAACAGCATGGGGACATCCAAATAAATCAGTGTAACAAAGAAAGATCTGGAAACAAGCTCTTAAACGTGAAATGACAATATTTGATAAAAGTATCATCTCCAATCACTGGAGGAAAGAATGGGGGAGCCAGTCATCTGGCTTTGACATATGACAAGCAGAGAGGAATTATTTGCACATAAAAAACAAAGGATTAATTTGCATCAAGAATCAAAAGACAACCACATAGGAAAACAGGCAAGGTATACAATACAATGGCTACTTGACGTATGAAAAAATTTATGAACCTCACTAGCAATGAGGAATAGGTAAATCCATATAAGATACATTTTCCCCCTATTAAACAAACAAACAAAAAAAGACTGCAGATTAGAATTTAGAACAGTTAATCTCAATCCTAGGTGAGCAACTTTAACACCCTGGAGAGATTTTAAAGACCATCAATGCCCAGACCCCATTCCAAACCAATTCAATTAAAACTTCCATGAATGGTACCTGGGCACCAAGGTCTTTGTTTTGTTTTTAAGAGCTGGGCTGATTTCACTCTGTATCCGAGGTTAAAACCTTTGGTGTGTTACTGATAAGAGTGTAAACTGATGCTTGCTTTCTGTAGGGAGTATCATAAAAATTTTTACATAAACCAAGCTTGGTTGATCACTTTTCACTATTTCCGTCTGAAATAAAAAAAAAATTAATGCAGTAATTAGACTTTACTGTGCATATATTCTTTTTCTTTTTTAACACAGCTCTACTGAGGTATAATTGATTACAAAAATACTGCACATATTTGATGTATACAATTTGATGAGTGTGAACATATGCATATACCTGTGAAACCAACACCACAATCAAGACAATAAACATACCCCTCACCTCCCGAAGTTTCTTTATACCTCCCCCTTTTTGTCTGTTAATAACACTTAACGTGAGACCTGCCCTCTTAAATTTTTTAAGTGCACAAACAGCATTATTAACTATAGGTACTGTGTTGTATGGCAGATCTAGAGCTTACTCATCTTGCATGACTGAACTTTTAGACCCACTGAACAACTGCCCGTTACAACTATCAACATTCGAAATGTGCATACTCTTTGACCCAAGCAATTCCACTTCAAAGAATCCATCCTACGGAAATAGTGTACATATCCAAAGCATATGTAAAAGTATTTGCTGCAGCACTGTTGTAATTACATGATTTGGGGAGACAACCTAAAAACTTATCAATAAGGGAACTGTTAAATAAATTACTGATTTATGTATAATGAAATACTATGGAGCAATTAAAAGGAGTAAGGCTGATATGAAAGATCACCAAGACATAGCATTAAATACAAAAGGTACAATGTAGAATCACAGTCTGACTTCATTTTATGTATAAAAATCACATATGTGTATGTATACAAACAAACATGTGGAAGGGGGCTTTCACTTTTATTCCTTTGCATGGCTTGAATAATTACAATGAGCATATGTTAATGCATTATGTTATAATACTTTAATATTTTAAATACAGAAGAGAGTAAAGGATGGACCAGAAGAGGAACATAAGCTTCCGGTACGCTCTGTGTGTCACAGAAATATCAGGAGGCCACAGCCAGCCAGACCAAGAGCTGGGTTAGGATCCACAGCCCTTGTCAGCAGGAATCTCAAAGGTCAGCGGACCAAAAGGGGACAAAAGATTTATAGATATATATAAAATGAAACATCATTTATACCAAATCTGGTACCTCTTACTCCTTGACCCTTATACTTAGAAATTCTTCAGCATGCAAACTTCTGTAACAGGACTTGAATATGTGTTTTTAAAACAAAAAGTAAAGCAGCCTAGTGCATTATATAAATTGGGAACTAGGCAAAGCTTCTTTTCTCTATTTAGCCTCTCAAATAAATTTGGGGGGAAAGCATGCTTCGAGGAATAAAAACTATTTTTGTTGCAAATACATCAGGCGACAAGTTCCCTAAAAAGATCTATTACATTTTCAGATAATTACATTAAATTGCCTTAGATACCAACACTCCTTAGAGTCAGAAATCTTAATGAGTAGCTAGACAGCAGTGAGAAGGCTCTAATTATGCTCTAGCTGGACTAGTTAATAGTATGTGTCCATGAATAAGTGAATGGAGTTAAAGCTTAACAGCCCTTCCCAGAGATTTTTCATATTGTCATTTCTCAGTAGTTAAGTTGATGTGGTCGTATAACGCTGGCTAGGGGAGGTATACACTGTTACGATTCGATAGTGTATTTATCATAATCATCTAATTATCTTCGTTTTTTCTCTACTTCTCTTTATTTATGATAGCCAAGAGGCAAAGCGAGTTTAAAGCTCAGAACTGAAAACAAGTTACCGTTGTATTTGTAGAGCATGGATTCCCCTTTGGAGATGAGGCCCTCCATCACTCCCACCATCTCCTCTGTAATAAAAATAAAAGAGGACTAACCCTTTCTTAGTGGGCAATATAAACATATAAGTCACACATCTGAATAAGTAAAATTCTTCTTTAAGAAAATGTAAGTGCAGACTCTACTGAGTAGAAATTTCATTAGAAGATGGAATTTAAATATCTTCTGATTAGTAACAGGTAATTTTTTTTCAGTACAAAAGTCCTTCTACTCTTTTTGTCTTAGAGACTATTTTTAAAATTAACTACATCACTACAGTAATCAAGACAGTATGGTACTGGCACAAAAAAAGAAAGATAGATCAATGGAACAGGATAGAAAGCCCAGAGATAAACCCACACACATATGGTCACCTTATCTTTGATAAAGGAGGCAGGAATGTACAGTGGAGAAAGGACAGCCTCTTCAATAAGTGGGGCTGGGAAAACTGGACAGGGACATGTAAAAGTATGAAATTAGATCACTCCCTAACACCATACACAAAAATAAGCTCAAAATGGATTAAAGACCTAAATGTAAGGCCAGAAACTATCAAACTCTTAGAGGAAAACATAGGCAGAACACTCTATGACATAAATCATAGCAAGATCCTTTCTGACCCACCTCCTAGAGAAATGGAAATAAAGACAAAAATAAACACATGGGACCTAATGAAACTTCAAAGCTTTTGCACAGCAAAGGAAACCATAAACAAGACCAAAAGACAACCCTCAGAATGGGAGAAAATATGTGCAAGTGAAGCAACTGACAAAGGATTAATCTCCAAAATTTATAAGCAGCTCATGCAGCTCAATAACAAAAAAACAAACAACCCAATCCAAAAACGGGCAGAAGACCTAAACAGACATTTCTCCAAAGAAGATATACAGATTGCCAACAAACACGTGAAAGAATGCTCAACATCATTAATCATTAGAGAAATGCAAATCAAAACTAAAATGAGATATCATCTCACACCAGTCAGAATGGCCATCATCAAAAAAATCTAAAAACAATAAATGCTGGAGAGGGTGTGGAGAAAAGGGAACACTCTTTCACTGCTGGTGGGAATGTGAATTGGTACAGCCACTATGGAGAACAGTATGGAGGTTCCTTAAAAAACTACAAATAGAACTACCATATGACCCACTACTGGACATATACCCTGAGAAAACCATAATTCAAAAAGAGTCATGTGCCAAAATGTTCATTGCAGCTCTATTTACAATAGCCAGGACATTAGGAAGCAACCTAAGTGTCCATCATCAGATGAATGGATAAAGAAGATGTGGCACAGATATAGAATGGAATATTACTCAGCCATAAAAAGAAGCGAAATTGAGTTGTTTGTAGTGAGGTGGATGGACCTAGAGTCTGTCATACAGAGTGAAGTCAGAAAGAGAAAGACAAATACCGTATGCTAACACATATATATGGAATCTAAGAAAAAAAAGGTCATGAAGAACCTAGGGGTAAGACGGGAATAAAGACACAGAACTACTAGAGAATGAATTTGAGGATATGTGGAGGGTGAAGGGTAAGCTGTGACAAAGTGACAGAGTGGCATGGACATCTATACACTACCAAACGTAAAATAGATAGCTAGTGGGAAGCAGCCGCATAGCACAGGGAGATCAGCTTGGTGCTTTGTGACCACCTAGAGGGTGGGACAGGGAGAGTGGGAGGGAGACGCAAGGGGGAAGAGATATGGGAACATATGTATATGTATAACTGATTCACTTTGTTATAAAGCAGAAACTAACACACAATTGTAAAAAAAAATTAACTACATCAGTGTAACAACATATGTATTAACTTAAAGGTTGTTTCTCAGGAAACTGGTTCTAATTTTTCTTCTTAACTACTGGAGTTCATCTGGCTGCACAAGCAGTAACCATTGTTTTCCATTTTTGAAAGATTCTTCTTAACAATCACTGCACTACCACATTTTTCTCCATCTCTTTAAGTAAACACCTAGTGCACTCTGCTACTGCCTCCCAAAACTGAACGCTGAATTCCTTTGTGAAGAAGTGCTCCATGTGTAACTAGCCTCTGACTCAAACAGGAGAGAAAATAGGAATGTTCAGCAGTGAGGCCTTCAGGCCCCCTGGGCACTGAATTTCTGGACAGAGGGACGAGCAATAAGCAGAGGCCCCTGGATGCCTTCCCGGCACACAGCCACCTTCTGTGTGGCCTGGAGCGAAGTATTTCTCAGCTTTCCCACCAACGGAACAGGGATCACACGACCTGCCACTCCACACCCCAAACCCACGTAATGGGAAAGCAATTAATTAACTGTAGTTGATTGCAAAGTACATCAAATTCCTCTGATGAAAAACCATATAACTCCCAATTACCACTTAGAAGAACCCCTTAACCAATTAAGGTCGTGTGCGAGTGTGCGTGTGCGTGTGCGTTTTAATCAGTTCGTGGAAGATCATGAAGGAACCGAGCCCCACAAAAGCAGTCTTAAACAAAGGTTTTCAAGTCTGAAAATGTCTTTGCCAAGACTGCCCTTCCAGAGAGGAAATCCAAAACATTCCAGAAAGGGAGCCTGGAAAGTCTCTTCAGAAGCCTCTGGGGATTCCTGATGTGACTGTCTTCTAGATGTCACTCTGAAGTAGAGCCCTGTCACTGCTGAGCTGGGGGCACCATCAAACACCTTCACTTCTCATGGCCTGAGAATTCTGAGTTTGTGGATACATAACAGAAGAAGTACTAGCAAGGTCCCTGGCTCACGTGAAAGGTGAAATCAACACAGGTTTGATCACACAGTATAAATTAGTGAGGCACCACCCCTCACCAACACATGGTGGATGGGGGGGAGAGGATTAATATGGGATGCCCCTGCCACCATGATCATAAGCTGTCACTCAGCAGTCCACGCCCACCACTCTCCACTGACTGACCTGTGTTCAGATGACATCGTCACTCGTCTAGAACTTGAAAACAAAGTTTGCCCCAGTATCATACTCCAGGCTGATACCACATTTCCGAACTTACATTAAAACCCCCATCTTGGGCTTCCCTGGTGGTGCAGTGGTTGAGAGTCCACCTGCCGATGCAGGGGACACGGGTTCGTGCCCCGATCCAGGAAGATCCCACATGCCGCGGAGCGGCTAGGCCCGTGAGCCATGGCCGCTGAGCCTGCGCGTCCGGAGCCTGTGCTCCGCAACGGGAGAGGCTGCAACAGTGAGAGGCCCGTGTACCGCAAAAAAAAAAAAAAAAAAAGCCCATCTTTCCCCAGTCTTCATACCTGGCCTTCCCAGTGCTAGCGTGTAGGAACATTCAGTTGGAGGGAAAATTACTTTAAAAGTGAACGTTTTTCTCTTTTTGCTTCCAACTTTCCTATTTATCTTCCTTTAATTAATCTTTTTAATCCATTAACTGGTTGCATAAAATTACCAAATAAGATGTTACTTTCTTTAAGATTAAGAAGAAAAAGGCGAATGAAGCAATCTACTTATAAGATGGCAAAATAATATTTAAAGAAAGACTGCCCATTTAACATAAATATCTTGATCCATAAACACTGCCTTAGTTGTGTGTGTTAACTCACGTGAGAGACAGCTACTTTCTGATGAGCCTTTAAGAGGTCACATTCAATCATGAATTAAAAAAACACGAACATGCCCACCTGCTCCACACTTGTTCCGAAGCCTTTCATTCCTCTGGGTCCCAAAATGATAGCCCCATTTCTAATGAATAATTGGAGCTTCAATCCTTTATTTCCAACTATTGTACAGGCCTTTCTATTTGGACATTTCACTGTCTTCAAACTTAAGCTGCCCCAAACCAGACCCCCCTCGCAAACTGGCCGGTCTTCTCTCTTGGCCATTTCTTGGCTGCTCCCAAGGACACTTGCCCTATTCCAAGTCCCCAACACACTCTATCAGGGCAACACGTCACTGGCTTCTGGTCTTCTCACAGGGATTCATTTGGCAAACCACCTGCTGCTGAACTCAGCTTTCTAAATGAATGCTTTCACCTTCCTGCTTCCCCAGGTGAGGTGGTGGTACACCTGGGGACGTGGTCCCAGGGATGAACCCTGGATTCCTCCGTTACTGCAGCAAGTACTCAGGAATAAGCCCAGCCGAACGAAGCACTTGTGAGTAGAGGCAGACGTCTGCAAACCCGCTTGCTGACATTATCCCAGCTGAGCCTGGAGCGACGTGCAGACAGCTTATCCTCAAGTCACAGCCCTAAGAAATGCCTAGAGGGGAGATAAAGCATGATTCTAGCCCCAGCCTCTGGGATCCCTTCGGACTGCCTGAAAGCTCACCAACCATTTTCTAGTCTCCTCAATTTTCTCTTGGATTTCCTGATCCTATAGTATTAAATTCCATACGCAATCTACCTTCAAACCACATAGAAATGGATTCCAGCAGGCTTTCAACTATGGGTCCAGAAATTCATTCTTCAGTTTAAGGATACTTACACTAGGGCACATGAAATGCAGATCTACTTATAATTATGACCTTTCAACATTTTATCTTGTGTTACTAAGGAGTACCTAGTTACATTAATATTAGAATACTTGTGATGAAGAAAGCCACCATTTCCAAACAACAAAAAATCCTCCAACTCTCCTCCTATTTCACAAAGGGGTTCTCTACATTTCTGATTCAGAAGTGAGTGAAACTTACTGTATTTTTAGAGAGACTCACAGTATTAGTGTGGGGTGCACGCCTTAACAACTGTGTCACCCAATCGCTGGGATGGATACAAAGCTAAATATTTTCATTGCAAGATTCTGAAGCAACCATGGACAGGGGAGAAAATGATATTCACAGGAAGCGGGCAAATGCAGCAAGGAAACCGTATGTCTACAAGGAGAAGGGGGGCAGGAGAAGGAGGGGAAAGGGGAGGAAGAGAAGGTGGGGAAAGACAGCAGCAGCAGAGGGAACAGAACGACTCAGGCTCAGAGGAAGGAAAAGCTGTTCGGAAGGACCTGAGAGCGAAGGGCAGCCTGGCCCCTCGGGAGCCTCGTTCTGTCACCGTCCCTCCTGAGCGGAGGATGGACAGTCCTGTGTTTACTAGGAAGACACCCTGCAAGACACAGAAATGAGTTTAGTGCGGTCTCTCCACTCAGGGAGTAGCTGATAAGACAGACAAGCTGTACTGTGAAAAGGAGCAGAAGGTAAGCGCAGAGGGCAGCAGAGTAAGGAGTTTAATACTTCATTCAGAATTAGGGTACGGAGTCACCGGCTGTGTGGGGAAACAGAGGTTGGAAGGTTGGTGAGTAAAAATGCAGAGTGCCCATTAGTTAAAAAATTAAATTGTGTTCTAAGACTCCAGATTAAAAGCATATATACAGATGCAAAACTTGCAGGTTGAAATGAACGTATGTCCAAGCCAAATAATTGAAGACTAAGTCCCTTTATGGCATGCCAAGACCTGAGCTCATAGCTCTGGATAAATACTAAGCTGTGTCATTCATCGACTTGTTTGGGTATTAATGAACGCATCAAAATTTTTCAACAATCACAGACATTGCTGCACTTGGAAAATGGTAAGTGGAGAGTCAGGTCAACGTGGACATTTCTCTGCTGGTTGAAATCTACATTTAAGGCATGATTTTGTAAATTACAACGTCAGGTGTATTACTTTGAGATTACCTAGAGACATTCAATTTTGCATTTCATAGACTTTCCGTATCCTTTTGTGTCTCCATAGAAAAACATTTATCTGTGTTGAAAATCCTGAAATCATTTGTAGATATACTTTTTCTTTCATCGGCTATGTTAAGAATATTTACCTGTGGGAACTATAATAATTCCAAGCGATTTGCTGTCTGGCCCAAAGTATCACATTTGCACAAGATTTACTGATGGGTAAACTTGTGCAAGCTTGAGTAGCACTTCATCAATACATGCTTTCCTCAGCTGTTTTGGGACAGCAACAGTGCATCCCTTTTTGACCCACTATCATACAGATTTATCCTAAATAGCTGAAAAACGCAAGCCCGTGATTCAACAAAGAGACTACCACGAGACACTCTTAGCCGTGTCCACCGAGAGGGTATTGTGGAGAACGCTGCGTGCCACCTACCCACTGTCTGCCCCATTAAGTCCTCGGGGAGGAAATTCTTCCTGCTCGTAGCACCAGGATCAGTTACACTCACTGGCAAGTGGGCTGTGTTTACCTTACGGTGGAAAGAGTCCCTCACTGTATTAACTCGCTGTCTTTCTGCCTTTTACTGCTTGCTAGAATCTTAAAGCAAAAGCTGAGGACCACCTTTGTGGGTGGCAAAGACTCCCCACCTTACCTGTCTATAATAACAATAGCAACAGAAACAATTACCACTGCCAACAGGTGCTGAGCCCCTGGTGCTACAGCACTTACGTGTGTCAGGTTTCATTGAATATTCATAATAATCCTAAAATGCGGGCTCTTTTATTTTGCCATCTTGACCAATGAGGAAACCAAAGCTTACAGAGGTCCGCCAGCACCCCAAGGCCGCTGAGCCAGTGGGTGGCAGAAACCCGACTCAGCTGAAGTCTTTCTGACATTGAAGGTTGTGCCTCTAACTGCTCCATTATTCTGCCTTCTGGCCTGGCTGATGCCTCTGCCCCCTTTGGCTTTTTATTTCCTTTTACTAATGAAATAAAGTTAATAGACCAAAATTCTTTGCGTCAACACCAGGGCTCTTCCAAACCTTCTTCCACAGGCCATGTCTGAGCCCCAGTGCCTATCTGGCTCAAGTACTGGATGACAGAGATCTCTGCTGCCAGTTTTTCCCCAGAGGACATGCTCTTCATGAGTAGAGGCTATGGGCAGCCCTGTGGCTCGGGAAAGGTCAGGTGGGTCTCCTGAGTCTGGACATTGCTGCCGTGTGTGCTGGGCTGGCTGCTGCGCTGACTGGGTGGTTTGTGCACAAGGACTCCTGCCAAGGCAGGGGCAGGATCACAGGGATGGAATGCCAGCCTATACTCTACACGAGTGTTTCCAAATTCTGGCAGATATGAATCTTCCAGATTCCAGAATGAGAAACTGGAATTCCCAGAAATTCTCAGGAATTCCTGAAATCATGTTATTTCATATTTGTTCCTAAATTTTATTTACATGTTACTAAATAATAATGATGACCATAACAGTAAATTATGTCCATAATAAACAACGAACCATTTATTTATGGTAGACATGCTAAAAATTTCAGGTTTTCTGTAAAAAAAAAAAAAAAAAAAAAAACTATATATTGCAATAACATGTAAAAATGATCTCCACCTGTTATCTGGTAACAGAAAACATTAGAACATTAACACAAAATAAATGCTAGGGGCTTCCCTGGTGGCGCAGTGGTTCAGAGCCCACCTGCCGATGCAGGGGACACAGGTTCGTGCCCCAGTCCAGGAAGATCCCACATGCCGCAGAGCGGCTGGGCCCGTGAGCCATGGCCGCTGAGCCTGCGCGTCCGGAGCCTGTGCTCCGCAACGGGAGAGGCCACAACAGTGAGAGGCCCACGTAATGCAAAAAAAAAAAAAAAAAAGCTAAATAAAAGCCATTTTAAAAATTGAAAGATGACATTAAAATATTTATCATTTAAAAGATATTCTTAAAATACAATTTTAAAATACACAAAGCATTAATTGTCCTATCCAATAGTCTTGATTTTTGTTTCAGGACAAATATACCAGATGTTAAAATTTTTTTCTTTCATTTTACATTGACATTGGTCAAATTGTTGACAGACTTCCAAAAGCATAGCCAAGTTAGGCATTAGAGTTTGCATCATATATGCTCATTTCCTTTTTTAATGATGAAAATATTTTATCTGCCTGCCCTGATTCTGGTTGGGCCATTGAGGTCTATGCTGTTTTTGCTAATTAAGATTTTAGATCACTTTCTGGTTTCATGATGCAGTGTTGCACAACCCACATTCACATCTTCCTCTCTTTGCATTTCTTATGTTAAATTACTTGGAAAGAACAAATTGTAATACATAATATATACAATATAGTGAATATTCAAACACAAAACAATGCCCGGGTACATCCAAATGACATACCATTCAGATCTCCTAGCAAGCTCACCAAGGCTACAGAGAATCTACAGGTCAAAATTTCAAATCTAACGACTTACTTTGCTTTACAAATTGGTTATTTCTTAGAACACCACTAATAGGACTTGTATGAAGTATATGATGCATATCAGCAGATCATTTATTTTTGCAAGAATGACTTGCACATACACATTACTTAAGAGCACGGCAACAGCTACAAGTGAGGCTGACCACCTAGGCTGTGACCACTTTACTCTTACTGGGTCCCGTCCTGATGCCTGGAAATGTCTACCTTCACCTTTGATTCTGCTGCCAGAATTTTCTTTTTTAAAAAACTTTATTGAGGGATAACTGGCAAATATAATTGTATCTGATGTGTACAATGTGCGGATTTGATACCCACGTACACTGTGGAATGATTACCGAGATAATCAACTGGTCTTGCTCTCCATGATGTCAGTAGATTCCTCTGAACCAGTAATGTCTTCAGGAAGATTATTAAATTTGAATTGTCAAATTTTAATTCTAACTTCCCGTTTTCCCAATTTCTTGACTAATTTTTCTTGGGATTCAGGATTCAGGAAAACATAAAAAACTTTTTCTGAGAAGTGCTGAGAATTGCCACTGAGACTGTGTCCACCAGGCAAGCAGGCATATTTTTCTTTTAGGAAAAGCTTTTTTGGCTTACTTATACCTGCCAGACTCTCCACGCAGAGGGCCTTTGTTGAATTCACCAAAATGTGCATATAGGCTAGTTCACCTGTCAGCTTGGGATGACCTCAGAGGCACAGGAAAAGCACCCTTTAGCAATTTAGGAGTCACATAAGTATCTTGAACTATGCAAAGCTTAGCAAATGCAGGAGGACAAGATGAGGTAAGTCAAAATGTTGTTTTCACAAGTACTTCTGGGCTATCGCTTTAGACCTGGCCTCGCCATTTATCACTATCCACTATCCAATATCAGAAATGAATATTAATCTGGGCTTGGGTAAATCATTTTCCTTGCCCCACCCCATATTCAAGGACTTAAATACTGATACCCTGTTACATGGGCCATTTATTTATTTATGATTATAAAATGTTTTCACACATGGGCTATTACTTGAGAGTAATGGAAATGGACCAGTACATATTTTAAGCACCTACAATGTATCAGACACCACACCACATGCTTCAAATGTGCTTTCTCAGTCCTTAAAATAATCCTGTAGTGGGTATTACTAATTTCACTCCACGGGTTGGGAAAATTAAGACTCAAAACCATAACTTTTCAACAGTCACATTGCTAGTAAGTGACACAACCTAGAATTTAGTCTAAGTCCAACTCCAAGACTCCCTGCTCCTTCCACCGCATCATACTGCAGATCATAAAATGGTGGCAAGTCACAATATCTGACGGCTGCCATGGCCCGCTGCCCGCTCCGCAGCTAGGGGAGAGGGCTGGTACCTGGCAGCCCAGCTGCTCCATGAGGACTAACCTCACTGTCCTCAGGGTAACAGGACCTTCCCCTGTGCACACTTAAGTAGTAACAGGGATACTTAGTACCCTTACTTGAAAGAAATATACAGTCAACTTAGAAGTAGAACATACATTTTTAGGAAAACATTTTAAATAAACATTGCAAACAGAGTACAAGAGGTTTCTCTCTCACCTTCAAATATTTCACCAGGTTCTGAATTTGCCAGTATTCTGACGGCAAATCTCCATTTGCTTCCTGAAGGTAGTCAGGTGGTTCTTCATCGTCCTCACTCTCGGAGGAGCTCTCACTAATAATTTCCTCAATCTTTTCAGCACTCTTACTAAGAACAACAACAATGTATAATAAGTATGCTTATGCTACAGTATGGACATGGTTATAATGTTACTATTTCAGCAACATGTACATAAGCAATGGATAAGGTACCAACACCTTCTGAGTTCTGGAAGATCTTTGTTAATATCTATATGAGGAGGTGAGTAAACACGTCTCTGTAGCAGATGCATTTCAGTATTTTTGCTATGGGTGCAATAATAATAAAGAACATAGCAAGAAATGGCAAGGGTATTAGGTAAATGACTGAAGACTGCAACTTGTCATAGCAGTTGAATAACTTAACATGTGGTTATTTCTATGTACATTTCTTTTATTTACTTACTTAAAATTGAATACTATTAAAAATTCAGTGCTCCAGCCACACTGGCCACATTGCAAGTGCTCAATAATCATAGGTAGCTAGTGGCTACCGTACAGGACAGCTCAGAAATAAACCATTTCTATTACTGCAGAAAGTTCAGTTGGGCAGTGCTGCCAGTGCCCCAAAGGGAAGGCATTTATTCCCTTACCAAAGAGAGTTCACTTTATTCCTCACTGCTCTAGGGGCTTCTAACTCAACATCAAGGTCACAGACACAGGCTAGTTCACTCAAGCCCTTGGGAACATAGTGAATCCATCCTTATCTTCTTTCTTTCTCTCCCTCCTTTTCTCTCTCCATCCCCCCAGGTGCTCTCTTCCATACAACTCTTTCCTAGTCTTTTCCATTTGGAAGCATAGTAGGAGGATGGGTAATTGTCAAGTTTCATTATTTTTAAGGTTCTACCATTCTCTTAATTTCTCAAAGGTTTTTCAGCACAGAGAGCTCCAACTCTTGTACTTTCACAAGTGCAGAATGGGGTTTCCCTGGTGGCGCAGTGGTTGAGAGTCCGCCTGCCAATGCAGGGGACACGGGTTCGTGCCCCGGTCTGGGAAGATCCCACATGCCGTGGAGCGGCTGGGCCCGTGAGCCATGGCCGCTGAGCCTGTGCGTCCGGAGCCGGTGCTCCGCAACAGGAGAGGCCACAACAGTGAGAGGCCCGCGTACCACAAAAAAAAAAAAAAAAAAAAAAAAAAAGTGCAGAATGGTGCACCTGTGCTCTCTGGACCACAGTGGGGGGAAACCCTGAACTGAAGTGCCTGGAGCTGACTTTCACTTTTATGTAGCCTCTTGCCCAAAAGATGTCAGGAAACCTGCAGTGGTTAAAGAGAAAAATCTGGTAGATCAGGTCTACCTAAAAATGAAGTAAAGCCCAATGTTCACTGCAGCATTATTTTTTTAGCATAGGGTTCACTTATGCTAAGTGAAATCAGTCAGAGAAAGACAAATACTGTATGATTTCATTTATACGTGGAATCTAAAAATAAAAAACAAAAACAAAACAACAAGCAAACTCATACAAATCAGACTTGTGGTTACCAGAGGTGGAGGGAGGGAAATTGGGGGAAGGTGGTCAAACGCTACACACAGGTATCTCATAAGTAAGTGCTGGGGATGTGGTGTACGACGAGATGACTACGCTAACACTGCTGTGTGGTGTATCTGAAAGTCGCTTAGAGAGTAAGTCTGAGGGTCCTCATCACAAGAAACAGAGTTATTTGCAACAACATAAGGGGATGTAAATTAACTGAGCCTATTGCAGTCATTTCACAATACACGTATGTCAAGTCATAGGGTGCACCATAAGCTTATACAGAGCTGTATGTCAATTACATCTCAATAAAACTGAAAAAAAGCCACACACATACACACAGAGATATATCAGTTTTTTTGTACATAGCTAAAGCAATGCAGAAAGAAAACTACATGGCACTAAAGGCCTACATAAGAAAAGAGAAGTCTCAATTCAGTCATCTAAACTCACATCTAAAGAAACTAGAAAAAGAAGAGCAAAACAACCCCAAAGAAAACAGAGAAAAGGAAATAATAAAGAGAAGAAATCAATAAAATTGAAAACAGAAAAACAACTTGAAAAATCTGTAAAAAACAAAAAACTGCTCGATGAAAAGATCAGTAAAACTGACAAAGCTCTAGCAAGACTGACAAAAAAAGAGAAGACACAAATTTCCAGTACCAGAAATGAATGAAACGTAGCATATCACTACAGATCCTGCTGACAACAAAAGGATAATAAGAGAAAACTATGAACAACTGAACATTAATTTGACAATTTAGATAAAATGGACCAACTCCTTTAAAGGTACAAACTACCGTAACTTAACCAATATGAAGCACATAATTTGAACAGCACTACAACTATTAATGGAATTAATTCATAATTTAAAATCTCATAGCAAAAGTCTCCAGTTCCAGATGATTTCACTGGAGAATTTTAACAGGCACAGAAGTACTAACACCAATTTTATACAATCTCTTCTAGAAAACAGAAGAGAAGGGAACATGTTATGAAGCCTGATATCAAAACCAAAGTGCAAACAAAAACAAAACACTGTTACTGACTATCCCTCGTGAGTGTAGATGCAAATATCCTTAACATACTATTAAGCATACGTAATTCAGCTACATGTAAAGAGAATGAACCCACCATGACCAAGTGGGGGTTATTCCAGGAATGCAAGGCTGATTCAGTACTCAAAAATCAGCCGTTGTAATCCACCACAGTAACAGCCTAAAGAAGAAAAATGACATGACCATACCAATTGATGTAGAAAAAACATGTGACAAAATTCAACACCCAATGGTGATTAAAACTCTCAGAAAACCAAGAATAGAGGGGAACTTCCTCAACTTGATAAAGAATATCTGTACAAAAACTATCATCATACTTTCTGGTGAAAGACTGAATGCTTTCCTCCTAAGATTGAGAAAAAGCAAGGACTTTGATCACTGATAGTCAACATAGTACTGGCGTTTCTACTTCTAGATGTAAATCTAACAAAACATGTACAGGACTTATATGCTGAAAACTATTACAAACTGCTGGTGAAAGAAATCAAAGGCTTAAATAAATAGACATACAGTGTTCATGGATTGGCAGAGTCTACATAGTAAAGATATCAATTTTCTCAAAATTGATACAGAGTTTTAATGCAATTTCTATCAAAATCTTCAGTAAGTTTTTTCTGTTAGATATAGCAAGGTCATTCTAAAATTTATGTGGAAAGGAAAAAAGCTAGAATAGGTCAAAACGATTTTGGGAAGAAAAATAATAAAGTGAGAGGAATCACTTTACCAGATTTCAATATTTACTACAGAGCTACAGTAATCAAGAATGTATGGTGTTGGCAAAGGGCTGGACATAAAAGTCAGCTGCACAGAATAAAGACCCAGAAATAGCCCCACACGAGTACACCCATCTGATTTTTGATTAAGGTGAAAAAGCAAGTCAAAGGTGGAAAGATAGCCTTTTCATCAAATGGTGCTGGAGAAATGACCTAGGTCAATGAATCTTGACTTAGGTCTGATACTTTATATAAAATTAACTCAAAATGGATCCCAGTCTTTAATATAAAATGTAGAATTATTGAACTTTTAGGAAGAAAACATTGGAGATAATCTTCAGGACCAAGGGCTTCGTGACATCAAAGGCACAATCCATGAAAGAAAAAACTGATAAGTCAGACTTCATCAAAATTAAAAATTGTTCTCTGAGAGGCCCTACTAAGAGGATGAAAAGACAAGTTACAGAAAGGGAGAAAATATTTGCCAACTACATATACAACCAAGGATATCCTGGATAGATAAAGAACTCTCAAAACTCAACATTTAAAAAACAAATGATTCAACTAGAAAATGAGCCAAAGACATAAAGAGACATTTCACTGATGAGCATAAAGGGACGGCAATAAGCTCATGACAAGATGTTAACACCATGAGCCATTAGGGAAATGCTCAGACCACAATGAGCTATCACTACACAGCTTTTAGAACAGCTGAAATACAACACGCAACAATACCTAATGCTGGCGAGGATGAGGGGAAACTGAGTCTCTCATACGTCACTGGTGGGAACATAAAATGGTGCAGCCAGTCTGGAAAAGGTAGGCAGTTTCTTAAAAAAGCTAAACAAACAATTACTATCTATGTCAGCAACTGGGCATTTATCCTAGAGGAATGAAAACTTACATCTATACAAAAACCTGTATGTGACTGTTCATAGCAGCTTTATTTTTTAATAGCCAAAAACTGCAAACAACTAAAAGGTGCCTTAATATGTGAATAATTTAAAAAACTACCATTGCATGGTATATCCATACAATGGAATGCCATCCAGCAATTAAAAGGGACAAACTATTAATACATGCAACAACTTAGGTGGATCTCAAGGGTATTATGGTGTTGAAAAAAAGTCAATATAAAAAATGTGTGAATCTATTTATATGGTGGTCCAAAATGACAAAATTATGAAAATAGCCAACAGATGAATGGTTTCTAGGAAGTGGGAATGACGGGGGTTGTGGCTATAATGGGGCAGCAGGGGGACGTCTGTGCGGGGTGAACAGTGCTCTAGCCTGGTCGCCATGGTCATCACACAAACCTGCACGGGGTAAAATGACATTGAACTATACCTATACATTGTACCAGTATTAATCTCCTGGTTTTGATCTTGTACCACAGTTACATAGGATGTAGGATTTAAGCATTGGGAGAGGCTAGGTGAAGGGTCTATGGGACCTCTCTGCACTATCTCCACAACTTTCTGTGAATCTACAATTATTTCAAAATAAAAAGTTTTAAAAAGTTGTCAAAAAATTAATAGTTTATTATGTCTAACTCCCCAAAATGGCATACATGTTGTAGAGTGTCATAAAGTTTGTTTGTTCCAAGTGTGCAAATTTAAAATGTGAAATTTCTGCCATTTATTCCCACCACCACCTTAGAGTAAAAATGGCTGAACCTTCTCCCCAGATATGTCACTTCTGTCATCAAACTGAAAACTGGGTAAGAAGCTTATTAGTTGGCCTTCTATTAATGGCTGTTTTAATGAGAAATAACATTTATCACTTTAGAATTGGCAGAGCCATCAGTGACCAGTAAAGTAAGGCTAAGAAGGATGACAATTTTGTATGACATGATTATTCAGAGGCCAGAGATCAGGTAAGAGCCCAGTTTTGCTACCACTTAGTTAACTGCTTTTTGCATTAAATATATTCATTTACAAAGAGTTAACTAATACCAGTAGATCACTGTATTAAAGTAATGCCACATTAAAAGGATATTCTGTAAGTATACTTAAAGAAACCCAGTATTACCATTTTTACAGCATTCCTACTAACTGTCAATATAGATATCTTAGGACCCTAATGTTAAAGTAAAACACCATTAACCAGCATTAACTAGCCTGTTGCATAGGGGTGGCTTTAAAGAACTGGTCATGTTAACAGAAACTCACCGAATTAACTGTGCTTTTCCAGATGAAGTAGATGGTCTGGACTTTTCAAGTCTTCCTCCATGTTTTTCTTCTTGGGTGTCTCTTAGTGAGCTTTTGCTCCTAAAGAAATATTAATTTTATTAATTACTTTACGCTAACAGGAAATTAAAATAGAAATGTATACAAATATTCCATCATTTTCATGCATCCAAATGATGTGTTTTCCTAACACAGAGAATGACTGTGAGCTCCAGTCTCATCTGACACCTGAGAGGTCCCTTTTGTCCTTCAAGCACAGCCATGCATTTTATGTAACGGAGAAACACTTTGTCCAGTATTTCTTTGTGCTAGAAACAGGTCTTCATAGGCTGCCATCATTGGGAAGGTCCTTCAGTCTGTCCTGGATCACTGTTGCCTGTTTTTCGACCTTGCCCACCTGACATTGCAGCAGGTCCTATGCCTGATTTTCTGGATATTCTCAAGCTTAGTCTACACCTTGGCATGTACTGGGTTTGCATTAAATACTTGTTTAGTGAATTCTTAATTGAAGAAAATAAGCACACGCAAAAAGCAGTATTTTATAATTCACCGCCCCATTAACAGAGTAGCCCATACATGTCATTTTCAGACTCACTCTTTCAAACAGGGCCACAAAGGTCAAACACCCCAAAATCAGTGAGACTCAGAGGACCAAGCATGTCTCCTCCTTCCACAGGACTCCTCTGCCAGCTCTCTGAGTTTGCACCCAAAATACAACCACCTGTGGTTCTGAGAATCCCTGCAGGTGAGGGACCCATGTGACCAGCAGGGACCCAGTTCTTAACCCAATAAGGGGATGACATGGAATAAAAATAGGCTGTAACGTTTAACCTATTTGCTAAACTTTAAAAAGTGCTCTAGGTGCTTCTGACTGCTTACGTGTTGGTAACATTGGCCCTTCATCTTTGCTTTGGCACCAATTTACAGAGGGTCCTAAGTGGAACTAGGCTTGTATATTTCAGACGTTCATCAAACCAGTGTCCACTTTACTCAGACCATTCATTCATATGTTTGTGGTTCTATCCTTTTTTATAGTATTTACTTAAAGTTGTTAATATACAAGATACCACGTCTATGAAGTTTTCCCTAATTAACTACACAGAATGGTACATTTAATCACATAATTTAAATCGGAATTCTTCTAACACTTACTTAATCAGGTCCCTACCACAATATTGACATTTCCCATGGGATTCCTCCATGTGTTTTTACCATCTTTTTCGTGTGTCATTTGCCCTGACTCACCGACCACATGGAAGTGAATTGGGCTCTCCCTCCGTAGCGCTCTGCACACAAATGCTGTTTGACGTCAAATCTTTCTGCCTGGAACATGAAGAGGGCAGGAAGGAACCAACGTGTATTATGGAGGAAGGTGCGAGTTATCTCCTGTGTAGTTTTCTCTGATGAAACTAAGTTATGTGAAAAGTTGGGCAACTGTGTGGTTAGCAAGGATGTATCAGAAAACCCATCATGTAAGTGTCTACATACTCTTTGGCATCAACAGTGGTCTTCCAGATTAATGTTGGCTCTAATCTCTTGGTCATCTGACTCCTTCCCAAACTGATTTGCTTCTTCTCCAGTGCACTCCTGCGGGAAGCAGTGCTAGCTTTACGTAAAGCGGCTGCTTTCTCCTCAGGTGCCTCATTAGGCTGATCCTTTTCCTTTCGCTGTTCTTCATTGAATCTAACCTCCTTTAATTAAAAAAAAGAGCATATATTTACAGTGATATCACTTCTGAATTACCTCATGTTATCTGAAAATTAACCCTGGCGATAAATTCAGACAGGAAGTCTCAAGATGCTCTAACTTGTGTTGCTTAGCAACACAAATTGAATCTGGGCAACTTCAAGACCAAGGCCTCTATTGGAGTTAGGCTGACAGTGATGGGATGATCCTAAACTCACACCCCTGCTGCAGCCCACACGGATACAGCAGCAGGACTGGACCAACTCGCTCCCCACCACCACCAGAAAAAAATTACACTTAAACCCTGTAAAGACTGGGACACATCTTAGTCAAATTGCTGAGACCAAGGATAAAGAGACCACCTTGCAGACAGCCAGAAATAAAAGACAGATTATAGAGAGAGGAAGAAACATAACAATTAAAAGAGACTTCTCATCAGAGACAATGCAATCCACAAGACAAGGGAGTGATATAGTTAACGTGATGAAAGGGAAAAAAACCCATATCCTGCCAACCCAAAATTCTATACAGAGAAAAAAAATCTTTTGAAAATGAGGGTAAAATAAAGACTTCACAGACGAAAAAAAGCTGAGAGAATTCACTGCCAGAAGACCCAGGCTAAAAAAATTGTTCATGAAGCTCTTCAATCAGAAGGGATCTCATACGAGACAGAACACACATCTACACAAAAGAATGGAGAAATGGTAAAAATAAATATAAAAGCTTCTTTGCGATAAGGGGTTGATAGCATGTCAAAGTAAAATGTATGACAACAATAGTACAAACACAGGGAGAGGCATTCGAAGCACACTCTTGTAAGGCTCTTAGACTACTTATGAAACTGTATAATACGGTTCAAAGGCAGACAAGGTAAATTAGAGACATATATTATAAGCCCCACTGAGATGTTTTTTAAAAAGTATAACTGATGAACTAATTGCATATACAAAATGGAATCATTTCTAAAACTTCAGTTAAGTCAAAGGGGGAAGAAAAAGAGGAGAAAAAGAACAAAGAAAAAATGGGACTAATAAAAGCGACAAGCAAAATAGTAAATTTAATTCAACTCTATCAGTAGGCACATTAAATGAAAATGATTTAAAAACGTCAATTAAAAGAAATCATCAGAGTGGATGAAAAAGGAAAACCCAATTATCTGTGGTCTAAAAGAAACCATTTTATATATAAAGATATAAATACACTATAAGTAAAAAGCTGGAGAAAAATATTCCATGAAACCAATAATCAAAAAAAGCAGGAATGGCTACATTAAAATCAGACAAAATGGACTTCAAAACAAATAATATTATCAGAGATAGAGAGACATATAATGATCAAGAGCCAATTACACCCAATTCTAACTGTGTGTTCACCGAACAATAGAATTTCAAAAGATTAAAGCAACAATAGAACTAACTGGAAAAACAGATAAATCCACAATTAGGACACTTCAAAACCCCCCTCTCAGTAATCAACAGAATGAACAAAACAAAACTTAATAAGAATATAGGGCTTCCCTGGTGGCGCAGTGGTTGAGAGTGCGCCTGCCGATGCAGGGGACATGGGTTCGTGCCCTGGTCCGGGAAGATCCCACATGCCGCGGAGCAGCTGGGCCCGTGAGCCGTGGTCGCTGAGCCTGCACGTCCAGAGCCTGTGCTCCGCAATGGGAGAGGCCACAACAGTGAGAGGCCCGCATGCCGCAAAAAAAGAACATAAAATACCTGAGGAAGGCTATCAACCACCTGGACATAACTGACATTTATAGAACACACCACACACAGCAGCAGAATACACATTCTTCTCAAATGCACAAGGAAAAATTTACCAAAACAGACCATATTTTAAGCCATAAAACAAACATCCACAAATTTAAAAGAACTAAAATCATACACAACATTGTCTCATAATAAAATGGAAGTAAGCTACAAATCCATAAGAAGATATATGGAAAATCCTCAGATATATTAATTTGCATGAAAACATACCAAAGTCTATGGGACACAGTTCATATGCTGCTTATAAAGAAATTTACAGCATAAAACTTTATATTACAAAATAAAGGTCTCAAATTGATGCCTAAGCTTCCAACTAAGAAATTAAATAAGAAAAGCAAATTAAACCCAGAGAGCAGAAGAAAAATTTAAAGAGCAGAAACAAAATAAAATAGAAAGCAAACAATAGAGAAAATCAATGAAACAAATAGCTATTCTTGGAAAAGATCAATAAAATTTATCACTTCTTTCCAGACTAGTCAAGAATAAAAAGAAGATATAAATGACCAGTATTACTCATGAAAGAGGGGTCATCACAGCAGAGCCTCCAGACATCAGAAAATAATAGTGGAGTGTTATACTTGATGCCAATATATGAAGTAAGTTAAATAAAATGTGCAAATTCATTGAAAGACATGAACCACCAAAGCTCAGTAAGAGAAGGAAATCTGAATAGTTCTATATCTACTAAAGAAATAAAATTCTCAACATAAAACCTTTCAACAAAGAAACCATCAAGTAGAGATGGATTCCTTGGTAAATTCTACCAAACATTTAACAAAGAAATAAGATTTAACCTACATAAAGAATTCCAGAAAAAAGAAAAGAGTAGTGCATACTTCCCAATTCATTCTGAGGCCACATTACCCAGATACCAAAAACAGACAAAAACATTAAAAGATAACTACTAACCCGTATCTTTCATGACCACAGATGCAAAAATCCTCAGCAAAATATTATCAAATTACATCTAGCAATGTCAAATAGGGTAAGACATCATGACCAATCCCAATCCCGGGATTAATATTAGTTCAATATTCAAAAATGAATGACCATATCAACAGACTAAAGAAGAAAAATCACGTGATCATCTCAAGATAAAGTAAAAATCACGACCCCCAAGTAGTAATAGGCTCATCTCCCACGGTTTAAGTTGAGGCCCCATGGGAAGCATGTAATAAAGCACCCTCCCCCTCCTAGCCAGGTGAGTGTCAGCAGAGGCCCAGTGGGGAGACCGAACTACCACCCCCTGCCCAGTGGTAACGAGGCACCCTACACCACCAGGTTCTCAATGGAGTCTAAGTGGGGAACTTGGATTTTTACATGCACCGTGTAGTACCCCAGACCTACACCATGAGACCTACACTTAGAGAAGTCCTGCTAAAACAAAAGATTTAAATAAAATCCAAAGTTTCATAACATAATCCAAAAATGTCCAAGACAACATAAAAAATCACTCATCATACCAAGAACAAGGAATGTCACAACCTGAATGAGAAAGGACGATGAATGGATGCTTATACCAAAGTAAAACGGATGATGAAATAATCTCAAATAAATGTTGGAATAAGATTTTAAAGTAACCATCATGAGGCTTCCCTGGTGGCACAGTGGTTAAGAATCTGCCTGCCAGTGCAGGGGATACGGGTTCAAGCCCTGGTCCGGGAAGATCCCACTTGCCACAGAGCAACTAAGCCCGTGTGCCACAACTACTGAAGCCCACACACCTAGAGCCCATACTCTGCAACAAGAGAAGCCACCGCAATGAGAAGCCTGTGCACCACAACAAAGAGGAGCCCCCACTTGCCGCAACTAGAGAAAGCCTGCGCACAGCAACGAAGACCCAACACAGCCAAAAATAAATAAATAAAATAAATAAATTTATTAAAAAAAATAAAGTAGCCATCATAAAAATGCTTCGATCATCAATTACAAAGACAAATGAAACAAATGAAAAATCAGAAAGTCTCAGCAAATAAATAGATGATATACAGAACCAAATAGAAATTCTGAAAATGAAATTTACAAACCAAAATAACTCACTGGATAGCTCAGCAACAGGATGGAGAAGACATAGGAGAGAAACCATGAACCTGAAGACAAACAACAGAAATTACCCAATCTGAACAACAAAGAGGAAGTATATTGAAAAAAAATTTTTTTAAATAAATAAACAGGGCCTCCAGATCTGTGGGACCATAGCAAAAAATCCAACAATCATGTAATCAGAGCACCAGAAAGAGAGGAGAAAGAAGGTCAGACTGAAAATGCATTCTAAGAATGTCTGAAATTTTCCCAAACTTGGAAAAAGACATAAATCTAAGATTCAAGAAGTTGAGCAAACCCTAAACAGAATAAACCCAAAGAAATTCCTGCCAAGACACATAATAATCAAACTCCATAAAACTAAGGTCAAAGAAAATTCTTAACAGCAATGAGAGAGAAACAATATTTTACCTATAAAGGAAAAACAATTAAAATAACAGCAGATTTCTCAGGAGAAACCATGGAGTCCAGAAAGACTGCAACAACATTTTTCAAGTGCTGAAAATAAAAAACTGTCAGCCCAGAATACCATATCCAGTGGAAATATTCTTCAGGAATAAAGGGGAATTCAAGATGTTCTCAGATAAAGGAAAACTAAGAGAATTTGTCACCAACAGACATACTTCAAAGAATAGAAGTTCTTAAACAGAAAGGATATGATAAAAGAAGGAAATTAGCAACACCAGAAAGAAAAGAACAGAAAGAATAAAAGCATGGGTACATACAAAAGACTTTCATTCTCCTCTTGAGTTTTCTAAATGATGTTTGATGGTTGAGGCACAAATTATAACATTGTCTCATACAGTTATCAATATGAAGGAAATAAAGGCAAATATAAATGAGAGAGGATAAAGGGACTTAAAGGGAGATATGGTTTCTATACTTCACTCACGTGGTAAAATGTCACACCAGTAGATTATGATAAATTATGTATAATACAATATCTATAACAACCACCAAAAACTCTACACAAAGAGATACACTCAAAACACTATGGAAAAATCAAAATGGAATTCAAAAAAAAATGTTCAAGTAATCCAAAGAAAACCAGGAAAAAAAAAAGTGAAAGAAAACAGAAAACAGAAGGAAAAAACAGAAAATGAAACTAAGCTGGCAGACTTAAGCTCTCACATATCAATAATTAAAAGTAAACAACTTAAACACACCAATGGATACATCAATATATAGAGTTTCAGAAAATGGATTTTACAAATGACTCAACTATATGCTGTCTACAAGAAACTCACTACAAATATAATGATATAGGCAGCTTGAAAGTCAAAGAAGGGAAAAAGATACACCATGCAAACGTTAGTTTAAAAAAAAGGTAGGAGTGGCTATATGAATAGCAGATTAAGTACCCTTCAGAAAAAAGAAAACCACCAAAGACAGAGAGGGACATTACATAATGATAAAATGGTCAATCAAGAAGACATAATCCTAAACGTGTATGCAGAGCTGCAAACACAAAAACAGATAGAACTAAGAGGAGAAACAGACAAATCTACAATTATTGTTGGAGGATTTCAAATCCTTCTCTCAACACTGATAGAAAATCAGCAAGGATATGAAGAACTCAACCACACCAAAAACCAAATTTATAAAGATTTAAGTTATTTAGAGTGTGCTCTCTGACTACAGTGGAATCAAACTAACAATGAATCATGTAATAGAAAAATCTAATGCTAAACAACAAACTTCTAAATAATCATGGATCAAAGAGGAAGTCTCAAGGAAAAAAATTTTTATTGAGGTACAGTGGATTTAAGGGAATTTTAAAAAATAAAACTGAATGAAAATGAAAACAGTGATAATGTAACACCAAAATGTGTGACAGGTAGGTGAAGTTCTGTAAGGGCAATTTATAGCACTAAATACTTACATTAGAAATGAATCAAACTCTCAAATCAAGAGTCTAAGCTGCCACCTTAAGAAACTAGCAAAAGAAGAGCAACATAAACTCAAAACAGGCAGAAGGATGTAAAAATAGATGCATCTCTGAACTGTCAGCGCTACGGTGAGAGTAGGACAGTGGAGACTGCCTTCCATCTTACTGCTGTCCTGCCCCAGAGAGGTGCTCACTTGTTTCTGAATGTCTTTGTCCAAAAGACAAATTCTCTATAGATGAATGTAGACTTAAGAGAATTCTTTCTTAATATTCACCCCTGAAATCACCAAAATCCCTTTCAATGCAAACATAACTAGATTAAATTAAATGTATGATTAAAATATCTAGAGAAATAAGAGTAAGTGAAACTCTAAGTAAAAAGAAAAGAATAAATATCAAAGTGAAGAAGAAAAATGGAGAAAAATCAATGAAACCAAAAGCGAATTCTCTGAGAGAACTGAGAAAACTGATGGACTTCTAGCCAGATGGATCAAGAAAAAATAAAACACAATGATTAATACCAGGCACGAAAGAGGTAACAATAGCTACAGATTCTACAGTTGTTAAAAGGTTAATAAAAGAATAAACAAGTTTATACCAATCAGTTCAACAACTTAGATGAAAGAGATGCATTCCTTTAAAGACAACCTAGCAAGCTCCCTCAAGAAGAAACAGGTAACCTGCATGGTCCTAGAACTAGTAAGGACATTGAATTTGTAGTTAAAAACCTTCCCACAAAGAACACTCCAGGCACAGATTGCTTCACTGGTGAATTCTACCAAACAGTTAAGACAGAAAGAATAGCAATTCTACACAAACTCTTCCAGAAAATTGAATGGGAGATAAAACTTTCCAACTCATTCTATAAGGCCAGTATTACTCTGATACCCAAACCAGACAAAGCTATTAAAGAAAAAAAACTACACATTGATAATCTTACATAGATGCAAAACGTCTTAATAAAATCTTAGCAAATTAAATTTTTAAAGTATATAAAAAGGAAAATACACTCTGAACAAATGAAGTTTGTCCCAGAAATGTAAGGTTGGTTTATCATTTGAAAATCAATGTAATTCACCATGTTAAACTAAAAAAGGAAAAAAAGAACATGATTAATGCAATAGGTACAGAAATATCATTTGATAAAATCCAATATCCAATCCTAATGAAGTTCTCAACAACTTGGAATAGAGGGGAACTTCCTCAACCTTATAAATTTCATCTATGAAAAACCGACAGCTAACAATAATTAGAAACTGAAAGTTTTCCCTTTACCATCAGGAACAAGAAACCACGTCTATTCAATTCCGTACTGGAGGTTCCAGCTAGTGCATTAAGGAAAGAAAAATAAATAAAATCACTGAAATTGTAAAGGAAGAGGTAAAATGATCTTTATTTATAGACAATATGACTATCTACATAGAAGACCTTTTGAAATCTACAAACTAATAAGGGACTTTAGCAAGGTTTCAGCGTATGAAATCAATATACAAAAATCAAGTGTATTTTTATATAGTAGCAACAAATAACCAGAAATTGACGTTTTAAAGCTATGTTAAAAATAGCTCCCGGACGAGCGAGGAAGATGGCGGAAGGGGAAGATGGCGGAAGAGTAAGACGCGGAGGCCACCCTCCTCCCCACAGATACATCAGAAATACATCTACACGTGGAACAACTCCTACAGAACACCTACTGAACGCTGGCGGAAGACCTCAGACCTCCCAAAAGGCAAGACACTCCCCACGTACCTGGGTAGGGCAAAAGAAAACAGAATAAACAGAGACAAAAGAATAGGGACGGGACCTGCAGGGAGGTCTTCCTGCAGGGAGGGAGGGAGCCGTGAAGGAGAAAAGGTCTCCACTCACTAGGAGCCCCTTCGCGGGCGGAGACTGCGGGTGGCGGAGGGGGAAAGCTTCGGAGTAGCGGAGGAGACCGCAGCCACAGGGGTGCGGAGGGCAAAGCGGAGAGATTCCCGCACAGAGTATCGGTGCCGACCGGCAGTAACCAGCCCGAGAGGCTTGTCTCCTCACCCGCCGGGGAGGGCGGGGCTGGGAGCTGAGGCTCGGGCTTTGGTCGGAGCGCAGGGAGAGGGCTGGGGTTGGTGGCGTGAACACAGCCTGAAGGGGTTAGTGCGCCACTGCTGGCCGGGAGGGAGTCCGGGGAAAAGTCTGGACCTGCCGAAGAGGCAAGAGACTTCTTCTTACCTCTTTGTATCTTGGTGCGCGAGGAGAGGGGATTAAGAGCGCTGCTTAAAGGAGCGCCAGAGACGGGCGCGAGGCGCGGCTGAAAGCGCGGACCCCAGAGACGGGCGTGGGACGCTGGGGCTGCTGCTGCCGCCACCAAGAAGCCTGTGTGCGAGCGCAGGTCACTCTCCACACCTCCCCTCCCGGGAGCCTGTGCTGCCCGCCACTGCCAGGGTCCCGGGATCCAGGGACAACTTCCCCGAGAGAACGCACGGGCACGCCTCGTGCTGGCGCAACGTCACGCCGGGCTCCGCCGACGCACGCTCGCCCCGCCTCCGTGCCCCTTCCTCCCCCGCGGCCTGAGTGAGCCAGAGCCCCCGAATCAGCGGCTCCTTTAACCCCGTCCTGTCTGAGCGAAGAACAGACGTCCTCCGGCGACCTACACGCAGAGGCGGGGCCGAACCCAAAGCTGAGCCCCGGGAGCTGTGCGAACAAAGAAGAGAAAGGGAAATCTCTCCCAGCAGCCACAGGAGCAGCGGATTAAATCTCCGTAATCAACGTGATGTACCTGCATCTGTGGAATACCTGAATAGACAACGAACCATCCCAAGTTGAGGAGGTGGACTTTGAGAGCAAGATTTATGACTTTTTCCCCTTTTCCTCTTTTTGTGAGTGTGTATGTGTATGCTTCTGTGTGAGATTCTGTCTGTATAGCTTTGCTTCCACCATTTGTACTAGGGTTCTATCTGTCCGTTTTTTTGGTTTTTAAAATTTTTTTTCTTAATAATTATTTTTTATTTTAATAACTTTATTTTATCTTACTCTATTTTATTTTATCTTCTTTCTTTTTATCCTCCCTCCCTCCCTCCTTTCTTTCTTCCTTCCTTCCTTTCTTTTAATTCTTTATTTCTACTTTTTCTCCCTTTTATTCTTCTGAGCCATGTGGATGAAAGCCTCTTCGTGCTGCAGCCAGGAGTCACTGCTGTGCCTCTGAGGTGGGAGAGCCAACTTCAGGACATTGGTCCACAAGAGACCTCCCAGCTCCACATAATATCAAATGGCAAAAATCTCCCAGAGATCTCCATCTCAACACCAGCACCCAGCTTCACTCAACGACCAGCAAGCTACAGTGCTGGACACCCTATGCCAAACAACTAGCAAGACAGGAACACAACCCCACCCATTAGCAGAGAGGCTGCCTAAAATCATAATAAGGCCACAGACACCCCAAAACACACCACCAGATGTGAACCTGCCCACCAGAAAGACAAGATCCAGCCTCATCCACCAGGACACAGGCACTAGTCCCCTCCACCAGGAAGCCTACACAACCCACTGAACCAACCTTAGCAACTGGGAACAGACACCAAAAACAATGGGAACTACGAACCTGCAGCCTGCAAAAAGGAGACCCCAAACACAGTAAGATAAGCAAAATGAGAAGACAGAAAAACACACAGCAGATGAAGGAGCAAGACAAAAACCCACCAGACCTAACAAATGAGAAGAAATAGGCAGTCTACCTGAAAAAGAATTCAGAATAATGACAGTAAAGATGATCTAAAATCTTGGAAATAGAATAGAGAAAATGCAAGAAACATTTAACAAGGACCTAGAAGAACTAAAGATGAAACAAGCAACAATGAACAACACAATACATGAACTTAAAAATACTCTAGAAGGGATCAATAGCAGAATAACTGAGGCAGAAGAACGGGTAAGTGACCTGGAAGATAAAATAGTGGAAATAACTACTGCAGAGCAGAACAAAGAAAAAAGAATGAAAAGAACGGAGGACAGTCTCAGAGACCTCTGGGACAATATTAAATGCACCAACATTCGAATTATAGGGGTTCCAGAAGAAGAAGAGGAAAAGAAAGAGGAAAAGAAAGAAAAGAAAATATTTGAAGAGATTATGGTTGAGAACTTACATAATATGGGAAAGGAAATAGTTAATCAAGTCCAGGAGGCACAGAGAGTCCCATACACAATAAATCCAAGGAGAAATATGCCAAGACACATATTAATCAAACTGTCGAAAATTAAACACAAAGAAAACATATTAAAAGCAGCAAGGGAAAAACAACAAATAACACACAAGGGAATACCCATAAGGATAACAGCTGATCTTTCAGCAGAAACTCTGCAAGCCAGAAGGGACTGGCAGGACATATTTAAAGTGATGAAGGAGAACAACCTGCAACCAAGATTACTCTACCCAGCAAGGATCACATTCAGATTTGATGGAGAAATTAAAACCTTTAGAGACAAGCAAAAGCTGAGAGAGTTCAGCACCACCAAACCAGCTTTACAACAAGTTTTAAAGGAATGTCTCTAGGCAAGAAACACAAGAGAAGGAAAACACCTACCATAACGAACCCAAAACAATTAAGAAAATGGGAATAGGAACATACATATCGATAATTACCTTCAATGTAAATGGACTAAATGCTCCCACCAAAAGACACAGATTGGCTGAATGGATACAAAAACAAGACCCATATATATGCTGTCTACAAGAGACCCACTTCAGACCTAGAGACACATACAGACTGAGAGTAAGGGGATGGAAAAAGATATTCCATGCAAATGGAAACCAAAAGAAAGCTGGAGTAGCAATTCTCATATCACACAAAATAGACTTTAAAATAAAGAGTATATTGGGCTTCCCTGGTGGCGCAGTGGTTGGGAGTCCACCTGCCGATGCAGGGGACGCAGGTTCGTGCCCCAGTCCGGGAGGATCCCACATGCCGCGGAGTGGCTGGGCCCGTGAGCCATGGCCACTGAGCCTGCGCATCCGGAGCCTGTGCACTGCAATGGGAGAGGCCACGGCAGTGAGAGGCCCGCATACCGCAAAAAAAAAAAAAAAAAAGACTATTATAAGAGACAAAGAAGGACACTACATAATGATCAAGGGATCGATCCAAGAAGAAGATATAACAATTGTAAATATTTATGCACCCAACATAGGAGCACCTCAATACATAAGGCAAATATTAACAGCCATAAAAGGAGAAATCGACAGTAACACATTCATAGTAGGGGACTAACACCACACTATCACCAATGGACAGATCATCCAAAATGAAAATAAATAAGGAAACACAAGCTTTAAATGCTACATTAAACAAGATAGATATTTAATTGATATTTATAGGACATTCCATCCAAAAACAACAGAATACACATTTTTCTCAAGTGCTCATGGAACATTCTCCAGGATAGTTCATATCTTGGGCCACAAATCAAGCCTTGCTAAATTTAAGAAAATTGAAATTGTATCAAGTATCTTTCCCACCACAACGCTATGAGACTAGATATCAATTACAGGAAAAGATCTGAAAAAAAATACAAACACATGGAGGCTAAACAATACACTACTTAATAACGAAGTGATCACTGAAGAAATCAAATAAGAAATAAAAAAATACCTAGAAACAAAAGACAGTGGAGACACAACGACCCAAACCTATGGGATGCAGCAAAAGCAGTTCTAAGAGGGAAGTTTATAGCAATACAATCCTACCTTAAGAAACAGGAAACATCTTGAATAAACAACCTAACCTTGCACCTAAAGCAATTAGAGAAAGAAGAACAAAAAAAACCCCAAAGTTAGCGGAAAGAAAGAAAGAAAGAAAAATCAGACCAGAAATAAATGTGAAAGAAATGAAGGAAACGATAGCAAAGATCAATAAAACTAAAAGCTGGTTCTTTGAGAAGATAAACAAAATTGACAAACCATTAGCCAGACTCATCAAGAAAAAAAGGGAGAAGACTCAAATCAATAGAATTAGAAATGAAAAAGGAGAAGTAACAACTGACACTGCAGAAATACAAAAGATCATGAGAGATTACTACAAGCAACTCTATGCCAATAAAATGGACAACCTGGAAGAAATGGACAAATTCTTAGAAATGCACAACCTGCCAAGACTGAATCAGGAAGAAATAGAAAATATGAACAGACCAATCACAAGCACTGAAATTGAAACTGTGATAAAAAATCTTCCAACAGGGGCTCCCCTGGTGGCGCAGTGGTTGGGAGTCCGCCTGCCGGTGCAGGGGGCGCGGGTTCGTGCCCCGGTCCGGGAGGGTCCCGCGTGCTGCGGGGCGGCTGGGCCCGTGGGCCGTGGCCGCTGGGCCTGCGCGTCCAGAGCCTGTGCTCTGCAGCGGGAGAGGCCGCGGCAGTGAGAGGCCCGCATACCACAAAAAAAAAAAAAAAAAAAAAATCTTCCAACAAACAAAAGCCCAGGACCAGATGGCTTCACAGGCAAATTCTACCAAACATTTAGAGAAGGGCTAACACCTATTCTTCTCAAACTCTTCCAAAATATAGCAGAGGGAGGAACACTCCCAAACTCATTCTACGAGGCCACCATCACCTTGATACCAAAACCAGACAAGGATGTCACAAAGAAAGAAAACTACAGGCCAATATCACTGATGAACATAGATGCAAAAATCCTCAACAAAATACTAGCAAACAGAATCCAACAGCACATTAAAAGGATCATACACCATGATCAAGTGGGGTTTTATCCCAGGAATACATGGATTCTTCAATATAAGCAACTCAATCAACGTGATACACCATATTAACAAATTGAAGGAGAAAAACCATATGATCATCTCAACAGATGCAGAGAAAGCTTTCTACAAAATTCAACACACATTTATGATAAACACCTGCAAAAAGTAGGCATAGAGGGAACTTTCCTCAACATAATAAAGGTCATATATGACAAACCCACAGCCAACATCGTCCTCAATGGTGAAAAACTGAAACCATTTCCACGAAGATCAGGAACAAGACAAGGTTGCCCACTCTCACCACTCTTATTCAACATAGTTTTGGAAGTTTTAGCCACAGCAATCAGAGAAGAAAAGGAAATAAAAGGAATCCAAATCGGAAAAGAAGAAGTAAAGCTGTCACTGTTTGCAGATGACATGATACTCTACATAGAGAATCCTAAAGATGCTACCAGAAAACTACTAGAGCTAATCAATGAATTTGGTAAAGTAGCAGGATACAAAATTAATGCACAGAAATCTCTTGCATTCCTATACACTAATGATCAAAAAGCTGAACGTGAAATTAAGAAAACATTCCCATTTACCATTGCAAAAAAAAGAATAAAATATCTAGGAATAAACCTACCTAAGGAGACAAAAGACCTGTATGCAGAAAATTATAAGACACTGATGAAAGAAATTAAAGATGGTACAAATAGATGGAGAGATATACCATGTTACTGGATTGGAAGAATCAACATTGTGAAAATGACTCTACTACCCAAAGCAATCTACAGATTCAATGCAATCCCTATCAAACTACCACTGGCATTTTTCACAGAACTAGAACAAAAAATTTCACAATTTGTATGGAAAAACAAAAGACCCCAAATAGCCAAAGCAATCTTGAGAACGAAAAACGGAGCTGGAGGAATCAGGCTCCCTGACTTCATACTATACTACAAAGCTACAGTAATCAAGACAGTATGGTACTGGCACAAAAACAGAAAGATAGATCAATAGAACAGAATAGAAAGCCCAGAGATAAACCTACGCACATATGGTCACCTTATCTTTGATAAAGGAGGCAGGAATGTACAGTGGAGAAAGGACAGTCTCTTCAATAAGTGGTGCTGGGAAAACTGGACAGGGACATGTAAAAGTATGAGATAAGATCACTCCCTAACACCATACACAAAAATAAGCTCAAAATGGATTAAAGACCTAAATGTAAGGCCAGAAACTATCAAACTCTTAGAGGAAAACATAGGCAGAACACTATGACATAAATCACAGCAAGATCCTTTTGGACCCACCTCCTAGAGAAATGGAAATAAAAACAAAAATAAACAAATGGGACCTAATGAAACTTCAACCTTTTGCACAGCAAAGGAAACCATAAACAAGACCAAAAGACAACCCTCAGAATGGGAGAACATATTTGCAAATGAAGCAACTGACAAAGGATTAATCTCCAAAATTTATAAGCAGCTCATGCAGCTCAAAAACAAAAAAACAAAGAACCCAATCCAAAAATGGGCAGAAGACCTAAATAGACATTTCTCCACAGAAGATATACAGACTGCCAACAAACACATGAAAGAATGCTCAACATCATTAATCATTAGAGAAATGCAAATCAAAACTACAATGAGATATCATCTCACACCAGTCAGAATGGCCATCACCAAAAAATCTAGAAACAATAAACGCTGGAGAGGGTGTGGAGAAAAGGGAACACTCTTTCACTGCTGGTGGGAATGTGAATTGGTACAGCCACTATGGAGAACAGTAATGGAGGTTCCTTAAAAAACTACAAATAGAACTACCATATGACCCAGCAATCCCATTACTAGGCATATACCCTGAGAAAACCATAATTCAAAAAGAGACATGTACCAAAATGTTCGTTGCAGCTCTATTCACAATAGCCCGGAGATGGAAACAACCTAAGTGTCCATCATCGGATGAATGGATAAAGAAGATGTGGCACATATATACAATGGAATATTACTCAGCCATAAAAAGAAATGAAATTGAGCTATTTGTAATGAGGTGGATAGATCTAGAGTCTGTCATACAGAGTGAAGTAAGTCAGAAAGAGAAAGACAAATACCATATGCTGACACATATATATGGAATTTAAGAAAAAAAAAGTCATGAAGAACCTAGGGGTAAAACAGGAATAAAGACACAGACCTACTTGAGAATGGACTTGAGGATATGGGGAGGGGGAAGGGTAAGCTGTGACAAAGCGAGAGAGAGGCATGGACATATATACACTACCAAACGTAAAATAGATAGCTAGTGGGAAGCAGCCGCATAGCACAGGGAGATCAGCTCGGTGCTTTGTGACCTCCGGGAGGGGTGGGACAGGGAGGGTGAGAGGGTGGGAGACGCAAGAGGGAGGAGATATGGGAACAGATGTATACGTATAACTGATTCACTTTGTTATAAAGCAGAAACTAATAAAAATAAATAAATAAATAAATAAATAAAATAAAATAAAATAGATGAACAACAAGGTCCTACTGTATAGCACAGGGAACTATATTCAGTACACTGTAATTATGCATAATGGAAAAGAATATGAAAAAGAATATATATATATATATAAAACTGAATCACGATGTTGCACACCAGAAACTAACACAACACTGTAAATCAACTATACTTTGATAAAAAAAAATTTTTTTAAATTCGGCAATCTTAAAAAAAAAGAAATGAAAGTGAGCTATTTGTAATGAGGTGGATAGACCTAGAGTCTGTCATACAGAGTGAAGTAAGTCAGAAAGAGAGAAACAAATACTGTATGCTAACATATATATATGGAATTTAAGGGAAAAAAATGTCATGAAGAACCTAGGGGTAAGACAGGAATAAAGACACAGACCTACTAGAGAATGGACTTGAGGATATGGGGAGGGGGAAGGGTAAGCTGTGACAAAGCAGTGGAGAGGCATGGACATATATACACTACCGAGCGTGAAGTGGATAGTTAGTGGGAAGCAGCCACATAGCACAGGGAGATCAGCTTAGTGCTTTGTGACCACCTGGAGGGGTGGGATAGGGAGGGTGGGAGGGAGGGAGATGCACAAGGGAGGAGATGTGGGAACATATGTATATGTATAGCTGATTCATTTTGTTATAGAGCAGAAACTAACACACCATTGTAAAGCAATTATACTCCAATAAAGATTTTTTTTAAAAAAAAGCTCCCAAATAGGAAATATTTACAGATAAGTTTCACAAGAGATGTGTAAGACATGTGCACCGAAAGTTACAAAGCGATGCTGAGAGAAATTAAATAAGATGGAGAGACATGCTAAGTAATACTAAACAAATGGAGGGATATACTATGTTCCAGGGATTGGAAACCCCAATATTGTTAAGATATCAGTTCTTAAATTCATCTATAGATTCAACACAAGATCAGTCATAATTCCTTCGGGGTTTTATGAAGAAATTGACAAGCTGACTATAAAATTCGAACGGACATGCAAAAGATATAGAATAGCCAGCAACTCCAAAGAACAACAGCAACATCAGAGGATTGACACTACCTGACCCAAGACTTAATGCAAGTAAGTAGGTAATCAAGGCAGTGTGGTTCTGGTATAAAAATAGACAAATAGATCAATGGAACAGAAATACACCCAGATAAATGGACAACTGTGCAAAGAAAGGACAATTCTTTTTCAACAAATGATGCTGGAACAACTAGATATCTACATGCAAAAGAAAAAAATGAACTTTGATCCATACCTCATAGCATGTACAAAAAATATATTAAATTGGATCATAGGCCTAAATGTAAAACCTAACATTTAAAATCTTCTATAACAAAGCACTGGAGGGCTTCCCTGGTGGCCCAGTGGTTGAGAGTCCGCCTGCCGATGCGGGGGACATGGGTTCGTGCCCCGGTCCGGGAGGATCCCACATGCCGCGGAGCGGCTGGGCCCGTGAGCCATGGCCGCTGAGCCTGCGCGTCCGGAGCCTGTGCTCCGCAACGGGAGAGGCCACAACAGTGAGAGGCCCGCGTACCGAAAAAAAAAAAAAAAAAAGCACTGGAGAAAATCTTTGTAACACTGGGTTTGGTAAAGCTTTATTAGGTACAACACTATAAAAGAATAATAAGTTGGACTTCATCAAAATTGAGGACATTTGCTCTTTGAAAGACTCTTTTTGGAGAATGAAATAACAAGCTACAAACTGGGAGAAAATATTTATTTATAAATCCTGTACCTGAAAGAATATATAAGTCTATATGTATGTATGTATATCTCACAACTCAGTAATAAGAAACCAAACAACCCAATAAAAAATGGGCAAAAGATCTGAATCTACACTTTACCACTTAAGATATATAAATGGCAAATAAGCATATGAAAGGATGCATTCAAGTAATGCAAATTAAAACTCAGTGAGATATCCGTACACACCTATTAGAACATCTAAAATAAAGGACTGACCGTACCACTTATTGATGAGTATGTGGCACAGCTGTCAATCTCATGCACTGCCAGTGCGGATGGAGATGGTTATAACCCCTTTGGAAAGCAGTTTACCGATTGCTTAAAAAGTTAAACATATAACCACCATATAACCTTGCCATTTCAGTCTGAGGTTTTACCCAAGAGAAATGAAAGCATGTGGTCTGTAAAAATAAACACCCCAAAACAAAACATTAAAAACATAAGAGCCTAAATTTTAAAGATTTGTACAATGTTTGGAAGACAAAGTAAAGGAATATTTGCAGAAAGTGTGGTGGGGTGTATAAGAGAAAAGAAAATCAGCGGATCAGTCTCAGAGGCCCCAAGATCCAACTAGAAGTTTCAAAAAAAGAACAAAAAGATCAGAGAGGAAAAAAATGATTAAAGATATAATACAAAAATATTTTTCCAGTTCTGAAGGACATATGTCATCATTAATGAAAAACAAACAAAAACCAGCACCAACCACATCATCATGAAAATTACAGAACATCAGGGATAAGAGAAAATCCTAAAGCCTCATTATATGGGAAAAGCCAAAACAAACAGGTCACATAGGAAAAATGCCTTTAAAATTCTAAGTAAAAATTATTTTCAAACTGTCATTATAGAAACATCAACTGAGAGAGAAGAATAAAGATATTTTCAAACATGCTAACCCTCAATTTTTTTCCCTCCTATGTGCCTCTTTTACTCAGGAAGCACTACCAAAATGATGGTGTGGACCAACAAAAAGAAAACTGATGAGAAGGGCACTTCCTCAACAAGATAAAGGCCATGTATGGAAAGCCCACAGCTAACATATTCAGTAGCAAAAGCCTGAAAGCATTTCCCCTAAGGAGTAAGGAGTAAGACAAGAAATCTACTTTCACCACTTCTATTCAACGTAGTCATGAAAGTTCTTGCCATGGAATTTTGCAAGAGAAATTTAAAATATCCAAATTGGAAAGGAAAAAGTAAACTATCTCTGGTCACAGGTGACTTGATCTAATATATAGAAAAACTTAAAGATTCAAAAGAAACTGAATTAAATAAATTCAGCAAAGTTGCAGGATTCAATTTTGAACTTCACATTCAAAAATCAAATCTGATTGTAACACTCAAAAATCAGTTGTATTTCTATACACTAGCAGTGGACAATCAAAAAGGAAACGAAGAAAACAATTCCATTTACAATAGCATCAAAGAGAATAAAATACTTAGGAATAATTTAACCAAGGAGTCAAAAGACTTATACAAATGAAAACTATAAAACATTGCTGAAAGAAGTTAAAGAAGACACAAACAAATGGAAAAACTTCCCATGCTCATGGATTAGAAGATAATATTGTTAAGATGACAGTGCTATACAAAGCAATCTACAGATTCAATACAATCCCTATCAAAATCTCAATGGTGTTTTTTGTGGAAATGGTAAAACCAAGCCTAAAATTCATATAGAAAATCAAGGCACCCCAAATAACCAAAGCAGTCTTGAAAAAACAAGGACAAAGTTTGAGGACTCACTTTGATTTTAAAACTAGTACAAAGCTATAGTAATCAAAATAGTATGGTACTGGTATACAGATAAGACATACAGACCAATGGAACAGAATTGAGAGCCCAAGAATAAACCTTGAAATCTATGGTCAGTTGATTTTTAACAAGGATGACAAGACCATTCAGTAGGGAAAGAACAGTGTCTTCAACAAATGGTGCTAGGAAAACTGAACATCCATGTGCAAAGGAATGAAGGTTGTCCCTTACACCATGTACAAAACCTAACTCAAGATGAATCAAAGACCTAAACTTGAGAGGACTAAAACTAAAAAATTCTTAGTGGAAAACTTAAGGGCAAATCTTTATTACCTTGGATTTAGCAATGTTTCCTTAAATATGATACCAAAAGCACAGGTAACAAAAGAAAAAATATACTAATTAGACTTTATCAAAATTTAAAATGTTTGTATACCAAAGGACACTATCAAGATGAGTAAAAAGATAACTCATACAATGGGGGAAATATCTGCAAATCTTCTACCTGATAAGGAATTAATACCCCCAATATATAAAGAACTCTAGCTCAACAACAAGACAACTTAATTTTTTTAATGGACAAAGGACTTGAATAGACATTTCTTCAAAGAAGATATACAAATGACCAATAAGCACATGAAAATATGCTCAACATCACTAATTATTAGGGAAATGCAAATCAAAACCACAATGCAACACCATGTTCACCCTTATTAGGATGTCTATAATGAACACAAACATACACAGAAAATATCAAGTGTTGGTGAGGATGTGAAGAAACTGGAATCTTCATACATTGCATTGGGAATGTAAAATGGTTCAGCTGCTGTGGAAACAGCTTGGAAGTTCCTCCAAAAGTTAAATGTAGAATTACCCCCATATGACTGAGAAATGCCACCCCGACGTGTACACCCAAAAGAATTGAAAACAGGGACTCAGATATTTGTACATCAATATTCATAATATTTTTCACAATAACCAAAGGTGGAAAAACCCAGTGTCCATCAATAGATGAACAGATAAACAAAATTTGGTATATACATATATGGAATATCATTCAGCCATAGAAATGAATGAAGTTCGGATACAGGCACGTCACGGATAAACCTTGAAAACATTACGGTACGTGAAATAGGCCAAAAGAAAAGGACAAAATATTGTATGAGTCCACTTATATGAAATACCTAGAATAGGTAAATTCATGGAGACAGAAAGTAGATTAGAGGTTACCAAGAGCTGGGGGAGGAGGAATGAAGAGCTATTGCTCAGTTTCAGATGATGAAAAAGGTTTGGAAACAGTAGTAACGGTTGCACGACTTTGTGAATGTACTTCATGCCCCTGAATGATACACTTAAATAAATGGTTAACGTGGCAAATTTTATATTTTATGTATATATGTACTTTATGACAATAACAGCAGTGCAACAACGGAAAACTGGGGACCAGGAAACAAGGGATGAAACACCAGGAAACAAAAAGAATTCACAAAACGATGACAAAGTGCCAGGATAAGAGCGACAGCAGTCTGACAAGAAAACGGAGCGCTCCACAAGCAGCAGCATCAGAAAGACAATGGACCTGATCAGTGAGCTCTGTGGGCTCTGTGGAATTGCCCTCGGCCTGAGGATCAGCCCGGAGCATAAGTGAACCACACTAGTGTTCCTTGCATATCATTTCTTACCTAGATCAGCTTCAACCAAAATTTTTTTCACAGAATAGTATACTGACTGATTTCTTTGTCCAGCACTATTTCACAAACCATGGGAGACACAAAAGCACAGTTCTTATACACACGCAGTTGACACACTTATTAAGACAATCCAACTACGTAGTAGTCATGGGATTCCCAGAAAGGATAAAAATCATCAAAACATCCAGGCTTCATTAACAGACCTGAGTCCCTTGTTCTTAGTGTAATTAATTCAAAACGGAAAATGAAGAAGTCCTATTTAGAAAGCACTTTGAAATATTACACCTGTCACCTAAAGAAAACCAGAAACATTCTTAAATTGCTACATTTACAGTATTTATTACTTTATATTGTGGGAAACACTCCAATAATTGAAAGTACTGTCCAAAACAAGGCAGAATTACTCTCCAATTTTTTATGCTATAGAAAGTTGTAGCCAAAAAGTATAATGCTATGAGAGCTCAAAAGAGACTGTAAAACTTACCTGTTGAGACATATTTTCGGAAAATATTGCTGATTTTTCCGTTAAAAGTGTGACAAGGTCTTTATAAATTTCTCCTTTTCTCTCATAATTAATTTCCTCCTCATTATCTGTTTTGCCCTTTGGAAGAAAAAGTTTGGTGCTATAGTTAATGGATGAGCGATATAAGAACCTGATCAATACATCACAACCCAAGCACAAGTATTGTTTTCTTCTCTAAAGGATCCATGTGGTAGTCTTTATACACGAAATGTACAGGCACACCCTTCCCTTTTAATGTTACCTATTCATTCATTCGTTCGTTCATTCATTCATTCATTCGTTCAGCAAGCCTTTACCAAGTGCCCCCTAGATACACAGGGCACGCTGCTATCCAGCAGAGACCTGAAAGCTCCCTTCCCACTTCTCTCCTGTGAAAATGCATTATGACTTCAAGAGCTTTTGACGAAGTCATAGAAGGCCTCGAGGTTAGAATGTCACCACATAAAAGGCTGCTTCTGTTGGTCTCACCCTACCCCTGCTGTGTGTGGAGCAAGATTGCTATGGGCTCATTTTCGAGGGGGGGACCTCTATGTGACCACCTGTCCCTCCACCCTCAGCCTCTGTCTCTCCTCTTCTCTCTTTCCGGTCCTCATTTCACTTTGCTTTCCTACTATTACTCTCCCTGCACCCTATATTTGTGTGTTTGCACATACATATACACATAAAAACTGTAGTGTTACATGTATAACTGTATATATATGTAAAACATACAGATACATGTAAACTGTAGTGTGTTACACATTTTCTTGTAACGACTGAACAGCTTCAGGTCCTTGTCTTTCATTCTTTAAACTGAGAGGAACACTCAGATGTTTCCATGTCAAATAAAGTTGTACGTGCGTCCATAGCCTTCTACAGAAAAAGGGTCCTTGCCCCACTCTGGAAGGCCCAAGAGAAGCATTCCTTTTTTTCTCTAAGCTCTTATTTTCCGGTTAGAGATATCGCTTTTCTAAGTATCAAAGCAAACCGAAAGCAAATCATAGTTAGGCTGTCTGGCTCCTCTGTGCAGAAATAAGCCCAGGACCACGCTAATGGGACAAGCATGAAAGGCAGGTCGGAAGACAAGCCCCGCCGCCGAGAACACGGCCGTATGTCGAGAGCAGCCCAGGCCAAGGCTCCAATGGCGCCCTGCGATAGCTGGGCCCCCATTAAGGATCTGGACCCTCCCTGCAGAATTCTGCTGCGAGCCCCAGTTTTACATGGAAGACCGCAAGAGCCAGGTTTGCAGAGGAGGAAGCTGAGCTCCTTCTAGCCAAGCTCAGTCAGCAGACGTGAGGCTCAGTGCCAAGGTTTTAATCCAGAGGATCCAGAAGGCCATGTACCGTCTCTCTCAGGTCGAGGCCCACTGCCCACACTCTGCTTTGCGACCCTCGGGCCGGAAGCCTGCAGAGCTGTGTTTCTCCGCTGACAGGCCGGCTGAGTCTCGGGCAGCAGGCGGGGAGAGGCCGGCAGGGGAGAGGCCAGCGGGGAGGCTGGACGAGGCAGAAGGGACGTCTCCCTCCCACGTCCTGTCAGAGCCACCTAGCAACGGCCCCTCACCCGGCAGTGGCAGTTGCTCCCAGTAGCGACAGTTGGTTCTCATTTCCTCTGGAAGAACCCAGAGGCCCAGAACCAGGCTCACCACGACCCCTCAGATATCCCACTAACAGCCGCCCCGAGCCCAGCCTCTGAGGCCCAGGCCAGGCGCTGCCCCATCCTGCCCCAGCCCCTGCACCACCGGCACGAACCGGGCGCTGCTCACTCCTCAGGGCTCCGGGGCCGGTTTCACGGAGACACCTGGGCTCCGAGGGGACCAGCACGGCCTGGAGGTGATCATTCTCCAGACGTGTGAACCCCAGTTCTGTGGCGGAGCCCTGCCCACGCAAGCAGGGTCCGCGCCTCAGGGGTCTGAGTCCCAGTCTGCGCGGGCCCTGCCCGGAGCCGCTTAGGCCCCAGACCGCGGAGGCCCCAACTCAGGGGGCACGTCCTCCAGGCTCCCGCATTTGGGGCCCCTCCCTGCTCTCCCGTCTGTCCCCTCAACTCTTCCAACTGCTTCCGCATGACCTTGGTGCTCCTTTATCGACTTGTCTTTCCTTAAATACCTGTGTCATTAACCAGCAAACTGATTATGTTAAAGAGGCTGTAGTTAGTGGAACGGGTCACTTTGAAGGCCATTTCCTAGAATACTGACTTAAGGACCTACAAGGGGACACAGAGACAGCAAACACACAGCAAAGGGATCTGCATGAATCCCACAGAACATACTTCATTTTCTGTGGTTTTGGGATTCAATCCTGGAGACATGCCTGCACTGACAGAGACCAAAGTCAATACGGTTTTTAAAAAATTACTTACACCATTTAAAAACACTCCTTCTTTGCTACAAGTAACGCACAAAGTTTCAGCATCGTGTGGTTTCACCAGCACATAACAAATTTCCCCTTGAATTTGTCTCCAAGGTGGGGCTCGACATCCATTTGAAAATTCATAATCTGAAACCAATTATCAATCAATTAAAAGGAGCTCCTTAACCTCAACTTGTAAAATAGGTGGGCTTCAAAAAAAATAGGATTGAAATTTTAAGTTTTCATTTCTTATTTAATGTAGCTACTGAAGCATTTTGAAAATATAATTATGAAAATATATATAATATAAAATGAACCTGAGGTGTACTCGATAGATTCCAAGACTGTCTGTTCTCCCTTTCCTGAGAACCGTTTAAGCAGCTCTATATCATTCTTAACAGTCCCTGGATTTAATCGTATTTCTCTGAAATAAATGTTTAGAAATTCATTTTAAATACTTTAAAACAGAATCTACAGAAAACAACATGAAAACATTTCATTATATCAGGGGGAATATCTTTTTTTTTTTTTTTTTTTCTGTACACGGGCCTCTCGCTGTTGTGGCCTCTCACTGTTGTGGCCTCTCCCGTTGCGGAGCACAGGCTCCGGACGCGCAGGCTCAGCGGCCATGGCTCACGGGCCCAGCCGCTCCGCAGCATGTGGGATCTTCCCAGACCGGGGCACGAACCCGTGTCCCCTGCATCGGCAGGTGGACTCTCAACCACTGCGCCACCAGGGAAGCCCGGGAATATCTTTTTTTGTAATTAAAATATCAGTTAAATTATACAACAACAAAATTACAGTGAATTTTAACCAGGTTACAGTGTTATAACACTGTCAAAACAACAAAGAATCAGTGATTTGCATTGAATGCAACATTAAATACTCATTTCAATATTCACTTCATTTCTTAATGAAAATTCCAAAGTACTAGGAAAGACAGGACAAATGAAGTTTTAAACTTGATAAACTCTACACGATAATTGCATTATAATTTTTAAATTTATCTAATAGTTTAAGAGACTTTGAAAATAACAAGACCACTTAATGTCTTCAGAATTCGATGAAACTCCACTACAATGTTTTAGCCATGTTAACTGAAAATTGTACTGTTTAGAATTAGAAATCTTCATGCAATAACTAAAATTGTATTCCAAAAAATGTAATGTTAAATCAATAGCAACCACTTCCAAACTTTATTTTTCTTGTGTCTTTTCCCTAAAGCTCTGAAAGTACTTTTTATAACCAATTTTTAGAGGTTTCTTTTTGGAAAAAAAAAGACTCACAAGGAAATATTTTTCAGAGAACGATTGAGTAGGTGCAGATCCAGCTGCTTGAGTCGCAGGGCAATCTTCATCTTAACCTCACTTTCAGGATCATCATCTTTGGTAATTTTATCAAGAATAGTTAATACAGATGAGTCTTCATTTATTTCATTTATCATATTATAATCCAAGCCCAGGATTTTTGCTATGGGGCTTCTGTTTGCTGACCAAAAAAGTGAATTAAAAAAAAGTTATCCTCTTGTCTTCTATTGCAAGAACCATAAAGACTATCAAATCCTTTGCAGCCCACTCAAATGTGTTTCTTTCATTAAGCTTTCTCTGATTGACCCAATTTGAATTAATCTCTACTTCTCAGATTTTACTGTACTTAGGAACTTTCTCACACCTCTTGAGATGTTTACCTTGTACTGTAATATCATCTCTATATGCTACCACCCTAATAGGATAGAAGCTAAGGTCTATTTTTTTTAAGTTGACTGTGGGGCATTGTTCAGAATACGCATTCAATCAATACATTCAGAATTGATTTGAAGATAGAGAAATACTGGTCTCCTTAGAAGAATGATCACTAGAACTGTGTGTGTGTGTGTGTGTGTGTGTGTGTGTGTGTGTGTATACCAGTGAACAGTATTCACAAATGCTTTCTCTCCAAAATAGCATGTTTTTCTCAGTCTACAGATCTACTGCCAATCTTTTCCACCTGTTTGAACTGCTTATATTTTCAATGTCTTTTGACATTGGTTGGGAAAACAAATCTAAGCAGTATTTACATACATGCCAAAATCACAGTGAAAATTTTAAATACCAACTTGTGATCAAGGCTGAAAGTTGAACCTAGAGATGTTGAAAACAGAATTTAATAAAGGCCAAAAAACTATATGGTTGAAAATGAGGGAGAAATGGGCAAAACCGTGTTTAGAAAGGAGGAATTCAACTCAGATGAAAATATATATGCATTTGCATGGGTTGGGGGATGCCTGTGGGACTAATTCAGAAAGCTTGACCTGATGGAAAGGAAGAGAAGCACAGCGATGGCACTAACGTTCCCCCAGGAAGCCGACTACCAGCAGGAAAGTCTCGGGGGAGCCCGGGAAGGAGGCCTGGGAACCAAGCACTTAGTGAGCACCTCCACTCATCACCTTACAGCTGTCGTCTCTAAAGATTATGAAGATACTAGGTGAATTCTGGGGAAAGACACAAAGCTGACTTCCAAATTGCCAGGTACCACGCAATTTGGACCAAAAACTAAGAGCTGTACCTAGAACTCTTACAGAAAGGGCAAAATGCAGCAAAGGATATATATTTAGCCAGATTGGGCGTACAACACTCTATGTATTAAGTTTACATATTAAGTTGAATTTAATGAACAGCCGTGCGTCTATTGACTCTTCTTAAATTCACTTTTATTCTCAAGAGTTCAGCCCTCTCAGAAAAGTAACTTTGATGTACAGGGAGAGCAGTCAAGATGTAAAAAGAAGCTGCTGTTCTAAGGTTCACATCTTAAAAAAAAAGGACTAACTTTCCACCTCACAGCCACGGACAGTGGCAAAGAATGATGACAGATGAGGGACCTTATGCCTGGGACCCAGTGGTCACATGATTCCAAAGAAGCAGAACACATATATGACATAATTACCTATTGTCGGGTATTTCTACTCGTAAGAAATACTTAGAGCCCAATTATGGCAGGTGATCAATCACATTCATTTTTGCATGTTAGATGATTAGACAATAAGAACATTATATAACTTTAGTGAAGAGGAAAAATACTTCCCACTGAATGAATGTAGCTATTCACAGAAAGCTGTGTATTTCCACAATGCAAAGGGCTGAGACAAGAGGAAAGTGAGATTATTATGGGCTGTATGCTAAAGGAAGAGGCTACATTCATTTTAAAGGAAACAAATCACCATCCATCACAGCAGAATGCAAGAGGAGAGGGTGGATTCTGGTGCTGGCCCTGGACATCTGTTTTTTCCCCGAACATGAACCTTAAAGGCGTCAAGTCTTTCCAGGAGCTAAGAAGGCTCTCTTTAAACCACACACTAAAATTAGAAATCTCGAAGCTTACTAATGGTAAAGCATTAGGCTTTTCATTTAAAGTAGAAATCTGATATGAGCATAACATTTCAGCCAAAATCAATCCATGACATTTTAAAATCAATAAATCAAGTTGAACATAGTACTTTTTACCTTTTAGGTTAGAGAACTTTTTTCAAGAGACTGTAAGAAATGATTCCCTCCCCCGCCCCCAAGATTAAGTTTCTGAAAGTGCAAATCACAGACTGGAGTGTAAATATCACCTTCAATACATGCTTGTGCTTCCTTCAGCTTTGTATTTTTGGCAATATATAACACACATGACAGCTGCCCAAAGCTCCTAATTTTAATCTGTGGTACAGAGAGAAATAGCAAAGGCTGTCCATTTTTATCAGCTTCTTCTGACTCGACTGTTGTTTCACTAAAAAACGAAAACAAAAAAAATTTTTTTGAAAGCTTAAGGTTAACCTGGATGCCAGTAGAAGTTAAATTTAAGACATTTCAACAAATTATTTCCATGTCTCATGATAAAGCACAGAGAATATAAATACCTCGTTAGAAGCTCATCTATTTTCCCACTTTCATCCACACACAGGCCCTTAAATCCCCAGACTTATTAGCAACGTGATATACCCAGGAAGAAAATTTTTAAACAATTTCTTGACTACCTATGTGAACTCAGTCACAGTTTTTGGTTTTGTTTTTCTAATAATGCATTGGACATGTTTTTAAAAATCACTGGTTCTACAGAACCTTTCATGTTTTGTGGATTTCTAATGTTATTTAAATTATAAAATTTTTATACCACAGTAATTAGTGGTTAGGAATTTTCTTGGCTACTCTGTTTATGAGCAAAAAAGCTATGAAAAAAGACAAACTAGATCCCCTCAATGGATTATTTTCCCACTCCAAACCTCCAATTTGGTTTACTTTAGGATAACAAGCAATCTTTCTAACAAGGCTTTTTCCTGATCAGAAATTATTAGCTCTCCTAGATTGGTGTTTCTGCCCATTTTAACTTTTTTAGGTTGGCATTTCTAAAAGACTAAGATGTTTTTATGGCAGTGATACATCTCTAGATTTCTACCATTTACAACATTACCTAAACTGCCTAGCTTTTCACTGCATACTGATATCTCTGGCAAAACTGTCCACATCTTAAGACCTGATATTTTAAATTGTAACACAGATAAATAGCTGTGAAATGTTGACACTCGAGACAATCTACTACTGTTTCATAAATGAAGGAGCAAAATGTTTTTAGGCTTGCCAGGGACGTGCATCATTTACAAAATGTATACTTTCCCAGGAATAAAGCTTTTGGAAGAACGCCCTAAGGATCGAGGAGCTTTCTTAGAGGGTTGCTCTGGGGCTGGCCGCTGGTGCTGAGCGGAGGAGGACAGGACAAAGTCACAGGCAGACTGAATGCCCACAGGACTAAGCTCCTGAACTTGAGAAGGTGAAACTCTTGGGGAGACCAGGAGAACAGCAGGGCATAGGACATTCTCATTGCTTCTGCCAGCGGAAGCCTGCAGCTGAACAGACACCAGGAGGAACTAAAACGCCAGTGATGGAGAGGATTGTCGAAAAGCAGCCTCCCGTTTCAGGCTCGCGGTCTGCCGGCCCTGAGGAAAGAGCTCTTTGGAAGAAAACTGCTGTAGCCGCCTTGATAAGGCTAAGAAGAATGAAAGAAAGAATAAATGAAATCCACCGACCTGATCAAGAGACTTTTAAACTGGAACTGCAGGAGGGAGCTAAAAATACTCAGCTTATGCTATAGAGGGCAGGAAAAAAGGTCTGATTTATTTAAACCCCAATGTCAGGTTCCATGTCCAGAACATAGTAATTACTCCACAAATAAGTCTACAGGTGAGAAACTATTTAGTAATGCTCAGGGATGACAAAGAGTTCAATGACAGAACTTTGGGCCACTGACCTTAATACTGTGGCTTTGAAATTTTACCAAAATACGATAATTATTGTCTCATAAAACAATACCATTTTAAGGCTGGAGATCATGTAATTCAGCCTTAGTGATACTGATCAGAAAACCAAGGACCAAAAAGGTATGAACTGTGTGTGAGGTGTGCATCACTAGAGGAGGACCCCTCGCTCAGGCGCCCTGTTGGCTCATCCACACAGAACTCGAACCGGCATATAAGTTGGTCCCGACTCATGTACATAACTGAGACACAGCAGACTGCGGTTCACAACTGACATACAGCGATATTAAAGCAGACGTGATGCAAAAATCATAGTTCTACCGAAGGAGAGAACAGGTAACAACATTTTCACAAAGCAATTCTGAACGCTCACCCAAGCTACATTCTAGAGACTCAAGCACCTCAGTTCTGTGCACCCCTCACACATGGTGTCACCACTGAGTGGTGTCACTTGTCCTTAATTTACAGTGACTTGGGCTTCCTTCGGAGGTGTTTTAGGAAGACTGTTAATCTCATCCTGTGTGAGAAGAACAAAAGCAATTGGAAATGGTGATAAGAGACCTCTGATTTCCATTCAAATGAAAGTAGAGATCTTTTCCCCTCAAAATCGAACGTGGAGAGGTGATACTACAGGATGAGCAGCTGCACATCGGGAATGAGTCTAAAGGAAATGAGTGAAGCAGGCCATGCGGAAAGTCCTGTGTTTATCTAGTCAATTAATAACCATCTGCACAAAAGGAAAGAAGGTGGTGGGTGGGACGTACAACCTCCTCATTGTGTGACTAAAGGGTGGATTTCAACGTCATATGCGACAAGCCTAAATCAGAAGAAGGCTGATCACAACTGTGCCGACGGCTACAGAGACCGCGTTTGGAGATGCACAACATCCGCTGAGAAGTGAGGCCACAAGTATAAACACAGCCCCCAAAATATCTGCAGAGATCAACAAAAATTGTATCAGTATAGATACAACTGACTTGTTTTGGAACGAGAGGGCTGAGAGAATGTATATCCCCAAGAAGAATCTGCCCCTATTCTAAAACATGCAAGGATATTACTGTTTGGTAGCAATGCATCCAGAGCCTCTAGGCTTAAATTCCTCATGATGACTTAGCTGTCCACATGGACTTACAGACATGAATCCTGACGAGTGGGCTTCCCCCACTTTAAATAAATGAATAAATGTGTTCTAAGGTCCCCCAGCTAAGCAAACAGAGTGCATATGAACCAAAGGGCGAAGAGTGAGGCAGTGGGGCTGTTTCACAACACACTCCTCTTGCCTTCGAGGGCACCCCTGGTTTACCTCACTTCTCATGTTGCTGGACGTAGCAGACACCAAGTGGCTATGGGTTGCTGACAGTTCCTTGGGGTACGGTCAAGACCTGGATATGAAAGCATTTGGTATTCTCCCTTATTACCAAAATCTCAGCTGTATCCTTTGCCTTCTTCAGGGCAGTCGGTGCCTACCTGGTTTTTATCAAGACACACAGGCATAGTTTCCTTCCTATGCAACAAGCGCTGCTATCACACCCCTCTCATCCCTTCCAGCATCAAAGGTATCATCAACACAGGTCAGAAACAAGAATGACGGATAGAAAAGTTGGCCCACAGAAAAGCTGCATATGGTAAATTTGACAGAAGGAAGACAATCAAGGGGTAGTTGGTTCAAAATATACATGGTGTCAAAATGTCAAAACATCCTGCTTGAGGGAACACTGTATCTAGAGACTGTATGCAGAGATACAAAAATAGAAATAAAGCAAAGAAAACTGGACAGGGATAGAGAAATAGTGATACATTATATGTATGTCAGCCCCCCTCACTAGGGCACAGATGTGATCATCTCTGCACTCGTACACAAAATTAGTACAGAGGCAAGATACAACAACAATCTTGATCTCTTCTGACATTTGCTTTAAATCCATCTTTGCACCAAGTAGTTCACATGTTTTTAATTGATTTTACAGATGAGTTCATCTTTCAAAAATTAGAAAAAACAATGTGCGATGCTACATTGAACTCAGGTGGGAGGAATGAAGCACTTTGGGAGAAAGTGACCATAAGCACCGTTAAAAATAGGATTAAAGAAAAAAGATTTCAGAAAATTCAGAGAGAAAATAGATCATGATACCAGAACTAAAGAGCTTTTGAAATACAGTTCAAGAATGGTTTTACAGTTCTAAAAATTAAATTCTGAGTTTATTCTCACAAATAATCCCAAAGGGAAAAAATGGAAAAGGCATCTATAGGAAACTTTGGCTAGTTAGAGAACTGTTTTTGAAAAGATCAGACTTTAAAAGTTCATAGGCAAAACCAAAGAGGGACAGAGATACAGAAAAGAGGATCAGAATGCCTGGAGTGACACATAAACTGAGGATGACCAAAAAAAAAGTATATATGAATTTATATAAATTTATCATTTACAATTGTAATTTATACTTATATATCAATATTTCGTGTAAGTATAATATAGTTATATAAAACGTATGTAATTTACATAAGATATACATTTAGCTATGTTCAAAAGACATAAACTGATAGCCCATTGTTTGAGGTGGAGGTAGGATTTTTTTTTTAAATCTCAGATTTGGAAAGTTCTCATTTGAGGACAATGCTAATTGTTAAGAAGTTTCTCCCTTATATTAAGCAAAATGTACCACTCTCCCTCTGCCACCCCACAGATTTTACAGATTTAAATATCAGAAGGGATTTTGTCTATATCTGAGATCACAAAATCAATGCCTAGTGGCATCTGGCAGTTCATAGGAGTGGAAAGGCCAGTCACAAGGCAACAGCAAATGTTGGGAGTGTGGTGACCTGGAGAACACATCCCCTATGGAAAGAAAATTCAAATTTAAAAATTAGTGTGTTGGCCAAACAAAATATCCTCAGATTTCACCAGAGCGCCTCCGGTTTTCTGAGATTTCTGAGATTCACAGAGGTTAAGCGACTTGCCCCAAACCTACAACCAATCAATAAAAAACGTGCAACTGAAGATATTAAATTCTAGAAGCAATTCACTGGCTTACCTGACAACATAACCTGATCCAAAGGCTGAGGGGTCCAAATTGGTTTTCCATTCCAGTGGTTCTACAAAAACATAGTTTGCCTCTTGGGGATGTTTATAGATAAAACTCTCCACAAATGCAATAATTTCCTTCAGTATCGCCTCATTGAGAGGGGTAGTTCCCAGGGCCCTAGCCCCGTGCCCCGCAGCCGTCCACTGCGCGGACCTTGTCAGTGCCACGCCCATGGGATCCCACGATGCTCAGACCCGAGCTCAGCGCGCACACTGCGTCAAGGCAGAGAGAGAGACGATAGCATCCACCTTTCCCCCAGAACATTTCTCACTTTCAAGATTTTAAGCTAGCACTTATCCAACCCGCATTCTGCTTATTCATCTTAGAGGTGGATTTTTAAAATTATCCAGTTGCTCTTCAATTCAATAAAATAGTTAACTTTCCCTGAACCAGCGCTAAGTGAAACTGACGAGGACGTAAGGATTTTCCACTATCTGCCTGCCCTGGAATGAGTAACTTCTTTCTCATTTTCCTGGGCCTAAGAGAGAGAATTCAAATAGCTGGGCAGAAATTGGAAACAGGAAAGCCCAAGAGCGGAACAAAAAGAATTGGAGGAGGTTGGCATCAAGGCCTTTGGTTTGCAGCTCTGCTGGGGCCAGAGGTGAAGTGAGCGATGCTCTTTTGATCTGGGTCACACATTGTTTAGAATTATGCTATTAAACTGACTTCTGTTATTCTTTGTCATCATCATACATCTGCATCAGTGCAATGATGGCTGATGAAAATGATCCTGAGAGCTCTGGATGTCCCCCAAGTGCCTTCTGAATTCATAAGAAACAGAATAAAAACATTAAGTGACACAGAATTTTAATTTTTTTCTGAAAACTGGTAAAGCACATATTGACCCTATTAATCAAAATATTCGAGCAGTTCAAATTCCATACTCCCTGCCCATATATCCTGCCCAGAATATTTTATTATAATTCATAACTTTCTTAAGAGCAAATGTGAGAACAAATGAGAATCTCTTTACCCTGTTTATCTAAATTACCAAGAGTCTAGCATTAAAATGTAAAACAGAAATTGAAATAAATTTTACTTTAGCTAAATAGAAATTAGCCTTTAAAAGAAGATATTTGAAAAGATAACATTATCTGTAAACTTAAATAAGAGCCAAGCTAATAAATAAGTTCTGACATTAATACATAATGGACATTTAAGACTTTTTTTTTTTCAGATAATCTATACTTGTTTATTTTCTCATTTGTAATAACACTGATCATTAAAACCTTTCTTCTGGAACATTAGAGAATGGTTAAAAAAGTTAAATAAAGAATGTAATTAGCTTCCCCCTCGACCCATCATTATTACAAAAGCTCAGTACCAATATTCTACAGAAATGATTTGGAGTTTTACTTTCCATCCTGTACTAAATCCTGAAATACAGTAACAGGGACATCTAGATCAGAGGTCCTCAAATGGGCAGTGCTGGCCGCTGAGAAGCAGAGGAGAAGCACTGTCCAGATGTTTCATTATCGAAATGATAAGAATGGAACATTGTTAGCATTTAGTCATGAGGACCAAGAATGCCAGATGTCCTGCAATGTGCAGGACAGCCCAGAAGGAAGAATTATGCTGCGATCTCCAGCATCTAGTACGTAAACACTTCAGATAATTAATACCTGAGCCTACAGCCTATCACTATTTTACAAATAATCATGAAAGATTTTTTCACAGTTTTAATATGCACTGAATTTTCCAGAATTGAAACTATTATATAAATCAAAGGACAGTTGTATATACTTCATTTTACACAGAACTTTACCAAGAGGTCAGCAGTTGGTAAAATCATGTCATTGACTGAAATGTTAGTCACACAATTTAAGTTTCAGTGACACGTCTGTATTTGGAGCTACTGCATACACAGTAATTCTATGTAAGGCTAGAACAACTGATTACTTCATTATATATTCTGAGGATATATATATATATATACTTGAGCATTTACATGCTGATACTTTATTACAATTATCTTCTTTTATTTTATATTTAGAGCACCATTGAGATTTAAAACTATGATTTTGATTTCAGAAGAGTAAAGTGGGCATTACAAACTATTTGTTATAAAAAGCAAGTATTGGATCAGATAAGGTTGAGAACAACTTATACATACACATACATATGTACATATATACGTCTGAAAAAGTGCTAGTGAAATAAAATGTACACCAAAAAATGTACGAATTTGTTGTGTGCAGTCGTTTTAGTATTTCAGTGTTTTGTTTCTACTGCTAGATTCTGAACACATAAGCAGGTACTGATGTTTATGTGTGATACTGCTGAGTTTCCCAGTATTACGAGAATAAATGCAAATAGATTTATCTTATATGGAAAGGCTCAGGAGGACAGTTCTATTTGTTTTTAATCTTAAGTACAAACTTGTTTTGGTTTATAAAGCTGTATTGTATGCATCATTTTCTTCTTGCACCTTTTAAAAGAAAAATGTGAAATTGCGTAAGGCTGTGGCAGTCAACATGCCATAGAGTAACTTCCTGGAAGACACTTACAAAGGAGCTACGACAGGCAAAAAGTCTTCTCATCATGATACATTCTTCTAGGAATGTGTGTAACATATTTGACTCTATTCAAATTGTTTTTCTGAGTCTAATAAACCAGGAGCTGCAGCGATGGACAGGCTTGATTTAAGAAGGCCTAAGAAAATCTTTGGGGGCCTATGAGCATCCAGAAGGCAAGTACAATATTATTTGAATATTATTCCAAAAATAAAAAGTGGAACGAAATCCCAAAGAAGAGAACACCATGTATAAAAGGTCTTTAACAAAAAAAGAAGACTTCGGAGGCCCAACTGACTGAGTTTTTAAAAGAAAAAATAGGTAGTCTTGTATTTTTTTTCTTCTTAAGTATGAGAAATTTCTAATGGCCTCTTAATTTACCAAGAGGACCAAAGCTACAGCATTTATTCCACTAATTCCAGTGATGTTCCAAAATGGTCAGTATAACTCGGGTGAAAATTCAAACACTAACATTTTTTTATCAAGACAGGCTGATGGGACGTTTCCACCCAGTGCCAATCCATGAGTTCTTTGGGCCTGAGAAACATGGTTACAATGAACACATGTGCATACATAGTACATACCTTTGAATTAACTGAAGATTTTAAAGTTTAACAATTACAGGGAAAAAAAGGTTTAGTGCATGTGTTTGTTGCCATAAATTAAGAATCACTTTACACTCATGTTCTCTACTCATCCAATGGATACAATTTGTTTTTCTTTTTTAAGGGTCCGTTGCAAGCCTCCAGGATCATTAATAAAATGAAACCCATTCGTGAATAATTTCTGTAACACCTGAGCAGAAGCAAAACCAAATTCTTTACGAGACTACAGGAATAAAAACGTCCACCCTAAGACCCAGAACCGTGGCTGGTGAAGCGGGTTAGGAGACAGTGCCTACACTGGCATCCCGAGAACGAGGAAGCTAGGCGGTGAGACCTACAGAAAAATCAGTTTCCGAACTGCCCGGAACCGAACCTTGAATCCAGGCAAACTCAGCCCACGTGAAGACACGCGGCGACGGCAGCAAGCGGCCCCCTGACGGGCGGAACGCGCCGGAGCGGGAGGCTGGCTTCCCGGGCTGAGCGGGGAGGGGAGGCGGGAGGGCGGCAGCGAGCACGGCGCCGGGACGGAGGCAGAGCTGCAAAGGCGGAGGGGGAAGGGACAGGGGACGGGAGACGAGGGTGCGGCCCGGGCGGGCGCGCGGGCCGCGGCGGTGGCGGCGGCGGAGCGGGAGGCCCGGGCAGGAGCAGGGTGTCCGCGGGGAGGCAGGGCCGGACGGGCGCGGGAGAGGCAAGGGAGGGGGCGCACCTGGGGCCCGAGGAGAGAAGGGGAAGCCGGGGAGAAGGCCAGAAGCGGGGCCCGAGCGCGACTCCCGTTTCCACACCCGCGCGGACGGCGGCAAAGACACCGGCGCCCCCGGGCCGCACTGACCTGCAGCGCCCGGCTCGGCGCCCGCACCGCAACCCACGCTCCGCCCGTGCGCCCGCCGGTTGCTAGGACGCCGGGTAAACAAGGCGCCGGGCCGCGCGCACGGCGTCCCGCCCCCAGCCCGCCCGCGCGCCCCCGCCCACGCCTCCCTGGAAACACGCTGTCCTCCTCCTCCCCTCCTCCTCCTCCATCCCCTCCCTCCCCCTCCTGGAGGGCGAGTCCCCGCTCAGGCCACCAGGTAGGAAACGTTCACCTTCCCTAAGGCGCAGTGAGAGGTTTTAGCAGATACTTCATGGTAGAACCGATAGCAAATGGAAAAGAGTCGTTAGAAACACCGTTTTGCTTCCCCACAGGCTTCCAGACAGGAGCCCTGTAGCGTTCCAGGAGGGCTTCTGTGTACCTGAAAGCTTCACTGGGTTCTCAAAAATAGCACAAGGCCTCTCACAGGATATTTGAGGTGCACATTTTTCCCTCCAGAAGGCAAATAAGCTAGAATTTTCGAACACTCACTGGAAAAGCAGAAACTGCCCTTGGATATAGTTCAGAGAACTGGAATGAAGTGAGAACACTTCCCCGTGCTTTTAAATGCCTTTTTTTACGTTTGTGGGTTAAGATGACCTTGATCCCACCAGCAGACACTCTACCAACAAGAGACCAACCTTGAAAAGCCAGAGGGGAATGAGGGAATGGGAAAAAAGAAAATATTTGGTTGAGAAAAAAGAGGGAATGAGCAGTGTACTGTCTTGGGGGTTGGAGTGTCTGGGGACAGTGCTGGACAACCCAGGGGGGAGAGTGTTTAGGAACTAGAACTGGATTGTTTTTCCTTAAAGCCAGGGAGGCAGATGTGTGAGGATGTTAGGTGTCACATGTCAGGGTAGTAGGCTGTCCCTGCTCAAAAACAGAGCCTTTCTGCAGACACATAAAGAAACAAGATCGATTTGTTTGGGGTTTTCTTCTCTTCTTGAGAGTGTGAAACTTGTTAGGAGTGGAGTCGTTTTGCCCAAACGGGACTCTACCTCCAGAGAAGCCTAGAGTTGCGAACACCAGAAAGGAAGATTACGTGCCAATAGGTATAAGGGCCCATTCAAAAAAACAAAAAAAAAAAGTAGAGAGATTACACTCGAAGACAGTCACAGCATCCTAGCTGTAGAGTTGATGCACATCACAAACTGGTGAAGGTAAACAAGCTGGTGAGGGTCCACCTTTCAGAGGCATTCTGGAGTGGTCCCGGAAGCAGGGAAACTTCTTTGGGTAATTTATTTCACTTGTGCATTTTAATCAGCTGTATAATATTGAGGGAGGGTTACTGAGGGCCCTATGTAGAAACTGGCCAGAGATCTACAAAGTTCTGGACAACTGACCTTGGTTTGCAAAGGAGGGAAAAGCCAGCACCAACCAAGATCTGAGCATTTGTGTCCTCATGTGCCAAATTCATGCCAAGGGGCAGAATCTCCCATTGCTTAATCTGATTGCAAAATTGGAATTTACTGGAATTTATTAACCTTGAGATTTTCCAAGAAAAAAAGCTTCTAATAATATTTAAATTTGTAGAATCCCCAGCTGGCTTCTTCCAGTTTTTTCTTGCCATGTGGAAGCACTGACGTGGCTGTCCCTCAGCTCTCAGTTTAACTGACCACTTCTCAGAGTGCTGATCACCCCACCAAAAGAAGCCTCCCGGGAGGACTTAACTAGTCTTTGTCTCTTTGCCTGTCCCCTACCACTGCAGTGAGCACCATGAAATAGGGACCTTTTCTGTCTCCTTCAAGTCTGTACCCCTAAGAGCTAGAAGAGACACTGACCCACGGAAGGAGCACAATTGAGGAATTATCTGGTCAAAGATGGCTTGCCACCTGACGTTCTTTGTTGACCAGGTGCCAGAAAGGTGAGGCCCACATCTCCCTGGACACAACTGATGAACCAGTTTGATGATTCTGAGTGGCTGTGTTACAGGAAAGAACCTTCAACACAGAGAGCACCCAGCCGTTTGCTGAGGCAGAGGTCTCTCCCCGCACTGCCTGCAGCTAGAACATGACCCAGTTCCGTCCAGTGGGACTTTAGAGAAGGTCTACCACGGGCAGCTGAGACAAGCTTGAACATGTCTGACTCCCCCCACCGCTTTCTGCCAGCTGAATGCGCTCTCTGTGAGACCAGCCACCCTGGCTCAGGGCAGCTCAGCGCTCCTGGGGCACAGCGGAGGAGGCACGGATGCTGTGGCAGTATTTGCTACGGTTGCCTAACAATAGAAGCATACCGTCTCACAGCTCTAGAGCTAGAAGTCCAAAATCAAGGTGTCAGCAGCGTCCGTTCCTTCTGGGGCTGTGAGGGAAGGATCTGTTCCAGGCCTCTCTTGGCTTGTGATGGCCATCTTCATGGTCCTGGGATGTCCTCCCCATATACCTGTCTCTGTGTGTAAATGTCCCCCTTTTCTAAAGACAACCGTTATATTGGACTAGGGCCTATCCTCATCAGCTCATTTTAATTTGCATTACCTCTGTAAGACCCTTTCTCCTCCAAGGTTGCATTCTGAGGAACTGGGACTTCAACATACGACTGGGAGTGGGGAACACAACAGCAAACATAACATTCTGTAAACGCGGGGCTCAGTGGGTTTCAGGGGCCCCTTCATCGGTGTTAGAGTGAGGCCCAGGGGTGTGAGGCAGCCAACAGGAGCATTTACAGGCCATAACCAGGAGAAGGTGACAGGCAAGGTTGGTCTGAGTGTCCAATACCTCCTCAATCAGGAAAGGACTGACAGTGGAACACCATAAACCAGGAAAGTACAATCACTGTATTGTGCAATCATGGAGTTAAGTCTCATTATGGGACCAGATTGCCTCTTAATGGAATTTTTCAGGAGATTTCAACAGAATTCTGGTGATAGGAAAATTTGCACGAGGTCTGATGAAGTCCTAACAGCCAAATTCCCCAGGTCCAACCTTTCCTTACAGATCGAGACAAAGAAGTCCAGCCTCAGCGGCCTTTTCAGTGATCTACTATGGACCAAGACCACGGGCAGAAATGAAATGGCTCTTTCTTTTTAGATTCTAACTTCCTAGATATTCATTTATTTGATAAGTGCTTTTTTGGATACCAGTGTGTGCTAGGCACTCTGTTGTTAGAACTGGGTTTTCCAATTCGAGTGCTGGCAAAAAAAAGAGTCCGTTCAACTCTATGGAAAATCCCAGAAGGCAGGCCAGCGACGGGGAGCATAGGAAGCAGAGAGAGAGAAGAGAATGGTGAGGTGGGCAGGATCGCAGAAGGCAGGGCCTTGAAGTCATGACAAAGAGTCAGATTTTATTCCAGAAGCAAACGAAAGTTATTGGAGGATTTTAAGGAGGGCGTGGCAAGATCTGATTCATTTTGCTAAGAAGCTATCCTGGCTATTAAGGTGCAAAAGTAGAAGCAGAGAGACTATTACTAAGCCACCGTGGGTCAGGTCCCTAAGGAAATAGAGTCCAACATGGAGAAATGCCTGTGAGACAAGAACTGGGGACTCTTTCCAGGGGAGTGAAGGCAGCAGGACTGGGCCAGAGGAAGGCTGAATTGCAGTCCAGTTACCACTACCCCGGGGAGAGTTCTGGGTCTGGGGGGCCCTACAGAGTTTTCCCATATTGAGGAGAGGGCTCTGGGGGGGAGGGGCTTTATATCTCGATATCTTTATATCTTTCTCGCCCCACAGCTAAATTTTTATTTAGTTGATAACCTCCATTACACACTAAGTTAATCTTTTTTCTTCCAGTGTTACTGACAGATAATTGACACGCACTGTGTAAGTTTAAGGTGTACCGCATAATGAGCTTACATATATCATGAAGTGATTGTCACAAGTTATCACAGTAAGTCTACTGTCACAATAAGTTTAGTGAACACTCATGATCTCATAGATTCAAAATTGTAAAAATAGAGAAAATTTTTTCCTTGTGATGAGAACACTTAGGGTTTCCTCTTTCATATGTAACCTGCAGCCATGTTAATTGTATGTATCATGTTGTACATTACATCCCTAGCAATTATGTGTCTTATTAACTGGAAGTCTGTACCTTTTGAGCCCCTCCATCCAACCCCCCTCCCCCTGGCACCCACCTCTGGTAATCACAAATCTGATCTCTTTTTCTGAGTTTGCTTGTTCGTTTTTGAAGTATAATTGGCCTACAACACTATGTAAGTTCCTGGTACACAACATAGTGATTTGATATTTCTGTGCTTTTCAAAATGATAACTATCGCTATGACATGTCACTATACAAAGATATTACATATTAATTTTGGACTATATTTCCCACACTGTACTTGCATACCCATGACTCCTTTATTTTGCATCTGGAATTCTGTGCCTCTGAATCTCCCTCACCTATTTCTTTCCTCCTCTCACCCTGCTCCCCTCTGACAACCACCTGTTTGTTCTCTGTATCTATAACTCTCTGTTGTGTTATGTTTTTCCATTTGTTTTGTTTTTTAGAGTCCACATATAAGTGAAATCATAAGTATTTGTCTTTCTCTGACTTATTTCACTCAGCATAATTCCCTCTAGGTCCATCCATGTTGCTGCAAATGGCAAGATTTCATTTTTTTATGGCTGAGTAATATTCTATTGTGTGTGTGGTATATATACATCTTCTTTATCCATTCACCTATTGATGGGCATTTAGGTTGCTTCCATATCTTGGCTATTGTTGATCATTCTACAGTGAACACAGGCATGCATATTGTTTTTGTTTTCTTCAGATAAATATCTAGGAGTGGAACTGCTGGATCGTATAAGTCTATTTTTACTTTTTTAAGGAGCCTCCATACTGTTCTCTGCAGTGGCTGCACCAATTTACATTCCCACCAACAGTGCACAAGGGTTCCCTTTTCCCCACATCTTCACCACACTTGTTATTTGTTGTCTTTTTGGTAATAGACCTTCTGACAGGTGTGAAGTGGTATCTCATTGTGGACTTGATTTGCGTTTTCCTGATGATTAGTCATGGTGAGCATCTTTTCAGGTGCCTGTTGGCCGTATGTACGCCTTCTTTGGAAAAATGTCTATTCAAATCCTCTGCTCATCTTTTCACTAGGTTGTTTTTTTTTTGATGTTGAGTTGTATGAGTTCTTTGCATATTTTGGATATTAACTTATCAGATATATCATTTGCAAATATCTCCTCCCATTCAGTAGGTGGCCTTTTCATGTTGTTGATAGTTTCCTTTACTGTGCAAAAGCTTTTTAGTTCGATGTAGTCCCATTTGTTTAATTTTGCTTTTGTGTCCCTTGCCTGAGGAGACAGATTCAAAACAATTTTGCAGACTGATGTCAAAGTTTTCTTCTAGAAACTGCCTATGTTTTCTTCTAGAAGATTTATGGTTTCAGGTCTTAACATTTAAATCTTTAATCCAGTTTGAATTTATTTTTGTGTGAGAGTATAGTCCAGTTTGATTCTTTCCCATGTAGCTGTCCAGTTTTCCCAGCACCACGTACTGAAGAGACTGTCTTTTCCTCATTGTATATCCTTGCCTCCTTCATCATAGATTAATTGCCCAGATAAGTGTGGGTTCATTTCTGGACTCTCTATTCTGTTCCATTGATCCGTGTGTCTGTTTTTGTGCCAGTACCACATTGTTTTGATTACTGTAGCTTTCTTTGTAGTATAGTTTGAAATCAGGGAGTGTGATACCTCCAGCTTTGTTCTTCTTTCTCAAGATTGTTTTGGCTATTCAGGATCTTTTATGTTTCCATACAGATTTTAGAATTATTTGTTCTAGTTCTGTGAAAAATGCCATTGATATTTTGATAGGGATTGCATTGAATCTGTAGATTTCCTTGGATAGTATGGTCATTTTAACAATATTACTTCTTCCAGTTCATGAACACAGTATATCTTTCCATCTGTTTGGGTCATCTTCAATTCCTTTCATCAGCATTTTATAGTTTTTTGTGTACAAGTCTTTTACCTCTGCAGGTAGGTTTATTCCTAGGTATCTTATTCTTTTTGATGTGATGGTAACTGAGATTGTTTTCTTAGTTTTTCTGATAGTTTGTCATTAGCGTATAGAAATGCAACAGATTTCTGTATATTAATTTTATATCCTGCAACTTTACCGAATTTGTCGATGAGTTCTAGTTTTTTGTTGCTGTCTTTAGGATTTTCTATGTATAGTATTATGTCATCTGCAAACAGTGACAGTTTTACTTCTTGCTTTCCAATTTGTATTCCTTTTCTTTCTTTTTCTTCTCTGATTGCCATGGCTAGGACTTCCAATACTATGTTGAATAAAAGTGGTGAGAGTAGGCATCCTTGGCTTGTTCCTGATCTTAGAGGAAATGCTTTCAGCTTTTCACCATTGAGTATGATGTTAGCAATGGGCTTGGCATATACGGCCTTTGTTATGTTGAGATATGTTCCCTCTATACCCACTTTCTGGAGAGTTTTAATCATAAATGGATGCTGAATTTTGTTAAAAGCTTTTTCTGCATCTATTGAGATGATCATATGATTTATTCTTCAAATTGTTAATATGGTGTATCACATTCATAGATTTGCAGATATTGAACCATCCTTGCATCCTTGGGATAAATCCCACTTGATGATGGTGTATGATCTTTTTAATGTATTGTTGAGTTTGGTTTGCTAATACTTTGCTGAGGATTTTTGCACCTATTCACCTATATTGGCCTGTAATTTCTTTTTTTGTGATACCATTGTCTGGTTTTGGTATCAGGATGATACTGGCCTCATAGAATAAGCTTGGTCATCTTCCTGTTTGTACTTTGTCTTCACTATTTCCTTTCTGTAGTCTCAGTCTAGCCCTTTTGGTGAGAAAGGAGAGTGAAAGAAGAAGTAAAAGGACAAGAAATCTTCTAAATTGTCTGCCCTGTCATAAACTACTTTGCATTCGTTGCATTAAGCCTAATCTGGCTCATTCTCTTGTGAATGTTTTTTCTTAGAATTTCAAAAATCTTGCAGTGTTGGTGCCCTTCCCACTGTATTTTGCTCCATCCCAAAACAGCCTTCTTCCTTCTGACTACATTCTTGGGAATGTACAGTTCATACATTTACTTTCTGCTGAGGTCTTATAGCTGCCATCCCACCTCCTCCAACGCCCAGTGTATTTTTCACCCACAGCCAAAATCTGGCCCATGGAAAGCACTCACACATCATTTGCTCAGCAAACTCTAGAGCACAGGTCAGTCCTATTGCAATAGATGCTTTCCTCCACTTTGCTGCCAGAGCCACTCTACTCTGCCTGTCTCTCACCCCCCAGGCTCGCCCACCATCTCCTCCCCTATTCACAACTGCACAGGATAAAGGACACATATTAAGCTTTCTGAGTAGTCTCCTTAAAGTCCTTCTTCTTCCTTCCTTCTGAACTGAGGTTGGGGGGCAGGTGAGTAGAAAAAAGATGGCTAGCACAGCTCTCTCCAAAAAGCTCTTCCCTGGAAATCCACTCATTTCCCTTCTATAACTTCAATATGGGTGAGTCAGGAAATTGACTTTCCAGTTATAACCTTTACAATTTTATATCTCAGCCTAGTGCCTTACGCTGGAATAAACTGTCTACTGTATCTTGAATCCCAATGTTTTGAATTAGTGAAACAACTTTAACACATTATTTCTTAGATATATGTACAAATTGTGGATGATTTCAGAGCAAATCAAGAATATACACTGCCTTAGAAAGTGAATGGATGGGGAAGAATTATTAGTGTTTTTATTTATATACCTCCTTATCTTCTGATGTGTTACAATGAGTCTGTGTTCCTATAGTAAATGATTAGGACTGTGTAAGAAACAACAGACATAGAACATATGAGTAATTTATATATATACAGATTATTCAAAATTAGGCCATATATCAAATATCAAAGGTCATTTCATATGCATTAATCAAAATGATTTTGATTCTAAAGTAAAAGTGGTGTAGGATTGCCTTAAACATTTTGACTTGAAGGAAACAGAAGTGTTTTCACGAATCTTTTTCTCGTATATACATGTAGTGCAATTGATTGGCCTTTTGATTGGAAAATCTGAGTGAGAAGATAATCAAAATGACAGAATCTCAAACTGAATTTGGGGAGGACTAAGGCAGGCATGTTGTGTGAATCATTTCTGTATAAATGAAAAACTAAAAAATAAACCCATAGAGGTACATTCTCTTATCAATTTGAGCCACACCTATAGAAATGATAAAAACTGGCCTAATTAAACCTGTATGCTACATCACTAAAATGACAGTGGGGAAAGAGAATGGGAGGGAAGATGAAATGGGTGAAACACGTCAACAAAATGTGGGTAATAGAAAACAGAAGGGTTGAAATGGCTTAGCCGAGAGGAGAAAGCTGAAACCTAAAAGCTTGAAGGGATCAAAGCCAATAAAAATAAAACATTTGCAGAAAAATAGACCCTGGAAAGACTCAGAACTTGGAGGCATCTCTAAAGGTGAAGAGTAGACCGAAAACAGAAAAAGAGCCTGAAAGCCTTGTTCAAGGAGGAGCTGGACTTATAAACCTTTTCCCCGACAGAGAGGTTTATCAGTCAGGGCGACAGGAGCAGCTGAAAACACTGTACGGAAATCATGGAACTAAGTAAATATGGGCTCCCGGAATGCTGACCATCCCCGCCGCCCCCTCTCCTGGACCCTTCCTCACACTGGCAACCCGACTTCCATCTTCAGGCAGAAGATCTGACACTGACCAGCATGAATGCAAAGATCTACAGGTGCTGACATCTGACAGTTCTTCCAGTCAAATAGACAGGTGTTGGAAGAGGGGACATGTATGGGTAGCATGGGGCAGGAGTGGTGGCCACAGAATTATACCCTCTACTTCCAGAATAAAGAGTCAACAATAAACTCTAAAAAGAAAAACCAAGCCATAGCAGTTTAAGCATGTCATTTAGAAATTTGGAAATGTTGAGCAATACCAAAGACAAGTAAGAGTCTTGCCCATCACTGTGATTTTTAAGAAAAGAAAAAAAAAAAAAAACAGGATCCAATCAACTGCTCAAGAAAAACCAGGGCCAACCACCTTGTGGAAAGGCTGTGCTCCATCATCCAGGCCTGGCTAATCATACAGAGACTTAAGAGACCCAGTCCTGATGAACTCAGATATTGGAGAGGGCAAAGCTTCTGTGACAAGTAGCCAGTGCTGCAAGAATGCTGCAAGACACAGAGCCCCAAACTCAGTGGTACACATGGCTCTGTACTCACAGACCTTCAGGTCGGTTGCAGTTCTTGTAGCCTGGCTCACCGAGGTGAGCCCTGCGTAAGTGCTGTGCTTCAGGCTCTGCTTCTGGCCTTGGTTCCAGGCCTTGTTCCGGAACTCAGGCTCAGGGGCAGTGGCTACCTGTGGGATGTACTTGTTGTGGTGAGTCACTTTCATGGACATTCCAAGCCTCTGATTGCATCATGTCAACTGACATCCCATGGATCCAAAAAGTCACATGGCCAAGCGCAAAGCCAAAGGTTGGGAGCTGTTATTTGCCCACCATGAAATCATGGCAAGGGTGTGGATAATCTGACACCACTTCAACAGAGTGAAGAAATCACTGGAACTAATAATTTACTGAAGCACCCTTCTGCGTGTATCATTCATCAGGTGGGTTCTAATTGTGGTCTTCATTCCCAGTGCGTTATCATGGTGGTTCTGTCACCTTATCATATTCTCTATCCTCTAGCAGGAATATCTAGGGTTGTTTGCAAATAATTTAAACACATTGTAATCGTAAGTTAAAAAAAAAAAGAATAACTAGGATGAATAGCCTAGTTAAGTGTTCTGATTTGCTTATTTTTATGCAATTATTCTGAGTCTTTAAAAAATCTTTTTATAAATTATTTTATTCAAAGTCTCTCTTTTTGGTTCTAAACTCTTTTATCTAAGTAAGAAGACAGAATACCATAAAAAAATGTTTAACCCCATTTTATGTCAAGTAGCACTTGGTTCCTGTTCTGGATTTTTTTAAAAGTAGAAACTCAGGGCAAATACACTGGAATGCAGGGAAAGTTATTTGATATAGAAAATGTGTAGTCTAGCCAAGAAGTGATTACTCCAGAAATCCTCATGGAGAATAAAGGATTTAATGTGAGACTTGATATTTTGGAAAAACAAACTGAGGATTAATAATATCCGGGTGATGTCTCCCAAAAACACCAAAGGAAACAGTGAAGACGTCTTAAAAGAATGGCTTCCAGATGCCTAGTAAATCATGTGTCTCTACCAAATGAGAACATGGCTTAAGGAGGATATTACTTATTTTGAGAAAAGAAGCATTGTTTGGGTGACTAGTCGTCTTTTGCCATTCAACTCTGTAATATTATTAAAGATATAGAAGCCAAGAGCATTATCCTTTTTGAATAATGGAATGATGGATACCATTATTTGCGATGAAAATTAGTTCTACCGTTCAGTGTGATTTTTGTAAGAAAATAAATAAATTAGGGTTTTACGGTGAGATGATTTGTCTTCTTTGGTGACTGGAGTATATCTCGGAGTCTTGTAAAGTGGAAGAAGGATGATTGTAAAAAGGTAGGATGAGAAAACCGGGCTGAGGCTTAGTGCATAGGAACGTTTTTAGATACATAAATTTCAGAAACAATTTGGAATCTGGAAATTGATTTCCTATAAAGCATCTACACCCACAGACCCTTTGGCAAGAGTCCATGTGATCCCAGTTTGGAAACCACTCACTTGGTTCATTGATGGAGCGTCTCGTGCCCCATATTCCTCTGCCCTTTGTGGTCTTAGGTCACACCCTCCAATACATTCCAGTGTGGATTTGCACCAATCACAATGTGCCAGAACTTATTAGCTTTCAGAGTTGGGGTCCTGAAGAGCACTTATTCAGGTCGCTGGCATTGGTTTTCCATATTGAAATCTTCCTTTGACTTTCTCGGTGATTCATATTCTCATCCCTGTAATATTACCTGGCAAGTGTTTGGGCTTGAGCAATTCTGCTCTGGGTTTTGTCACTGGATTAGAAAACAATAGCAGCAGCAATAGCAGCAGGAACAAAACTAGTCTCTAGGGATCGCAAACAGATTGTAATCAGGTATCACAGAACAGAAATTAGAATGTGTGCATTCTCTCTGAGAGATACTGCATTTACTCAATTAAATTTCCTATAGAGGATTTTAAGCACAAATGGGCCATTTTGCAATTTCCATGAACTTTAAGTTCTTAAGGTAAAAAAAAAAAAAAAAAAAAAAAAAAGAAGAAGTCTAAATGAACCTAATTAATCTTCTGTTTCCTTCCTAACTGGCAAATCAGCTGAAAGAGGCAGAAGCGCAGATTAATAAACCATATGCAATATATTGCCAGCTGTCATTTGAGGAAACTATTTTTTCTTCTGTCTTATTGATTACCTAAGTGTTATAGTAACATCACAGGAGCTCTTTGAGATTAGGAAAGCCATGATGATTTTTCTCCCTCCTTTGCAAAATTGTCTACTTCCTTAGTTTCTGTAAACTCACTTTGTATTAGTTAAGATTAGGCTCTGGTGTGAGAAACAGACTCCAAAAACAGTGGCTTACGGAGGACAGAAGTTTATTACAACAAGAGTCTGCAGCAGTGGTTCAGCTCCGCAAAGTCCTAAGGGACCCAGGCTGCTCCTCCCCTGGGCAGGACCCCCATTTCCATGGTCTGCTCTATCTCCAGACATCAGGACCACATTCCTGCCAACAGGAGGTTGGAAAGCATGAAAAGGGGCAAAGGTCATGTACTGGCTTACTTTGAAGGAAACTGCCATACCACAATTCTACTTATATCTCAATGGCCAAAATTAATCACCTGGAACATTTTTGCTTTTTACATTTTGAAGCTATCGTAATAGGTACAAAGAAATTAAAATTTTTTTTTTTTTTGGCTATGCTGCACCAAGTGGCATGTGGGATCTTAGTTCCTTGACCAGGGATAGAACCTGCACCCCCTGCACTAGAAGCACGGAGTATTAACCACTGAACCACCAGGGAAGTCTCTTGTTATCTTTTCTAAGGATCCGACCCTTTTATCATTATAAAGTTAACCTGTTTTTCTCTAGTAATGATTTATGCCTGAAAGTATATTTTTTATGATTTTAATAGAGGTACACCAACTTTCTGTTTGGTGTTTTCCTGGGGTATCTTTTCCATCCTTTTACTTTCAACTTTTCTGGAAACTAACATTTTAGATATGTTCATTGTAACAGAATATAGTTGATTTTTAAAAAATACATGTGAAAATTTTTGGGATTGACATGTACACACTGCTATATTTAAAATAGATAACCACCAAGGATGTACTGTATAGCATGCAGAACCCTACTCAATAATCTGTAATAACCTAAACGGGAAAAGAATTTGAAAAAGAATAGATATATGTACATGTATAACTGAATCACTTTGCTGTACACCTGAAACTAACACAACATTGTTAATCAACTATACACCAATATAAAATAAAAATTTTTTTAATAAAATAAAGTAAAAAAATAAAAATATAGTCTGACAATCTTTGCTTTGGATGAAGGCATTTAATTTATTTACATTATGTGAAATCTTATTTTGTGCTTTCCATTTGTCCCATCTTTTCTATGATTCTTTTTCTCTCCTCTGTTTCCTTCTATTTGAATTGATTTTTTTTCTAACTCTGTTTTATCTACTATTATTTGGAAGTTGTGCACTCTGATACTGTTCCCCAAAAATAACAGGCATCATTAACTTATCAAAGTCTCAAGTTGATCAATGTCTTTGTCCACCTGCTGAGCCCTCATCCCTGTCAGAGTTGTGTCCCTTCTGGGATAACATGCTGTTGTGCTCATGCATTTAAATTCTTTTAACCCCTTAAAACCGTGATATTGCTGCTTTATACAATCATCATTTCATATTGTTTGTTTCTGTGCATATATTTACCAATTTCTCTGCTTTCCATTTCTTTTAAAAATAGAATCATTGAGGTATGACTGACATACAATAAACTGTACATATTAAAAGTGTACAGTTTGAAAAGTTTCAACGTACGTGAAACAATCACTACAGCCAGGAGAATGAATATATCGTCACCTCCAAAAGGTTTCTCAGGCCCATTTTAATCCTTCACTCCTACCTATTTATTTTATTGTTGTCGGTGGTATTTCAGGCAGGAGCCTAAATCCAAATCCTATTACTCTGTCATAGCTATTAGTGAACATCTCTCTCCATATGTGTTTGTATCTCAGACTTTGGGTTTGTTTTTTTATTTAATATATATTTATTTATTTATCTGGTTGTGCCAGATCTTCGTTGTGGCACGCGGTATCTGTTTTTAGTTGTGGCATGCAAACTCTTAGTTGCAGCAGGTAGGATCTAGTTCCCTGACCAGAGATCGAACCTGGGCCCCCTGCACTGGGAGCTCAGCGTCTTACCCACTGAACCACCAGGTAAGTCCCTGTATCTCAGACTTTGAATATGAGATCACTTTCCTTCTCTCTCTTTTACACTCTTTAGATTTTCCCTTAGTGAAGGTCTACTAATGGCAAATATCCCTCAGTTTTTGATGGCCTGAGAATATCATCAGTTTGGCTTCACGCAGAAAAGATAATTTTTTCTAAGAATAGAGGTCTAGGTTAAAAGTAGTTTTCCCTTTGTACATTGAATGTATCACTTCACAGTCTCCTGGCTTCCTTTTTGCCATCAAGAAAGCAGCTGTTTGTTACTCCTTTAAAGATCTGCTCTTCTCTTTGGTGCTGTACACTTTCACTCTGAGTTTTCTAGTTGTGGGTTTCCTTCGTATTTATCTGCCTGATTTTCTCTGTGCCCTTGAATCCGACAGAAGACGCTTTTCAACAGTTCTGGAAAATTCTCAGCAACCTTAGTCTCACATAATACCTCTGCTCCCCTTCTCTCTTTTCTTCCTGAAGCTCCAATTAGGCACAGATGTACTCTATCCACAATTGTTTTACCTATTCTTCCATATATTGCATGTCATTTCTGTGCAACCTTCTGGATAATTTCCTCATGACTATTTATCTCTGAGAGCACTAACTCTCTCCTCAGCTGTGTCTAATCTACTGTTAAGCCCATCCATTGAGGGTGTATTTTGTTCATTTCAGTTATTAGGTTTTTCATTTCCAGGTGCTCTATTTGGTTCTTGCTCAAATTTGGTCATTTTATATAGTTTATTCCCTGTACAGATTTTCAAACTTTTATTTCTTTATACATGCTAAACATAATTATTTAATATTCTTATAATAACAATATCTGAAGTCTTGTATTCTTGCTGCTTCACAATCATGGTACCTTGTTTCCCTGTGTGTTGAATGGTTTTTTGCTGTGAGCTGCTCATTTCCCTTGGAAATTTGTTTTTCAAGGAATTCTTTGGGAACTGGGAAAAAAAGCTTCCACCAGAGAAGACTGACCTTTGCTTCTGCCGGATACTTAGGGTACTATATGTTTAAGACTACTTTAAACTACTGGTATCATCTTATATATTTGATCTGTAATTTTTCATTTAACAGTAAATCATGCAATGTCTGTCATTCTATACAAATTCACCTACTCACTATTTTTAATGTTGTACAGCATTCTATAATAAGGCTATAATTTATTTAATCCTTCAACTGTTGACTTTTAAGTAGATATCACTGAAAATGTGTATCTTTATATACATAGCTTTACATGCTTGCATAATCATCTCTAATTTTATATATATGTTTATCCTCTAATCATATATGTTCACTTATTATTCAATAATATATATTGAATGTATTCATTTCAAATATATATAATATATACATTATATGTATATATATTCATTCCAGAAAGTTGGACTGCTATGGCAAAGAAAATGTGTATTTTAAAAATGTTTCATACATACTACCCATGACCTTCCAGAAAGATTCTATCAATTTACAGCCCACCAATATATACCCGTGCCCCTGACAATACTAGATGTTATCAATCTTTAAATTTTGCTGATCTGATGAGAGAATATTATTGTTTTAATCTGCTGATATCTTACTACTAATGAGGCTGAACATAATTTTGCTTACTTCTATTGACCATTTGCTTTTTTTTTTTTTTTTTTTTTTTTTTGCGGCACGTGGGCCTTTCACTGTTGTGGCCTCTCCCGTTGCAGAGCACAGGCTCCGGACGCGCAGGCTCAGTGGCCACGGCTCACGGGCCCAGCCGCCCCGCGGCACGTGGGATCTTCCCGGACCGGGGCACGAACCCGCGTCTCCTGCATCAGCAGGCGGACTCCCAACCACTGCGCCACCAGGGAAGCCCCGACCATTTGCTTTTCTCTTCTGTATGATTGCTGTTCATTTATTTTGCCCATTTTTGTATTTTTTTCTGAGTCATTTTCTTATTTGTAGATAGTCTTTGAACCTTACAAATTTTAACATTTTTCTTTTAAACATATGATCCAGGAATAACTCTTACAATGTAAATATGAACTACTATAAATTAGAATTGAAATGCTTTCATAATAGATACTGTTCTTGGGGCAAAGATATGCAGTGAATAATTGTTGTAAACAGTGTACATGGTGAGAGTCCCCTCCATCCGTTCTTTGGTATTCTCAAATTTTACACCATGAATATTAGAGTGCTCTTTGTGACTACTTTTAGAATCTGTATTTTTTCATTTCCTGTTTCTGGTCATTACCTAAAGTGAGTGCTTTAGTTGAAGTGAGTGGGTATTTGAATTGAGGCAAAAGAGCCTACCAGTGGGTAGTGATTGTATATTTTATTGTTGAGAAAATTTAATCTGATTGCCTCCTCAATCTTTTAAAAAAGGGTTGGAGATTCATGTACTAATAGTCATACTTAGGGAGCTATTTCTAGTCAGGTTTCTAATGCTTTAGTAGAGATATACTTATTTTCAGAGACCCTAATTTTTTTTTTAACTTCAAGTGTTTAGCATGTAACTAATTTTCACCAGATGGTTCCATCTTCATTATTTATCTAAAGCAGTAATATTTATATTTAAAAACTATTGTTGGAGAGAGATTATAGCATTGTTGGAATTTGAAGTTTTACTAATGCATATTTTACTGTTTTGGAAAATGTCTATTATTTCTAATGACTGTTCAAATCTCTGTTTCTTATGAAACTCATACTTGGCTTCTTCAGTTAATTCTTTCGGGCTATGAATTTTTTGAAAAGTTATTGGGAAAGCCATTTTCTGACAATTATAAAACAGTGACTATAGCTACTGATAATTTTTATAGGTTTCTATGATGTGAGAGAAATTTGACTTTGCATATTGAAATAAACTGAAAATTATAGAAAGTTTTTTATTCTTCCATAGGAATGCTTTCCTTAATGATAGAATACATATGAAATGATATAACATCAAAGATATTTTTTTAACTGCTTTGAATTCATAGTTTATATAGTGCATTTAAACCAGGAGCATTTAGGACTTCTCCAACTCAAACTGCATAAGTATTTAGAGGAGGAATGTGTAAATTTTTTTAAAAATAAAATCTATATGTTAAGAAATAAAATTGGTTAAGAATCATCAGGGCGGGCTTCCCTGGTGGCACAGTGGTTGAGAGTCCGCCTGCCGATGCAGGGGACACGGGTTCGTGCCCCGGTCCGGGAGGATACCACATGCCGCAGAGCGGCTGGGCCCGTGAGCCATGGCTGCTGAGCCTGCGCGTCCGGAGCCTGTGCTCTGCAACGGGAGAGGCCACAACAGTGAGAGGCCTGCATACCGCAATAAAAAAAAAAAAAAAAAAAAAAAAAAGAATCATCAGGGCTTAGAAATTATATTTTTCAGAATTTTCCCAAGCAACTTACTGATAAACATGCTGAACAAACATATAAATTCATCTGATTCAGGATTGATCCAAAAGTTAAAAAGATGACAAAGCCTTAGCAAATTTTGTATTTCACTGACTATCTGATTTAAATAGTTTGAACATTCTTTGGCATTTAAATAAAGTCAAGTATTCTTTCTTATTTATTATTTTCAGAACATATAATTTAAGATTACAAAAGTTTAAAATATATTTTTAAAAACTCAGATCCATTTGATCATTCAAAATTAATAAAAGGAGACAGGGTGGTAGGGGAGGATGATACTGAATTGCCGTCCATGCTTCAGTATGAAAATGGCCTGAAAGAATAAATGACTGCATATAATTGGCTTTCTCTAAATAAGTTACTAATAAGAACTATAAACCTTGGACTTCCTCAGTTCAATGAAAGCATTTTTAACTGCTGTGTTGTAAGAGATGCTGGTCCTTATAATTGCTATAATCAGACTATTTGGAACCTGATGCATCCAAGTCAAGGTTACCTACCTAAATTATCAAGCAACTTCTGGAATTCTCTGGATTTAGGGGTAGTGTATCAGCCAGGACCAGAAGAGATCAAGCTCAAAAGGGAGCCAACACAGCAAACAGAAGAAGAATTCAGAAATTCTGGTGTAGGAATCAGGTCAAATCAAAAGTAGGAACTTGGGCCACTGGAATTACACCAGTACAACCAAGATTACAGGGAAGGTGAGTAGGCAGAATTCAATGGGTTACACTTTTACCCCAGCCCACTATCAGAGAGATACTATCACAGAAAGAAGAGAGAAGAGGGCCTTACCCTGTAATGTGCCCCAAGGTGATATCTTCAGCTACCCTAAAGAGTCTTGAAAATATGTCCTAGTCTTAGTAAAACTGGAAAGCTAGCTTGTATAACTGACCCTAAACTTTATAACAATAAATGTGTCAGTCACATTAAGTATTGTGTTTGGCATACATAACTATTTACTATTATTTACATATCATGAAGACAATCATATACTTTTCTTTTTAAAATCTTTTCATGGTCTATGCTAAATATTTATTAGAAGCAACTTCTATGACTATTTACAAACTAAATACCATAATTTGTGTATTACTTGGCAATGTGTAAGCAAAGAATCTTGTCAATTCTACATTTTGCTTTACAAAAATATTTAATTAACTTAGCTCTGTACTTAAATCAGTACATGCAAAGTTCAACGAGGCATGAAAATCAATAAGTAAAACTACATTTTAGGAAAACACTACCTTGGGGAGAAAATGTTGTAGTCTTCCATTTTCAAGCTGGCATATACAACCAATTGAATTAACTTTCAATTGTCTATTTAAAATTAATTCAATCTGATCTAGAACCAAAATACTAACAAACTGCTTACATCTGCACAAGTTGAAGGAGCGGATGTTTCAGTCAATACCATTTTCTATATTTAAAACCAGAAAGTGACATCAACAGCCCTCAACAACTTATTCATTGTCGTAGTTTTGGTCTCCAAACACATCCGTTTAACATGTGCACTGAACTTTCAGCCCTGAGAATAGAATCCCAAACATTCACTACATACATATGTCTATGATTACTTCTGACCACAACAAAACTTTCAAGTGAAAGTGAAAAATAAGAATGTAAAAGGTTTGCTTCTCCATCTTGCTATTTTGTTTATAAGTACACACATACACATTAATATTAAATTCACAAAACAGGATACAAAAATTATATGTAAACTGTGATTGCAACTATGTAAAAAATGCATATAAAAAAATGGGAGGCCAGGAATCCACTAAAATTGTAATAGTAGTTATGCTAGGGTTATAGAGCCACGGTGTTTTGCTTGCCTTTCTCTTGACTTTCCAAATGCTCTGCAATGTGGTGATACTACTGTAATTCAAAACTCCCTTGTCTTCTTTATTGAACACCCCGAAAGACTTTACTCAAAAAAATACGTAGTGATCAATGTGCAGTTTTTTGGCAATTTAGTAGGAAAGGAAAAGAGATGTTCACCGCTCATCCCACATCGGAATTTCAAAGTCCCTTTGAATGCTCTTCTCCAGAATCCCTTCTGTGCTTTAGTACCAGGAAGGCTCTTCTTCCTTCCTTCCCTCTTCACAGCACCACATCCCTGCCACCTTACTGCTCAGCCTTTGACCTCCAGAATGCCACACCTTCCCTGTCAAGTTTCTTTCTCTTGAGATTATCTAGGAAGGTTTAACTATGCCTTACCTTCCGCCTCTACATTTGCTTATCAAACCCATCCCATCAAGGTGCTCAGAAAACAAAAGGATTTTGCAGTCACCAGGAACCCCCCTCATTATGTTTCTATGAGTGTAAACTGGCCTGGTTTTTCCAAGAAGAGAATACAGCAATCTCTCTGGAAATGCAAAATATACGTACCTTTTGGCCTAAAATCCCAGTTAGAAATCATCCTATAGAATTAGTCAAGAAAGTTCACCAATGGAAAATGTACCTGAATGTTTACTGCAACAGCGTTTGTCATAGCAAAAAACTGGAAATATCTCAAGTATCCACTGATACGGTACTGGTTTAAACAAATACAGTATATCCACGGGAAGGACTATTACGCGGCTATTTTAAAAGAGTGAATGAAATCATACTAATCTAGAAAGCTCTCAAAATATATTGTTTTTTCTTTTAAGTCAAGGTATTAAATAATCTTTAAGTATTTTTCAGAGGGTAAAGTGCAAGCTATCTACTAAACCAAAGACCCTAAAAAGTAAAAACAAGACTATGGAGGAGGAGAGTTGGCCCAGCAATGAAGTCTCTTGGCCTTTACCAGCATACAGACTGAAGAGAGGGCAGGGGGCTTCCCTGGTGGCGCAGTGGTTGGGAATCTGCCTGCCAATGCAGGGGACACGGGTTCGAGCCCTGGTCTGGGAAGATCCCACATGCCGCGGAGCGACTGGGCCCGTGAGCCACAACTACTGAGCCTGCGCGTCTGGAGCTTGTGCTCTGCAACAAGAGAGGACACGATAGTGAGAGGCCCGCGCACCGCGATGAAGAGTGGTCTCCGCTTGCCACAACTAGGGGAAGCCCTCGCACAGAAACGAAAACCCAACACAGCAAAAATAAATACATTAATTAATAAACTCCTACCCCCAACATCTTCTAAAAAAAAAAAAAAAGGGGGCAAGGCTTGAGAGGTCTTGCTAACCCTTCCGGCCCAAGTGCTGTGGCCATGTGATCTTCTTTCGGGAGATGGTGTTAGTGGTGCAAGTGGCTGATGGGACCACCACAGCAGGTAGTCACAAAAGCCAGCAGATCCCACCTCCACAGCTGCCCGCAGGTTGCCCTGCTATGGCCCACACGGGGCAGTACCTTGGCCAGAATGGGGGCAGGCTGAGACCTGCCACACGGGAGTGTCTGGTGAATTTGGCCACACTGTGCACTTTTCACTGCTTTGGCCTCATGTATTCCTGTTTCTTGGGGAAAAGCCAGATGGACCTGATTTTTCTGGTGAGTTACCATCACATATGACCTATGTTCTTTAGTTTCTTTCATTATATCCCTTTGAGATGCTGAAACATCAACCCTATACTTTAACAAACAGCACCTGGACGTTCTCATCTCATTTCTTTGTGAAACAATCGCAAAACAATTTAGTAAAAAAGATTTATGACAACTCTTCTATTTTTTTGCATTTTATATGTCTGCTAAATTCCATTTTTTAAACATAGAGAAAGCCACTGGTGGAATTGCAATGTCTAGAAACGTTAACTTCTCCGTAAATATAAGGCCACTCAAATCTTGTTAAACTGATATTGTATTCATTGTGCCTTTTAATGCCCACGTTCCTTCCAAAGGACTTATAAAATGAAATCATCAGAAAGTTCCCAGCTGCACAAGTCTTTTGAAACTTTTCTGTTGTAACAGAGTCTGCGTTACACATTACAAAAACATGCAAGGGGGCTTAAAGATAGTTTAACAAAAAGACTAGAAAGGGAGACTCTCCAGGTGGCTTTTTAAGTGTGGAACATAATAAAACAGTGTTTGGAAAGTATTATGCCAAGATGTAATAACTAGAAAACAAGAAAGTCCATTTATAAGCTGAAGTGTAACTTTCAGTCATAAATAGAAGAAATGTTGAGAATGCAAGGGGGAAAAAAACCATGAGCACTTAATAAATGTGTAACAACTAGACTAAAAGCCTTCAGTTGTAGAAGAGCAACATGATGGTATATTCTGGACCATCCTTCTGAACCTCTGCCTAAGGCTTTGAGTTATATGCTGTATCAGTCAGGACCTCCTCAAGGAAGAGAAATCACTTGAGTATTTAAAACAGAGAGCCTGATGCAGGAAACTGGTTCCCCAGGGGAAGGCAGAGCTGAAATGCCCAACAGCAGACAGGGAGACACCCCAAGCTTAACCCTAGCAGGAAGCCACCACCATCCCTGGGCCAGAGTAAGGATGCAAAGGGCACGGGTAACCGGAGGGGAGCTGGACGCGGCCCACCATTGCATCAGATGTTCCCAGGGACAGAAGGGAACAGGAGAGATACTGGCTTCTCCCTCCTCCCTCCCCGACCTCCCGCTAGTGTTTGTCCCGCCGGCCCCAGCTGGGGAACTAGCTCACAGGGTTCATCGTCCCGCAGTGCAGGGGAGCAGATCGATCCCAGGGCAAACGGGTCCAGGACCAGCACAAATGCTGTCTGCGTGAGCAGATGCACACCCTTCCTCCTTTATGTTCAGGGGAGAACCTCCCACGGCGCTAGGATGACCAGGGACTCTATCCTGCTGTGCGACACTTGGCTCAAAGCAAGTAGATTCACCCCTGACTGCTCCTTGCGTCTTGACAGTGTTTCTCTGCTGCATTACTTAAAGTAATATTTCAGTTTGGTCGTACACGTTTTTTAAAGGGCTCATTTGGCTTGTATTCTGGGTGACCTGCTGTAATTCATCCACTGACCTTTGGGCAGAGCACACTTTACAACCACACCACAGGCAGGTTAAGTGGAAGCCCAGCTGAGCAGCTGTCCATGACACCAACCAATGAGACACGCTAAGAGATCAATGGGGCATTAAAACATCGCTGGAAATGTCACAACCTGGGGGGAGAAAAAAACCCCAAAAAACCAAAAAAGGCCTTGCATTTCCCAAAATTCCTCCAAAGGAGATAGAACACACTTTATCTGGTAGAACGCTTGAATCCACTTTCAGACACTGCCTCGTCCATGCCCTTAGCCAAAAAGTGTTCTTGGGAACAAATCGAAAACTAAATCCCAACAGTAAAGGAAATACGTTGACTCATATAATTTAAAAAAAGACGAGTCAAGGTGACCTTCAGGCGAGTCTGGATCTGCAGCCCAGTGACATCCCCAGGCCCACGCCTTCCTCACTGTTGGCTCATGGCTGTTGAAGGACTGCCAGCGGCCTGTCTGCGAGGAGAGAGAAGACCTCTTCCCTCAACACAAGACCTTTGGGCCACCAACAATTACTGGCCAGGCTTGGGCTTCTTGGGAAGTACGGTTTCCTTAAAAATTTACTGGTTCATTCCCATTCATCTGGTCGCTACTGCATAACTTAAGGTGTTTGAAATGGACACGGGGGTGGGAGGGGTCAGGACTAAGCTTACTCACATTTCTGAGAAGTTCCCGCCTTCCTGCTTTCTCTGGCACCACCTCAGCTTGTGAAGGAGAATTAGCTGTTCCAGCTTTGAGAGGCTCCAAATGTTTGGGCCCCCCAGACACCACAGACAGCCAGTTCCCTAGAAAAGTATCTCTTAGCAAAGCCAGACCATGGAAACCTCTTAACCATTGTGGTAAGGACTGCTTATCGGTCAATTTAAATTCAAAAGGAAACATAAAAGGATACAAATAGATTATAAACATTTTATTTTATTCATCCATTCATCAGTAGTTTGGCACGAGGCCAAGGCTTTTTCTTCAAGTGTGGGTCCTTTCTCACATTAAACTTTAGACGTAATGCATTGAAGCATAAGATTTACAGTTTCTTTTATTCTGTTTTCTTTTAATGTGGAGTGAGAATTTAAAGGAACTTGTGATGTAGAGGAGAGAAAAATCCTTTTAAATTTTTACAATTTCCCCCAACTTTTATAGTTTGGAGCAATTTTTAAGCAGTTGACTTTTATCAAGTCTTTCCAAAGCATTTAATCTAGTTTTCCTAGGGGGAAAAAAAAAAAACCCTCTACTGTCATACTCATAATTCACTGGTTTCTGTAATCCTTTATTACTTACTAAATTATTATGTTACAATAAACATAACTGGCATAAATAAATTTAGGAAAAGACACAAGTAAGTTGGGTGGCCATAAAACTCAGTTGGTAGGAACAGGTGTGCTTGGTGGGTTAAGGGCAACACCTATACCCACGAACATTCTGAGGACCATGGGCTTCAGTCAAGATGTTTTACAGGAGAATGGAGCATATTAAGTGGCCAAGCAATCAATTCAGCAGATACTAATTAAGACAGCAACTGCATTACATTCCCTTTCTGCTTTCAGAAAAGCCACCTGCAGCCTACGTTTGCTTGTACTGCTCACATAAGACCTAACTCAAGGTCACAATATATATTCAAAATCTCCAAAATCCTGATTTTTTTTTTCCTACCAGATGTTAGTGTAACAGCCTTGGTAGAAATGTACTCAGAGTCCCAAAGCACAGTAGGAAGTATTTTAACCCACTCTTTGCTGCCATATACAAAGGTGTCCAAATTCCCTGCTTGGGATCTGTATGATTATCCTCATTACCTTCTAGCCTACCTTCTCAGCTCACACAGTTCCACATTTTTAAATCTTCTCTTTGTAACACCTCATTTTATGTTAATAAATTCCATATGCATTGTAAATATAATAGAAAAGACTTAAACTGGCTTAATCAACAAAGAAAATATATTGGCTCAAACCTCAGAGGAAGAGCAGGTTTTAGGCGAGGCTCAGAGATCCAGTGTATATCTGGGTAGGTTGTGCATTGCTCAGAGGTGCCTGGGCAAGGGGGCAAGTGGGAGCTGGATCCAGCTCACCATCCATATGCCCAGACATGGATCTGGGTCTACCTGGAGGAAGGGGTGCCATTTTATTCACACAAAGGAACCTCTAATAGCAAAGCCATCTCCTGCAGGCTGGACTTTTCCAGTTCATCCACCCAGAAGTACCTTATGTCCTAACAGTGGGACCCCTGCCATCCCAGCAATGTCAGCCAAGAATCAGTTTCTTTTTCCCTATCTGTTCTGCATTTTCCTTATGTCAGCAACATCCATAGGTTGGCTCCACTCATACTGAAGGCCAGCATCAACTCAGTCATCCTTTTTCTTGTCCAGCAGGAGACTGATTTCCCTAATCACTGACTAGGCTAACCTCATATTGGACCAATCTGGATCGTGTATCCATTGCTAAACCAATCACTGTGGCAGGTGGCTGAAATACACTGGTTGGCTAAGGTAGGCTTTACATCTGCCATTTTACTATTTTTCTTTCGTATGTCTTAATAATTTTTATTTCTGTTTCTCTAGTAGTACCTTCTTTTGTGTTAAATGACTATTTTCTAGTATACTATTTTAATTTCCGTGTTCTTTAATATATTTTGTTGTTTTTTTGTTTTTGTCTTTTTAGTGTATTTCTTTTAGTGGAATTGCTTGTTTATCCATTCACCTACTGAAGGATATCTCATTGTGATGTTAATTTCCATTTCCTTAATGACATATGATGTTGAGCATCTTTTCATATAATTATTTGCCATCTGTGATCTTCTTTGGTGAGGTGTCCAGGCCTTTTGCCTATTTTTCAATAAGGTGGTTTATTTTCTTATTTTTAAGAGTTTCTTGCATATTTTAGGTAACAGTCCATTACCAGGTATGTCTTTTGTAAATATTTTCTCCCAGTCTGTGGCTTGTCTTCTCATTCTCTTGAAAGTATCTTTTGCACTGCAGAAGTTTTTAATTTAATTAATTCTACTTTATGAACTACATTTTCCGTAAACTGTGCCTTTGGTGTTATAGGTTGGTTTTTTACTGTTGAGTTTGAGAATTCTTTATATATTCAAGACTAGTCATTTGTCATATACGTGGCTTGCAAATATCTTCTCCCACTCTGTAACTTTTTAAAAAATCTTAACAGGGTCTTACACAGAGCAAAGACTTAAAAATTTTTAAGTTCAATTTGTCCATTTTTTCTTTTGGGGATCAACGTTTTGGTATCAAATCTAAGAACTCTTCAGAGATGCTGAAGATTATCTCTTTTTATTTCCTAAAAGTATTTGTAGTTTCATGTTTTACATTAGAGACTATGATCCATTTTGAACCAATTTTTGTATAAGGTGTAAGACTTAGGTCAAGATCTTTTTCTCTGGCCTACGGATGTCCTATTGCTCAAGCACCAATTGTTGAAATGCTCTCTCTCCTCAATGGAATTGCTTTTGCAACTTCCTCAAAAATCAGTTGAGCATACTTTTTTTTTTAGAAAGGACAATTAATTTTTTTAATTATTTATTTTATTGTTATTATTATTATTATTATTATTATTTTTTGCGGTACCCCGGCCTCTCACTGTTGTGGCCTCTCCCCTTGCGGAGCACAGGCTCCGGATGCACAGGCTCAGCAGCCATGGCTCATGGGCCTAGCCGCTCTGCGGCATGTGGGATCTTCCCAGACCGGGGCATGAACCTGTGTCCCCTGCATCTGCAGGCGGACTCTTAACCACTGTGCCACCAGGGAAGCCCTCTTTATTTATTTATTTATATTTGGCTGTGTAGGTCTCCGGCTGCACACGGGCTTTCTCTAGTTGCGTTGAGTGGGGGCTACTCTTTTTGCGGTGCACAGGCTTCTCATTGTGGTGGCTTCTCTTGTTGTGGAGCACGGGCTGTAGGTGCACGGGCTTCAGTAGTTGTGGCTCATAGGCTCTAGAGTGCAGGCTCAGTACTTGTGGTGCATGGGCTTAGTTGCTCCGTGGCATGTGGGATCTTCCCGGACCAGGGCTCAAACCCATGTCGCCTGCATTGGCAGGTGGATTCTTAACCACTGCACCGCCAGGGAAGCCTGAGAAAAGGGAACTCTTGTACAGTGCTGGTGGGAATGTAAATTGGCGCAGCAACTATGGAAAACATTATGGAAATTCCTCAGAAAAAGGAATTTTTTCTACTATTCTAGAAATGCATCTCTGCAGTGTTATTTTAACACTATTCAATCTACTCCATCCTCAACCCTTCCTAAGTCCCTTTTAGAAGTTGACCTCTGCTCCTAGCTCAGAAGACCCTGAATGGGAATTCATGTCAACCTTTTTCCTCTAACCTGTAAACTCTCCATCCTCTTCCTGTCATGATAGAAGAGGTATCCTTACTCCCAAATCAAATCCACCATTTCTCTGCTACACTTTCCAACGGCTTCCCATCTTACTAGGGCAAAATCTAAAGCCCTGACCATTGCCTAAGAGGCCTTCCAAAATCTGCCCCCACTGCCTGTCTAACGTCCGACCCTAACACTCTCCCCTTGCTCATACTGCTCCAGGTATGCTCTTCCTCTCTCTTCTTCTTCTTCTTTTTGAAGTATGGCTGATTTACAATATTATATTAGCTTCAGCTGTACAGCACAGTGATTAGGTATTTTTATAGTTTATACTCCATTAAAAGTTATTATAAAATAATGGATACAATTTCCTGTGCTTTACAATATATCCTTGTCACTTATCTACTTTATACATAATACTTTGTGTATTTTAATCCCATACCCCTAATGCATCCCTCCCCCTTTCCTCTTGCCACTAGTAAACACTTGTTTATTTTCCGTACCTGTGAGTCTATTTCTGTTTTGCTATATATAATTTTTATTATTTATTAGATTTCATGTATAAGTGATTCAATACAGTATTTGTCTTTCTCTGTCTGGCTTATTTCACTAAGCATACTATTTCCTAGGTCCATCCACGTTGTTGCAAATGGCAGAATTTCATTCTTATTTATGGCTGAGTAATATTTCGTTATATATACATATACATATATATAATGAAATATATATATTACGTCTTTTTTTTTCCATTTGTCTATTGATGGACACTAGAGTTGTTGCTTCCATATCTTGGCTATTGTAAATACTGCTGCTATGAACATTGGGGTTCATGTATCTTTTCGAATTCGTGTTTTTGTTTTTTTCCAGATATATACCCAAGAGTGGAATTGCTGGGTCATATGGTAGTTCTACTTTTAGTTTTTCTGAGGAATTTCCATAATGTTTTCCACAGTTGCTGCGCTAATTTACATTCCCATCAACACTGTACAAGACTTCCCTTTTCTCAGGCTTCCCTGGCAGCGCAGTGGCTAAGAACCCACCTGCCAATGCAGGCGACACAGGTTTGAGCCCTGGTCTGGTCCAGGAAGATCCCACATGCCGCGGAGCAACTGAGCCCGTGCACAACTACTGAGCCTGCACTCTGGAGCCCACGAGCCACAGCTACTGAAGCCTGTGCACCTACAGCCCGTGCTCCGCAACAAGAGAAGCCACCACAGTGAGAAGCCTGCGCACCACAAAAAGAGTAGCCCCCACTCAACGCAACTAGAGAAAGCCCGTGTGCAGCTGCAGACCTAACATAGCCAAATAAAAATAAATTTTTTTTTAAAAGAGTTCCTTTTTCTCCACATCCTCACCAACATCTGTTGTTGTGTTCTTCTTAATGTTAACCATTCTGACAAGTGTGAGGTGATATCTCATTGTTGTTTTGATTTTCATTTCTCTAACAATTAGTGATGTTGAGCATCTTTTCATGTACCTGTTAGCTATCTGTATATCTTCTTTGAAAAAATGTCTGTTCAGGTTTTCTGTCCATTTTTATTGTTTTTTGCTTAATGGAGTTGTATGAGTTGTTTATATATTTTGGATACTGACACCTTGTCAGTCATATCATTTGAAAATATATTCTCCAATTCTGTAGGTTGTCTTTTCATTTTGTCCATGGTTTCCTTTGCTATTCAAGTGCTTTAAAGTTCTATTAGGTACCTTCTTTTTTTTCTTTTAAAATTTATTTATTTTTATTTTTGCTGTGTTGGGTCTTCGTTTCTGTGCAAGGGCTTTCTCTAGTTGTGGCAAGCAGGGGGCCACTCATCGCGGTGCGTGGGCCTCTCACTATCGTGGCCTCTCTTGTTGTGGTGCACAGGCTCCAGACGCGCAGACTCAGTAGTTGTGGCTCACGGGCCTAGTTGCTCCACAGCATGGGAGATCCTCCCAGACCAGGGCTTGAACCCGTGTCCCCTGCATTAGCAGATTCTCTACCACTGCACCACCAGGGAAGCCCTGGTCCCATTTTTTAATCTTAGTTTTTACTTCGTCTTAGGAGACAGATCCAAAAAAATATTCCTTTGATTTATGTCAAAGAGTGTTCTGCCCATGTTCTCTTCTAGGAATTTTATGGTTTCAGGTCTTACGTTTAGGTCTTCATTCCATTTTCCGTTTGTTTTTGTACATGGTGTGAAGAAATGCTCTAATCTCATTGTTTTACATGTAGCTGTCAGTATTCCCAATGCCATTTATTGAAGATTGTCCTTTCTCCATTGTATATTCTTGCCTCCATTGTCATATATTAATTGGCCATAAGTGTGTGGGTTTATTTCTCGGCTCTTTCTCTCTTTTTAAAAAATAATTTTAGATTTATTTATTTTTGTACGATTATTTTTTTATTTTATTTTATTTTAAAAATATTTATTTATTTATTATTTATTTTGGCTGTGCTGTGTCTTAGTTGTGGCACGCGGGATCTTTAGTTGCAGCACGCAGACTGTTAGTCACAGCATGCAAACTCTCAGTTGTGGCATGCATGCGGGGTCTAATTCCCTGACCAGGGATTGAACCCAGGCCCCCTGCATTGGGAGTTCAGAGTCTTACCCACTGGACCACCAGGGAAGTCCCTTTCTCTTTCTGAGAGTACATTATTAGTATTAGAAGAGCAACAGATTTCTGTATATTAATCTTGTATTCTGCAACTTTATTGAATTCATTTATTAGTTCTAAGAGTTATAAGGTGTAGTTACAGTTGCTTTTACAATTGTTTTCTTTGAATCCTCATACTGGCTTATGTAATGGGTTGATCCTCAGTCCTTACTATATATTTGCCTTCCCTGGTGAGATTTTTCCCTCTCCTACAGATTCTTATTTTCCACTTAGAGAATACCCTTTAACATTTCTTTTAGGGTAGGTTTTACTATTGATCAACTCTTTTAGAGTTTGCTTATCTGAGAAGTTCTTTGTCTCTCTTTCTCTTCTAAATGATAATCTTGCTGGGTAGATTATCATAGGTAGCATGTTTTTCCCTTTCAGCACTTTGAATACATAATACCACTCCCTTTGGGCCTGCAAAGTTTCTGCAGAGAAATCAGGTTGTAGCCTTATGGGGGTTCCCTTGTATATTGACTCTTTGTTTTTCTCTTGCTGCCTTTAGAATTCTCTTGTTAACTTTTGTCAGTTTAGTTATGATATGTCTTGGTGTGGGTCTGTTTCAGTTCATCTTGTTTGGGACCCTCTATGCTTTCTGTACATGGATCTCTCTTTCTTCAGGTTTGAATTTTTCAGCCATAATTTCCTCAAATACATTTTCAATCCCCTTTTCTCTCTCTCTCTCCTTCTGGGATCATATAATGTGAATGTTGGCATGCTTAATGTTATGTTAGAGATCTCTTAAATTGTTTTCATTTTTAAATTTGTTTTTTCTTTTTGATGTTCTGGTTGGGTGATTCCCATTATTCCAACTTTCCAGATCAGTTATGCATTCTTCTGTGCCACTTGTCTGCTACTCATTCCTTCTAGTGTGTTTTCTATTTCATCTATTAAAATCTTCATTTCTGTTTGGGTCTTTTTATATTTTCTAGTTCCTTACTAAAGTGTTCACTGTGTACATTAATTCTTTTCCCTAATTCAGTTAATATTTTTATTGCCTACTTTTAAAATTCTTCATCTGGTAGGTTGTTTATTTCTCTTTCATTGTTTACACTTTCAGGGATTTTTCTCTTGCTCTTTCAATTGAGAGTAGTTCTTCGCCTTTTTATTTTGCATATCATTCCCCATCTCTATCAATTTAGGTGAAACAATTACGTATTGCAGTCTTGAAGGAGTGATCTTATGTGGGAGCATCCCTGTACAGACTGCATATGCCCAGTGCTTTTGGTGGGAGAGCTGGATTTGACATGGACAAAAGTCACATCTTTCCTCAGGGTGTGGGGCAGCTCTCACCTTGGTAGGGAGTGGAGATGGAAGTGGTGGGGTAAAGCTGGAGCCGGGTGTGAGGCAGGACTTCTCCTCGGCTCAGTGGCCATCACCACCCTATCAGGGACAGGGTCTGATCCCAAGTTGCTGGAGCAGAAGCCCTGAGTGAGGGTTGAGCCCGAGCTGGCTCTGTTCTCTTCAAGTGTTTGTGGCACCTGAGATCCAGAGCACGTGGGCTCGGTAGCTGCAGCGCACTGGCTTCTCTCTAGTTGTGGCATATGAGCTCCAGACACACTGGATCATTCGTTGCAGCGCGCGACTTCTCTCTCGTTGTGGCACATGAGCTCCAGAGCATGTGGGATCAGTAGCTGCGGCACGCAGGCTTCTCTCTAGTTGTGGCACACGAGCTCCAGCACACGCGGGATCTTTTGCTGCGGCACACGGACTTCTCTCTAGTTGTGGCTCATGAGCTCCAGAGCACGTGGGTTCAGTAGTTGTGGCGTGCAAGTTTCTCTCTAGTTGTGGCACAATAACTCCAGAGCACACGGGATCTTTCATTGCGGTGTGTGGACTTCTCTCTAGTTGTGGCACATGAGCTCCAGAGCACACGGGCTCGGTAGCTGCAGCATGCGGGCTTCTCTGTAGTTGTGGCACATGAGCTCCAGAGCATGTGGGTTCAGTAGCTGTAGCACGCAGGCTTCTCTCTAGTTGTGGCATGTGAGTTCCAGAGCACGTGGGCTTGGTAGCTGTGGCGTGCAGGCTTCTGTCTAGTTGTGGCACATGAGCTCCAGAGCACGCAGGCTCGGTAGCTGTGGCGTGCGGGCTTCTGTCTAGTTGTGGAACGTGAGCTCCAGAGCACTCAGGCTTGGTAGCTGCAGCTTGCGGGCTTCTCTCTAGTTGTGGCACATGAGCTCCAGAGCATGTGGGTTCAGTAGTTCTGGCGCACGGGATTCTCTCTAGTTGTGGCATATGAGCTCCAGATCACGTGGGCTCAGAAGCTGTGCCGCGCACACTTCTCTCTAGTTGTGGCACATGAGCGCCAGAGCACATAGGCTCAGTAGTTGCAGCCGCAGGCTTAGTTGCCCCCATGGCATGTGGAATCTTAGTTCCCTGCCCAAGGATTGAACCTGTGCCCCTGCACTGGAAGGTAGATTCTTAACCACTGGACCACCAGGGAAGTCCCAGTTCTAGGCACTTTTGATTTGAAATCTGGGGCAAGTAAATCTCCCAGGTTTCTGTAAGGAGCTGGATCTCCACAATCACAAAAATCAAATCAAACTGCAGTTTCTGTACCCAACTTCGTCCTCATTCTTAGAGATGACAGTCCAACTCATGTTCTGTGCATGAAACGGTGTCTGTGAGTGCCCAGCTCTGTCTCCCCACAAAGGCCTTGCAAGCTCTTGGTGCACTCCTGACGGGAGGACCACACTGTAGTGAGTCATTGACCTCAGCCCTACAGAAAGTACTCTGACCACCATGGACTGGAGGGCTGGCTTAGAGTCCATTCAACATCCACTGTGATAACCCCATTTAAAGATGACTTACATAAGCTTCACTTATATTTGAAGATTAGAGATTAAAAATTATTCTTAGGATGGAAGAAAATCTATTCAAATATGAGCAAGAAATCTGGAGTTTAAATTTGTATTAATTCACCTGAGGGGTGTGTGTGTGTGTGTGTAGGAGAAAGGCTTGAAAATACACACAAATAGGACATCAGCTTCTGGAAGTCATTCTCCCAGCCAGTATATTTTACTTTACACTGTTAAATTAACTTGATGAAAATGTGTTTGGGTAAAAATAAGAGAACAAGAGTAGAAGATATTATTTATGAGTGTCAAAATTCACTATCTAGACAGACTTTTTCATTTGACTACAGGAGCAGAAACCCACACGTCAGGAATAAAAATGTTTTTCACTGTGCTGCCGGCAACAGCCTGGAAGAATTCTGCAAAAACTCCGACTGTGAAGAAAGGTACTCCGACTGTGTCATGTCATTTGAGTCCCTGCCACTGTGCTTTGTGCCTTGGCATTATTTACCAGGCTGGTTCTAATTGCCTGAGCAGGGCTTCCATTCTATGTGGAAGAAATGATGTTTCTCTAGCCTCATTTTGCAGAACAAGCCAGATGTAGAATAGATACAGGCTCCGGAGGTCAGAGAACGGGTGCAGCATGCACTTCCTCTTCTTGGGCAGCTGCACCCCAATTTCATGTGTGCAGATCAGTGCTTCTGCAGTGTGGTCCCTGGACCAGCAGTACCAGCCTCACCTGGGCATGAGTTAGAAATGCAGATTCTCAGGCTCCACCCCAGACCTCCTTAATCAGACATTCCAGGGCAGGGCCCAGAAACCAGTATTTTAACAGGCTCTCTAGGTAATTCTGATGCTGCTACCATGGGGAACCCCTCCCTTCCCTAATCCCAGGCACCCCAAATCAGGGGTAGTACACAGAACCTGTGCTTGCCCAGTTAAAGTAAATGTCAGGACTTTATCCGAAGCTCCCAGAAGACTCCTGTTCTCCCAGCTGCCTTGGACTCAGTTCCTTGTACAGCTGGCTTGTAATCCCAAGTGGAGAACCTGTCTGAGAATCAAGCCAGTGAGTGGAAGAAAGCCGAGTGAGCTGCGCCAAGCCCTGTGCCTCGGGCAGAGAGAACCAGCTCCTGATAATACCGCTGGAGCCCAACATCAAGACCACTTCAAGCCAGCTCTGCCGTGGGCTATCCAGATACAAATGTGGATTACCTTTTTACTGAAGCCAGTTTGGCCTGGGTATCATGACACTTAAGACTGAAGGAATTCTAAGGAATAAAACATACAAACACTATTCTAAGCCAGTCAGTGAAGTTAAGTGTTTTTAAAAACCACTAACCTAATGAGAACTCAGTCTTAGCAGAGAAGCTTGCCTCCTGATTTATGAAGAAAATTAAGGACACTTGACACTCTTATCAACGTGGCCCTTCTCTTCCTCCACTCTGGGTTAAGGTGATGACTCCTGCGGCAGGCTTCCTCACCCCCTGTGCTGTTGACCCTCTGCCTTCCCACGTCTCCCAGGACCTCGCTTCTTACGTCACTCTTTTCCCTACTGTATCCTCACCTCTCTGTCTCTGAAGCCTCCTTGCCTTCAGTCCATAAATATGCTCAAATCTCCCATCCTCTAAGTACAGTCCAGCTTAACTGCCACTCTCATTCAAACCTTGCAAGTAAAGTAGCATCAATTTACTATTTCCATTGCCTCACCTCCTAACGCACTTCAGTGTGACTTCTCCCATCACCACTTACCTGCAAATGTCTCCACTAGGGTTACCGGTGCCTGCACCATGCTGAATCCAGTGGACATTTCTTGAGTCCTCTCTTGGGTTTGACATCATTGGTCATCCCTTTCTTCCTGGTAGTTTCTACTTCCTTGGCTTCTCCAATATCACTCTCTCCTAACTCCCTTCACAGTTTTAGCTTTTCCCTCACCACCTCCTTTATACCTCCTCCTCTCTGTACCTGGTGGAAGTTGGCATTATCTGGGATGCGTTCTCAGCACATTGTTCCTCTCCATGGATGATCCCATCCATTCTCATGTCTCCACTAGCCCTGTGCTCCATGGATTCGAGAGTCTGGATACCTACCCCATTTCTCCCTAAGCTTCTGCCTCTGACAGCTAACTGTCTACTCATCTCATAACCAACACATCCCAAACTGACCCAGTCATACTCCCTCAGCCCCATCAGATCTTCTTGCTACATTTTCTCGTTCAGTTGGCAACACCACCACCACCCAGTCACTCAGGTTAGAAACTCGGTTCCTCCCTCTTCCTGACCCCGCACTTCTAATCCAGCATGTGCATCCTACAGATTTTGCCCACCAAAGACTTCCGGAATCATGTTGCTTCTCTCCATCTTCACCGACTCTCCACATCCAAACAATAGTTTGGATTATTGTCAGTTTCCCCATGGATTAGGTCTTTCTTTTTCCCTTCAAATTAAGCATTTTACAAGCCTCCAGAAGGCCTAGTATGGAGACACAGCCAAGCAAACTCCACTGCCTCCCATCCTGCTCAGTCCCCTTCATTGCCCCCCTATTGCTGACAACAGTGTTTCTCAAGTTGTCAACCCGAGAATGTCCTCACCAGGCTCACCTGGGGTACTTGTGACAGTGCTGATTCCGGAACCTTGCAACAGTCCTACCAAATCATACTCGCCAGCGGGTGCCTAGAAATTCTGAATTTTCACACGTGTCTCAGTGATATACACATTTAAAATTTGGAACCTTTGGCCCAGTGATACACCAGGACCCTCCTGACCCTGGCCCTTGCTCCTCCCATTTTCTTTCTTTCTCACTATTCCCTGACTTTAGCTCCATGCTTTTATAATCCTGAATGCCTGTATTACACTACACTGTGTGTCTCATTCCATGATTTTGCTCGTGCCGCTACTGAAATACCCAGACCCTGTCACTCACTCCACACCCCCACTGCCTGGTTATCTCATATTTATCCACTGAGATCTTCAGCTCCTGTCTCCTCTCTTGCAGCAAGCCTTAAGGTCTTACCCTCCAAATCCTCTTCTCTCCCACATCTTTTCCCCTTCTGTTCAGCAGGCCAGATCCTCTCTTGAGCTTCCACATGTGTATCTCTATTATTGCTCTTATGCCAGTTCTCAAAATTCCTAATTTGTGTGCTTCATTCTCCCTCTACAACGTGAGCACCTTCAAGTCAGGGACTCTGTGCTATTCAACCCACTAGTCATCATCCCAAGCACAGTCTGGGAAGATAGCAGGCACTCAAATGTTTCTTCCATAAATGAAGTGTGCATACTTGTTCTCCCTATCCTTGCTAGCTGTTTCTCTGCTACAGCTGTTTCTCTGCAGAGGGGCAAATGGTAAGAGAGCAGGGAGGAGGTGGAAGGTAAGATTAATAGTGACAGTGTTAAGGATGAACAGAAGGGAAGATGCTCATGGAAAAGGGGCCATTAAGGCCATTATAATGGTGGCGAAAGGAGATCATGAGCTTCTGAACAAAGAAGGTGGCAGAGAAGGTAGAGGTAATTTCCTTCTTTTCCTAGTTTGTTGAGAGTTTTTGTTATGAAAAGGTGTTGAATTTTATCAGATGCTTTCTTTGCATTTATTGAGACGTTCATGTGGCTTCTATCCTTCATTCTGTTAATATGGTTTATCACATTAATTGATTTTCATATGTTGAACCATCTTTGCATTCCAGCCATAAATCCCACGTGATCATGGTGTACGATCCTCTTCATCTGCTGCTGAATTCATTTGGCTAATATTTTTTTGAGGATTTTTGCATCTATATTCATTAGGGATATTGGTCTGTAATTTTCTTGTAGCATCCTTGTCTGGCATTGATACTGGGGTAATTCGGGTCTTATAAAATGAGTCTGGGGATTTCCCTGGTGGCACAGTGGTTAAGAATCCACCTGCCAGGCTTCCCTGGTGGCGCAGTGGTTGAGGGTCCACCTGCTGATGCAGGGGACATGGGTTCGTGCCCCAGTCTGGGAAGATCCCACATGCCACGGAGCAGCTGGGCCCGTGAGCCATGGCCGCTGAGCCTGTGCGTCCAGAGCCTGTGCTCCGCAACGGGAGAGGCCACAACAGTGAGAGGCCCACGTACCACAAAAAAAAAAAAAAGAATCCACTTGCCAATGCAGGGGACACGGGTTCAAGCCCTGGTCCGGGAAGATCCCACATGCTGTGGAGCAACTAAGTCCGTGCACCCCAACTACTGAGCCTGCACTCTAGAGCCCACGAGCCACAACTACTGAGCCCGTGTGCCACAATTACTGAAGCCCGCGTGCCTAGAGCCTGTGCTCTGCAACAAGAGAAGCCACCACAATGAGAAGCCCGTGCACCGCAGCAAAGAGTAGCCCCTGCTTGCCACAACTAGAGAAAGCCCACGCACAGCAACGAAGACCCAATGCAGCCAAAAATAAATAAATTTATTTAAAAAAAAATAATAAAATAAAATAATTTTTAAAAATAAAATGAGTCTGGAAGTGTTCCCTCCTCTTCAGTTTTTTGGGAAGAGTTTGAGAAGGACTGACATTAATTCTTCTTTACATGTTTGGTAGAATTCGCCAGTGAAACCATCTGGTCCTGGGCTTTTTTCTACTGGGAAGCTTTTGACTATTGATTCAATCTCCTTGCTAGTTATAGGTCTGTTCAGACTTCCTATTTCTTCATGATTCAGTCTTGGTAGGTTACATATTTCTAGGAATTTATCCATTTCTTCTAGATTTTGTAGTTTTTTGGTATATGTAAAGGCCATGTAAGAAAAACCCACAGCTAATATCATAATCAATGGTGAAAAACTGAAAGCTTTTCCATTAAGATCAGAAACAGGATAAGGATGCCCATTCTCACCACTTCTATTAAACATAGCACTGGAAGTCCTAGCTAGAACAATTAGGTAATAAACAAACAAAAACAGAAACATAAAGGTGTCTTAGTCTGTTTCAGGCTGCTATAACAAACTAGCACAGACTGGGTGGCTTATAAACAGCAGAAATTTTTTGTTCACAGTTCTAGGGGCTGAAGTCCAAGATCAGGGTGACAATGTGATCAGGTAAGGGCCCTCTCTGGGGTTGCAGACTTCTCATTGTTATTCTCACATGATGGAAGGGGCTAGAGAGCTCTGTGGGATCTCTTTTTTAAGAGACCTAATACCAGTCATGAGATTTCCAACCACACTTATGACCCAATCACCTCCCAAAGGGCCTACATTTGGGGTTAGGATTTCAACACACGAATTTTGAGGAGATACAAACTTTCAGACCATAGCAAAAAGGCATCCAAATTGGAAAGGAAGAAGTAAAATTGGTCCTGTATGCAGGTGATATGATCTTATATGTAGAAAACCTAAAGACTCCACACAGAAAAACTGGTAGAACTAGTAAATGGATTCAGTAAAGTTGCATACAACATACAAAAATCAGTTGCATTTCTATACACTAACAGCAAACTGAAAAGGAAATTAGGAAAACAATCTTTTTTACAGTAGCATCAAAAAGAATAAAATACTTAGGAATAAACTTAATTAAGACAGTGAAAGACTTGTACACTGTAAACTATAAAACACTGATGAAAGAAATTAAGGAAGACACAAACAAATGGAAAGACATCCTGTGTTCATGGATTGGAAGATTTAGTATTTTTTAAATGTCCATACTACACAAAGAGACCTACAGATTCAATGCAATCCCTATTAAAATAACAATGGTAATTTTTTTTCAGAAAAAAATTCTATAATTCATATAAAACTGAAAGAGACCCAAATAGATAAAACAATCTTTAAAAAGAAGAACAAAGCTGGAGGCATCACACTTCCTGATTTCAAAATGTATTACAAAGTTTTAGTAACTAAAACAGTATAAATACTAGCATAATGACAGACTTATAGATCAATGGAACAGAAGAGAGAGCCCAGAGATAAATCCACACAAATATATGGTCAACTGATCTTTAACAAGTGTGCCAAAAATGCACAATAGGGAAAGGATAATCTTTTCAACAAATGGTGTTTGGAAAACTGGATATCCACATGTAAAAGAATGAAATTGGACCCTTATCTCACACCTTACATAAAAATCAATTCAAAATGGATTAAAGATCTAAGCATAAAACTCCTAGAAGAAAACATAGGGGTAAAGCTTCATGGCATTGGTCTTCACAATGATTTCTTGGATATGACACCAAAAGCACAGATAAGTGTGACTGCATCAAACTTAAAAGCACAGCAAAAGAAATCCAAGAGGGTGAAAGGCAATCAGTGGAATGGGAGAAAATATTTGCAAACCATATATCTGATAAGAGATTAAATTCCAAAATATGAAAGGAACTCCCACAACTCAATAGCAAAAAAAAAATAAAAAAATCCTGATTTAAAAATGGTCTCAGGACTTGGATTGACATTTCACCAAAGATTTACAAATGGCCAAGAGTATATGAAAAGATGTTCAATGTCACTAATTATCAGGGAAATGCAAATCAAAACAAAAGAGACAACTGCTGTGGATGTGGAGAAATCAGAACTCCCGAACTCCTTTGCTGGGAACGCAAATGGTGCAGCCACTATGGAAAACAGTATGGAGGTTCCTCAAAAAACTAAATATAGAACTACCTTATGACTCAGCAATCCACTTAGGGCTACTTATCCAAAAGAACTGAAATGAGGATCTTAAAGAGATTTCTTCCCTCCCACGTTTATAGCAGCACTATTCACAATAGCTAAGATGTGGAAACAACTTAAATGTCCATCGATGGAAGAATGGAGTTTTTTAAATGTGCTATATACGTACATCAGAATGTTATTCAGCTTTAAAAAAGATGGAAATCCTGCAATACATGACAACAGGGGTGAACCCTGAGGAAGCTATGCTAAGTTAAGCCAGTCGCAGAAGGACATATACTGCATGATTCTGCTTCTTTAGGGTATCTAAAATAGTCAATCTCTTAGAAGCAAAGAATAGAATGGTGGTTGTCAGGGGCTGTGGGGAGGTGGAAATGGGGAGTTGCTGATCAACAAGTATAATATTTCTGTTTTGCAAGATGAGTAATTTTAGAGATCTGTTTACAACATTGTGCCTATAGATAACAACAGTGTATTGTAAACTTTAAAATTTGTTAAGAGGGTAGATCTTAAGTGTTCTTACCACAATAAAATAAAAGAGGGAGGGAGAGAGTAGAGAGGATGGAGCTAAGAGATAGGATCCAGTGGCTGAATGTCTGTAGGGGGTGAACATACAAGTTTTCTATTCCTGTGAAACACTTACTACAAACTTAGTAGTTTAAAACAACACCCATTTTTAGCTCACAGTTCTGTAGGTCAGAAGTCCAGGCATGGCTGAGTTCTCTGCTCAGGTCTCCCAAGTCTAACATCAAGGTTTTAGCAGGACTTACTGCTCATCTCACTTGGAGCTCAGGGTCCATTTCCAGGCTCAGCTGGTTGTAGGCAGCATTCAGTTTTTGCAGTTGTAGGACCAAGGTCCTAGCTTTCTTGCTGTCAGCTGGGGACGGCTCTCAGGTCCTAGGGGCTAATCGTATTCATTGCCGTGTGGTCCCCTCCATCGTCAAAACCAGCAACAGAGAATCTCCTCATATCAAATCCTTCTCACACTTCAAATCTTTTTTATTTTATTTTATTTTTTCTGTCAGGAAAAGCCCAGTCACTTTTTAGGGGCATACTTGATTAGACCAGGGTAAATTCCTTTTTTTAAAGGCACTTGATTTGAAACCCTTAATTCCATCTGCCAAATCCCTTTATAGGAACACCTAAATTAGTGTTTGATTGAACAACTGGGAGAAGGTGTAGTAGGTACACCAGAGGGTGGGGATTCTGGGGGTCATCTCCAAATTTTGCCTAACACAGTAGAGAAGTGAGGGTAGACTGGGAGAGACCTAGCTGGAGACACTGGAGGGTCAGTGAAGCCTGACTAAGGCTGAAAACACAGAAGGTGGAAGAGTTTTGGTGGGAAGGTGAGCTCAGATTTAGAATACATGAGATAAAGAGTTTAAAAGAAAAAAATCTCAACGAAGCAATTTTTTGTATATAAGAATATTTCCTGCCAGCCTGCCTTACAAGGGCTGAGCCCCAACAGTATTTTCTTTCGGAGGAATAGAAAACTATTGGTGAAAAAATAAGCTATTAAAAGGAACTGATCTTTAGGAAACATGGGGGTAAAATAATTATACTTTATAGAAATATTTTGCTCCTCTCAGCTCTCTGAAAGTTCTAAAGAATATTCTCTAACTCATAATGGGTATAAAATGTGCCTGAAGATGTGTTATTCTCTAATTCTTGAGAGAACCTGGCCCCAAGTTTTCATTACAGTTGGTATTTCCACCCCATGGCAGGAAATGGCAGTCTGCTGGATAACGGCGCTGTACCAGTGGAAGACCTCAGTGGGAGAGGTTGCAAGGTAATGTTCCTCCTTCCTCCAAAACCTATCCATAAGTCTAAACTATCAACTACCCAGGGCAGCACTTCCAGAGACTGAAACGGCCTTCCACTGTCTAGTTAAATACTTTTCCATTATTCCTCCCACCTTCCCACGAATTCTTGAGATGCCAGGCATTGCAGGTGGGGGAGAAGCACAGTGTAACCAACCCTCTTCTCTCATCCTGCAGAGATGAGGACATAGGAGGCGACACACTTAAGGATAAATAACTGCACGGTAACTGGCCCATTGCTGATAGACATATGCATGAGGTGCTGGAGAGATCAAGGATGGAAATGAAGGTCAAAATCCAGCCAGGGGAAGGATCATGAAAGCCTTTTCATACGAGGACCGGCTTGTTTTATCTTGCTTTGTATTATAGATGCCTGGGAGCCAGTTCTCTATCTGTGGGGTTTCTTTTAATTTCAGAATTTGTCTCTCTTATTTTTTGTACAACTTTATTGAGGTAACATTTAGGTACAAGAAGCTGCATGATGCTTAAAGTGTATAGTTTGATCAGTTTTGAAGTCATTACCATAATGAAAATAACAAACGTAGTCATCATCCCCCGAAGTTTCCTCGCAGCCCCTGGTAATTCCTCTCTTCCTTCCCCTCATCCTGGCAATCACTGATCTGCTTTCTGTCATTATGGATTACCCTGAATTTTCTAAAGTTTTCTATAAATGAAACCATACAGTATGTTCTCTTGTCTAGTTTCTTTTATTCACCATAACCATCTTGAGATTCATCCATATTGTTGCATGTCTCATTAGCTTATTCTTTCTTATTGTGGAGCTCTAGTCCACTGAGTAGATAAACCATAATTTGCTTATCCTTTTTGCCTGTTGATAGGTGTTTAGGTTATTTCCAGTTTGGGGCTATTTCAAATCATGCTGACATGGACATTTGTGTACAAGTTTTTATGTGAACTTATGCTTTTGCTTTTCTTTGATGAATATCTAGGAGTAGAATAGCTGTGTTGTGTGACAGAAGTATGTTTCACTTAAGAAACTGCAAACTTGTTTTCCAAAGTGGCTGTGCCATTTTGTCCTTCCCTCCAGCAATGTATGAGAGTCCCAGCTGCGCCACATCCTTGCCACCACTTGGGATGGTCAGTCTTTTTCATTTCAGCCAACCTAAAGTCTGAATAGTGGTGTCTCATTATGGTTTCAATTTGCATTTCCCTGTTGACTAATGACATTGAGCATATTTTTATATACTTATTGGCCATATATATATATTTCTTTTCTGAGGTATCTGTTCAAATCTTTTGCTCATTTTTTATTATTGAGTTGTAGACACTGAGGGGATGTAAGCAAGAGACTGCCATAATCAAATTTATGTTTTAGAAAAATCACTCAAGCAGGAAATATTGAGGATGAGTCACACCAGGGCCAGACTGCAGAAGAGAGGCCAGTGGGGTTATTGGAATAGGTCCAGCAACAGATGCTAAGATAGTGGCATTGGGTTAAGGAGAGACATCTCTGAGGTAGAACTGAGAGGTGCTTGTGACCATTTTTGCACATGAAAGTTAATCAAGGGAATCAAATTCAGTTGGAAATGAGGGTCTAGAATTCAAGAAAAATAATACCTATATAACACTATGTGCCAAGCATAGCTCTGGGCATCATCACAGGTATTAACTCAGTTAACTAGTTATTTACACCTAAATTTGTCTGCTTCTTGCCTCCTCATCTCTGCAAGATGACCAAAGAAAAGGTTTAGTTATACTGGGTTCCTCTCCCCCTCATAACAATCCTAGTCAGGTGGGCGCTATTATTATTAACCCACATTTTACAGATGAGGAGACCGAGACACAGAGTGAATATTAAATGTATAGAAGACAGTACGGTTTAAAGGCTAGCAAAATGTGGTTTAGGCAGCAGGCAACTCGGACTTTAAAAGCTATATCTATCATATACTGGCTGCATAACCTTGGGCAAGTTTCTTAGACTATATGCAACTCCTTTTCAGATTGTTGTGAACAGTGAATGAGGATACATGTTAGAAGTTCCTAGAACAAAATATGTGCCCAACATGCTTTCCAGTAGATGCAGCCACAGGGAAGAATGAGATTGTCCAGGGAAAAGAACAAAGATGGGGAAAGATGGAACTGAAGAAGCATCACCTTGGTGGACAGAGTGTGAGGAATAAAGAAAAGGGAACTGGGAGAACACATGCTCATAATACATCAGGACTATATAGTAGGACACAGATTAACCTCCTAGCTTTCTAACGAGGGCAAACGAGTACATATCTTGTACACTAGACTCTATGTCAAGACACACTTTCTACAAAATAAAGAACTTCTGGAATATATTGTAACCAAAGTTGAGGTGTGATATTTGTGAGGCATCCATTCATTTTTTAAAAAATTGAACTACAGAGCTTCCCTGGTGGCACAGTGGTTGAGAGTCCGCCTGCTGATGCAGGGGACACGGGTTCATGCCCTGGTCCGGGAAGATCCCACATGCCGCAGAGTGGCTGGGCCCGTGAGCCATGGCTGCTGAGCCTGCCTGTCCGGAGCCTGTGCTCCGCAACGGGAGAGGCCACGGCAGTGAGAGGCCTGCATACTGCAAAAAAAAAAAAAAAAAAACCTGAACTACAAAAGCACGATGTGCTAAATAAAAAACAATTCAAATAATATAAAAACGTATGTACTAAAAAGCGAGACTTCTCAGTACCGCCACTCTCCCTACGTGGACCACATTAACAGTTGGTTTGGCACCTTCATACCATTTTTTATATACCTTTACATACAAGAATGTAACATCCTTTCAGGTCAATATATACACATTATTAATATGTACATTATAATAAAATAATACAGAAAGAACCACCTCATATTTTACAATGGTAGCATAGTGGTCAAAACTATATTTTACCATTGTATATCATTCTCTCACTGCTAATAGTAAGACTGATTATAATTTTTCCAAAATAAATTCTACTGCATTTGACATTCCTGTACAAATATGAGTTTGCAAATGAAACTGTTTGGTCTAAGGCCAAGTGTATTTTAAATTTTCAGGGAACTGCAAAATTGCCCTGCAAAAATGTTTTAGCAACTTGAAGCCCACCACTATAAAATAATAGCTAATATCTATTGAACATTAACCAGATACAAATACTGTACTGGGGGCTTTATGTAAAACATCTCAACAAACCCTACTGTGTTGTCCTATTACTATTACTTCTGCTTTATAGATAAGGAAATGAAGGTGCAGGGAGGATGAGTAATTTGAATGAGGTAACATAGCTAAGAAGTGATATAGGAGTGATTTAAATCCAAATACTTTAAATGTATTATTGTCTGTAAGTTTTGCTGATTCTTTTACCTACCACTCTTGGTTTTATTCATAACTTCCTCTTTCATAAATTCATTTTCATTGCTGGAGTACATCTTTGAGTCTTTTCTTCCAGGAAGAATATAAGGGTGGCAAAACTGGCTACGTCCTCGTACGCCTAAGTGAGTCTGTTTTATTGCCACTCTTGAATGATAGTCTAGCTGGTTATAGAATTCTAGACTTATACTCATTTCCCCACAGTACTTCTTGTACCTTTGTTATCTAATATCCTATTGCACATGAGACACTGGATGCCCAGCAGGTTTTTCATTTCCTTCTAGGTAATCTCACTCTCTCTCTTTCCCCCACTCTATCATGCTATGGGACTCTTTCTACTGCTGAGGTTCACAAATTTATGAAAGAAGTACTTAGAACTTTAAAGTGATTCTATCTTCAATTTAGGTAAATATATTGTTTATTTCATGTTTTTAGCTTAATTTTCTCCTAATGAGAAACTGTACTACATGGATACTGGATCTCCTGGATCTACTTTCTTTTTTTTAAATTAAAATATAGTTGATTTACAACATCATATTAGTTTCAAGTGTACAACATAGCAGCTCAACATTTTTATAGCTATACTCCATTTAAAGTCACTACAAAATAATGGTTATATTTCCCTGTTCTGTACAATACAACCCTGTAGCCTATCCACTTTGTACATAGCAGTTTGTACCTTTCAATCCCCTCCTGCCTCTCACCCCCTCCATCTCCCCACTAGTAACAACCAGCCTGTTCTCTATACCTGTGAGCTTACTTCTGTTTTGCTGTAGTCATTCATTTTAATTTTTAGATTCCACATACAAGTGATAACATACAGTATTTGACTTTCTCTTTCTGACTTATTTCACTAAGTGTAACACCCTCTAGGTCCATCTATGTTGTTACCAATGGCAGAATTTCATTCTTTTTATTTATCTGTTGATGGTCATGAAGGTTGCTTCCATATCTTGGTTATTGTAAATAATGCTGCTATGAAAATTGGGGTGCCTATATTTTTTTGAATTAGTGTTTTCATTTTCTTCGGATATATACTTAAGAGTGCAATTGCTGGATCATATGGTAGTTCTATTTTCAGTTTTTTGAATCTCTATACTGTTTCCCATAGTGGCTACTACACTAACTTACATTCCCACCGTGTACTAGGGTTCCCTTTTCTCCATATTCTCGCCAACATTTGTTATTTGTGTTCTTTTTGATGACTATTCTGACAGATGTGAGATGATATCTAATTGTGATTCTGATTTGCCTTTCTCTGATGATTAGCAATGTTGAGCATCTTTTCATATGCCTATTGGCCGTCTGTATATCTTCTTTGTAAGACTGTCTATTCAGCTCTTCTGCCCATCTTTTAATTGGATTGTTTTTTTGATATTGAGTTTTATGAGCTGTTTATATATTTTGGATATTAACCCCTTATCAGTCATATCATTTGCAAATATTTTTTCTCATTCAGTAGGTTGTCTATTTGTTTTGTTGGTAACTTCCTTTGCTGTGCAGAAGCTTTTAATTAGGTCCTATTTGTTAATTTTTGCTTTTGTTTCTTTTACCTTAGGAGAGAGATCCAAAAAAATATTGCTATGATTTATGTTATACAGTGTCTCCCTATGTTTTCTTGTAGGAGTTTTAGGGTTTCAGGTCTTACATTTAGGTCTTTAATCCATCTTGAGTTTGTTTTTGTATATGGTGTGAGGAAATGTTCTAATTTCACTCTTTTACATGTAGCTGTCCAGTTTTCCCAGAACTGCTTATTGGAGAGACTATCTTTTCTCTGTTATATATCTCCTTTGTTGTGTATTAGTTGACTGTAAGTGCATAGGTTTATTTCTGGGCTCTCTATTCTGTTCCATTGATCTACGTGCCCATTTTTGTGCTAGTACCATGCTGTTTTGATTACTGTAGCTTTATGGTATAGTCAGACAGCATGATACCTGAAGCTTTGTTCTTTCTTCTGAAGATTGTTTTGACTCGTTGGGGTTTTTTGTGGTTCCATAAAAATTTTAGAATTATTTGTTCTAGTTCTAGTGAAAAATGTAATGGGTATTTTGATAGGGTTTGTATAAATTTGTAGATTCCTTTGGGTAATATGGACATTTTAACTATATTAATTCTTCCAATCCATGAACACAGGATATCTTTCCATTTCTTTGTATTATCTTCAGTTTCCTTCATCAATGGTTTATAATTTTCAGAGTATAGGTCTTTCACCTCCTTGGTTAAGTTTATTTCTAGATACTTTATTCTTTTTGATGCAATTTTAAATGGGACTTTTCTTGTTTTCTCTTTCTGGTAGTTCATTAATAGTGTATAGAATATAGCATACGTCTATATATTAAACTTGTAATCTGCAACTTTATTGAATTCATTGATTAGTTCTAATATTTTTTTGGTGGAGACTTTAGGGTTTTCTATATATAGTATCATGTCATCTGCAAACAGTGATGGTTTTTCATCTTCCCTTCCAATCTGAATGTCTTTTATTTCTTTTTCTTGTCTGATGTCCATGGCTAGGACTTGCAGTACTATGTTAAACAAAAGTGGTGAGAGTGGGCATCCTTGTCTTGTTCCTGATCTTAGAGGAAATACTTCCGAGTTTTCACCATTGAGTATGATGTTAGCAATGGGCTTGCCATATATGGCCTTTATTCTGTTGGGTTATGTTCCTCTATGCTCACTTTCTTGAGAGTTTTAATCATAAATGGATGTTGAATTTTGTCAAAAGCTTTTTCTGCATCTATTAAGATGAACATATGATTTTATTCTTCACTTTGTTAATGAGGTGTATCACATTGATTTACAGATATTGAACTATCGTTGCATGTCTGAATAAATCCCATTCAATCATGATGTATGATCCTTTTTATATATTGTTGAATTTGTTTTGCTAATATTTTCTTGAGGATTTTTTGTATCTATATTTATTAGAGATACTGGCCTGTAATAATTTTCTTTAATCTTTCTTTTTTCTTTCTTCCTTTCTTTCTTTCATGTCTTTGTCTGGTTTTGGTATCAGGGTAATGGTGGCCTTGTAGAATAAATTAGGGAGTGTTCCGCTCTATTTTTTTGGGAATAGTTTCAGAAGGATAGGTATTAACTGTTTATATGTTTGGTCGAATTCTCCTGTGAAGCCATCTGGTCCTGGACTTTTGTTTGTTGAGAGGTTTTTTTTTAATACAAATTCAATTTCACTACTAGTGATCAGTCTGTTCAGATTGTCTTTTTTCCTTTTTCAGTCTGGGAGTTTGTATGTTTCTAGGAATTTTTCCATTTCTTCTAGGTTGTCCAATTTTTTTGGCATATAACTGTTCATAGTATTCTCTTATGCTTTTTTTGAATCTTTGTGGTATCAGTTGTTATTTCTCTTCTTTCATTTCTTATTTCATTTGTTTGGGTCCTCTTTTTTTTCTTGATGAGCATGGATAAAGTCTTATCAATTTTTTCTTGTTTATTTTTTCAAAAAAAACAGCTCATGATTTCTTTGATCTTTTTAATTGTATTTTTGTTGTTGTTCTCTATTTTTAAATTTCCTCTCTGATGTTTATTATTTCCTTCCTTCTGCTGACTTTGAGCTTTGCTTGTTCTTTTTCTACTTCCTTTAACTGGCAGATCAGCTTATTTGAGATTTTTCTTGTTTCTTGATGTTGGCTTATGTGGCTATAAACTTCCCTCTTAGAACTGCTTTTGCTGCATCCCATAGATTTTGGAGTGTTGTGTTTCCATTTTCATTTGTCTCAAGGTATTTTCTGATTTTCTGCTTTCTCTCTTCATTGACCCATTGGTTTTTCAGTAGCATGTTTTTAGTCCCCACGTTTGTTTTTTTCATTTTTCTTTCTGTAGTTGATTTCTAGCTTCATACCACTGAGGTTAGAAAAAATGCTTGATGTAATTTCTATCTTCTTAAATTTGTTGAGACTTATTTTATGGCCTAGCAGGTGGTCTATCATGGAGAACTTTCTATGTGCACTTGAAAAGAATGTGTAATCTGCTGTTTTGGGATGAGATGTCCTGTAGATATCTATAAAGTCCAACTGGTCTATTGTGTCATTTAAGACAAATTTTGCCTTATTGATTTTCTGTCTGGATGATCTGTCCACTGATGTAAGTGGGGTGTTACAGTCCCCTACTATTATTGTTTTATTGTCAATTTCTCCCTTTATGTCTGTTAATATCTTCTTAATGTATTTAGGTACTCCTGTATTGGGTGCATATATGTTAATGACTGTGATATCCTCTTTTTGTATTGATACTTTTATAATTATATAGTGCCCTTCTTTGGCTTTTGTTATAGACTTTGTTTTGAGGTGTATTTTGTATAATAGGAGTATAGCTATCCCTGCTTTCCTTCTGTTTCCATTTCCATGAAATATCTTTTTCCTTCCCCCTCACTTTCAGTGTGCGTGTCTTTAGCTCTGAAGTGAGACTTTTGTAAGCAGTATATGGGTCTTTTATTTAATCCAATCTGCCACCCTATGTCTTTTAACTGGAACATTTTAATTGATACTTAAAGTGATTATTGATAAGTATGTACTTATTTCCATTTTGTTATTTGTTTTCTCGTTGCTTTTGTAGTTCTCTGTTCTTTTCTTCTTTTTGTTTCTTCCCTCATGGTTTGATGATTTTCTTTAGTGGCATGCTTGTGTTCCTTTTTTCCCCTAGTTTTTGTGTATCTATTATGGTGTTGTTGTTTTTTTTTTTTTGCGGTACGCGGGCCTCTCACTGTTGTGGCCTCTGCCATTGCGGAGCACAGGCTCCGGACGCGCAGGCTCAGAGGCCATGGCTCACGGGCCCAGCCACTCCGTGGCATGTGGGATCCTCCTGGACCGGGGCACGAACCCGTGTCCCCTGCATCGGCAGGCGGACTCCCAACCACTGCACCACGAGGGAAGCCCTATTATGGGTTTTTGATTTGTGGTTACCAAGGAGTTCATATATGTTGACTGGAACTATATCTACTTGTTTTAAACTGGTAGTCACTTAAGTTCAAACACATTCTAAAAGATGTTCATTTTTTACTCCCTTTTCCCCATTCTGTGTTTTTGATGTCATATTTTACATCTTCATGTTTATCCCTTCACTATTTATTGTCGTTTTAGATGATGTTACACTTTCTTCTTTTAATCTTCGTACTAGATTATTTAAGTGGTTGATTCTTTGCCTTTACTCCTGGGATTTTTCCTTTTCTACAGATACTTACTTCTTCTTGTAACCTTTTCTTTTCTACACAGAGAAGAACCTTTAACATTTCTTTTAGGGTAGGTTTACTACTTATGAACTCTTTTAGTTTTTGCTTGTCTGAGAAATTCTTTATCTCTCCTATTCTAAGTGATTATCTTGCTCTGTAGGGTATCCTAGGTTGCAGGTTTTTCCCTTTCAGCACTTTAAATATATCTTGCCACTCCCTTCTGGCCTGCAAAGTTTCTGCAGAAAAAGCTGATAGCCTATGGGGGTTCCACTGCATATAACTCTTTGTTTTTCTCTTGGTGATTTTAGAATCTCTCTTTAACTTTTGCCACTTTAATTATGACATGTCTTGGTGTGAATGTGTTTGCAGTCACCTTGTTTGGTACCCTCTGTGCCTCCTGTACCTGGATATCTGTTTCCTTCTTCAGGTTTGGGATGTTTTCAACCTAATTTCATCAAATACCTTTTTGACCCCTTTCTCTCTCTCTCTTCTCCTTCTGGGACCCCTGTAATGTGAATGTTGGTTCACTTGATGGTGTCCCAGAGGTCCCTTAAACTGTTCTTATTTTAAAAATTTTTTTATTTTTGCCGTTCTGATTGGATAATTTCCATTACTTTGTCTTCCAGATCACTTGTGCATTCTTCTCTATCACCTAGTCTCCTGTTAATTCCTTCTAGTGTGTTTTTCATTTGTTATTATATTCTTCATTTACGACTGGTTCTTTTTTACATTTTCTAGCACCTTGTTAAAGTTCTCACTGTGTTCATCTATCCTTTTCCTTAATTTAGTTAGCATTCTTACTGCTAATGCTTTGAACTCTTTATCTGGTATATTTTATTGTTTCATTCGTTTTTTTTTTTTTTCAGGGGTTTTCTCTTGTTCTTTCAACTGAAACAAATTCCTCTGTCTTCTCATTTTGCTCATCTTTCTCTGTGTCTATGAATTTAGGGGAAATAGTTACCTATTCCAGCCTTGAAGGGATGTCCCCATATGGGAGCATCCCTGTACAGTTGCATATGCCCTGTAGCTTTGGCGGGAGAGCTGGATCTGATGTGAGCACCAGTCATGCTTCCTCCAGGGTGTGCTAGCACCTGTCATCTTGGTAAGAGTTGGGACTGGAGATGGAGAGGCTAGAGCCATGGCCAGGTGTTTGTGCCAGGGCTCCTCCTCTAGTCAGTGGCCAACATCACTCTATTGCAGGGTTGTTCAGGTCTCAAGTTGCTGAAACAGAAGTCCTGAGGCTCAGGTCCGAGCTGACTCTCTTCTGTCAAGTGTGTATTCTCCTGTCTCTTAGCACCAGCACCCTCGCCCTAGAGGGGAGCAGCACTGGAGCAAGAGGGGCTGGAGTGGGTGCCTGGTGTGGATCAGGGTATGGACTGTGGCAGTCCTGGCCCCAGAGTCCTGGACCTCTCTGTAAGCACCTGTAGTGGCTGTCCCTGCCCCATTCAGAGGCCATTCCAGGTCCAAGCCAGTTCCGTCCCTCACAACTGAGCACTCCTCTCCTCCATAGCTGCTGTCATCCTAGCGTGGAGCTGTGTCACAGAGCAAATGGCGCCTGAGTGGGCGCTTGGCTCAGGCTGGGGTATGCTGCAGGGTGGTTGGGGGAAACCGGCCAGAGTCCCGTGCAGTTTCAATCTGCTCTCTCCGCTTTGTTTCAGGAGTAAGCAAGTCTGTGCACTCTCCTCACAAGCGGGGTCTAGGTTTCTTACAGCCCTCCTGTTAAGTCCCACTGATTTTCAAACCAGCTAAGGTGACTCGTCTTTTCAGTGTCAGACCCCAGGGCTGGGGTGCAGAATATGTGGCTCGAAGCCCTCATTCCCCAGGGGGAATCTTCGCCCACGTATCCCCCTCTTCTTCTGGGTCCCCTTCCAGGGGCACAAGTTCCAATCTGATCACTTCTCTTTCCTTCCTACCCAATTCCGTGTGGATCTTTCTTACAGCCTTGGTTGCACAGGAGTCTTTCTGCCAGCCTCTAGTTAGTTTTCAGTGAGAATTGCACCACATGTAACTGCACTTTGATGTGTTCATGGGGAGAGGTTAGCTCTGTGTCCTCCTACTCTGCCATCTTGATCTCCTCCCTTTGGATTTACTTGCCATGTCTCACAATTTTTCTCAGTTTTCATCCTTATGCTATTAAAATTATGTTCTGGGAGAGTCTGTGATCTTTCAACTTAGTATTTGGGTCTGTAGTAATGTCTACTCTCATATAATCTCATTATATGTTTTTGGAAAATATTATCAACTTTAAAGCTATTTTCTTCTGCAGGAGTATCCCCAAGGATAGTACTTGATGCTCAGTCACATATTAATCATATCAAAGCATAATATTAAAACAGGATGAGCAGTATAGCTCAAAGGGTGCAAAATAGATGGGATTTGAATAGCCATCCATCTGAAGCAGCGATAATCACTCCTATCATACTCAGCGGTCTCTTTCTATAACAGAGATTTTTGTGACATCCCTTCTGTTATCCTGAAATGAAATCCACAGATATAGTGTAGTCTGCACAGTTAAAAAGAAACCCCAGGGACTTCCCTGGCAGTCCAGTGGTTGATAATCCACGCTTCCACTGCAGGGGGCACGGGTTCAATCCCTGGTTGGGGAACTAAGATCCCGCATGCCGCACAGTACAGCAAAATAAAATAAAATAACAAAAAATAATAAAATGGAACCCCAGTGTAATATAAGGGAGAAGGAAAAGGAGAGCAATGGAAAGTAAAATAGCTCACATTGTGAGATGTAAATGCTCAAGCAGCAGTTCCCCAAAGACAGCAGTGATCACGTGCATGGGGAAGGTTCACACATCGTGGCATGGGTGTGTCCTGACATGCAATGTTGGAGACTGACAGCATGAGTGGTATTGCCATTAGTGACATGATGTTCCAAAATAGTGAAAAACTCTTGGTAAACTTCTGAAAAAATGAAATACTATCTTCCTTTGATTTACATGGTAGCGCATTCCTGGAAAAGTCAGTGTATATTACAACCTAGCCAAAATACCACTCATGTTATTCTTTCCGGAGTTGCTTGAGCCAGTGTTTATTTTTATTTTTTTTTCCTTTGGAAAAGCTTTTAAGGCAACAAGTTTTCCTGAGCTCAGTCTTTTAGTCCTAGTCCATAGATTCTGAAAGTTACATTGTTATTTTCTGAATAATCTACAATTTTATTTTTAGTTAGTCCATGATCAGAATACTTTTTAAAATTTTGAGTTTTTCTAAGAGGTCTTTTATTGGTGTTTACTTGTTATTCATCCTTAGTTCTGTTGGACTGTGGTCACTAGATGTAATTTGAAGTATTTAAATATTTTGGAATTTAATGAGGTTTTTCTTGTAGCTTACTTGAGGACTGGGTTTTATAAGTGCTCAGTGTGGCTCTTGAATAGAAGGTATAATCTCAGTTTGCAGGAATAAGCATTCTTTCCATGGCTATGAGATTGGCTGAGGAACTGTGATATATGGACCTTCTATAACAATTTTCTTCAAGGTCTAAGAGAAGTATTTTAAAGATTATCAAATAACATGGTTTTATTGACTGCATTTCTCAAGGTTTTACCCTTTGTCTTCGATGCTCCTCCTTTTGTGGCTTATACCACTGATTACTAAAGAATTACTTTTTGACCCAACTGATAAACATTGAACTCAATTTTGATATTAGTATTGTGCCTTCTGTTTTCTTATTTTTTTTGCTTTCTTTTTGTTTGCATCTGCCTGGCTTATTTTCATCAATCCTCTTACTTTATTAAATCTTTCTCTCCTTGAAGAATATGGTTGATGTCCATTTTTGATGTAGTTGAAAAATGGTCTCAATACATGAGTTCATGGCATTTAAATCTGTAATAAGAGACCCATTTGGCCTTGTTTCTGTCATCTCATTTAATGGAGTCTCTTTCTGATTCCTCTTTGTATTTACTTTCAATTCCACAGATGATTGCCTTCAAATACTTTTTAAAAATTTAATATTTAAGCACGTTTATATTTCTTCCTTCTTTCTTTCATCCTCAGTTGTTTTCGTATCTTCTAGATTCCTAAGAGCAATGTATTTCCCTAAGTTATTACTTTATGTTATATAGCTCTTCATTGACATGTACAATAATTACATTTTGTAGCCATTGTTATTTAAACATATTGCTATTCATGTCTTTTCTCTGTTTAAGTGGAGCCAGTGATAACAAACAGCTCACCTACTACTAACTAGCAAAGTGCCAGGCACAGAGCAGGGGCCCAATGAATGGAGCCTTTAGGTATTACTAATGCCCAGGTCAGATTAAACATTTAAAGAGGTATTACTTTGTCCAAAATGGTAGACTCACAACCATGATAAATTTGGAAACCCAAAAACATATGAACAACTTTCCCCAAACTTAAATTTTATCCATATTGTGGAGGAAAAAAACGTGGAACCCAAGAAAAATAAAATTTAAATGGGATCTCTTGCTTTAGTTTTCACTACAAGTTCCAGAATGTTTTAAAGCTCAATGCATCATTGCAGGGCACGTGACATCTTTGGAAAGTGAACGTAGATACTGGGAGTGGCCTAGGTCATGGATACTGCTTTCCATTAGAAACGCTTCCAGCAGCAAGTAAACAACAGCTTAATATTAACACTTTTTAATAGAACATCTTTTCTAGTCTTATTGATATAATTAACATTGTGTAAGTTTTTTTTTTTGCGGTACGCGGGCCTCTCACTGTTGTGGCCTCTCCTGTGGTGGAGCACAGGCTCCAGACACGCAGGCTCAGCGGCCATGGCTCATGGGCTTAGCCGCTCCGTGGCATGTGGGATCTTCCCAGACCGGGGCACGAACCCGTGTCCCCTGCATTGGCAGGCGGACTCCCAACCACTGCGCCACCAGGGAAGCCCAACATTGTCTAAGTTTAAGGTGTACAGTGTAATTTGATGCATGTATATATGATGAAATGATTACCACAATAAGGTTATTTAACACTTCCATCACCTCACATAATTACCCTGTGCGTGTGTCTGTTCATAACTCTTTTAACTACTTTCAAGCATGTTACACACTGTGGTTAACTAAAGTCACCATGCTGTACATCACATCCCCAGAACTTATTCATCTCATAACTGGAAGCTTGTATCTTTTGACCAACCTCCCCCTTTTCCCTCCAAACCCTGGTAACTACCATTCTATTTTCTATTTCTGAGTTCAGCTTCTGTAGATGCCATATATAAGTGATAACATATAGTTATTTGTCTTTCTCTGACTTACTTTAGTTAGAATAATGCCCTCAAGACACATCCATGTTGTCACAAAAGGCAGAATTTCCTTATTTTTAACTGTTGGATAATCTTCGTGTATGTGTGTGTGTGTGCATCCTCCCATTCTTCATTCATCTGTTGAGGGACACTTGCTGTTTCCTTGTCTCAGCTGTTGTGAATAATGTTGCAGTGAACGTGGAACGTGGGAGTGCAGATCTCTTTTCAAAATAGTGATTTCATTTTCTTCAGATATGTACCCAGAAGTGGAATTGCTGGGTCATATGGCAGCTCTATTTTTAGTTTTTTTAAGGAACTGCCACACTGTTTTCCATAGCGGCTGCCCCAATTTACATTCTCACCAACAGAGCGTAAAAGAACATTGCTTTTTCAGTAATTAGAGGAAGGAGGTCCCAGGATTTTTTTCAGCAGCTCAGTGATGTTATGGATTTAGGATCTTTTCCTTTTTCTACTCATTCATCTATAGATTGGCCTTAGTCGTCCAGTGGTTTAGGGTTAGGGTTATGGCTGTCATCTTTGCAAGCACCTCAATATAACTGAAGCATCTCAAACAGGAAGCATGGGGGTAGGAGCATAAAAGGTTTTCACCTCATGCAGTTGTTTAAATCAGGGAAACAACTCTTACTCATAGCTCCTATGACAGACATTACCTCGAATTGGGTGGCATGACCAACTCAGATCCATCCTTGTGAAGAGGGGATTGTCGTGATTGATTAGACCAATCATGATTCATCACTAAGGACTGGTACTCAGACAAAACAGAAACGTTGCATATTATGCTAAGTTTTTTGTATGTTTTTGATAATAGCCACTGTTTGAAGATCAGCCCACTATACAGGCATAGATAAATCAAGTTATATCTGACTAAAGCAACAGTGTTCTGAGAAAACTCTTTGTAAACTGCTGTGCATCAAAAGGATGAACAATCACTCCCCTAATGACCAAATCTCTCCTGTTTCCAGAACTGGCTCAAGTTCTAGAACCACCAGGAAGCACAACACAGTGAAACAGTGTGGGATTGGAGGAAGCCTGACCACTGTTCAAACCCCGATTCCTTACTCGTCCCCTGTTACCTTGGGCCAGGTACGGAAGCCAGCACCTTGGTTTTCTCAACTGTAAAATATGAAGCTACCACTCCCATACAAGGCAGCTGTAAGGATTAAATGAAATCGCAGACAAATCATACAGATGTCTGACGTTAGTAAGGACAGTTTGGTCTGGCGGTGAGCAGGCCCACGTAGGTGTATGTGAATAAGACAGCTGTTATAAAAGTAAAAATATTCCCTGCCCCCTAGAAGCTGAAGTGTAAGTGAGCACGCATTTGGAAAGGAAGTGTGGTAGCAGAAGGAAGGGCTGCGATACAATTAAGGGACATTTCTTTCAGCTGATATCAGTTATATTCTATACTAGTGGTTGCAAATAGAAATTGCTTCACTTTCCTGTTGAGAATCACCCAGTGAATTGTGGATGTATCATTTGGAAGTAATGGTATTTTTATAAAACAATAAAGCTGGTCATAGAAATTATTTAGGAAGCTTCCTGTGAATTTACTAACAGGAGAACTGTCTGTGTGGAGTAATTAAGAATATTTATGCAGCTACTCTTAAACTGTGGGGTGTGAGAGTGATCGCTGTGAAGCGAACTTACCATTAGCGAGCACATCTAGCCCAGGCTTTCTTCCAAGCACGTTACACGAATCAATTCTTTCATTTCATGCCCACAACAATCCTATGAGGTAAGCACTCTTATTATCTCCATTATTTTCTGGTGAGAAAACGACAGTGAGATTAAATGAGGTTATAAAACTCGTAATAGGCAGCATCTGAACTCAACACTCCAGCTCCAGATCCCACGCCCCTAACTGCTACATCCTACAGCCTCTCAGTGGAAGCAGAGCTGGGCTAACTTGTTCAGCGGCTTAAGCAAGGCCAGTGCCACTTAGCCTGTCTGTATAAGCAGGTGGCAGTATGTCCTCACATGCAGAGCTGGAAAAGTCGACTTTGCCTACCTGGAACAGGGGCAGAGGCTGTGGGTGACGCTCAATGCCTGATGGAGAGAGGCGGGGCGGGGTGTCCCCATCGTGGACGGGCTGGGACCAACCATCCCATTCTTTGCTCCACAGTTTGAAATGGCTGGACCGTGTGGGTAAGAGCAAGGCTAGTGAAGTCTACCTCTCCAACAACCTGGATGAAACCGATTAATGTTTGAAACAAATATGAAATTTAATTTTAGACAGAGCCAGTTCAAATATATCACTTGGTGTCATTTAAAAAACAATTTTTTCCACCATTGGAAACAGTGAAGTAGATACCAAGTGCAAGAGCCATCTTCAACAGAGTACACACATAATTTGAAGATACTTTATTAAGCTCAAAGGTTTTCCATTACTTTTATAAACTCTTACTAGTCAAAAAGAAAATAAATAATAAAAATCTGTATCTTCACGAAACTTTTAACAACATAATTTCGTTTTACATGTTTGTCAATTTTAAATTATTACAATTTAGATACATTAAATCATTACACAATACCAGGAAGGTCAGCCTTAAAGATATCGATAATGTCTATATTGGTAAGTAAAATAATGGTTAAAAAAAAAAAGATTCCAGCATGTTAGTAATGGGAATATAGAATTATCTTCTTGATCTTGGATTTTAAATATATGGACTTAAAAAAACCAATATTCCTGTTCTCTCAAATAGTGGCTGACACTGTCTCAGAAGCAAGCTGCCTAAAGAACTAGTCTGTCCTTGCTAGAGAGGGAGCTGAGGATGCATAAAGTACAGAATCAAGGGCCCTTTGCGACATTAATCAGAGGCCATGGAGTTGGCCCTGCCGCATTAAATTTTAACTGAATCTCTTTCTAAGCATCAAGGTGGCCATGTAAACGTCACTTGCAAGACCACGTATGTATATTACCCGATAAAAGATTTTTCAAATTGCTGAAGTGCCTCTTTTCATTATTTAAAAAAATACTGCCCAGCTCTCGTGTAAAAAGGGAGAAAGGCTGGACAAATATATTTCTATAACACCTCCACCACCACCACCAAAAAGGACTCCGTTTCTACCACGTTACACTATCTCTACCTCCGCAGGAAAGAATTGAGGCAATTGTCTGTAAATGAAAAAAAAAACAAAACCAAAAACAAACCATGTGCTATTTCTGAACAAAGAATTTGGACTGCCTAAATTATAATTCATTTCCTAGGAAGTCCTGATTTTTCGGAAATTTCAGTCAATGTTCAAAGAGAATATTCTACCCAAACCACCTAAGGAAGATTTGTACTTTCTTAGACCAGCCACACAACTATAAAGTATGGCTTCAGTATTAGATCTGGCAACCCACCAACCCCTTTTTAAACTAAATTGCTTACTATTTAGTTAATTAACTTAGAACTTGCTGTTTGGATTATGCTGTCAAGTAACAATGTCTGGTTATCTAACTACTTAGCTGTGAGTGTGTATCAAGGTATGAAATTTGACACGTCTGAAGGAAACTCAGTGAGTGATGCTATCAAATGTGCACACAGAACACACTTGTGGATCTGCATATGAATAAAGGTCAAATATTTACATGGAATGTTGACTCTGACTTATAAAACTACTATCTTAAATTATGATGTCTTTACATACAATTTATTTAATGAATAGCCTCATTTGATAATTAAAAAAATATGCCTTTCAAATATTTCATAAATATATAAAATTTCACTACACTCTTTCTTTAAACAGGACATCTAAACTCTCTTTACAAATCAACAAAAAATATTGTTTTTTCTGTTTGAAAGTCACAGATGCAATGATTTCTGATTGACAGGGTCTTACGGCATGCAACAATGGGAGGACATGTTCTCTTATACAACTATGGACATTTCTGGTATTTTGAGCTATATAATTTACTCGCTGAAGATGAGTAGCATCAAAGAAAAATGAGAGATCCCATCTAAATATTTACAACAAAAGAGTCTTTCTTAAACTTCTTTAAAAATGGCAAGATTAGGATGGTATCTGGCCAGTGTTAAGAAATATTTTGATGACAAAGAAATAAGTCAACATTACATGAAAAGTTTTCTAAAATATATCTTATAGTGCAATTTAAATATATTGTGATCAATTGCACACATTTGAAACATGATCACATTTTCTTTAACTGTAGCAGTAACATGTAAAACCTACTTTTAGAATAGGAATCATTCTTATAATTTATTGGGAAAATCCAAAGCCAGATAACTGGCTCCAGAGTTTCTGGTGAGTCCAGAAATGTTGTCTGAGGATTTACAAATAAAAATGTCCTTTGTAATCTTACTTGCCCCAGAATATCACCGTTCTTAAGCCACAAAGAAAGGTTTTTAGTTTCATAAATAATCATTTTTAAAAGCCCATCTTCCCTTATTAAACATTTGTTGAGTCACTGATATATGCACTCATAAGGCCTTCTCAAACTGCAACTGTGAATATATTGTGTCTACGTAAGAAAAAGGGTGCACTTGCAGAATAGTAAGAGGACTCAGCCTTACTGCCAGCCCAGGCGCCTCTATGATGACGTCTGGAACTCCTGAAGACCGCGAACTAAACGCATTCAGCAGCTGACATGCAAACTCCAAGGCAGTGACGACGTCGGAGACCAGCTGAAGCACTGAACTCCCGTGTACATTCTCCAGCTATGTCTCTCTAAAAAGTTCAACCCCATTTTGGAGATAGAGTTACACAGTCAAGACAACCAGAAGGCTCAAAGCTTTGCTCAGAATACGGTACTGTGCAGATTTTGACTTTGGACCTTAAACTCAAACACTGTGCTTGAAATAAGGCTGTAAAAAGATACAAACAAAACCAACATTCAATTTTCACCAAGATTGCACATCTTAACAGTGATATAGATTAAAAAACCCTACCACCAAAATGGTAACTGATTTAATCATGCACTCTACAGAAAAGATAATTATGGAAATTTCCCTTAGTTATGAATGCAACCAGCTCACTGGAACCCAGTGGGTGTCTGTCTCCAGTTTGTCAAAAGTTGTTTTAAGCTCACTGAAGGCCATGGTGAGATCATCATTTACTATAGTTTTGTCAAAAAGATGGCCATATTGACTTTCCATTATCTGGGCAGATTTAATCATTTCTTGAAAGTCTTCTTCCTACAAAAAGAAGTATTTAAAAAAATTGGTTAACCAGGCAATTTTATCACATCATGTCAATACAAATATTGCACAACTGGTTTATCTAATGTTGTTCTGTGTTCACTATTTCACCTCAGCCACGAAAGAAAATTATCCTCTTTAACTATAAATTCTTCAGAAGCCATAATTTCTAATACCCTCCTTCTCTATTTGCTTGTAACTAAACTGCCTTGACAAGAGTCAAAACTCCTGCCTTACCTAAATTTCAGGATAATTAGTCACTCACTTATTACTACAGGGATATTTCAGTATTAAAGTAGAATTCTTTACCCTGAGGCTTTGCCTGCCTTGTTCACATTTATTCACAGCAAGGAATGTATAACAAACTAGTTTTTCAGAGTTGGATACATTTATGAAAGGACACTATGTCCTTCTACGTCTCAGTAAAAGTGGGAAGTGGGTCAGGGGCCGTTCATACTCACATTTTTGAAACCAGTAAGAATTTTAGTTGATTACAAAACAAGACTATATACATAAATGTGAGTTAAATCTTATGTTATCATTTATTATCTTCATTGAGAAATCTTCACATAGTATAATACTTTAATAAACAGTACAATAACTCTTTATACTATGACATCCTGGAGTCTTTTCAGAGTCTACATTTCAATGTCATAGAAGATTTTCACAACAACAGAAATTTTAATTTTAGTGTTAATTCAGAGTCCTGAGTAATTAACCTCATATAACAGTACCTGTTCATTATGGTTATGTATTGTCAGTACTTTAGAAAAAAGATATTTTCAAATACTGGGAATCAAAAACATTATCTGTACTTGGTACCCACAATTAATAGTTTACAAATTAATACAGACTAAAGTTAAAGATGAGTTAATTAAGAGAGGGAGGGGAAAAAGCCTTCTGCCATTAAATTTCTCTGCTTTTTATTTTTGATCCTAAAGTAGAATACATCGTCTTACAGTTAAAAACAAAAAACAATGAAAGGCCCTGCCAGAGTCATTCTAGTCATTAACAAACCACAGCTGCCATTTCTAATAACAGTCAAAGGAAATACAAATACAGATTGAATAATACAAGTCTACTTGTCCTACACCCGAAATGATGCTTTTTCTTTCACTATGCTAAATATGATGTTGATACAAACAGACAAGGTAAATTATTAAATTTTCATCTAGACTATTAATGAGTAATAGTAACTGACTTTGGTATTTTTCCCTTTAAAAATAAGGCTAGTTGAAAACTTAGTGGTCTAACTTTTTACATGTGCCTTCAAAAATTTTATAAGTACACATAATGGCATACAAAATAGCTCTGAGTCAGTGTAATATGAAGATCATTCACGGAAACGCAGAAAGCAGTTACAGTGCAATCACTAAATACGTGCACCTAAATACAGTTCTGTCTCGCATGGGTGTTTGGATCACACCTTCATCTACTGCAGTCTCCCTAATGGAGTCACCACTGCACATGATTTTAAGTCCTGCTTGTGTATTTTCAGTAAAGTATCCTCATACTCACCGTAAAGGGCTTTGCAGCACCTTGGTCATCTCTGCTTGAAATAATCTTTGCATTTTTTCTTGTCTCCCTCAAACGCTCTATTGATGGAGGCTTTATAAATATCACATAGGGCTTAAATTCTAGTGTCCTTAAGTGCTTCACTGTCTGCAATGAAGAAAATAAGTTTTCTTACATTTCTTCATAATGTCATGAGTAAGTTTTAAAACAAAACTGAATTCTCTTTCTAAGGAGAAAATTCCTTAAAATTATTTCCTAATTAAGGTTAGCAGGTCTTTCAATATATTGTTGTTCAATCAGTTGTTGATAATTAAATGTAATAGACACCTCTCAAAAGATGGAGAATGTAACTTGTCTTTAAAAATGCTTTGAAATATGCCATAATTAACATTGAAGAGAAGCAGCTAAAAATACCAGAAAACTAGTTTTTAGATCTAATACCCAAAAGATGCTATGAGTTAACTTTCTTTACACGAAAGTCTTCCAACCATCCTGTTTAAGCCTCTTCCTGATCTCAGGTTGAGGTCTCCCTCCTCTTTCATTCTGCCCTTCAGAGTCCCCTACAAAGGGCAAGCCCTCTGCTTTTCACGAAGCTCGTCAGCACTGCCTCTGGGTAACGAGGAGAATGCCGTGGGCTCTGGCTCTGCTGGGGGTCTGTGGTGAGACAGGGAAGTGAACTGCTTCACCCACTGGCACTCAGTCCACGTGACATGAGTTCCCAGGGTGCCAGGCAAGCTCTACCTGGCGACTTGTACCTGGTAAAGTTCCTGTGAGATGCCCGCGGCTCTTGCCGGGCACTTTACACTTCTAGAATATTTACAGAACCAAAATCAATGAAAGAGGACTGAGAACCAAAATGTCCATTGTCAAAAATTATGAACACTTATAACAATGCATACATGAAATACATTATACATATAATGCAACATATTTTTAAATACAAAATACACAGAAGAAATATCTAAGAGACATTATACTTGGCAAACACTGACTCTAAATATTAAGAGTTACAAACACAAATGTCGAGGCTTCCCCGACCCCTGTTTCCTAGTAACAACATGGGCTTTTTTTCCAGCAGAAACTTCTCAACTTACATTTAAATGCTTTTGTCACCTTAGGAAAGCCACCTATATGCCTAAAGTGAGTAGATTTCAGATTTACCCCATACTGAAATGCTCAAATGTGGTAGATAACATGGGCTTGAAGGGTGTTGAATAGGTCACTGTTCACTTACATGAGGCTGAACGTCCAACAAACAAACTTTGTTTTTAGCTAGAACAGACCGAACTGAGTCTATACTTGTGCCGTAATAGTTGTTTTTATATTCACCATATTCAATAAACCTGTAGAAATTAGAATCATTTGTGAATTATATATACATATATATGGCAGACATAATTCATATATAAAAGATGTTTTTGCTGAACATGTAATTTTTTAAACTGTTTTTAATAAAATAACTAGGTCCAAGTACTCCAGAATGTCAATTTTAAAAAATCTTCTATTTTATTTTTTCAAATCAGTAACACTTGCTTGTATTACACTTAAGCAGAAAAAAAGTACTTTAGTCCAGCAGGACTCTAATGTTTTCCATCACCTCTTTTTCAGAACTAATGCAATGCAGTAAAACAGTGAATAAGCCAAACAATAAAAACTACTGAAATTTCACTGCACACGAAAGAAAAACCAAGCTCAGCTTTAGAACTCAAGGAGGACTGGCTGATGGCTAATGCAAGCAGGACAGCTGAGAATGTGCTATAAAAACTCAGTCACTCTGCCAAACACGAAAAAAGCATTTCAATGTTTCAATAAAATCCCACAATCCCGCATTAGAACACACATTGCTCCCTGATACCCTAAAATATCCATGCTTCAGCAAATGGAAAACTGGGGGCTGGGAGACTTAGCGCTTGCTAGAGGATATGGTACAAGCAAGATGATTAACATTATTTTGCTTTTTTGAAGAGCCAATGAGAGAGAGGGAGGTACGTGGAAAAGACTGAACTAGGGATCTATTACACAGTTATTAGTTACTAAAATAAAGTTCTATCTAAATTCTACGTTAAGATTCAATTACTGGGGTAGGACGATCTCACAATAGTACACTAGCAAAATAATCCCGACACATTCAATTTACCAGATACACAACAGCTCTAGGTTATTAAAAAATTACAGGCAAAGATGGGTAAGAACCACTAACTGAATTATCTTTTTATCAGTTTCAAATATTATTATAAAAATGAAAATTCATTTCAAACGGAAGGAAATCCTCAGTTGTCTACAACTAGACATATGGCACATGTTTAAAAACAATAGTTCCACAAAGATTCTAAAAGAAGTCCACACACTTGTTATTTTGTACATCGGTCTCAAACAAATGCTTGGAAATGAAGACATATTCAACACCATCACTCTCCTGGCTTCTTCTTGGTCTCGTGGTGTCTGTGATTTAATTAAAAAGAGTTCAGAAAAGTCTGCATCAGCCACACTAAGGAAAATACTAAAAAAGAAATTATCATATATTTGATTAAAGGACTTTTCTTAAACAAGATTTTAAAACTTAAAAAGCAAATTAGGTAATAAAATATAGGAATCCCATTAATTCAGTTTTTCCACTGATATTAAAGTTATATTGATTTGAAGATGGATTCAAAATTAAGTTGCATTATGTTTATGCTATTAATTATTCTGAAGGGGCTTTAATATGTTAATTAAACAAAAATGGTATTTCAACCCTTGAGGAAAAACTCCTTTCTTTTGCAAATAATATGCTTATTATTGTCATTTATTGATTCCTTATTCATTGTAAGCAAGTCTACTGCCCACTAGGTTGAAAGGTAAACTCTAAAATTATTTTACTATTTTCTGCACAGGGCACATGGTGTATGCCATCAATGCTTTGTTTTCCCAATCAAAGTCAAAGACTTCTATGTGCTATTCATTCCTCCTTTGCAAAATCATAAACATCTTCTTGAAATACAAGTGAACTTCTAAACTTTCAGCAATTTTGCCTAATTATTTGCTACTGAATTATAATGGAACAAAAAATAACTTTAAAAACAAAAACAAAACCCTAAGGAACTGCAGCACTAATATGGCACGTGAAAAACTGACTACAGTCCATCCTTCCTGCTGATTACAACTAAAACTTCTGGACCCAAAACACCTATTTTTGTTTTGAGCACTTTGACAATAAAAAAAGCAGGTAGACTGTGGAAGAGAGTCAACCGCCCTGGGGAAGGGTTTAACTTTTATTTCCTTTTAGCTTTGCCCTAGGGGTGGGCTCATTCACAGAGCAGCATGGAGGAATGTGTGTCTAAATTCCAATAGAAGCCCTGACTACCTGGTGAAAAGGACCAGGAAGAAAAACACCCCTGTGAGCTGAAGAGTGTGCAAGGAATCCAGGAAGGGAGAGAGCTAGAGAAAGAAATACTCTAATTCTGTGCACAAACCAACACTAGCCTAAGAATAACCCCTAAGCTGTACACATGCAGCCCAGACTCAAACCAGCATAGCAAAGTTTTAAGAAGTGAATTAAGATTAGAATACCCAAGTCTCAGCCTAATCCGTGAGTAGTGGAAGTACCGAACACACCCAAACCAACGGACAGAAGGCTTAGAGAACGGAGCTGACATCTGCACTGTGCACACAAGTTGCAAACTAATCCCTGAACTACACATGACAGGGCAGACCCAAACCTACACAGCAGAAGTTTAGAGAATTGAAGTGAGATTTAAACCATAACTTACAGAAAATGAGTTAAAACTTACAGTCTAAACATAAACTAGTTGGTTACTAGCTAAAATAAAACATCACTGTTCTCCAGAATATTATAACAGGACCTGGGGTCAATAGAACGTTGCATTCGTAATATCGGGATGCAGTGTTGTATTATTCAACAGAAAAGAACCGAGAAAAGGAGGAGCTTCAAGATGGCGGAAGAGTAAAGACGCGGAGATCACCGTCCTCCCCACAGATACATCAGAAATACATCTACATGTGGAACAACCCCTACAGAACACGTACTGAACACTGGCAGAAGACCTCAGACCTCCCAGAAGGCAAGGAACTCCCCACGTACCTGGGTAGGGCAAAAGAAAAAAGAAAAAACAGAGACAAAAGAACAGGGCCGGGGCCTGCACCAGTGGGAGGGAGCCGTGAAGGAGAAAAGGTTTCCACACACTAGGAGCCCCTTCGCGGGCGGAGACTGTGGGTGGCGGAGGGGGAAGCTTCGGGGCCGCGGAGGAGAGCGCAGCCACAGGGGTGCGGAGGGCAAAGCGGAGAGATTCCCGCACAGAGGACCGGTGCCGACCGCCACTCACCAGCCCGAGAGGCTTCTCTGCTCCCCCGCCCGGGCGGGCGGGGCTGGGAGTGCAGGGAGAGGACTGGGGTTGGCGGCGTGAAGACAGCCTGCAGGGGGTTAGTGCGCCACGGCTGGCCGGGAGGGAGTCCGGGGAAAAGTCTGGAGCTGCCGAAGAGGCAAGAGACTTTTCCTTCCCTCTTTGTTTCCCGGTGCGTGAGGAGAGGGGATTCAGACCGCTGCTTAAAGAAGCTCCAGAGACGGGCGCGAGGCGTGGCTGAAAGCGCAGACCCCAGAGACGGGCGTGGGACGCTGGGGCTGCTGCTGCCGCCACCAAGAAGCCTGTGTGCGAGCGCAGGTCACTCTCCACACCTCCCCTCCCGGGAGCCTGTGCAGCCCGCCACTGCCGGGGTCCCGGGATCCAGGGACAACTTCCCCGAGAGAACGCACGGGCGCGCCTCGTGCTGGCGCAATGTCACGCCGGCCTCCGCTGACGCACGCTCGCCCCGCCTCCGTGCCCCTCCCTCCCCCGCGGCCTGAGGGAGCCAGAGCCCCCGAATCAGCTGCTCCTTTAACCCCGTCCTGTCTGAGCGAAGAACAGACGTCCTCCGGCGACCTACACGCAGAGGCGGGGCCAAATCCAAAGCTGAACCCCCGGGAGCTGTGCGAACAAAGAAGAGAGGGAAATCTCTCCCAGCAGCCTCAGGAGCAGCGGATTAAATCTCCACAGTCAACTTGATGTACCCTGCGTCTGTGGAATACCTGAATAGACAACGAATCATCCCAAATTGAGGAGGTGGACTTCGGGAGCAACGATATATATATATTTTTCTCTTTTTCTCTTTTTGTGAGTATGTATGTGTATGCTTCTGTGTGTGATTTTGTCTGTTTAGCTTTGCTTTTACCATTTGTCCTAGGGTTCTGTCTGTCCAGTTTCTTTTTTAATGTAAAAAAAATTTTTTTTAATAATTATTTTTTATTTTAATAACTTTATTTTATTTTACTTTATCTTCTTCCTTCCTTCCTCCCTCCCTCCCCCCCCTCCCTCCCTTTAATTCTAAGCCATGTGGAGGACAGGCTCTTGGTGCTGCAGCCAGGCATCAGGGCTGTGCCACTGAGGTGGGATAGCCAACTTCAGGACACTGGTCCACAAGAGACCTCCCAGCTCCACGTAATATCAAACAGTGAAAATCTCCCAGAGATCTCCATCTCAACACCAGCACCCAGCTTCACTCAACGACCAGCAAGCTACAGTGCTGGACACCCTATGCCAAACAACTAGCAAGACAGGAACACAACCCCACCCATTAGCAGAGAGGCTGCCTAAAATCATAAGGCCACAGACACCCCAAAACACACCACCAGACGTGGACCTGCCCACCGGAAAGACAAGATCCAGCCTCATACACCAGGACACAGGTACTAGTCCCCGCTCCACCAGGAAGCCTACACAACCCACTGAAACAACCTTAGCCACTGGGGACAGACACCAAAAACAACTGAAATACGAACCTGCAGCCTGAGAAAAGGAGACCCCAAACACAGTAAGTTAAGCAAAATGAGAAGACAGAGAAACACACAGCAGATGAAGGAGCAAGGCAAAAACCTACAAGACCTAACAAATGGAGAAGAAATAGGCAGTCTACGTGAAAAAGAATTCAGAATAATGAGAGTAAAGATGATCCAATATATTGGAAATAGAATGGAGAAAATACAAGAAATGTTTAACAAGGAACTAGAAGAACTAAAGAGCAAACAAACAGAGATGAACAACACAATAAATGAAATTAAAAATTCTCTAGAAGGGATCAATAGCAGAATAACTGAGGCAGAAGAACAGATAAGTGACCTGGAAGATAAAATAGTGGAAACAACTACTGCAGAGCAGAATAAAGAAAAAAGAAAGCAAAGATTTGAGGACAGTCTCAGAGACCTCTGGGACAACATTAAACGCACCAACATTTGAATTATAGGGGTTCCAGAAGAAGAAGAGAAAAAGAAAGGGACTGAGAAAATATTTCAAGAGATTATAGTTGAAAACTTCCCTAATATGGGAAAGGAAATAGTTAATCAAGTCCAGGAAGCACAGAGAATACCATACAGGATAAATCCAAGGAGAAACATGCCAAGACACATATTAATCAAACTATCAAAAAGTAAATACAAAGAACAAATATTAAAAGCAGCAAGGGAAAAACAACAAGTAACACATAAGGGAATCCCCATAAGGTTAACAGCTGATCTTTCAGCAGAAACTCTGCAAGCCAGAAGGGACTGGCAGGATATATTGAAAGTGATGAAAGAGAAAAACCTACAACCAAGATTACTCTACCCAGCAAGGATCTCATTCAGATTTGACAGAGAAATTAAAATCTTTACACACAAGCGGAAGCTAAGAGAATTCAGCACCACCAAATGAGCTTTACAACAAATGCTAAAGGAACTTCTCTAGGCAGGAAACACAAGAGAAGGAAAAGACCTACAATAATAAACCCAAAACAATTAAGAAAACGGTAATAGGAACATACATATCAATAATCACCTTAAATGTAAATGGATTAAATGCTCCAACCAAAAGACATAGACTGGATGAATGGATATTAAAAAAAGACCCATATATATACTGTCTACAAGAGACCCACTTCAGACCTAGGGACACATACAGACTGAAAGTGAGGGGATGGAAAAAGATATTCCATGCAAATGGAAACCAAAAGAAAGCTGGAGTAGCAATTCTCATATCAGACAAAATAGACTTTAAAACAAAGACTATTACAAGAGACAAAGAAGGACACTACATAATGATCAAGGGATCAATCCAAGAAGAAGATGTAACAGTTGTAAATATTTATGCACCCAACATAGGAGCACCTCAATACATAAGGCAAATACTAACAGCCAAAAAAGGGGAAATAGACAGTAACACAATCATAGTAGGGCACTTTAACACACACTTTCACCAATGGACAGATCATCAAAAATGAAAATAAATAAGGAAATACAGCTTTATTTTTTTATTTTTATTTTTTTTTTTTGCGGTAGGCGGGCCTCTCACTGTTGTGGCCTCTCCCCTTGCGGAGCACAGGCTCCGGAGCACAGGCTCAGTGGCCATGGCTCACGGGCCCAGCCGCTCCGCGGCATGTGGGATCTTCCCAGACCGGGGCACGAACCCGTGTCCCCCGCATCGGCAGGCGGACTCTCAACCACTGCGCCACCAGGGAAGCCCGGAAATACAGCTTTAAATGATACATTAAACAAGATGGGCTTAACTGATATTTAAAGGACATTCCATCCAAAACCAACAGAATACACATTCTTCTCAAGTGCTCATGGAACATTCTCCAGGATAGATCATATCTTGGGTCACAAATCAAGCCTTGGTAAATTTAAGAAAATTGAAATTGTGTCAAGTATCTTTTTCGACCACAACACTATGAGACTAGATATCAATTACAGGAAAAAAATCTGTAAGAAATACAAACACATGGAGGCAAAACAACACACTACTTAATAACCAAGAGATCACTGAAGAAATCAAAGAGGAAATTAAAAAATACCTAGAAACAAATGACAATGAAAACACAATGACCCAAAACCTATGGGATTCAGCAAAAGCAGTTCTAAGAGGGAAGTTTATAGCTATACAAGCCTACTTTAAGAAATAAGAAACATCTCAAATAAACAACTTAACCTTACACATAAAGCAATTAGAGAAAGGAGAACAAATAAACCCCAAAGTAGCAGAAGGAAAGAAATCATAAAGATCAGAGCAGAAATAAATGAAAAAGAAATGAAGGAAATGATAGCAAAGATCAATAAAACTAAAAGCTGGTTCTTTGAGAAGATAAACAAAATTGATAAAGCATTAGCCAGACTTATCAAGAAAAAAAGGGAGAAGACTCAAATCAATAGAATAAGAAATGAAAATGGAGAAGTAACAACTGACACTGCAGAAATACAAAGGATCATGAGAGATTACTACAAGCAACTCTATGCCAATAAAATGGACAACCTGGAGGAAATGGACAAATTCTTAGAAATGCACAACCTCCCGAGACTGAACCAGGAAGAAATAGAAAATATGAACAGACCAATCACAAGCACTGAAATTGAAACTGTGATGAAAAATCTTCCAACAAACAAAAGTCCAGGACCAGATGGCTTCACAGGCGAATTCTATCAAACATTTAGAGAAGAGCTAACACCTATCCTTCTCAAACTCTTCCAAAATATAGCAGAGGGAGGAACACTCCCAAACTCATTCCACAAGGCCACCATCACTCTGATACCAAAACCAGACAAAGATGTCACAAAGAAAGAAAACTACAGGCCAATATCACTGATGAACATAGATGCAAAAATGCTCAACAAAATACTAGCAAACAGAATCCAATAGTACATTAAAAGGATCATAAACCACAATCAAGTGGGGTTTATCCCAGGAATGCAAGGATTCTTCAATATATGCAAATCAGGGTTTCCCTGGCGGTGCAGTGGTTGAGAGTCCGCCTGTCGAGCAGGGAACACAGGTTCGTGCCCCGCTCTGGGAAGATCCCACGTGCCGCGGAGCGGCTGGGCCCGTGAGCCATGGCCATGGAGCCTGCACGTCCGGAGCCTGTGCTCCGCAACGGGAGAGGCCACAACAGTGAGAGGCCCATGTACAGCAAAACAAAACAAACAAACAAACAAAAATATATATATATGCAAATCGATCAACGTGAAAAACCATATGATCATCTCAATAGATGCAGAGAAAGCTTTCAACACCCATTTATGATAAAAATCCTCCAGAAAGTAGGCATAGAGGGAACTTTCCTCAACATAATAAAGGCCATATATGACAAACCCACAGCCAACATTGTCCTCACTGGTGAAAAACTGAAACCATTTCCACTAAGATCAGGAACAAGACAAGGTTGCCCACTCTCACCACTATTATTCAACATAGTTTTGGCAGTTTTAGCCACAGCAATCAGAGAAGAAAAAGAAATAAACAGAATCCAAATCGGAAAAGAAGAAGTAAAGCTGTCACTGTTTGCCGGTGACACGATACTATACATAGAGAATCCTCAACATGCTACCAGAAAAGTACTAGAGCTACTCTATGAATTTGGTAAAGTAGCAGGATACAAAATTAATGCACAGAATCTCTTATATTCCACTATACTAATGATGAAAAATATGAAAGTGAAATTAATAAATCACTCCCATTTACCATTGCAACAAAAAGAATAAAATATCTAGGAATAAACCTATCTAAGGAGAGAAAAGACCTGTATTCAGAAAATTAAAAGACACTGATGAAAGAAATTAAAGATGATACAAATAGATGGAGAGATATACCATGTTCTTGCATTGGAAGAATCAACATTGTGAAAATGACTATACTACCCAAAGCAATCTACAGATTAGATGCAATCCCTATCAAACTACCACTGGCATTTTTCACAGAACTAGAACAAAAAATTTCACAATTTGTATGGAAACACAAAAGACCCCGAATAGCCAAAGCAATCTTGACAAAGAAAAACGGAGCTGCGGCAATCAGGCTCCTGGACTTCAGACTATACTACAAAGCTACAGTAATGAAGACAGTATGTTACTGGCATAAAAACAGAAATATAGATCAATGGAACAGGACAGAAAGCCCAGAGATAAACCCACGCACATATGGTCACCTTATCTTTGATAAAGGAGGCAAGAATGTACAATGTAGAAAAGACAGCCTCTTCAGTAAGTGCTGCTGGGAAAACTGGATAGCTACATGTAAAAGAATGAAATTAGAGCACTCCCTAACACCATACACAAAAATAAACTCAAAATGGATGAAAGACCTAAATGTAAGGCCAGACACTATAAAACTCTTAGAGGAAAAAATAGGCAGAATACTCTATGACATACATCACAGCAAGATACTTTTTGACCCACTTCTAGAGAAATGGAAATAAAAACAAAAATAAACAAATGGGGCCTAATGAAACTTAAAAACTTTTGCACAGCGAAGGAAACTATAAACAAGAGGAAAAGACAACCCTCAGAATGGGAGAAAATATTTGCAAATGAAGCAACTGACAAAGAATTAATCTCCAAATTATACAAGCAGCTCATGCATCTCAATATCAAAAAAACAAACAACCCAATCCAAAAATGGGCAGAAGACCTAAATAGACATTTCTCCAAAGAAGATATACAGATTGCCAACAAACACATGAAAGGATGCTCAACGTCACTAATCATTAGAGAAATACAAATCAAAACTACAATGAGGTATCACCTCACACTGGTCAGAATGGCCATCATCAAAAAATCTACAAACAGTAAATGCTGGAGAGGGTGTGGAGAAAAGGGAACCCTCTTGCACTGTTGGTGGGAATGTAAACTGATACAGCCACTATGGAGAACAGTATGGAGGTTCCTTAAAAAACTAAAAATAGAACTACCATATGACCCAGCAATCCCACTATTGGGTATATACCCTGAGAAAACCATAATTCAAAAAGAGACATATAGCATAATGTTCATTGCAGCTCTATTTACAATAGCCAGGACATTAGGAAGCAACCTAAGTGTCCACCGACAGATGAATGGATAAAGAAGATGTGGCACAGATATAGAATGGAATATTACTCAGCCATAAAAAGAAACGAAATTGAGTTATTTGTAGTGAGGTGGATGGACCTAGAGTGTGTCATACAGAGTGAAGTACGTCAGAAAGAGAAAAACAAATACCGTATCCTAACACATATATGGAATCTAAAAAAAAAAAATGGTTCTGACGAACCTAGGGGCAGGACAGGAATAAAGACGCAGACGTAGAGAATGGACTTGAGGACACAGGGAGGGGGAAGGGTAAGCTGGGACGAAGTGAGAGAGTGGCATGGACATATATACACTACCAAATGTAAAATAGATAGCTAGTGGGAAGCAGCCACGTAGCACAGGGAGCTCAGCTCAGTGTTTTGCGACCACCTAGAGGGGTGGGATAGGCAGGGTGGGAGGGAGGCTCAAGAGGGAGGGAATACGGGGATATATGTATACGTATAGCTGATTCACTTTGTTATACAGCAGAAACTAACACACCATTGTAGAGCAATTATATTCCAATAAAGATGTTAAAAAAAAAAAAAAGAAAAAGAGATCAGACATGATTATCAGAAGTGGTGGGAGGGTTTGGAGGTAGGTAGGGGGGGCAGGATGAAGGTGGTCAAAAGGGACAAACTTCCAGTTATAAGATAAGTAAGTATTGGGCATGTAATGTACACCATGATGATTATACTTAACACTGAGGCACTGTATAATTGAAAGTTGCTAACAGAATGGATCCTAAAATTTCTCATCATAAGGAAGAAAACTTTTCTTTGTCTTTTTTTTTTGGTATCTGTATGAGATGATTCATTAACTGAACTTATGTTGGTGATCACTGTGCAGGATATGTAAGTAAACACCTTATGCTGTACACCTTAAACTTACACAGTGTTATATATCAGTTATATCTCAATAAAACTGAAAGACAAAAAATATAATTTTATCAGAAAAAGAATTAACAAAATAGAAAAAAAAGACAATAAAGAAAAACAAACAAAATTTTAAAAGCTAATTACACTGATCAAGAAAAAAGAGAAAATCACCTTTATAAAGAATGAAAACGGGGGCTTCCCTGGTGGCGCAGTGGTTGAGAGTCCGCCTGCCGATGCAGGGGACACGGGTTCGTGCCCCGGTCTGGGAAGATCCCACATGCCGCGGAGCGGCTGGGCCCGTGAGCCATGGCCACTGAGCCTGTGCTCCGGAGCCTGTGCTCCGCAAGGGGAGAGGCCACAACAGTGAGAGGCCCGCCTACCGCAAAAAAAAAAAAAAAAAAAAAAAAAAAAAAAAAAGAATGAAAACGGGGTTATTACCACAGAGCCTATGGATATTAAAAAGGATAAGAGAACATTATGTTCTATTTAATGCCAACATACTTGATAATTTATATGAAATGGACAAATTTCTTGAAAAATATAATGAATCAAAATTGAAATAAGAGGAGACCAAAAAAATCTAAATGTCCCTGCATCTATTACATAAATCAAATTTATTTTTTAAAACCTTCCCCAAAAGAAAGCTTCAGGCCTAGATGACAGATGATACCTGTCAATCATTCAAGGATGAAATAACACTCATCTTACATAAACATTTTTTGCAGGTAGGAGGAGGAATCACTGCTTAATTCATTTTTTGATATTAGTACAATCATAATAGCAAAATCTAACACATTAGAAAGTAAAATTATAGACAAATATGCATCACATTTAGGCACAAAACTCCTTACCAATTTTAACAAGTCAAATTCTATTTGGGTATATATATATATAAAGATTCCAGATCATAAGAAAGGTTGGCTTAACATTGGAAAGTCAATGGAATTCATCCTATTAACAGAATGAAAGATAAGACACAATCATTCCAATATATGCAGGAAAAGAATTAGAAAAAAATTCAACACGCATCTGTGATAAAAGGTCTTGGCAAACAAAGGGCATCAATGAGTCAACATCACACTTAATGGTAATAGACTGAATTTCTCCTGAGGTCAGGAACATGGCAAGTCTGCTAAACAATAACACAACAAAATAACTTGAAATGGATCAAGACCCAAATGTAAAACCTAAAGCTATAAAACTTGTAGGAAAAACAGGAGGATGTCTTTGTGACCTTGAGATAGTAAAGAATTTTTAGATAGAACACAAAAAGCACAAAACATAAAAGAAAATACATGTGATAATTTAGACTTTGTCAAAATTTAAAACTTTTGCTTTTTGAACAACACCATTAAGAACTGAAAAGGCAAGCCACACAGACTGGAAGAAAACATCTGTAACCCATTTATCAGATAAAGAACACTTTCAGAACATACAAAGAACTCTCAAAAGTCAGTAACAATCCGAATGATAACATCACAGTCACGAGTTAAATGCAAACTGAAGTGCAATGAGACATCACTATACACGTTGCACTGACAAAAATTTAAGACTGACTATACCAAGTGTCGACAAGGACATGGAGCAACTGGATCTTATATACACTGCTAGTCGGTTGTAAAAGGGCATAACCACTTTGGAAAACAGTTTGTTAAAAAACTGAACGTACAGTTACCATATGACTCAGCCATTCTACTTCTACTTATTTACCCAGGAGAAACAAATCAATATGTCCATCAAAAGACTTGAATACAATGCTCATAGCACGTTTACTTGTAATAGTCAGAAATGTGGGGAAACCCCCAAGTATCCATCAACAGGTGACTGGATGGATAGACAAACTGTGGTATTTCCATGCAGCAGACTACTCGGCAATTCAAAGGGATCAATTACTGATCTATGAAACAACATGGGTGAATCTCAAACTCATCACGGTGAGTGAAATAAGCCAGGTGAAAAAGAAAAGAATGGAGGAACATACTGTATAATTCTATTCAAAAGAAATGCTAGATATTCAAACTAATCTTAGTTACAGAATGCAGATCAGTGGTTGCCTGGGGACAGGAGTGGAAGGATGGATTACAAAGGGCCCAGGGACGTTTTCTGAGATGGAAATTTCATTACGTTGACTGTGGTGATGATTTCACATGTGTGTATATAGGTGATCTAATTGTACATTTTAAATATGTGCAGTTTATTTATTTTAATTATATGTCAATAATGTTATAAAAGGAAAAATAAGGGAAGTGGGAAAAAAGTAACCGAACACAAAAAGGAATAGATTTATAAAACCAAATATATGTACAGTACCAAACGTAAGGTAGATAGATAGTGGGAAGCAGCCGCATAGCACAGGGAGATCAGCTCGGTGCTTTGTGACCGCCTGGAGGGGTGGGATAGGGAGGGTGGGAGGGAGGGAGACACAAGAGGGAAGGGATGTGGGAACAGATGTATATGTATGACTGATTCACCTTGTTATAAAGCAGAAACTAATTTAAAAAAAACCAAATTAGTTTAAATTACATTCAAAATTTAAATTCCCTTCTATTTAGCTAGCAAGCTTATTTTAACACAACACTCAGAGCTGCTGGAGGGTCATCAAGAGGTGGTGCTGTCCTTTACGGAATGTCACTTGCTTTGCTGAACAGCATGGAACACTGATAAATCTAATTCTACCATAAAAGCTGAGAATGAGTTTCACAGCAGAAAAACAGACTCTATTAAAGTGTATATAACATAATACGCATCCAAGAATATACAAGATATTAAAGTTAGTACAAGACCCTACTTCTGAGCTTAGGGTTGATATTCATTTATTACTTGTTATTGCTGTTGCTGGTATTCCTTTAGCAAATAGTAGGCTTAAGAAAAATGTACTGTTGACAATCAAAACCGAGGATTTTGTGTGCAGTAATCTGTCTCTCATGAACTGAGAAAAGGTTGAATAAAACTATTCGATTTTAATGGCAGAACACTGAAAATCTGGAACACACAGTTTAAGGATTACTGCACGGACACACGGAATCCCCTTGGGAGGGTTAAAAAGATGATTAGACCCAAATCAAGTGAATAAGACATTTATGACACCGCTAAACACAGTTATAAGGTAACACATCTACAACCAAATTGCTTATCATGATCAACCTGAACTATCCAGGTCTGATGTGGTTTTACTGGTGAAGAATTTTACTGCCTAATTGTACTGAGGCACCATAGGAATCTCATAAGCTCATTAACGTGAGCAATCCTGAATCAGGGGTCAGAAAACTCTTATAAGAAGGAATTAGAAGGCAAAGATGGGCATCAAACCACAACACAGGCCACTACCTCGCCATGATTCACTGTTTAGGTGCCATGTTTATCGTTTAAGAGAAACATCAAACAAACATGAAACGAACTCCACTGTCTTCCTGTGCTCCCAACAAAACCCCAGAATAACCACCATGGTGAGAGAAGAAGAAAAAAAAAGTTTTAACTGGTCCCCTAACTTGCAATATACATATATATTTTTAGAAATCTCAACAGAGATATCCTATCTACAAAGAAGTGTTCTAGAGCGTGAGGACTTTGAAACCTCTGACAACACATAACTGTAACATATACCTTCACGAGAGGCCACAGAGAGTGATTAACAGGTGTGGCTGGCTGAGACAGCCCCCAAATGCCAGACTATAAACACTCTGGAGTCCATCAAGTACTTGATATCCACTCTAATACGCTTTGTTAACTATTTTAATTTACTGAAAAAGCCTTTTGAAAGACTAAGTATGTTAACAGCCATATAGACTTGTTAGGATAAACTGTGGCCTTAAAACAATGTTGATGCTGCTTAGCAAGGATGAAATTTCCCACACAGAAGCATTTTTAGGCAGAAATCAGGGGTTCTGACCACTTTCTTTAAAAGCAACCTGGCATGTTTAATATGGCTATATGGGTCATTTAAAAAGTTCATATAGTTTGTTCATCCACTTTAGCACGAAAGAAATAGCATTTACCTAATTTAGCATCCCTTCAAAAAGTTTTTTTTAATTGAAATAATCACAGATTCACAATAAGTTGCAAAAAGAGCACATAAAGGCCTCATGTAACCATCACAGCTTCTTCCAAGGGTAACACCTTCCATAACTACAGTACATATCAAACCAGGAAATTAACTAAATCAACAATTAACTTCACTACCAAGTGTTTCTTTTTATGTTTAAAAACCTGAAGTATAATATACAGAGCAGTTCCCATGTAAGCCTGATGAATTTTCACACATCAAATACACCCGTGTAACCAGCACTCTGAAGAAGAAAATTGCCAGGACGCAGAATCCCCCTCCAACCCACCTCCTGAAGATTTCTAACAGCACGTATTAGCACTGCCTTTCCTGCATTTATAAAAAGGGAGTCATAAGCACATTCTCTTTTGCGTCTGTCTACCTCTTTTCACTCAGAATAAATGTTTGTGGGAGTCATGTGTACTTTTGCATGCGGTAGCAGATTATCACTGCATTACAACATCCCTCTCTGTGAATATACCACCATTTGCTTATCCAGTCTACTACTGATGGGCACTGGGGTAGCTTCCAGTTTTGAGCTCTTCTGAATACTGTTTCTATGCATATCTGAGTACATATTGTATGCGTTTCTGGGAGGAGTGTCCTAGGAGCGGAGCAGCTGGGTCACAGGGTATCGGGTTTGCTCAGCCTCAACAGATACGTGGTTTTCCAAAGTGGCTGAATTCCTCTGCTTCCCCACCCCAGCAATGTGTAAGAGTTCCACTGCTCCAAATCTTTTCCATTTACCCATTCTGGTGCATATCTGGTACATTTTATGGAACAGAGAATTTAAACATCAAACAGAATACTGGTGGTATAATCAAAGCAGTAATTTTTCTCCAGATAATCACGACTCTACCTAAAAGTCTTCTACAAAGCAAAGCAAAATCTAAAATCCCAAAACTGCTCTTAAAATAGCTTCTTAACTAATTAAATCATCCTCATTTGATGCTATGGCTGTATTTCTCACACATGACTGACACAGTGAATCACCTGGGATACTTGCTGTAAACACAGATTTTCAGGAATTCTGTCATGTCTCCAGAAGGAGAATCTCTTTGGAAAGGCCTTGGAATCTTTTCATAAGAACCTCAAGAGAGTCTTATTATCAGGCAAGTATGGAAAACACTGCGTTCTGGGGATCTTTTGACATTAACACCTGTTTGAAAAGGAAAATTACTCCTTTAGGGATTTCTTTGGAGAGTCTCAGCCCCAGAACATGTCTGGATGTTGTTAACTTCTGTAACAACTTCAGATACAAACAGTATTTTAATAGTTGGATTAACTGAGTCCAAAGTGCCCTGAGTAATACCAAAATTATCATGGAGGGTTACATTTGATAGGCAGCCTTATTAACCTTGATCCTCTTCAAAAGAAAATAGTTTTTACTATGAATTGGGCTACAGTAAAGAGAATCTGGAGTTGGAAAGGGCTGTGCAGCATTATATGGTAGGGAGAACGTGAGACCTGGCTTCAAATCCAAGTGCAGCTATTGCCTATGGAACCTCTGAGTCAATCAAAGCATCCTTTCACCCGTTTCCTCCTCTGTGACATGGAGATATTGCCCATCTTACACCGCTGTTGGGAGGGCAAAATAAGACAAATAAGGGCAATGAAGACACAGTAGGAAATTAATTTGTTTTTTTTTCCTTTGTAATCCGTTTTCCACCTTCTAGGTTTCTTCTGTAATAGCTCACCTGTAAGCTTAACAGTTGTTTTGTAAAATGTTCTAATGACTTGTGTATTGCAATTTAGCTTTTGTGGGAGAAGTACATAATTAAAGTAGAAATAAAAAGAAACTGTTTAATTCCATATTTCCAGTTTCCTTTACTTTCATCTCTGTTGGAAGAAACCAGCAGCCCTATAACTTACGGCTGAAAATGATTACAAACAATAACTTGGAAAAATGCAGTAACAAGGTGTAACAAGGTAACAGAAAACTATAATTTTAAAATAAAGTTCAACCAGTCCAAAACTAGAGAACATTGCTAAGGGCATTATACAAATGACTTTTTGATAACATTACTAAAACCACTTAAAAAGCCAACATTTAATCTAGTCTTTTAGATGGTCCCCTAACATCAACCTATTAAGTAGTCAAATGGTATTTATTCTGGGTATCAAAATGCTTCCAGGATCACATTTCACTTGTAAGAATGCCTGTGAAAACCACTTTTATAAAAACAGACCTAATTCTGTATACTGAAAAGAAGCCTACCACATTTGGATTATATGGCCATGAAAAATTACTATATGCCAATTACTACAATATGAAAAGTAATTAAACGTTTATAAGAAGCCTCCTTCACTCTCTGCAGTTTGGCCCTTCTAATCTTAAAGCTCATTGAAAACTCTGGAAATTGAAGAAACAGAATAAACTTCTATTGAGCAGAAAACTTGTAAGTAATAATTTGATGTCATACCTCTATTAAAATCCACCATAAAAAATGCGAGTAGGGAAGCTGAAAGCAACAAACACCTTGCCAATGACCTGTGTCATCTGGGGCAAACCCCTTAACTCCTGTGCCTCAGTTTCCTCCTCTGTAAAATGTGGACACGGTCACTCCCTACTCCCCAGGGCTGTGGTGAGGTCTACATGTGAGTGCGGACAGCAGGGCTGTGCAGCACACATGCTGCGTATGTGCTGGGCCGGCAGTAGGAGCAGCAAAGAGCACAGAACTTACGGGGCACCGTCACGCCATAGTGCTGTGTGTCACTGATGAGCAGCTTTCGTTTCAGTTCATTCAAACCCACCCCTACGGGACCTGAAAAACAGGAAAACAGAAATTCACTCCTGAACAGAACACCATATAAACATTGCTATGATTGACATGATCCGTAAGACAGACTGAAAACGTGCATCCAACTTCACATGCATCCCAAGTCAAGAGATTATCTCTAGTTAAGTTGTACGTAAGAAAAAACTAGGAGTTGTTTGCTTGCTTTTCTACTTTTTATTTCTTTATTTTTCCTGTTTTTTTTTTGTATTTCGCTTTTCTACTTTTTAAATTTAAATCCCCATCCTTCCATTAAAAAGATTAGAAATCTTTGTTTTAAATGAAACATATTCAAGAGTATCTGAGTACATTAACAGGTAATGGTATCCAGAAGAGCTTAAAGAATAGGTGCACCTAAAAAAACGGAATTACACAGTCTGGACAGGGATCACTTCCATTTTAAACGTTTTGAGATTGTAATAAGAGAAAATCTTTGAACCTTGATTTTATTTTAGGTGCAAAACCCTCATCATGCATTTTAAACTTGCAAAACCATCAGTGCAAAGTCAACCTCCCCTGCAACACTGTTTCTTCTCAGTTGGTCCTTAAGCCTTTGAAAACTTACATAGACCTGATGTATTTCAATCAGTGTGCACATACTAAACACCTGTCGTGAACAAGGCATATAGTAAATGCTGTGAAGATTAAAAGATAAGTGAAGTCCGCCTTCAGAGAAAGTAACTGGGTTGGGAGAGTCACAAAAAATGATGAACAGACTGGGGCCAGAAAACGAAGAGTGGTTTCAAATATGAGTCCGAAATCAAGAGTCAGAAGGGCACGAGCCCCAGATGGTTAGCTTCTCACAGCCCTGCCATCGAGGTCTATTTAGTGACGGTGTCATGCCTTGAGCAGAACACAAGCTGCAGGGCCAGGCTGCCCTCCGTTAGATCCCCATCCTCATTACTCCCTCACCGGGTGACACCGATGCTGTGGTCTGAATGTCTGTGTCCCCCCCAGATTCACATGTTGGAACCCAAACGCCAACGTGATGCTGTTAGAAGCAAAGGTCTCTGGGGGGTTCTGAGGTCCCGAGGGTGGAGCCCCCATAACCGGGCTTAGTGCTCTTATAGGAGATGCCACAGAGCCCCCTAGCGCCTGGCCGTGTGAGGACACAGGGAGAGAAGAGAGCCCTCGTCCCTACTGCTGGCATCCTGATCTCTGACTTCCAGCCTCCGGAACTGTGAGAAATCAAATGTCTGTCATCTATAAGCCACCTGGGTTGTGATATTTCGCTGTGTTGGCCTGAAACGACTAAGACACTGGACAAGTTCTCTTCCTTGAGCCTTGGCTGGACTTCACTCTAATCATAAAAGGAATCATGCTGCCTTTCTTGGGAGGAATAATGAAAACCCATGTCTAGTAACTAGCACCGCACCCAGGTATTCAAGGGTTCATTCCCTTGCCTACTTACTCTTCCAGGCTTTGAAAAGCATGGGGTTTTATGCTGGACAACGAACAGCAGCCAGGAGGACAGAGCAGAGCGGCTGGGGGTCTGGGTGAGGGCGAGCTGGGAGCAAGACTAAGAGGCTGCGGCGGCGACCGTGCCTCCCTCTGCTCCAGTGCTACTCCGGGGTCTCCGCCTGCACAAACTGACCTGTCCCCCTGCTGGCCATTCACCAGCACCTTCCACCTTCCCACACACTGCTGTTGGGTGCCAGTTCTCTGCCCCAAGACAGTGGTTCTCACGTCTCTCTTTTTAAAATGAATACTCTGGGGCTTCCCTGGTGGCGCAGTGGTTGAGAGTCCGCCTGCCGATGCAGGGGACATGGGTTCGTGCCCCGGTCCGGGAAGATGCCACGTGCTGCGGAGCGGCTGGGCCCGTGAGCCATGGCCGCTGAGCCTGCGTGTCCGGAGCCCTGTGCTCCGCAACGGGAGAGGCCACAACAGTGAGAGGCCCGCGTAACGCAAAAAAAAAAAAAAAAAAGAACACTGTAATATCCCAGTTTTATCCTGAAATGGCACTCACAGCTGATATAACTTGCCAGTGCATATACTTTCTCCCTCCAAATTAATATAACGCCCTAGCTGTAATATATGAAGGATCAAAAAGTAATTGACAATAAAACAATGTGTATTTCAATATGTAAATGCTCGGGCATGACTGGAGAAAATGAAGTCAGACGTCTGCACCTACTTATTCTAAATAAGTTTGGACTTCAGCGTAATAAAAAGATCAGGAGCCATTCTGTACAAGAAAGTACAGGAGAATGAAAGCCCAAGGGTACAGGTAAACATCAGAATAAAGTCTAGCAACTAGATGGAAACCATGGATGGGTCTTACTGGAATATGATAAGGAAAGAGGAAAAAACAGCCTTAATAAGTAGGGATACAACACATCAAGGCTATCAAAGTGAAGAAAATAAAACTTTTACAAAGAACGTGCAGTGTATGTGCAAGTGTAGCGTAAAAATAATTCCCCCGAGATGGGACAGGTGAATCATCTACGAGTCCCTCAGTGTCTAGCGTGACACTGGGAAGTCGTGTGGGATGCAGGACAGGTTTCCGTTCCATAGAAATGTCAGGTGTACACCCTCGGCGTCCTCAGCCATTTGCATAAAGAAAAGGTGCCCTCACAAAAGTCCAGGATGCTCCGCGGTAGGCGGTCCTGCCCCGCCTGGGACCACTGCTCTCGTCCCCTCTGCAGCCCAACCCTGCCGTCATCGGGGGCGACGTCAACACCCCTGCAGAGAGCCTACCTCCTCTCTACTTCACGTCAACCAAGACTACGCAAACCCTCACTCTGCCTCGCTAGACGCTATGTCATCACGACAATATTAAATTCAGGCTTTCCTGTGTGACCCCAATCCCCAGTCATTAGCCCTCCCACTCAGTTGTTCCTCCTCTTATCAAAAGGACCGCCAGTGTTTTCGTTCTTTCCTTTCTTTCTGTCTAACAGCCCTTCGGGTCTTCGCTTCCTTGGGCTGTGGTATCTCCCACTATCTTGCTAATACCCTCAAAGCTCTTACGCGCTGGCCTTTATCACACTTGTCGCGGAAACTTCCAGTCCAAGGTCAATCTCATGGCTGCTCTACACGTCTGCGCCTGGACTGAGAAAGCCCGTACAACGGGAGCAGGGATGCACACACACTGTGCTCCCCACAGAGCTCAGACCCCTGGGCTCTCCAGCAGGTGCCCGGTTGTCCTGACTGTATTTCCCGGGTCACCATGTGGTCATCCCAACCCTCCAATGTCCTCTCTCCTCACACCTAGAACCTCCCCTCTAATCTAACAATTGCCAAAGGCTGTCGATCTTCCCTCCTGAAGATCCTCAGAGCTGCGACGTGCCGCTGCCACCTCTGCCACCCGAGCCCGGACACCTCATCGGTGCCCCTCTCCTGAGCCAGCCTCCGAGCAGCTCGCACACCTCTGCTCAGCAGCCAGCACTGTCTTTCTGAGGACGCCAGCACGCGCACCTCCTCCGTCCCCTGCACCAAGCGGCGCGCCTACACCCAGCCACCAGCTGCAGCCCCTCGCAGGGGGCCTCCTCCCGCGTCTTCACCTCTCCTGCACTGTTTCGCGCTCCTTCCCGTCAGTACTGGAAATTCACACTGTCTCCCACCTTAAAACAGCCGGAATGGCCAAGAAAATGAAGGAACACCTTCCTTAACCTTGCACCGTGCACGCCTGTCCCCAGCATCCCGGCCCCCATCACTTCTCACCAGCACCTCCCACTCCTGCACTGGGAAGAGAACCCGACGTGACTCTCTGACAGGTCTGCCTGGATCGCACGTTGGGAGCTGCGCCTCCCTCCCTAACCTTCATTCTCGCCACACCGCACACCCTGGCTGCGTGAGACCCCTGCGCCCTGTGACGTGGCGGAGTCTTCTCTGTGCTGCTGGGTCCTCGTCACATGCCGCTCACCTGTGCAAAAACACTGCTGTTCTTTCCTGGCTAATTCAGGCTTCGTCTTAGATACGCCCTAGGGATTCTTCCCTGACACTTTAAAGGCCGGTCGGGCGCCGAGTGCTTGTGTCCCCTGCCCTTGCGTGTCAGAGGGCCGATCACACTCCGTCATGATCGTCTGCACACTTGTCTTTACCCTCGAACAGACTTGAAAACAGCGATGTCATCTATCTGCTCACCAACCGTTTCCCTAGCTGGCAAACTGGAGGCACTCATTAGGTTGTTTTATTTATTTAAGTTATGCTCAGTGACTGCACTGTCCTGGAGGTAAAGCTATTTGCCGAATGAACCAAAGGCACGGGAGTTAAAGCAAGAAGCATCTGCACCTAGAATGTCTGGACGCGATGGTTAGAGAACGTGCTCAAAGTCGTAACAGAAGGTGGTGGGGCTCACATTTGAACCTGGCTCCTTGATCTAAAGATACAGAGAAGCAGAAGGGAAGGGGATGACTTTGGCTCTGGAACAGTGAGTTTAAGGGACGGAAATCCATCTGCCTAAACTCAGACAAGGACCGCGGTGTGCTTCAGACGCAGGCTGGGGTCTCCCTGTGAATGGAATCACATCAAGGTAAAGCGAGAATGCGAGATGAGGGGCGGGGGAGTGATAAGCATTTACTGGGTGTCTCCAAAGCGCCAGGCACCATGCAAGGGCTCATGTGTCTTATCTACTCTGTAGGGACAAACAAGATTTGAGTAAGTGCTAAAACTTACTCTTTAAAATAAACAGAAAACAAACCAGAAAAACAAGGGGCTTTACAATGGTTTGCAGATGATGCAAACCCAATTATATATGCTCAAGAAAACGAAGCACACAAAACACTACAACTTAAATGGCAGGCCCTGGCCCGCCACGCCCGCTCCCCACGAAGGCACCGAGGACGAAGGGGGGATGTGAAGTCACTGTCCCGTCAGTAGGTCTGGGCTCTGGAGTACTTCCCAGAGTGTGAGCTAATTTGCCGAGTGAAAGTCTAGCATTTTTTTCTTTCTTCTTCCACCCACGCCAAAAAAACCACAGTGATTTATTTTAGCTCTGGAGGAAAAAAGTAGGTGTGTTTGAATTAGCGGGGGAAGGTATGCTGTTGCTCACGTGATACCCTTAAACTTGGACTGTTTTCAATTTGAGCCCTTACATAAGCTAACCCTTACCAGGGCCCCTGCTTTACCGCACACCCACAGACCATGCCAAGAATGTGCAGTGGCATATACTTTGATTTTAAAAATTTCCCCTAGGTTAGGTTATTTGAAGCCATCATCTTCAAGGTGGGATACTGTCACCAAAAGATTAAAACAGGGACACAATTTTAATCATTCTTACTACAGAATTGCCTGGCAGACCACTTAACAGCATTTTCCCAGCCAGGCCCTTGGATCAATTCTGTCATCCACACAGGTGAAGTTATAGACTTTTTCCTCTTTTAGATCTTGACCTTAAGATCACATCTTACATCCACACTCCTGTCCTGTGTCCTTCTTCTATGGTAGGGCCTAAGTTCACATTTTTAGTTGGCTGGTTAGTGTTTAGACTACTTACACCGCAGGGGGTTTAGGGATGCACACTGACTTAGGTTTATTCATGTCTCTGTAACGGGACACATTCATCTCCTCTTCAATGTATAAATTTTTACCACAATTGGTGACACACATTTACACATAAGTATACAAATAAGTTTCTCTAGAGTTTGTTTCCAGCTGTGCTTGTTCATGCTAAAGGGAAGCAGAGAAGATAACCTAAATAGCATGTATTTAAATCACAGACTGCAAGCTTTGCAAAAGTAAGGACAATGATGACACAATGAGGTCTTTTTACGCAGCAGGCTTGTGTCCCATGGTTTACATACACCATGACTAATCCTCAAAACATCCCTGCAAGAAAGGTATAATTATCCTCGTTCTACAGATGAGAAAACCAAGACAATGAAAGGGTAATTTTCCCAAGATCGCACGTTTGGACTATGGCTTCACTGGTATTCAGAAGCCAGTGTGCCTGCATTCCTTCCATTCGATTCCATCATCTTATCAAAAGAATGCCAAGGACAGGACACAGGCTCAGGTAGCCGGCTGCTCAGCTGTTTGCGGCTGTGACCCACAACTTCACAAAGTCTCTCACCCCATTCCAAGCTGTCCCACACTTTAAACAGAGATGAAAGTTATGCTTGTGGAATACAAGACTCAGGCTACAAAAAGTGGCAGAAGTCAAATCCGGTGAACTCAAAACTCATCCTGTGCAGAGCCTCTGAGAAATGTAAACGAAACCTAAGGAAGATGGCAGGCATCCCAGGCCTGGGCAGCACACACAGGACGTCTATCAGGATTCTTGATTCAGGACTAAGGAAACCCAAACAGAATGATGATATCAAAGGAAAAGCCAAAAAAGCACATTAAAAAATCATTTTGGAGTTCACTAATGTGGAATTCATGCAGTGCACTAAAGTGGATGGGCTTGCTGGCTTTAAAAATAAAAGAATGTTTCTATTTGAAGCAGAAATGTAACTATGTTTCTTTTTTTTTTAATTTCATAAGAATTCAGAAAATCACTTTGTGTGCAAATTCTGGAAAGAAAGAATAAAGCCATGCGCATCAATCTGCATTAGTTGAAATTCTTGTAAACAATACATCAGTGGATAAGATAATTAGAAAGGCACATTACTTTTAATTATTTGTGTGCACTTAATTAGTAACTCCTTCCTTACAGTAGGCAAATGTGTTGTGTGTGATTTTATATAAAGGCTCATTCATTTCAGCCACAGAAATACAGCCCATTTGGGGGTTAATAAAATGATGCTAGAAAGTTTCTATTTAAAGCTTTACATTTACGTAAATATTCCCATTAACTAGCTGTAAAAATGCCTTTATTTTTATCTTACAGAGATTTTGGAGGGTGTGGCCAAGACGGTGGAGAAGGGCCACCCTGAGCCCACCTGCCCCCACGGGCACAGCAAAGTTACAAGTATTCACAGAGCAACTATCAATGAGAACCTGAAGACCAGCAGAAAAGACCTTACACAGCTAAAGATACAAAGAAGGAACCACAATGAGATGGGTAGGAGGTGTGGAGGCAAGGTACAGTCAAGACCCATACCCCACAAACAGGAGGAAAATTACAATTGCAGAGGTTCTCCCCAAGAATTGAGAGATCTGGGTCCCACACTGGGCTCCCCAGCCTGGGGGTCCTGCACCGAGAAGATGAGCCCCCAGAAATTCTGGCTTTACAGACCAGTGGGACTTGCTTTCAGGAGAGCCAGGGGGCCATGGGAAATAGGGACTCCACCCTTTTAAAAAATTAATTAATTAATTACTTTATTTATTTATTTATTTATTTTATTTCTGCAGAGGTGGGTCTCTGTTGCTGTTCATGGGCCTTCTCCAGTTGCGGTGAGCAGGGGCCACTCCTCACTGCAGTGCAGCCTCCCACTGCGGTGGCCTCTCCTGTTGGGGAGATGGGCTCCAGGCGTGTGGGCCTCAGTAGCCATGGCTCACAGGCTCTAGAGCTCAGGCTCAGTAGTTGTGGCTCGTGGGCTCAGTAGTTGTGGCTCACAGGCTCCAGAGTGCAGGCTCAGTAGTTGTGGTGCACAAGCTCTAGAGCTCAGGCTCGGTAGTTGTGGCTTGAAGGCTCTAGAGCACAGGCTCAGTAGTTGTGGTGCACAGGCTCTAGAGCGCGGGCTCAGTAGTTGTGGCTCGCGGGCTCTAGAGCACAGGCTCAGTAGTTGTGGCACACGGGCTTGGTTGCTCCACGGCATGCGGGATCTTCCCAGCCCAGGGCTCAAACCTGTGTCCCCTGCATTGGCAGGTGGATTCTCAACAACTGCGCCACCAGTGAAGCCCAAGACTCCACTCTTAAAGGGCAAATACAAAATCTCCTGCACTCCAAATCCCAGCACAGAGGCAGTAATTTGAAAGGAGCCTGGATGAGACCCTCTTGCTGGTCTTAGAGAGCCTCCTGGAGAGGCAGGAGACAGCTGGCACACCCCTGGGGACAGAGATGCAGGCAGAAGCCACTTGGGGAGCTCACTCTACCACAGTGACACGCGTGCTGCAAGTGCCATTTTGGAGTCCTTCCTCCTGCCTATTAGCACCAAGCACTGACCTGCCCAGCGGCGGGCTGGCACCAGCCATGCTGGGGCATAGCGCCGCACAACAGTGGGCTGACAGCCACCTCATGAGGCAGGGCCGGGCAGCCCAATGGACTGGGGGTCAGCCCCGCCTACCAGCGTGCCCACAGGAGTCAGCCCCACCACGACAGAAGGGACCCCGCAGCACACACAGTGGCACCCCTAGAGCGTGCAGCTCTGGTGACCAGAGAGGAGTGTGCTGCAGGGTCCCACTGGAGTCTCCTACAAACAAACAGTAAAGGCAGTAGATCAACCTCTTATAAAGTTAGTAGGAAGATTAAAGAACAAAGTAGTAAAACCATCTTTATCCACAATAAGTAGTTAGGGGATACACAAAAAGATGTAAAATATGCTGTCAAAAACATTAAACATGGGAGGAGGTGGAGTAAAAACACAGAGTTGTTAAAATGCATTAGAACTTAAGATCATCCAGTTAAAATAATCATGCATATACATAGGTGGTTACATATGAACCTCATTATAACCATACATCAAAAATCTATAATAGATACATATACACAAAATAGAGAGAAATCCAAACATAACAGTAAAGATAGTCATCAAATCAAAAGGGAAGAGAACAAAGGAAGAAAAAAGAATTACAAAAACAACCAGAAAACAATTCACAAAATGGTAATAAGTACATACTTATCAATCAAAAGACATACAATTATTACTGGATAAAAAAACAAGACCCATATATATGCTGCCTACCAGATACTCACTTCAGATCTAAAGACACACACAGACTGACAGTGAGGGGGTGGAAAAATATATTCCATGCAAATGCAAACAAAAATAAAGTTGGGGTAGCAATACCTATATGAGACAAAACAGACTTTAAAACAAGCACTGCAACAAGAAACAAAGAAGGATATTACATAATGACAGAAGGATCAATTCAACAAGAAGATATAACAATTGTAAATATATATGCACTCAACATAATAGCACCTAAATACATAAAGCAAATATTAACATACATAAGGGAGAAACTGACAGTAACTGAATAATAGTAGGGGACTTTAACACCCCTTAACATTAATGGACAGATTATCTGGACAGAAAATCAATAAAGAAACAGTGGCCTTAAATGACATGTAAGATCCAATGGCTTAATAGATATACAGAGGACATTCCATCCACAAAGCAGCAGAACATTCCTTTCAAGTACACATGGAACATTCTCCAGGATAGATCAGATGCTAGGCCACAAAACAACTCTCAATAAATGTAAAAAGACTGAAATTATGTCAAGTATCTTTTCCAACCACTAGACTAGAAATCAACTACAAGAAAAAACTTTTATTTGCCACTTTTATTCAACATAGTATTGGAAGTCCTAGTCACAGAAATCAGACAAGAAAAAGAAATAAAAGGAATCCAAATTGGAAAGGAAGAATACAACTATCACTGCTTGCAGATGACATGATACTATACATAGAAAATCCTAAAGATGCCACCAAAAAAACTACTAGAATTCATCAATGAATTCAGTAAAGTTGCAGGATATAAAATTAATGTACAGAAATCTGTTGCATTTCTATACACTAATGACAAACTATCAGAAAGAGAAATTAAGAAAACAATCCTGTTTACCATCACATCAAAAGAATAAAATACCTAGGAATAAACCTACCTAAGGAGATAAAAGACCTGTTCTTACAGAACTAGAAGTCACTGATGAAAGAAACTGAAGATGACACAAACAGGTGGAAAGATAAACTATGTTCATGGACTGGAAAAAGTTAATATTGTTAAAATGACCATAATACTCAAGGGAATTACAGATTCAGTGCAATCCCTATTAAAATACCAATGTCATTTTTCACAGAACTAGAACAAATAATTCTAAAATTTGTATGGAGGGACTCCCCTGGTGGTGCAGTGGTTAAGAATCCACCTGCCAATGCAGGGGACACAGGTTTGAGCCCTGGTCCAGGAAGATCCCACATGCCGCAGAGCAACTAAGCCCATGCTCCACAACTACTGAGCCTGCGCTCTAGAGCCCGTGAGCCACAACTACTGAGCCTGCATGCCGCAACTACTGAAGCCCATGTGCCTAGAGCCCATGCTCCACAGCAAGAGAAGCCATACAATGAGAAGCCCATGCACCGCAACGAAGAGTAGCCCCTGCTCACCGCAACTACAGAAAGCCCACGTGCAGCAACAAAGACCCAATGCAGCAAAAAAATTAATTAAAAAAAAAAGAAAAAAATTCGTATGGAAACACAGAAGACCTCAAATAGCCAAAACAATCTTGAGAAAGGAGAACAAAGCTGGAGGTATTATGCTTCCTGATTTTAAACTATACTACAAATCTATGGTAATCTAAACAGAATGGTACTGGCACAAAAACAGGCATATACATCAGTGGAACAGAACAGATTTTTTTTCCAAAGAAGACATACAGATGGCCAACAAACACATGAAAGGATGCTCAACATCACTAATCATCAGGGAAATGCAAATCAAACCCACAATGAGATACTACGTCACACCTGTCAGAATGGCCATCATCAAAAAGAGCACAAATAACAGCTGTTGGCAAGGATGTGGTGCACAATTGGTGGGATGTGAACTGGTGCAGCTGCTGCGGAAAACAGCATGGAGGGTCCTTAAAAAACTAAAAATAGAACTACCATACGACCCAGCAATCCCACTTCTGGATAGTTTTCCAAAGAAAACAAAAACATTAATTCAAGAAGATACAGGCATCCCTGTGTTCACTGCAGCCTTATTTCCAATACCCAAGATATGGAAGCAACCTGTGTCCATTGATAGATGAACGGATAAAGAATGTGTGGTCCATACATACAATGGAGTATTACTCAGCCATAAGAAAGAATGAAACCTTACCATTTGCTACAACAATGATGGACCTAGAGAGTTAAATGCTAAAGTGAAATAAGTCAGATGGAGAAAAACATATACCATATTATTTAACTTATATGTGGAATCTAAAAATCAAAACGAATGAACAGAAACAGACTCAAAGATACAGAGAACAAACTGGTGGTTGCCAGAAGGAAGGGAGCCAGGCGGATAAGTGAAATAAGTGAGAGAGATTAAGAGGTACAAAATTCCAGTTATAAAATAGATAAGTCAAGGGGATGTAATATATAGCATAGGGAATATAGTCAATAATATTGTAACAACTTTGCATGGTGACGGATAGTAACTGGACTTATCTTGGTGATCATTTTGAAATGAAAAATATGGAATCAAAAAATTTATAATTTTTAAAAAGATTTGAAAACAAATCTTTATGTAAATTCTCAGTCTTTATGTAGGAGAATTAAGACGTATGCCAACTTTGACCCAAATGACCCCAAAGTCTGTTGAAATTACTGACTCATTTTCTATGAAATTATGAGAGATTGAGGTTTTTTCCATTGTTCTCTTTTCAGATTTTTTTCTTTTTATTTCATGAATATTTTTAGGGATTTATGATTTGTTTATGTGTAGAAAATAAGAAATGTTTGTATTAGAATGCTAGCACAGTATCCTTTCAAAATTAATTCATAGTTAGTTAAGCATAAAAGTTTTTCATTCTGTAAACATGGCCCCCCAAAAGATCTACTTTCTGAATCTGAAATAGACATGTACAATTAAAAATTTTTAAAGGCTAAATGAGTGAAGAAAGCATTGAGGCAGTAAAACCAGTGCCTACAATAGCACTTTGAAACTGTAAGAACACCAAAAGAATGCTTTAAAATACTGGTATGATATTCTTACTCAATTAAAAAAAAAAAGGCCCAGCTCTATGACACTGTACTTTGAATCTTCAGCCATCTACTTATTTATGTGTTAGCACAGATCCTGAGTCACTGAATAATTATTTACTAGAACAATAATATATTACTATTGTGAAAATAATGTATGAAACGTGGTATTTTTTTTAAATGACACTCATGTAGTCCTACAAAGAATTAACATAAAGTAATTTCTAATTTCTAAATATCCAGCACAGAATTTAATTGTAGTTTTTCTTAAGGCTGATGAGCATCAAATTGAATTTAATAATGTAAATAAGGATGGGTGGTACCTTACATATAAAAGGTCAATATGCTAAAAATTATAGTATTAATTTGTTAGGAAACAAACTTCTCAGCAAGAGACACAGGTAGGTGGAGATTAGCCCAATTAGTTTTAAGATACTATATATTCATGTAACAGACATAGTATATTAATAATAAAATCGATGTTTATTTATGTCTAATATTAAATTATATATTGGAAAGAAATCTGTTGCTCTGACCAAGTACTATTCACTTTTGCTACTGATCTTTGAACATGTTGGCACAAACATAAAGGTGGTCTATCGTGTGCAAAGCTACTGACACAGATGCAGCTTTTACTATGTTTGCCTCCAGTGTACCTGCACTACTTAACATGACAATTCTTCCACATTTTCCCCCAGACATTTTATGCTATTGGCCAGACTTGTTACTCTTACTATCCAGTGAAAAATATCAGAATTACTGGAGACTGCAATAAATATCCAAACTGCTTTTGTGATCTAAAAAAAACACACTTACTCATTTGATTTATTGCAAAACAAATCAAATGAAATCTCTAGGTATCCCTTAGATCAGACACATGTTATAAAAAGTCTACTTACCTTATTGCAGCACTATATACTATATTTGCTGCTCTAGGCATAAAATAAAAACAATCATGCTATTATATTTGACTCATAATCTTATAATGATCGCTTAGTGTGTGGCTGGATTTTTGTGTTGGAGAGTGACAAATCTGTTTATAAAACCCTGGGAATCAAACTACATAGAAAACGCAGCAACTTCGCAGTTCGTAACAAACCTTGTTAGAGATTCTGATTTTCTTTCCTCTGTTGCTTTCATAATAGAAGAAAAATGCAATTAACAAAGCATCAGTTTTTATGTTGATGTCAGAAGAAGGAGGAGGAGAAGAGGAAAGAAAAGAAAAAGGAAGTAGGAGCCTTGTTGAAAGGGCATTATTTTTTCCAAAGCAGCTATTTACACCAGACTTCGACTTAAGTACCTGTCTCTCACCTCTAACTCAGGGCTATGACAAGAGTGCAGTAAAATTAAAAGGCAACATAAAACCATCCTTGGGTCTTCCTTAGCTAAGTAGAAGAGAGATGGCTAATTCCCTTATCCATTTCTTTCCAGTTTGTTCAAAACTGAGACTTTTTCAATGAGGCTCCCATGATCTCTATTCAAAATGGCCAACACCCAAGCCCCCTGATTCTGCTCTGCTTTTACTTTCTTCTACACCATTTATCACCCTCTAAGTACAATACAATTGACTTTACTATTTATTGCTAATCTATTATGAGTATGTTTTCTGTCTATATGTCCTTTCATTAGAATGTAAACACCCCAAGGGAAAAAAATGTTGTGTTCTTCAGTGATGAATTCACAAGTCTAGAACAGTACCTGGCACAGTCCGTGCCCCAAACAAATCTGTGCCCCAAACGAACATAACTGTGATTTATGCCCAGGAAGTCAGCCAGAGTGTAAACATTTAAGATAGACCAACAGCCAACTGTGATTGTAATAAAGATCATATTTATCTCTTATATACAAGGATTATCATTTTAAATCTATCACACACTCATAGATTCAATGATAACTTTTGGATTTATAGTTGTCTATCTAAAATCCTGCAGAGCAGACTCTAATTCCCACAAACCTTCAATCAACGTTCAACAAAAGTTATGGGAATCCTAATAAACAAATTAACATTTACATTTAGTCATGATTGCTTTCTTTTCTTTCTGCTTTATGTGGGAGACTTTTTGCTCTGCCAGTTTTATGGGAAAATGGCGACAGTCTTACAAATGCTGATTTATTCAAACTACTTCCACAAGGCAGTCTTTAGGCAACACAGGAGAGTCAGCACAAAGGAGGCAGAATAGGACTTCACACTAGAAAGTGCAAGGTGAAACATACAGATTCATTGTCAGTTTCCTCTTTTGTCTCCTAACCAGACAGAACAAGTCACAGATTGTCCGACCATCCACGAGATGAGCCTCACTATTTACTGCCTTAAGCCGTGAAGGGTTTTAGTAGCTGTCCCGCAAACACACAATTATTTGGTTTCATTACTTGACTTTTTAAAAAGTCAGGTTTCACCAAAGATAAAACTTATGTAGAAAAATGTCCTGGGCTTCCCTGGTGGCGCAGTGGTTGAGAGTCCGCCTGCCGATGCAGGGGACACAGGTTCGTGCCCTGGTCCAGGAAGATCCCACATGCCGCGGAGCGTCTGGGCCCGTGAGCCATGGCCGCTGGGCCTGCGCGTCCGGAGCCTGTGCTCCGCAACGGGAGAGGCCACAGCAGTGAGAGGCCCGTGTACCGCCAAAAAAAAAAAAAAGAAGAAAAATGTCCTAAATGCTTGTCATTTGGTTTTAACATACTTTTTGGAAAATACTTTTAAATGCAGAAGGAAATATAACAGAAACCATTATTGAGATGTTTTAGTTGCTAAAATGTGGCTGGGAATAGCATCTTTCCAAAATGAAGAGAAAATTAAATACTTCCGATCAAGGCTCAAAGTCCTTCCCTGTCGTATTTTTGCCATGTTAACAACTTGGATAGTTTTAAGTTCTTGAACATTAAGTCTGAGAATTAAAGTCATGCAATATCATGGTAAAAATGTAGAGATAATAATTCTGGGTAGCTCCTTAATGATATTTATCTAACAGTTTCAGGGCAAATACCGCTATTCCTGATGGCTTTGTGAACACTGAGAGAAAACAAATGAGCCTGGGGACCACGATGCTTATACTCTTTCCGTCTTCTGTACACGTTACAGGATCCAAGAACTAGTTTTTAAATATATAATTTTCACAATCAAGAAAAGTAAACAGTTAACGCAGGAACAATGAGAATTTCCAAAACTGGAGTCCACTGCTTGGCTACCTCTTTTAGATGATAAACTGCTAAATAATCTAATTTATTAAGCATTTTGAACACTGAGCTTCAAAATCAGCAGAGGCCTATTCATGTTTGAACACTTCATGTTTATGTTGTTAGTATTTTTAGCTAATATATAAGAGCTACATTTTATTAAAACTTTAGTAGGGCCAGGAATTGGCCTAAACCCTTTGCAGATATTTCATTTAGCTCTCAAACAAACCTAGAAAGCAGGTGATTGTATTATTTTCATTTTTTAGATGAAGAAACTGAAGCCAGAGAAAATGTGAAATGTGCAGGTGTCACCAGCTACTGAAGCGCAGAACTGGATGGGGACTCAGCCTGTCCTGTCCCAGAAGCCTGTTTTCTTACCATCCACGCTATCCTGCACTGTATCACGGGATCTAGTAGATGGAGATTTCTCAATAAACTCTAAACTTCTGATACCTCAAATTGTGCCATACGGGACAAGCAGGAAGGCTTTCTGAGTGGTGACCACATAGAAGAAAGTGAATAATGGGAAATTCTTTAGAAGGCCCGTCTACAGAAGGCCACAGTGCAGGCAGAAGACAGAAGACATCCCCATGTTCAGTCAGTGACACCAGCTTAATGCAATTTCCAGGCCTCCATCTGTGCAGGCTTTCCTGATTTTGAAAAGTTTATAAACCCTTCCTTTAGTAGAAACAGAATAAGCATTTTGTGTGAATTTAATACTTTTACGTGATTTTCCTTCTCTATTTTTCATGTAGAGATACAGGATCTACTATTTGCCTGGGTATAATATGTACTCTAACATCACGCAAAAATAAGACCAATATTCTTCATTAAGTCTGTTCTGTTGTAATGCAATAGTAAAAAGTTCTGCATTATTAAAAATTACCTTTTACCAGCACTTGCTCCAAAATAGGGAAATAAAGTGTTAAGAGCTAAAGAGTTTCAAATAAACTTATCTAACAGGAATTTCAGAATAAAGGCTAAAAGATAATAAATCAGTTGCTCTAAACAGATAGACCAAACCTCAAATATTCCAGAATAGCAGATTAAGAAAAATCAGAAGTGTTAAAACCATCATTATAACACATGCATGCAAAAGCACAAAATGAAAGTGTGATGCTAAGAAAAGCAGAAAATCAAAATAAATTGCAGCCAGCTGGCAACCACCAACAAAGAACGTAACAGCAACTGAACCCAACCAAAGAGAGCCACGGGCTTCCCCAGGGTGCACAGTGCTAGCACCTCAGTATAACCAGGAACAGCAGGCAAAAAGCAAAATGCAGACTCTCTGGCCTCGCCCCAGGGTATGAGCTCAGAACCTGCATATGAACAAGATCCCCAGGTGAGTCAAATGCCTTTTAAAGTTTGGGAAGTGCCGGAGCAGGGGCTGCAGGCTACCCCGCTGGGGTAGCAGACGCATCTGTCTCTACCATCACAACATGGCTGGGGGCTACGGCTGAAGCCTGAAGACAGAGGAGACGGTAAAAGCAAGCCCGGAGCTCTTCCTTGGTGGCCGGGAGAGCTACCCAGGTGGGTTGCCGAACATGTGAAGAGACTGAAGAGGGAAAGAGCCGGCAGATCTGCTAGGATCCTTCAGGGAAGAGCTGGCAAAGGTAAGGAGCAGGAAAGCAGACCAGTAAGGTAAGCGGACCAGTGACGCTGCGTGCAACGCAGGGCCCTTTGTGGACGGCGCAGGGAGGGAAGGCAGGGCTGGTCTGACCCCGAGGCCCCGAGTGGAAACGTGACTCCTGCACGAGAGACACTCTTGGTAGACTCAGATCTAAACTTCCACAAAACATGGAGCTGTGTGTCAGGAAAATGAATGGATGGGCCCTAAATCAAAGAGAAAAGTAGGATATTTGGAACCGGCAAACAATGTCAGCACAGCCCTGTTTTACAGATTAGAAGCAATATTCCACAGTGAGATAAGGAACAAGGCTCTGGTCCTGAACTGTCTGGGTCTGAATTGGCTCCACAGCTTAGTAGCTGGATCTTGGGCAAGTAACCTCTCTCCTCTTCGTGCTTGAGTTTCTTCTGTAAAATGGGGATATGAAAAGTATTTACCTCATAGTCATGGTGGGGGCTGAATGAAATAATGTAAGCACAGAACTGAGTACAGCGCCTGGCACTCAATACATACTGGCCACTGTTATTACGCAGGGCACTCGATACGTGTTGCCTGTTATTACACAAGGCACTTGATACGTGTTGGCTGTTATTATGCAGGGTACTCGATACGTGTTGGCTGTTATTACACAGGGCACTCGATATGTGTTGCCTGTTATTACACAGGGCACTCGATACGTGTTGGCTGTTATTATGCAGGGTGCTCAATACATATTGGCTACTGTTATTACGCAGGGCACTCCACACATAATGGCTACTGTTATTACGCAGGGCGCTCAATACATAATGGCTACTGTTATTACGCAGGGCGCTCGATACATAATGGTTGCTGTTATTACGCACGGCGCTCGATACGTGTTGGCTGTTATTTCGCAGGGCGCTCAATACATAATGGCTACTGTTATTACACAGGGCGCTCAATACGTGTTGGCTGTTATTACGCAGGGCGCTCAATACATATTGGCTGCTGTTATTACGCAGGGCACTCAATACATAATGGCTACTGTTATTACGCAGGGCGCTCAATACATAATGGCTACTGTTATTACGCAGGGCGCTCGATACATAATGGTTACTGTTATTACGCAGGGCGCTCGATACCTGTTGGCTGTTATTACGCAGGGCGCTCAATACATATTGGCTGTTATTACGCAGGGCGCTCGATACATAATGGCTACTGTTATTATGCAGGGCGCTTGATACATAATGGTTACTGTTATTACGCAGGGTGCTCAATACATATTAGCTACTGTTATTACACAGGGCAGAGGAAGGTCAGGGCCCACTTAAGAAACAAGTTAAAATTGAAAAACAGTTGGGACACTTTGAACGCAGTTGGGAACAGCAGAGAGTAATAAAACGTTATAGTTAGATCTTAGTACATAATAGAGAAATCTAAGTCACAAAAAAGGACATTTTGCTTGTTGTTGAAGTAAAGCAATTAATTATTCATTCAAGGCCTGGAAAACTCCAAAGAGTAAGGAAATGCTAGTGGGGGAGAAGCACATAGCACAGGAAATAAGAATCTTCACTGACTGTACCACTATGAAGCATCAACATTTAGCATCTCCAGTGTAGGAGTTGCTTGAGGGTAACACTCCTCTGAGTAGATAAAAGGGAAATTTCCTCTGAAAATGAGGCCTCAGAAACTTAAGGAATTCCAAGAAGGAGACAGAGACAGAGAAGTTCCTGCAGTCTGAGTGATGTCACATGCTAAACAACTAAAATTAAAATAAAGAACGCTCTAGGATCTTGTTGGGAATGTAAATATACAGTGACAAGAGCAAGCAGTGTGCTTGTTCGAAAACTAAGACACCTGGCCCACAAGACAGGGTCCACATTCAATTTAGAGACAGGTGCCAGGAACCTGAAGATCAAGAGGCAAAGGGGATTTAGGGCAAGATAAGTGCCTACAATTCAACTAAGCTCTTCAGTAAAGTTCTCACTCAGATATGTTTTAGTTCAATGACTGTGGATCTAGACAATCAATACTCGTGTAAAGCAGAAGCCAAAACACTGCAGATCACTCTGTGACTTGGGGCTTACCGTGGAACGCTGTGATACATATTTCTGGGACCATTAATTCACCTTAAAAAGTAGCTGGCATGATGCTGTGTTTTTCTTCTGTCCTGGTGACCCTTTGAAACTGTGAGCAGGAGACACGAAATTTAGGGCTGTGTTACCCAATTCTGAGGAGGCTGACTGCGGAGTGCCAGTCTGCACAGCTGTATACGCTGGGCGTTCTAGCTCCACTCCAGTGGGGTAAGCTCAATACAGCCTACCTGGCCCACCGATTACAACTAAAACCTCTGGATGGCACACAAAAAGCAACAATCTGGGGCTCTGGAAAAGCAAACAAAAGCAGGCAGAGAGTAAAAGGAAGTCAGGTCTGGAGAGGTGACCCCCAAGGGGGTGAAGTTTCCCATTTTATTTTTTTTATCTCTTCTTGGGCTTTGCCCAGAGGGTGAGTCTCTCTCAGAGCTGAACCGTGGAGCAGCGGGCCGCACAGCTAAGACCCCACAAAGATGTGGGTTTACCCCGAAGCTGTGCATAAGTGAGATGAACCCAAAGCAGCATAACAGAGGCTTGGAAAAATGAACTAAGATTCAAACCAATGCCTCTGACTACCCCAAGTGTCACACGCATGGCACAGACCCAAAGCAGCAGAGCAAAGACTTGAAAACTGAACTGAGGCTTGCAGAGGGAGCCTAGCCAGGTTGATAGCCTGTGAAAAAACTCAGCATCTTCCAGTGGAATATAATAAGACCCAACGTCTGTATGAAATAATGTTCACAACGTCCAGGGTACAGAACAAATGATTCACCATACAAAGAACAAGGTAAAGGTGACGAATTTTCAAGGAAAAACACAACAGATGCTGACCCCAAGATGACCCTGATGTTGGAATTTTCCAAGACAAGAAAGCAGCTAAGCTTCAGGAGGTAAAAGTAAACACACTTGAAATGAATGCAAAAATGAAATTCTTACTAGATAAACAAAAACTATGAAAAAGAACTGGTAATTTCCCAATTGAAGAACATACAATACCTGAAAGAAAAAAAAAATTGCTCAGTGGGCTAAACAGCAAAACAGAGATGATGAGGGAAAGAGTCAAAGACCTTGAAGATAAACCAATACAAATCATTAAATATGAGAAACAGAGAAACACTTGGAAAAACTTGTGAGACAACAGTAAAGGGTCTAACACATGTGCTATTGGAGCCCCAGAAGTAGAGGGGAAAGAGGCTGGGGCAAAAAAGTCTTTGAAAAAAAATGGCCAAAAATTTCTAAAATTTGGTGAATGTCATAAATTTTCAGATTTGAGAAGTCCTGGAAATCCTGACAGGTTAAACTCAAAATAAAAGATACATCATAATCCAACAGCTAAAAAGCAAAGATAAGGAAAAAACCTGAGAACAACTAGAGAATAATTACACATAGAGATAAAGTCAAAAAGTCATCAAATTTATTAAAATTAAATAAGAAAAAATAGTCACATAACCGAAAAGAAGGCAGAAATGGGAACAAAGAAAAAATTTTAAAAATACAAATGGCCAAACAGCAAACAAATAATAAAACAGTAGACTTAAATCCAACCATTATTTAATATATATATAAACATATATGTTAAAGTTTAAACATATCAATTAAAGACACTGATGGTGAGATTGGATAACTAAAATGAGACCCAATACTATGCTGTCTGGGAAAAAAAAAAAAAAAAAACTCAAAAAATAAACATATAGATGGCTTAAAGTAAAAAGACAGAAAGTGATGTACCAGGCAAACAATAAGCAAAAGAAAGCTTGAGTGGCTACGTTATATATCATACAAAGTAGACTTCAGAGCAATGAATATTACCTGGGGTAAAAAAGAGTATTACATAGTAAGAGTGAATTCATTAAGAAAACATAATACTCCTAAATGTGTATCTACCTAGCAACAGAGCTTCTAAATCTATTGAACAAAAGTGGACTAACATAAAAAGAGAAACAGACACAGCTACAGTTACAGAGAATTTAATTCTTCTTCCAACAATTAACAGAACAAATGGACAAATAATTTGTAAGAATATAGAAGACCTGAATAACATTATCAGACAAGTTGACTTAAATAATATTTATAAAATTCTCTATTCAACAACAACAGAAGACATTCTTTTTAAATACACACAGAACATTCAACAACACAGACCGTATTCTGGGCCAGAAAAAAACAATTCTGACAAACTTAACTGAAATCATACAAAGCATATTCTCTGACTATAATGAAATTAAATAAGAAATCAATAACCAAAAGATATTTGGATAATCCCCAAGTATTTGGAAATTAAATAACATGTTTGTAAACAATTCACTGGTCAAAGAAGTTACAAAAGAATTTAGAAAATATTCTGATCTGAATGATATGTTATAAAAACACAATAGATCAGAATTCGTAGGATGCAGTGCTAAGAGGAAAATTTAAATTTAAATTTATGCACAATTAACTATGCTCAACGATCTAAGATTCAACTTGATAAAACTAGAAAAACTTGATAAAACTAGAAAAAGAGAAAATTAAATAAATCCGAAGTAGGCAGAGAAAGGAAATTATAATAAAGAGCAGAAATCAATGAAATTGTGAAAAGCTGTTAAAATTTTAAATGTAAATTTGGTGCTATAAAAGACCAATAAATTGGACAAAGAGCTAGGCAGGTGGACTCCAAGAAGGCCAGCAATGACCCTCACCTCCTGCTCTTCACACCCTTGTGTAAACTCCCTCTCTGTGAATGTGAGTGAAACCTGTGATCTGCTTCTAACCAACAGAAGGTGGGATGTGTTGCCAGGCTGTGTGAGGCTGTGGCCTCCAGCTCCGGGCTGACTCTTGATGACCTTCTCAGTTCACACACTTTGATGAAGCAGCTCCCAAGTGGGAAGGAATTGGGGGTGGCCTGTGAATCCTGCCCACACCACATGGTCTTGGAAGCAGATCCCTCATCGGTCTAGAATTCAAATGAGACCCTTGCCTCTGTCCAGATACGTCTGCAGCCCTGCTGGGGCCATGGAACAGAGGCCCAGCTAAGTCATGACCTAACTCCCTAATCCTGACCCACAGAAACCTTCCTACAATACACAGTTTGCTGTTTGAAAGTCACTAAGTTTGCAGTAACTTATTATACAACAATAGATAACTGATGTAAGAGTGAAGACACAAATTATGATATCAGGAATGAAAGTGGGGACACTACCAGAGGACACTACAGCCCATTCAATGATAATAAAGGAATATCATGAACAACTTTATGCTTATATAATTGGCACCTTAGATGAAATGGACAAATTCCTTCAGACAAACTGGCAAAGCTCACTCAAGAAGATAACCTAGGGAGGACCTTCAAGATGGCACAGGAGTAAGACATGGGGATCACCTTCCTACCCACAAATACATCAGAAATACATCTACATGTGGAACACCTCCTACAGAACACCTACTGAACGCTGGCAGAAGACCTCAGACCTCCCAAAAGGCAAGAAACTCCCCACGTACCTGGGTAGGGCAAAAGAAAAAAGAAAAAACAGAGACAAAAGAATAGGGACAGGACCTGCACCTCAGGGAGGGAGCTGTGAAGGAGGAAAAGCTTCCACACGCTAGGAAGCCCCTTCACTGGTGGAGACTGCGGGTGGTGGAGGGGGAAGCTATGGAGCCGTGGAGGAGAGCGCAGCCATAGGGGTGGAGAGGGCAAAGCAGAGAGATTCCCGCACAGAGGATCGGTGCTGACTGGCACTCACCAGCTCGAGAGGCTTGTCTGCTCACCCGCTGGGGCGGGTGGGGCTGGGAGCTGAGGCTCTGGCTTCGGAGGTTGGATCCCAGGGAGAAGACTGGGGTTGGCGGCGTGAACACAGCTTGAAGGGGGCTAGTGCACCACGGCTAGCAAGGAGGGAGTCTGGGGAAAGTCTGGACCTGCCTGAGAGGCAAGAGACCACTGTTTCCTGGTGCGTGAGGAGAGGGGATTCAGAGCGCTGCTTAAAAGGAGCGCCAGAGACGGGCGCGAGGCGCGGCTGAAAGCGCGGACCCCAGAGACGGGCGTGGGACGCTGGGCTGCTGCTGCTGCCGCCACCAAGAAGCCTGTGTGCGAGCACACGTCACTGTCCACACCTCCCCTCCCGGGGAGCCTGTGCTGCCCGCCACTGCCACGGTCCCGGGCTCCACAGACAACGTCCCCGAGAGAACGCACGGGCGCGCCTCGTGCTGACGCAACGTCACGCCGGCCTCCGCCGACGCACGCTCGCCCCGCCTCCGTGCCCCTCCCTCCCCCGCGGCCTGAGGGAGCCAGAGCCCCCGAATCAGCGGCTCCTTTAACCCCGTCCTGTCTGAGCGAAGAACAGACGTCCTCCGGCGACCTACACGCAGAGGCGGGGCCGAATCCAAAGCTGAGCCCCGGGAGCTGTGGGAACAAAGAAGAGAAAGGGGAATCTCTCCCAGCAGCCTCAGAAGCAGCGGATTAAAGCTCCGCAATCAACTTGATGTACCCTGCGTCTGTGGAATACCTGAATAGACAATGAATCATCCCAAAACTGAGGCAGAGGACTTTGGGAGGAACTGTAGACTTGGGGTTTGTTTTCTGCCTCTAATTTATTTCTGGTTTCATGTTTATCTTAGTTTAGTATTTAGAGTTTATTATCATTGGTAGATTTGTTTATTGATTTGGTTGCTCTCTTCCTTTTTTTATATATATTTTTTTCCTTTTTCTCTTTTTCTGAGTGTGTACGTGTATGCGTCTTTCTGTGATTTTGTCTGTATAGCTTTCCTTTTACCATATGTCCTAGGGTTCTGTCTGTCCGTTTTTTTTTAAGTATACTTTTTAGTGCTTGTTATCATTGGTGGATTTGTTTTTTTATTTGGTTGCTCTCTTCTTTCTTTTTTTTATTTTTAATGGTTTTAAAATTTTTTATTTTAATAACTTTGTTTTACTTTCTTTCTCTCTCCCTCCCTCCCTCCCTCTTTCCCTCCCTCCCTTCCTCTCTCTCTCTCTCCCTCCCTCCCTCTCTCTCTCCCTCCGGCCTTCCCTCCCTCTCCGCCTCCCTCCCTCCCTTCTCTCTCGCTCTCTCCCTCTCTCTCTCTCTCTCTTTCTTTTTTTCCCCCTTTTCTTCTGACCCATGTGGCTGACAGGGTCTTGGTGCTCCAGCCAGGTGTCAGGCCTGTGCCTCTGAGTTGGGAGAGCCGAGTTCAGGACACTGGTCCACAAGAGACCTCCTAGGTCCATATAATATCAAACGTTGAAAGCTCTCCCAGAGATCTCCATCTTCCCACTAAGACCCAGCTCCATTCAACAACCAGCAAGCTACAGTGCTGGATACCCTATGACAAACAACTAGCAAGACAGGAACACAACCCCACCCATTAGCAGAGAGGCTGCCTAAAATCATAATAAGATCACAGACACCCCAAAACACACCACCAGACGTGGACCTGCCCACCAGAAAGACAAGATCCAGCCTCATCCACCAGAACACAGGCAATAGTCCCCTCCACCAGGAAGCCTACAAAACCCACTGAACCAACCTTAGCCACTGGAGGCAGACACCAAAAACAACGGGAACTACGAAGCTGCAGCCTGTGAAAAGGAGACCGCAAACACACAGCTTTTCATTAACCGAAATGAAAAGACAGAGAAACACACAGCAGATGAAGGAGCAAGGTAAGAACCCACCAGACCAAACAAATGAAGAAGAAATAGGCAGTCTACCTGAAAGAGAATTCAAAGTAATGATAGTAAAGATGACCCAAGATCTTGGAAATAGAATAGAGAAAACACAAGAAACGTTTAACAAGGACCTAAAAGAACTAAAGAGCAAACAAACAATGATGAACAGCACCATAAATGAAATTAAAAATTATCTAGAAGGAATCAATAGCAGAATAACTGAGACAGAAGAACGGATAAGTGACCTGGAAGATAAAACAGTGGAAATAACTACTGCACAGCAGAATAAAGAAAAAAGAATGAAAAGAACTGAGGACAGTCTCAGAGACCTCTGGGACAACATTAAACGCACCAACATTCGAATTATAGGGGTTCCAGAAGAAGAAGAGAAAAAGAAAGGGACTGAGAAAATATTTGAAGAGATTATAGTTGAAAACTTCCCTAATACGGGAAAGGAAATAGTCAATCAAGTCCAGGAAGCGCAGAGAGTCCTATACAGGATAAATCCAAGGAGAAACACACCAAGACACACATTAATCGAACTATCGAAAACTAAATACACAGAAAAAATATTAAAAGCAGCAAGGGGAAAACAACAAATAACATACAGGGAATCCCCATAAGGTTAACAGCTGATCTTTCAGCAGAAACTCTACAAGCCAGAAGGCAGTGGCAGGACATATTGAAAGTGATGAAAGGGAAGCACCTACAACCAAGATTACTCTACCCAGCAAGGATCTCATTCAGATTCAATGGAGAAATTAAAAACCTTAGAGACAAGCAAAAGCTAAGAGACTTCAGAACCACCAAACCAGCTCTACAACAAATGCTAAAGGAACTTCTCTAGGCAGGAAGCACAAGAGAAGGAAAAGACCTACAATAACAAACCCAAAACAATTAAGAAAATGGGAATAGGAACATACATATCGATAATTACCTTAAATGTAAATGGATTAAATGCTCCAACCAAAAGACACAGACTGGATGAATGGATACAAAAACAAGACCCATATATATACTGTCTACAAGAGACCCACTTCAGACCTAGGAACACATACAGACTGAAAGTGAGGGGATGGAAAAAGATATGCCATGCAAATGGAAATCAAAAGAAGCTGGAGTAGCAATTCTCCTACCAGACAAAATAGACTTTAAAATAAAGACTATTACAAGAGACAAAGAAGGACACTATATAATGATCAAGGGATCAATCCAAGAAGAAGATATAACAATTGTAAATATGCCCGCAACAAAGGAGCACCTCAATACATAAGGCAAATGCTAACAGCAACAAAAGGGGAAACTGACAGTAATACAATCATAGTAGGGGACTTTTAACACCCCACTTTCACCAATGGACAGATCATCCAAAATGAAAATAAATAAGGAATCACAAGCTTTAAATGATATATTAAACAAGATGGACTTAATTGATATTTACAGGACGTTCCACTCAAAAACAACAGAATACATTTTCTTCTCAAGTGCTCATAGAACATTTTCCAGGATAGATCATATCTTGGGTAAGGTCACAAATCAAGCCTTGGTAAATTTAAGAAAACTGAAATTATATAAAGTATCTTTTCCGACCACAACGCTATGAGACTAGATATCAATTACAGGAAAAAACCTTTAAAAAATACAAACAAGTGGAGGCTAAACAGTACACTACTAAATAACCAAGAGATCACTGAGGAAATCAAAGAGGAAATCAAAAAATACCTAGAAACAAATGACGATGAAAACACGGCCACGCAAAACCTATGGGATGCAGCAAAAGCAATTCTAAGAGGGAATTTTATAGCAATACAATCCTACCCCAGGAAACAACAAAAAATCTGAAATAAACAATATAACCTTACACCTAAAGCAATTAGAGAAAGAAGAACAAAAAACCCCACAAAGTTAGCAGACGGAAAGAAATCATAAAGATACAATCAGAAATAAATGAAAAAGAAATGAAGGAAAAAATAGCAAAGATCAATAAAACTAAAAGCTGGTTCTTTGAGAAGATAAACAGAATTGACAAACCATTAGCCAGACTCATCAAGAAAAAAAGGGAGAAGACTCAAATCAATAGAATTAGAAATGAAAAAGCAGAAGTAACAACTGACACTGTAGAGATACAAAGGATCATGAGAGACTACTACAAGAAACTCTATGCCAATAAAATGGACAACCTGGAAGAAATGGACAGATTCTAAGAAAAGCAGAACCTTCCGAGACTGAACAAGGAAAAACAGAAAATATGAACAGACCAATCACAAGCAATGAAATTGAAACTGTGATTAAAAATTTTCTAGCAAACAAAACCCCAGGACCAGATGGCTTCACAGGCGAATTCTATCAAACATTTAGAGAAGAGCTAACACCTATCCTTCTCAAACTCTTCCAAAATATAGCAGAGGGAGAAACACTGCAAAATTCATTCTACGAGGCCACCATCACCCTGATACCAAAACCAGACAAACATGTCACAAAGAAAGAAAACTACAGGCCAATATCACTGATGAACATAGATGCAAAAATCCTCAACAAAATACTAGCAAACAGAATCCAACAGCACATTAAAAGGATCATACACCACGATCAGGTGGGGCATATTTCAGGAATGCAAGGATTCTTCAGTATATATGAGTCAATCATAGTGATACACCATATTAACAAACTGAAGGCGAAAAACCATATGATCATCTCAATAGATGCAAAAAAAGCTTTTGACAAAATTCAACACCCATTTATGATAAAATCTCTCCAGAAAGTTGGCATAGAGGGAACTTACCTCAACATAATAAAGGTCATATATGACAGACTCACGGCCATCATTGTTCTTAACGGTGAAAAACTGAAACCATTTCTCTAAGATCAGGAACAAGATAAGGTTGTCCACTCTCACAACTATTATTCAACATAGTTTTGGAAGTTTTAGCCACAGCAATCAGAGAAGAAAAAGAAATAAACAGAATCCAAATCAGAAAAGAAGAAGTAAAGCTGTCACTGTTTGCAGACGACATAATACTATACATAGAGAATCCTAAAGATGCTAACAGAAAACTACTAGAACTGATCAATGAATCTGGTAAAGTAGCAGGATACAAAATTAATGCAGAGAAATCTCTTGCATTCCTATACAGTAATGATGAAAAATCTGAAAGAGTAATTAAGAAAACACTCCCATTTACCATTGCAACAAAAAGAATAAAATACCTAGGAATAAACCTATCTAAGGAGACAAATGACTTGTATGCAGAAAACTATAAGACACTGATGAAAGAAATTGAAGACCATACAAACAAATGGAGAGATATACCAAGTTCTTGGATTGAAGAATCAACATTGTTAAAATGACTATACTACCCAAAGCAAACTACAGATTCAGGGCAATCCCTATCAAACTACCACTGGCATTTTTCACAGAACTAGAACAAAAAATTTCACAATTTGTATGGAAACACAAAAGACCCCGAATAGCCAAAGCAATCTTGACAAAGAAAAACGGAGTTGGAGGAATCAGGCTCCTGGACTTCAGACTATACTACAAAGCTACAGTAATGAAGAGAGTACAGTACCGGCACAAAAACAGAAATATAGATCAATGGAACAGGATAGAAAGCCCAGAGATAAACCCACGCACATATGGTCACCTTATCTTTGATAAAGGAGGCAAGAATATGTAATGGAGAAAAGACAGCCTCTTCAATAAGTGGTGCTGGGAAAACTGGACAGCTACATGTAAAAGAATGAAATTAGATCACTCCCTAACACCATACACAAAAATAAACTCAAAATGGATTAAAGACCTAAATGTAAGGCCAGACACTATAAAACTCATGGAGGAAAATATAGGCAGAACACTCTATGACATAAATCACAGCAAGATTCTTTTTGACCCACCTCCTAGAGAAATGGAAATAAAAACAAAAATAAACAAATGGGACCTAATGAAACTTAAAAGCTTTTGCATAGCAAAGAAAACCATAAACAAGATGAAAAGACAACCCTCAGAATGGGAGAAAATATTTGCAAATGAAGCAACTGACAAAGGATTAATCTCCAAAATATACAAGCAGTTCATGCAGCTCAGTATCAAAAAGACAAACAACCCAATCCAAAAATGGGCAGAAGACCCAAACAGACATTTCCCAAACAAGATATACAGATTGCCAACAAACACATGAAAGGATGCTCAACATCACTAATCATTAGAGAAATTCAAATCATAACTACAATGAGGTATCACCTCACACCGATCGAATGGCCATTATCAAAATATCTACAAAGAATAAATGCTGGAGAGGGTGTGGAGAAAAGGGAACCCTCTTGCACTGTTGGTGGGAATGTAAATTGATACAGCCACTATGGAGAACAGTATGGAGGTTCCTTAAAAAACTAAAAATAGAATTACCGTATGACCCAGAAATCCCACTACTGGGTATATACCCAGAGAAAACCATAATTCCAAAAGATACATGCACCCCAATGTTCAATGCAGCACTATTTACAATAGCCAGGACATGGAAGCAACCTAAGTGTCCACTGATAGATGAATGGATAAAGAAGATGTAGCACAGATATAGAATGGAATATTACTCAGCCATAAAAAGAAACGAAATTGAGTTATCTATAGTGAGGTGGATGGACCTAGAGTCTGTCATATAGAGTGAAATAAGTCAGAAAGAGAAAAACAAATACCGTAACCTAACACATATATATGGCATCTTAAAAAAAAAAATGCTTCTGAAGAACCTAGGGGCAGGACAGGAATAAAGACGCAGACATAGGGAATGGACTTGAGGACACGGGGAGGGGAAGGATAAGCTGGGATGAAGTGAGAGAGTGGCGTGGACATCTATACACTACCAAACGTAAAATAGCTAGTGGGAAGCAGCCGCATAGCACAGGGAGATCAGCTTGGTGCTTTGTGACCACCTAGAGGGGTGGGATAGGGAGGGTGGAAGCGAGACGCAAGAGGGAAGGGATATGGGGATATATGTATACATATAGCTGATTCACTCTGTTATACAGCAGCAACTAACATACCATTGTAAAGCATTTATACTCCAATAAAGATGTTAAAAATAAAAAAGAAGAAAACCTAACAGTCGCGCGCACACGCGCGTGTGTGTGTGTACAGATGAACTCTCTGGCATGCTTGCTCGCCGTCTCTCCACCCCTTCTGTCTCTCTCCCCCCTCCCTTTTTTTTTTTTTTTAAGAAATTAAATTTGTAGTTAAAACCCCCCCCCCAATGATGGCTCCAAGCCCAAATGTGCTTTCACTGGGGAATTTTGCCAAACATTTAAAATAATAATAATAATAATTCTACAGAAACTCCCCAGAGAAATGAAGAGAAGAGAAGGAAACAGCTCCCAACGTGTTTTATGAATATAGCATTACCTTGATACAAAAGCAGACAAAAACATCGTAAGAAAACTGCAGGCCCAATAACTGAATGGAGTGTTATACAAAACACTAATACGTCACGACTTAGTGGAGTTTGTGCTGGGAATGGAGAGGCTCATTCAACATTCAAAAATCAATCCATATGAGTCAGCATTTCAACAGATCAAATGACAGAAAACATAAAATCATCTCAACTGATGCAGACAAAAACCACTTGACAAAATTCAACATCAGTTCATGACAAATACTTTCAGCAAACTAATAATAGAATGGAATTTTCTGAATTTGCTAAAGGTATCTATTAAAAAACCTATAGCTAGTATCATACTTCCTGGTGAAGGACTGAATACTGTCTCAGTAAGAAGGAGGACAAAGCACCACTGCCACATTCGCCATCACGCTGGGGAGCCTGGAGTGAGGAGGAGATACAATAAGGCAAGAAGTAAAAAATGCCTGCAAAGAAGGAACAAAACTGTCTCTATTCACAGATAACAGGATTAACTATTCCTGAAAAGTGTCAAGGAATCTACAAAATAGATACTAGGAATTTCCTTCAGCACTGGGGAATGACACCTGCATACAGTACCATTTCACAGAAACCCATGATTAATTCTATCTGCGTGAGGCCAAGCTTTCCCCACCCCCTTTTCCTTTGGAAGATTCTAGGGAGTGGCTATTTCCTTTCCATAATCACCAACTATCATTAGTTGCTTCTGTGATTAATTTTTCTTCTTCCCTGGATTAGTATTCAGACTCATAACTTATCCTCATCTATCTCCCCTTCCTCAGCCCCAAGGAAAGGGGTTTTTTTTTTTATTGTTAGCACCTATAGGAAAGAAAAAAAGGCAGCGTTTATCCTACTCTTTCCTTTCAATTAGATCCCATAGAGAAAACCAAAAGTTACACAGTTGTAATAATAACTCCTGGACTAGAGAGGGTCATCTAGATTTAAGGGGACGTACGAAATCACACTATCTCTGCCCTTTCATCACAAAGTACACCTCACCTCGGGTGCAGGGCAGGTATGCGACAGGGATGGGAGAGACTCTGCAGGGCCCGGTGCTGCTGAGGGGCGGCTCGGGGCAGGGGTGGGTGAGGACAGGGGCAGGAGGTCCAAGCAGCCCGAGAACGAGGCAACAGGACTTGGAACTGGGGAAGGCTTGGGCTCTGGCTCGCTCAGCTCCACAAGGAGGGAGGCTGGGGCGTTGTAAGCTCTCCAGTCAACAAGAAGACCTATGGAGGACATTCTTCCAGGTGGGGTTGGAGAGGGGGCGAGGGTCCAGTATACACAGCCTAGAAGAAGAGGGCACAGTCAATAAAGGAAACCTTGGAGTGAGTGAATATGTATTTCTAAATAGTGCAAACAGTGGGGATATCTGACGATGCCACGGTCCCCTCCAGAGCCACTGGATGTGAGAAACTGCATCATTTCCTACTGGTCACCTACCGTCTGTTACGAACACGCTGTTACCTTCAGAGGACCCCATCTTAATAAAAAGGGTGATTCTTCAGCTTTTCCACCTATTCTCATCCCAGTAACTGTCATCTTCAGTTTATAAAGGCACAATTAACAAGAGATAGACTCTAGGCTCCAAATTTTCCCCCCAAATCACTGGATTTGATCCTTGGAGCCTATACACCTGTCACCACACGTTTAAAGAAACACAAACAAGGGTGGGGTGGGGACACGGAGGTTGTGTCTGCTCCTATCTTAAAGGCTGGACAAGACGTCTGCTAGGATGTTAATGCAAATCAGACCAATATTTATGGAAATCCCCGCATATACTTACTTTTCGCAGTTTTGCTAACTCTCTAGCCTTAAACACCCTAGAACTTCATCAAAGATCTAAACCCATAGGAAGTTTGTACCACGACTACTGCCTCAAAATGAATCAAAAGAAACGCGATTACTTTAAATTTTTTCATTTCTATTACTTAGTTGCCCTGAAATGCTGAATACATTGTGATGGTGTTTGCCCTTCCCTCTCCCACGGAGGGTCCAGTAAGTTGCCAACGCCGTGGCCCAGAGGTCTTGAAAGTCTCCTCGATGTCATAGGTACAAAAAGACTAAAGGTTTCATTTTAGAGGCCGAACAAAAGGTGTTAAGATGAGATTTTTTTAGTGAAAATTTCCAGCATTCTTCTCTTTGAAGTTAAATTCCCACCGTCTCACTTATTTCCTCAGCATCACACGCAAAACAATCACTTACCAACCAAGACAACGAGTCTGTAGTTCTCATTCATCTGCCGACGATAGGGTGTCACCTCCTCGTAAGTGGGCACATCCGCTGTGTCGTACTGGTCACTCTTCTTGCACTCATACATGGATTTATTTGTTTTCTTATCTTTTCTACTAAGACGGAAACTTCTTCTAAAACCAGCTGCAAATACAAAAAACTATTTTTAGCAATTAGAACTAAAAAAAGAGACCCCACCACAATACGGAAAGAAAACACCCTCAAAGTTGGGCTGGATTTTATTCACCACAATATCATTACAAGTGCACTTAGTAATAAAGGTAAATAGATGTTCCACTATTTCATTAAAACAACTGATAAGAGAATCATCTAACATTTAATTATATAGTTATAATATCATAAATTTTATTTGGTTCCAAATCATAAAGAGTTCTTTTCCGAAATCAGGAACCAAAATAACTACGTTACAAAACAAAATAAGGAGGTCAGACACCATAAAGAAAATTTTTCACAGACTGATTGATGAACACATTTGATAAGAAAAAGTTAAAAGCACTAAAAACACTTTAAATATAAATGCTGAATTTTCCCACTCAGAAATACTAGAATCTTTTATGCTATATTCTGAGCACAGCCTAACAACATACCTGTGCCACAGACAGCATCTATTGTTAAATAGAAAGAAAACTAAAGTTACAGAGACCACAGTGTCAAACAGGCCCCTGCACAGATCAGGCAGATAGAACCTACCTGTCACTAAGAGCAAGTGACTTAACTGCTATGAGACCCCAGGGGGTGGAGTAAATGACCAAGCCCCAAGTTTTTTTTCTCCTACGGAAATTCTATGCTTTTATAATTTGAAGGCTACTGAAATTTGGAAATAAGTTTCAGAGCCACAAGTGTGCACTCTTATGAATAGGCCATGTCATCTTTTATTAAACAGCTTTTCAAGTATTTAAATAAATTTCCTGTCTGCTTAAACGGTCCCCTCCAGCTCACCACTGTCACTTGAAATGTTGGCTTAGAAAAGCAGCTGCAAAAGTTCCTTTTCTCAGTCAACTCCCATTTCATTCTGCTTCTGCTTCATGTTGTTATATCATTCTGGTTTTATGCCTTTTCTAGAATAGTGATATTTACCACACACACCATTCAAGAATTCTTGGCCTAACCAACACTCTCAAAATACAGACTTTAAAGGGAGGGAAAACAGCCTGCTTATTAAAATATGATATATATTCTATATCAGCTCCGTAGTACAAAACAAGACCCAAGTGTATTATAAAACGTATAAAAATAGATTCTCTTTAAAAAGAATACTGATCAAATTTGATAAACAGAAAAAAACTTTAATAAAGGTATTTTATAATAAAACATAATAATGTAATAACTGATTTGTGTGAATTTTAGGGTACATGAAAAATAAATATTACTATTGGATTTAAAAATTAATAATATTCAAAATAAAGGCAATATGAAAAAATAACTATCAATGACCATGGAGTTATATCACTCACCTTATGGACTCACAGTTTAATAAAAATCAATCAAGATATTAAGAATGGAGTGATAAAAGTTCATCTGATAGTATGTTCCTGGGACCCACCAAGAATCACTCTGATCTTGAGAAGATGAATTATTTGAGGGAAAAGATTTACAAAGAATGTGAAACAAGGAAGACAACTGCTCTAAAGCTCTCTTATCAAAGACAAAAGGAAAAAGCAAACAGACTAAATGATGAAACGCATTATCATCTTACAAAGAAAGATGCGATTCGAGGGACCGGAAAGGGGAACTGTGCCACCCTGGTCCTGTGATGAAGAGAAGGTGTGTGGATTCTAGGATGTCACCTGCAGAGACAAGTCACACTTGTACGACAAGGGCCAGAGGACAGACTGTCTTTATGTTTTGTCTCTTTGGTATCCTAGGGTGCTGGGATGCACTCATGAGAACCTGGGAAAAGGACCCTCAGGTCTGAGTCCTCCAGCACCACACCAGCAGTTGCCGAGATTCTACAACCGCCCGGATGCTTACGTGGTCCTCAGACAATCACATCTTCCTAATTTGCAGATTAGTAACACCATCCCAGCCCCTCCCCACCACTGTCGCCTGCGACCTCTGGCCCGGACTGGGATCCAGTATAAGGTGGTTTCCAGTTTGGCACAGAAATTACATGTTAGCTGTTCTAACTTTGCGATTCTGGCCTGTCAGGGTTCTAATTCCATGTTCCCACAGACCTTGCAGGACTTGCAGGTAAAACTAAAAATTCCTTCACAATTATTCCTTGTATGGAGGGAGGGCTTTCCTCAAGTCACTACAAATGTCTGGCACAGAAATGGATCTAAGACATAAATGCCTCATCCACAAGGAACCTGAAAGTGAAAACCGGGAAAATTCCTGATCCACGAATCTCAGCTAAATCCTGAACTTCAGTGAACGTGCTTACCTAATGGCGTCTTTATGATTAACTGAAGTTTTCACCTCATCATAAACAATAATGAGATAGTGGGAGAAAGAGAGAAGGGAACCAGATTTCTAATGTGAGATCTCGATGGACATCAGGGATGGAGGACCCTGGTCTACAGGATGGCTTGGTGATGCGAGCTGTACAGCGCTTGGTACAGAATAGGTGCTTGATCAAAGTAAAAAGTAAATTTTCAAAACAGAATTTAAAAAAGGCAACCCCCAAAACTCTACTATCATTCCTGCTTCATTTTCTTAACATAAATTTCAACAAAGAAAGCAGGACGCATATGGTATTTTCACAAGAGAAATGTAAGAGGCAGACAAAAGGACAAAACACTGCATCCATGGAGGCTCAGAGCTGGAAGCAACCCTGGGGAGCGTCGGAGCTGCTCGGCCCCTGCGCTCGGGCCAGCGCATCAGGGATGTCACCACATGCGCCCACGCACCACGACACGGCCCTGACCTCACTCACATGTTTTCCAGGTGGCGACGACCAGGCAAGTGGAATTCCCACAGGTTCTGAGGCTTGAGTACCTTGGCCCTGTGCCTCATTTACAAAACAAAGGGAAAAGTCAGCCAGGTCCATAGGGATCCAATCGGAGCTCCCTGAGTGTTAAAGGCTCAGACTGGAGGGGGACAGGCCTGGGTCACTGGCTTACTTACTAACTGGGTGACTTGCCAACTGTTTAAAAACTTCTCTAAGGCTCATTTCTCAGCTTTAACATAAGGATACTGTCAACCCCTCACAGGGTTATTAAGGTTAAACTATCCATGTGAAGCATTCGCTCAGTGCCTAGCATATGGCAAATGCCTTACAGACTAGACAGAGATCAGTACCTGACTACGTCCCACCTGAACTTAAAGTCCTCAAAGGCAGGAACATGCTGTGTCCCCTGTGTTCCCACAGCACATGTCTAGCAAGAACGGGAAAAACAAATTAAGGGGCTTACATGTTTTTAATTGGGTAATGCTACAAAAGACACAAAATAGTAAAGCCAGATTTAAATATGATAAATATTAAAAGTACCTTATTAAAGTGGTATGGCATTTTTAAAGAAATAAAACAAAGACTTAAGTGTACATTAACTATCCTTTCATTTTGTTTTAGATACTCCTTCTAGGGCTGTGCTACTTGTTCCTATATTTAAATCTAGAAAGCATCCCTCCGTCCTGTCCTCCTTACCCATGATCCCTCACTTCCTCAACACACACACCTATATATGGTCCATATTTACACCACACATTTACACACACACATATGCATACATATGCACACACGCATATACACATGTACACACATATATGTGCATACACAAAAACAGAGTCAGAAAACAAGAAAAGAAAAATCCCCAACCCAGGACAACAGAGGATATGACAAAAGGTATGAAATCCAGAATACTTAACTTGCCTCTCAGATAAAAGCAAAACCAAACCAGGTGGCCAGAGGTAATGGCACATTGGGCCTGCCGTTCAAGGCAGCAAAGAGACTGTAACTTTCAAACTTCAGTGACACAGGGAGTGACGCGTCAGCACACCTTGGTTAAGTCTAAGCCTAAAGGAGAGTGACCTTTATGTCAGGAAAAGGGGTTAATAATTTCTGGCCTTCAGGTCTTAGGCGGTTCTCTTATTAAAAGGATGACCAAGAACGTGCACTTAAGCTGAAAGCGAGCAGAAGGTTCTTTCCAATGAATGTGAATAAATAACCTAGAACGTATTTAATTCTAGTTCGTTTTCTGTGCACAAGTCTTAGCAAAAGCTGGCTTTTAAAAAGAAGCAGGAAAAGAGAAGTAACCAGGAATTTGGAGTCAGGGAACAGTTTCGTACGAAATGTATTTCTCCTTATATCTCACATTTTTGTAATTTATAATTGGCTCAACATTTTTACGGACAGGCTTTTTCCAGGGCTCTTACCCACAGCTGCTAAAGATTTGTGTTTTTAAAGGAACAGCGTGTTTACTTTATTACAATAGGAAAGTGGCTTCACAGTGAGACTGCAGCTGCAGGTCAGCCCTTCATCACACGGAGACGCTTCTTATCTAATAGTTTCCAGCAGGAATAATTTAGGATGACTTGTTAACTTATTTAGTTGCATGGTTCTGTTTTAAAGTAAATTTACTTTTTATTATAAAAGATGACATTTAAGTTGCTTGTTATTTGCTCCTTATTTCAACAAGACAGCAATAAACATCCCTGTACATTCCTGTTACTCTATGTCACTGATGACTTCATTAGGGCAAATTGCAAGAAGCTTGACAGATCTTGTCCAAATGCTTCTCAGACTGGTTAATAACAGTGTACATTTCCAAGTACAACTGCCCGTATTACCATTCTTTCATTAAAGGACTTCTAACCATTTAAAAATCTTTAGTGATCTGACAAGTGAAAAACTGTGTATCATTTCATTTTAACTGTTAGTAAAGCTGAACTCTGCTTCACGTTTATTACTCATTTGCATTTATTTCTTCTGTAAATTGTTGGTTAATACATGTTGATCACTTTTTGATTGGGGTCTCCATAAATATACATACACATACATGTATCTTTTAAGGTCACAGCCCTTGGCCCTATTTGTTGCAAAGACTTTTTAAGATCTTCAGTTTTCCTTTTCAAAGAAATTTTAAAGGTTTATGTATTTGAATCTGTGAACTTCTTTTGTTTGTCATTTCTTCCACTGCTTTTATGACTTTCCTACCCTTTAGTCTGATAAATACCCAAATTTTCTTAAATTAAAAAAAAATAGGTTACATGGCTTTACACTTAATTTTTAAAATCCATCTGGAATTACTCAGCTGTGATTATGAGATCAAGCTTGTGAGGTGAGGCTGTAACTTTATAGTTTTCTAAGTAATTAACCAGTGGTCCCAGAAATACTTACTGAACAATCCTTTTCCTACTTTATATGAATACACACTTTGTACTGAAGCACCAGATAGTTAATTATGATGTCATGACCAGAAAAAGGTGATTCTTGGTCTGAGTTTAGATCATTCCCTTATTAGTAATATTAATACCAAAACAACAGAAGAAGTGGTGGTGCTAGTGGGTATTTGTTGAGAACTTACTAGATGACAGACACCATCTGAAGCACTTACGTGCGTTAGTTCATTTAACTCTCACAGCAACGTATGAGGCAGGTGTAACAATCTACAGGTTTAAGTAACTCTTCTTTTAGTGTCAGAAAAAGAAAACAATTGCCAAAGCCTTGGCTCAAATATTAAAAGATGAAAGAAAGTCAAGAAGAAAGTCTGAAATGTTATTCCACACACATAGATGTATGAGAGAAAAACTGGTGAGCCTTCAGTGACTTTATGAAATAACTTAACAGGAAAAAATTATCAAAGAGAAGCAGCAGTTTAATTTAGGGATTAAAAATTATAAAAGCTCTTTTTTTGTTAGAAGATATTTTTCAAATTAAATATATTTTTGATACTCCTCTGTACTTAAGATGATGTGTAAAATACAAAATATATAAAACAGTGTCACTGCCCTCAAAGAGTTCCTGATCTACTAGGAGAACAGAAATTATTCCAAATACTTGTAATTTAAGGGTTTTCACAACATAGGCTCAGGAGTAGAAACTAAGGTTTTTTAGCAAGTACTTCTAATCTGATTTGACTTTGACATTTCTCTTAAGTAAGAAAAAAAAAAAGTTAAACTCAGGCAGTTGTGATTTGGTTATTTTCAAAGTTACTTCACTATATTTATTGATATAACACCATTCATCAAAAGGGTATTAAATGTAATGCTTACATATGTGAATTAAGACTCATTTGGTATTAAAATTAGCTTCAAATTGTAGATAAATATTATGCCTAACCATCCTATAACTTCAAATGTTAGTGATATTTTTAATAGTAAAAAAAAAAAAAACTTGAAGCATCCAAAATATACAAAGTATGGGAATGATTAATTATGAAACACCTTTTCAAAGAAATGGGGCTGAAGACACTGCTATATTTAAAATACATAACCAACAAAAATCTACTGTATAGGACAGGGAATGCTGCTCAATGTTCTGTAATAATCTAAATGGGAAAAGAACTTGAAAGGAATAGATACATGTATATATATAACTGAATCACTTTGCTGTACACCTGAAACTAACACAACAGTGTTAATCAACTATGCCCCAATATAGAATAAAATATTAAAAAAAACCTATACGGCACCATTAGAATTGCATTTGATATACTAATAAATGGAAAAAACTGGACATATACAACAGTCATAGTTATACTATGAGTTTTACTTTTACTAATATAAAAATTGGTATGGATACAGAAAAAAGTATAAAAGCAGACAATGACTGTATTAGGGAAAGAGGGCTGTAGGTAACTATTTTGTCCTATTTTTTTAAAGTTTCCATAATATTATGTAATTTTACAATTAAAAAAAAACACCAAACAAATGAAATCCGGTACTGGTAGTTGTATTTGTGTGGTTATACCAACATATAACAGAAAATACGTTTTGCCTGTGTCTCAGAGGCAGGTTCCAGTCATCTGTATTTTGAAATGATTATGGTAACAGATCAAAGTTTTATATTCTTAAAGGTTAGAAATAGCCAATAAATTAAAATACTTAAAAAGCAATGAAAGTAAAAACAATGGAAAATTTTTTTAATGAGAATACAGTATAAAAACTAAAGATCAAAGGTCAAGGAAAATAAATAGAGAACCAGCAGTCTCACCTAAGAAGTGAAAATGGTAAAAGAGAAGCAGTCTGGGTTTTGAAAACTTACAACTAATCAAATTGATAGGAAATTTTTTTTAAATCACAAATTTTTATCATATTCTTTGGCTCCCATAAATAACTTCAGTGTAAATTTTTATAAATAGTTATCATTTTTTTTTTTTTTTTTTTTTTTTGTGGTACGCGGGCCTCTCACTGTTGTGGCCTCTCCCGTTGCGGAGCACAGGCTCCGGATGCGCAGGCTCAGCAGCCATGGCTCACGGGCCCAGCCGCTCCGCGGCATATGGGATCCTCCCAGACCGGGGCACGAACCCGTATCCCCTGCATCGGCAGGCGGACTCTCAACCACTGCGCCACCAGGGAGGCCCTATAAATAGTTATCATTTTAATGATCTTACTTTTTCATAAAATTTTGACATTTATGATGACATTTTATAAAAAAAAAAATACACGATCATCTTATGGGCAGTCATCTCCATTACCACAAAAGCCCCCCCCCGCATCAGAGCCAAGGTAACTCACCACCAACACCAAGAGCCTCAAAAATCACAGGTGTGAACGAGAGTGCGACCTGCCTTTCTGTTAACTACAAGAAAATAAATCCTATTGTGTGACCGCTTGGACTTTTCAAATGGCACAGTTTCCATCTTTGGTTACATTTCTGTAACCAATCTGATATAATAACATCAGATATTATGCATCCCCAATGTTTTAAAGAATATAAGCTCTTAATATGTTAAATGTTACAGATGTTGGTAGATTGGGAAAAGAAGAGTTTCAGTGAAAGCTGCTTGAATTATAACCGAGCAATATCGGTCATAGGCACCTCAAAAATTAAGGATCTTTAGAAGGGTCCACGCTAAACTTCCTGATTTTTTGAAGAAATACATTTATTTTAACACAATCAAGAAAAGTGCTTAGTTTCTTAAAAGAAGGTAAAAATAATCATTTTAATTATTTTTTTCTCACCTTAAATATACTAAAATGTGCTTTTCAAAAAAAAAATTTGGGAGAACTGCCAAAAATGTTGGATGAAAGTTATTCTCTTAAAACAATGGATTAATTTGACCAATCAAATATTTAATGAGTTCAATAGGCACCTTAACAAGGAAGAGGGACTCCCCTGGTGGCGCAGTGGTTAAGAACCTTCCTGCCAATGCTAGTGACAAGGGTTTGAGCCCTGGTCCAGGAAGATCCCACATGCTGTGGAGCAACTAAGCCCATGCACCACAACTACTGAGCCTGCGCACTAGAGCCCGTGAGCCACAACTACTGAGCCCACGCACCACAACTACTGCAGCCCGCGTGCCTAGAGCCCGTGCTCCACAACAAGAGAAGCCACCGAAATGAGAAGCCCGCGCACCGCAGCAAAGAGTAGCCCCCGCTCACCACAACTAGAGAAAGCCCCGTGTGCAGCAACGAAAACCCAATGCAGACAAAAATAAATAAATAATATAAATAAATAAATTTATCAAAAAAAAGGAAGAGAAAAATATTACTATGAATGAACTTTCAAAGAAGACTTTAAAAAAACTCATGTAGACATCAATAAAAACTAAGCGGCTGGGAATTATTATACAACAAGAGGCTCCTGACAACAAAATGTTGGAAATTTCCATTAAAATAAACATTTTGAATATAATGCCAATCTTGTTATAATGATATAAATCATAAGAGACATATAAAGACTATGTAGTAACATTATCCTAAGACAAACTTATTGTTGAAGTGATGCTCCCATAGTATGCCCATCATAAAATTATCCCAAAGACAAAGAAAGATAATTAAGAACATCTTAAAACAACAAACAAGTAAAAATCTTGGGAGGAAGTTTAAATTGAAAAGCAACGCGAACAGTAAACTATAAAAGTTACTGAGATCTGGAGTGGCTGGATTAGTCACCTTCTACATCCATCTTATAAAACAGTGCGGGGGGGGGGGGAGAAACCTAAATGTTATTATGGATTATATTAACTAGCCATACATATGCTAATTTTGTATATAAAGGGGGAAATGGCTTTCAAACAAGGAAAATTCACCTCTGGAATGTCACAGATACAAAAGTTGCTTTCAGTATAAAGAAATGTTCAAATACCATAATTACCCTTGAATCTTTCAACTCATCTCCAGCTAAAAATAAAAATAGAAATCAAAGTACCTAATGAAATCATGGAAGCTAATATAAAATATCAATTTGCAATTTCCAAGAAAAAAAAATTACCTAGGTCTTAAAAAGTTTTCCTGATACCATCAACAATGTATTTTTAAAGCACAGCACAGCATTACCATTAAAAAAAAAAGAAAAACCACATGAGAATTTAATCTTCTTCCAGCCAGCTAATAAAGAAATGAGTTCTAACTTACTCTTTCAAAATTATGAGAAAATACAGTATGCACACATAAAAATTAATATAAAAATATAATTCTGAAAGGGGTAAAATTGGATTTGAAATTTTAATGTATTTTCTTAAGTTGAGTCTATGCAACCTAAAATTCTCCAAGCAGAAATGGTTTCTTTCTGTCTGAGAAAATATTTCCAAGTAGTATTCCAGACATGTCAAGATTACGCAGAGTTCTTTCTTGTTCAAGAAATAACCTGTACCACTTTTGAAAGAATGCTTCTAAATGTTCTCTTTGTATAAATCTTATTTTTTTGGAAAAAATATTAAGGCAGTAAATTTTGACATAGCTGTAGTTACCTACATAACATTCGTTAATAAAATGACTGAATATTGGAACAAATGGGAATTTTTGCTAGATTTATAAAATAGGCAATGTAACTAAAGGTTCACTGGTGTTTAAACACTGGACAAATAAGAGACAGGATTAGGAAGAAACACAGAAGTAGAGATGGATAAATAATAGCTTTTAAAAGAAATAACAGCAAATGGATGGTTTAGTTTTTATTGAACTTTATGGTAAACACTTTAGTTAAACAGAAAGAACAGTTTTAACTCATAGAAGTCCCCAAACTGATCTTGTTTTAAAAAAATGCATGACATGCTCCAGCAGTGGCAGAAGGGGAGAAAAACTGATGATTTTTCAGGAGATCATTTGCAACAAATTATGTTTGAAGACAGATGCATGATAAGCAGTGCTTTGTGAATTGTTTATAACACAATTTCTATAATGAACTACACAGAGCAAAAACATTCTGCAATTCTTACCAATTAAAGAAAAAACCAATTAATCTTCACATGGACTATTTTGTATTGTAGTAGGAAAAAGGAGAGAGAATCTTTAAAGCTTGCGCTTCTACCACTGAGAAGGAATCACCCTTTGGAAGCCAGCATATGCGCGTGGGCACAGACACACAGACCAAAAACACTTTCACACCATCCACCAAAGTGCACAGACACACAGACCAAAAACACAAACTTTCACACCATCCACCAAAGCTAAAGGAAGTTGTCGAGAGCTTATAGCAGGAAATGAATTACTTCAAATAATTCATGTGTGTGGGTATATATACATGTGCATATACCTTAAGTATATATATACACACACACACACACTTTCAAAGGTGCAACTTCTGCAATTCATATTTACAGCATATTATCAATTTACCTTCACTTTATTAATTTTATGCAAACAATACACAACTTACACTGTCTAGTCAGTGAGTTTTTTCCTTCCTTCCACTAGTAACAGCCAAACCTCTTTTATTGATAAATATGCTGAACTTTAAGAAATCCAGCGTGTTACGCTACAAACTGGTGTACATTCATATTAGTGATGGCTCACTAAATATGGTTTTAAGATATAATTCTTATACAAACATTCGTTCAATTATTGGAGTGTTACAATGTTACTTTTTCAAAAGAGTCAACTTTGATCATTTTGACATGGAATGTATTTTTCAAAAATGTAACCAGTCATCAGGGAAAGGGCTACTTATATATGCTGTTTTGTGTTTGATTTTACGCACATCAGAGAAAGTGAAAATAATCAAACGTATTCACTGCATATAGGCCTCATTTAGATCAACAGGGACCCTGGGCATTCCCATTTTGGGGTCCAAGGGTATTCTGTCTGCACGGTAATCCCTCCTGTTTCTCTTCTCCTTCTGTGGACTCAGGAGGTACAGTGTAGAGGCAGATGAGGGGCAAGGCGAAGGGTCTCAGAAACTCCTCTATTTAAATAGTCCTTGGAAAAGACCTCATGAGATGGCAGCATTTCTCAGAACTCCCATGGCTATGTTCCAGAGTGGTCCTAGAACCAGAGAAGGTGCCCTGTGCTGAAGGTGGATGCAGGCGCATCCTGTGCACATATGTGTTCTGTCAGATGAGGTGCGCTACCGCCTATCTGTGAACGTAGTGGCACAGGCTGGGATCTGATGTCACCAGAATACTATGGGTGTTTCGTAGGACAGGCAGTAATTGACTGAAACATCACAAATCCATTCCATGTTGTTGACTTGTACGGTTTAAAATACTTCTTTTAGTGAGGGAGACATTTGATGTGGAAGACATATTAAATCTCCAAAGGGTAAATTTTTCCTCATTGCAATAATTACCACAGATATAGGTAAAGTAGAATAAAAGAATGGAGAATGTGACGGTTAATCTTATGTGTCAGCTTGGCTGGGCCACAGTGCCCAGACGGTCAAACATTATTCTGGATGCTTCTCTAAAGGTGTTTCTTGGATAAGGTTAGCATTTAGATCAGGAGACTTGGAATAAAGCAGCTTACTTTCCATTATGTGGGTGGGCCTTATCCAATCAGCTGAAGGCCTTAACAGAAAAGAGACTAACCTCTCCCTGAGCAAGAAGGATTTCTGCAACTGTAACAGGGAGGAGATAAATCGGACTCCACATTGGATCTGTTTCTTTTACTTTAACCTTTGCTTTTCGTTGCTTTTGTTGTTATAATCATACACAATGGCCTGCCTCAGGGAACCCTGCCCACCTGTTAATGGCTGCAAGAAAAAAGAAACTAACACGTCCCCTCCCTGAGGATGGTCATTTCAGGAGATGTTTGAAAGCCTGATGGCCCTTTTACTTTACTCCCTCACCACCTCGCCCTCTGATTCTATGAAAGGAACTGGCAACCAGACCCCGATAAGATGGTTTTTCAGAGACACTAGTCTGCCATCTTCTCCATCTGCGGGCTTTCCAAATGAAGTCGTCTTCCTTGCCTCAGCACCTCGTCTGCGATTCGCTGGCCTGTCGTGCAGTGAGCAGAGCGAGCTTGGACTCGGTAACACCAGCAGACGCCTTTGGGCTCAAACTGCAACTTTTCCCTGGGTCTCCAGTCTGCCCCCTACCCTGCAGACTTTGATTTATCAAGCCTCCACAATCACAGGATCCAATTCCTTAAAATCTCTATGTGTACGTGCGTGTGTGTATGTGTGTGTGTGTGTGTATGTACACACAGTCTGTTGCCCGACTAATACAAACGATTAGGAGGGAAATATTAAAATTTTAGAATAACGCTTCCTAGTTAGTGGAGAAATTAATTGCAACATTTCAGCATCCCTTAAAATAGAGAAAAGCAATAAAATCAAAATTTGGTTCTTTGAAAGGATCAATAAAACTGACAAACTGTTACCCATCCAAATTACTAAAATTAGGAATGAACATTACTACTGACCTTGAAGAAATAAAAAATATTATAAAAACAAATTAGATAATCTAGATGAAATGGACAAATTATTAGAGAGACACAAACAAAATCTGAACAGATTCTTACAAGCAAAGAGACTGAATTAGTAATCAAAAAACTTCCCACAAAGAAAAGCCCAGGACCCGATGGCTTCACTGGTGAATTCAATCAAATGTTTAGAGAATAATTAACACAATACTTTACAAATATTTTGAAAAAATATGAGTAGGCAACACTTCACACCTCATTGTATGAGGCCAGTATCATCCTGATACCAAAATCAGACAAAGATATCACAAGAAAAAAAAAATCTACAGACCAATATCCTTTATGAATATGCATGCAAAATCCTCAAATACTAGCAACTCAAATTCAACAACATATTGAAAAGGATTATACACCATAAGCAAGTGGGATCTACCCTGGGAATGCAAGGTCAACGTATGAAATCAATCAATGTTTACACTACATTAGTAGAGTGAAGGAAAAAAGCTACATGGTCATCCCAATTGGTGCAGAAAAAGGGATGTCTATATACAAAATGAAGTCATCTTCAAACAGAGATAGTTTTACGACTTCTTTTCCAGTCTGGGGGCCTTTTCTTTCTTTTCCTTGCCTAACTGCTGTAGAACCTCCAGTATCACGTCAAGTAAAGGGGCAAGAATGGACATCCTTGTCTAGTTTCTGCTCACAGAGGGAGAAGAGTCAGCCTTTCACCATTAAGTATGCTGTCAGCAGATGCCCTTTATCAGGTTGGGGAAATTCCCTTCCATTCTTAGTTTGTTCAGTTTTTATCACAAAAGGGTGTTGGATTTTGTCAAATGCTTTTTGACCCAACCAAGCTAGCAAAACTGCTCACCAAGGCTGCTGCTAACTCCCACACTGCAAAGTCAATGGTCAGTTCTCTTTTTCTCCTTTTCTTTGACTTATCAGCAACATTTGTCAGAGGTGATCGCTTCTTCCTCCCTGAAGTGTTATTTTTACTTTGCTCCTAAAAAGTCCCACTCCCAGTTTTTCTTCTACTTACCTCACTTTGGGTTCTCTTCTTGCCCATATCATCACTCACTCCTTGGTGATCTCATCTGGCTTCACGGCTTTCAATTTGATCTAATATCGACAACTCCAAAATCAAGAGCCTCAGTGCAAGAGCCGCCCCTGCAATCACCTATCTGACATCTCTATTTGACGTCTTAAACGCAACCTATCCCAACGCAATTCCGGAGACTCTCCCCACCCCAATACCCTCCTCTGCTGTCTGGACCAGCTCAGCAAACGGTCACTCCATCCTTGAAGTCACTAAGCTCATCCCTGATTCTCCAACTGGTCTGAAAATCCTGTCAGTTCTATCTGAAGGTACATCCAGAGTCTGCTGTCTTCTCCCCACCTCCACCTATGATATCTTGGTTCGAGCTGCGGTCACTTCTTGCCTGGATGACACACAGCTGCCCGCTTCTGCCCTTGCTCTCAGCAGATCAGCCCGGGTGACCCTTAAGTCCAGGTCAGGGCAGGTCACTGCTCGGCTCCAACCCCTCCGTGATTTCCCATCTCACACAGACTAAGGGCGAAGAAGCGGGCTCAGCGCCCCTCGCACCAGCATCCTGTTACCTCGCCAGCCTCGGTTCCTGTCGCTGTCTCCTTTCTTCACTCCACTCCGGCCACACTGCTCTCCTCCCTGCTTCACAGACGTTTCAGGGCCCTGTCTGAACGGTCGAGCTCCTTCCGTGACCACCCTGGTGAAACATGCGTGTCCTCGCCTGCCCCGGCGCCCATTCCTGCTTCACTTTTCTTCATGGCACTTCTCACCATCGGATGCATCGTATAATTTATTTAGCTACCTGTCTCCACCCCACCCCCTTACAGAAGCGCTATGAAAGGGGGTCTGTTTGGATCTCTGTTGAAACGCCAGCACCCAGAACAGTCCGGAACATAACAGGCGCTCAATAAATATTAGGAAAAAACGCTAGGAATAGCCTTATAAGAAAGTTGTATTCTGCAAATACCAGAAGAAACTGTTAACCAGAGCTAAAGTGGGCGTCTCTTGATGGAGGACACAGCACTAAGCACGAAGAGGGAAGGGGGCTCCTGTCTGCGGCCGCAACACTTCTGATGCTACTTGACTCTGCAAACAACTTATTAACTAGAGCCGTGGGAAACTGCTGACATTCTAATGCCTTTTGACCTACAAAAAACAGCAATTTCACACGCTTCAACCTAACGTACATATTACTTTGATAAAAATATAAATTAAAAATTTTTAATAATTTTGGTGTGGGGAATACAAACGAAAACTCAGAAGACAAAGGAAAGAATTCACAGATTTGACTATGCAAAAATTAAAATGTCTACATGATGATAAACTTGGCCTTAAAAAAAGGTAAAATGCAACCAAAAGACCAGAAGAAAATGCAGACGGCAGAGAGAGGGTTAATATTCATGCTACAGAAAGGGCTCGTCACATTAACAGGAGACTGATAAAGAACCTGATAGAAGAAGATAGGTAGAGATAGGATTATTCAAGGGGAAAAAAGAAGAAAAGCTAATAAAAAGCCACAGTATTGCATTAAGTCACTATATTTAAAGGTGTTTAACAAATAATACTTTTACCAAAACAGCTTTGCCATAAATGTTAGCATGCTGCTTATGACATTGCTTTTAAAAATGCATAAAGATCTGCAGCATTTTGAGGGTTTGACTTTTGAGGGGGAAAAACAACTCCACAAAACAGTCAATTTGCTCAGTCTATTTGTAACAAAGTAACTCTTTAATACTACAAAAAAATAACCAGAGAACTACCATCAAACTTGTGTATTCTGAAAAAGAAACAATTTCCGATCTGTGGTCATTAGTTGAAGGGCTTCCTTAAAAGAAAAAACTTTCATCAGAAACACTATTAATTTCTGTATCCTATTATGTCATATCTTTTTTTTAAATAAACTTTTTAAAAAAATTAATTTATTTATTTATGGCTGCATTAAGTCTTCATTGCTGCACACGTGCTTTCTCTAGTCGCAGTGAGCGGGGGCTACTCTTGGTTGCAGTGGGGGGCTTCTCATTGCGGTGGCTTCTCTTGTTGAGGAGCATGGGCTCTAGGCGCACGTGCTTCAGTAGTTGAGGCGCGCGGGCTCAGTAGTTGTGGCTTGCGGGCTCTAGAGCGCAGGCTCAGTAGTTGTGGTGCGTGGGCTTAGTTGATCCACGGCCTGTGGGATCTTCCCGGACCAGGGCTCGAACCCATGTCCCCTGCACTGGCAGGCTGATTCTTAACCACTGCGCCACCAGTGAAGCCCCATATCCTTTTTTTAATACAAAGTCATCTTACTGTATGCTTCTCTTCTCAGATATCTGCCCTCAGCTGTAGCTAAATGAACTTCTAGGTGCCTTGAATCTGCGGATCTCTTGCTGCACATGCATCAGAACAAGCATTTAGACCAGAAAGAAAAGATGGCATAATGCACATCTACTAAAACATGTCGACCATGCTTTCCTCTTGGGCACAGTCAGGTATGGAAAGGAAAACTCGTTTCCAAGACCAGGAGCTGAATGGAGTCGACAGCGAGGCTCTATAATCAGAGTTTGTAAAATCCAAACAGAAGCTAGACGGCAGAAGAATCTTCGACTGCATTCTGTCAATGCATTTTGTACAACGTTACTCCTCCGAAGAACTAGGTGGTTCCATTTTCCCTTAACTGCTCTTTGGTTATTTTTTTTTCGCCACGTTTGAGGACAGGGATACAAAGAAATACTTCACTATTATAGTACAAGCATCGACACGACTGCTGGGGAGTGTTGGGGGACCCGTCTCAGTGCTGGCCAGCCCACAGAGCGGCAGGGCCGTGTTCATTTAAGGGGTCCCTTGTAACTCAGCCCCAGCTAATTCTTAACACTGTGAAATGAAGGCTTAGTTTGGTCAAATCTTTTGTCAAAGGAGCCAGAAACTTTTACATGAAATTTCTCATATTTGTGGGTCTAACAAAAATATATCCTTTGCCTAAACACAGCCTGAAGACTGTCTGTGAGCTCCCCAGGTTGACACCAATTGTTACATGATTTATGATATTCCCATTTTACCTGGATGGTGCCCTAGTTTCATCCGTAATTGCGGGGTGCAGAGTGGTGTCTTGGAAGGACGAAGCCCTCTAGGTTTTCCAAAGAAATCTTTTCCTGGGACCTGGGGTATCTGCATGGTTCACTTCACCCCCTAACGCCAAACTCCTTAATCTAAGTGATTAAGATCCCATGGTCTTAATTATACTCAATCTCATCTGCTTTGGGGCTTTGACCAATGAACTACTTCCTATCTCAGAATTTCAATCCTTTATCATCAGTCCCTCATCTCTGCGACAGAAGTGCTCCGATTATCCTCTCCCACTAAACACTCCTAACCCTCGACGACACAAACCACCTCGGACTCAGCTGACCTCTGCCTTCCCCGTCTACTCTTACTTGCAAGGCTTTGGCTCCCAGTAAAGTCATTGCTCAGACGCAGCCAGCAGCTACGAGTTTCCAGATGCAGCGGCATTTTATCAGAACTCATTCCCTTCCAAGCCCATCATGCTGGCCAACTTCGCTTTTGTACTTCAATGCATATTTACTGATTAAATATTAATTTTATAAAACTCTACATTCTATAAGAGAGATGTAAATTAAAACCCAGATTTCATTCCTCGGATAAAATTTTATCCAAAGAATAAGTGCAAAAACCAGGCAAAACGTTAATAAAATGTGTGAAGTTACTTGGCCCGTCACTGAGGATCTCACGTTATCGAGCGCCGTGCTGATTTCGCAGTGCTATCGTCTACGTGGCACCCAAACTTAAATGCGCCCTGTGCTCTGCAACAGTCTCCTCCGTCCATGCTCCTGCCTCTACCCTGGTCCTCTGGTCTAACTGTAATTCCACCTAACCCCCGGCGCCAGTTATAGCATCACCTCTTGTGGGGCTGAGTCCTCACCGCCACAGGCGGCCACAATCACTCCTTCTGAATCACAGCACTTTATGTGACGTTCATCAAATAACGCTGCCTTACGCCACAGTTCTTCCCTGGATGGATATATACTTACCATCTAACAGACCAAAGATAAGCCCTGAAAGTTGGGGAGAATAGGTGTCCCTCTTTCTATTTTGGAGAGAGGCAGAAGCTTGCAGTGACGGCCTCTCCCAGTCTGCCAACTCCTGGCCAGCCCCTCCCACGCCGACCATGGCCTGGCCACGAGACTTGTTCTGTCCAGTGGCCCATCAGAGGATGTGATGTGAGCAGAGGCTTCACAGCATTTACACACTGGAGATGGTTTTCTCTGCTGTTCTCCAGAACCCTGAGACCAACACGTGGGTAGCTTACTGGAGGCTGAAGAGCTATGTGGAACAGAAACAAGTTCGCCCAGCGAGCACTCCTGTCCACCAGGCCAACCAGACCCCAGCCAGACAGCCAGACTGCAGCAATCCGCCATGCTGACACAGAGCAGAACCACCCAGCTGACCACAGAAACAGGAGAATAATAAATGCTTGCTGTTTGAAAAGCCATTAAGGTTTCCAAAATTGTAAGGGCGGGGATCAATCGATACAGAGTATGTGCACACTGTACTGTACTGAAATGAGAGAAGAACTATTGAAATTGTAACCTCTTTCTGATCATCCAGTTCTCTCCGTAAATTATAGTTTTTCTAGCCTAAAAATTAGAATACCCTATATTCTACATGGTTTTTTGCGTGTTTTTTTTTTTTAATTTGTTTTGTAGAATGAAAAGCTATGGGGCAGGGGCTTCCCTGGTGGCGTAGTGGTTGGGAATCCGCCTGCCGATGCAGGGGACACGGGTTCGTGCCCCGGTCCGGGAAGATCCCACATGCCTCGGAGCGGCTGGGCCCGTGAGCCATGGCCGCTGAGCCTGCGCGTCCGGAGCCTGTGCTCCGCATCGGGAGAGGCCACAGCAGTGAGAGGCCCGCATACCGCAAAAAACAACAACAACAACAACAACAACAACGACAAAAAAAAAAAACGCTATGGGGCAGCATACTGTAAAAGATACAGTAGGTATTATATCTACATAGATGTACACAGATATATAGATATAGATACAGTAGGTATTATATCGACATAGATATACATAGATATAGATAGAGTAGGTATTATATCGACATAGATGTGGACTTGAAACCAGGATGCACCATTTACTGTCTTTCGTAAATCCTTTAAGCTTTCTGTGCCTCAGTTTCTTTTGTGTAAAGTGGATAAAATACTCCAATCTCACCATATAAGAGATAAGATTCACTAAATACCAAATACAGTATCTGGCACATTTCTTCAATAACCAAGAGACACTATCATCATGTACATAATATTAATCTGAAAATAAGGAGGTTGACGGCTTTCTCTCTCAAACTGAGTTTCCACACCACTACCTCTCACTACTGCAAGTGGAGAATTTGTCAGTGTTCGAACACATGGCAGAGTGGGGAAAGGTCTGAATGGAGATGAAGATGAAGATGATTCTGATGCCTTTAACAATCTCTGGATATCATGAATTTTGTTTATAACATGCTTGGCATCTCCAAACTGGAAAGTTTCCTTCCAAAACAGATGAGCAAGTTAATCATAAGGCTTAATTGTACTGGAAACTGGTCAGTTGATGGTTATTTGGGGAGTGTTATGGGAATAACAAATCATTAGAAAACAGAACCAAAAAGTTGAAGACATAAGTTATTCAGAAGCTTTGAATAATTCACAGCTAACCAGATAATTTAGAAGAGTCCAGATACAACTAATTCAGTAAACGTACTTAGCATATATAGATGCTTTTTTACCCTCTATCAAAAAATATATGAGGGTTTACAAAATAGAGCATCTGGGAAGCTTCCTGAATAATAAACCAAAGCACAGACTGACTTCCTTTGTGTCCAACCAATTGAGCCAGTTTGAAATAAAGATTCATGCTACCCCCGCTGATACCAGAGCATGCTAATGAAAATATGCTAATTTAAGACAAAACAGTATAATGGCTTTAAAGAAAGCAACAGAAAGAAAGAAATCCTCTTCCATGACCAATTGCTCACCTAGATAGGTTCCACTGCTGATACCACCATATTCAGCATCTTCTGGATGGAGTGTAAAAGCAGACAGAACAAACGCCAAGAAACAAAGCAGAACAGTTAGAAGCCCAGCCACAGACGCAAAAAAACAAATCACTTCAAACAATCATAAAGCACAGCATAGAACAGACCTCACAATGCTACTCTTAAACATAAAACATTGTGTTTTATATTTAAGTTTACAGTAACATTTGAAACATCATGCAATTCTTTTTTCAAGCTTCTTTGGAAGTGCCTTTACTGCAGTTCCAAGAAAATTATAACAGACTTGCCTGATACATTTATACTTTCACAGTCAAGAAAATTACAACACTTGATCCCCAAAGTAAATTTATTTTTGTAAATCAGGCTCTTTGATAATATGTAAAATATAGCTCTTATTCTGGCTCACTGGAGTAGACAGAAAGGTTAAAATGAAAATACAGCCTTTCTTTTGATAAAAAGAGAGTCCAGGCGGGGAAGGAATAAAGGCACAGTACTTCTATTTTTATTTTGTTTTAAAAAGATGAACAGATGAAAACATTTTAAAATAAACAATGTGCTATTAATTATTTCCAGGAATTAAATGAATACTGGGTTATGCATATCTTAAAATTTTAATTTAAGTCATGGAGTCCTACTTATTTTAGGCTTCTAATCTTTATATAAATATACTTCTAAAACTAACAGCACAGACTGTGCAGAAATCAAATAGTTGAGAAGACTCTCCTCACATCCTTATGTAATAATAAGTCTGTCAGTGTATCTGAATAACATTGCTTTCTTCATTCATCTTTATTCGAGACTACTGACAGATAAAAACAATGTACTACATTAGAATACTGTGTATATTTCTGCTATATGAAGCAAAAAAGAGTGTACATTTCTTTCAAAAACAAAGTCCAACCACAACTGCTGGTACTGTAATGTTACAATGAAAGTTGGGATATACCATGATCTTTTACAAACTGCTTGCTATGGTCAACTTAATCCTCTACATATGTGTGCTAAACAAAGTTACTAGACTACGCAGGGAAACTTTTATACATGTACCTTTTATTTCCTCTGAGAAGCACAAAAAAAAAAAAGAGGATATGATTAAATGTGTAGAAAACACAATTAAAGTAGGAAGATGTTACATCCAAGGGACAAAAAAAATCCACCTACCACACTCAACTGTTTCCTCATCTTAGAAAAGCCAAAGGAAAAAAACAAACGTATTTTAAATATTTCAAAGTAATTAGTCAATGAATAAATAGAATTTGTGAAAAACTACATTTTAGACTACACGGTAGTTATGGTCTAAAAATAATGTATACACTTAAGCAGTAAAAACACAAAGTCTTCATATAGCTTATTAAATACCCCAAAGGGGAAAATAACCAGGAAAAAATATCAGTATTTTTTTCAAAATAATACCTTCAATAAGGGGATTATTTTTATTTTCATGGAACTGCTCTGTTTCTAAACTAATCTGTTTAGAACTGAGGATATTTCATGATGGAAACAGTGAAAAGAAGTAAACATTTTAGAAACAACAAATTTCGCCTTTAAAATGTCTATATATACTGTAAATTTAACAATATCTTGACAATTGTCAACTTATTACACATATGAAATGAATCAGACAGAACCCTTTCTTTTCATTCTGTCTATATTACTTGATGAAAAGTATCTTAAGAAGTAATCTGAAATAATTCTTAAGTTACTAATAAGACAGCATTTTATGAGTTAGGTTTGACCTAGGAGACACATCTTCAGTTGAGGGAGGAGAAAGAACTGGAAATTTAACAGAAGCAAATTGTAACCACAAGTCAAGGTAGGAGATATTTTGCTACACGACCTTACACAGTGAACAGGACCGATAAGAACAGTTCTCTGCTCACTCCTCTCTTCACGTACAGCACGACAGCCAAAGAAAACACTTAGGAGAAAGTGTGCACAACAACCTATTTTTACTTTTCAAATACCTATGGTCCTTCAAACTGCGTTAGCTCTATCTGGACAGTATTTGCCAAAATGACAAGCAAATCATTATTACTCAGGCTCACAGTATGAGTCACTCAAGTTGTGAGTTTATTTATCCTCATTTCTTAGTAGCTCTGAAATGTCCTGTGCATCTAAAACAAATTAGTAGAAAACAAACAATGAATGATGTGACACAGGATAGCCAAGCCAGGCATCTAGGTAGAAATAACACAAGCTGTGTTTAAGACTGATCAACCTGTGATCTCAGACATTTCTGCTGTAAAGTTGATTGTTAAACAGAGTGTATTTTCTGATAGAAACAGCAGGATAGATTGAGTACTGCACTCTTTTTTTTTTTTTTGCAGTACGCAGGCCTCTCACTGCTGTGGCCTCTCCCGTTGTGGAGCACAGGCTCTGGACGCGCAGGCTCAGCGGCCATGGCTCACGGGCCCAGCCGCTCCGCAGCATGTGGGATCCTCCCAGACCGGGGCACGAACCCATGTCCCCTGCATCGGCAGGCGGACTCTCAACCACTGTGGCACCAGGGACGCCCGAATATTGCACTCTTGATTAAAGACTTAATGTCACATAAATCAGATGATAAAAGCCATGTCACACACACACACACACACACAAAACACCAAAGCCAATCCACAAAATAAAATCTGTAACTTAAATTACATGTAGTATATGTATATTTCATATTCTAATAAGAGGTCCTAAATAGGCTCCATAAATATTCAAAAGAATATTTCCTCCTTGCAGTTCTTAAGTAGGAAGAGAATGGTATTTTTAGCATAATACAACACACACGTAAATATCCAATAGCAAGTATCATGCTTAATAGACATCCAGTAGGAAAAACAAAGGGGGAAAATATACAGAAGGTAAGACCTCAGAAGACAGTTGGGGTATGTGGCAGGCCTTTTCCTTTGGTAAGGCACTGCTGCATGGATGTCAAACGCATAAACTTAATTTTCCAAGAACTCTATGAGGTCAGAAGTATTATCCCCATCCTACAGATGGGGAATCAGAGGCAGAGACGGATGGAGCACTCGTACGTGGCAAAGCTGGGTTGTGGACCCACGCAGTCTGGCTCCAGAGTCTGAGTTTTGAACTACCATGCTACGCCATCACATCAAAAGTCACTTTTTAATACCTGGAGCTTCAAGCCAGAAAATGCACGTCAGGGGAAAGGTCATTGGAAATAACAAATTTCTTTCAAGTTTCCCGACTACTTCCGTCCACCTTCTGCTGCTCCAGCCTCTGGCCCGCCCCGAAAGAAACATCAACCTCTCAGGTGTTTCTCCGCCAGGAGAGCTGGGGAGGGGCCCTCTCCTCTCCCGGCCGCAGCAAGAGTCCACGCTACGTCATCAAGCACTGACGTGCAGGATGTGACAATTATAAAATGCACAGAGAGAGGCCAAGGTCACGAAGAGAGAGACTTGCCGGCCTCAGAGAAAGGAGTGTGGAGGCTCGCATGAAAAGCATTTGATGAGCTCTGCGCACCAGGCAGGAGGGACTTTCTCGGTCACTGGAGGTCATCCCGTGTGGGACATGTCTGATACTCCTGACAAGTGGATAAACTGGTCTCTATCAGTGGGACAGTCTTGGGGCAAAGTTAGAGTCCCACTCTAGAAACTGCTTTCTCAGAACCCTCACCCCTCAATGCCATCTCCCCTAAAAGGCTGCAGCGATCCATGACCAAAGACCAGACCCCGAACCGCTGATCAACCCTCTTACCTGCATGACGTCGGGTCCCCAGAGACCATATGGCTTAAAACCTCTCAGTTGGAAAAGCTAAACACACACCCTGACAGTGTTATCTTTATATATGTAAGGATATCACAGACGAAAAATAAGCAGCAAGAAAAGCCTTTACCTCAACCACCTCATGGTGTAAACAATCAGATGTGCAATTTACAATTTAATTCATCTACACCTCTTTCTCCGTGAGCTGTGATCTCCAGCATCTCCCAAAGAGCGTCAGGGGAAAAAAATATTTCCAGGATTTTTAAAACCCCGTATGTTTCTGTTACACATGATCCCACCAATATTAAGAAAATGTTTGACAAAGTTTTAGATACAGAAATTTAAGAACATAAGCAAGCTATTTGTTCGTTTCTGAATTAAATTTATGCGTGAACACAGTAAATAAACATTATCTAAGATGCCAGGAAGAAGGTGCTTATTCAACTTGGAAAGTAGTATTACAACAACTTGCAGAGCAATGATATATATAGTATTCTCAAAAGTTTGGTCTTGGGCTTCCCTGGTGGCGCAGTGGGTGAGAGTCCGCCTGCCGATGCAGGGGACACGGGTTCGTGCCCCGGTCCGGGAAGATTCCACATGCCGTGGAGTGGCTGGGCCTGTGAGCCATGGCCGCTGGGCCTGCGCGTCCGGAGCCTGTGCTTCGCAGCGGGAGAGGCCACAGTGGTGAGAGGCCCGCGTACCGCAAAAAAAAAAAAAAAAAAAAAAAAAAGTTTGGTCTTCCACACCACTGGTACCATGAAGAATGAATTCACTCTTTTCCTCAACGTTTAAATTCTGTTGTTGGTAGCTTGAGATCTGCAATCCACAAAATACTTGTCTTTGAGTGAATCTGGTGACAGCCTGTTTGAATGGACACCTTTTGCCTGCAGTCAAATATTTTCTTTTTTACCCCCATGATAACCATCAAAATCGGTTAAAACAAATTCTAAACTATTTTGTGTCTTTACCTTCTAATTTTTAAAAAGTCAATAAATTGTACATTTTTGATTTCTGGTTTATTTATTACTAGAATTCTATTAGAGCTATTTTGTAAAAGAAAATGTCTTCATTAATATTATTCAATCAGCATTATTAGAAATGTTCAGCTATTTATACTTTGATAACTAAAAAAAGGAAACCAAGCACTGTAAGTAAGTATCATACTTGAACATTCTGCAGTAAAATATAGTACATGAATAAGAACTCGATTTAAATGTAAGTTACATCGGATTGAAGTTAATGTTTATGCTACTAAGAAGCTAATTCCTAACTTACATACTTATGTTTCAATAGAAAGGGAACAAACAATATTTCAAGTAATCAAAGAAATTCATATTTCTTTTTAAAGGTTAGGTGCTATCATATGGCTTTATATATGCAACTGAACTGTAGAAATACGTTTTGGCAGGAAAGTCGTAGGGTAAATTCTATCAACACAAGAACTGCAAGCTACTAAGTGTCCGTCAGGAGAACTGCCCCTACGTGCTACTTGAGACATGAGATAGGCGTTTACTTGGGCCCCAAACACACACCCTGTGTCCTTCTGATAACAGTCTAAACGTTGGCCACAGCAAGGAACACCTGTCAGCCTGCCGGGTCTGTTCCTCTGTCTGTATTACTAACATCAACCCGTTATGTGAGAACCTAGCATCGGATGAAGGGGGAGGGCGGGAAGATAAAATTCTGTCATAAATCTCTTTGTTTGATAAGCTATTCCTCCAAAAAATGGGAGGAGCAGCAGTAAGAAAGAGGAGATGAGTTCCCACATCAAGCTTCTAAGATCTAGGAATGTTTTAGTTTTTGTGTTTTGTTTTGTTTTTTTGCGGTATGCGGGCCTCTCACCGCTGTGGCCTCTCCCGTTGCGGAGCACAGGCTCCGGACGCGCAGGCTCAGCGGCCATGGCTCACGGGCCCAGCCACTCCACGGCATGTGGGATCTTCCCGGATCGGGGCACGAACCCGTGTCCCCTGCATCGGCAGGCGGACTCTCAACCACTGCACCACCAGGGAAGCCCGGAATGTTTTAGTTTTAAGAGTTCATGTTTTAGTTTTTAGGAATGTGTAAGAGGCAAATTACTTCGTTTGAGGAGCCTGTTTTCTATATATGCATTAGACACGCCAAGATTCCTAAGGAGTGGAAATAACCAAGCACCAAGGATGAACACCACCCACACTCAGAGTTTTGCATAAGGGCGCCAGTTTAAAAGCCTGAGGAGGTCGGTACTACCATGGCATCTGATTTTTTAACCATGGAGCCTGGACCCAGAGTTCTAGCACAAATATAAAGGCAGAGATAACAGTACTGGGATGCTCAGTCCCTTCTGACCTCTGTGAGCACACTAGCTGAAGCCCTACAGCGCCAGAGCCATCTCCCATGAACTTTTCCTCCATGCAGACTTCAGTTATGATGATACGCTGTGAATCAAATAAAGAGTAAAACCCTACTAATACAAAAGCAATCAGTTTGTCAAAAAAGTTAACTGGCTAATGACCTTTAAGTCATTACTGTAAATTCAATGCTTAACCAATATCTTCCTAGGTTTAAAGAGCACTTGTGAAATTTAGTGCAGAAAATTTTTATCAACATGAGTATTTTTCATAAATTTATAAACACCAACATGAGAGAATTATTCTTCTTTTAGAAATTTTATATTAAATCAGAAATTTTCTTAAAACCTATTCCATGACTATTCAATGTAATTAAATAGATCAATTATAAAATATATACAGATTTTTTTCAATAAAATAAAATATAAAAATAAAGGATTTTATATCAACTTTCTGCTTTTCTTCATAGTATTATTCTATAATTTAGCAAAGGGCATGATAACGAATGTCCTATTCCAAAAATCTAAGTACCAAAGGTTGAAGTCCAGGAAGTGTTGAGTAAGATGGTCTTTACAAGATTTAGTTACATTAAAAAAAAAAAAAAATCACTTTCAAATACACAGGTTACAAAACAAAGTGCTCTTAAATGCTTTTAAAAATGTTCATATCCAGGGACTTCCTTGGCAGTCCAGTGGTTAAGACTCCACACTTCCAATGCAATGGGTGCGGGTTTCATCCCTGGTCAGGGAACTAAGATCCCCCCACATGCCGTGCAGTGAGGCCAAATGAATAAATTTAAAAATAAATAAATAATTAAATGTTCAGATCCAGTGCAATGATTTTTGTATAACTTTTGAGTTCAGGGGTTTATGAGACAACATTCAAAGAAATTTCAAATGGAATTTCAATTCTTTGAGAATAAAGACAGTGGCCTTCTATTTAATTTTCACGGAAGTATATGGTCTCTCTGAACGAGGCTGTATTGACTACTGTATTTACTTTGGATAATATTGATCAGACTTATTTTTTTATTTAAAAGTAAAGAACATCTACCTATGAGAACAAACAATGTATCTCTCAGTGAATCAAAATCTAGGTTAAAAATAAAAGACAGAGAGACAAAAAAAGGAAGAAAGGGTGAAAGGACGACCACATTCCATAAAGACAAGTCCTGAAGCTCAAACACTAGAGTATTAACATATAAAAGAAATTATGTAAATTCATATTAGGGAAATGCAAATCAAAAGTACAATGAGGTATCGCTTCACCCTGGTTAGAATGGACATCATCAGAAAATCTACAAACAACAAATGCTGGAGAGGGTACGGAGATAAGGGAACCCTCTTGTACTGTTGGAGGGAATGCATATTGATACAGCCACTGTGGAGAACAGTATGGAGGTTCCTTAAAAAACTAAAAATAGAATTACTATATGACCCAGCAATCCCACTACTGGGCATACACCCTGAGAAAACCATAATTCAAAAAGACACATGCACCCCAATGTTCATTGCAGCACTATTTACAATAGCCAGGTCATGGAAGCAACCTACATGCCCATCAACAGACGAACGGATAAAGAAGATGCAGCACATATATACAATGGAATATTACTCAGCCATGAAAAGAAACAAAACTGGGTCATTTGTAGAGACGTGGATGGAGCTAGAGACTGTCATACAGAGTGAAGTATGTCAGAAAGAGAAAAACAAATATCGTGTATTAACGCATATATGTGGAACCTAGGAAAATGGTACAGATGATCCGGTTTGCAGGGCAGAAATTGAGACACAGATGTAGAGAACAAACGTATGGACACCGATGGTGGGGGGAAAGAGGGGTTCGGTGGTGGGGCAGTGGGATGAACTGGGAGATTGGGATGGACGTGTAGACACTGATGTGTGCAAAATAGATCACTAGTAAGAACCTGCTGTATAAAAAAATAAATTAAATAAAAAAAAGAAATTATGTAAATCCAAAGACAAAACAGCCTCCATTACAATTAGTGTTCTACACACACACACACACACACACACACACACACACACACACACACACACACATTTATCCTGAAACCAGTTTGGGGAGAGTTATTAAGAAGACAATCTCTCTACTTTGCACAGTTCTTTAGAACAAAAAAAATACATCAAAAATTTTAAGTAAGTGAAAATTCATAATTATAACCAATTACACATTACTAAGTGGCCTAAAACTCAAGCAAACTAGAGTATGGATTCAGATTCGAGTAGAATCACATTTATTTTATTTTCAAGTTAGACACATTTTATCCCACATGCACCAAATGTATAAGAAATGTGCAGGCCCCCAAATTTAAAAAACCCTCGAAGAGCAAGTCAGGCAGAGGCCTCAGAGCTCCTTTCCACGGGATGAGCTGCCAGTGAAAATTCATCACACTTAAGAACAATGCAACATTCTGGTTAAACTTGAAGCTTTCGATGTCACGGGACATGTGGCATTCTATGACAAGTGTTTTTTTCCTTCTGCCCAGACTTAACAGAGCAAGAACAAGCAGGCTTTTGAATCAGCGCTCGACTTGAAGCTTGCTTGTGAGATTTATACTCGACTGTAGTCTGGCTCCCTTATAACGTGATTCCTGGACTCTAGGCTTCTACAAACTGACAGAAATAACAGGAGATGGGAAAAAATGCAACGATACTAAAAACAGATGTTGGTGTGAAATTCCAGGACCATTTATTTGCTCATTTCACCTTTTAACGTACAATTTCTATGCTGAAAACAAAAGGGCTTTTTTTTTTTTAACTCTTAAAATATCTAGAACCATGAAGCAGAGAAGATAAAGTAGGATGCGGACTTACAAGAGGTGGGAGGTGAGAAGTAAAGAGAATCTGAGAGAAGTGTAGGTTAAAAGAAAAAGCATTCTTTTCCAGTAATCCTACATCATTGTTTTTCTTATTCTTATTTCTTTTAATCTAGTTCGGTAATAACTCTGAACAGACGGGTTGAAGGTCAGAGTTACTGTGATGTCAAAATAAGCAAGGAAGAAAGGAGAACAGGAACGACTGCTTTAGGCACAATTGCTTCTGTGCCCAAGAAAGTGACGGATTTTTTTCCTCCAATCTTTACCAAGAAATATCTTATCCAAACCTCCAGGCTTTAGAGAAATAAGAGTTGCATTTTGGGTTACATTATGAAATACCTAAATTCAGAATCAAAGAGAGTCGTAGTTATTAGTTTTTTCCTTAACGAGTGAGTCATGGGTTTATTATAAACAACCCCAAACACCCCTTTCTTCAAAAGATTCACTTTAGTATCCCCACTATGAATTTCTTACGTGTTGGTTCTTGGGAAATGATGATCCAAATGCTATCACAGGTAATAGGACCTCTTATTCTACCACAAACACCTGCTGTAATAGCCAAAAGTAAACAGCAAGACTTAGTTACTCTGCATTCTGATGAACAAACTTACATGATTTCCTGTTGGAAACTTTCAGGGGCTGGACTAATATTTCTGGTCGTCTCAGAGCCAATCTCCTGGGGGAAAAGAAGGTCAATGTGCCTATCAATTTTCAGTACAGATCCAAGATTAACATAACACCAAAACATTAAAAGCCTTAAGAAAAAAAATGGAACGTTGGAGGAAGAAATGAACACAATGCAATCTACTCAAATTAAGAAATAAATCCTCTACTTTCAAATTTTTATAAATTCTCCCCACTCTGAAATCGCTCTTCTTTATTTTTCCATCTTTCACATCAATACAGTTTCAGATATTAATGTGCTATTTTCCATTTGTTTCGTAACAAAAACTGAATACGACCTGAGACTGTCATATTATTTTTGGTCATTATTCATACTTCGTTAGACAAAACAGAAATCCAAACCTGAGGGATAAGGAATTCTAAGGCAAGGTTTTAGTGCTTATTTTATCACAACTATGCTGGAATGGTATTTTGCAGAGAACAAAAGGTCAGCTGAAGACAGGCCATGATTCCGTGCCAGGAACTCACCTTTCCTGGAAATGCTTTGAGGGAATCAAGCCTGCTCTGGGATTGGCATCTCCTTCGTGCTTCGCCTGCCACCATGTTGCATCATCCTGGCTCATAATCTGAAGAATATCTCCCTTTTTGAAAGAAAGCCCAGCTTCCTTACATGGAATTGCTTTATCCTCATTAGGGTCATAGTCAAAGAGGGCTTTGATAAACATCTGGAAGAAAGTTCCGTTTCAGATGAATGAAGATAAAAAATAAATGTGAAGTGGCCAACATTCTTCGAACTCTGATTTATTTAAGAAACAGAATATTAAGATAAACTTGTTGTGACAAAGAGGATATTTAGTAAATGGGAAAACATTGGTTCCCACAAGAAAAGGGTTTCTGAGGAATGGTTACCTTGCCCTCCTTTGATGGTGTGTCCTCCTTGATGCTGGGTATAATCTTGAATGTGATTGCGCCCTGAGACTGAGCCTGATGTCAGAGGAAAGAAAGAGTTACAAGAAAACCTCTGGAGCCAAGGAGGAAGAAAGTCAAATAGGTAGAAAATGAAACGATGCTAAAAATTTACAAGCTTGGGGTTTCTACTCTTAGACAGAACAAACCGAGGAAACTATTTTTGTAGAAATTCCTGTAACGTGAGAAGGCACTAAAGTTTGTCAAATAAGTTAAAAAACATTAACCACTAAAACCACTTTTACCTCCTGTGCACTTTAAAAATGCCGATGAATGTATTACCATCCATGTTGAGTTACCTCAAAATAGAAAGATAGAATAAGCACAGTGCCTTAAACAGGATTAAATGGCAAGAACAGACCGTGTGCGAGGCTCAGACCACTGCACCCAAGGCTCGGCAGCCAGGTTTCAGGGACAAAATTCCTACAACTGCCAGTAATGGGGCTATAAATACATGATTCAATTAGTTGCGATGCTCATCAGAAAAATAATGAAAAACACTCATCTCTATTATATTCTGGTTAGTAAGAAAAGTACCAAATGTAGCAGATTAATTAAAAGATGAAAAGACTGTATTCTAATTTAATTAAAGCAAGCAACAATACCCAAAATTCTTTGCTGACTACCTCAGACAAGGGTAGGTCTTCCTATCAGGGATCTGCTGTGTAGCACAGGGAACTCTACTCAATATTTTGTAATAACCTACAATGGAAAAGAAGCTGAAAAAGAATATACATATGTATATACGTGTGTGTGTGTGTGTGTGTGTGTAACTGAATCACTTTGCTGTACACCTGAAACTAACACGACATTGCAAAGTAACTATACTTCAAAAAAATTTTTTTAAAGAGTAGGTCTGCCTTTAACACACTCTTACGTCATTCTTTCTCTCTTTTTAGCATTTGTCATAACCATATCTATGTAATTATTTACACAATTATTTCTTAATGTCTGTTACCCTCACTAAATTGTAAGCTCTGTGAAAGCACTAAGTACATATTTAGGAGGACAGGCAGACAGGGAGGAAAGGCGGGAGGGGGAGGGGTGGTGGACCTCCCTGAGGCTCCACTATCAGTGTGTGCTGGTGACCAGGACTCCATTTTGTTAAAAAGGCCCTGATTGATATTGTTTGCCAATTTCCATGGTGTGAATACTCCCATCACAGCCAGTTTCAATTTATCAGCATGAAGTCACTGAAAGCCAGGATGGGAAAAGTTGCATTGAATCAGCTTTTATCAGCATATGGAAGCAGCTCCAATTCTGATATTTATACTATTAAACCCCCATTTTATGTGAGTCTCTTGGGGTTTAATAGTATAAATATCAGAATTTTATAAAGGAGTGGTTTCAAAATGGAAATATCACTGTTATTGCTTATCATAAAAGTAACTCACTAACCTTATTAAGAATTTATATAATACTAAATTGCATAAGTAGAAAGAAAGCAAGTCTTCTCTGTAATCCCTTCGCCTTCTTCTAGTTTGTGTGTGTGTGTTTTAATGCAGGTGTCCCCGACCCCTGGGCCACGGACTGGTACTGGTCTGTGGCCTATTACGAACCGGGTCACACAGCAGGAGGTGAGTGGCGGGTGAGCCAGCGAAGCTTCATCTGTATTTACAGCCGCTCCCCATCGCTTGCATTACCACCTGAGCTCCACCTTCTGTCAGATCAGCGGTGGCATTAGATGCTCATAGGAGCGCGAACCCTACTGTGAACCGCACACGCGAGGGATCTAGGCTGCGTGTTCCTTATGAGAATCTAATGCCTGATGATCAGAGGTGGAGCTGAGGCAGTGACACTGGCGCTGGGGAGCGGCTGCGATGCTGGCGCTGGGGAGCGGCTGCAAATACAGATCATCATTAGCAGAGAGGTCTGACTGCACAGAAACCGTAATAAGTCAACTGCTTGCAGACTCATAACAAAACCCTATCGGTGAGCGGCAAGTGAAAACAAGCTCAGGGCTCCCATTGATTCTGCATTATGGTGAGTTGTGTAATTATTTCATTATATATCACAATGTAATAATAACAGAAATAAAGTGCACAATAAATGTAATGCGCTCGAATCATCCCGAAACCTTCCCCCACCCGCTGCGGTCCGTGGAAAAACTGTCTTCCACGAAACCAGTCCCTGGTGCCGAAAAGGCTGGGGACCGCTGTTTTAATGTATGTAAAGCCCTTAGAACAGTATCATTAAGGGTTCAATCAGTGTAAGCAATTACTAGTATTACTATTATTACTAAGTCATATAGGTCTATCAGCCATTGTGAATGCTTCACAGTAATCCACCACGTGAATGAATGATAATCAATTCAACCTTCTTGATAGTTTCTAAATATTTTTAAAATATCTTGTTTATACACATTTGAAATTATTTCCTTTGGGTTAATTTGCAACAGTTGAATTTCTTGATTAAGCAACTTAAATTTAAAATGGATAGTTTCAGATAGCCATCTCAAAAGGTTCTATTAGTTAACCCTACCAAAAAAAGCATATAAACATATCTATTTCCTTATAATCTGGCTAACTCTGGGCATTACCAAGCTTTTAAATAACCACCAATCCAATATTTTTCAGACATCATGTCTTCTTTTGTAATTCTCTGTACATACACTTTGCTGATTTTTCTGTAACCGCTTCTTTCTTAATGATTAAGAACTCTCTATATACATTAAAATATGAGCCTTCTATCATATAAATTGAAAATATTTTGCCTATGATCTCATTTGTCTTTTAAATTTTATGTACAGCATCTTTTACTGTAGAAAAAGTTTTCAATTCTAGTCATCACATCAGTTATTTTTCTATTTGAATTTCACATCAAGGTTAAAAAAACCTTTCTCTACTTTTTATGACTTTTTAAAAAACTTACTTTATTTGAGGGGATTTATTTTTGTGTGAGTTATAAAATAAGGACTATTTTTTCTAACTGAATAATCAATTAATCCAATACCATTTATGAAATGATCTCACTGCTTTCACACTGATTTAAAATGCCATCTTAATCATACACTAAATTTTCATATATACTGAGGTCTATTTTGAGATACTAAACTCTTTATAGGTTAATAACATGTTTTCATATGTAACAGGGACAGTCTCCCTTTATTCTATCTTTACAAATGAACTTGAGAATTTATATTGCCAAGGATTATAATAATTTCATTTTGTTTTAGATTTCATAAGACATCTAAGTTAGTTTCACTTTTTTATATGCCCGGAAAGCATAGCCCCTAGAGACAGAGATAAATGCATCCACAACAACAGAGTAGGTGCCATGTATTAAGGACCTAATCTGAGATGGGCCCTGTCAAACTCTTGATCTACATTGGCTCATTTAACGCTCCAGACACTCCAGTGAGAGAGTTACCACTTCTTATTCTCATTCTGTAGATGAAAACAGGGAGGAAATAAAAAGATTAAGGTATTTTCCAAGGACATAAGGGGGATTAAGTAACAGCGCTGGGATCCAAACCCTGGACTATTAAATCCAAATCCTGTGTTCACAACCAGGTCTGAAATACAGTGATTCAACCTCATTTTCACTGCAGTTTTTAAGTAAATTTTCAGCTTACCAAGATCTGAATGATTTCCTCAGGGCTTTTATCCTCGACAGGTATCCCATTCACTTCCCTGAGTTCATCGCCAACGTGAATAAGACCTGAGAAATCGCAAATTCAGAAAGTAAGCAGTGTTACGTACAAAAGAAACTGTGGTTTGCAGTGCGCCTGTCCTGAAAGCACCGTGTGGTGCCCTCAGTGCACGCAAGGGCACGCATCTTAGGCCTCTGAGGTTTCAGAGGCTGAGGCTCCAGCCTCGCCAAGGCCATAACATCACAACGCTGCCAAAGGAACAGCAGAGGCGTCTCAGTCTTTTTCTAGAGATGCACATGACTTTCATCTTAAAGATAATTTTTTAAAAGGCTGCATGCTTTCAGTAGTACTTTTCAAATCAGAAACATTGAAATAAGTCTTAACATAACCTTGGAAGCCCATATAAGCTAAGACCGTAAAGTATTCTAGAATGAAATTTGCCATTTATTTAAATAGGTTCCCACATTTTAACACAGAGTACAATATCTTATTACTGTTTTGCTGTATTGTATCAAAAGACTGTTATCCTCTTAGTTACATCCTGGAAACGTGACACGTAAAATCCACACGACCTGTCCACGCCCGCCCAACATTTAAACTCTCACCACTTCTGTCTGCAGCTCCTCCTCTCATGATTCTGGCCACAGCGATGGCCCCGGTGTGTTCATCTTTCTTAATGGTAGCTCCCTTTTAAGGAAAAAAAATAGTATTTGTGGGTAAATGTGTGTACTGGGTGGTAGGAAAGAGGGCAGAAATAAGGACATTCATCTGGAAAAAGTAAAAACGCTACAAAAAGTAAAGGAAGGAGGAACAGACGTCGTGCCACTTGCTCACAGATACTTATCACTAGACACACGACTTTCTACCACACAGATCGTCTAAGGTTTTCAGCACAGATTTTTGAAATCTTTAATCTCTTCAGTACTATGCAAAGTGTACAAATATCTTCCTTCCATTACAATGCTTTGTATCTGACTACTATTTGTTTTTACCCTTTTACAGAGTTTCCTCATTTCACTTTATCTTTACAATACCCTATGAGAAGGTAGACTAAACAGAGGTGAAGTGAATAGAAAAAAGATTATATAAACTAGAAAACTAAAACCCAGATCACCTGACCTTTAGTTCAGTGATCCTTCTGTTACACTATTACATTATAGTAAAGGAACTCAGCAATGATAATAAAGAAAGTGCGGGGGGGGAAGATCTGTTAGTCCAAGGTTTTTATGTACTAGGACTGCACCTAGGTACAAACAGAACTAACATTCTGGCATGAGATTAGGAAACGATTTCAAAAAGAACCCAGAAATTCTTTACTTATGTATGTTCAGAAGCAAATTAACTGCATGCTCTTTGTCAGAACATCAGGTACACACGGCTACTCTGAACGCCTTTTCGTGACTTTGCTTCCGAGAAACTGGCAGTGGTTTAGATGAGCCATCCACATCACACCACGCGCTGAAGAGGGGCACGTTAGGTGGAGGCAGAGCCACCCCCAAGAAGGTGGAATTCTCCTCGCGTTTGCCGATAAACACATGTACAGCATTGCCAAACAGATATGGAAACAAAATTAGGAATCCATTTGCAGTAAGTGCTTTCTATACGACGTTTTATTTTGTATATGACAGCTATCAAATACATATCTAATAATAGCAAAAAATCAAATAATTAAGTGTTAGGATGATTTTGTGGCATTTTCCCTCACCTACGCATGCATTCAAGGCCGAAGACTTGAATGAGTATAGTATCTCTCCGTGGTCATAAACGTTAGACTCTCCAATTACTGGTATTTTCTGCTTTTAAACAGATAACGTGTAGCCAAGATGACTGGAAATGTAATATCCTTAATATAACTAATTAGTGTAATTAGATCAACTTTCACTTTCTTTAACAATGGGTCTCAAACTCTCCCACCAAAGTATGTCTAATGTCATAAGCGTCTAGTTATCTAATTTAAGATTACTTATCTATATTTTATAGATGAGAAATTGAATGCCAAATGGTTATAATTTGCCTGAGATCAGACAACTAGTATGCAGTAAAGTCAGAACCTGTCTAAGGCAAACTGATGAGAACTGCTTTCTTAACCACTGCTTTTGCAATGCAGAGCATCAATTCTCCCCTCTTGGCGTGTGCCTGCTGTATCCCCACGTCAAGTGGTGAAATGGTTCTGGGGCACCTAAGGCTGTGAGAAGACGTGCAGCTAACCTTCTGGAACTCTTCTGGCTCTGTGGGAAGTCAGCCACCAGGTAAGAAATCACATGTACAGCCATGCTGCGAGGAGGCCCAAGCCAGCCAGGTGGAGATGCCACTTGTTAAAAGAGATGCCTGACCAGCCCCCAGCTTTCCAGCCACCCAGCCCAGGCACCAGTCCTGGGGATGAAGTAACCCTCAGGTGACTCCAGTCTCAGCCCCTGTCTAACTACACAGGAGGGACTCTAAGGAAAAACTGTCCAACTGAGCCTGTCAACCTCCAAAACTGTAGGAGATATTATTGTTTTAGCTACAAACGTTGGGTGGTGGTTTGTAACACAAAATTAGGTAACTGCAACAAATCTCTTGCTCCACTATGGATTACAGTTTTTCAGTATGGACCCATCCAGTCTGCTGTGCTCAATGAAGTTGATAAATGTTTACTGAGAACCTACAATTTGCCAGCATCTGGTCTAAGGGTTTCTGACACATTGCTGAAAAAAAAGAAACCCAAATGTTTCTTCCCCCTCATGGAGCTTACATTCTCACAGGGGAGACAGACAACAGACAGCAGATGAAACAATTAGATCTACCCTACAGTATGTTAGAAGGTAGTAAACACTGTGGTGACCTGGACGGGGTCGGGCAGGAAGAGGGAGCCGGAGTGCCAGGGCAGGGAGAGGGAAGACGGTATGTCAAGACGCCGCTCTCAAGGAGAAGGCTGGAGGGAGGTGACGGAGTCACCCAAAGGGAAAGAACAGTGCAAAGAGCCACAGGGCAAAGTGGAACGATCACAGAAGCACACAGAAGCCACTGCGTCCGGGGCAACGTGAAAGGGGAGAAGCAGCAGCCGGTGGGTCAGAAGGGGCAGGGAGTCGGGCCGTGCAGCGCTCTGCAGGCCCCTGGGAGGGCTCTGGACTGTGCTGCGAAACAAACAGGGAGAACCTGCACAGCGCCAGTGACATGATCCGGAAGGACCCCTCCACCTGCCGTTAAGAAGAGACTGAAGGAGGGTTTCCCCGGTGGTGCAGTGGTTGAGAGTCCGCCTGCCTATGCAGTGGACACGGGTTCGTGCCCGGGTCCAAGAGGATCCCACGTGCCGCGGAGCGGCTGGGCCCGTGAGCCATGGCCGCTGAGCCTGCGCGTCCGGAGCCTGTGCTCCGCAACGGGAGAGGCCACAGCAGTGAGAGGCCCGCGAACCACACACACAAAAAAGAAGACACTGAAGGAATGCAGGGGCTAAAGCAAGCAAACAAGGAGGAGGCTGTCACAACAATCGAGGGCAAAGATGATGGAGGCCCGGATCTGACTGGCAGGAAGAGCAGTGATGAAAAGTGGTCCAAAACGTGCTGGAATATATTGGGAGGGCTGAAAGGACTTCCCAGTGGACTGGAAATGGGATGTGAAAGAAAGAGAGGTATCAAAGGTAGACGCTATGGCTCTTGGCTGATTACCTGGAGAGATGGGATTGTCCATCAACTGAGAGGGGGAACCACAGGGCGGAAACAGACTGGGGACAAAGATCAGTCTACTTTCAGACACGTGAAGACTGAGATGCCTGCTACATCCAAACTGAGCCACTAGGCAGACTGATGGACGTCCAAATTTAAAGATCAGAGGAAAGGTCCGGAAGAGAAAGGGGCCTGAGGGTCACTGGCACACAAATGGGTTTTAAAGCCAGGGGCTGAAAGAAATGACTTCCAGGATGTGTGGAGGGAGAAAAGCATTCCCACACTTACAGGATTTGTTATAGGCCCTGAAATACACTTACCTATGGCTACAGACAGGACCTTGAAATAGACATGCCTGCTCTCTGCTGATTCCACCTCCCCTTGCAGGGTAAACTACGGCCCTGAGGAACGGTCTCTCACTTTCTACAGGACACTAGCACTTGACTCAATCTTCTTTTGGATCCCTACGTTCTCGAACACTTTCTATTTCCATATTGCTTTCCACACCCTTATTATCACAATTCCTTGATGTATTCCTAGGGCAATGTACTAGGAATAAGATCAAAACCCAATAACATAGAGCACGTATCATGTGATACTGTACAAAAGTCGACATTCTGACGGTATAGTCTGAAATGAAATATAAATAAAATGGAATCTAATGTTTTAATACTTACATATTTTCTTACATAATTATTTTTAATTTATTCTGTGTGATTCTGATGACAGACAGTGTAGACAGCTTTAGGTTAGACTGAGAAGTTAACATTCTGGTTAGACTTTTCTTGTTACTTCTGTAAAATGGTTTAGAAACGAGGAGTACTAAGACACAAATAAAAACCATCCCTCGGAGACCACTGCCAATGCCCTAAGACCTCCTTAAAGAGGTGGCACAGTCAATTTCAGGTTGGACTTCTGAAACAAGGGCTTTCATGTACGGTTGACCAAACACTGGCATCAAGAAGGCCTGCGACACATTTTACAATCTATTTGATTCCCAGGCCCGACCTGAAGCTAATGACGTGGACTCCTGGGGGCAGAGGCCCTACAGTCTGCATCTGAAGTAAGCGTCTCAGGTAACCCTGGTAATACCAGAGTCTGAGAACCCCTGTTCTAAAAGAAGTAAAAGGAAAATCCATGCAAGAAACACTGAAAATTAAGGCTCATAATCCACACATTCACTAAGAGAATTTCATTTTCTTCAGCCGGTCTAAAAATTAATCTGGATAAAATAGGTATAAATTGCTCCAAACTCACAGGGAGGGAGAAGAGCCCTGTTCCTTGCGACCTGACCAGTGTCCTTCTCCGCTTCTCGCAATTCTTTCATCCATCCCTCCTCCTCAGACTATCACCCCTTCGCCTTTCCATTCCCAAATACCTACATGACCTGTGTTCACTGCCTCTCCCCCAGGAAACCATTCTCTCTGTAAATCTAGTTGTCAACTAGCTTCTACCTGATCGTTCTATGTCACATTCATTTGATGCTGGCATAATGCAAAGAACTTAACACAGCATTTTGAACACTTAGATGTCAGCTGATATTCAAAACACTCACAAAAGAGGCTTATCTCCTGATTTTCTGATCTGGAGCCTGAGGCTGCAATAAATGACTTGCTGCTCTAAGGATACAGAGCAAACCTCCCACTGAGGTCACCTAATGCAAGCTCAGGGCTTCTTTCAGCACATTATACCGCAGTCTAACAACAAAATTACATTCTTAAATAACACTGATAAGCTAACCTCTTGATTGCTAATCTTATGGACTTTCCTCCTGAATCATTTGCCAAACAGCTCCTAACCACCCAGCCACGTGCCAGAATTTCATGTCAGCCTGGCTTCCCTCACCTTGACGATCTCTCAGTCTTACTACTCAGACCCATTCTTCCAAAGATGCCTTAGACTCTGTATTTTCTCTTGGTCTTTTCTTCCCCTGGACCCCCTTCGGCAGCTGTGGCTTTTCCAATGACCTCCCCAAAATGACAGAAGACAATTGACAAATATAAAATGACGAGTTTGTTAAAAATAAATACTTTCCATTTTTCTGGGTCGTGCATTTTTTAAACTATAAATTTATTCACCCAATAATCTTTCTTCACTTTCACAATAATTGTCAAACTAACGAAAATACAGTAATGACGCATTTGGATGAAGAAAAGTTCAAGACAAGTAATTCTCACTTGATTCCATATTCCAGTGTTAAAACAATATTTAAAATCTTAATACTTTTTTTCAGGATTCCCAACAAATAATTTTGGGAATTTCTTCATCCCAGTTAGAGGTTCTGTTTTCTACATGAAGTTCTTACTTATTTTTAATACATTCCCTTGAACAAAAATCATGCAATCAAATTGTGGCTCACCAGGAAGGCAAAGAGCCAGTGACTAAAATAATTTTTTAAAGTACTCAAAACTACTTTAAATTGCATTAAATACAGAAAACGAAACCTAGAGTTTAAAGAAGTTAACTGCATATGTTGGCAAAAAGAACCTTTGGCTAATTTACTTTTTTCAAAAAATAAATTTATTTGTTTGTTTGTTTGTTTATGGCTGTGTTGGGTCTTCGTTGCCATGTGCAGGCTTCTCATTGCGGTGGCTTCTCTTGTTGCCGAGCACGGGCTCTAGGCTCGTGGGCTTCAGTAGTTGCGGCTCACGGGCTCTAGAGCGCAGGCTCAGTAGTTGTGGTGCATGGACTTAGTTGCTCTATGGCATGTGGGATCTTCCCGTACCAGGGCTCGAACCCGTGTTCCCTGCATTGGCAGGCGGATTCCTAACCACTGCACCACCAGGGAAGTTCCCCAGTTTCTCATTTTTAAACTATGAATTTAATGTATTATATAAACTATAACAAAAGAGAGCTAATGACAAAGAATTATCACTTCAAAGTTAGGTCTAATTATTTCAGTTGTTACATGCTTGTTATGAGCTAAAGGGTGTGATTTATTCAGTAACAGACTGTGAAAACACAACTTTACATTATTTTATATACTTCATTCAATTTCTTTTTTTTTTTTTTTTTTTGGTTGTACGCGGGCCTCTCACTGCTGCGGCCTCTCCAGTTGTGGAGCACAGGCTCAGCGGCCATGGCTCACGGGCCCAGCCGCTCCACGGCATGTGGGATCTTCCTGGATCGGGGCACGAACCCATGTCCCCTGCATCGGCAGGCGGCCTCTCAACCACTGCGCCACCAGGGAAGCCCTAACATAGGTGGGGGTTTTTTTTTTTGGTTTTTTTTTTTTTTTTTGCGGTACGCGGGCCTCTCACTGTTGTGGCCACTCCCGTTGCGGAGCACAGGCTCCGGACGTTCAGGCTCAGCGGCCATGGCTCACGGGCCCAGCCGCTCCGCGGCATGTGGGATCCTCCTGGACCGGGGCACGAACCCGTGTCCCCTGCATCGGCAGGCGGACTCTCAACCACTGCGCCACCAGGGAAGCCCCTTCAATTTCTTTTTAAATTGAAACTAATTTACAGCAGGTCCAGTTAAAACTTTTGAGAAATCCCATGCAGTACATGCCTAATTTCTCTGATTAACATTTGAAGATCTTCTTCGATCAGGAAGCATGGAGCTTAAATGTTGCTGATGACTGTTTAAATGTCAGCTCACCAAAGCAACACACCAAAAACCACCACCTCTGGAAAACTATGACTGAGCAAAGAAATTGTTAGTAATGAATTACTGATCTCCTCAAGATGGCCAGTCTTTGAACTCTCTCTCTAAGAGAGTGAATTTGTCACAGCAGAAACATACTTCTTATTGGTAGATACACAGAACCCACCAAGGATTAGTCACTTTATGGTGACAGGTCCCAGGAGAGCTCTTTCTCCATCTAGTCTGCGTACCATCCACCCTTACCTGCATCACCTGCATGATAAAGACCAAGACATACTTAGGTTACCAGCACAGAGTTATCACCATAGGCGAAAAGCATTAGTGTATAATCTAAACCAAACAATCTTAACCAGGGCTACAGGGAGCCTTAGAACACCCACAGATGAGCTTCGGGGGCTCAATTATCCTTCTGTAATAAGCAAAGTTATCTGTATATTGTTCTGGGTAAGAGTGTCCAATGTATTTATTAACATACCACAGTTGCCTTTAAACAAAAGAAGAAGATAAAAACTACCAAAAAGTATAAAGACAGAATGTGGTATAGAAGAAAAAACTTGTGTCTGAAGAAAAAGAGTCAAGTTTAGATCCTGGTCCTATTACTTAATAGCTGTGCTACTTTGGGTTAAGTTGCTTTAGTTCTTTGAACATCAGTTTCTTAGTCTGTGAAAACAGAAAAATGGTACCAAGAGTGAGGATTAAATATAATCAGTATGCAAAGTATATAACACAGTGCCCAGCAACTATTGTATTATCAACTGCCCTTTGGTTTAAGAACAAAAAAACGTTTTAATCAGAATTAATGGGCCACAACGCATTTAAAGTCAACGGCTAGGCTGTGACATTTATTTTCCTTTTGAATATAGTTTCATATGGATACACTCTGTACTCATTTCCTATTGCTGCTGTCAACAAATGTCCACAAATTTAGTGGCTTACTAGAACACAAATTTATTATCTGACAGGTCTGGAGGTATCGATAGGAAGACAAACATGGGTATTACAGGCCCAAATCAAGGTGCCAGCAGGGCTGCATTCGTCCTGGAGGATCTAGGAAAGAATCCGGTCCTTGCCTGTCCCAGTTTCTAGACGCTTCTGGCATCCCTGGGCTCTTGGCCTCGTCACTCCCACCCTTGCTTTCACCATCACATCTCTTTCTGTACCTCTGACCCTCCTGCTTCCCTCTTTCCCATTAAAGAGAACCCTCGTGACTACCTTGGTGTCACCTGATGATCCAAGAGACTCTCCCCGTCTCAAGATCCTTAACTAATCATGAAAAGCTCCCTGTGTCTTTTAAGGTAACATATCCACAGGTCTGACGATTAGGACATGACATCACTGTGGGCTGGTGTGAGGCATCAGTCGGCCTACCCCAGGCCTTGACATGATCCAGCACTGTATAAATTCTGGGGCTAAAACAAATGGTTACATCTACATTTTGAAATATCGGATACCTGATTAATTTCTCCTCGTCACTTTAAAATCAATCAGCTTTCTAGAAAAGCCATAAGCAATTATTTTTAGTTGCACTTTTAAATTTCAAATCAGCTCTAACTGGTGCACGTTATGCTGTCTTTTATAAATGTCAACAAGTCACATTTTAAACACGATTGCTATTTATAACCAAAAGAATGCCTGCCATTTTATTTGGCTCCATTTTAATTTTTCTAAATCATACGCTTTAGGTGTGAATGCTCCACTTATTTCAAAGTTGAGGACACAGAGGAAGTACATTTTAAAGAGAGGAATCAATGGTATGTGCCCATCAGATTTGGCTTTATCATGATATCTACTCATAGCTGAGCATAAAATGTAGACCAGAACTCACCAGCGGTTCTCTGTTTTTGACCAGACGGATGATTTTCACCGAGTCTTCCTCATCATCAATATCGTCAGGCATAGGAGGCAACACGGGATCATAGTTCTTCAGAGCCACAGTATCGTGTACAGAGAGCAAAGCCTACCAAAGTCCAAGGTGAACAGTGTTACAGCAGTTGGACGTGTTTGGCGTTTTATATTTGACTACAGTATAAGGAAAATCAAACTGATGTTCCCATTCTGCCCCAGCAACGGTAAGAAGGCAACTACTTGGGAGGAGCCTCTTGCAAACGGGACGAGGGGAAGCTGTAGGACATCAGGGGTGACCCTACTCAGCCACAGGGTGCGGCAAGCATCAGCGTGAAGCACCTGCTAACCTGCGCGCCCTCCGGTTCCTCCGTACAGAAGTGGCAGCTGGGGCGGGGGTCGGTGAGGGAGTGTTACTTTTGAAAGGAGGGAGAAAAATGAGGCTACAGATAGACTGCCAACGGGCTGGCAGGAGTCAGGCAACGACGCATGTCATTTTTTTTCCCTTCTGTTAGCAGAAAGCACAAAAAGAACTGCTCAATACGACTGACTAGCTTTCATTCTTCTGTGATTTTTCTCACTTTTTAATTTTTGATGTAATAGCCAACTATGTGTATAAAAGAATAAAATAAAAGTATTTCTAGTCATGACGGTTGTGGTGGTGAAACTCCACAAAATGGTCATATTGTCATTAGAGGCCAAAGATGAGAAAAACGTGACATGTCACTATACTGGGGGTGACAGGGTCTAGACCTTTAACTAATTTGTTCCCTAATCAGCAGCACCATGATCCACCAATTACACCAGCCAGAGCCTAGGAATCATCCTTGAAACCCCCCCTACCTACACTCCCAACATCCAACCCCCACCCTGTGAAATCTGCTTCCACAATGTAAGATAACATTTGTTATCTTCTCTCCAGTCCAGAGCAGATGGTGGCCAACTGTGCCACCTGTTTTCGTAAGTGAAGCTTTCCTGGAACGCAGCCATGCCTGTTCACTGATGTGTGCTTTATGGCGCCTGCCATGCTACAATGAGAAACTGAGTAGAAGCAACAGACATTTTTCCACAAAAAAGTTGGCAGACTCTTGGTCTAGATCACTGATCATCATGTTTTACCTGGAGCATTTTTACCTGGAGCCTTTCAATGGTCCATCTGCATTCACCTTTGGCTCATCTTCAAATTCCTGATTCACAGTGTGTCCAGAGTAATTACTTTGAAACTGAGACTAAGTCACGTAAGTGGTCTACTGAGAACTCTCCTACCCACCCACTGGTTTGGGATTAAGAGCAAGTCCTAGTCTTGTATTTGCCCTCCAACTCTCATACCCACTGTCCTCACTCAGTTTAAATACCTGGCTTCATTCTCACAGAGGCGTGGCCGAAACATCCAATATAAATGTAGACCCCGGGGTTACGTGATCTCATAGCACCATCTTCTTTGCCCTCATACATGCTCATAATTTTTAACCATGTTTCCATTTTTATGTACACATATTTAATATCTGCTATCTACTGAAACAGAAGCTCCAAGATGGCAAAGAAATGGTGTCTAAACTAAGCTTTCTTATTGACTGTAACATATATATGGAAAAGCACACAATTCATAAGCATACTGCATGAAGAATCTTCAAAAATGAATATGTCCCTGTAAATATCACCCAAACAAGAAACACAACATTAACTGAGCCCCAGGGACCCCTAAATATGCTCCTTCCTAGTCACCGTGGCCTCTATTCCGCTGAAGGTGGTAGTTTTGCCTCTATTTAAATACCACATAATGGGATCTTCCTTTTTTCCCTGACATTAATTTAGTGAGGTTCATCCATCCTGTTACTGGTAGCCATTCCTTTTTCATGGTTGTATAGTACTCCAACATGTACATATTTCACAGTTCCTTTATCCATTATGCCTTTGAGGGGCATTTAGGCTGTTTTCAGCTCTTGGCTATCATAAACAGTGCTGCTGTAAATATTTCATATCAGTTGATGCATAGACACACAAATTTGGGTTAAGTATATTTAAGGGTGGAAGTCTAGGTCATTCAACACAGGCAGATGACACAAAGTGGTCATTCCAGCTACTCTCCCACCAACAGCTTATGTGAGTTCTAGCTGCATCACGGGATCCAACAGTTTACAGTGGTAGTTTAAATTTGGCCATTCTGAGTATACAGTGTTATCTTCTTGTGGTTGAAATTTCATCTTTCTTATAACTCATGATATCTTTCTTCTTTGCTGTTCAAATGAAAGTATTTCTTTTTATAAACGTTTTCTCCAGCCAGTATATCTCCAATTGCACTTAAGAAACAGAATTAAAAAAAAAATCTGTATTTCATCTTGTGCCAAGTTAAAAGAATATCCAGTAGCTTCCACTTCCTGTTTTAGACTGTTATTACCATTACTTTATATTCTCTTGGTATAAAAATATGCTTTAAAAAACCCCAAACTAACACATAAACAAGCAACACAGCTACCAGCATATCCTTATACACATAAACACGACCGATGCTCACAAGTCAGGCAAGACAGGAATGGCATCTTGGATGCTTGATTCATGGATGGCGGCAGGCAGTGCAAGAAAGTTTCTGGAAGACCGTCAGTCCCGGTTTTCAGCACAGGACAACCTCTCATTTCACGGTGCACGTTTCACAATATTACAAAACCACCACCTTGTTTACTTGATTAAAACCAGGGGAAAGGGACAATGTTCTTGGGAAGCAACAGGGCACAGAAGCACCCTGGGGGCACCGCACAGCCAGTGGGCCCAGCCCCGCAGTCTGACCAGAGGCCTGGGACCCGCTGCCAGATGCTGACCTCTGCACACGCAGCGAGGGTTTCCGTGGACTTCAGGAGCGCACGTCCCCGGCGTGGATGATACACTCTAACGATGACCAAGTTGGGGAAGTGAGCTCCTCTGAATCATGCATGGGATCGGTTCCAGACTCAGTGGAACGGCCATCCTCTCCAGGGCCTGGACTTCAGGTGACCGGCTGAACAGCGGAGGGTCTTCCTCTCTTGTCGGTGCAGTTTCTCAGCCTCCTGCTGCTCCTTCTGCTGTTCTAACTTCTTTAATGTAAATGTCAATTGTTTGCTGCCAACCGTGGTGTCCGATACACCCAATGTCCCATTTTTCGGTTCGAGTTTCAACCGGTCTTCAAGGGTTTTATTCATCATGATACCTTCTTTTGTGAAATGCCTGTTCAAGATCCTTGCACATTTTTCCATTCCATCTGTCTTTTTCTTCTTGATTTGTAAGAGTTCTTTATAACACACTGGATCCAAGCCTTTGTCAGTTACAGATGCCACAAATGCATTCTCCCATTTGGTAGCTTGCCCTTTCACTTTCTTATTAGTATTCTTTGATCAAAAAAGGATCCCAATGAATGAACCCAGTAATATTTTTTTCCTTTATGGTTGGTGCTTTTTTTGGTATCCAACAAAAGTTTCAAAGGGAAAGAATGAAGAGCCTCATCAAGATGATAAAATATTATCTGAAGACATAATAGCTGCAAATTTTTGACAATTGATGAGAAACATAGTCTGACAATTCAGGAACTCCAATGTATCCTTTAGGAAGCAGGAACAATAAAAATTAACCCACGCTTACATACATCATAGTGAAATGACAGAATGCCAGAGACAGAAAGTAGTTCTTAAAAATATCAGAGAGAAAAACACAGATCATCAGGAAGGAAAGAAAAAAAAAGTAATTGAGAACTGACTGATCAAGCAGCAAGATCACTAGAAGATAGTTAAAACACCTTGAAAGTACTTAGAAAAAAATAACAGTCAGCCCAGAATTGTGTATCCAGCAAAAGTACAGTTCAAGAATGAGGATGAGAACCAAGGTGAAGTTAACAGGGACCCACTGGAGAAAACTTAAAAAAAAAAAAAAAAAGATAATGAAGCAATGGTTTTTGAAGACACTGGACATGAGACAAGGAAGGACAGAGATGACTGAGAGACAGGAAACAACTGCGAACCCTGAGACTGCCCCAGCTTCCTGTCTAGAGCGAATGTCCCGCTATGTCAGGGGGAGAAGGAACCCAGGACAACAGAGCTGGGAACCTAGGGAGATCAAGGGGCGAACGTTCTCAGGGAAGGGATGAGAATGGAGAGAGCTGCACAGACACGGAGCTCCTTGAGTCCTTAGCCAAGGCTCACATACGGAACAACTGCCAGGAAGGATTAGAGCGGTAGTGCGGAACTGAGGGCAATTTTACTCCCCGGGAGCCAGATGGCTGGGGACGTTTTTGGTTTGTAACAGTTCAAGGGATGCTACTGCTGTCTAGTGCAGAGAGGCAAGAGATGCTCTGAGGCATCTGATACCACAGTGGACAATCCCCTCCCCACCGCCAAGTAAGTATCCAGTCCTCAAAGTTAAATAGTTCCAAGGTTGAGAAACCCTGCATTACAGGAAACAATCCCCGAGGCTTGCACAGGGCAGGAATAGCTCCTGTTCCCACCAGTTACAAGGAAAAGCCTCACAATTCACAGGGCATTGAGGAGAGTGAACAGAGGGGTACTGTCTTAATAGCAGGAAATAATTAGCCCAAGATTAAATGCTGCTAAGATCTCACTTAACAAAGCTTAAAAGCAAGCCTCCAAATAACTTAATTGTGTAATTTAAACTCAAGAATATTATCTATAAATATACAAAAATATCCAGCATCAAAAAAAGTAAAGTCGGGCCTCCCTGGTGGCGCAGTGGTTGAGAGTCCGCCTGCCGATGCAGGGGATGCGGGTTCGTGCCCCGGTCCGGGAGGATCCCATATGCCGCGGAGCGGCTGGGCCCGTGGGCCATGGCCGCTGAGCCTGCGCGTCCGGAGCCTGTGCTCCGCAACGGGAGAGGCCACAGCAGTGAGAGGCCCGCGTACCGCAAAAAAAAAAAAAAAAAAAAAAGTAAAGTCACAATGACTGACAATCAAAAATTACCAGGCATGTAAAAAATCAGAAACTACTATGCATAGTGATGAAAAATATAAAGCTATAAAACTAAACCCTGACCGGGGCTTCCCTGGTGGCGCAGTGGTTGAGAGTCTGCCTGCCGATGCAGGGGACACGGGTTCGTGCCCTGGTCCGGGAGGATCCCACATGCCACAGAGCGGCTGGGACCGTGAGCCATGGCCGCTGAGCCTGTGCCATGGTCGCTGAGCATGCGCATTCGGAGCCTGTGTTCCGCAACGGGAGAGGCCACAACAGTGAGAGGCCCGCATACGGCCAAAAAAAAAAAACCTAAACCCTGAAAAATTAGATGATAGAATTATATAGAACCAAATCCTGAAATTACAGAAAGATCACAGAAAAGGAAATTAACAGTTACTACTAATTCCAATGTTCAAAAAGCTAGAAGAAGGGCTGAACAGGAGACGTGGAATATATAAAAAAGATTCAAACCAAGCTTCTACAGATAAAAGGTGAAAATACATTTCATTCAGTACACTGAAAAAGATTAACACCTGTAGGCAAAGCAATAAAACTGTTGAAACACATGAAACACAAAGAGAAAATATAATGAAAAATTATGAACAGACATTTATTGAGCTGTGGGACTTCAATGGTCTATTTATATGCACCTAACTGCCATCTCCAAAGACAGGAGAGGTGTTAAAAAAATTCTGAAGAAATATGGCAGAAAATATTCCAAATTTGATGGAAACAAAAAAGCCCATGTTTAAGAAGCTCAATGTATCCAAGCACAATAAACAGAAAAGACATAACACCAAACTGCTTAAAACCAGTGAAAAGGGGACTATCTTAAAATCAGCCAAAAAAAAAAAAAAAAAAAAGCACACCCACTACATACAAAAGAAAAAAGATGAAAATGACTCCACACTTCCATTTAGAAACAATGTGAGCCACAAGACAATGGAGCAACATCTTTAAAATACTCAAAGAAAACTACTGTCAGCCTAAAATTCTATACCCAGCAAAAATACCTTTTAAAAAGAAGGAATACTGAAGACTTTTTAAAGACATACAAAAGCTGAAGGAATTAATCACCAGCAGACTTGCATTACCAAAAATGTTATAAGAAGTTCTTTCAGACAAGAGGAATGACTGCAGATGGGAACACAGACCTATAAAGAGGAACAAAGAGCACCAGAAATGGCTGTTATCTGTGTATCTAGGGTAACTATCTTGCACATGATAAGAGTAACAGGGAATGCTAATGAATATGTTTCATAATAAAGTGAATATTACAGTTGATAGGCATTGTTAAAACACCAGCTATTATTTTTCCTCCTTAGCTCTGTACTTTCATATCTGGATTCCAAAAAAAATACTTTAATTTACAGATATCAAGTTCATTATTTTTAACAGCTTTGCTTTATAAATAGTTTTGGTTAGCAACATTTTAATTTTGGACAACTAAAAGTAACTCTGTATTCCATTTTCCTGTTTTAACTGCAGCGACTTTATTCTTCACTATACAGACATTCTTTTCAGGAGGTAGTACCTAAATGAAAATTGTGTTTCCATATGCCACTGATCACAGCTGATGGGTTTACCTGTCGCTTAGAGGAATCTGCAGGAAATTGAACACTGGGCTTTGTAACTCATCGGGCTCCCAAGCTCTCCCTGCCTTAGACCCCCTGGAGTCAATTCTATGCTCTAAATATCTGTCAGACCCTTAGAATTAAGTGTCTGACTCATAAGGATGAGTAACGCTGATTTATTCTTCCAGAAGGAAGCTTAACTTTGCCATTTATTATGCTTTAATGAAATCTCATCCATTCCGCATGCCCGGGCAGTGAGTAATTTCTGGTAAGTGAATGTTTTGGAAAGCTGAAAAATTACAACACATCTTTCTATTTTATTGCCTTTTTAAAAATCTACCAAATTCTCCCTGACTTCCTAAATTATAATACCATGTTCTAGAGATGATGTCACCTCACTTCCATCAAAAATGAGCCACTGAATGACAACTCAGAGAGAATGATTTGCCTTTAATGTGGCAGTGTGATGCCTAGGAGTGGTTTTTATTTATTGATGACTCTCTTTGCTTTCCCTGGAAACAAAGTCTCTGTCGAGACCAGCGTCCCTTCCGCAGTGCCCCCTAAATGGCCCATGCTCCTCCTCCACTGCAGCAAGCTGTAGAGTCTGTGACATCTACGCAGGCCTCTAGTGACTCTATCATTACCTTTTCCTCACCATGTGATTTCTTTTATACTTTGTTATTTTTCCTGGACTGTAAGATTTGGACAATAAGACTGGATTTTGTAGACACTGTTGAGTCATAATAATTATTTTTTTTGTATATGGCGACTGACCAATTCCAAGTTTTAAAGACTGGGTGTATTCCAATACAGTAAGTAGTGCATCCTATTACCCTACTTATAATGGAAAAAAAAAATGTATACGTAATAGTTCTGTACACAAAAAGGAATGAAAGGTAATGCAGCCAATTAAGAGTAGTTATCCCTAAAGATATATGAACACACAATTCACAGAAGAAATAAAAAGCCATTAAGCATATGAAATGATGCTCATCTTCGCTAATAAAGCAACAAGGATAGGGACGTCTATTTTAAAATTTAGATTCAAAACACAGTTATGTATTATCCGAAATTCTTTTCCGTTTAATTTCAAAAGTTTTTATCAAGTCACTTTGTAAAAGGTAAAAATTAAAGTCAGAGTAATAAACCGTCCCATCTTATTAAAGACAATATCATAAATCAGTTATAAAGATAAGTTATTCCTTCCAACCTCATGTATGGATTGTTTTTTTTTTAACTTTTCATGTGTGTGTGTGTGTCCATCTGCCCCTGAGGCTGTAAATGCTTTTTTACTCTATCCCATGATTATGGTTCAATTTTTACACTTCCATCTTTACTCTACTTGGAATTCATTCTAGTAGAGGTCTTTCTTATTTTTCCCCAAATAATTAACCAGCTGTCCCAACACCTCATACTGAATTTACATCCAATCCCACCCATCCCCCACTTCCTTGTCTCCATCCTCACATCCTTCGTTAGGACCACAGCCACGCTGCACCCAGATTACTTCTACAGGCTCCCAGCTGGCCTTCCCACCCGGGGAACTGCTGTGCATACTACACACACAGTGATGGCATCGCTTGCTTATTTAAATCCTTCCAATGACTTTCCACTGCTCTTAGGATGGAATTCAAACTGTTTCATATGCTCGCAATCAGAGTGGCCATATAATTTATCATCTAAATAAGGAAACCACTGAAATTAAAAGGGAGACTATTAATATTAACAACACTGGAACTACAGGCAAACACCAGGCTGGCCTGGGTAACCAGGAGGTCGGCCCCGACTCACAGCTCTACTGTCCAGCTCCTGTCCCCCACTTCTTTCACATGCTGTTGCTCAGCCACACGAAGTCTACTTTACGCCCTCAAACGTGACAAGTTATTTCCTTTGTAGGACTTCATACCGGAAACCTTCATTTCTCACCTCCCCCGCCGACTCATCCCTCTCACTCCTCTGCCGCTCTGGTCACCTCACACCAGCCTTCAGGCGTCACCTGGCACAGACCATGTCCTCTGCAGTCCTCTTCAACCCACCCGCACCCAGCCTCAGCGCCGGCTCCACTCCTATGTGCTCCACACTATTTCTGGGTGTTCCCTCTCTTCATCTCCTACTTTTATCACCTTCATTAATCTTCATGTATCTTCATACATCTTCCACAAGTTCTAGCTATAGGGACTGGCAGAGTAGATGCTGAATTTATGTAGGAATGAACGAATGAAGATCCAACTCTGGTGACAGTTACAAATTACCAAACAAAGTTTTAATGCTTTTCAAAACGAGTTGTCTATAGAAAGCACGTATTATCATTTCATAGTTGGCTACACACTTGGTTGTATATACCTATATGTGTTTTTAAAAAATCATTATTACTTTGGAGGTACATTTCAGGTTTCCTTTCAGTATTGTGAATTAAATATTTTAAATGGAAGAGCAATCTTCAAAAAGTAAATAATTAGTTCCCTTATCCACTAAAATTTAAGGGCAATATTCAAGTTAACACCTTGGAATTACATTTTTCATATTTTAACTGTCAGTTCAACGAACAATTCATGTATACATGTTATATTCTACTGTACCTTGCTTCTGCTCTTAAAGAAAAGAAAAAAAGCAAATATTTTCATTTATTCCCAAGACAAAAAGGAGTATTTGATCAAATTCTGAAATAGCTTAAAACTTATTTGGGGACTGCACTTCTTAAAGTAATTACCTTCAAAAGTGAGATTCAAAGTGATGGTTGTTAACATAAATGATTTCAAGGAAAGCAATGTTCAATGTTAGGTCAAACTGGGAAGAAAAGTATTTTGTTCCCAAGACTGGTGAACTAGAAATTGCCATTGTCGACTGTACCGTCAAGTGTCTGCAATGTCACCCACTTTCTACACGTTATTTCCTGAACATACACATTTCGTGCTGACTTCTCACCATTCCTTAGTCACACTGCTACGTAAATGTGAAAACAGACAAAATTGTTCGTCTGAGGTATTTTTGCCATAACAAAGTTTAAGTACTCAATTAAAAGCTGCATCCTATGGTGCTGCATGATGCCATTGTAAAGGGAAGAAAACCCACATTTCTCTTCCTTCTGGAGGAGTTTCTCCTTCCTTGCTGGGTTTCTCTTCCTGTGTGCTTCCTTTACTGCTTACACAAAACAAAATTCTGATCACCAAACGCGTGAGGGGTTTTCTCAACACCAAGTAATTCTCTGTGACACCACCTGGGCATCCTACAGTTCAACCCAGTTCTGAGGTCATCTTCCCAGAGAGAGCGTCAGCTCCCACAGGTTGAGGGCTTAATCCTTTAAGACTGCCCCGCCCCCCCAGCCACACTTCAGACACCAGTCACCACTCCAGGCTGCCACCTGTGCTTCTGACCAACCAGCTGCAGATGTGAGGTTCCAACAACCCCCTGCTTGGGCTCAATTAATTTGCTAGAGTAGGTCACAGGATGCAGGGAAACACATGTACCGGTTTATTAAAGGATATGATAAAGGACATAGATGAACAGTCAGATGAAGAGATACACACGGGGTGAGGTCTGGAGGGTAGGAGCGTCTGTCCCCGTGGAGGTGGGTGCATCACCCTCCTGGTACATGGATGTGTCCCCAAGCCTAGAAGCTCTCTGAACACCACACTTTGGGGATTTTAGGGAGGCTTCCTCAAGTGGGCGTAACCAATTCTGAACTCCATTTCCAGCCCCTCTCTGGAGGATGGTGGCAGGGGTGGGGTGAGGCTGAAAATTCCATGGTCTTGCTGGTGACCAGCACCCAGCCAGGGGCACACCCAGAGTCACCTCATGAGGACAAAGGGTGCTCCCGGTGCTCTTAGCACTTAAAAATTTACAAGGGCTGGAGGGGACCTGTGTCAGGGACAGGGTCAAAGACAAAGAAATACAAGTGCAATAGATGGTCCCAGTGTTCTTATCACTTAGGAGATTAACTAGGGTTTTATGAGCTTTGCCAGGAACCTGGGCAGACACCAAAATGTACATATCTTCTCTTACCTCATAACCACCTAAGATCACACCCCCCCTCCCGACACATACCAGTTTCCATCCAGTATAAACACTCTTGAACAGAATACCAAAATCAGATTTTTTGTTTCTGGGGAGTCAGAAACATTCCTGTTTAATTTGTAAAATTCAAACCAAGGTAACGCTGTCAAAAAGCTTACCACGCGCCTCATGGGTCCCCTTTTGCCATGCTCTGATTAACATCAACTTCCCAAGTGCAGTATAAGGAAAGTGAAGAAATTTTCAGAGCATTCACGTATCTCCTCCAAGCTGCTCACTTTCTGTGCACTCTGTTTTCAGCATCAAGTGACCTTTCTGCACTAACCAGATCCTTATTCTTCTAGAACTAAAGTATAATCAATTTCCTCTGCACCAGTCAATTCCTCTCATATTACTAATCATAGTTCATTTACCCTTTACAGAAATACATTCATGTACTTTATATTTACTTACATGGTTTAGAAATCATGGTCCATACATGTTCTCTCTTTATCTTTTATTTAATACTTTTTTGAATATCAGTTTAAGACCATATATAGCATAGTTCCAAAGGAGATTTTTCAAAGAAGGTAGAACTAAATCATCAGTTTTTGCATCTAGATGGACATTTTCATTCAACAGTCTATATACGCCTAACATAAATCATGACATAACTGATCATTTTGATTACATAATTACTGATCTATAGGTAATTCTGACTCCTGGACAATATTTCCCATACAAGTGCGGTAGTATCAAGTACAAAATGTATGGGTTATAGAATTTAATACATTAATGACCTTAGAATTAACAGGAAAATTTCTAAATCACATCGTTGACTAATCACACCTGGAGGAAAAATAAGTGATAGACTTGTAAGAAAAACAGAGACTCGAAATGGATCTGCCAATATTCTACTGGTATTTACACTGGGAAGATGCTTTGCTCTGTAAAATGGTATGACGCATTAAAACACAGATTGGCAGAAGGGGGGCAGGAAATAGGGAGAGGAAGAGGAATGCTAAGACAGTCCCCCAGAAAAATAGATACTGTTGTCAAATACACTGGCACACCATTAACTAGCCCAGCAAAATGAACCTAAACAAAATCACTAATCGGTTCTGTATCCTGGACTCTTAACTTCATTTAAAAGAAAAACGACCTTGAAGCTCCATTATATTTGCCAACTTAAATCCTGAGCTTCCCATTTAAGTATTTTATAGATTGTCACAACATTATCATCAAAAGCTCAACTCTTTTTCCTTAACGGGATTTAGATGATTAAAATACTGTGCACTATTTGAAAATACATTTACTTGAAAATTGATGCTCGAAACAAAATTCATCTGCAGTCCCAGAAAGTGGCCCTTTTCGGATATATTTACTACAGGTGTCACACGTCCTCACCTTCACATTGGGTTTTGACAGTAGTTTCAACAGCTCTCTGATCTCGCTGTTTAATGGCTTGTTCTGAAGCTCCTCCGCCAGCTGCACAGGAGATCACATTGACACGAAGAACAGTTAGTAAGAGCAGGGGGAGCTCCACGTGCGACAACTGAGAATCTCTCTTGCTACTTGTTCAGTGATTAAGCACAAGTCAGCAGGAAAGAAAACAGACTATCAATCTCTGCTCTTCTTCTGAGGCTCTTAGTAGCCCTGGTCCCAGCCCAGGCTCTCAGCTGAGTACAACTCAAGAAATCACATCAGCTAGATCACCTTCTGATTTACTGCACAGGGGGCAAATCCCAGCACTTCATCCACGAAATGGTCTTTTGCATGCAGACAAAGGACCACTTGTAAAAAGGACTGGATCAAGCTTTGACATTGTAAAAAAGAAAGAAAGAAAAAAACAGAAAAAAAGAACTTCTGAATGAAGTGGTGAAATCCACAGGGTTTCTAAAAACCCACAGTAGCTTGCTGTTTCGAGCTGGGGTAAAAAGAACTAGAATGCCCCTAGAAGAGCAAATGATCTGAAACTTTTATTATGTTTACCTACACAGTCTGTTAAATATAAAATAGGTTAATCATAAAATGACTTATAATAGGTTGATAACTATGCGGCTAACTCAGATGCTGACTGTTCTCTACCACCAGGATTATAAATTCCCATTGCCGGTTCCAGCTGAAGCTGAAGAAGAAAGGGGTGGAGCTTGGAACCTGCCTTGTGTTCTGCGTTAAGAGGCCTCTATCAAAACCTCTACTCAATCTTAGGCTATAAGAAGGATCATATCATTTTCATAAGAAGAAAAGCAAGATTCAAATAGAAAAAAATAGAATTATGAAAAAATGCAGCACAGAATGCAAAATATGTACATATACTTTCATTTAAAAACCCTTCTCAAAACACTGCATGAAAGTTCCATTTGCCCCTATAGTTTCTAACAAACAAAAAATAATTGCTCTTATCTCTGGAAAGGACTTTTCTCTAAATGAGGGGTGTAATATAAATTATACACAAAAAATAAAATCAGATAAAATTGATATATTCACGGACTACACTTCAAAAAGTGCTTTTCCTTTTTGAAGGTAACATTTTTTACAGAATTTTAAACTTACAAAAAGACACAAAAGGCTCTCTGCACTCTTGAATCAAACATTTAAATATATTGCTCTGATGAATTACAAAATGCTAAGTTTATATTTACATAAAATCTCTAATTAAAAAAAAAAGCAATATTGTTGTAATAACATGACTGGGCCTTAATTACATTGGTTTATAAATAAATATTTCCCCAAACCCTCGACAATAAATGTTTTAAAACTGGTTTTCAAGGCTCTCTCAGTTGTCAAGTGTTTTGGTTGTGCAACACAGAGGTAAGCTTCTTCACAAAACATGTATATTGCAACATCCTTTTAGTTTGTAATCTCTGTAGAAATGGAAGAAAAAAATGGGGACTAAACAGGTAACACACAACTTGGGAGATTCATTATACATGCTTTATTTTCTAAACTAGAATACACGGTATTATCAAAGAAAATCAACCCTTGAAGATGTCAGTTTTTTTCATTATACCTACAGCCCTAATATCTTACTAAAAGGAACTATAGTTTGTTTTATTGTAATAACGTAAAAGATTAAAAAATAACAGATAGGCTGTGTAGGGTGACACTAAAAGCAGCCTCCACGCCACATGTATTTCTTGTCCAGCTTAGTGTCCCCTGTAGTTCATCCAGGTCTGTGCTCAGTTCAGCTGAGTCCAGAAGTTAACAGTAAGAAACAGCAAGTTAGTTCCCTGACCCAGATTTAAAATAAAATTATAGCTACGGGAAATTAACTACTCCATCAATGCCAACTGCTGCTCAAATTATGAAGGTAATTTGGAAAGGTCTAATATCCATAAATCACTACTATGCTTTACAATCCATTTAAAAAACAACCCTGACTTTTTACGTATTTCGTCCGCCTCATTCCTATGCTAGCGTCTGTCAGTTTCAGGACTGCCAGCGATACAGCCGTCTTGTCTCTATTTCTCCAAAGCTTTTCTCTTGCCTGTGACTTTCTTGGACTCTAACAGCTGATAGCATCTCTCCCCACAGAGGCACAGACTAAAATTTCTATTTCGTAGTTACCAAGGCAGGACAAGAGGGTTATCTCCATGCAAAATCTTTAGGACAGGAAAGTGAACAAAAATCAGCCTAGTGTCAGCGTAAACTCAGGGATGACAGGCCTTTTGGAGATATTTGCAACTTCTTTCGGTTTTCACTCCTAGGATCACACGCCTCTGTCTGCACTAGGGTGAATCCTGTACCCAAGGGGCCGCGGAAGACGAGTCCCCCTGAGCTCAGAAAGGCACACTTACGTCACCAGCTAAGGCTGCCGCACCCTGGAGGATGGGCGTGGGATTCTGCTTCTCGTAGTAGTGAAGTTTCTCGTGAATCTGGAAGGAAAGCAAATGCACATAAGCTCACCTGCCAGCAAGCAACCTGAGACATTCAACTACTTGGATCATTTCAACAGCAACTGATCTACTGAACATTCTAAACATGTTTCTGTAAACCTACAGATGACAAATAGGCGTGCCTAATTCATCTATTACTGTGCTTCAGTGTTTGTAACATGAAGTCAAACTGGGGGGGGGGGGATCATCATTAAATAGAACTCACGCCAAAGCTAAACTCTGTTCCCCAAACAAACATTAGCTTTATAAAATCTTTAATTTCTAAAACATAATTGCTTCAATACTTCGAGCAGCGGCTGTAGGTTATATACCTGCTAAAAACATAAATTATGATTAAAGCAAAGCAAGAAGCTGGCAGCCATATTCTGACAATTTGGTGTGTAATAACCACCCAGAGCAAAGAACCAGGCGTCGTGCAGACCGAGGGCCAGCGCTCCCGGAAGACCTCATGGAGCACACAGTTCCCTTCGCTTCTTCTTCTCCTCGCTATTTTTTCTTCCAAATAGTCAGCTTCCCCCCACCCATTCAAATTTCTACAAAACAAAGGGATTTCTCATAACTACAGACATCTCTCATAACTATTCAGCTTCAGTTTTTCATTTTGTAAAATCAGTAAAATTCTATTAATACAAGATAATTTTGTCCATTTCCCATCACCATGACCAAAAAAACACAAAGGCAAGAATACATTTTAATGCATTAGAAGACTGAGTTCCTTTAAAAAACCTAGAATGATAGCTAAGAATGAGGGGAGCTTTGACAAATTTGTAACTGTTGGCACCTAAGTTTAATCTATTTCAGCTCTTACACAGGGGCCCTTAAATTTTTTTTTGAATTTTATATTTTTATACAGCAGGTTCTTATTAGTTATCTATTTTATACAAATTAGTGTATATATGTCAACCCCAATCTCCCAGTTCATCCCAACACCACCCCCCGCCCCTGCTTTCCCCTCTTAGGGACCATATGTTTGTTTTCTACATCTGTGTCTCTATCTCTGCCTTGCAAACCGGTTCATCAGCACCATTTTTCTACATTCCACATAAATGTGTTAATATACGATATTTGTTTTTCTCTTTCTTACTTCACTCTGTATGACAGTCTCTAGGTCCAGCCACCTCACTACAAATAACTCAATTTCGTTTCTTTTTTTGGCTGACAAATATTCCATTGTATAGATGTGCCACATGTTCTTTATCCATTCGTCTGTCGATGGGCACGTAGGTTGCTTCCGTGACCTGGCTGTTGTAAATAGTGCCGCAATGAACATGGGGATGCATGTGTATTTTTGAATTATGGTTTTCTCTGGGTATATGCCCAGTAGTGGGATTGCTGGGTCATAAGGTAATTCTACTTTTAGTTTTTTAAGGAACCTCCATACTGTTCTCCATAGGAGCTTTATCAATTTACATTCCCACCAACAGTGCAAGAGGGTTCCCTTTTCTCCCTACCCTCTCCAGCATTTGTTGTTTGTAGATTTTCTGATGATGCCCATTCTAACAGGTGTCAGGTGATACCTCATTGTAGTTTTGATTTGCATTTCTCTAACGATTAGTGATGTTGAGCAGCTTTTTAGGTGGCTCTTGGCCATCTGTATGTCTTCTTTGGAGATCTGGAGATTAATCCTTTGTCCGCTGATTCGTTTGCAAATATTTTCTCCCATTCTAAGAGTTGTCTTTCGTCTCGTTTATAGTTTCCTTTGCTGTGCAAAAGCTTTTAAGTTTCATTAGGTCCCATTTGTTTATTTTTGGTTTTATTTCCATTACTCTAGAAGGGGAGTTAAAAAAGATCTTGCTGTGATTTATGTCAAAGAGTGTTCTTCCTATGGTTTCCTCTAACAGTTTTATAGGGTCCGGTCTTACATTTAGGTCTTTAATCCATTTTGAGTTTATTTTTGTGTATGGTGTTAGGTAGTGTTCTAATTTCATTCTTTTACATGTAGCTGTCCAGTTTTCCCAGAACCATTTACTGAAGAGGCTGTCTTTTCTGCATTGTATATTCTTGCCTCCTTTATCAAAAATAAGGTGACCATATGTGCGTGGGGTTACCTCTGGGCTCTCTCTCTTGTTCTATTGATCTATATTTCTGTTTTTGTGCCAGTACCATACTGTCTTGATTACTGTAGCTTTGTAGTATTGTCTGAAGTCAGGGAGTCTGATTCCCTGCATCTACTGAGATGACTGTATCATTTTTATTCTTCAATTTGTTAATATGGTGTATCACATTGATTGATTTGCACATATTGAAGAATCCGTGCATCCCTGGGATAAATCCCACTTGATTGTGTATGATGCTTTTAATGTGTTGTGGGATTCTGTTTGTTAGTATTTTGTTGAGGATTTTTGCACCTATATTCATCAGTGATAATGGCCTGTAATTTTCTTTTTTTTTGTAGTATTTTTGTCTGGTTTTGGTATCAGGGCGATGGTGGCCTCATCGAATGAGTTTGGGAGCGTTCCTTCCTCTGCAACTTTTTGGAAGAGTTTGAGAAAGATGGGTGTTAGCTCTTCTCCAAATGTTTGATAGAATTCACCTGTGAAGCCATCTGGTCCTGGACTTTTGTTTCTTGGAAGATTTTTAATCACAGTTTCAATTTCATTACTTGTGATTAGTCTGTTCATATTTTCTATTTCTTCCTGGTTCAGACTTGGAAGGTTCTAAGAATTTGTCCATTTCTTCCAGGTTGTCCATTTTATTGGCATAGAGTTGCTTGTAGTAGTCTCTTAGGATGCTCTGTATTTCTGTGGTATCTGTTGTAACTTCCCCTTTTTCATTTCTAGTTTTATTGATTTGAGTCCTCTCCCTCTGTTTCTTGATGAGTCTGGCTAAAGGTTTATCAATTTTGTTTATCTTCTCAAAGAACCAGTTTTTAGTTTTATTGATCTTAGCTATTGTTTTGTTTCTATTTCATTTATTTCTGCTCTCATCTTTACGATTTCTTTCCTTCTACTAACGTTGGGTTTTGTTTGTTCTTTCTCTTGTTCCTTTAGGTGTAAGCTTACATTGTTTATTTGACATTTTTCTTGGTTCTTGACATAGGATTGTATTGTTATAAACTTCCCTTTTAGAACTGCTTTTGCTGCATCCCATAGGTTTTGGATCATCGTGTTTTTGTTGTCATTTCTCTCTAGGTATTTTTTGATTTCCTCTTTGATTTCTTCAGTGATCTCTTGGTTATTTAGTAATGTATTCTTTAGCCTCCATGTGTTTGTGTTTTTACGTTTTTTTCCCCTGTAAATTTCAAATCTCATAGCACTGTGGTCCGAAAAATGCTTGATATGATTTCAATTCTCTTAAATTTACCGGCTTGATTTGTGACCCAAGATGTGATCTATCCTGAAGAATATTCCGTGTGCACTTGGGAAGAAGTGTAATCTGTTGTTTTCAGACGGAATATCCTACAAATACCAATTAAATCTATCTGGTCTATTGTGTCATTTAAAGCTTGTGTTTCCTTATTAATTTTCTGTCTGGATGATCTGTCCATTGGTGTGAGTGAGGTGTTAAAGTCCCCCACTATTACTGTGTTACTGTTGATTTCCTCTTTTATAGCTGTTAGCAGGTGCCTTATGTATTGAGGTGCTCCTATGTTGGGTGCATATATATTTATAATTGTTATATCTTCTTCTTGGATTGATCCCTTGATCATTATGTCCTTCCTTGTTTTTTGTAACATTCTTTATTTTAAAGTCTACTTTATCTGATAGGAGTATTGCTACTCCAGCTTTCTTTTGATTTACCTTTGAATGGAATATCTTTTTCCATCCTCTCACTTTCAGTCTGTATGTGTCCCTAGGTCTGAAGTGGGTCTCTTGTGGACAGCATATATATGGGTCTTGCTTTTGTATCCATTCAGCGAGACTGTGTCTTTTGGTTGGAGCATTTAATCCATTCACATTTAAGATAATTATTAATATGTATGTTCCTATTACCATTTTCTTAACTGTTTTGGGTTTGTTTTTGTAGGTCCTTTTCTTCTCTTGTGTTTCCCACTTAAAGAAGTTCCTTTAGCATTTCTTGTAGAGCTGGTTTGGAGGTGCTGAATTCTCTTAGCTTTTGCTTGTTTGTAAAGCTTCTGATTTCTCTATTGAATCTGAATGAGATCCTTGCTGGGTAGAGTAATCTTGGTTGTAGGTTCTTCCCTTTCATCACTTTAAGTATATCCTGCCACTCCCTTCTGGCTTGTAGAGTTTCTGCTGACAAATCAGCTGTTAACCTTATGGGAGTTCCCTTGTATGTTGTCGTTTTTCCCTTGTTGCTTTTAACAATTTTTCTTTGTCTTTAATTTTTGTCAATTTGATTACTATGTGTTTCGGTGTCTCGACGTGTTTCTCCTTGGGTTTATACTGCCTGGGACTCTCTGCACTTTCTGGACTTGGGTGGCTATTTCCTTTCCCATGTTAGGGAAGTTTTCGACTATAATCTCTTCAAATATTTTCTCGGGTCCTCTCTCTCTTCTCTTTCTGGGACCCCTATAATAAGAATGTTGGTGCATTTAATGTTGTCCCAGAGGTCTCTTAGGTTGTCTGCATTTCCTTTCATTCTTTTTTCTTTATTCTGTTCCATGGCAGTGAATTCCACCATTCTGTCTTCCTGGTCACTTATCCGTTTTTCTGCCTCAGTTATTCTGCTATTGATTCCTTCTAATATATTTTTTCATTTCAGATATTGTATTATTCATCTCTGTTTTTTTTTTCTTTAATTCTTCTAGGTCTCTGTTCCTTAATTCTTCTAGGTCTTTGTTAAACACTTCTTGCATCTTCTTGATCCATTGTTTTTCTGATGTCCTGGCTCATCTTCACTATCATTATTCTGAATTCATTTTCTGGAAGGTTGCCTATCTCCACTTCATTTAGTTTTTTCTCTGGGGTTTTATCTTGTTCCTTCATCTGGTACTTAGTCCTTTGCCTTTTCATTTTGTCTATCTTTCTGTGAATGTGTTTTTCGTTCCACAGGCTGCAGGATTGTAGTTCTTCTTGCTTCTGCTGTCTTCCCTCTGGTGGATGAGGCTATCTAAGAGGCTTGTGCAAGTTTCCTGATGGGAGGGACTGGTGGTGGGTAGAGCTGGGTGTTGCTCTGGTGGGCAGAGCTCAGTAAAACTTTAATCCACTTGTCTGCTGATGGGTGGGGCTGGGTTCCCTCCCTGTTTGTTGGTTGGCCTGAGGCGACCCAACACTGGAGCCTACCTGGGCTCTTTGGTGGGGCTAATGACAGATTCTGGGAGGGCTCACACCAAGGAGTACTTCCCAGAACTTCTGCTGCCAATGTCCTTGTCCCCATGGTGAGCCACAGCCACCCCCCGCCTCTGCAGGTGACCCTCCAACATTAGCAGGTAGGTCTGGTCAGTCTCCCCCTGGGGTCACTGCTCCTTCCCCTGGGCCCCAACACACACACTACTTTGTGTGTGCCCTCCAAGAGTGGAGTCTCTGTTTTCCCCAGTCCTGTTGAAGTCCTGCAGTCAAATCCCGCTAGCCTTCAAAGTCTGATTCTCTGGGAATTCCCCCTCCCGTTGCCGGACCCCCAGTTTGGGAAGCCTGACGTGGGGCTCAGAACCTTCACTCCAGTGGGTGGACCTCTGTGGTATAAGTGTTCTCCAGTTTGTGAGTCACCCACCCAGTGATTATGGGATTTGATTTTACTGTGATTGTGCCCCTCCTACCATCCCACTGTGGCTTTCCTTTGTCTTTGGATGTGGGGTATCTTTTTTAGTGAGTTCCAGTGTCTTCCTGTTGATGACTGTTCAGCAGGTAGTTGTGATTCTGGTGTTCTCACAAGAGGGAGTGAGCGCATGTCCTTCTACTCCGCCACCTTGAACCAGTCTCGGTGCCCTGAGATTTTTATGCTTGAAAACTTACTTTAGCCTCTTCTTATTTCCAGTTGAGGAGACTGCCCCCCACTATATATGAAAAACAGTTGTACCTCATGGTTTCCTGTTTTTAACAGGTATCAAGTGAAATACTCTTTTAGTTATGCTCAAAGCTAACCAAACTCTCTTGTAAAAAGTCTGGAAGATAGATTTTATTTTGATTAGGCATATGCTATTGCTAAGAGAGGATTCTATTACCTTTTTGGCAACCTGGTACCTAACATAAAGCTTCAGGGAAAGAGTTTTGACACTTATGACATTACCAGAATTATCAGGGCAACATTTTTACTTAATATCTTGGAAGCTTTCAACATTTATCATATTATGGAAATAAACAATTTTTATGGAATACAAGCCATGAAACAAGTAACAGGTGATTTGAAGAAACTAACAAAATATAATCTAAAATGAAACCAACTGTCCTAAAAGCTAAATTAATTTTGCTTAAATAATTATCAAGAATTAAAAAAAAGAAAAAAAAAGAATTAGGTCACCTGAACATATACTATCATAGAATACTAAACTTACCCGCTCATAAAACGTATCTAACTTTATTGCAACTACCTGTTTAAGTGTCTGCCTTCCTGCAACAATAAGCCCCGAAGCTCATGTGCCTGTATTACCTCAGCCTAGTTATCAGGACTCTTCATAACATGGTCTTCAATGAGTTCAGCATTTTAATTCCGTGACCCTCACAAGAACACTAAAAGGTAGATAGCACTGTCGTTGTCCCAGTTTTACAGATAAACAGATACACAGTTAAATAACTGGCTATGGTCCCACAAATGGCAGAGTTGGGATTTAAAACTCAGGCCATCTGGCTTAGCTTCAGGGCACTTAATCACCCCACTGGCCTCTCAGATCTCGTCTGCGTTCTCCGCTGACCTCATTCACTGTTGAATGAATATGACAGAAAAGAGGCTGGATAGAGAGGTGACAAATCACAACGGCTGTTGCCACTGACAACAGGATGATTGACGGTTCCTGTTCACCCCTCCCCCTCTTGGTTTTTTTCCCTTCCTATGGCTTCTAATTTTTCTAGATTTATCAAACTGCTATAATTATAACCTAAAACTACCTGCCCCAAATAAATACATTATTTCTCCATTTAATTTGCTTCTTCTGAGTGTCTTTTAAAAACAGCTTCCTCTTTCTCCATCATCCTTCCAAGACCCTCAACTCAAGGATACAAGAGCCCACCCTCCCCTGCCCGTCCCTGGACTTTGTACTAAATCAAGAATATTTTAAATGTTCTCCTAGAATTTCAGGATGCTGGCAACCCTTTGTCTAGATGTGTTTTACTTCAGTACATAATTTTAAAATTTAAGTTGGTTAGCAAAGTAAAAATTACTCTAAATAATTTTGAACTGTTCACTGTTTCCAAACATCTTGGAATTCTGCTTTTTACTAGTATTTATAATACTAGGAACAAAAATTTAAAACCAAACTGACGTAAAAACTCTATTATAAAAACAGGTAACATGTACAGCTGTGACCCCAAGGTTGCCCAACAGCACGTTCTGATGCTGGACCCATACTCTGCTTGTTCGCTACGCTGAGTCACCAGCTGCGTGGCTCCTGGACTGAGTGATTGGACTGTGGCTAGTGGGCCTGAGGAACTGAATTTTTAAGTTTAAACATCCATGTGTGGCTAGTGCCTTCTATATTGGATGACATGGCATCACTTCATGTTATCCACTATGTCATTTCCCTTTACACCCCAGAAAAAGTTCACTCTGATATACAGTTTGGCAAGTTTCCCTGAGGGGTAACATTCTGGAATCCAATAGACAAATATATAACCAAAGTCGTGGCTTTAGCAATAAGGCAAACAGCATCCCTTACTAAACATTATGGATCACCAAATGTGCAAAATCTCATTTATTTTAAAAAAACATTTCCCTCTTCAGATTCAACCCCATAATAAAAGTGTACTTCATTTTTTCTCCCTTGAAGAACAAGAAGAGAGCAAAACTGGAAGGAATTGAGGAGAGAAAGGACCTAGGGGTAAAAAAAAAAAAAAAGTCTGGGGAGAAGGGGAGACTCTGGTTACATTAATTTCATATGATAGAAAAATATGCAACTATTCAAAACCAAGATCCTAAAAAAGAATGGCATGTGCTAAAATGTTTAAAATACACTATTAAGAAAAAAAGGGACAACTCAAAATGTATATACGTTTATGCTCTATTAAATAGTGTCCATAAGGGTTTGTTTTCTGTAATTACATTTCTAATCGGAAGAAGTCAGTTAAAATAAAAATCATTTGTATATGTAACCAAGGCTTATAGGAAAGCTATAGGTACCTTCATTTACATTCACATCTTGAAAATAAATGTTCAATTTCTATAAGGAAATCTGGGATCAGTAATCTAATTTCGGTACATGTACAGTAGAAACTGCCTTAAATGAAGGTTCAAAAACAAAAGTATAAATAAAGCTTGACCAATCTCAATGCAATCATTTGTTTTAAACCTCTCAATGATGTGTAGAGGTAAACTGAAAACCACAATCAAGGTTACCTAAATGATGATATTAAATAAACCAAAGCTGTAAAATCCTTTTGCCTTCTATTATGAGTATTAAAAAGCACAGTGGTTTGAATCTCTGCTGTGTTTATCATAGTACCCAATCTAGAAATGGCACGTGTGCACAGACACTACACACACACACGCACACACACTGCTATCTCCCTCCTTTATTTAAAAACATGGAGAGGAGGGAATTCGGTATTAAAAGAAGATCCATGCATCACAATGACAACCTAGAAGAGCTGAAAATTACACACTATATTGTGTAAAGATTACAAAAGTGAAAGTATTCTAATGGCTGGGACCCTCTTTTAAAAAGAATAATTTAATCTTTCTCCAAAAGGAGAAAAAAAAAAACACTTTAGCTCAAGAGAAAAAAAGGGACAAGAAAGAGAACGGTAAATTTAAAACTGAAAAACAAGAAAACAACAAAGAGCAGAGGTAGCAGTGCTAACTGTATGTCCTCCTCTCCATTTTCTACTACTAACCTCCCTCTTTGGGCTAATTTTCTTGGCTGACACCTCCAGAAAACAATTTTATAAAACTGATGAGAGCCGACATTCTTGTTTTGTTCCTGTTTTTAACGTGATAAATTCTGGCTTCACATCACCACAGATAAGTATTATCTCGTGAAATCAGGACCCAGGCATTCTAAATTTATCAAGAGTATTTTTAAAGAATGAATGCTCCATTTCACAGAATGTTTTTCAGTATATACATATTGTTTTTCCTATCTGACCCGTTTACTATGAGTGCTCTTTATAAATTTCCAAATACTAACCCATCCAACCCACAATGAACTTCATGTGTTACGATGCACTGTTCTTCTAATGTGCAGGGAATTCCACTGGCCAATACTTTATTTAGAATTTCTGCATCAATATTCATAATTAAGACAGACATTTCTTTTGGTCCTGCCTTTGCTGGGTCTTGATATCAATGTTATACTCATTTCGTTATTTTAAAATTATGGAAGCTTTCTACCTTTTATATGCTCTGGGAACATCTAAATACCACTGGAGTGATCTCTTCTTTAAATATTTGATGGCATTCCCCTGAGAAACCAGCTGTCTCTGATATAGTTTGGTATTTTATTTCTTCTGGTTTGTTTACAGCAATTTCTCCAATTAGGTGTTTCTATCTCTCCTAGTATCAGTTGCAGAAAATACTATTTCCTAGAAAATTATCCATTTTTGTCTGGCTTTAAAAAAAAAAGCTACCTGAAGCTACTTAAGCAAAACAGTCTCTTAGAAGTCTTTGAATTTACTCCATATTTTTTTCTTCGTTACCATCTCTTATTTGGTGTTTGTAACTTTATTTTCACCCCTCATCCCTACGTTAGTTAACTAATACTGATTTTACCGTGTTTTCAAAGAAACACCTTTTAGATTCATTAGTTTTTACCATTTTTGTCTTCTAATATTTTTCTGTTCTTATCTTACTTTATTCCTTCTTTCTTTAGGTGATCCTGCCCCACACGTACATCATACAAATGACTGGGGACAAAAGAAAAGGTACGCTACTCTAAACGGAGTTTTACTGATTCATAAAATATTAAATGAAATAAACACCCATCCCAGAAGAAAGATACTCAGAGGCAATTTGGAAACAAAATATGGCAAGAGTAAGTGCTTCTAACCTTTCTATTTAGAAAGGTAACGGGGGAAAGAGCTAAGAGGGCATAATCACACAAAGGGGAGATTCAGGAGATCTGTTTAAGTTAAAATATGATTTGTCCCTCTTCATTATTCATTAATTGAGAGATGAGAAGGAAGACATTTTTGTCCATTTTTGCTGCCGCGCACTTTAGCGCTCACTTCACAGTGCTCAGTACAGGGTGGCACATCAGACCACCTGCACTGCTGGTGGCGTGAAGGTGACAGAGGACTCGCTGTCCGTTCACTCCGTCCACTAGGAAATTGGAAGTGAGGGCATGTGCCTGCCCCTCCCTCTTTCCATCTCTGCCCTCCTTTCAGGTGATGCTTCTAATGCTAAGGAATGCCAAAAGTGGTTTTCATGTGTGTTTTTAAACAATTTTAGTCATTGTGTATAGTGCACTACTGTTTACTCTGAATATTTTCCTTTTTTTTACTGAAGTGTAATTGATGTACAATATTGTATAAGTTGTAGGTGTACAATATAGTGATTCACGATTTTTAAAGGTCATACTCCATTTAGTTATTATGAAATATGGGCTACATCCCCTGTGTTGTACAATATCCTTGTAGCTGATTTTATACCTAATAGTTTGTACCTCTTAACCCCTCCCCCTCCCCATTCCCTCTGCCCACTGGTAACCACTAGTTTGTTCTCTATATCTGCGAGGCTGTTTCTTATTTGTTATATTCACTAGTTTGTTGTGTTTTTTAGATTCCACACACAAGTGATATCATACAGCTTTTGTCTTTCTCTGACTTATTTCACTCAGCATAATGCCCTCCAAGTCCATCCATGTTGTTGCAAATGGCAAAAATTGAATTCCTTTTTAATGGCTGAGTAATATTCCACTGTGTATATGTACCACGTCCTCTTTATCCATTCCTCTGTTGATGGACAATTAGGTTGTTTCCATGTCTTGGCAACTGTGAACAGAATAGCACGTACTGTTTATGGATGTATATATGTTTAAAAATATGAAAGTGTGTATGGGAATAATATATCCAGCAGTTTCAGCATGGGCCTTTAGCCACACCTCTTATGATTTACTTCATACGGTATCTGAAGCAAATATACGAGGTTAATATCGCTTTAATTTTGATGCTGGGTATGCAGCTTATTTATTATATTTTCTTACTTTTTATATGTCTAAAGTGTTTTTAAATGGAACATTAATAATGAAACCATTTTCAAAAATTTTAGATGTTAAAAATAAACAAATGGGACAAATATATATGTATATGTATAACCGAATCACTTTGCTGTACACCTGAAACCCTGTCAATCAACTATACTTCAATTAAAAAAACAACACGTTCTATTATCGTTTTAAATGTACATAAGTGGCACTGTTTCTGCTACGACTGGAGCTTTCATTCAATACAATCTGCCATATCTGTGTTGATACATGTGGATCCAGTTCATTCATTCTGACAGCTGAACAATATTCCATCATATTAATCAACAGTAGTTTATATATCCACTTTTCAATTGAGGAACACTCTGGCCCTTAGCACATTTTGCTATTAAATATCCGTTCACGTGACTCCTTCCTGTCCTGCCTGGGTGCCTGAAAGTGTGTGCGTGTTCCCCAGCGTGTTCCCCGTGGCCCCAGAACCCTTGCTAATACTTGGCATCAGCAGACATTTTGCCAGTGACACGGATGTGAAATGCAGTCCCCCTAAGGTTTCCCTGTTCATGATAGTTTCTGCGGCAGGCAGCTGCCCTCTGACACCAACCCTCTCCCTCCACGGGGACTCCCTGCGGCCGGACAGCAGCGACGGGTCAAGGGCCGCACTTCCGAGGCCGTCCACTCCCCCGTCGCCCTGCAGCCTGGTGAACGCGTGTGATCAGCTGTCAAGCGAGGACGGTAAGTGTAAGTTCTCAGTGAGGAAACCGGCTGGTTTCCCCCACCAGGATGTGGGTTAAGAGCAGGGCTTAAGAGACAGCAAAGGCACCAGATGGAAGGAAGCTGGGTCCCCAAACGCCTCAGGAAGGAGAGTCACGCATCCCTAAGGCAAACTCCTGCAAGTGATGACTAAGTGAGAAATAACCTACTGCACCAAAACCGGTCCAGCTTTTGGACTATCAGTCCATTGCTGATCCTACCTTAAATAAATAACTGGTGGCCCTAGGCAAACAGAAGTCATTTGAATGCAGCCAACATCTAGCTCTTTCTTTATGGCTGTGCATTTTCTTTCTTAATAAAACATTCCCTATCCTAATGTAATAACGAGATTCTCCTGTGACTTCTTTAAAGTTCTACCGCTTTACTTTGAACAGTGAAGTCTGAACCCACACCCATGAGGAGCTCTCGACCTTTATCTTTTTCCAAAAGGACACAACATTTAATCCTTTCACACTGACAGGTAATATTACTACCTGTTACTTATGACACTCTCACATACAAGCGTCTGCATCTGAGCTCTCTATTCTGTTCCCTGATTTGTCTTTCTAAGCCGATGCCGTAACTATAGTTTTATCTACACGTTTAATATTTAGTAAGGCAAAAGTTCTTAGCCCTTTATTCTTATGCAAAGCATTATGGATCCCATATTCCATGAAAAACTGAGCTGGCATGTCTTAACCTCTTCTCTCTCTGCATTCTGGGAATTTTCCCGAAATCTATCTTATTTACTCGTTGTCTTAGGCTGTGTCTAATCTCTGAGGAACCTAGCCACAGAGTTTTCTGGGTGTTTTTTTTAATGACTGTACTTTTTATTCCTATAGTTCAAAGAGTTTGACAAATCTTTCTGTTCTGTTTTCCTAGCACCTAGTGCTCTTATGATTGAGGCCTTCCTTCAAGCTAATACCACTTTAAGCGTACTTACTTCATAAGCCGTAACACATGTATTATATAGAGTGCCTAGGTTTTAATCTTGCTATTGGTGGTGTCTGCTGACTGCAGGCTGAAGGGAAGCTGTTTTCTCAAATGCTCTGTAGCCTGGGGCGTTATGTGAGGGAGTCCTGGGTGAGAGATATACCTCTTCAGAAATACTTTTTTATTTGCTTCCGAGGGCACTAGAGCTCCTTGGCTAATTTCACAGCTCAGGACTCTTGGATTTTGCAGATAAAAAACTCAAACCCCAAGCCATGGACCAACAGATTCGTGGTTACAAATTCTTAGAGTAGATTTTCTTCTGTTCCTACCTAATCCCAGGATGAGGCCGACCAGATTCTTCACCATCTCCCTAGAAAGCGACTTGGCGTCTTCCACTCCTTCCCAGTCGCTAACAGAGTAACCCCAGGAGAGTAGCTGTCGTCTGTGTTTTGTGTTTCCCAGCCGTTCGTGCAGCTGGAATGTCAGGACAGTGACCCGCAACCCCAGCTCTGGCCAACGGCTCCAGCACAGACACAGCAGAAGCTCAAGCAGGCAGTTACCTGCAGAGCGTCTGGTTTCCACTTCACTTCTAAAACAAGTGATTTCCCTTTCTTACAAGCTCAGAAACGCATTTAAAACAATGTTTGCAATGACTGACCTAGAACTTCTAAGAATTTCTTGTAGGAACTAGAAGGCTGAGTTGGTCAGTTAATGTAAATTAATTCTGGCCTCTAACAAGGTAGCATCCAGTTCCCTTGGGCAATACTATTAAAAAGGAAAAAAAAATCACTTTTTACTTCCAGGAGGAGAGTCTAAGAACCTTTATATTTGAATTTTCATGAGTAATTATGCTCATGTGGCTGGCGAGATCCATTTTGGTCAGTGTTTCTACCTGATCTTAATTTTTTTTGAAGTTATAAAGAACAGTTCATCTAACTTGCAATTACTTTTTCATGGTCAAAGGAGAGATCCTTATAATGTCTTTGCCTCTAGACCCCCCTTCCCTATGGCGTGAGTTTATGGGTATACTTGTGCTTGTAAGCACAGTCAAAAACAGAGCTTTGAGGCTGTAACTTTACTCCAGGGATACAGCCAGAAGCGGCGGGGCGGGGGGAGCCTTTCCACAGGAGGCCACTGGGAGCCCCCGGTACTTTGCCTGCAAGTCAGGCCAGGGTGCTTGCAGCATTGCTACAAAGATTCTTACAACGGACATGGGATAAAGTGGTTATAAGCACCAAAAACAGTTTTTAGGCTTAAGATAAATTATAAAAAGCAACAAACCATCAACCTTTTGATTCTGGTTGACTGTGTACTGATTCTATTTGAAATCACTTCCCAGAACTTTCTCCACAGATCAGATTCCTTTAGTTCCCAGAACAATATTCTAGAGGGAGTAGCCACGGCATTAAAGTTTCTTTGTAATGTGTTAGTGATTCAACAAAAAGTGAACTTGAATTATTCACTCCAGAAGTATATAAACTGTCCAATATTTGTACATACCTCTTTCATTCCTGCCCTCATAAGTGAAATGATTGGATTTGCCATTAAAAAAAATTTTGTATTTCAATACTAATTGAAAAGCTGGGAACTGCTCAATTTTTATCAGAGTGATGGTGGATGTTACCACGAATGGCAGATGGGGTGGTGTGAGATCATGAAACTTGGGCAGGTCTCAGCGTACAAGGAGCAGTCCACTGCATTCTAGGCTTGCTTGTATTGGGTTGGCCAAAAGTTTTGTTCAGTTTTTTCCGTAAGATGGCTCTAGTGGCACTTAGTTGTCTTTAACTTCATTCGAAACAATTTTGTTAGATTGTATGTGACAGCTATCGTATCAGCGTGCGTTTAAAAAAAGACTTATCAAAATTGGTGGGGCCTCCCTGGTGGCGCAGTGGTTGAGAGTCCGCCTGCCGATGCAGGGGATACGGGTTCGTGCCCCGGTCTGGGAGGATCCCATATGCCGCGGAGCGGCTGGGCCCGTGAGCCATGGCTGCTGAGCCTGCGCATCCGGAGCCTGTGCTCCGCAACGGGAGAGGCCACAACAGTGAGAGGCCCGCATACCACAAAAAAAAAAAAAAAAAAAAAAAAAAAAAAATTGGTGAATTTTCGTGTAGCTATTTTAACATTGAAGATGGAAGAAAAAGAGCAACATTTTCAGCACATTATGCTTTATTATTTCAAGGAAGGTAAAAATGCAACTGAAACGCAAAAAAAAGGTTTGTGCAGTGTATGCAGAACGTGCCGTGACTGATCGAATGTGTCAAAAGTGCTTTGTGAAGTTTCGTGCTGGAATTTCTCGCTGGATGATGCTCCACAGTCAGGTAGACCAGTTGAAGTTGATAGCAATCAAATAGAAACAATAATTGAGAACAATCAACGTTATACCACGCAGCAGATAGCCAACATACTCAAAATATCCAAATCAAGTGTTGAAAATCATCTGCACCAGCTTGGTTATGTCAATCGCTTTGATGTTTGGGTTCCACATAAGTTAAGCGTAGAAAACCTTCTCGATCATATTTCTGCATGCGATTCTCTACTGAAAGGTAACGAAAACATTCCATTTTTAAAATAAATTGTGACGGGTGATGAAAAGTGGACACTGTACAACAATGTGGAACAGAAGAGATCGTGGGGCAAGCGCAATGAACCACCACCAACCACAGCAAAGGCCGGTCTTCATCCAAAGAAGGTGATGCTGTCTATATGGTGGGATTGGAAGGGAGTCCTCTATTATGAGCTCTTTCTGGAAAACCAAACTATTAATTCCAACAAGTACCGCTCCCAATTAGACCAACTGAAAGCTGCACTCGACGAAAAGCGTCCAGAATTAGTCACAGTAAACGCATAACCTTCCATCAGGATAATGCAAGACCGCATGTTTCTTTGATGATCAGGCAAAAACTGTTACAGCTTGGCTGGGAAGTTCAGATTTACCAGACATTGCACCTTCAGGTTTCCATTTATTCTGGCCTTTACAAAATTCTCTTAATGAAAAAAAATTCAATCCCCTGGAAGACTGTAAAAGGCACCTGGAACAGTTCTCTGCTCAAAAAGATGAAAAGTTTTGGGAAGATGGAATTATGAAGTTGCCTGAAAAATGGCAGAAGGTAGTGGAGCAAAAGGGTGAATACGTTGCTCAACAAAGTTCTTGGTGAAAATGAAAAACCCGTCTTTTATTTTTACTTAAAAACCGAAGGCATTTTTGGCCAACCCAACAGTTTGTATTTTAACAAGCAAGCACTGTAATTACAGCTTTAAAAAGAAAGTCTTTTAGGAACAAAATATGGCATCAGCTGTCTTTAAAAAGTGGCAAACTTCATGTCTAGGGTCCACGTTATGGGGTGGATGGCTCTCAGCAGATTGCAGCCTCCTGGAAGCCCTATGCAAATTGTTTGCATGTATTTTTCTAGGAAAGTAACCCGAAACTTTCACCAAAAACTCAAAGGGACCTATGATCCCAAGAAGGTTAAAAATTCTTATTTTAGGTTCCCAAATACAGATGGATGATTCATGCTAAGAGGCTTAGACCTCACCCTTCCCAAAAAGCCATTAAAGAGGAAATCCAAGGCCGGATTTGTGCTTCCCTCCATTTTCCTTGTAGAGATGGGGGGCGGGGGGCAGGAGTTGCTCTGGAAACAGGAAACCAGTTAGGAGGGCACCGCTCTAGTGCTAAGAAATCCCCGCAGACCTGGCACTGCTCCGTGCAGGTTACTTTGTTGCTTCCTCGGGCCCAAAAGACTCCATCCCTTCCCAGTAGCCACCACTACTGCCCCTACCCCCAAGCCTGCTATAGGATGGGATAGACAGTCACCCCTCGGTAGCTGCAGGGGATTGGTTCCAGGAGCCCCTGTGGGTACCAACGTCTGCAGATGCGCAAATCCCTTATATAAACTGGGGAGGGTGGGGAGCAGGGAATACAGCTGGCCCTCCGTATCCGCAAGCTCCCCGTCCGTGGGTTCAATCAAAACTTCCCAGCTGTTGTTTTTCTTGCTGACCCCAAAGAGAAGCATTCAGGTCCACAATGTTTTAGGGATTTTACGGCTATTCACATGGGGGCAAAGGACAAGGGCAAAGAAAAATAAACGTGAAGAATTTACAACATTCTCACAGTTGTTAAAAATGAAGCATCAATTTAATTTATTAAGAGCCTTGGATCCAAATACATCTGAGTTTAAATCCCAGTTCTGCACCTTACTTGCCAGTTAGACAATTTACTTAACTTTTGCAATGGACTGAATGTTTATGTTTCTCCTCAAATTCATATGTTGAAACTTACTCCCCCAATGTGACGTTACCAGGAGGTGGGTCTTTGGGAGGTGATTCGGTCAGGAGGGCAGAGGCCTCCTGGATGAGGTTTGTGCTCTTATACAAGAAAACCCAGACGGCCCCTTTCCCCCTTCCACTACGTGAGGACACAGAACAAAAAGAGGGGTGTTTATGAGCCAGGAAACAGGCCCTCACCAGACCTCCAATCCGCTGGCGCCTTGATCTTGGACTTCCCAGCCTCCAGAACTATGAGAAATACATTTCTGCTGTTTATAAGTCCCCAGTCTATGTATTCTGTTAAGGCAGCCTAAAGGAACTAATATAACTTCCTAAACCTCAGTTCCTTCATCTTTAGACTAGGATAATAATAGTACCTACTACATAGGGTTATTGTGAAAATTAAAGTAACCATTAAAAGACCTTCACGCTATCTCTGGAAAACAGAAAATAGCCCATAAATGGTAGTTTATGTCCTGATTCTCCTTCAGACCCTCCACTGACATTCCAGGGAGAGGACACGTTAGTTTCTCCTTGACGACAGACATCACATCGCACACACGTAAGATCTAACTGATGCCTAAAGATAACACCAAAGCAGAATTACCACCTCTGCTCAAGTAGAGAATACACATTTCTGACTAAATGCCACCCCCTTTGGCATTTCTTCAAAAACAGTCAAAGTACAAGAAGAAAAGGACTTGAACGGAGGCAGTGGCCACAGGGTTAAGAAAGCCTGGGTGGATGCAGAAAAGGCAGAAGTTAATTCTGAGCACGGCAAGCAGCGAACAAGGGACGAGAGCGCAAACTCAGTGAGGTTTCCAGGCACAGTGTGGTTTGTGATGAAAAATGTGGATCGACACGTTTGTTAACATGTGCAAAAAGGACCTGTCTTAAAGCAGCCATCACCCTAGTTGCCCTGTTCCCAAAGGAGAAAGTTCTGTCTTTGGGGAGAAGAAAGGACAAACTCCTCGCACAGGAAAAAGTTTAACAGCTGGATGCAAGGGGTCCTGGAAAAAACAGTAACCATCAGAATTACTTCCGAGACCAGACCAAGCTGGCCATCACTGTCAGCCATCACCTCCCTGTGGGAATTTAAAGACCCTTTGCCCACAATCTCAAGTTCTGCCGATGTGGATGAGGAAACGCATAGTTTTGAGATGAGGTAGGATCTGGTGGGGAAAGCAGAGTACATTCCACTGTGACTGTATGGAAAATGAGTGTTAGACAGGAACCAGACTCCACTCACAGTGGAAATCTCTAGCAAACATAAATTAGTTGTCACTTCCCTACTCAAATCTGTCAATGCCTTGCCACTGCACTTGAGATTAAGGGTCTGCCTGTCAATGCACTTCAAAATTCAAGATAGCTGGGGTCCTGCAGGACCCACAGCCCATGCGGGGGTCCAGCTCAAGCTACTCTCCCCCACGTGCCAACCACAGGGACCTTCAAGGCTTTTGCTCTGCCTGCAGTGCTGCTGAGGGGTGCCGGGTGCGCACACTCACCTTTGGGTCCCAGCTCGAATGTCACTTACACAAAGACACAGTCCCTAACAGCCCCACCCAATCACAGTGGCACGCCACCATTATTCGTCCTGATAGCTCCCTATTCTTTTTTTTTTTTTTTTTGCGGTACGCGGGCCTCTCACTGCTGTGGCCTCTCCCATTGCAGAGCACAGGCTCCGGACGCGCAGGCTCAGCGGCCATGGCTCACGGGCCCAGCCACTCCGCGGCATGTGGGATCTTCCCGGACCGGGGCACGAACCCGTGTCCCCTGCATCGGCAGGCGGACTCTCAACCACTGCGCCACCAGGGAAGCCCCTCCCTATTCTTTTTGATCATCACCCTTATCAGATTTCGGATTTGCGGATCCATTTCTTTACCTGCTCGCGCCAGTCCCCACTCAATAATGAAATTAATACACTAGGGACTGTGTCCCTAGAGTTCCCACTATATCCCTTGCTCCTAGCCCAATACCTCTCATAAAACAGAAGCTCAAAAATTATAATTATGATTAATTAATGATAAATGGATCTATGAATCTTGCAATCCCAGCTGGCCAGCAACATTCTGAGATCACAGTTTAATAAGAGGATGGTGGGTGTGATTTGTTTCTTCTTGCCTCCAACTGACGTCTAGTGCCCAAAGCTGAAGAAAAAGTATGAAGTCCGCATTCTACGGAAAACTTCCAACAACTGGAAATGTATCTGTGTAGAGCTTAAGAGGTGGCCGAAATAGAGCTACCAGCCATCCCTACTGTCCCATCTGCCCCTCCCTGTGTGTGCGCATGTATAGTATATGTGTATGTGTAATATTATATAAAAGAGGACAAAAGAAAGAAAAACTGTCTTATCAAGACAGAAGAGAAAAACAGGAGTAGGGAGTCTACAGCCTAGTGAAGCAAGCCTCTCAGAGAATCAAGTGCAGATACGGACACTGAAAAGATACCCTCCAGCTCAGGCAGCTGACTGGCTGGTTTAGCTTTCGTGTCGATCTAATCAGGGAATGAACAGCAATGAGGAGAGATGGCAGAACACAGCAAGGGGGCAGTCGGGGGGCAGTCAGGGGGCAGCCGCTGCAGAGCCCCCACTGCCTGGTCTGCAAGGAGTGTGAGTTTCCTAGGGGGCAAGTGGCCCTCACTGCAGGTAGCTGGGCTTCAGCTGCCTCGCTGATAATCCAGCCGACCGCACGGTAAAGGCTGTGGGTCACACCAACTGTGCCCCTGGAGACACGCAACATCTGTGTGCTTAACCCAAAGAGGTAAGGATGCCAGGAAGTGTCCGCCTGAGAAGCAGCAACAATGTGGACAATCGAGCAGAACACATTGCCCCCTTCCCTTGTTTTTTTCTGCTCCCAGCCGCACACACTGGAAAAGGTGGGTCTCCCCCCAGAAGTAAACCAGTCCACGTCCCAAGGTGGGGGGGGGCGGAGAGGGAGAGAGAGAGAGAGACAGACAGACAGACGGAGAGGGAGAGAGGGAGGGAAGGAGGGAGGGAGGGAAGGAGGGAGGGAGGGAGGGGAGGCGGGGTGGAGGGGATGAAAGAACACACTGCCCATCCCCACATCAACTCAGCTACCCCTGGCTGGCACTAGGGAAGGAAAAAGGTGAGATTCAAATCTGATATGACAAAGGAGTCTTAAACTGGTCTTTTAATAACTGAAAAGGCCTTGGGAGTTACAGACTTGGCAAGAAATTCTGTTTAACAGACAGAAAAGCTAGTTGCAATGTATCACACTACGGCGCAGTGATTGGAGAAAATTAAAACTGACTTTTATTTGCACTGAGCTGTTCGCTGTGCTGACTACAGTAATACCGACCAATAGCAATCTAACACCTTTGGTGTCAGAACCCCTTCGTCCTCTTAAAAGTCACTGAGGACCTCAAAGAGTTCTTATGCGACTCCTTTTAATTGATATCTGTAGCAGTGAAATTAAAACTAAGAAATTTGGGCTTCCCTGGTGGCGCAGTGGTTGAGGGTCCGCCTGCTGATGCAGGGGACACGGGTTCATGCCCCACTCTGGGAAGATCCCACATGCCGCGGAGCGGCTGGGCCCGTGAGCCATGGCCGCTGAGCCTGCGCGTCCGGAGCCTGTGCTCCGCAACAGGAGAGGCCACAACAGTGAGAGGCCTGCGTACCGCAAAAAAAAAAAAAAAAAAAAAAAAAAAAATTAAAAAATTTGAAATTTTTATTAATTAATTTAAAATAACCAATATGTTAAAATAACATTTTTCATAAAATGAAAAATATAGTTTCCAGAATAATAATTTTAGAGGGAAGAGTTATATTGTTTTACAAATTTGTTGATATCTTTCAGTTCTGGCTGTAGTAGGCACACTCTCCAGTGTGCCTCTGTGTTCAGCCTGTTGGGATATGTTTCTTTGGTTGAACTAAAGGAAGAAAATCAGGCCTCACATAAACTGGGAAGAGGGAGTCATATTTTTTCAGCGAATTGTGGAGACTCATCAACTCAACACCAGATAGCTACAGGTGGTAGCTGTTTAGAGGTGAGTTGCAATGTGCACTCTGAGGCCTTATGCATGAGCCTTCCAGACTCTATTACATCACAATCACGGGCCTCCTCTGCACTCCATGTGGCCCTTTGCCCAGTATGATTTTGTAGTTCCAGGCACTGGTCACGTGGAAAATTGTGCTTCAATGAGTTATGCGGGTTTTCCAAATGTTTACACATTTCACGGTACAACAACAAAATCATGTTTGTTAGTAACACCACTGATGTCATCCAAAAGGGAAAGTGGCTACCTCACAGCGGCAGATACAAGGTCTTCAAGATTCTAGTAACTGCTTGAAGGCTTGGATTTTATCACTGCCAACACTATGGTTGCTTGCTGTCCTTGAAGTGACAGGCTCACTTCAATTATCTGAGAAGATGTTTTCCAAACATCACCTAATTTGGATTAACACTGTTTATGTGTCAGTCATTCTTAGAAGTACAAAAGGTACCCTATGAAAAAAAGGCAGCTGGTTTAGTTCTCGAAACACATAATCCTGCAATTGCTCTGATACCTGGCAAAGTGCTGAGTACATCCCACATCTTCTATGTTACAAGGACTTGAGAGCAGAAAGACATGCCCTCAGTGGTTACGATTTAATGCAATGAATTGTCTTCTCTGCTTCATCAAACACAGTCTTAATTAAATCTGGCGTTTGTTTTTCACTGTGAGTGCACAGTGGTAAGAACATAGTGACGACCAACTAGTACCATTTGGGGCCACTGCCCTGACTTGTTGTGGACGCACCAGCTGTCTTACCCACTGTTGCTTTTCTCCATCAGTGCAAATGCCAATCCAGTGATAAAAGCAAATAACATCATAATATTATTATTATTATTATTATTTTATTTTTATTTTTTTTTGCGGTACACGGGCCTCTCACTGTTGTGGCCTCTCTCGTTGTGGAGCACGGGCTCCGGACGCGCAGGCTCAGTGGCCATGGCTCACGGGCCCAGCCTCTCCGCGGCATGTGGGATCTTCCCGGATCGGGGCACGAACCCGTGTCCCCTGCATCGGCAGGCGGACTCTCAACCACTGCGCCACCAGGGAAGCCCCATCATAATATTATTATGAAAATAGTTTTGACCTTGCGGACCCCTAAAATAGTCTCCAGAACCCTCAGGGTTTCCATGGACCACGCTTTGAGAGTTGCCACCATTTAAAATTCTGAGTGCATGTAATAAGTGAAGCAAAGCTAATACTTCTTTGTGGCGGCACCCACACGGCGAATTATACGACTCTAGCATAGGAATGTTAATGTTTTCTACCTTACGCACACTTTCTTTGGGATCTAGCATTTGACCTAAAACCACAGGTCCAAGTTCATCATACCTGTTACTCTCAGAACCAGGTGGTACTTTTCTATAAAGCCACATGTTCCAGGTCTGCAGAGTGGTGACGGGAAGCTTTAAGTAAAAGACTAGCATACTTTAAAGAGTTAACGTAAACACAGACACACAGGTTTCAGCATTCCATGAAACTTAAGTTTGCTCGATCCCTTAATGTTTCATTATTCACATTTTTTCAAAGTTCTGACTTTGATGTCTTTCACTCTGGCTTGTTGCTGCAACTGTTAGTACATTTAAACCTAAGCGATTTACAACAGTGTCCCAGACCAAGTGCCTCTGGCGTCAGCCCAAGACTGCTTTTATCATCTTCTTTTATTTATTGCACCGTTTCAAAACCGTCCTTTCTCTCACACATTTGTATAAATTTTTCTATTTTATATTTTTTCCTTTTATGTATCTTTATGTTCTAAAATGCTATTCTATTTTTCTGCTTTGTATAATAACATAAAAAGGCATTTGCTTGTTCTACTACCATCACAGCCGGGATACTTTAACTCCCTTAAATAATTGTAATTGCAGCAAAGCTAATCGCAACTGTACCACAACTTAAACAATGGCATTCTTTTCTTCCCCTCTAAGTTTTATATAAAAACACAGCTCACCACTCCCCTCCTGTTCCTGGCAGAGTTACCGAAAATGTTTATCTTTCTATGAAAAAGCATTTTTAAATAGAAAAACAAAGCTGCTATTATATGAGACTGTGCAGACATGAGTAATCAAATATAACTCTTGGTCAATAAGAAACAAAAACTTATAATGACTTTGCTTATATAGGAAGATGGCCCCTAGGTGGGCAGGAGAAACTCAGACCAAAATTAACCATTTTAATCTTGTTCCAAAACAAAATTTTCCTACCACCTCAAAGCCGAACGTCCTAGGCTTCTAAAGTGTAAGTTTAAGTATTTATAATGTATTTCTAGTAAAAAAAAAAAAGAAAAAAAGAAACCTCAATTTCCCAAGATTATTTTCCCAACTTTTCACTCAATTAAGTCCTTAGCATTGTAAGGGTATATGTGAAACACCTTCATAGAAATGAAACTGTAAAAACTGTATGCCTTTCTACTAGCTTTAAAACTATCTCAGATACCGAAAGGTAAATAAAATCTATTTTTAAATGGTAGAGGTTAAAACATAATTACTGGTTTAGTTTAGGCCTCCAAAATTCCACGTCACAATTCACAGTGCAGTTAAATTCCATCTTTAGGGCTGAATCTGTCAAATCTTACTACTCTTGAGATCAAGCTGAACTTCCCCCCCCAGATCAATTAAAACAAAGTATTGTTTAAAACCTGAACGGAAGAAGCTTTGGATCTCAAGAGATGAAAGATTAACTCTTTGAAGGAGCAAAAGAACAGTTTTTACATCAACTTAACATTTTACCTGTGGAAATACCAACAATTCCACCCCAGGACACAAGAGCTTCCTTGAAAACACAGAACGAGGCCTTCCAGTTCTGAGAGCGTGAATTGTGTCCATAAATGTATCACCCTTATTACTCAGGATCCCACTGAAATGACCAAATAATGTACAAAAAAATGTTTAATGCATATGGTGGCAGAGAAAAATGCCATCCAGAGATCAGGCACCACTGGAACATTTCTAGAAAATATAAAGATAAAATAGTAGGAAAAGCCTATCTGTATCATCATGTCCTACACTCACAGGCTAAGAGGGCCCCGAGAAGGGAGTGGGCTTGTTGCTATCAGAGGTCCGAGGAACCCCGAGCTCTGGGAAGCAGGAGTTCAGGAAAAGAGTGAGGAGGAGATTATCCTATTCGTTACTGTTACTCAACAATAACGCATTAAAGGCTGCGGGAGGCTGCTTATGAAGTGACTCGCAAAGATCCTTCCCTCCCTGTATGGACTCTGTCGTGGAATCAGTTCCCCTCGTGTGTGTGCTGTACCCAAGGATGTAGCTCCAATGAACAGAACCAGGAAGAAGGGACGGGGCGTTACCACGGAGACTACGTTATACGAGCCCATGACTTCTGTCTTGCTGGCCACGCGCACAAACACACACACACACACACACGCACTCACACACACACGCACTCTCCCCATCCCCCTCCATCCTCACAGCTCCTTCTTCACTGACCCTCCTGCGTCCCTGTCACGAGGATCTTGGGGCTACACTGGACCCCCGACGTAATCTAGGATTATCTCCGTATCTCAGAATCCATAATTCAATCACAGCCGAGTCCCTTTTGCCTTGTGAAGGGACACATCCGGAGGCTCTGGGGATGAGGACGTGGACAGCCTGAGGCGAGCAAGCAGCACTCTGCCCACCGCACCGGGCTCCGCTGCTCCCCGTGGCCTGGCCCCAGCTCCTGGGCGGGCAGCTGCCCGCCGCGCTCAGGGCTCTGCACCTGACTCCCTGTGTCTACAGAGCGCTCTGCAGTCCCTGTCACTACGGACTTAACGAAAACATCACCCCTTAAGCTCGGGTCTGTGACGGGCAGCGTGACGACTCCAGTGAGCAACACCGTATCACAGACGTGAAAGCTGCTAAGACAGTAAAGCTGAAATGTTCTCACCACCACAAAACACTGTAATCATGTGAGGCAACGGAGGTGTTAACTAACCTTGCTGGAATATATACAGATATCAACATTCTTAATTAAATAAATGAAAACAATACCGCCTCTTCAAAGAGGTCTTCCACGATCCTGTATCCCCGTTTCTCCCATCGCCCTGTGTTACTGCTTTCCAGGCACTTTTCACTACTGGAGATTACCTTTCTCATTTACTTGTTACTTCTTTAATGTGTGTTCTATAAGAAAGGGACGCCCAGGGCCTGAGCTGTGCAAGACCTCAGCCCAGGCAAATATTCACCAGACAAATAAATCACGCAGAATAAAAAGCACCCGGGGTCCGGCTGCCTCTGGTCGGGGCAGGAGTTGCCCAGGACGAGCCCCACACTTCCGTAAGAACGGGCGCAGCCGCCGTCAGGCCCTGAAGCACAGAACTGCCAGCCCAGAGGCAACCAAGCCGAGAAGGAACACAGCCGTGGGACTCCACGGGCCCAGCTTTCTAAGCAAAGACCGACGCTGAGCGCAAGGATCAGAAGGGTCAGGGGACGGACGTGGTAGCTGCAAGGACCCCAAGTGCGGAAGTGCCCCCAGGGGAAGGGGCACGGCTGGCCACGGGCAGTGGCCCCGGGTCAGGTCGGCGGGGAGGGGGATCCCGGAAGATCCCGGGGTCTCCGAGTCCCCGGGAAGAGGAGTTCAAGGCTATTTAGCAAGAGACATGATGAAGGAACTCCGGAACTGAGCCGGCACCGCCTCGCCGTGGGCTCTGCTTGGCGACTAAGCAGAGTGTGGCAGCCAGGCTCCAAGCCCAGGAAGACAGGCTCCCATTCCCGGGGGGCAGGGGCGGGGGCGGGCGGGGTGAGCAAACCCTTGTCTACCTGGTGATGCTCCCGCCAACGCCCAGGGCCCCCAACAAACACAGGGGCAGAGGCCAGAGGAGAAAACGCGCTGGGACAGCTAACCTCAAGGGTCCGTACGAGAGGGACACAGGAAATTAGACGGAAGGAGGCTATGTGGTGATGGAAGCGGAGAGAAAACACAGTGGGACACAGGCCACAGGCACGAGGACGGCATCTAAAAGCTGGAAAAGGCAATGGATCCTCCCCCAGAGGGTCGAGAAGGAAGCACACCGTGGACACCTTAATCTTAGCTCAGTGAGACTTCTGGCCTCCAGACTGGAAAAGAATAAATCTGTTCTTTTAAGCCAACGAGATGGTTGTAATTTGTTATAGCAGCAACAGGAAAGTAGTACAGGGCACAGATTAAGGAAGCTTAGGAAGCGCACCAGTGTAGCAGACTATGGCGTTTACTCAGAATATTTACCTGGTACAGACAACAAAGCATCCTAGGTCTCAGAAAACCCTCCCGTTCCCACCACCCACCTTGACTGGATGACCTCCCAGGCCCATTCACCCTAGGAAGCCTACACCCACCACGCTTACAAGGGAGATGTGGACAAACCAAACGTCTACACTTGTCAGACTGGACCCCCATATTTATAAACAAAGACTAACCAAATCAAAGAAGGACAGTCATTGGAAGACATGGTTCCAGTGGGTTACATTAAAAATGAGCCCCCTTCTACAGTACAAGGACCAGATGACTTGGGCCTCAAAAGTTTTTAAGGCAGCCAGTATCAGTTCATCACCTCAAACACGAAAGGACAAGGGCATGACATCTTCCAAAAATCATTTTGGTAATAAGCACTGACCCTGTCACACCGATCAAAATAAAATGAGACCTGGAATTTAGTTTCCCACATGGTCCTGAAGGTCTTTATCTTCCAGGCAAACCAACAAAATCTTTCCACCTAAAAAAAACCCCAACTTTATAACTTGTATGTGAATGTTCCAATGATACAGCATTCACAAAAATAACATCACCCTAACCTGTAAGCAGTTTTCTGGGACTTGCTTTCCTCCCACACCCAACGTTATGTTTTGAAATTACCCGTTTTGTTGCACGTCTTATAGATTTTTTTTTCACTGCTGCGTATTACTTCATTGTACAAAAAAGCCCAAATTATTATCCATTTTCCTGTGAGTGGGCATCTGAGTTACTTCCAGTTGTTCCGCTGTCAGGAACTCTGCTGCTATAAACATTCTTGCAAACATTCCCTGGTACACATATGTAAGAGACTCCCTAAGGTATATTCTTATGAGGAGAATTGCTGGGTCAAGGAGTATAATTATCTTTAACTTGATGAGTTAATGTCAAATTGTTTTCTAAAATAGTGGTATTACATGTAAAATAGATAGCTAGTGGGAAGCAGCAGCATAGCACAGGGAGATCAGCTCAGTGCTCTGTGACCACCTAGAGGGGTGGGGTAGGGAGGGTGGGAGGGAGACGCAAGAGGGAGGAGATATGGGGATCTATGTATGCATATGGCTGATTCACTTTGTTATACAGCAGCAACTAACACAACAATGTAAAGCAATTTTACTCCAATAAAGATGTTAAAAAATGAAATAAGAAAAAATAAAATGGTGGTATTTATTTACACCCCCGTTAGCAAAAGGGCAAAGCTAGTCCACATACTCAACCAATACTTGCTTTTAACAGATTCTTAATTTTTGCCCATCTAGTAGAGGTAAACAAATAGCTAGTTCATTGTGGTATTAACTTGCATCCCATGGTTACTGATGAGATTACCTTTTCTATGTCTCTTGGCCCAACGAACTTCTGTTGTTTTATATTTTCAGGAAATGAAACCTTTGTCAATTTTAAGTTTTATAACTCCTCTCCCAATTTATGGCTTGTCTTTTCACATATATATGGGATAATTTGACAAACTGAAGTTCTTAGTTTTACTGTAGTTAAAATTTTCACACTACTTTTATGATAAATAGAGTGATATTCTCCCATCTCATCTTCCAAAAATTCTGAAGTTTTACGTTTCACATTTGGATCTATAATCCACTGAAAGCCGATTTTCATTATGAAGTGAGACAGAGACCCAAATCCATGCTTTTTTATACGGATAAACTACTGTGACCCTGTAACTGCAGGTCTGTAACCAGGAGCTCCTGCATCCTGTGTTCTACTCCACACCTGTGCCCATACCAGGCCATCTTCACGATGCAGACTTTATGATAAACCTCGACCCCTGGTAGAGAAAGCCTCCCCACCCCCGGCCCTTACCATCTGCATCAGGAGATGCTGGCTCCTGTTGGCACTTTGCTGGTCTACATAAACTGAAGCTCTACAACACTTTGGAGACAGGTGGCATCTTTACAATCCTGAGTCCTCCTACTCATGAACAGGGCGTCACTCTCTACTTACTGAGTCTTCTCTAAAATAGTTCAGTAAAGGCTCATAATCTCTCGTGTACAAGTCCAACATTCTTGCTCCATTTATTCTGAGGAATGCTGCAATTATTAACAGAGCTAAAAAATTCCTTTGTTTCATTTTCTGTTGGTTGCTGGCTATAAACAACTGATTTTTGCATCGACCTTGCAGGCAGCCACCTGTGCTAACCTCTCTATTAACAGTCTGTAGATTCTTCTGAGGTTGTCTCTGTGGGGACAATCATATCATTGGTGAATGATGATAGCTTTGTGTCTTTTTTTAAATATTATGTTTTAGAATTTTTATTTATTTAGTTAGTTAGTTAGTTATGGCTCTTTGTTGAGGCGCAAGGGCTTCTCTCTAGTTGTGGCGTGCGGGTTTTCTCTTCTCTACTTGTGGCCCGCAGGCTCCAGGGCACACAAGTTCCAGAGCACGTGGGCTCTGTAGTTTGCGGCACACGGGCTCTAGCTGAGGCGCACAAGCTCAGCAGTTGTGGCGCGCGGGCTTAGTTGCCCCATGGCATGTGGGATCCTAGTTCCCTGACCAGGGATGGAACCCCCGTCCCCCGCACTGTAAGGCGGATTCTTTACCACCAGACCACCAGGGAAGTCCCAGCTTTGTGTCTTTTTCCCACTCCGTCTTCCCCTTCTCTTGTGTTACAGCTTTGATTAGGATCTCCACTATAAAAAAAAAATCTTTTAAGTGATGATAGAAAATATTTCTTATTTATTCCTGACTTTAAAAGAATGGTTTTAATTTTTCCACGTGAAGAGTATGAGTTACTTGTAAACTTCGGTACATATCTATAAGAAAGTTTCCTGCCATTTCTATTTCTCAAGAGTACCGTCATCCCTCAGTATCCATGGAGGGGATTAGTTCCGGACTCCCGCAGACACCAAAATCTTCAGATGCTCAAGTCCCTTATATAAAAAGGCAGAGTATTCGCATATAACCTGTGCACATCCTCCCACATGCTTTAAATCCCCTCTAGATGACTTACAGTACCTCATACAATGTAAATGCTATGTAAATAACTGCCTGCCCACAGCAAATTCAAGTTTTGCTTTTCATAACTTTCTGGGTCTTTTCTTTCCTGAATTTTTTTTTTTTTTTTCCGGTACGCGGGCCTCTCACCGCTGTGGCCTCTCCCGTTGCGGAGCACAGGCTCTGGATGCGCAGGCTCAGCGGCCATGGCTCACGGGCCCAGCCGCTCTGCAGCATGTGGGATCTTCTCGGACCGGGGCACGAACCCACGCCCCCTGCATCGGCAGGCGGACTCTCAACCACTGCGCCACCAGGGAAGCCCTCCTGAACATTTTTTGATTTCCAGTTGGTTGAATTGTGGATGCAAGTCCCATGGATATGAAGAGTGACTGTATCTTTCCTTATTTACTTCATAAATGAAGGTTATATTGTTGCCTTTCCCTCATCTATCAAAATAATTATATGCAATAATTACATTTATAAATTTTCTAGTGATATATCCAATTCGATCGCAGTATATTATTTTTTAGGTTCACTACTGGTTTCCAGCTTGCTAACATTTTTGCCTCCATTTCATGAATTGAGGTTGGCCTATAACTTTCCTTCATTGTACTGATATTGTCTGGTCTGATGTCAAGGTCGTATCAAGTCCCATGGAAGGAGAGAGGCGTACTCCCTTTATTTTCCGGAGGAATCTGCAGAGGCTTGGAATGACCTGCTCCTTGACACTTCAGTAGAGCCATCCGAGCCTGGTGATTTATCTCATTTTGACTTCCTGTTTCTTCCTGACAATTCTGTAAGTTGTGCTTTTCTAGAACTTCTTACATTTCATCTAATTTTTCAAATTAATTGCCCTAAACTTGTTCATAGTGCTCTCCATCATTGTAATCTCTGCTGGATCTGTAGTTGCAGCCCTCTTTCATTCCTAATACTGTTTTTTTGTACCTTTTTTCTTCTCCCCCTCAATCATTCTAGCCATAAGACTGTCTATTCCATTAGTCTTTAAAAACAACAGCAACAACAAGTTTTGGTCTCATTGGTCATCTCTATTTTGTCTTTCACTGTTAACTACTCTTTACGATTTCCTCGTGAAGTGATTATTCTGTTGCTCTTAAGCTGACTGTTCAGTTCATTATTTTTATCCTTTCTTCTCTCCTAATATAAGCATTTAAGGCATTTTATGAATGTCTCCTTAAAAACAGTTCACCTTTTACTGCATCCCCCAAGTTTTGATATATAGACATCAGCATTCAATTCTAAGTATTTTTTAACTCTCATTATGATTTCTTGTGTGGCCCATGAGTTACAGAACCTCATTCTATGCATTTTTAAGTTTAAAATATATGGGGATTTATTCTTCCTATTTATGACTAACTTCTACCTTAAATGCATGGGGTCTGTGTCAATTATTTATCTTTTTCTCAGCTCTTTGGTGGGAGTACTGGAGCCAGCGGACCAGATTCCCCAGACTCCCTTGCCTACTGTCTTCCTGTTAAGACTCGGCCAATGGGAGCCAATTGCTATAGTAATAAGTTTGCTATCACCTCTTTATTTCTTTCAGCCTTCTAACATGGACGTAACCATTCCCTCTATCGAATCACCTCAGTCTGAATTACTTATCATGGTTTCTGTTTTCCTAAAAAGACCCTGACTGATAAAGGGCCAGAGAATACAGTCTGTAGGACACCTAGTATTTGACAATTGTTGAGACTCACTTTATGGACTTATATATGATCAATTTATATATGTGACCCATGTGTTGAAATCCTACCCGTTGAATTATCTCTCCTTAATCAATTTTTGCTTATTTATTTTGAGGTAATTTTGTTGCATGTACACAAGTTCAGAAGTGAATGGCTGGACTTCCCTAGTGGTCCAGTGGTTAAGACTCCACGCTTTCACTGCAGGAGGCATGGGTTCAATCCCTGGTCAGGGAAGTTCCCGCATGCCATGTGGTATGGCCAAAAAAAAAAAAAAAAAAAAAAAGTGACTGGTTTTCATCATTTTATAATAACCTTCTCCATCTCTAATACTATAATGATATTTATTTCAAACTCTACTTTGTATGACATCATTATAGCTCTCTTCACTTTCTTTTGGTTTAATATCTGCCCTAATAATAATTTTCTACCTTTTTACTTTAACCTGTTTCATGGCCTTATGTTTTAGGTATGTTTCTTACAAATAGCATATAACTAACTTATATTAACAGTCTATATGTGGGTTTTTTTAACTCTCAAGTTTATATCTATTGTGACTACTGATACATGTGGACTTCATGTCTACATCTCACTTTTTGTTTCCTTTTGTACTACTTTTTCTTGCATTTACTTTTGTATCAACGGCCTCATTTTGTGTGTGTTGTTGTTGGTTTTCCTTTTGTTTTTCTTCTTTCCCCCCTCTCTTAATGGTTTAAACCTTACGATCTCTGACTATTACCTACAAAGTCACCTTACATTTTTCCATGCATGTTTAACATAAAGGTAAACACCATCTATCACAAACACTACATGGACTTTAGAACACTTTTAACTCCTATAATTTCCCTCCCAACTCAAAGGCTATTGTGTCCAAAAGTGGTGCTCACAGTATCCTAGCTCTGCCTTTATTTTGGACCACCAAATTTGACCTGTTAGAAGTCATTTTACATAACCAATGTTATTTAGATGGACACATATGACTATTTTTATTTGATCATCACTCCTTCTTGCATCTCAGGTCATCCATTTCCATTTGGGATTCCACCTGCCCCTAAATTCATCCCTTAGAAGTTCCTACAGTGTGAGCCTCAGGTCGTAAACTCTTTCACTTCTCCTTGTCCTACTGACCCTTGAACAATGAAGGGGTTAATCCACATATAACTTACACTGTGCCCTCGGCATCCTTGGATTAAACCAACCATGGACTGTGCAGGATTGTAGTATCTACTATTGAAAAACAGTAAATATAAGTGGACCCGGGCAGTTCAAAGCTGCACTGTTCAAGCGTCAACAGCACAGCACTTTTACTCACGTCGGTTCTTGAAAATAGTTCTGCCTAGGTATGTCCAGACTAACAGTACTTTTCTTTCAGCACTTTGAAGATTTTTACTACCTTCTGGCTCGTATTTTCGTTTTTGAGAAGTCTACTAACGCTCGAATTGTCATTCTTTGTCCTTTCTCTCTGGATCTTTTTAAGACCTTCTCTTTTCCTTTAGTGCTCAGTGTTTTCACAACAATGCATCTAGACACAGACATATTTTAAAATTTATTTTATGTACATTTTTGGATACACTGTGCTTCCTGAATCTGTGAGGTCATGGTTTCCTTTGGTTCTGGAAAACCTGTAGCCATTCACTCTCAAATATCTCCTCTTTCTTCAGATCTACTTTAAAGTTCACTATTTCTCTTTAGCTGTATCTAATTCACAATTTAAGCCATTAAATCCACTGAGGTTTTTAATTCAACAATTACCTTTTTAGAAGTTTCATTTTCTACCCAAATCTGCCTGTTAATTCCCAATAATCTCTCACTGTAGCTCATCTTTGGGACAGCATCCTTTATATCTTTGTTTTCTCCCTTTCAGTTTCTAGCTCAAGTAGTGGCTTAGGAAGGTGTTCTCTGACATCATTATGTAATAGTCATGTAATAAAATCACTCCGAAATGATTTAAACAACTTCAGCATTCCACAATGGCTGCAAAAGATAAATTGTTACAAAAATTCTGAGAATGTCATACTAAATATAAAAATACAAATAAATAAGTATGTACTAGGTGTCAAGTAATGTGACACATCACGATCAAGGATATTCAAGGGATGTAAGATAAATACGATACTTTCTTGAAGTTTATAGCATACTGTCTGGAGGGACTGACAAGCAACTAACTACAATTAACTACAGTTGTTTTAAATTTCTTTTTAATCGATTTTCTCCTAAAGACAAAAAAAGAAACAGATACAGACAAAAAAAAAAGAAATTAATGAAGTTAATAAAAATCAGAAGCAGGAAAGTCAGGGAAATTTCTGTCCATGCTAACCTCTAACTTGTCTTGTTTTTATTTTTAACCTCAGAATCCTATGCTGTGGGAAAAGACTATTTTCCTTCTGGTTTTGTATTTTAATAGCTGAAGAAAAAAGTTTCTGGTTAGGCTTGGTGGCAAAAAGTGAAGGAGGTCAAACTTTGGAGTCAAGTTAAAAAGTAAAATATGTCATCTCAATGGAAAGAGCAACGAACATTTAGCTGGGTCTTCTCTACGCATACACTGAAACTTTCTAACAGGCTGTGGTTAAAAGAGTATGCTTGGGACCAAAGTTTTTAAGTATACTGTATTTTCAACTTGGCAGGTGAAGTAAGAATTTTATGGAACCCTCAGACAAACAAATCATCGGTAATGCTTGCACACCATCCATGTAAATCTCGATTATGGTATCCTATGCTTGCATTGCAATTCTGTAGTTTTATTCAGTCTTTCTACACAGTAGACTTTCTATAGTTTTGTAACATCTTTCCTTTCTGGCTCGCTTACGTCTTGCTCATGTCCTGTTCCAGAGAGGGTCTCATGAGAAACAGAAAAGAGGGGAGAATGGCTGGCCTCCCTGTCTCATGCAGCCCGTCAAGAACCAAACATCTTTCCATCCCAGTGGCTCCACCATCCCCAAGACCCTTACAGTCCTTCCCTGGACGCGCTCAGTAACTTTGCCAAAGCAGCAGTCATCACTATCCCACAGCACGAGGGAGCATGTGCAGGCTGCCAGACCCAGATGATGCAATGGACTTTCACTGGCCTACAGAGAGGGTGATGTCATGGACCTCAGGCAGCACAGTTTCACCAAGTTGCAAGATACCAAATCAAACCGTCCTAATGAATTTCAAAAGTATATTTTACTAAAATGTAAGTTAGGACCTCAACACACCATGGATAATTTTTTTTAATATAGTAGAAATAAATATATCACCAGCTAAAATTTGTGATTTAGAAATAGATACTGTTGGAACTGTATGAAAAACCTTAAAAGAAAAAAGAAAGCGAGACATTATTCAATCCTCTCCCACTTCTGATTTATGTAGGAAGACTAAAAAGCTCTGTGTAGCACGTGTACAAATCTTATTTCACTCTAGACCCTTGTTCTGGCCCTAGACATACATGTATTATATTTCTGCTTCTGCCAAAGCAGCTACTGTTCACGTATCAAGGGTCTGTGACACCAAGATAATGTGGGTATAACAAATATTTGCCAATGAGAGGTAGCAGAAAATTGCTTTTCTAGCTGAGATGAAATAATGCTTTTCATCAAGTTTCAAAGAAGAAAAATAAATCTAATAAAATATTAAGGAATGCAATATTCCCCCCAAAAAGGCTTTCTCAATTATAGAAATTATACCAATTATACTGATTGCTCCTTGTATATCTAATTACACATGTTCGCCAAACGAGTCAGACTAGTAATAAATTAGTCTTATTCTCTTCATTTTTCTTTTAACCACTACCAACTTTAACACTGTATTCAAATAGTTACTTATTTTGTTGAATGTATGAATATGGCATTTACTAATTATTACTAATAATTATAAGACCAAGAAACACTGCGTGCTTACGACAGCCTGATACTGTTCTAGGTGCTTCAGGGGATTAGCTCCTCTAATGTTTCCAATAATTGTATAAGCATTATGATTTCCTACCTTATGGATTGTCTGCATATCATTAGGTTTGGTTGAGAGGACATAACGTTTTTGAATGATTTTTTTAAAATAAATATAAGCCAAGGGGAGGCAAGATGGTGGCAGAAATTCCTATGCAAAAAGAGAGACCACCAACAGAAAGATGCTGGAAACAGAAGTGATGTGAGCAGGACAGGAAGCCTGGAGGTGTGGGTCAGAGACGGTGCAGAGTCCGTGCAGGAGGGACCAGAGAAGGTGGACTGTACAAAGAATAAAATGGTACCTGCACCGAGAGAACCATTTTTTTTTTTTAGTATTTCAGAGCAACAGACAAGGAAGCAATAAGAGGCACGAATCTAGAAACGTTACCCTTGAATATCACCCCCCTCACACAGCTGACCTCCCTCTATCCTCCTAAAGGTACAAAGAGACTCATTTCACTCAAAACTGGAGGGAGATCAGAAAAACAGAAAGAATTAATAACATACAGAAACACAATGAAGGCACACCAGAAAAATATACTGAAAGCAGATGAAAACCATAGCCTAATATTTCAAATTGAGTTAATGGAAATAAAGAAAACATTGGAAGCTATTAGAAAATGGCATGATCGGTATTAGAAAAGGCTCAGAAATGAGACGATTAGAAAACAGGATGATATGAAGAGAACTGGAACACACGAGAAACATTTTTTTCAGTAACAAGGACCAATCTAGAAGCAACACAAGAGACATGGAAGCTATAGTTAAGGGAAATAAATGATACAATGAAGAAATAAAATTTAGATCAAGTAGTAATGAAGAAAGGTGGAAAAAGAATTCATGGGGAAAGAGACAAAAAGACTCGGTATTATAATGTGCATTTAACAATGCCCTACAGGTCCTGGACTGAACGAGATGGTGTAAATACACAGAAAAATAAACGGCTGATACATGGATAGATAGTATAAGGATTATAATGGAAAAAACAAAATCGCCATCATTAACAAAAAAAAATCTATACTAAACTAATCAAATTTCTAAGTGAGTTTAGTAAATTGCAGGGTACAAGAACACTATATTGCATCAATATATTTCTATGTACCAGCAGCAAACAATTAAAAAATTACATTTTAAATACCTAGAAAAAACTAATGAAAGATATGCAAGACATATAAAATAAAATTATAAAGTACTACTGAGAGAAATTAAAAACCTAAATAAATGGAAACATAGGCCGTATCTGTGAATTATAAGACCCAATATTGTAAAGATATCTATTCTACTCAAATTGAACTATGAATCCAATGCAATAACAGTAAAAACCCCAACAGATTTTTCTGTAATTAAGATAGTATGGGGCTTCCCTGGTGGCGCAGTGGTTGAGAGTCCGCCTGCCAATGCAAGGGACATGGGTTCGTGCCCCAGTTCGGGAAGATCCCACATGCCGTGGAGCGGCTGGGCCCGTGAGCCATGGCCGCTGAGCCTGCGCGTCCAGAGCCTGTGCTCCGCAACGGGAGAGGCCACAACAGTGAGAGGCCCGCGTACCGCAAAAAAAAAAAAAAAAAAAAAAAAAAAAAAAGATTGTATGACACATAAGGACAGAAAGACAGAAAAGAAGAGAGAGCCCAGACCCATGCATATCTGGACACATGATTAATGAGGAAGTTAGTGCTGCAGAGCCGTTGGGAAAGGCTGGCCCTTCCTCAACAGATTCCTACCTCACACCATATACCAAAATCAACTCAAGAGAGACGGTAGATGTAAACGTGGAAGGTAAAATAATAAAGCAACTAGAAGTTACACAGGAAAATATTTCCATGATCTGGAGTACATATGGCTTTCCTAAACAGGACACAGAAAGCACCAACCGCCACGGGAAAGATTCGTAAACTCTGCTGTGTTACAGCTGGGGGCTTCTGTTCATCAAGACCCTGTTTAGAAGAAAAGCCACAGAGGGATAGGAGATATCTGTAATACCCAAAAGCAGAAGAGAACCAGGCCGAAGACCCGAACAAGCACCTCATTAGAAAGGATACTCAAATGGCCAACAAACCCATGAAAAAGTGCCCAAGCCTACCAGTCATCTGGGAATCCAAATTTAAAACCCACTGAAATACCATCACAATCCACCAACGTGAGTTTAAAAACAAAATGAAACAGAACCCCTTCAACAGCAAGGACTGCTGAGGGTGCGGGTGGAGCCCTGAGCTGTGGTGGGGATGTGAACAGGAGCAAACGCTTTGAACAAGACCCTACTGCCTGCTGCTGCCGTCGCTAAGCACACACTCCAGAAGAAGGTACATAAATAGTTCAATGAAAACACTATGTTCCAACAAATTCCTTACTATGCTTCCAAAAGAAACACATCCAGGTACGAACCAAAGACCCGTAAGCAGCATTATCCACAATGGTCTAAAACAGAAAAAGTCAAAATGTCCATCAACAGCTCAATAAACTGTGGTGTGCTTACAGAATGGAATATCCTTCAGCAACAGAATGAACTATCTACTGACAATATAAGTGAACCACACAACCATCATTTGAGTAAGAGAAGACAGACGCAGACACACAATTACATACTGTGAAGTTCCATTAAAACTTCCAAGAATGGGCAAAACAATCCATAAAAGTTTAAAGTGAGAATAGTGGTTTACCCTTAGGAAGGAGAGATGGGCATGAGGGGTATTTGGGGGGAATTTAAAAAACTACCATAAGATTAAAAAGCACGTGAACACGTGATTAAAAGGGCACACTGAATACTTGGGAAAACTAACACAGAATAGTTAACACTGAGAACGATTCTCTAAGGACTTGAAAATGAAAAGAAAAATATCCTTTAATCATCAAGACAAAAACACATATAAAGGAAAGAAGTTATACTGGCATCAGACTCAGGCAGGAAGAGGAAACATACTTAAGATACTCAAAAAAGAAACTGAAACCCAGCATTTCAATTTCAGACAAACTGACCCTCAAATATTAATACAAAGACCACAAGAAGAACTTTTAGAACTTTTAGGAAAATTGTTCCCATGAGCCCTACCCACAAGAAAGCTATGAGAGGATGAATTTCTGAAACCATTACAGAAGCTTCAGGATAAAGATGGTTACAAGCAACCTATTTAACCAGGCTAAGGGTAAAAAATAGATCTGGAAATGCAGTCCAGTACAAGCACCAAAAATGAGAAAGAGAAGGGAGAGAATATATGGAAAATAAAGAAGCACACTGATCACCTAACAGGCATTAACTGGAAGTAACAATCAGGATAAAGTAAATTAGAAGTTGGGAAGACCTACTGGTCACTGCTAGGAACCAACAGACAGTATCTGAAAAAAAGAGAGTCTCATTTCTGTGAATCTCTCTTAAAACACACCAGGCAGGAAATGTGTAAAATAAGCCTGAGACACTCCGTCAGGCCGAAAAGCAAAAGGGCACAATCAAAGTCCAGTGGGGCTGTGTCAAAAGCCCCAGAAGCCAACTTGAAGGGGAGCCCACGGGTCAAAGACGCGGCGACGCGACCACCAAAAAGAAACACTACGATGGACTGACACCTCCCAGATAGAAAAAATCCTTGAGTTCATGATGATACTTAAAATTAAAAAAAAAAAAAAAAGATTCCTGACTAACTTTGGAGACTGTTAGGGCACGGAAACAATATTCTGCACATTTTAAGTTAAAGGAAAAACTCCAGCATTTAGCCTATGGCTCCACCATAAGCTGTATTTCAGAGTAACCTACGAATTGATAAGAAAAACTTCTAACTCTAAGAAAATGATTAAATAAATGCTGGTGTAAGTAGCTGACAGATTACAGCAATAATGCCTCTGAAATTTATGGTTACGAAGTTTAGTGATTTACAACAGACAGGGATCTCTTCCTCAACCTCAGATGCACTAAAATGATGTTTTTTTAAAACAATGAAAAACCGTGGATATGTGTCCGTCAGAAGACTAGACAACTAATTTCTAGAGAAGGGAAGCCAGAGCACAGAGTCAGAGCAAACTGGGAGACGGCCCAGGAGCACTGTGATGCTCAGAGCGCCAGGCACAGGGGTGCCAACACCCAGACCCTGGCAGGGCCCACCTCCTCAGGGCACCGTGCAGCCAGCCACGTAGGTGCCAGGGAGCAGACCCCAGGTTTCTATGACGGAAAACTGGAAAGCCGCAGGGGAAAAGGCCTCTACATTCTGTACTCTGCAACCTCCTACGACCAACAGTAGCTGATTTTTCATCCCTTCACTCCAAAGCTGGGTTTCTCCATCTTGACACTACTCATATTTTAAGCTAGATAATGCTTTCTTGTGGGAGCCTGTCCTGGCATTTGAGCAGCATCCCTGGCCTCTATCCACTAAATGCCAGCAGAAACCCTCCCTTCAAACCTTGACAATCAAAAATGTCTTCAAGTATTGCAAAATCCTCCCCAATTCCCTCCAGATCCTCTCTCAATTTGAAAACCACTGTTCTAAAGAGAAGTCTGCCAGTCACCAGGCCCTGCCGAGGCCAAGGAGCTTCCCATCAGCCTCTTACACCTCACTAGTAAATACAGGCAGATAACCAAGAATTAACAGACATTGGACAGAAGCCTTCAACAGGACAAACACCAAGCAGACTAACAGAAAAAAGTCCCAGAGGAAATAAGGATTTATTAACGAAACAGCAGAGAATTGAAAACGAAATCAAAACCATTCTACTGAGTATCCATCAACCGGCAGAATAGCTTGTTTTTTTTTTATTGAACTATAATTGATTTACAATATTGTGTTAGTTTCAGGTGTACAGCAAAGTGATTCAGTTTTATAAATGTGTGTTTATTCTTTTTCAGATTCTCTTCCATTATAGGTTATTACAAGATACTGAATATAGTTCCCTGTGCTGTACAGTAGGACCCTGTTGTTTACTTTTTTTTTTTTTTTTTTTTTTTTTTTTTAGCGGTATGCGGGCCTCTCACTGCTGTGGCCTCTCCCGGTGCGGAGCACAGGCTCCAGACGCGCAGGCTCAGCGGCCATGGCTCACGGGCCCAGCCGCTCCGCGGCATGTGGGATCCTCCCGGACCAGGGCACGAACCCGTGTCCCCTGCATCGGCAGGCGGACTCTCAACCACTGCGCCACCAGGGAAGCCCTGTTTACCTATTTTATACATAGTAGTGTGTATCTGTTTGTCCCAAACTCCTCATTTATCCCTCTCTCCACCCCTTACCCTTTGGTAACCGTAAGTTTGTTTTCTATGTCTATGAGTCTGTTTCTGGTTTGTAAATAAGTTGATTTGTATCATTTTTAGATTCCACATATAAGTGATATCATATGATATTTGTCTTTGACTTATTTCACTTAGTATGATAATCTCTAGGTCCATCCATGTGGCTGCAAATGGCAATATTTCACTCTTTTTTATGGTTGAGTAATATTCCATTGTATATATGTACTACATCTTCTTTATCCATTCATCTGTCAGTGGACATTTAGGTTGCTTCTATGTCCTGGCTATTGTAAATAGTGCTGCTATGAACACTGGGGTGCAGCTATCTTTTCGTGTTAGAGTTTTCATCTTTTCCAGATATATGCCCAGGAGTGGGATCACTGGATCACAAGGCAACCCTATTCTTAGCTTTTTAAGGAGCCTCCATACTGTTCTCCATAGTGGTTGCACCAATTTACATTCCCACCAACAGTGTAGGAGGGTTCCCTTTTCTCCACACCTTTTCCAGAACTTCTTTGTAGGCTTTTTGATGACAGACATTCTGACTGGTGTGAGGTAATAACTCATTATGGTTTTGATTTGCCTTTCTCTAATTAGCGATGTCGAGCATCTTTTCATGGCCAAGTGTATGTCTTCTTTGGAGAAATATCTGTTTAGGTCTGCAGAATAGCTACATGTTAAAGCCACAGAACTAACCTGGGTTCCAGGCCAGCTCCACCACTTAACTGCTTGTGCAACCTTAGTCAAAGCTGTACCTTGCTCTCCTAATCTTCACAATGGGGATAAAGATTAGTACACATATCTCAGAGTTGCTAGCAGAAGTAAACAAGGTATTTAAAACTTTGAAAAGCACATGGCACACAGTAAGGAATCAATACATAAGAGATGGGGCTTATTTTGGTTTGCTTTAATTATTCTTAGACTCTACAGTATATCCATGGGAAAAGACTAGGATGTTATGAAAAAGGAACAGTAACACACACACACAGACACACACACACACACAGACACACAGACACACACACAAACTTACTGGAATCACAATTTTGACAGCATATTCTTTAAAAATTAAATAGAAAGATGGAAAGCAAAAGTTGAGGATATCCCTCCAAAAGCAAGAGCAGAAGAAAAAAAATTAGACTACTAATCCAGAAAGACCAATACACACCTAAAATAACTTCCAGAAAGATGGAGAAGAAAAGAGCTGAGGGAAGGAAATTATCAAAGAAATAAGAGCAGAAGAACAAAAGTCTCCAACCTGAAAAGGCCCATGGGATCCAACCACTGCAACACTGGGGTGCAGACAGAGAACGCCCAACACAATAACACTCACTGTGAAATTCCTGCCCCAACCCACTCTTACCTGGTTAGTTCTCAGGTAGCGCTCAGACCTCATTAACTAGCTCAGTAGTCACTTCTCCAACAAAACATTCCCAAAATGTGAGCAAACACTCCCACCACCCCCATTACATGCTCTAAGTACCAAAAACCTGTCTGTATCTCAGTGTTAATGTTACCCTTATTTAAGTGATGGTCTGAGTATTGATTTCAAGAGTCACAGAGCTAAAGAACAGACCACCATGTCTATTTTTTGCCATCGTATTCCAATCACCTAACATAAGGTACGATAAGCATTTAGGTACTTTTTGTACGAATGAGCCATATAATAAAATCACTGCTTCCTTGTAAATATAATACATTATTAATCACAACTACCTCTACCACAAAGTTCTATGGCTCTTTACATGACATAAGGAAATTTCACAAGTTTCTCATACTGTTTTGGCCTGCATTTGCTTCTTTTTATTTGTAATCCTTCAGTGACATAACTGACAAGTTCTTTGAACTAAATCTCAGATTTCCTAAAGGAATGAGTGTCACCTGGTGGAAGGACATAAGATTAAAAAGCAACTCGAGGCAATTATCTAAAGTTTACTAGGCACAAAATAGAGACCTAGCAAATATTTACTCAAATTAGAAACTAAAGATGTATATCAACATTGTCGAGTAATGAAAATCAAATTTTTATCATCTGCATAATGTAAAACATACCAGTTTAAATAAATGAAATTTATAAATAAAATGTATTTTTAAAGTTGGCAGTTAACACCATTTAATTTAGCTTCTAACTGAACTAAACACAGAAATGAAAATGAGGAAAAAAGCACTTATAGCTTCTACTCTCCCAAGGTGCAAAAGAAAAAGAAGTTACAATTGAAACACTAATTGCATATGAAATATATGATTTGATGTATTAAAGGCCACTTTTTTTAATTAAGAAAGCTCTTTATCAGAAGGTGTGTGTGTGTGCATGTGTTTTATACTTTGATCTTGAAACCCTGCGCTTGTTAAGCCAAAATAACCTCATGAAATTTAGTAAGAAAACAAGGGGACTATGAGAATAATATAGACATAGCTGTCGTGATGAGAAAGAACGTGAAATTAGAGATGGACGATCAAGGATGGAACACCCCACTGCACTGGGAAGATCACAAAAAACAGTGAGACTAAAATAGACGTCCACTTTTCTCCAGTGGGAGGTGCGTGTGTATCAAGAAAGAAAACATTACTAAGTTTTGACAAGAAAACAAACACTAACTTTTTACAGTGCAACTGTCAGATCAGTAGCAACCACTTAAAGTAACGAACTTCATGGATGTTAATACGCATTTATCTTCACCGCTACATCACTGAGCTGTATATGAAAAACAGAACGGAAATACCACATGGTGAAGGTACCTGTTGGGAGTCAGTGGGGTAAACTGGGTGATAACCACCCCCAAGTCTTCAGTGGCTTCTAACAGGGAAGGCCTGTTGTCGCCTGATACCGCAGGTCCTGGGGACTCTGCTCACACGCCCACGTACCGGACCGGGGAGATGGTGCCCCCAGCATCTCACACCCCGTCACCAAGCGGGCCGGAGACCAGGCCAACTCCCTACCTGCTCCTCAGGGCTTCTGCCCTGCAGCCACGCCTCACCTCCACTCACATTTTATCGACTCCCCAAGTTTCATGGCCACAACTAACGACTCACGTCAAGGGGCACAGCTAAGGTGACTTCACAGGTGCCTGTGAACTTGTATTACCATAGGAGAGATGCAGGATGGCAGGATGGATGCTTTTGTGATTCAGAATGAAATCACTTCAAATTGATTAACTCCATTTTATATTCACAAAAGCCTACAATTTCACTTTGAGGGTTTTTTTTTTTTTTTTTTTTGCGGTACGCGGGCCTCTCACTGTTGTGGCCTCTCCCGTTGCGGAGCACAGGCTCCGGATGCGCAGGCTCAGCGGCCGTGGCTCACGGGCCCAGCCGCTCCGCGGCATGTGGGATCTTCCCGGACCGGGGCACGAGCCTGTGTCCCCTGCATCGGCAGGCAGACTCTCAACCACTGCGCCACCAGGGAAGCCCGAGGGTTTTTTTAATAATAAATTTGCATTAAAATCTTGGTTTATAAAATTCCAATAGAGCGTTTTAAACAACATTTTGAAACTTTTAAAAGTACTTAATCTGAAAATTAAGGATTTTCTAAGTATTTTACGTGAAAATGGAAAGAATTATAAAACCAACAGTACACGATTTCCAAATCATGACCAAAGAACACCCCTCATTCCTACTATCTTTACTGACATATAAAAAACATTAACATTCATTTTAAAACAGGTGGATTAAAAATCTTTCTTTACTGTCACCTACCTGTAATAAAGATGACACAACTTAGGCAACAACTTGAGTTAACTGCAAGTGATTTCAAAAAACAAGCTACATCTTCAATTATTTACGAAGGACCATAGTATTTCAATAAACAAAGCCAGTGGGACGTGAGCAGCTCTTACTATGCCCTCAGCAAGCACTCAAGTATTTGTGAAATAAATGGAAACCAAACTGGGAAAGACAAAGCCTGCAAGGGAAGGTGCCCAGTCGCCCTTAATAGCCACCTCCCTTGAACACCTACATCACTTGTAAGCCATGTGGAATATGCAGGGATGAACTACACACAGCTGCTGCCCAAAAAGGACTGGCTTCAACAAACAACTATACCCGTAATTACAGTAGGTGCCAAAAATACGCTACATGGATGCTCACAACCAAATGGGAATATTAGATCAGTGCAAACAGCCATGGAGAACCTCTCTGGAACCAGCATATAAAAATAAATCAGACCTCAGACTTGGCTGGGGGCTACATACACCTCACACCCTAACACATGTTCTCCATAAGATCTATGAGCTAAGGGTTTTGTATTGGACAGTGGGTCTGTCCAAGATGCTTCTGTCTTCTGCATTTAAGACAAAAAGAATCTGTGTGTGCGTATGCTTTAACACAATAAACTATCAGAAAAAGTAGATGGGACACAGACCAGAAGATACTTAAAATGCATATAAACAAAGATCCGGTATCAGATATATAAAGTAATTCCCACAAATCAACCAGAAAAAGACAAATAACCAAAGAGAAAAAGCAGGCAAAGGATATAAAAAGGCATAAAAAGGAAACTGGAAAAGCTCAATCTCTAATATTCAAATAAACAGAAACTAAAATAAATGGACAGTATTTCAAATTGATCCTGTTGGCAAAAATTAATTCCAAGTGTCAACACAGATGTAAAGCAATTGGGACTCTCCTTCTGTTGGTGGGAGTGTGAAAGGAAACAATCTTAGAAGCGCAATCTGGTAACACCTAAAAAAGTGTGAGATGCACCCCAGTCTTGGTGCATTAACAAAATGTTAAGCAAAAAAAAAAAATGCAAAAAGATGTTAAGTATGATTCTAATTATAAAAAGTTTTCAAACAGAAAATATAATACTTCATATTTTTTAGGAACAGAAGTTCAAGATAAGGTGACAGAAGTTCTGGCAGGTGAGGGAAAGGAATGGAAACAAGAAGGGACACTCGGGCGTCAACCGAATCTGCAGTATTTTCTTTCTTACGCTGCGTGCTGAATATGTGGGTATTCAAGCTATGGTCCTGCCTTTTTTAATGCCCAAAATATTCTATGACATTTTTAAAGTGAAGGAAAAGTTAGAAAACACATTTAGCCAACTCAAGAACTTTTTCAAGAATTTCAAATCATAGACTGTGTTAATTTCCATTGCCATTTTACAGAGAGAAAGGAAATAAAAAGGCAAGAAGAAAAGTTTATTAAGGCAAGAAAACATCATCCTGAAAAAGCAGGAATGTAGCCAAAGGGATAATGAGAAGAAGAGCGAAATGCTGGGATAAAGCACTGAACACAGCTAACAAAGAGAAAGAAATGGAGGAGGTTTATGGTGATAATAATAACAACAATGGCTCAGGTACCAGGTCCATTTAAAGCATGTTTCATCTGTTAATTCCTTCACTCCCCGTAAGCAGCATATACAAGGTAGGTACTACTACTGTCTCCATTTAACATATAAGGAAAAGGAGACACGGTGAAGTAAAATGCTATGATTGCTAGTATCATCTACTGCTGGCCCAGTGTTCCTGGCACAGCGAGAATCTGAGACCAAGCAACACGGCTCCACAGTCCCAGCTCTAAACCCTGCTTCAGATGTGTATTCACAAGAAGGGCCAGCTGGGTACCTGGACACGCGGAACACGCCTCAATATCCGCAAGGCAACTAGACAAATACAATGAGAATGAAATGACTGCAAGAGTGACAGCAACAGGAAAAAAGAAGGAAAAGAGAAGGAACACAAGGTCCGAAGTGAATCTGAAGGATGGAGGTCGTCCTGGAGGTGACAAGCTTCCTCCCTCTAGAGACTACCTCGGTCTCCTTCAGCCACATATGGAAACCTTCACTCGTGCGCCTAATGACTCTGAGCGGAGCGCCTAACGTACCAAAATACACTTCAGGGAACATTATCCAGTCCCTCCCCCCAAATCAAATGGAGTTTACACCCAAAGTTTACTTGTGATTCTAATTTTTTTAGATTTGGGGACACATACCCTAGAAATACTGTTTAAAATGGCAGCTAGGTCTCCAAGCCAGCCCACAAAAGCATGTGAAATCTCACCTGAACCCGCAGTTTTCTGTGAACAGCGTATGTGTTCCTGTACACCTTCCGACACAGCCTAGAGAAGTGCGGACCTAGCTCTGCGTGACGCTGCCCCGTCACGTTGCGTCAGGGCCCTGCGGAACAGCCTGCTCCCTTCTTCTCTCTGGGTCCACAACCATCTTTGGTCAATGTACTCTGAGAACCGATTCAGAGCATCAGGACCACGCTCACGGCTCAACAGCATCCCGGCAAGAGGACGCGAACTGCTGCCCACCCTCGCATTAAGGAAAGGCCTCCAGAAACAGCAGAGTCCAGAGCTGGGGTGATAGAGAGGGACAATCCAGGACACTAGGGCTGCAAACACACAATTCACTAAGCCAGTCAACCACTCCCCAGCCGGGTACGTCCAATCACCTGCAGGACAATCCTGCAAAACCTAAGGAAGCGGGGAGACGCACATCTCTGTGCCCAGCAACGCCACTGTTAGGTAGAAAAACCCAGAGAAGCTGGATGTTTCCCTTCTGGAATTAAGTCTCTGAAACTGGAGAATCACAGGAATCGCCTCCACAAGGGAAGTGAGAGGGTTACGGACCTCCTGACCCCATCCATTCTAGGGAATGAACTGTTCTTAAGTCAGGTAGGATACCCTGGACATTCATGTTTGTGGAGAATGTACGTTCTGTCAGTCAAATATGAATAAATGCAAATTCAGATGACTGTTCTAAAGCTAAGCATATTCAAATAAATATATAAATCTCACAGTAACTTATTTTTTTTATTTTTTTTTGCGGTACACAGGCCTCTCACTGTTGTGGCCTCTCCCGTTGCGGAGCACAGGCTCCGGACGCGCAGGCTCAGCGGCCATGGCTCACGGGCCCAGCTGCTCCGCGGCGTGTGGGATCTTCCCAAACTGGGGCACAAACCCGCATCCCCTGCATCGGCAGGCGGACTCTCAACCACTGCGCCACCAGGGAAGCTCCTCACAGTAACTTTTAAAAGATGCTCTTCCATTATATTAAACACAGACCCGGCAGGAGGGAACAGCCCCATGGAGTATCCACGGTCCTTGCTCCTATTCACCCATCCCCAGTCTCAAGCAAATCTCTAAAAAGGGTTACATATGGCCTCTGTTTTGAGAGAGTGAATTACAAGGGCAACAATTTACTCAGGGTCTCAGGAATTCATATCTTCGGCAGAACTTACATATTTCTGTGCCTGAAAAAATGTAAGCTATAACGTAAGAAATAACTTCGTCTGGCTGCTCCAACAGAGCTGGCTGAACAGTTACCTTTGATTGGCCAAGGAGCGTTACCAGCTGCTGACACCCAATTCTCTGCTCTGTCAGACCAGGTGGCCAGGGATCATTTGCAATGTCGGCTGCCTTGTCCTCTTCCTCCCACCCAAGGCAAATGGTATTGCAGAGGCAAGTAACATAACCTCCCCAACGGGTTTCCTCTCTGAACCTAACACCCCCTTCTCCCCTCCAAAACAGCACAATTTGTTTCTGCAGAGTCCGGGACCAGTGTCTTGTTAAACAGCCTTTCAGCCTTGAATCTGATTTACTACTGTGTAAATATCACCTTTCCCCCCTATATGATGCTTTTCGTTGCTTCTAGATTAAAGGAAGAGAAAAACATGGAGTGCCTGCATGATTATAAAACCACAGCTCAATAAAACTCTCTCTCTCTCTTTATAGCTTGACTATATCAATTATCCTGGAAATAACTACTTTCCAAGCAAGTCTCATGGTGCTAATGATTAAGAAAACTGGAATTAGTGAAAGATTAAGATCAAGCATTACCTTCAAGCTGGTTTTTCGTTTCCTCAAGTTTCCAGGTTGGAGATATAAAATTTTTAAAGTACATTCTCATTCACAGGTTGCTTTCTGAGCATCTGCTCAAGACTTATTTTCAGACTCAAGATTAAGATTTTCACTTTTAAAATTCTACCTAAATTCACGAGCATAAAAACTTCACAAATTCATATTAATATGGAGATTGAAAATAAACCCCCGCTGAGTTATCCCTCACACCTTGCTTGCACTTCTCAACTACTCTGCCCACAGTGTCATGTGTTTCATTAAAAACAAATTGCAAGACATCTTTCAGAAGAGAAATTGAACATTTCCAATTACAAATGTAATTTGGTAAGGAGCTATTATCCAAAATACATAAAGAACTCTTACACATCAGTAATCAAATGACAGCCAAATAAAAAAGAGGGCAAAAGGAGATTTCTAGTTTCAGCTCAGACATGTAAGGAGAATGGAAGTTGCAGGACACAATGCCACTCTGAAATCAGGACAGACAGGAACGCAGAGAGTCGTGACTGAAATCAGCTTAGCAGGGGTAGATGTTACTGGAGCCAGAAACTTGTAGGGACCCTTAACTGGTGATTTTGACAAACTGATGGTGGGCAAATGTGACTAGTCCGAGGGTTAAAAACTCCTGGGGACCCGGTCTTGGAGGAGACCCTCCCTCCGGGAGCCCCACCAAGTTCTCATGGTGACAGGAGAAAAATCCCCTATTATTTCAAGCAGGGGAAGGAGAAAGGTAATCATTTTGAAATACAAAGGCCAAAAGCTTTCTCCATAACAAAGTCCTCCCCTCTAATGGAGGGGCTTTATTTACCAGAGCTTTATTTGACCTGGGGAAAGGGCAGTAAGATAACTCTAGCACCCTCTGGCCTTCCTGTCTCAAATAAGGGGAGAAAGGAAAGAGAAAAAAAAAAAAAAAAAAGAGGCTAAGAAATGTTTCTGAAGGCCCTCAGAGCCCAGAAGCTGACATTTAATCAGAAGATTATATAACAATTCCTCTCCCCTACAACTCACCACCATCAACAGGGCTCCAGTAAAATAACAGTGGATTATAACTGAGAGAGCCGTAAGACACAGACTCCAAGAGAGTTCTTAAGGAAAGACAAAGGGGACAGGGGAGGGGAGACACTGAGAGCTAGAGCAAACATTGAACACAGCCAGGTCAACATAAAAACTCACATGAAAAGCCTAATTACCTCAGTACCTATTACCCAATACATCATGTCCAACTTTCAACAGAAAATCACAAAGCATGATAAAAGGCAATAAAAACACGGTCTGAAGAGATAAAGCAAGCATCAGAACTAGACTCAACTCTGACACAGATTTTGGAACTATGAAACAGAGAACTTAAAATACGTATGATAAACAGGCTAATGTCTCTAATGGAAAAAGTGGACAACATGCAAGAACAGACGGAAAATGTAAGCAGAGAGATGGAAACTCTGAGAATCAAAGTGAAATGCTAGAAATGAAGAACACAATAACAGAAATGAAGAATGCTTTTGATGTGCTCATCAGTAGACTGGACATGGCCAAGGAAAGAATCGGTAACATTGCAAATATGTTAATGGAAACTCCCCAAACTGAAACACAAAGAGAAATAGGATGAAATTTTAAAAAGGAACAGAATACCCAAGAACCACAGGACAATTACAAAAGGTGTTACATACACATAATGGGAACATCAGAAGGAGAACAGAGAGAGAAAGAAGAAATATTCAAAGTAATAATGGCTGAAATTTCTCCAAAATTAATGACAAAACCCAAACCACAGATACAGGAAGCTCAGAATACATCCAACAGAATAAATCCCCAGTAATCTACACTTTGGTATACCATACTCAAACTGCAAGATCCAAAAATGAAGAGAAAATCTTGAAAGAAGTTCAAGTGAAAAAACACCTTACCTATATAAGACAAAGTCAAGAATTACATCAGACACCTCATCAGAAACTATGCAAGCAAGAAGAAACTGGAGTAAAATATTTAAAGTGTTGAAAGGAAAAAACACCACCCTAGAATTCTGTATCCAGTGAAGCTGTACTTACAAAGTAAAGGAGAAATAAACAAACGAACTTAAGTTTAAGAAACCTGCTGTCAGTAGACCTGCCTTGCAACAAGTGTTAAAAGAAGTTCTTCAAGAGACAAGGAAAGTGATGTAGGTCAGGCACTTGGAAATACATTAAGAAGAGAAGAGCATCAGAGTAGGAGTAAATAAAGGTAAAACAAAACTTTTATTTTTATTATTCTTAATTGATCTGATAACTGTTTGTTCAAATAATAGCAGCAATGTGTTGGGTGACTACAGTATATGGATAAGTGAAATGAATGACAGCAACGTTATAAAGGATGGGAAAAAAGGAATTAAGAATATTCTTTATAAGGTACCTGCAACTACCTGTGAAATGGTATAGTGTTACTTGAAAGTAGACCTAGATTAGTTGTAATGTATGCAGCAAACTCTAGGGCAAGCACTAAGAAATCTTTGATATGTTAAGAAAGAATAAATGGAATCATATAAGGTGTTCTACTAAAAGCAGAGAAGGAAGAAAGAGGGTGATAAAAATGTAAAAAAAAACAAGTGTTATGAATAGAAATCAGTGGCAAATATGGCAAATATAACTCAGCTATGTCAACAATCACTTTAAATATGAACGGTCTAAATATACCAATTAAAAGACAAAGACTGTTGAGAGTAGATTAAATAAGGAAGAACCTACTGCCTACAAGAAACCCACCTTAAATATAAAGACACAGATTGATTAAAAGTAAAGGAATGGAGAAAGATAAACCATGCAAAGAAAGCTGGAGTACCTGCATCTATTTCAGACAAAGCGAGAGCAGAACAGGGAAAATTATAAGGGATGAAGGAGGGCATTACATAATGAAAACAGGGTTATTTCTCTGAGAAAACATAACAATCCTTAACGTGTATGCACCTAACAAGACAGTGTCAAAACACATGAGGCAAAACTGGTAAAACTGCAAGGAGAGGACTTCCCTGGTGGCACAGTGGTTAAGAATCCACCTGCCAATGCAGGGGACATGGGTTCAAGCCCTGGTCCGGGAAGATCCCACATGCCATGGAGCAACTAAGCCTGTGTGCCACAACTACTGAGCCTGTACTCTGGAGCCCGCAAGCCACAATTACTGAAGCCCGTGTACCTAGAGCCCGTGCTCTGCAACAAGAGAAGCCACTGCAATGAGAAGCCCATGCACCGCAATGAAAAGTAGCCCCCTCTTGCTGCAACTAGAGAAAGCCCACGCTCAGAAACAAAGACCCAACACAGCCAAAAATAAATAAAAACATTTATTTAAAAAAAATTACAAGGAGAAATGAACAAAGCCACTATTATGCTCAGAAACTTCAACACTCTTCTATCAGTAATTGACAGATCCAGCAGGCAGAAAGTCAGTAAGGATATGGTTGAACCAAATAGCATCATCAAGCAACTGAATCTAATACTTCATCTAACAATAGCAGTATACACATTCTTCTCAAGCTCACACAGAACAAGACAGACCACATTCCGAGCCATAACACACCTTAGCAAATTTAAAAGAATGGAAAACATACAGCATATGCTCTCTGATCACATGGAGTTAAAACAGTAATCAACAGAAAGACAGCAGTAAAATTTCCACATATTTGGGAATTAACCAACAATTCTAAATAACACATGGGTCAATGAAGAAATCTCAAGATAAATTTTTTAAATACTTTGCAATAAATGAAAATATAACATCAAAATCTGTGGGATGCTGCAAAAGTAGTGGTTAGAGGGAAAGTATAGCATTGAAGGTAAGAAAAACAGAAAGAATTAAAATCAGTAACCTAAGTGTCTACCTTAGGAAACTGGAGGAAAAAAAAGAATAAAATACAAGCAAAAAGCAATAGAACTGAAACAAGAAACAGGAAAACTCAATGAAACCAAAAGCTGGTTCTTTGAAAAGATTAACTGATAAACCTACAGCCAGGCTAACCAAGAAAAAAAATGAGAGAAGACACAAATTACTACTAATACCAGAAATGAAAGAGTCATCATCATTATGAATCCCATGGATGTTAAAAAGATAACAAAAGATTATAGGCCGCGATAGTGAGAGGCCCACACACCGCGATGAAGAGTGGCCCCTGCCTGCCACAACTAGAGAAAGCCCTCGCACAGAAACGATGACCCAACACAGCCATAAATTAAAAAAAAATTTTTTAAAGATTATAAATAATTCTACGCCCTCAAATTTGATAACTTACATGATTCCACCAATTCCTTGAAAGACACAAGTGACAAAAACTCTCACACAAAGATAAATAGGTGATCTAAGTAGGCTTATATCTATTAAAGAAATTGAATCAATAATTAATAACCTTCCAAAACAGCAAGCACTAGGTCCAGATAGTTTCACTGGTGAATTTAAGGGAAAAATCATACCAATTCTCTACAAGCTCTTCCAGAAAAAATAAAAGCAGAGAGTGCACTTCCTAACTATATACCTAACCATATACCAAGCATTATTGCTCTATTACCAAAACCAGATAAAGACATTACAAGAAAGGAAAACTACAGACTAGAATCTCTTATGAACAGAGATGTAAAAATCCTCAACAAAACATTAGCAAATCAAATCCAACAATGTATAACATGAATTATATACCAAAACCAATGGGGATTTTTCCCAGGAATGCAAAGGCTGGTTCAATATTCAGAAGTAATAATGTAATCCACCACATCAACAGGATAAAAAAAGTCATATGATCATATCAAGAGATGCAAAAAATCATTTAAAAAAAATCCAACATCCATTTATGATAAAAACTCTCAACAAACTAGGAATAGAGAGGACTTCCTCAACTTGATAAAGAATATGTATAAAAATACCTACAGCTAACATCATACTTAATGGTGAAAAACTAGATTCTTTCCCCCTAAGATCAATAACAAGGCAAGGAGGTCCCCTCCCTCTCACCACGCATATTCAATACTTTACTGAAATTCCTAACTAATGCTGTAAGAAAAGGAAACAAAAGGTATACAGATTAGGAAGGAAGAAATAAAGCTGCCTTCGTTCATAGATGACATGATTATCTATGTATTAATAGAAAATGCCAAAGAATCAACAAAAAAACTCTGAAACCTACTAAGTGACTACAGCAAGGATTCAGGATACAAATTTAATATACAAAAATCAATTACTTTTCTATACACCAGCAATGAACAATTGGAATTTGAAATTAAATTAGTATCCAAAAATTAGGTATAAATCTAACAAAATATGTACAGAATATAAATAAGTACAAAAACTCTGATGAAAGAAACCAAAGATGATCTCAATAAATGAGAGATATTCCATGCTCACGGGCAAGAATACATAATATTAAGATGTCAATTATTCCGAGTTTGATCTATATATTCAACATAATCACAATCAAAATTCAAGCAAGTTATTTTGTTGATATGACAAACTGATCCTAAAGTTTATATGAGTAGGCGAAAGACCCAGAATACCTGAAACAATACTGAGAAGAGTGAGAGGATGGACACTACCCAACCTCAAGACTCACCATAAAGCTACAGTAGGGCCTCCCTGGTGGCGCAGTGGTTGAGAGTCCGCCTGCCGATGCAGGGGACATGGGTTCGTGCCCTGGTCCGGGAAGATCCCACATGCCGCGGAGCGGCTGGGCCCGTGAGCCATGGCCGCTGAGCTTGTGCGTCCGGAGCCTGTGCTCCGCAACGGGAGAGGCCACAACAATGAGAGGCCCGCGTACCGCAAAAAAAAAAAAAAAAAAAAAAAACAACATACAACGCCACTGAATAAAATAAAATTTAAAGTAAGTAAAGGAATCGCACGCGGTAGGAAAAAACACAAGGATAGGAGATAAATTTAGAAATGAGGTTCAGACACAAACTACATGCTTCATGGTTCTGTATATTTGCAAAACATGGGTCCAAAATGTGGCTCTATGCTGACTGATGATCTATCAACTTCACTAGGTCATGTGAAAATGGATATCCTTGTCTTGCCTCACATTATATATGATATTTCCTAGGTCTTCTACCAGTACCATCTTTCTTCTGACCTTACCCTCAGCCTAACCCTTTCTTCAGGATCTGGTGCTCACAGTTTTTATTGTTCAACTTTTCTATTTAGAAGTTTTTCTTTAAAAAAAGAAATCCAGCTAACACAGTATAGGATCATCACAGCTCTTTTCCAGTGACAATCTCACAACCTCCAGTAACTCCCCCAGAGTGGAGCTCAAAATCCTACGGTGGCACGTGCCATACCTGCCACAGACCCTGACACCAAACCTACCTCTTCTTAAGTATATTTTACATCAGACCAGCAAGTTGTCTGCATTCAAAACTGTGTGCTGATTTAACAATCACTTTCTTTTTTACCTCAAATAAGATGAGAACTGTGAAAATTTGGGGCTAGAATAAAATCAGGTTTTACATTCACCCAGTTCTAACCCATATACCAACAGCGTCAACTGCAGGCAAAAGAGCGTAACATCAGAGCACATTTTGATTCAGTCTAAAAACAACTCTCTTCAAACAAATTCCTTTTGCTCTGCTGAGATTTACGTACAGAAGCCGAAGCCTTCTCTCCTCCACCCTTCAGTAGAGGCACTTGGAAGACAGCTAAGCAGGCTGTCCCGGCTGTTTAAACTACTGTCCCATGAGACCTACCTCCTGCAGGGCATCCTAGGCTTTCCTACTTGAAAACTAACATAATGGGTCAGTCAGAGGACACCCTGGAGTCCGCAGTGGGGAGTGGGGAGCTGTTAAGAAAGGGAGGACGTACTAGAGTTACAAACTAAAGCTGATTTTAAAAATACACTTTACGGCAACTACTGAAAAACGTTTGGAACAGTACACATGTTGTTATGCTATTTAAAATACTAGCAATATCAATTCATTTGCTGCACCGTTTTTATAAACCAGATATCGATAACAGTTTGCTTCCTAGCCACTTAATTATGGACACATACTCGGAATAACAACCTATGCTTAAAACTCAACAGCTAGTGTAACGAAGAAATATTTTACACATTAGTTTTATTCTATTAATAAAAATAACAACCATCTCTGTCAATTCTTTTTGGTCCTTCACATGCTATGATAATTCATTTTTTTCTTAATAATTATATTTGCCTAACTTATATAACTACAAAGAGAACTAAGACCTTCACTATCTTATTTGAAACTCACAAGCAACCTTGTCAATAGGTATTATAATTTCCATTTTATAGGCAAGGAAACTGAGATGGTAGCCACATTATAAATAAATACCAACACACATACATCCATTGTTTGGGGGGCATGTTTGTTTACTGATTAAGGAGTGATGATGACATCTGAAATGTGTTTTATTCCTTCTCTCAAGAGATCAAATCTATCTAATCAAATCCATAACTATCCAACTTCCAAACATTTAATACAGGAATATTTTCATGACTGCCTCAGTAAGTTATAAACTTCATCAATTATAAGCCCAAAACCATTTCTAACACATCCCAAGAGAGCAACTAAAAGACCTAAAATTATTCAGAATACAAAGATATCTTGGCAATTATAGAAAAACTAAATAAACCAATAAAGCACTCTTTAAATGTATTGCTAGGAGACTGCCACATATCAACACGCTAACTTCTTGAGAACTGCCACTGCTTGAAGCACACAAATTTCAGCAAATTTGACAAGAAAAAAATGCAGGAAGAATTTTCCTGTCCTGTGAAGCAACCATACCTCAGAAGTCACTCACTTCCAAATACTATACATCGGTCAAAAAGCCTCTTATCACAACAGACAACCATAACAGGTTGAGCTGAACGGAGGACGGGATCAGGTACTGTTGAGGCACACGTGTCCGTCTCGTCCAGACTCAAGTAAGACTCTAAATTTCTTTCAGCTTGAGTTAAAAGAGAGAAAATGCAACTCATATTTCCAGAAGCAAGAGTGGCATATTTTCCAGTAAGTTCCTTGTTCTCGTCTTACTATTTTAAGAGTTCTGATCACTCCCAGCATTGCTGTGTGGCAAGATCTGGTTTCTGGTGGCTGATCATTTCCATGGCATGACGCTTGGCTAAAACGGTCTCCCACACACTGTTTTTTATTCCTATTTAGCATCCCTGTATTTATATACAAAATTCCACTTCAGTGGCACTGTGCCAGGAGAAGAAACAGCTTTGCTAGAATTTCACTTGACTTTATTAGAGGAAATTATTTTAAATTAATGTAGCTGCTGAATAGCTGTCATCCTGAACCTCAGAAAATATATTCCTTCTAATTTTTGCTGCGAACATTTATTTATTTAAGTTAAATTCCAGCTCATGAATGTTGACCATGAGGAGTCTAACCCTTCCTGCTACTATTTCACATTCCTTTTCTAAACAAGGGCAAGCACGGGCATGCTCCATCAGTATGCACAGCCAGATCACCACCATTAAGTGAAATCATCTATGTATTTTTGGTGGAATCCTTTTAACAACTTCCACGCCTGGCAGTGAAATGGAACAAGGCTGTTTTGTTTTCAGAGGGCAACAATTTGATCTCTCGTTTACTAGATGGCGCTCAAAATATTTTTCCATATGTTTTTCCGCGAAGATCATCTGACAACAGCATGGTTTACCTTGACTAGTGAATGCAGGCTTTTTTCACCAAACACATCCCAGAGGAAGGTCAGGTCTTCCTGGCTGTCCACATGTGGCTGCAGCTGGGCTGGCAGAGCTGCCAGCAGCTCATACAGACCTATAAAATGGAAATAAAACACAAAGCGTCACCGTAGAGTGATCTCATTAATTTCGCTTAAGGTGTGTGAAACTGACAGCTGGAACATGTCGCTTTTACTGGATCTGTATTCTGGGCCATCAAGCAAAACTCTTCTCCAAAGAAGCAAGGGAAGCTTTTGGATTTTTAAATTCCAAAAATGTATGTATTAACAGGCCTGTTTTTACCTTATGCGGTGGTCATTTTACAGTCCTCCAAGTTTACATAACCCGAGACAGAAAATGTGTACAAGCTTTCAAAAAAAGAAGAAGAAGAAAATGCATACATTCCTTTCCTTAATCGTTATTACATTTCCCTCAATGTTAGCCAAAAAGTGAAGTGAGTCATGAATAGGAAAAACTTCTTTAGAAGAGAAAATTGATAGCGTGGTCCACTAAAATGGTTTTGTGGTTTCCAAAGAGTTCCTAATAATATATAGCTTCAAAAACATTTGCGTTACTGAACGTCCAAAATCAAGTTCCCAAAAGTAAGCCAGAATAAACCATACTTGGTGTGGCATTATTTGTAGTCACACTTTTTTTTTTTTTTTTTAAAACAATGACAACAACAAACTGCGTAGCACTTAGGCTAAATGCGACTCTAATTTGGAGGCATGTGATACCCCTGGAAAGAGTCAAGGCAACAGATGCAGGTCGCGCGTGCTCTCACTGGAAGCTTCCTGCAAGCAGACAGTAGCGCAGTGTCCCAGGAGCAGCCTGCACAGACCATCCGTCTCGTCCCGGGGCTGGCAGACTCCTGTCCAAGAAATGCTGCAGCAGCGCTTGCCCGGGACTCTTCAGGGAGGTGACCTGGCAGAAGTCAGCATCAACTCAGAGCTCATGTTTCATTTTCCAGCGGGATTCCATGAGGTAAAAAGGACAAACTTCTTTTTATTTCTGTCTGCTGTCTACAAAAACACCGAGACCTCCTGGGGTCTGCAACACATGGGACTGTTGCTATTTCTGGTCTGAATAAGAGCTGCTGTTCATTAGAAAGACAGCTTTACAAGATATTTAACCAGCGAAGACTCATAAATTACGGACTTCTGATGAGCGCGTCTGTTATCTTTCCAAAGCCTTATAATATTCTGATAACCAGTGAGAATTCACAACCACATGCATGGGTACCACTTTGGAAGTCAGATACGAAACTTGAGAGATTCGATTAAATTGAAACATTCCTAGGGCTGTATTTGGCCAAAAAGATCCAAAATACTCCAGGCAGGAAAAAAGAAAAAAAAAAAAACCTTCTCCCAACTGCATTCTTAAGTATTCTTGGTGGTTTACATTTATTCTCATAAAAACCTGGCATCCTGCCTAAACTAGCTCTTATTTACAATTCAGCAAAAATATTTTTACGGTAGCTCAACCTAAGTCAATGTATAATGATACAGGTCTCACTTTATACAAATATATACACACACACACAAATGTAAAGTAATCACAATCGCCAAGATCAGAGATTCAAAACATGAAATTATGTAAAAAGAAGGTAGAATTTCACTATTTTATTATTGATTTCAGGAGTAGTAATATCATTAGAGTTGAATGATACTAATTCAACTCTGATATAATTATGTGGTACAGTTCTTGGGGGATTCAATAAGTTTAAATAAGTTAATACACTTGAACAGTCCTGCACGTGGTAAGTACTCAATGTTTCATACGTAACTTGAGTTTCAGCCATTGGGTTACTGATTTCGACTGTTACTCATCATTATCATTACTAAAAATGCAAAAGTTCGGATCAAACAGACAGACCTAGATTCAAACCCCATGTCTATACTTTATGCATTTCACATTACTTATCTGAACCTCGTTTCCCTCACGTGTTGAAAAAGAAATGGTAATGTACACGTGTTAAAACTGCACAGAACTAAATAAATACACACACACACACACACACACTCACACACACTCACGAGCACATGTGAAACCGAGGACATATGAAAAACGTCAACCGATGGCATGGATGACGATCTCCCAGTTGTGACACGCTACTACAGTTATGCAAGATGTTACCACGGCGGAACGGGTGAAAGTACACAGGATTTCTTTGTACTATGTCTTACAATGAGTGACTCTGTAATTATCTCGAAATAAAGCTGAAACACAACAGTTGCTGTAAGAATTCAATGGAACAATTCACAGGGCAGGCACTTGATTAAAATAACGATGCTCTTCTTTCCTTAGTGTGTCTCCTTGCAATGAAAATCTCAGTGCATTGCTTCCAAGGGAAAACAACAGCTTAGAGACACCTGCCAACTGGACATAACACGATACTCAGAAATGAAACCACCCGCGTCTTTTACATGTGGGAATTGTTCACTTTACCCACATACACCTTAGCTTTTTGTGGGAATAAGCCATGTTGGGTTTAATTTTCAAATAGTAATAATTTCTCTGTTAGTCAGAGCTCAGAAGGCTGAGTTTTCTGTGTTTTTCCTGCTTTGTACGGTCCTCGAGTGGCAGTAACACTTGCTTCTATTCACCTCCCACATCTGGTGCCAGAGGACAAAGCCAGAAGAGACAGGACAAGGCCAATCAGAAATTTAAAAGACGGTTAAAAGAGCTCCTAGGCCGGGGCTGTATGTAGTGTCAACGCAGGCAACGAGGAAACCATCACTTCCACTCAAATCAGCAATCCAGGCCCCAGAAAGCACCTCGGTCCATGTCTAAAACTGGGTCTGTGCTCCTACATGTGCTTTAAAGTCCTATATTCAGTTCCTAGAGTCCCAGTCATGAAGAATACTGTGAAATCCAAATAGTTTTGGTCCTTGAGGTTCAGAGGGCAAGTAAAGAGAGCTGAGACAGCTCGGCATGTCTTTAAAAATTTTACCTAAATCCACTCGTTCCCTGCGCCATGAAACTTATCCTGTGCTCCTCTGTCGTCAGCCCAGCTCATTCTAATAAACGTCTACGGCACCTATGAACCCAGCGTATCCCTAGCTCTGAAGCTCTAGGACACATCGGACGTGATTCCTGTCTGCAGGCGTCTACAGCGCAGATGACACCACAGGCTATTAGCAAAGTGAGTGCTGGACAGGGTCAGGCTGTGGAGGCAAGGGAAGGGGCCGGTCCCTCCAGGGGAGGGGACAACATCAGGGGACCCTTCAGCAGGAACAATGCCCGAGTCAGGGCTGCAAGGGCTGCAGGCCCAAGAATCAATATGCGTGAGCTCTCAAGAGTTGGAGCCCTGGGGACAGCACCAAGCATCGGATATACCACCCTCTCCCCAGGGATCTTACAGTCTTGGATGACACAGAATGCACCTCATATATGAGCAAACATCAAGCAATCCTATTTGCCCAGGTAAACAGCCAAAACATTTTCTCTTCCAAGTAAAATCAACAGATGTTTAGGCAGCTGATGAAATAAATTATTAATTTTCAGGGATGTTAATAAGATGCTCATGACTGCCTCTAGTATTTAAATTGTAATTTAGTTAGAAACATACACTTTGAATTACCTATTAAGTAAAATACATTAACTCAGATACTTAGTTTTTGCCCCACTTGCACATTTCACACAACCATTTTATTTAAATTCTTCAGAGTGAAGTTCTTCCTCATCGTGAGATCATTCTCGCTTCTAGGTCAGTTGAGATACAGCACTGTTTTGAATATGGGAGATGCCTTCACTGAGAATCTGGGTAAAGCTGATTGGTTTTTCATTTGTTCTGTGGCTCTACATTTTTCATCAACAAAACCACTTACCCACTCTTTAAAATTCTATCAAATGAAATGTGAGGTTTTTAACCCTTCTCCAAGGAATGATTAAATCTGGTTTAAACCAGAGTGTCTCCTTTTTAAAAAAACAATTCTGCCAAGGGAGCTCTCAATAATCCCCCAAATTATGAATTTCGGTTATATGTGAGTAATTTTGGCTTCTCTATTCAACACACATTTTTGTGCACGTGAATGAAGACACAGAGAACGTTCTAAGAGATTTTGTAAGGACTTGAATATATGCCAGCTCTCTCTTCTCTAAGAGATCCTTTTACAGAGGGAAAAAAAACTCACCTTATATTTGGGCACATACGATAAAAGACACTGTCAAGGATGCCTGTGGAGAGGGCTTCCCTGGTGGCACAGTGGTTGAGAGTCCGCCTGCCGATGCAGGGAACACGGGTTCGTGCCCCGGTCCGGGAAGATCCCACATGCTGCGGAGTGGCTGGGCCCGTGAGCCATGGCCGCTGAGCCTGAGCGTCCGGAGCCTGTGCTCCACAACGGGAGAGGCCACAACAGTGAGAGGCCCGTGTACCGCAAAAAAAAAATATAAATAAATAAAAGGATGCCTGTGGATTTCAATAAACTTATTTCATAAAAATATTCCAACAGAAAAAAGCAGTATTTTTAAATTAGTGTGTTTTACATACTGAGAGAAAAGAAATCAACAAGAGCAAAACTAAAATAGGTCGAGGGTGACTCGATTAATATGTGCAATAATTATTCTAGCAATTTTAAGAAGAGAGCAATCAATGAAGGTCAGAGAAGCCTCTAATGGAGCTGGCAGGATACGGGCTGGGATCTGAAGGTGGGGGAAACAGGGCCCAGAAGGGTGATTCTAAACTGGGGGCTAATGAAGGTGTTCACAATAATAGAAGCCAATCGCAGAGAGGTGCAAAGATGCTTTTAAGATCTCTGAGTTGGTTCCTGAAGCCTGCTGTCTAGGAACGAAGTATTGTAATTTCTTCTCCCCTTTCCAGAGGAAGGTTAGATGGCAAATGCTGGCTGTCTGACGCCACGAAGAATAATATCCTAAGGAGAATGCTTTCCGTACAGTATAAACTGCCCACCCTGCGAGCCAGGTCATTAAGTCAGCACACGTGTGGACCACGATCTTAATTTAACGTCAATCACTTACGTACTTGATTGGAGTTCCATGTGCTACAGCTGGCTTCTCTGCAGCCTTGCTGCACTGAAGGGTAAAATACTTGTCATTTTCCTTAAAGATAAAAAAACTACGGTCGTCCCTTGGTATCTGTGGCTCACTGGCCCCAGGACCCGCCTAGGATCCCCAGATCCACAGAAGCTCAAGTCCCACAGCCATCCTCCGTATCTGTGGTTCCACAACAGCAGATTCAACCAAACGCTGACCATGTAGTACTGTATTTACTGAAACCATCTGCAGTTTAGTGGACCTGGGCAGTTCAAACCCACGTTGTTCAAGGGCCAAGTGTAAGTGCTTTTTCTCCCTCAAAAAAACCTATGGTCAGAGTATGTTCTTGATGCCTTCTGAGGCAACACAAGTGACAGAGGGTCAGCAGTAGTATTTTACATACAGATATAAATACTCAATACTTTGGTGCTTTAGCAACTTCAAGTAAGTTGTCCTGCAATTTTTTTTTTTTTTGCAATATCTAGATAAGAGTAGTACTGTAAAGCTACAGTCACACTTCCTATCAGGATCTTGTATGTGAGTAATAGGCAGGCGATTTGATCAAGGACTGTGGAAGGCAGGTAACAGAGACCCAACCATGTTGAATATACAATTCACCCGGAGTCATAATACATTGATCAGAAGATAAAGTGTCATCATCTTGCATTAAAATTTCATGACTTTATAACATTCATCAATTTACTTAAATATATGATAGCAATTTTAACTGTGGGTAAAGCTTCCTATCATCGTAGTCAGACCCCTAGCGATTTTCACCCTGCCTAATAAAACTAGCTATTGGGGCTTCCCTGGTGGCGCAGTGGTTGAGAGTCCGCCTGCCAATGCAGGGGACATGGGTTCGTGCCCCAGTCCAGGAAGATCCCACATGCCGCGGAGCGGCTGGGCCCGTGAGCCATGGCCGCTGAGCCTGCGCGTCTGGAGCCTGTGCTCCGCAACAGGAGAGGCCACAACAGTGAGAGGCCCGCGTACCGCCAAAAAAAAAAAAAACCAACTAGCTACTGAATATTAAAAATTGCGTTTATTTCTTTAGCCTCCCCCTTCCTTAATCTATCCTTCCTACCACCAACTCCTAAAGCTTCCTAAAATAATACTTAGTAAAAATTATTACCAGTAGAAATTCCTAGTAGTGTTCACCATACCTAATACTATGGTATAAGCTATGGTAAAGTGCTTTACAGGTTACCTCGTTCAGTGCTCTCTATAAGCAGGTCCTATTACTGTCTCCACTTTACAGGAGGAAGTACCTTTAGCCTAGGAAGTGGCATAGTCAGGACTTAAAATCAACTCTGGCCCATGTCTCCCATATAACCCCATCATTTAAATCTTCTACTCAAAAACCTTCAAGAGCTCCCTCAAGAGAAAAGTTAAATGTCCAACTGGACACTGAAAATTACAGATGGATCAAATATTTCAAATATGAACTAGAGGACAATCTCAGAGAATATTTTTATCATCTTAGAGTTAAGTGCTTTTCTCTGCACACAAAGAACCTAGAAACCACAAAAAGCAATGACTGACAGACTTTGTGACAAAATTTTCATGCATCAAAAAAACCAAAGAAGGGCTTCCCTGGTGGCGCAGTGGTTGAGAGTCTGCCTGCCGATGCAGGGGACACGGGTTCGTGCCCTGGTCCAGGAGGATCCCGTGAGCCATGGCCGCTGAGCCTGCGCATCCGGAGCCTGCGCTCTGCAGTGGGAGGGGCCACAGCAGTGAGAGGCCCGCGTACCGCAAAAAAAAAAAACCAAAGAAGTTTGCAGAGAAACTGCTAAAAATTATTTGCAACAAGCAAGTGATTGATATTGAGCCTAATAAAAGATAAGTAAACCAAGAGAAAAATGGGCAATGGCACATGAACAGGCATATACGGTGGCAGAAGAAATAGATGATCCCCCCCCAAAAAAATCAATACATAAAGCAGTGTTCAATCTAAGAAATAATATAAAATGATTCTTAAGAGCCAAAGCATATCACTTTTCTTTCATCAGTTTAGGAGACAATTACGTTTGCAAATACCCAGTCTTAGGAAGGGCATGAGAACAGGCACCCAGCAGGCATTTGGTAGAATACACACTCATCCAGTCAGTCGGCATCCACTGCCCACTGTAAGTTCTCTGGGCCACATGCTGTGCCAGGCGTTCGGCTAGATCAGTGAACCCACAAAGATCCCGACTCCAGCGGGAAGACAAATAATAAACATACGTCAGTAAATTATACAGCGTGTATAAGACACTGATAGAAAAAGAGAAAACGCAGCAGTGTAAGGCAGACCCAGTGCTGGACCACCACACAGGCCACGACAGGTGAGGTGGCCGGGGAACCCCGAGACAGGAGGACGGCGAGGGAGCTAATGGGCACGCGAGGGACAAGCAATCCAGGCAGAGGGTCAGACGGCACAGAAAGCCCACCTCTGAGTCCGGGGCGCCCGCAGCGTCTGAGGAGGGCAAGGCGCCCAGGCTGACTGGGGCAGAGGGAGGGAGGGATGGTCCCAGGGGAGAAGCGAGGACCAGGTCGCGCTGGATCCTGTAGGACAAATACTGCAAAGAACTTAAGTTTTATCTTATAGGGACAGAGCCACTGCCGGGTTTTTGAGGAAAGGAGTAAAGTGGTTTGAGTTACATCTGAAAAGCACTGCTCTGGCTGCTGAATTGAGAAGAGAGGGCAGGGGGGCAAGAGCAGAGGCAGAGAACGAGCCAGAGGGTCGGGCAGCGACCCCGGCGACGGAGGACGGCGGCCTGCACCCAGCAGCAGCGGGCGGGGGCTGTGAGGAGCGTTCAAACTCTGGAGAGATTCTGAAGGAAGAGCCAGTTATGAATTTCTGTCGGAGTGAATGGGCGGGATGAGGAGAAGAAAAGAAAGAAGCATGACCGCAAAATTGAAGCTGCCATCAAGGGAGACGGGGACGTTCGGTGTGGGGCCCGGGGAGCTGAAGATGTGGACGGGACGACCAGGTGGAGATGAGGTGGGCAGCTGGATGGAGAAGCCAGGAGCTCCGCAGAGAGGCTGAGCTGAAGATGCACACGTAGGTGCCCTGGGCACGAGCCTGGGTGAGACCCGGGGACACGCGCGTGCACACAGAAGAAGGAGAGGCCGAGGACCGAGCCCCGGGGTCTCCACGGTGACCAGATACACAGGAGCGCGGGGGCCTGCTGTCCCCAAGGTGTGGTGTGGCAGGGAAGGGTGACGGCTGGGGCGTGAGAGGCCACCGTCAGGGGGGGACACCAAGGGCCGAGAACTGCCCCTCGGATCCAGCCGCGTGGAGGTTACCGACTCTGGCAGCGTGACGGGTGATGACCGCAGAGCATTAACGACATCGAGTGACACGTTGGAAACAGCAAATATCGACGACGCTTAGGAGGAGGGTTGGTACAAAAGAGAATCAATGTCTGTCAGGTGCCAGGGAAGGGAGGGGTAAAGAAGTTGCTTTAAGATGAGAAACACAGCCCGTGTGTGCGCTAAGGGCATCGATCGGCACCCCCCACCCCCTTGAGGAGGTGAGAAGGAACAGCATCAGGCACACGTGGAGGGACGGCTGCGACGGCTGCACGCACGGGTCGTCCGTGGCTCCAGGGAGGACGGCAGAGAAGGGGGGGCGGGGCAGAGGGGCCGGGAGGACGCTCCCACCATCACAGCGGTGTCTTCACTATAAACTAGGAAACCGTGGGGGTGACGGCAGGGAATCCAGTGTCTGCGTTCGGAAGAAAAGGTTGGAAACAGTCACCTGGGAGGATGGAAACGTGAATGAAGCAGGCGAATCCTAAGTCAGCACTGCACTGGCAACGCGAGAATTTCAAGCCTCCATGCGCTCCCTTTCGGCCAACTCCTTCCTTCACTCATCCATTCCATTTCTAGGGAGCCTGGATCCACATCCAACTCCACCAGCGTTTAATCCAGGAAGAGAAACCAGAACGAACAGGAAATAATTACTTTCATTTTCACTATATGTGTGTGTGTGTGTGTATTTCATATTTTATATATATATATGTATATATTTCTGCATCGCTTGAGTTTTTACAAACTAGACGTTACTTTCACAATTTCAAAAATTTCACTTCTGGGTACTATTCTGACATAAACCTTTTCCCAGCACGAGGGCTCACAACCTCCCCCTAATTCCATTCCAGCCACGGTGGACCGCTATTTGCTATCCCCTGAAAGCATAACTGTTTCCATGCAATCTTACACCAACTCACTAGATAATTAACTTCCTGGTGACCACTACTGCTGTCACGGTCCCCTCCGCCAGGACCCTCGAGATTATCTGGAAGACAAAACCAGCGTGGTAACAGTCTGACCTCAAACTTTCACGAACAGGTTTGGCATGACACACTTGACGACGTCTCAAGCGCGTGGAGGAAGCTGGGAAACTCCCTCCGCGCTTCAAAATTCCTCTGGATCCTTTCCTGACCCCACTCCACACATACCGAGTGCCACCATGTGCCAGACTGCTTAAAGCTGGGGATACAAGGCTGAGGGAGAGAAAGGAAAGTCATCCCCCAGTGCAGTGTGGGAGACCGCGAGGATAAAGGCAGAGCTGTAACTGAGAACAGGCTGCACAGGAGGGAGGGAGTCAGTCGTGGCTGGGGAAAGCGCAGCCGTGGGATGTCAACAGCCTCAGGGAAAGCTTCCCGGGGAAGTGACGCTTGCGCTGAGATGGTCCAAGTACAGACGCAAGCTGGGGGTGACGAAGTAGGGAGCAGAAAGACCCATAGGAAAAAGAAATGCACATACGAAGGCCCGGGGGTAGACGCTTAGACTCCGCAGCCGGTGACGTAAATACAAATCTCAACTCCGCAACTGGTAATTGGTTAACAACTCTGTGCATCCAGTTTTTAAACTGTATAAAGGCATAGTTGGCCTAGCCTTACGAGGATTGTAATAAGGTTTAAACGAGTCATCTGTAAAGCTCAGAATGATGCCTCATTTAACTGTATATCCTATGTACTTAAAATAAAAATAAATTCCAAATTAAACCTAAAACATATGCGTATGCCGGGGCATCAAGCAGACAGAATAGAAAATGTAAGTTTATGCTGCTGGAGAAAAGCTTTCCAAGATAGGCAATACAGACGGGCAGTGATGGACCCCATGTACTGGGCAAAGTGTGAACTAGCGAGAAGAGAAATGAAGAACGTGATCACGTACCCCTGACTCAGGTCAGTCTAGACATCTGCATAGTAGATAAAGAAAAGTGGAAAGAAAGATGACAAATGGTCCCAGCTCTAAAACGGCATTAAAACCTTCAAGATGAACATAATGCAACAAATACTTGCAAGAAGTGGCACTAACTCTAATTCTGGTGATATCAATGTCACGTATTCACTGACAAAGTCCTTACAACACTGGCTTGTGTAAATTGTGTTAATGCACGGTCCTAATTCAAAATCCAAACTGAAGCTCCTAGGAGACAATCATTTGTCATTCACACCAACGTGCTGAACAACCGGACGCATCTTCCAATGCTTCAAGTGACCACAGTAAAGTAACAGTAATCCCTTTACTGAGATAATTCTATACACTCCCCACTCTCTCCAGCCTGCCAGGGTCAGACACAACACGGAAACACTCTGCAGATGAAGAGCTACACCACGCCGCAGTAGCCTTGCGAAAACAAATGACTCAGAGCAGATCTGACCACAAATGTTCATTCCAATTATTCGATCATTCTGGATCTCTGGGCCGCTGCCTCTTGAAGTGACAATGGAAAACGGTGCATCTCATACAGGATCAGCTTTGTCATAAAATCACTCATATCCTCCTTCTTTTGGCAAAACTAAGCATCAGGGAATCCTGGCTGCATGCAGAGAAAGTGCAAAACCAGCCAGCAGTGTAATTCACCTCAAGAGGTAGTAGTTGGTTTTTTTAAAAACAGATCTTGTTTTTGAGCCTTTCAACAATGGGTCTCGCAGCAATTTTCCCAAGAATTCTTGACATAATTAACATCTTCGTAAGAAAAAAGCCAAGAATTCCTGTTTAGAGTTTCAGTGCTGAAACATTTTTGAGAGACTTTTATCTTCCATTTCAAAGCTACACAGTTCTATCGAAATACAAAAGATTCTGGAATTTGAAACTTCACAAGGACATCCTTCACAGAGAATACAACATTCTCAGAAGTCAGAAAAACTGCATCGGTCAAGAACTTATACCAAAAAGTCACAAAAAGACTTTACCACTTGGCACAGATCACTTCACCAAACTGATCTTTATTATAAAAACTTTCTTCTGAATCATTAAAATAGGGTGGTGGACAGGGAACACGAATAATGGATTGAAAGAGAAATCAGGCAACATATTTATTTCCTGCACAGCTGAGAAAAAGTCATAATGCTCTGTAAAAGAGGAAAATGACCAGGGTTGTCACATTTGTCAAACAACAGAGAAGTTTCTTTTTATCAAGGAGACTATAAAGTGTAGACACACCATCTAGACTACATCAAAAGCAATCCAAGGGCAAAACAAAAAACAGAAGCCTCTAACCTACTCAAGCGAGGGGTTCAGAAAGTCTAAAGAGAAGTGGGCAAGGGACGGGAGCTATGACTGCACTAACTCATCAGATGGAAGATGGTTCATAGCTGCTGGGCAGACTTGAAGCCTAAATGAAACTAAAGTCCCTGGGGGGCCAGATCAACGTGACGAGTAGATAACCACTCAAAGCAGCAGCGATGACTAACCTCACATCAGTGGGGACAGGACTCCCACAGTCTGACTGCGAAGTGGTCATGGGGCACCTGAGACAGTGATGGAACGGGAGCATCGCTGGGCAGCGCGAGGCTTGGTTAGAACAGGAAGCATCGTGATTTAGGGGAGGGGGAAGGAGTCTTGGGAGTAAAGGACAGACAGGACACTAAGGCTATTTGCCCGCTGGGAAACCCGTGCCCCCAGCGAGTGACAGGCTGTGGGCGCGAGGCAAAGCCACAGCCCCATCGGCCCCGTGTTTAGGCTGAGCTGATGACGGACAGCAGGTGAGGCAGACACACACCGACCGGACACGCTAGACTGAGGAGAAGAACATCTCATCCAAGTGAACCAACTACCAAGCTGTACACCTGTAGCAGGGATCACAGAACTCGAAGACGAGCGTTCTAACCAGAGGTTCTGGACTTCCCTGGTGGCGCAGTGGGTGAGAGTCTGCCTGCCGATTCAGGGGACACGGGTTCGTGCCCTGGTCCGGGAAGATCCCACATGCCGCGGAGCGGCTGGGCCCGTGAGCCATGGCCGCTGAGCCTGCGCGTCCGGAGCCTGTGCTCCGCAACGGAGAGGCCACAACAGTGAGAGGCCCGCGTACCACCAAAAAAAAAAAAAAAAAAAAAAAAAAAAAAAAAAAAATAACCAGAGGTTCTGGCTCACGTCTTAGGCAATCACACCCACCTGCTGTAGTGATCAAACCAGCCTCAGCAGTACTACCTTCAAACACAAGGACAATAAAACACCAAGACTCAGGAGTCTAACTCAGAGTAAAAATTTACTAAACAGAGAAAAAGGTTTTGCTGTCCTAAACACACACAGACTAAGAAACTTCTACCAGCTTAAACTTGCTGTAAATACCCAGCATGATCCAGGGCTAATTAGAATCTTAAATCCTGATTTGAGAAATGTTTTCACCAAAACCAACAGAGAATTTCGCACATTCCTTCCCTCCTCCTCCACAGCAAGTTTGTAGAACTACAGCTATGCCGTAATCTAGGGAGAAGGTATCACTATACATATTGTAGATATTCTGAAAATTCAAGAACGTAGATGACAACGTATGTATCATAGATTTACCTATATAAACTGTAAAGAAATCTTTGTTTAGGACAATTTATTTTCTATTGCTATTTTACTGTACTTCGACAAATAGAAATAATTATTAAATCAAAGGAAATTAATGATAAAATGTGACATTTTATCACAAATAAAATTCTCAAAACAATAACATCTAAAAAAAATACAGAAGCATGAAGAAGTGAAGACATTTTTCCAGTTCTAGCAAAGTGCTTCTATAAAAATATAACATTCTGTACAGGACAGTAGTTCCTAGGAGAATAAATGGCTCAGAATTTGATGACAGTCTTCCCACAGCAAACAATTCACTCTTCTCGCAGATTCCAGATGCTCGGCATTCCTGCCATCAGGATGGAAAACTTTACTGTGAGTCTAGAGAAATTTAATATCACCATTCTTGTCATTTCCCTCATAGCTTCATTATTAGAACAAGTCTGGGGAAGCTATAAACCTATGTTAAATGATAAAAAAGATGTTCTCTGTGTCCAATCATATTAGATGCCATACGTGACCAAAATACTGAGAAATCATATAGAAAAAGACTTGGTAAAGAGAAATGTATGTATTCGATTTTTTCCTTAGTTTTGATATTTGTGTCCTATACAGTATGGCCAGGCACAGGACTAAAACGTTTTACTATAACCATGGGCTAATAAACACTAAAGAACATATATCAACGCCCAGAACAACACTATAAAACTTTATTATATTAATAAAATGGGATACACCAAGCTTTAAATTTTCCACTTTGTCAAAGGTAAAATAATCAGCACAATTCGGTGCCATTCATAACAGGCTTCAATTTTTCTCCTTTAAACTATGCTTTATTTCCAAAACTACCTATACTACTAAAATATTTTAATTCAACCCTGATACAGGCATTCTCTTTTTCACACTCTTCCTCAACTGCAAATAACTTATTAAAGCATTCGGCAGGCTGAGTTTTTAAATATGCAAAATAATTTTAATAATTATAAAACGGCAGATTGCTTAGTTCCAGCTTACACAATTACAAGCCTACCTCAGAGACACAACGGTTCAGTTCCAGACCGCTACAAGACAGCGAATATCGCAATAAACTGAGTCACACGAATTTTCTGGTTTCTCAGTGCATATAAAAATTATGTTTACACTACACTGCGGCCTATTAAGTGTGCAATAGCATTATGTCCAAAAACCTAATGTACATATCTTAATTTAAAAATACTTTATTGCTAAAAAACGCTAACCATCATCTGACAATGCAGGGTTGCCACAAACCTTTAATTTGTAAAAACAGTATCTGCGAAGCGCACTGAAACGAGGTATCGGGTGCCTTCAAGTCTATAAATCAGGGTGAGTTAACAGAGGTAAGCACACACACCTGCACAGAACTCCCGCGTTTAGCTGCCACCTCTCAACCTAGGTTGGGTCCAATTCCTAACTAAGTGCACGCTGGCCGTGGTGGCCTCGCAGACGGTGTCTTCCACACCAGTCAATTTAACAAGACTTTGATTCCAGAAGATGAAGGCATAGCAAAGTGAAAATTACTTGTAAAACTCATAAAGTACGGCCGAGAGCTGTCTTCTAGAAAACTGGATACACGCTTATACTGTATTTATCCAGTTATAGGGCCTCCTGGCCTGGAACAGTTGGCTACAAAAGCTAAAGCACTGTATTTGTTTTATTGCAGTCAATAGTACAATAGGATTTATTTCCATTTATTTCAATATTTATAATATATTTAAAATTTAGCGTAACATATAGTGAGACCAAGCCAAACAGTATACCTGGGTTTTAACTTATACTGCAGGACGGCAACCTAATCTTAACTTAATATTAACTCTAACTTCTGTAGCTACTATTCGGTGTATGAAATGGTAAACAGTGAACACACCAGTAGGTAGCAACATCCATCAGGAGGATAAGGAACTGCAAGAGAAACCAAGCCAGCAGGAGGCAGTTTACTGACTGTACAGAAGGAGAGGGGAGGACTTCTCCCGGGACTACTGCAGTAATCGGCAGAGATGAAGAACGAGACCTAGAGTCTGTCATACAGAGTGAAGTAAGTCAGAAAGAGAAAGACCAATACCGTATGCTGACACATATATATGGAATTTAAGAAAAAAAAATGTCATGAAGAACCTAGGGGTAAGACAGGAATAAAGACACAGACCTACTAGAGAATGGACTTGAGGATATGGGGAGGGGGAAGGGTAGGCTGTGACAAAGTGAAAGAGCGGCATGGACATATATACACTACCAAACGTAAGGTAGATAGCTAGTGGGAAGCAGCCGCAGAGCACAGGGAGATCAGCTCGGTGCTTTGTGACCACCTAGAGTGGTGCGATAGGGAGGGTGGGAGGGAGGGAGACGCAAGAGGGAAGAGATATGGGGACATATGTATATGTATAACTGATTCACTTTGTTATAAAGCAGAAACTAACACACCATTGTAAAGCAATTATACTCCAATAAAGATGTTAAAAAAAAAAAAGAACAAGTGCTCAGCACCTCACTTAACACCTCCTTGTTTTACAAGGAAGCAACGCAAAAAACACCTGGCACCTGGGCCACCCTTAGTAGCTACACAGTAGATGCCATCATCTTTTTTAGCATTTCCTCTTGGAGGCTTGTTAGTTGAATTTAATAAGCAATTAAGTGAAAGGGAAGCAAAGTTCAAGAGACAGAATCACTTCAATGGCTTTCTTTTCAAGGAGTCTCCTGAAATATCCTTCATGACATCCCCAAGAACAATCTGCTCCAAGAAATGCAACAGCCGCGCTCCTAAGAAAACCGGTGTTATCAAAAACATATAAAAACCCTGCTTCCGGGCTTCCCTGGTGGCGCAGCGGTTCAGAGCCCACCTTGCTGATGCAGGGGACGTGGGTTCGTGCCCCGGTCCGGGAGGATCTCACATGCCGCGGAGTGGCTGGGCCCATGAGCCATGGCCGCTGAGCCTGCGCGTCCGGAGCCTGTGCTCCGCAACAGGAGAGGCCACAACAGTGAGAGGCCCACGTACCGCAAAACAACAACAACAACAAAAAAAAAAACCCTGCTTCCATGGGGAAAAGATGTGGTAGGTGAGACAGTTTTCAAACAGTGATGACAATGTACTTCCATGCATGAATCTTATAATAAATGGAATAATGTACAGTGTAACTACATTTTATTTTAAGCTAAAAATAATAAATTAGTGGTTCAAAACTGATAACCACCAACGTAAATGCTTCCCACCCTTCCAGTCTACACAAATCTTCTTTAAACTGCTTGAAATTTTGCCTGTAACAGAAATCATAATCATCAGGGATAAACCGCACCCTCAAAACTCCAAGAGTGGCCAGTTTAAAGCTGCTGAAATGTAAGAGAATATCCAGAAAGAGACCTAGTACACGTAAAGCATTTAGTATAAGATAAAGGCAGCATTTCAAACCAGGGAAGTAGTGAGAAATTATTCTACTAAGAGTGCTGCATCCCTGGATTACCTTTTCAGGAAAAAATGAAATCAAATACTAAACTAGATCCCTACATAATGAAGGCAATCCCAAATAACATCTTTGCATCCAAATTGTGTCATAAAAATTCAGTCTAAGAAATATCTGCTATCACAAAAATCCTTTCACAATAATTACAAGAGCGATTTTTTTTCACAATCCTCACTTGTCAAGAAGCCTTACAGACTTTAGCTACTGTGTCCCGTACCTTAAGACACGTTCACATGCACTTCTTGGACAGTATTTAAAAATGTAGGAGGTTCAACTGCACTACATCAGAAAGAGAAGTTTAACATTTAATGTGAGTTTTGGCAAATAAAATATTTTTAAAATTGTACTGATTTCAACAGCCTTATAATAGCGGTTCAGTTACATCTTAACAGCATAAAACCATCTTCTTGGTTTTGTTACCAAGGCTGTTGCCCCAGAATCATGCCTCCGCCCCTCCTCAGAGGCAAACCAACTGCTCTTATCTAAGTTTCCGGGGGAAGCTGCGAGAGAAAAACAAGAACTGGCTGGAACCAACCAAACCCAAGATGGCGGAAGATGTGACCTCCTGTAGACATGGAGCCTCATTACATGGTCATTGTAATTCATTAGCTAAATGACACAGCCACCAGCCCATGACAGCTGACAGTTGCCATGACAACCAGAAAAGCCCATACGAGGACTGAAAAGGAGAGTTCCCTCAGTTCTGGGTCCAAACCACACCCCTGTTCTCGAATAACTCATGAATATTCCTCCCTCTCTTCCCAATTCCCTCCCTTTCACCTCGACCCTCCTAGGTATGTGGTGTCTCCACCTGAATTGGGTTGAGAAGTTGATTTGCAAACTAGGTTCCCGCTTCTCCATCCTTCGAATAAAGATGGTGCTGTTACAGTACCAGCACCGGTTTCGTTACTGGCTGCATGAATCCAATTGGAAAAAGAACCTCCCTGGCTGGGATGGGGGTGTGGCCCAGGCTAGGGCCCTGACTGGGTCCAGTCAACCAATTCAGTAACAGTTTGGTCTCCATTTTTACTATAACTGCTCACTGTGTATCTCTCAAGGTCTCTTGTAAAAGGAAAAAAGAGTCACATCTTTTGGATGCCAAGTTCCAAGAGCAATATAAACCCACTAAATAAAGTTCTTACTACCAAAGAGAAAAGAATATTTTGTAATGAACAATTCCACAGCAACAGGGATCTAAAATCTACCAAGATCACCCAAACTGCCAATAACCCCTTTTTAAAACTAAACCCTAAGATCGTATTAAGAATTTTTTAAAAAGGCAAAATCTCTTTTGTGATAAGGAAGAACATTGCAAAATAAAGCCTAGTGATTTGGCTAATTTTAGTTAGCATGTATACACACAAGCACATATGGAATTTGGGTTATAAAAACAGACTCTTGATATAACAATTCTCATTTATTTCATAGGAAGAACACCCAAAAATGCCCCCTTTAATTTAAATGTCATTTAGCACAGCATGTTCTACAAATCAAGAGATTGCCAGGGGGCAAGGAAGGGACTTTTCCAAATTTGGAACTGGGCTTCAAGCCTCTGAGGAAACAGTGCAAGAGAGCAGATTCTTTTTTATTACTGTTACTGAGATAAAATTGACATACAACATATATAACATGGCATTCGTTTTATGTGTACAACATAATGAAAGAGTAGATCAATTCTTGATTCTTAAGTCGCCACCTGCTGACAATTACAGGGTCCAATGGTCCCTTACACGGTCAGCACTTGTTCCCACTGGGAATTTAGCACTGTCCAAGGGGAAAAAAATCAAAATTCTGTTGACCTATGTTCAAATTTGCAACAAGGTGACGATTTTTGCAGAAATCTAGTGCTATCACTGTTACCTGGGCCACACAGGTGCTGCAGCAGTTATGCCTGTCAGAATCCTTGTTCCTTCTCATCAACTTTCATGGCATCTCCTTATTGCCATCTGTGTTTGGAAAATTATACAACTATAACTATATCAAGTCATTTGTTCAAATTCGCTGACAGAAGCATAAAACAGTGACAGAAAACAGTAATACAAACACAGAGGTTCCCAATCTTCTGAGCATGATCTGAGTACCAAACGTTACAAGGCTACAAAGGCAAGTGAACATGACGATATTCACTAATAAACTGACAACGCACATCAGCCCTCATTCAATATCCCTTCCTATCAAACACGTGCCCACTACACTAATGTCACTGGGTTTTATCTTGGATACCATAAACATCACTGCAAAGCTATAGGATTTCACAGGGCTGACAAAGGTAAAGGTGAAAACGTGCTTCAAACACCAGAAACGATGGTGATGGATGAGCTTCCGAAAGAGGTCTGTCTACCAGTTACCGACCAAGGAGGAAACAACTAACAGGCCTGACACTGCATTGCACCTCAAGAGGGAACAATCTGAATACCAAACTTTAAAAAAAAAAGAAAACTTCAGTAGAAACGGAAGACTCCAAATATTTTTGTTAAAGTGCACTTTTTATTATCCTGCTGGAAAAGTTAAACAGTGTTGTTATAAAATGTTGTCAGCCATTTTATGGCAACAAAGAAAATTTCAGCAGGCTCCATTCTTCGTTCATGCTAAGACTAGCACAGAGTTGCAATTATACCCTAAAGTGTTGTTAATTAAAATGTGGTCACAATGGGGCTCACGCCCATGAGATCTACCAGGCTGTGGGAAGCTGAGAAACAGTCCTTAAAGGGCCCCTACACAGACTCACCCACCACGGGGCCCAGTGCAGAAGCAGCCCTTTGAAAAATCACCCAGACTTTAAGTGAAAAAGGCTCATTTGCTAACTTTAAAGTGTTGGTCTGGGTGGCAGGGGCCGACTCGAATTCTCTGCAAGGACAGTGGCTAGTGGGGGGCCATATCCCTGCTCTCCTTCTTCCCTGTGTGGACGGAGAATGTCACCTGCCATGTCAGTAAACAAAGGATGCTGTGGCCATCAAGCCCTCAGCCACTGCAGCCGCCCTGACCGTGCACCCTGAGGGGATTCAGGATGGAGAAAAGCAGGATCCTGGCCCTAGACAGTTAAAGTGCACATCAACGGAATGGCTGCAATGAGCCCAGACTCTTGCATCCTCCCGTACATAGAAAAGTGCTAACTTCCTTAACTTGAGGTGTCTGCTTTTCTTTAATTGACAGTAATCTTTTGAAGTTTTGACAACCTGGTCTTTGTTGCAGAAACTCCTACAGATCCTGGCTCCCCCTCAACTCTTCAAGGCAGTTCCTCAGCTATCTGAGAGGTAGCCTCCTGGGCTTAAGTCCTCAGAAAGTTCGCCAAATAAAACATAATTCTCAACTTTTAGGTTGTGCGTTTTTTTTCAGTTGACAATTGCTAAAGCCAGCAGGTGCTGCTTTTTTTTCCTTTTTTTCTGGTGGGTGTCATCTTCCACACTCTCCCTCTGCCTTGCTAAAACCAGTGGGCGCCATCTTTTTTTTTCTCTTTACTTCTTTTTCTTCTTTTTTCCTTTTTTCGGCAGATGCCAACTTTGTCCACCTCCTCTGCCTCGTTCCAGGCAGCGTGTGACATCGTCACGCTCTCCCTCTGTGCTGCGCCAGAGTGCCAGCATCCCCCTGAGGGAAGCTTCTACGTACACCTGGTGACCCAGTTTTTGTGCCTGGCTCTAGAGGCCAGGGGAGCTTCCATTCCTGGGCCCCATGACGTAACAGTCATAGAGTTCTTGGCCAACTCCCGCCCCAAGGGCACTGCACGGCCAGCACACTGAAAACACACTCCTTGCCCTTCTGGGAACGAGGCCAACCTGCATGTTCTGAAGCTTCAGCCTTGGGCGCAGGCTTCAGGTGTGTCACACATCTAGAGGCAATGGAGGTGTAGGCCAGACACAGACATCTGTTTGTTTTCCCTCTGCCTCACTACAGCTCACCAGTAACTCCCAGAAAGGAGCTTATACACTCATCTGGAGCCCTGACTTTTTGGCTGCCACCCAGAGGACTCCTCCAGATCCTCTGGACTGTGGACAGCAGGGCTTACACTCACAAGACTAGATATGTATTTGCCTTCTTTAAAAGCTGCTGCTTGAGGGTCTGGCTTCCAATCAGCCTGAATCTAGGTGCTGAGATCCTCTCCTTTGGGACAATGACTGGTCTTAGCACACCCTCAACTACTGGGAGCCACTATAAATAAAATAGGATGGCTGGAAAATCACAAAGGTTTGAGAGACAACAGTTAGGGCAGGGTTGAAAAATAAGGTTCATCTCCTACAGAAGGCCAACACTTCACGACTTGGAAAGGCAGCTATTTCATCTAATACACAGAAACCAACACAGAGTCAAGCACATGAAGATACAGAGGAATACATCCCAAAGGAAAGAATAAGGGAAAACCTAAGGAAAGAACCTGAATGAACAGTGGTATGTAATTTACCTCATACAGGGGGAAATGTAGTGGTGATAAAGGTGCTCACTTGACTCAGGAAGAGAACTGATGAACACAGTGAGAACTGCAACAAAGAAATAGAAAATAAAAAATAATACCATAGAGAAGTAACAGAGCTGAAGGATAAAATAACTGAACTAAAAACGACACTAGAGGGATTCAACAGCAGACTACACGAACCAGAAAAAAAAAGGATCAGTGAACTCAAAGACAGAGAAGAGAAACTCAAAGAAGAAGAAAATCAAAAAAAGAAGAAAAAAAGTAAAGACAGCTAAGTAACTTATGGGACAACATCAAGCAGACTAACATTCACAATATAGGGATCCCAGAAGACGAGAGAGAGAAATGGCAGAAAAGTTATTTGAAGAAATACTGACTGAAAACTTCCCTAACCTGGGGAAGGAAACAACACCCAGGTCCAGGAAGCCCAGAGAAGTCCAAATAAGGTGAACCCAAAGAGAACCACACCAAGACACATTACAATTAAAACATCAAAAGTTAAAGACAAGGAGAGACTCTGAAAAGCAGCAAGAGAAAAACAACTTCTTTCATAAAAGAGAACCCCCATAATACTATAAGCAGGTTTTTCAGCAGAAACTTTGCAGGCCAGAGGGAGTGGCATGATATATTCAAAGCTCTAAAAGAATAAACCTTCCAATCATGAATATTCTACCAGGCAAAGTTACCATTCAGAAATGAAGGAGAGGTAAAGAGTTTTCCAGACAAGCAAGAGAAGTAGTTCATCACCACTAAACGGGCCTTAAAAGAAATGTTAAAGGGACTTCTTTAAGCTGAAAAGAAATGATGCTCCTTAGTAAAAGGAAAATATATAAAAGTAGCAATCTCACTGGTAAAGGTAAATACATAGAAAAGGTAGTGGATTAATCACTTATAAAGCCAGTGTGAAGTTTAAAAGACAAAAGCAGTAAACATAACTGTAACCACAATAACTAGTTAAGGGATACACAAGATAAGAAGATATAAAATGTAACACCAAAAACATAAGAGTGGTGGAGGAAGTAAAAATGTAGAGCCTTAGAATGCATTCAAACGTAAGTTGCTATTAACTTAAAATACTGTCATAAATGTAAGTTGTTATAGGTAAGCCTCACGGTTATCACAAAGGAAAAAAATTATAGGAGATACACAAAAGACAGTGAGAAAGGAATCTAAACATACCACTAAAGATAGTTATAAAACCACAAAAGAAGAGAGCAAGAGAAGAAGAAAGGAAGAGGGGAACTACAAAACAGCCCTAAAAACAATTAACAAAATGGCAGTAAGTACATTTATACCAATAACTACTTTGAATATACATAGACTAAATTATCCAATCAAAAAACACAGACTGCCTGAATGGATAAAAATACAAGACCTATCAATAGCTATTTGCTACCAACAAGAGACTCACTTCATACATAAGGACACACCCAAACTGAAAGTGAATGGATGGAAAAGATATCCCATACACATGGAAACCAAAAAAGAAATCTGGGGTAGCTACACTTACATCAGGCAAAACAGACCTTAAAACAAAGACTGTAATAAGAGACAAAAAAGGTCATTATATAATGATAAAGGTGTCAATCCAACAAGAGGACATAACATTTGTAAATATTTATGCACCCAATATAGGAGAAAGCAAATATTAACAGACCTAAAGGAGGAAACAGACAGCAACACAATAATAGTAGGGGACTTTAATAGCCCACTTACATCAGTGAATAGCTCATCCAAACAGAAAACCAATAAATAAGGAAACATTGGCCTTCAGTGACACACTGGAGCAGAAGAACTTAACAGGTATATACAGAACATGCCATCCAAACCAAACCAAACCAAATACACACATTCTTCTCAAGTGCAAACAGAACACTTCCCAGAAGTATATGTTAAGTCACAAGATAAGTCTTAGCAAATTTAAGAAGACGGAAATCATATCAAGCACCTTTTCTGACTGCAGTAGTATGAAACTAGAAATCAATTAACTAGAGAAAAACCTGGAAAATTCACAAATATGTGGAGATTAAATATGTTACTGAACAACTAATGGGTCAATGAAGAAATCAAAAGAGAAATCAAAAAACAAATGAAAATACAACATACCAAAACTTAGGTAATGTAGCAAAAGCATTTCTAAGAGGGAATTTCATAGATATAAATGCCTAAAACTCAAGAAACAAGAAAAATCTCAGATAAACAAACTTTATAACTCAAGGACTAGAAAAAGAACAAAGCCCAGAGTTAGTAGAAGGAAGGAAATTTTGAAAAGATTACAGCAGAAGTAAATGAATTAGAGACTTAAAGACAAGAGGAAAAAAAAAATCAATAAAACCAAGAGCTGGTTCTTTGAAAAGATAAAACTGAAAAACTCACCAAGAAAAAAAAGAGAGGACTCAAATAAATCAAGAATGAAAGAGGAGCTGTTAGAACTGATACTACAAAAACAAAAGGATCATTAAAAGACTGCTTCAAACAATATGCACCAACAAACTGGACAACCTAGAAGAAATGGGTAAATTCCTCAGAAACATACAACTTACCAAGAGTGAATCATAAATAAACAGAAAATGTGAACAGACATTACTAATAAGGAGATTGAATTAGTAATCAAAAACCTCCCAACAAACAAAAGCCCAGGACCAGATGGCTGCACCGACGAATTATAGCAAACATTCAAAGAAGAATCAATGCCAATCCTTCTCAAGTCTTCCAAAAAATAGAAGAGGGACCACTTCCAAACTCATTTTACAAGGCCTGCATTACCCTAATATCAAAACCAGGCAAGGACAACACAAGAAAAGAAAACCACAAGCTAATATTCCTGATGAACATAGCTGTAAAAATCCTCAACAAAATATTAACAAACCAAATTCAACAATACAATAAAAAGGTGATACACGATAATCAAGTGGGATTTATTCCAGGAATGCAAGGATAGTTCAGCATCAGCAAATCAATCAGTTTGTGATACACCACATTTACAAAATGAATAATAAAAATCATATGATCATCTCAATAGATGCAGAAAAAGCATGTGACAAGATTCAACATTCCTTCATGATAAAAAGTCTCAACAAAGTGGGTATAAAGGGAACATACCTCAATATAATAATGGCCATTTAAGACAAACCCACAGCTAACATCATAGTCAAAGGTGAAAAGCTGAAAGCATTTCTTCTAAGATCAGGAGCAGGACAAGGATGCTCACTCTCACCACTTTTATTCAACAAAGTATTGGAAGCCCTAGCCATGGCAATCAAACAAGGAAAAGAAATAAAAGGTATCCAAATCAAAAAGGAAGAAGTAAAACTGTAACTCTTTGCAGATGATGTGATATTATATATAGAAAAACATAACGAATCCACCAAAAAAAGTTACAATAAATAAATGAATTTATTAAAGCTGCAGGATACAAAATCATGTACAGAAATCTACTGTGTTTCCATACACTAAACTATCAGAAAGAGAAATTAAGAAAGTAATCCTATTTACAATTGTATCAAAAAGAATAAAATACTTAGAAACAGATTTTACCAATGACGTGAAAGACCTGCTCACTGAAAACTTTAAGACACTGATGGAAGAAACTGAAAAAGGCAAATAAATGGAAAGATATTCCACACTTAAGGATTGGAAGAATTAATATTGTTAAAATGTCCATACTACCCAAAGAAATCTATGGATTCAGTGCAATCCCTATGAAAATTCCAAAGGCATTTTTCACAGAAATAGAACAAACAATCCTAAAATTTGTATGGAACCACAAAGACTGCAACAGCCAAAGCAAACTTGAGAAAGAAAAAGGTGGAGGCATAATGCTCCCTGATTTCAAACTATATTACAAAGCTATAGTAAGCAAAACAGTATGGTAAGGATATAAAAACAGACACATAGATCAACTGAACAGAATAGAGAGCCCAGAAACATGCATCTGTGGTCATTCAATTTATGACAAAGGAGCTAAGAATATACAATGGGGAAAGGAAAGTCTCTTCAATAACTGGTGCTGGAAAAACTGGACAGCCACAGGCCAAAAAAAAAAAAAAAAATGAAACTAGACCACTATCTTACACCTTACACAAAAAATTAACTCAAAATGGATTAAAGATGTGAATGTAAGACCTGAAACCATAAAACTCCTAGAAGAAAGCATAGGCAGGAAGCTCCTTTGACACTGGTCTTGGCAATGATTATTTGGATTTGACACCAGAAGCAAAGGCAACAAAAGCAAAAGTAAACAAGCAGGACTACATAAAACTAAAGAGCTTTTGCACAGCAAAGGAAACCATCAACAAAATCAAAAGGCAACCTATAAAATAAAAATATTTGCAAATTATGGGGCTTCCCTGGTGGCGCAGTGGTTGTGAGTCTGCCTGCTGATGCAGGGGATGCAGGTTTGTGCCCCGGTCCGGGAGGATCCCGCGTGCCACGGAGCGGCTGGGCCCGTGAGCCGTGGCCACCGAGCCTGCGTGTCAGGAGCCTGTGCTCCGCAGCGGGAGGCCACAGCGGTGAGAGGCTCGCGTACCGCAAAAAAAAAAAAAAAATTTGTAAATTATATATATCATAAGGGGTTAAAAAGAAGGCAGATTATCTGAATAGACATTTTTCCAAAGAAGACATACAGAGGGCCAACAGGCATATGAAAAGATGTTCAACACTGCTAATTATTAGAGAAATGCAAATCAAAGCCACAATGAGATACCACCTCACATCTGTAAGAATGGCTACTATCAAAAAGATAAGAAATAACAAGTTCTGGTAAGGATGTGGAGAAAAGGGAACACTCGTGCACTGTTGGTGGAATTGTAAATTGGTGCACCCGCTATGGAGAACAGTAAGGAGGTTCTTCAAAAAAATTAAAAATAGAATTACCATATGATCCAGCATTTCCACTTCTGGGTATTTACCCAAGGCAAACAAAAAACACTAACTCAAAAAGATATATGCACCCCAATGTTCATTACAGTATTATTTACAACAGCCAAGATATGGAAACAACCTAAACGTCCATCGACAGATGAATAGATAAAATGTCATACACACACACACAATGGCATATTATTCAGCCATTGAAAAAAGAATGAAATCTTGCCATTTGTGACAATACGGATGGACCTTGAGGGTATTATGTTAAGTGAAATGTCAGACAGAGAAAGACAAATACCGTATGATCTCACTTATATGTGGAATCTAAACACAGCAACAAGAAGCAGCAGCTCACAGGTACAGAGAATAGACTGGTGATTGCCAGAGGCAGGGGTGGAGGGCAGGCAAAATGAGTGAAGGGAGTAAAAAGGTACAAATTTCCAGTTATAAAAAGACATGGGGATGTAACATACAAAAGCATAAGCAATGTAAGAAAAAACTGACCTGTGTCACTCAAGGGTCAACTGATCATGGCCAACAAGTCATGAAAAGATGCTCGACAACATTAGTCGTTAGGAAAATGCACACAAAAACCACCATGAGCTATCACTTCACCCCTACTAGGATGACTATAATTTTAAAACTACGTAAAATAACAAGTATGGATGAGGATATAAACTCTCATACATTGCTGGTGAAAATATAAAATGGTGCAGACCAGAAAACAGTCCGGTGGTTCCTCAGAAAGCTAAACACAGAATCCGACCAGGAAACTTTGTTCCTAGGCACATACCTAAAAGAACTGAAATCAGGGGTTCAAACAGATACTTGAACAACAATTTACATTGCAGCATTATTCACAATGGTCAAAAGGTAGAAACATCTCTAGTGTCCACCAGCAGAAAAATGGATAAACAAAATTCAGTATGTACATACAAAAGAATATTCTTCAACCATAAAAGGGAATGTAGTTTTGATACATGGATCAGAACATGGATGTACCTTGTAAACATTATGTTAAGTAGTGTAAGACAGTCACAAAAGGACAAATATTACATGACTCCACGTATAGGAAATATCTGAAATAGGCAAAATCGAGAGACAGAAAGTAGAATGGTGACTGTCAAAAGATGGCAGTCAGGGGCAAGTGGAGTTATTGCTAAACGGATACAGAGTTTCTGTTTGGGGTGATGAAAATGTCTTGGAAATAGATAGTGGTGACGTCTGCACAACATTTTTTTTTTTTTTTTTTGGCAGTACGCAGGCCTCTCACTGTTGTGGCCTCTCCCGTTGCGGAGCACAGGCTCCAGACGCGCAGGCTCAGCGGCCATGGCTCATGGGCCCAGCTGCTCCGCGGCATGTGGGATCCTCCTGGACCGGGGCACAAACCCGTGTCCCCTGCATCGGCAGGTGGACTCTCAACCACTGCGCCACCAGGGAAGCCCTGCACAACATTTTGAATATAATTAATGCCACTAAATTGTATATTTAAAATGGTTAATATGGCAAATTTTATATTATATACATTTTACCTCAATTTAAAAAAACTTAGAAGTGAAAAAAAAAACCAAAACTATATAGACATCACTAAATACTGCATTCCTTACAGCTAAAACAGAGGTCACACTATTGCCATAAAGATTATAAGATGAGCCTCAGAATGAAAGACAAATATTATGCAATGAATGAAAATTACTGGCAAAATTCCTACACGAGATGACTCTGTGGGACTCTCTGTAGCAGCAAAGGTATGCACTGGGGAAGAGTTACTGCTATCATGGAGGCGTGCTGGCACATGCTGACTGTACCCTTTGGAGGAAACTACCGGCAGGACAGAAGCTGAGACACAGTCTCCGCCTGTGAGCCACTGGGAGAAAATGCCACGTAGTGATTTTTCTGTTAAACACTGAAAACCCCATACTACCTGGAGAGAAACTTCTTCACTTAGTTCATAAACATTTTGTGAGCAGAGACGAGGATGGACGTAAGTGTACTGATTCAGTTTAAAGGGGGCACAAGCTCTATGCACAAAGAAGTACACTACCACCAAAAAGAAAAAAACTTGTACCCAAATGTGGGTTCACACACTGCTTTCTGTTCACACATAACAGCTACCCGTCAACCACATGCCTAATGAGCTCAACTTGCTGAGGAAGGGAACTGTGAAAATATGAACGTGGTCAGCGCAAAGCTACAGAGTATACTTCTTTTGGGGAACTATCAGAAGAAAAGAGCAGCAAGGTCAACAATGAAATGTACAATCAAGGGGGGGAAATGATCACATTAGCCTTTTAAGTGAAAGATGAGACCAAAACGCCTTCATGACAGACAATGCTAATAAAGTCCATTTTGTTATTTCAAATGGCTTCCTTTAGTGGTGTATCTCAGTGATATACTCAGTATCTCCAAGAACATGAATCTATCACTTTAAAGATAAAAACATCATGATTTTGATGTGGGAAATAAGGTTAGCCAGATTTCCTAACAAGACTGATCTATGGTGCAAACAACATTTTCAAGAACTAAACAACTTATTTTTTTTAACTTTTTAGTTAATTAAAAACAATGCAGGAATGTAAAGGGGATCATATATAGCTCCAGAAAGAATTATTAAAAATGGAAGACAGGTGAGAGTTACTCAGAGAAAAGAATGAGAGTGCCAAGAGAGGTAAATCCAGAAGAGTGACATGAGAAATAAGGGACACAGAAAAAGTCTTACACATATTCAACTGACACACAGAAAGAGAAATGAGAGAAAGAATGGAGTACAGGTAATATCTGAAGTGATAACAACCGAAAATTTTCCAGAATTCATGAAATACATTAACACATACATCCAAAAAGCCAAAAGAATTCTAAAAAAATAGAAAAAAAAGAAATTCTACCTAGACACAGAGCAAGAATAGAACTATAGATACCCAAATCAAAAAAGAAAATCTTAGAGAAAGATAGATTACTTTAAAACAGAGAGTCTGACAGCTGATTTCTAAATAGCAACTTTAAAGATATTGTTTCTTCATATTCTCGTTCTTAGTACACTGAAAAAATAATAATGCCAACCTAGAATTCTATGCTTAGTAAGAATACCTTTCAAAATGAAGGCAAATGAAAGCATATCCGACAGGACAACAGACACCGTTGGACATCAGTAGACCTTCAATAGTGGAAATTCTAAAGATTTTTACATTAAGCAGATGAAAAGTCATCTTGGATGAAAATGCCAAGTTGTAAGATGCTATGAAGCTGACATCTTCAAGGTTTGGGTTTTGTTTTTTAATAGAGAATTAAAATACATGACACAATAGCATATAAACGGGGAGGGAAGCATACAGGGTAAAAGTGTTCTAAGTAAGGTCTTTGGATTGTCCAGGATGACAATAAAGGTACAGATTAACGGGGGATTTTATAATAAAGGATGCATGTTGTAATTTCTAAGGTAGCCACTAAAAATAGAGAAAGAGAGTGTATAACTTAAAAATAATTAAGGGGAAATCTAAAATGATAAAAAGAAGTATTCTAATGAACCCACAAGAACAGAAGAGAACAGGAGTGAAGACTTTCCAACACACTACATGACTGTGAAAATCTGACGAGAGAATGAGAAAGGAAAATTACAGGCTAAAATCACTCATAAACACAGATATTAAAACTGTAGATAAAATGTGAGCAAGCCAAATCCAGCAGGCTATATGAAAGGGATAATAAATTAGGAGCAAATTGGGCTTATCCCTAAAGTGCCAGTTAGCTTAACATTCAAAAATCAGTGATATTTGCTATATTGAGATTTACAAGAAACAAATCATATGATTACAATGAACAAATAAAATGCACTTGACAAAATTCAATGGCTAGTGATTTTTTAAAAGTTTTCTGCAAACTAAGAATAAAAGGAAACTTCCTTAATCTAATAAAGGGCATATATGAAAAAAACCTAGAGCAAGCGTGACAAAGAAGAAATGCTGAAGTGACTCCTTTTGAGATCTAGAACTAAAAACGAGGATGCTGAGAGTCACAATGACAGTCAACACTGTAATCAAGGTCCCATATGGCAGCTCTGCCCACACGGGAGAAAGGACAGTCTTTACAACGTCACAGTGGGACAGCTGGACATCCACGCGGGAAAAATTAATCTGTAGCCTACTTCACACCTTACACAAAGTCTATTCTAGAGTATTAAAATCAAAATGTAAAAGGAAAAAGGAATAACTTCCTGACCATAGGCTAAGGAACAGTTCATGAATAAAATACAGAAATCAATCACCATAAAGGACGTGGTGATGAGCTGCACTGAAATGTGTGACTTCTGCACGTGGACTAGGGTAGGCAGCAAGAAGAGTGAGAAGACAGGCCACGGAACAAGAGAAGACGGCTGTCAGCTGGCAAAGCTGACAAAGGACGGAATCCAGAACACAGAAAAATGTCCTACACAGAAGACCAGGCAATTGAAAAGTAAGCAAAAGATTTAAATCGGTACTTCACGAAAGAGAAAATCGAAATGGCCAATGTGAAAATGTGTTCAACCTCATAAATAACCAAGAAGTGCAGATTAAAACTACCATGAGCTACCACTACATATGGACCACCATGAGCAACAGATACAGATATGGACTGACAGGGTCTTTCCCACGTCCTGGAGGAGGAAAGGGGCTGAATGTGGAGTGAATAAATGGGTCACGCCCATGTGATGAAGCCACCATAAACATCCCAGTACTGTGGCGTTCAGCGAGCTTCTGTGTTGGTGAACACTCTACACACAGGAGGGTGACGGACCCCAACTCCCACAGGGACGGAGTCTCCTGATCTCTGGACCCTTCCAGATCTCACCCTACGTATCTCCTCATCTGTATCCTTTATCCTGTCTTTCATTACACAGTCACCTGACAAGGATGAGTTAAATCTTTCCCTTAGTTCTGTGAGCTGTTCTAGCAAAGGACAGAATGCAAGGAGGCGGCTGTGGGACCCCGCTCTGCAGCCACGCCAGACAGAGCTGTGGGCAACCTGGGGGCCTATTACTTGTAACTGGTATCCGAAGTTGGGGCGTCTTATGGGGACTGAGCCTGTGAGGTCTGCGCGACCGCCAGCGTGTGTCAGAACCGAGCTCTGGGACACCCAGCTGGTGTCGCAGAGAACCGCTCGGTGTCAGGGAAACCCACACACCTGGAGTGAGAGCTCCTGTGTGTCAGGAGTACTGTCTACACAAGTATCCTGCACTTCTCCTTTGCAGGCTGGACCGCCTTTCTCTTCTCTTAAAGTAAATATTGCAAAATCACTGTCGTAGGAAGAGGCAATCAAAAAGTAGACAGCCAAAAAATAAAGAAGAAAACCAAGTATAGAGGTATGTCAGGCAGCTCACTAAAATATTATGCTTTTCCCCTGGATTTTGTAATATTTATTTTATGCATCCACTTTTAAAAATTCATAATTTGTTATTTTTTTCCTCTTTCTAAATAGTCACCACTAACCTAAAAAAAGTTCATGTGGTAAAATTCCATTTATAAAGCTCAACAATGGGCAAAATTAAACCAAAGTGCCCAGGGATGCTTAAAACATACGTCTTACGTACACTGTGAGGCAGGATATTCTTCTTTGCGGTCCGTCGCCATGGCGGCTGGGGAGACAGTGAGTGCAGGAAGCGCACGGGATGCTCTCAGGGGTTCAGTTTCTTTCCTCAGGTGGTGGCCACGTAGATGTTGGCATTATAATCACTCTTAAAACTGTACTATGGGGCTTCCCTGGTGGCGCAGTGGTTGAGAGTCTGCCTGCCGATGCAGGGGACACAGGATCGTGCCCCGGTCCGGGAGGATCCCACATGCCGCGGAGCGGCTGGGCCCGTGAGCCATGGCCGCTGAGCCTGCACGTCCGGAGCCTATGCTCCGCAACGGGAGAGGCCACAACAGTGAGAGGCCCACGTACCGGGAAAAAAAAAAAAAAAAAAAAAAAACTGTACTATGAAAGTTTTATATGCATTTCTGTATATATATTATATTCCACATTATATGATATTTGTGAAATTCAGACCTAATGAATTTGTAAAACTAAAACTAAGACAGGTACTATGCAGGGAAAGAACGAGTCCATAAGATTAAAAACAGAACGGAACTATCACAGGAACGGAAACAAGCTCAGCTCTCTAGTTGATAAAAGCTGTGTCCCAAGGAGGGACAGGTAACAGTTCGGACACTAGGACACACGCACACGGGGCTGAATAATTCAGTAGACAGATGGCGCGTGGTGGGTGGTGGTAGCCAGCAGGAATTTACAGACAAGGGAAGGAGGCTAAAATGATCCATTGCCTATGGATTAGAGTTGGAGACACCAGTAAGAACTCATATGTAGCTTAATATACTTACAGATGATTGCACATAGAAATGTTCATATATGTGCATATATACACAGGTCAGTATACACACATGTATTTCTTTGCTCTGCCAGATGAGAGGGCCTAAAAGAAAAAACACTGTGCAAACCTATCATCCAGATCTTGGTTTCTAATCCCATTCCCTAATAAAAGGAGCTGGTGGTCCTTTGAGAAATGGCTCATTCTAGATGGGGCACTGCAAGATTAACCTGAAGCATCCCGTCATGCCCAAAGTAAGGAAGCGTTTAAAACAAGCCCCTGTGGATAGGGATACGTCAAAGAAACCAACTGAAAAAGCTCCCAGTGGCCCCAAAGCTGGGACAATTTGAACAACAAAATAAGTGAAGTAGAATTGAATTATGTCCCGAAGTGTCAATAAACATCCAAGAGTCCACACGGATATGAAAAAGGATTGAATAAATTCATGGGAGAGAAGAGAGAAAGTATTCCAAATACGTTACAGGGATACGTCACCCTGAAGGAGAGCAGGACACACCCCCTTCGAATGTGAGAGGCACGCAGACGTCCTTCCCCAGAGCACAGCAGGACAGGGTGGGCAGACAGAGTCACTTTCCAGTGGGGACGTGCGGTGAACGTCACGTCAGCCACTTAATCAGCATCAACAGTCATAGACCAAGTCGACAGCACGTCCCCTTAATATACAATATGACGACAGTGGCACTTTACATCAGACAAATTCCAACAGAGGGAATTCCACTACATATCTGACCAGTACTACACTCGAAAACGGTCAAGGTCGTCAAACACAAGGAAAGTCTAAGGAAACTTCACAGCCAAGAGGAGCCTAATGAGACAAGGTCAACTAAATATAATGTGAGACCCTGGACCCAAAAAAGGATATCAACGGAAACTAAGAAAATCTGAATAAAGTATAGATTTTAGCTAATAATAATGTATCAGTACTGATTTTCTAATTGAAATGAATGTATCAAACTAAGGTAAGATGTTCATAATCAGGGCAACAAGTATAAAGGATATTGGAACTCTCTGTCTTATCTTCATAATCGTTCTCTAAAATTAAAATTACTCTAAAAATAAAGTTCATTTAAAAAAAATTTTTTTAATAAGATCACCAGATCATAATAGCCAAGAAAGAAAACCCAGAACATATGTATACACGAGAGAGGCTAACACACATTTATGTAAAAAGGCTGGGCTATTGAGTGAGTGATTTTGGGACTACTGGCTCTTCACGTGGGAATTATGTTAAGATTTGATTACTGTCTCATTCCACATGCAAACTAGTTGGACTGAAATTCCAAATGTGTAAAATCAAATTTTTAAAATTATTATTATTATTTTGTTTTAGGCCACGCCGTGCGGCATGCGGGATCTTAGTTCCCTGACCAGGGATTGAACCTGCGCCCGCTAAGTTGGGAGCATGGAGTCTTAACCACTGGACCACCAGGGAAGTCCCCAAAATTTTTTAATTATTAAAAGAAGATCTTAGAGACTATCTTCTCAATCCTGCCTTAGGTTGGAAAGACTTTCTTAAGCAGAAGGAAAAAAGCATTCACCACACAGAAAATATTGATTTGTCCATATAAAAGTTTTCAACTTCTATTTTAAAAATGAGGGCCTCCCTGGTGGCGCAGTGGTTGAGAGTCCGCCTGCCGATGCAGGGGATACGGGTTCGTGCCCCGGTCTGGGAGGATCCCATATGCCGCGGAGCGGCTGGGCCCGTGAGCCGTGGCTGCTGGGCCTGCGCGTCCGGAGCCTGTGCTCCGCAACGGGAGAGGCCACAGCAGTGAGAGGCCCGCGTACCACAAAAAAAAAAAAAAAAAAAAAAAAAAAAAAAAAAAAAAAAAAAAAAAAAATAAAAATAAAAATGATACTATTTAAGGAAGAAAAAAAGGACAAATGACTGGCCAGAAGAAATGGTGTTCAACCTAAAATGACCCAAAGGGTTAATACACAAAATACAAATAAATACTGCAAATAAATAAGAAAATGATAAACCAATAGAATAATGGGGAAAGGATAAGAACAAACAAATCACAGAGGAATCATGGCCATTAAACAAAGGGAAATGTGCTCAATGTTGGTAGTCATGCACATTTCACGCTTAAGATACCGTATTTTCCCCATCAGGTTGGTAAAAATTATACGGACATAATATTGAATATTGCCAAGAACACGGGGGAAACGATTTTTAAGTTACTGTCCATGGATTGTTAAGTGGTTTAACACCTCTGGAGGACAATTTGACAACATCCACTAAATGTGTACATCTTTTCTCCTAAAATATTACAAAAGGAACAAAACCAGGGCTTTCATTAAGAGTAGTCTGGGGCTTCCCTGGTGGCGCAGTGGTTGAGAGTCCGCCTGCCGATGCAGGGGAAGCGGGTTCGTGCCCCGGTCTGGGAGGATCCCACATGCCGCGAAGCGGCTGGGCCCGTGAGCCATGGCCGCTGGGCCTGTGCGTCCGGAGCCTGTGCTCCGCAACGGGAGAGGCCACAACAGTGAGAGGCCCACATACCGCCAAAAAAAAAAAAAAAAAGAGTAGTCTGGTTCATTACACAATGTAATGTGACACAATGGAAAACTATGCGTTAGTTGAAGAGAATTTGGAGGATCTATGTTTATCTATACATACAGATGTATGCACACACACATATCATAGAAATACCTCTTTGAGACATTAATTGGTGTAGAAAGAAAGTCACAGAACAATCCATAGAGTATGACAGAATCTGTGATTTAAAAATAAGAAAAAAAGACAAAACAATATACTTATGTACACACACATTTACTTACAAAGGCACATAAGTGCTTAATGTACAGAAAATTCTTGCAGGGTACTCATCAAACTGAGAAAGAAAAGGAGACTGGGGGAAGGGGAACAGCGGGTAGGAAGGGTTTCTTTCCTTTTTTCATCTGTGTAGTTTTATGTATTACTTGTGTTACTGTTTGCTCTCAGAGGAAGAGGAAGTGGTGGAAGTTTACACAGCAAGCACTTCCCCACGTGAGCACCATGCGTGCACTGGGGACACTCTGAGTCACACCCTCTCCCACTGCGTGAGAACTGCCCTTCAGCTATGCTAACGCTGTTTCCCTGGAGACCATTGCTAAGCAATGCTGCTGACAGTAACAATGACCCTTGACGGATCAATGGCATCTGGTCTACAAGGAAGGACAAGGGAACGTAGCATCTGGTGGGTGCCCACACCCTGGGGCCCCCCTGAATGCAGTGACTCTTAAAACAATCTCCTCTGCCCAACTCAAACCTTATTGGGACACACTGGTCAAAAACTACCGCAAAGCCGGGAGTGAGTCGCACCAGTATTTTAGATTTGCACCAAGCGGGCCAGCTATGCGTGCTAGAGTCCTTTTTCCATTCTAAACAGTCTATGGTATTTTTCACGACTGACGCCTAAACTGCCACTTTAATCATTCCCCATGTTAGGTGTAATCAACAATATTTTGCATTCAATTAAACTAAGGCATTTTTTGGTGAACGGCAAGGCAGAAAACTTATTTACTACATAAACTGTAGTAAATTTATGGTTCAAATAAATTTTATCTATAATTTCCCAAACCACGACGGAAACTTAAATCATTCATTTTATATAGTGGAACACAATGTGGGACTATATAAAAACTGAAAGAAAAAAAATTTTGTCCAAAGAAGCTGCTTCCAAGTTCACGTCTTGAGAAAAAAAAGATTTTTATGTAATTTAAAAATCAAAATCACTTCCTAAGAAAAACTAATCCTTAGTGTAAATCACAGTAGAAAAACATTATTCTTGATGGATAAAGACAAGAAAAAACTTGCCAAAGTGTAAGCATGGCTCTGCTTGAAACAGCAAAGAATGATACGGGCAAATAGTGCACATGAGAAGGCCAGGGTCACCGAACACAACGCAAAATCACATTTGTGATTCGGCTCTTTAAAAATTAGGGTGCCAGTGACTGTCCAGGACAAGACATAGCTCAGCTGGTTACAGAAGGGTGTTAATGGGACCAACTCAGTGTGGTTAGTGTAACAAAGCCCATGCCTTTGGCCACACTCTGTGCCACCCCCTCTTCTGAGCATCTGAAAAATGCAAGCTACAGCTCTCCAACCCCACTCGCATTCTGTTTTAATAATTCTGAGGAGGGTCCAGGAATCTACATTTTTCTAAAGTGCTGATTCCGGGGAACCCCAGAAAAGGGCTTCAAAGGGGCACTGACCACCCCCATCCCACCTTCTAAATCAGGTCAGAAAGAGGGGAATTCACACATACATACATGCATGAGTTTTTTTTCCCTTTCTTGTAAATCTTTAAGTATCACTAAGTCTTACAACTGATAACAATGTGCTTGTTTTAGTTGAGTTCTTTAATGACATATATCAACTTCAGAACAGTGTTCACCTCTGGACAGAAAAAAAGAAAATAGAAAAATGGGGGGAAAAAATGAGAGGTCTGAGCAAATACGGCCAAAAAAATTCATAGCTATGATTAAAGTAGAGTGACAGGTAATATGAGTACCATGATATTTTCCACACTTTTCTGTATCTTTAAAATACTTAATCTTTAAAAGAGAAATGTAAATGTATGGCATTATTCCATAATGCAAACCAGCACAAGGGCATCAGCACGGAGACCTCAGGACCCGAGAAAGCGGTCCGCCCACGCCCTCCAGTCACGTTTATTCTGAGGCCACGATGGCCCTCACTTTGGTTTCAGAAAGACAAGCCTGTCTGCAGTCGCTTAAAGCAATGCTGGTTTTCACTGTGAACTGGACGATTTGTAAGGATGGGAGGAAAAGTGCCCCTCACGGGCTCCATACCTGTGTCGCTCCCCGAGCCTGCGGACAGCGCGGGCATGATGCAGGATGCGGGATGCAGGCTGAGCTGGGCCCTGAACTGCCAACACGCTCTGTTCAAAGGCGGCAGGGATGCCAACCCCAAGGCCTGCAGCCACGCTGTCTACCCAGATCTATGTCTTCTGCAGTCCGTTTCTACAAAGAAAAGGAACACATTAAAAATAGAAGAGGCAAGATTACTAAATTGCAACTTTCTGTAACTAATTCAAAATGCTGATTCCAACACTTTATTAGGGAGATCACAATCTTCACAATTTCTTCTACAGACCACAGACAAATATGAAGTGGGAGAGTTTTTTATTTCGACGTGGGATTTCTAATTAAAAACATGAAAGCTCTTCGTGAATGTGTCAAGGTTTCCTTAAAGATTTTTACAGTTGGTTTGAGAACCACTGACTGCATAGATGGAGAACTTGAGGAAGCGTTTGTAAGCCAACGTCATCCTAAAATTCCTCCCTTCTGTTAGAATTCAAAACTGTATTCCTAAACGTAGAGCAGAGATTCTCTAAATTGTCAACAACTTATAACTAATTGTAATTTTTTTAAGTAACTCATCCTAATACGACAACTGCAAAGTTCTCTAACTGAAGATTACAAACAACCTTGAAAGAATACTAGAATTGAAGCAAGATATTATTATAGATTTACAGAACTGTTGATAATCTATGCTAAACCTAACAATCCAAGCTAATATATGAAAATAAATTGTTTTAGTAAAAACTAAGCTTTGATGTATCTTGGAAAATATCAATTTTTTAAATAACTATTTTAAGTTACGTTTATCCCAAAATAAGCAGTAAAGGCACTATTGTATAGTAACTAAAAGCAAGGGCTCTAGTGTTTGCTTAATCTCTAATCCTGCTAGCTCTGTGATCTTGGGCAAGTTATTTAATCTTATTAAGCCTTAATTTCCTTATATGCAAATGAAGAGAACAGCAATTTAGAACTGCTGGATAATCCAATGAACACCCTTCAAACAATGAATGCTAACTATTACGATTGGGTTTTTAAAATTCAGGTAATGAGATTATAAAATGAAAACATAAAAGTAGCAAGATTAAAATTTACATTGGCCTACACCTAGGAGGACGCCATGTGGTTTAAATTTGGACCACGGCTGTCTAATAACGGAAAATGCACCGCATTTACATTTTTCAGAAATCAGAAGAACCACACAACGTGTTTAAATTCGCTTTTTAATGCATTTCCCCCAGTTCTCTATAAAGCAAGTTCGTTCGGTGATTTAAAAGCATATTTTAACATATATTAACAAGAAAAACAGATACTGTAAACATCTGAAAAACTGGCTCACTTCAATTCTTAAAGCCTTTAAATTGCTGATTCATATTACAGAATAAAGAAAATGAGCTTGCCAAATTCCTCATGAAAAAATTCAAACTATAAGATTCTATTAAAGCCTTCTAAATTAGCTTTTTAATTATCAAAGTAAACGTTAGCATAAAAATATTCACCATCAAATAGACTATCTTGGACCAGGCAACCGGGTGCAATGTCTTGAGTTTTGTTTTACATTAAAAAGGTTGACGTAGTTAAAATATACATACAAATTCATACAGAGATCCTCTGTGTTAATTAAAAATATGAAGGCAGTTATTTTAAATACCAAGTGAAAATATAAATCACTAAGCTAAAAATAAGACAGAAAAAGGTAAAGCAAGGCTTCATTAGTGCCCGTCTCTGAAGCTGTTTTCCCTAATAATTCTAAAAGGCAACTCTGCTTTGTTTTCATAAGTTATCTTAACAATCAGGATTAAGATTCAACTACATAAAGTGCTCCTCGACTCAAACGCAAAGAAAATAAAAAACAGACCATACATAATTTAAAAAACGCATTCAATTAGTAAACTTTTGTTTTGCTGCTGAGAAAAAAGGGAAAAACGGTTATAACTTGTAAAGTATATGCACGCATATTTCTACCATTAGGACAAAAGGCATATACGTAGGTAGGTAGGTAGGTATTTATTATAGTGTGTATGTATGTAATTTAAGCACTTTATGCCATAAATCATAATTTGTACGGTACAGATTACCTAACTACAGAAATACACATACTATATAATCTGTACCATGCAAACTACAACTTTCTTCAAGCCTTAAAGAACTTACAATGTTTCAATTTCATAAACCACATACAACATATAAGCCAATTTATGCTTAAAACAAACATCCTATTAATACTAAAACCACCTTACATTTCACATCAAAATATCCTCCTGAGTTGATGCTGCAGCTTTCCACGTATGCCATATACAAAAGATTTTATTGCAGTATTTCTCATCTTTTATTTCACAATAAACACTCAAGGTTAAGTTTTTTCCAAAGTTATATTGTTTAAGAAATATATGCTACAAGATAATTATCTTCTCAGAACACACATAAGTACATTAATAAAAAAAAATGGTTTGATAAAATCCCAACCAGGAAAATGGTTAATATTCTGTGGAACGAAGCAGAGTTGCTGGGTTTAACTTTCAAACTGAGCTAAATTTCTGTAGTAATCATGTTATTTTCTTTGGCTAAACTTATTTAAAATGCTTTGGAATTTGTCAGAATCCAGCCATGATTATTAGTGACTGTTGTATGGAATCGATTTACTACAACACAAAAATACCAGCTGTTACAGCACGTCCTGAGAGGGATTACCGAATATTCTTAAATTGAAGTTCAATCCATCTTTCCATAAAAAAGAGAGCGACCCAAACGCCAGGAACGAAACTGCAGTGTCAAGTGCACCTGAAGCATTTACGATCCCCAATAGAACCATTACAACCCTACTTTAAAAGGGCTTATTTTTGAACTTTCATTATTCCAGTCATACCGTGCTTCTATGTATCACACTGTATCAGGTTCTTCTGGCATCCGTCATATGGAAACAGTGAACTATGCAAAGGTCTAGAACCTACAATGTTCAGTTTCTACCCGTCCTGGGCAATGCTTAGGGCTCCCGGGGCACTCATGACATCTAGTGGTCAACCACAGAAGTGCAAGTGTCTGTAGCAGAAAGTTTTTTGAGTTTCCCCTAAAAAAAGTCTTAATTGCACCCAGTGAAATGACCATCTGCAAAAACTTTTATTAATGTGTGCGCATGCGCGCGCGCGCGCGCGCGCGCACACACACTCCTCCTGTGTATCTCCTCCACTATCAATACTTCACTTCTGACAGCAGATGTGGTTTTCCACACCCCACGCAGATCTGTGACACCAGCTGGGCGACCTACAATAAAACTCAGTTCTGACACTGTCTACCTGGAATAGGGCCAGACACCACAAGGTAAGGGCTCAGCCCCACAAGACTGGCCCCCTTCTGATGTCACCTGCAAACCCAGGTTGTCACCTGTGCTTCTCATCGACTGACTAGACATCAGTTTCCCCCAGCTCCCTCAGGTTCACTGAATTTGCCCCAGGGGCTCACAGAACTCAGGAAAACATTTACTTTTTAGGTTACTGGTTAACTGTAAAAGGAAATGATGAGGAACAGCCAGACAGAAGAGTTGCACAGGGCGAGGTGGAGCTCCCACCCCTTCCCTGGGAGCCGCCCTCTTCCAAATCTCCACGTGTCGGCAACCTGGAAGCTCTCCAGACCCTAGGCTTTTGGGGTTTTATGGAGGCTTCGTCACACAGGCATGGTTGATTAAATCACTGGCCCACTGGTGCCTGAGCTCAACCTCCAGCCCCTCTCCCCTCCTTGGAGGTTGTGGGGTGGGACTGAAAGCTCCAACCCTCCAATCAAGTCCATAAGGGCTTCCCAAAAGTCACCTCGTTAACATAAACAAAGGTATGGCTGAAAGTAGTTAGGAAAAACGGAAGACACCTTTGTCACTCTTATCACTTAGGAAATTCCAAGGGTTTTAGAAGCAGAAAGGGTTACACAGAACACCGAATATGTATTTATTATATAAATCACAATATTTCACACACATGCACTAGGTTAGCACAGATGAATGAGAAATCAGGTACTGGACCTAATTTTCCAAACTCACGCCCTCTCTATTTGGAAGAGTATTCAAGAATATGAAAACTTTTAATTAACTGTCATCATAAATAAACTAATAATCATAGTAACATCCCATCATTTCAAGAGACAGTAACTGTGCCCAGTAATCCAACTGTAGATTACTTCATGAGTTACAAATACTCTCAACTTACACTTTCAAAACCTAACAGAGCAATAACACACACAAAAAGGGTAAACCCTTTTTTAACAAATCTGACATTAAAAAAAAAAAAACTCTACCTGAAAGATGCATGAGTTGTATTAGCCAATGCAAGCAGCAAATCTTCATAAATTATAATTGTTAGAAAATACAGGAAGCAATGCAGGTAGGTGGCATCAATCTGCTTACAGAAAATGGTATTTAAACCTTTTATACCATCAGTTCTCAAAGTTTGGTCTGCAGACACCAGTGGTCTCTGCAATCCTTTGAGAGGTGCCCCTGAAGTCAAACTATTTTCATAAAACCATCAAGATGGTATTTGCCTTTTGCAATGTGTGGACATTTGCACCAATGATGAAAAGTACTGGTGGACAAAACCATGGGTACCTTAGCACAAATCAAGATAACAGTACCAAATGGAAACTATTCGCCCTAGTTAATTACTTCACTACCAAGCAGTCTCATTAAAAAAAAAAAAAAAAAAAACAGACAGAAGGGCATTGACTTTAGAATGTCCTTAATAAAGTAGTAAAATTAATAATAACTGACTCTTGAGGCGTTGCTAATGATAAAGCATAAACACTCAAGCAAAAAAATAGAATTTTATAAAACCTGTGTCCACTAGAGGCGGTCCTCGCTTTGCAAGGCACCGTGTTAACCGAAATGCAAGCATCCTGAAACCAGTTCCCACTCTGCGCAGGTCCACCAGCTTCCCAAAACCTACAGGCTCTTCCAAGATCAGTGGTGATATGAGCAAATGTGATTTTTTTTATATTGTGTCAACCTGTGGATAGTGAACCAATATTTTTGAAATTATCAATGCATAATATTTTAAAAAATAATGTGTGAATAAAAGATCCAGTCAAAACGCAGGACAGACCAACAGATTTGAAAGTTCCAATATGATACGTCTGTTGATGTATTTTCAGATTCCATACTGCAACACTGAAACTACCATATGTCGAGTTTTGAGGTACAGTTGACCCCTGAACAACAACGGGCTTGATCTGCATGGCTCCACTTATACACAGATTTAACAGGACTACAGGATCCACAGCTGACTGAATCCATGGATACAGAAGGCCAACTACAAGTTATAAGAGGATTTTCAACTTCATGAACAGTTATCGCCCCTAATCCTCACATTGTTCAAGGGTCAACTGCAGTAACAAAGAACATCTACAATTACCTAAACAGGTTACTGAAATACTCCTCCCTTTTCCAACTACAGATATGTGTAAGACTGGTTTTTCTTCATATCCTTCAACTAAAAGATAGAGCAACAAATAAAAAGTATACACATCTGAGAATGTAACTGTCTTCTATTCGGGCAGGCATTAGAGGAATTCCCAACTCACTCATGTTTCTGTTTTTTTGGAGAACGGTTATTTTTCACAAAAACATGATTTATGCTAACATATAACAAGTTTAATATTGTTCTTTTTAAGTGAATTGAAACGACTTTTTAAAATTTCTGTTTTAGTTTCCAATACGGTAAATATCAATATAACACACATAAACAAAACACTTCGGAGTCTTCAATAATTTTTAAGAGTCTATAACAGTCCAGGGGGCTTCCCTGGTGGCGCAGTGGTTGAGAGTCCGCCTGCCGATGCAGGGGACACGGGTTCGTACCCCGGTTCGGGAAGATCCCACATGCTGCGGAGGGGCTGGGCCCATGAGCCATGGCTGCTGAGCCTGTGCGTCCGGAGCCTGTGCTCCGCAACAGGAGCGGCCACAACGGTGAGAGGCCCGCGTACAGAAAAAAAAAAAAAAAAAGGTCCAGAGACCCCAAAGTTTGAGAACTGCTGTCTGTGGCCAGAGCAGGCACAAATGTTCTACAAAAGGCAGACAGTAAACATTTTAGGCTTTGTGGTCTCCAGGCTCAACCCAGACAATACGCAAATGAGTGGGTGTGACCCTGTTCCCACAGTATTTTATTTCCAGGAAAGCAGAGGGTCAGATTTGCTGACACCATCCTGTACATTATACCCTATCTGCCAGTGACTTAAGGGTCCAACAGTAGCATGCTTTCCAGCAACTTCTTTATTGGTTATTCTTTAAATATTCAAAGAAAGTTCAAATTTTTGTCAGTTTTCTATTATGCAGAAATGTATGCAAAATAATAGATGCGGAATTTTAACCTATGCAATTCCTAATCATAAACAAAATCACATTTCAATTTTGTCTATTCCAAGAATCTTAGACTCTGTGAGACAATAAAAAAACTGTCTACAATTTCTGTCTACACACAGACAATAAAAAAATATGCTTACAACTGGCAATGCATTAGGGTGCCATATGTACAAAAATATGCTTTATACAACCAAACACAGAAAGTCCTGGATTTCAAAAAAGGGGACAATTACAAAAAATTAAAACATCTCACATTTTACAAACTCACCAGGGTTCAATTATTATGTAATACAAAACTTACATATCACAAATGGAAAGGAAAAAACCAAAGCGACAGAAAAGAGGACTCCAGTTGAACGAATTTTATAAACCTTTGAAGACTTGAGAGGAAATGAGAGAAACAATGCTTTATAACCCCCAGGTTAGGAGACTCAGGCTTCAAGGCTGCCAGGAAAGTCGCAGGAGCCCCGGGACCCCAGGACTCCACCTGCCGGGAAGGGGCACTGACCCCCGTGCATCAGCATCAGGGCTTGCGCGGCACGCGTCACATCACTCCTCACGTGACCCTCGTCGGGAAGCCCAGGTGTAAGGAATGACCCGGCGCTCACCAGCCATGACCCCACGCCAGACGACCTGAACCACCGACCGCAAGCAGCGCACCGCAACCCTGTGCTTGTTCTCAGACGTCCTCAGGAAACTCAGCAGCCTCTCCAGGGCCATGCACAGCCTCGGCCTCACAGTGAGACGGCTCTTCTGACAACGACCTTTTCTCGCTATATTTATCTTCTACCACCCACTGCTGAAAAGTCCTGGGCAGTCTTCAAGATTACACTACCAACCATGAACGCACCACTTGTTTGCTGTATTAAACTCTCTCCTCTATTTGATGGGGGCAGGGGAGGATGATAACTTCCGCACTGCATTTCCCTGACTACTTCTCAGTTCCAGATCCTCCCCAGCAATCCACCAGCATTCCCCGAAGTCCTCTCCAGTGAAGAAACCGATCATTTTTGATCATTAAGATACATCGATGTCATTTTGCATCTTTGTTGGGCTTACAATCCCCCACTAGATCTCCTTGAGGTTGGAGCCTGTATCATATGTCCTCAAAACTGCATCACAGCTCCCCAGTCAGAAGTGCTTCTGTATGTGACCAACTCCAACCTGCCAAGAGCTCTGACCTGATCCTTCAAGGTCAGCGTAACCGCATTATCTTACTTACGGGGACACAGCACAGCCTAATGAAGAGAGCGCAGATTTGGACACAGGACAGACGTCGGATGAGAGCCCAGCCCTGCCTTCCTGACTCCATGGTCTTGGCCAGACGATTTAATGAAATGAGAGTACATGCAACGGCGTAAGTAGAACACCTAACCCATAGGAGCCAATCAACAGATGACAGCTTTTATGAATACTTCTCAACCACGTTTTCATCACTCTACTTCTCACGTCTAATCTAGCAAACATTTAAAGGTCCTATAATGAAAAGAATACAGGCTTTGGTGGGAGACAGTCCAGTCTCCTGATTTTATCACTTACTACACACACAACTTACAAGATATGAGACCTTGGGAAACCAAAGAAAACAATTAAAAGAAAAAATACACACACACACACAAATGTGAGCAACAGATAACACTGAATGCACCCAATTTCCCAGACATTAGGTTAAAAACTCAACGTCTCATTTAATTCTCATAATAATCTCATCACATAAGGACTATTATTATCGTCTTACAGATGAGGAAACTGAATTCTAAGCAACTTGCTCTAAGCCACAGCTTGAAGGGATTCTCACATCAGCGTGCGTGAATCCAGCACCCACGCTGGCAACCACACTTCACAGGACTGCCTCTTCACTCTGAATTTAATCCTGCCCATCCAGTTCCCTCTGGTGTCAGATGGAAATCACTTCTATGATTCATTACGTCTTGTGATGACCAAATGAGACATATCTGAAGCACTGGGAACATGACAGATGCTCAAGTATTGGCTTCCCCACGCTCTCAGTCTTTTGCTTGACATCCTTCTTTTATTTTATCCTCTTTATTTACAAGTAAGAAAACTGCGCATTTCAGATCCACATCCTCTAGCTCGCTCTTGGGCCACCAGACTTCACGCCTTCTCTGGCAGACCCCTGATGCCTTGACCAGTAACACGAAGGAAACAGGTTTGTTACTTCCAGGAAGGTGCATTTAAGAGCCACCATGAGATTCGATGCCTCGCCTTTCACAGCTGTCCAGCGTTCCAGCTGTCTTGACAGAGGACGTCGTGGAACAGTGTCCCCTGCCAACACGTGATGGACACACTGCAAGAGCGAGAGATGAGAGTGGCACTGGAGCCGTTTGCTACTGAAGCTCAACCTAGCCCTTCCTGACGGATAAACTGATCATGTACGGAAATCAGTGGTATAATTTTTAAATAACATGAATCATGTAAGCATTTACACACTGTTATTTACTGGGTACTAATAAATATTGTGTGGTTCAACACAATAGTTGCTTAAAATGTAGCCTACTAAAACCATCTGTAATGAATCTGGACATTTATAAACATGATTTCGTTTACTGACAACAGAAATCATGCAAACTGTCTACTTTCATCAGTTTCTCAGGCCCTACAACAGAACCATCAAAAAATACGCTTCCCAAATATCAATTCTTATTTGCAGAACATTAATTATGTCATGCTACCAACATTAACTATCTTCTAAGTAAGGACAGGACCAGAGTGAAACTAAATGTAATACACAATAGTTAATGCCTATTTACATATGTATTTTTTAAAGCTATCACAGATAGTGACAAAAGCAAATATCGAATTCAAAAGCCCTGTTCATTTATAATACAGACAACTGTGTACTAAATTCTCCCCCACGGTGGTCTTAATACTCTTAAAGGAAATCCTCACCTTCTTGCACATGAGATTTTATTCAAGTCTCTATATGCCCTATATTCTTACACACTCATCTACTTTATTTATTTATTTATTTATTTATTTGGGCGGGGAGGGCATTTCCACAAATGAAGTGATTTTATTCACTCAGGCTGTAACTAAATGCTTCAGGAAACAATGTCAGTTTCAATGTACTGAAAAATAAATAGTAAACAGCATGAATTTCAGTTTTTAAACAAGGACATTAGTTAATTTTATTTACTAATAAAAATAAAAGAAGCCTCTAACCTAAAGTATAGCCTGATCAGTTATTTCTCTGTAAAGAAACACAAACTGGATTTTTTTTTTTAACATAAAAAGGACAAGACCCACACAAAGATAAACTCCTCTACCTGCTGGCGCTAGAGATTTCCCCAGTTACTGACTGATTTTGGTAGATCTGCATCACCACTGCAAGCCTGACGTCATCTACTTTAATGACATCCAAAGCTGAAAGCAAAGAGAATAACCCCCGTAAGAATAATCCAAACCCCTAACGTTACATTGTAACGGTGAATCCTACATTGATGAAGAGTATCTGTTCTGTACTGGCCCTTCAGGTATTAAGTAGCAGAGAATCTCACACTCAGAGTCAGTTATACCCAAGGGTAATTAACTTTGAGTTATTTCGTTGTTCATATACCTTTTAATGTTATTTTCTTCAACTACCTCAATGTTTAAACCATTAATATTAGTTGCTGGAATCTACTGACTATACTTTGTAAATTTTTCATCTGCCTATCATAGCTCTGAAAAGGATTATTTTCATTTCCAGAATGAAATGAATGAACAGAAAAAAGGCTAACATTTCCAAAGTTTCACGTGAAGAAGGAACAAAAATAAAGTTGCTAAGGGAAGTAACATGCCAGTCATTGTTCAGAAACCATGGGAAACATTTACACAAAAGAACATTCCACAGAACTCTGCAAAGCCTTTGAGGGGACTTGTAGGCACACTGCCTTGTACTAACACACTCTAGGGGACAGGCCCAGGCAGAAAGAGCAAATGACACAGACTCTGGGTACACGGGCACAGCTCCCGGGCGGCCTTCGTGGGTCTTTCCCCAAACGGCATCTCAGTGGACTCCCTGGGCGGCCCCTTTGCAGAATCTCCCCACAAACCCCAAGCCGACTTGATGTTTCTTCTTCACACTCGGCACAGTCTAATCACTATGTGTGTTTCATTTATCTAGTCGACTGTCTGTCTTTCCTGCTAGAATGTCAGCTGTGAGAGCCAGGTATTGCTCCCTGAATTCCTGAGAATAGAGCTTGCTGTACACAGTAAGAGGCGGCTCCCTAGTGTTTGTTGAATGAATGAAAGAATGAATGAGTCAACAGTGAACCCATTACCAATTCCTACCATGATATTTTGTTGGTCTGTTTTGTTTACTTTTTATTTTTTATTGGAGTCTAGTTGACTTACAATGTTGTGTCAGTTTCAGGTGTACAGACAGTGACTCAGCTATACGTATACATATATCCACTCTTTGTTAGATTCTTTCCCCATATAGGTCATTACTGAGCAGAGTTCCCTGAGCCACACAGCAGGGCCTTAGTAGCTATCCATTTTATATACAGTAGGGTGGGTATTATATGCCTCTGCCCACCCCCTTGCTACTTCTCCTGCCCAAAGGAGGGAGAGCTGCGAAGCCCACTGATCATGACGTAAAACACTTACTAGATCAGAGTACGCAGATTCCCTACCAACCAACTGTACTAAGAGGTCAGCATCTATGCCCAGTGCCCACGGGCACTTCCGGCTCCCCGCTTGCCCCAGCGTCCCTACCCCGAGGCAGGCAGGCCCTGCAGGTGCCAGGGCCCTGCCGGGGTGCACTGTCTCCCCACACTCGCACCAGGCACACACCTGCTTCCTCACACAGACTTCCACTGATGTGGGCCTTCAGCACAATCCAGGGGCCTGGCCCCTCTGCCTCCTTGAGGGGCAGGCTGGCCAGCTTGTCTGCAGTGACCTCTCTCTCCTCCCAGGGAGAAGCTACCTCACCCAAGAAAGCTGGCCTCTTCAACCACTGAGCACGCTTGAAACTTTGCCTGATAAAGAAGAAAAGAAAACTTAGAAAACTTTTTTTAAAGTTTCTATTTAAAATGTAGCGGTATTCACCATACACCCATCTCCCAGAGTCTCAAAAGGAGAGGTGGAAAATGCCAGAGGGCCTCAAATGAAGTATAGTAAACCAAGCCTTTGTGCCTCTGTGCCATCTCTCACAGGATGTAACAGGACCTCATATCTGTACCCCCAATCCTAAGCTTTCCAGATTGTATCCCCCTGAGCACCTCTCCCCTGAGGCCACTTTGGAGAGATGCTTGCTGATGTACCTACGGATGCACAGCAAAGACATCTGCAACCTACTCCCAAGTACTTCAGAGCAGGGGCCGGGGCATGCAGGGCAAAATGTTACCAACTATTGGGCCTAAGGTAGGCTTATGGGTAGTCATTGTACTCTTCTTTCTACTTTTCTGTATGTTTGAAGTTTTTTGGTAAAGTTTTGTTTGTTTTCACAAACCAACCCACCATGTAACCCGCTTCCCAGAGCTGTGTCTCTCTCTCTCTGGGACCCCACTCAGCAAATGCACTGATGGGCGAATTGCCCTGTCCCCACCTCCAACCCACAGCATCATCTTTCTAACATACTCAAAGGATCATGTTACTGCTCTAAAAAAACTATCTGATGACTCAACGGCACGTTCATGATAAAGTTTAAATTCCAAAAATGATACCTTCCCTCTGTTCTTACTAGTTTCTTTCACTGCAAAAGTCACATGGACACCCTTTCTCAAATTTTCTATGAAACAACCCTGAACACACCTGGCCTCTGTTATTTCCTGCCTCTGTGGACTTGTTCACTCGAGGTCTTCTGCCCGCTTCAAAATATGGGTTTAATCAAATATCCGTCATCACACGGCCTAGTGGTGACCAGTGTGAACAAAAAGGGCCACCGTATAAGGGACAAAAAAGTCTAAAGTACACATTTATACATTCTCTTATTCAAACCTGTACATTCCTATTCAGCAATTCCTTTCAAATTCAGCAGAGGGTGCCATAATTTCACTTTTAAAAAAGAAAATTTAAGTCATATTAACAAAAGCAACTTGCACGACTTAAGCTCTGTTGCAAGCCCTAAAAATTATATTTCCAATAAATTAGAAATTTGAAAATGAAAATAAACATCCAACACTGATGTAATGTGAACAAATGTCTTTCTTTCCCATTTCCCATTTAAGAAAGAAACCGCATGATAATCCACCAAAATTCTAAGTGTTTATACCCTCTGAACCAACAACTCAACTTGTTAGTAGGAATTTACCCGAAAAAATAAACAAGTATGCAACAGCGGATCAATCAATTTACAGTACAATACACTGGGGAAGAGGTCCAGGTTTCCAAGGACAGTATCTTCACTGTAGTCACTGCTTCACTCACAGCATCAACGTGGGTCTGACTCTATTGCACAGGGTCCTGGCTCCAGTGTGTCTGCACTGACACGTGGGGCACTACGCCCACCACCTCTTCATTCACACCCTGGTGGTTTGTTTCACTTCGGGTCTTCCGGTCTACAGTTTCCTAAACTAGTTCCTAATCCATTTTTAGTTTTGGTTTTGCAATTCCAGCACTTTTGCAACAGTTACACAAAGTAGACCAGGCAACTGTGTCCACTTGACTGTTCAAGACATCATTTCCCTATTACTAAAAAGAGATACTTTTGCTATGTCCACTCCTGTGTGGATTGCCCTCAATTGCATTGCAATCTCTTTGGATTAAAAAAATGTGACAATGTCTCAGAAAGATTCTTTTTACTCTACCCTAAACCACTTGTGAACATTTCTAAAACCACTGATTTCACAAAGGAGCCAAGATTTCTAACAGAAACATCGCAGCTGCATAGATTCTGAAAATCTTGCTGAACACAACTTGCAGTTCAAGGGCGGTCTTTCCTGCTTGTCTTGTGGTTCAAGGGCTGTGTTTCTTTGCCCTAATCCCTGAAGAGTAAATTGCTATAGACTGGAAAGAGGGAAGGAACCGGCCCAATAAAATAAAAAGTTACCATTTGGAATGCAATGATATTGTTGTAATAGACATTTCAGGGAGGGAGGGAGGGATTACCTAAAACCATTGGGCATCTGCTCTTAAGTACTTATTTCGCAAGGCTATGAGGAATACAACTAGCAAAACAGTACTGAATCATCCTGAGCAAATATCTGATCTTATCTTTTTAAATACCAAGGATTCCTAGATTTATTATACCTTAACTAGTAAATAAAAAGAGGGACTAGAGATAATTACTTAATACCTACCCAACAAAATGACCCTGGGTGGAAATAATGAGTATTATGCAAAGAACCATAAAAAACATTTATCTCAAAATGAAAACTGAGGCAGACTGTATTTGACTGAGTCATTCTGCTGCCCATACTCTCACCGGGTCTCCCAACCACGGCAGGAACGGCCGAGGAAGAACGAGGTGAAACCTGCTGTCAAGGTCATCAACAGCAGAGTGCTGGCTGGGGACCTTGGTGTCCCGCCCTGGCACACAGCCAGCTCGGGAGGGCCTTGGGGAGCACTGCGGGATGTACACAGAGAAGCCTGCACAAAAGTGAGGGGTCCACACCTGAGGCCCCCATAAATTGCTACGTATCGCAGGTTGGAAAACAACTGAATGATGGTGGGAGACGGGGAGGGGCGGGGTGGGGGGTGGGTTCCAGCGGGAATCTGCAACCAAACAACAAACATGAACTTGTTGCAACAGGGAATCCAGAGAGTACTGAACTTTTAGCACTTCCCCCTTTTATTTGCAAATTATGGTGCTCATTCGAATGCAGTGCAAAGGTTACTTTGAAAAAAATGTATAGGAAAGAGGTAGGAACTCATTTTTTCCCAATGCTACAAATTATTACTGAAATGCTTGTTCCTGGTCGATTTTAATCAGCTAACAAAATTCTGATCACAGAGCATCCCGACCCAGAGAAATACCTCATACCTCATCAACAACCAGAAACATTTCTGGGTGTCACTAACTATATCCCAAAAAGTTTGTAGAGAAGCACTGGAAGTAGGAGAAGAGAGGGAAGAGACAGGAAATGGGACATTCCAGCCCAGGAATGTCACCTCTTTTAGGACGAGGGAAACGTCACCCTGTACACACTCTGGCATTGACGGAAGAACCCGGCCTGACCAAGGTCCAAAGGGCACGAGGACTGCAAACAATTTGGGGAAGAGCATGTCTAGACGGGGACAGGAGGGCAGCGGTGGCTCCCGGGGCAGGAGAAGAAGGTGAGGGCCCAGGTGGGCAGCTGAAGATGAACCAGGGACAAGTGCAGACACCCCACAACTCCAGACCTCTGCAGGTGCTGCCACCAAACCACGGGGACTGCGGTCCTCCAGACGATTTCTGCAACTAAAACGCCCACAGCGTCCTGAGTTCTTCGTTTTCTTTAAAAGAAAAGCCTACTGACTCTAAGGGTTCCAGTAACAAACACACCAGAGAAATATTCTTCAGCCAGGATTCTACTCCTAAGAATTTTCACTAGCAACATAATTCACATGTGTGCAAATATATAAGTACGAGGGAACTTACTAAGCATCACTGATGGCCAAAAAAAAAAAGAAAAAACCTAAAATGTCCATCGATCAGGCAATGGTTTAAAAAAATGAATGAAAAGTGGAACCGGGGGGGCGGGTGGGGTGTAAAATGGGAATAAATCTTTAGACTATGTTTTTTTATTTTTTTATATTTCACAAGTACTTATTCAATTCTTGTATAATTAAAAACAGAAAAAAATCATACATACTATGGCAATCTTTCAAAATTTCACAATTCCATTGTGGGTCTCAAGGCCTACTTAATCTATCACCGTACTTAAACATTTACGTCAGTATCTGTGTGACTTTCCCCTCCATGAAATTATAAATTTCTTAAGAAATATAAATTATATTCCACAATGGCTGGCACAGAGATGCTCATTAAATGTATGCTGAGTGGACAAATGAGCAAGTACATGTGTGCCCTAAGGTTACCGGGGCAACCACAGCCAGCTAAGGTGATGACTGGAAGTTCTCCGAGCTATGTCAGCCTGACCGGCAGGAAGGATACAGATGGTTCTCAAGAAATTGTACACATTTCAAAAAGCTCCACAATCCTGTAGGAGGTTCTAGGTTCCCTAGATGGAATTTATCCCTCACCAAGACCACCCACTTAGATTAAAAACTAAGTGGCTCCATGGTGTTAAAAAGCAGCAAATACAGTTCAGTGTTTCATGTCATGGCACAGATTGGAAATATTTTTCTGATGCCTGGAAGTCTGCTCTTGGTGAAACAAATCAATTATACTTTCTTTATATCCTATAATTATGATCAGGAAACTTAAATACAAAGTATTAGGGAAGATATTAAATCCAGAATTTATATAAAACTCCCAAAGAAAACGTGCTCAGATTTTTTTCATGAGAAATCTAAGCTTGTTTCTATGAACAAACTTTTTTTACACTGAGTTCTGTGCTTGTTGATGATGCCCAGATGAGCTCTTCAAATTTCAGATGGAGCCCCATCAACAATAAACTTGGTTCACACAAGGTAATACATTTAAAATCACTTTTACTGTCATTCAAAAGTTTTAATTGGATTGCACATGTCCTATTCTTTCATGCATTTGTGACTTTAATGGACTTTAAACCCAATCAAACTTCCCTAATATAGACCACAGACTCTGGTTGATAATGATGCTGTGTCAGTGTGGGTTCCTCGACTGTAACAAACATACCATCCTGGTAGCGGTGTGGACATGGCGGAGGCTGTGCATGTGGGGGGCAAATATCTGTACCTTCCACTCAATTCTTCTCTAAACAGAACTGGACTGAAGAATAAAGTCAATTTTCAAACATTCTTCTCCTCAAGCAGGAAAAAACTCTTTTATATTCACTGAACATCGTAAGGTGGCCATTTTAATCTTATTTTTACTAAGCTGAATTTTTACTCTGAAGTGTCACTAAAAAGTAATACATAACTACACAGTTCTTGCAATTTTCTATTAAGTTGATTAAGATGTTCAATGATATATTTTTACTTAAGTAAACCATCTTTCAACTTAACAACTGTCTTTCTACAAATCCACAAAGTGAGAACCATTCATTCACACACACACACAAAAGTTAAGTTAGTTCTTCTTATACACAAACTCTTGACCAAACCTTTCTTTTGGTCTTCTAACACTTGAAGTATGAAAGAGCAGAAACTGCACACGGATCCCATTTCTTTGTATAAAGTCAAGGAAAGGGGATGGGGGGAGATGGAGGACCAGAATTAAACTTTAAGGGCTAAGATGTTGTTAGATTCACTATCTTTTATAACATCAGTTAATAAGGAATTCAGATTTATAGCAAACTTTTATATAAAAGCTTCTCTGTGAATAAAATAATACATAACTTGAATCAGATTTCTTTTTTCAGGGCTTCCCTGGTGGCGCAGTGGTTGAGAGTCCGCCTGCCGATGCAGGGGACACGGGTTCGTGCCCCGGTCCGGGAAGATCCCACATGCCACTGAGCGGCTAGGCCCGTGAGCCATGGCCGCTGAGCCTGCGCGTCCGGAGCCTGTGCTCCGCAACGGGAGAGGCCACAACAGTGAGAGGCCCGCGTACAGCAAAAAAAAAAAAAAAATTCTTTTTTCAAAAAAACTTTACAGTTTTGATCAGGACCACTACACTATCAGTAAACAAACATGTGATTGTTTCTATAGCATCTTATTTGCTTTGACTTGTTCACTGATCATTAAGAATATTTCAAGCCCAGTAGTGTGCTAGTAGTAGTGTGCAAATAATGTTCTTCCAGGTGTGTGTCTCCAAGGATTCTATGGAGTGCTACTAGTAAATCTTAGTTAATAACTTGTGTTGATTCATCTTGAAATTTCTTGTGATTTCATAATCTTCTGGGTAAATACTGTCTCCATGTAATGTTATCATCAAAAAGTCTACTAAAAATATTATCCAGAAGTAAAATGTTTTAAATTTCTTCACTAGTTCCTGACCCAGTGTTCAAAGTTTCCTTGACAGGCCAACAAATTAAGCAATTCTGCGCTCTGTAATAATGATGTATTTGAGCTTTAGTGACAAATTGTGTAACTAGCTTTATGAGTCAATCTAAAGGTTATACTGAATTCAAAAAAGAATTCTCCTTCTTATTTTGCCTTTCCAGACGTTTGAAAAATTACCCATCTATGCAGCATAAGAAAGACACTTTGTTTTAAGGTACCAGAACAGTCTGCTTAGTACCACTGCTTCATGTAATAACATTCCATGCAAAGAGGTATTTAGGTAGAGAAAGAGAAGAATTATCAAGGTATGCAAGTTCAAATGTGAGATCATCTTTTATTACGTTACCTAATTAATGCCAAACTCTTAATTTTAGGCTTCTATATTTATCTTGTTAATTACTTTCAGGCTTTAATTCAAAAGCTTTTCGTTATGATGGAAAAACAAATATCTTTAAATCATTTACAATATGAAGTACTTAAAGGAATTTTCAGTATTTACAGTTTCTGGATATCAATTTTTCAAAATACTTTTAGGTAACTTTCAATCTAAGAATGTTTAAAATAGTCTCGCAGTAAGCAAAACAGAAAGAGATAAAATGTTCATTTTCATTTAACTGAATTAAAATTCTGGGAAAGTAGTAAGTTATAAAATTATACTCATATATAATCAAGACTTTGGGAAAATTACTTTTATAAAGCTTTAAAGCTAATGGTCCCTTTAATGAAATCTAATTAAGTTCGCTTATTTATTTTTAGAAATAAACATTTTTATTTCTTTAAAAAAGTTATAAAATTCCATCAAAATCAGACCTTGGCTAATTGTCAACTTCAAAAGGCAAGTACAAATAAATGTAGCAATTATAGAAATTAATAAAAACCATTTTATGCTCTACCTAACAACTAATTCCAGATGACAATGATGGTAAGAATAAAAAAAAAAAAAGTAGAAAGCATGGATAAACTTTTTTTTTAATCTGTTTGAAAGCTAAAAAAAATATATATATATATATATATATATATATATATATATATATATATATATCTCCCAAAGTAGGACTTGAATGGCCAAGATCCTGGAGAAAAAGGATCTTAAGATGTACCCAACGCTGCTTTCTCCCACTTCCCAGTTCATAAGCAGTGTAGACGGAGAGGTTACGAAGACAGGAGAAGACGACTGTTAAAAAGAGGAGTTAAGGGAGCCTCGGTCACTCTGACAGGCCTGGGAAGACAAAAAATGGAGTTCAGGCCTAGTAAGGCAGCTAGGACTTGAGAGGCCAGAAGTCCTGCAAGAAGAAAAGCACAAGCACAAAGAAGTGAGTCCAGCAGTCTGAGCTGCTTTTCTTCTCAAAGCATTCACTGGTTCATTAGCAAACCAAACCACAGGATAGAGAAGTCAAACAATGCAGCTGCTGAGTGACTGAGAAGTTGAGCAGAGATACAGTCTGTCTCACCAGGCTGGAAAGATAAAAATTGGAGTTTGGGGCTCAGCAAGGTAGAAGAACATTACTAAATCCCACCAGCTTTCAGCTGGGACCCCAAAGGGACCGCACCACTACAATTTTCTATAACGTCCAGTATTCAACCAAAACTTACTAGACATATCAAGAGACAGAGCCAACAGAAACAAATTAACAGGTAATTCAGATACTGGAATCATCAGACATGAACGTTATTAACCACAATTAGTTTATACTGAAGAAAATGTAAACCATGAAGGAGAACTTCACCAGCACCAGTAAGGTTCCCCAGTGAATCAAGTGCACACAGCCACGGTGAACAACCACTGGGCTTTTGAGTCCATCAAACCTAGACTCAAACCCAAGCCCTGCCACTTATCAGCTTTCTTTTCCCCCTAAACAGAAATAATAATATCTTAAAGTGTTAAATGTAATATCAAATGCCTTTCACAGTACATATAACAGTCAGTAAACATTAAGTCATGTATCATGGTCAATAAATGGTCCATCAGAATGACCTTATCCCAGGACCAAGTAAGTTTCTTGCATACTTTCTTTCAATGTCACAGAAAATAATACACCAATATCAACTCCTAACAAAAATGTCTTTCAAAGATGAAAAGAATTATGTTTATTTTTGTTTTGTTTTTAAGTCACCAATAATGTATTCTGGAACTACCAATGCTCTTCAGAAAAAAAATATTATATAAACAGTAAAGAAAAAAAAAAGTATTTATGAATTCATACTCTGACTCCTTCCCCCAAAAAGATCTGAGGTAGCTTAGAGAGATGCCAATAAACCAGGAGGTGGGCTTCTGTCTGTGGATGGGGGCTTTGTTTCTGTTTTTCAACAAGGAAAGGGCAGACCAGTTATGTGTGGGAGGAGTGGATACAAAATTTCTAGGGAAGGTATTTATAGTCATGTGCTGACACTTAAGAGTAAAAATAAAAACACACACTCCTGTGGGTCCTGGCAATACTGAATATTTACACAGCCATGATTTCATCTGACCCACGACCCTCTGCGGCAGGTTATACCTCACCTCACCATTCCTGCCCCAGATCCACATAACGGGATGAGGACAGACCCAGTGCTCCTTCCACTCTACCACGCTGGTGCTGTCTTTCCAAGCAGAGTCAAGGTGATACCACGAGGAAGACAGAGAAGTAAAACAATTTTACGGTGTGGGGGGATTTTTTTTTTTTTTCTTTTTGAGCTACTAGTACCAAAAGTCTGCAGCTTGCCTATTCATAAAACTATCTGGTAATTTGGGGGATGGGGGAGGGACTGTTGTTTTAACTTAGGACTAATTAAATATCTGGCTTTACACCTATTAGTTTTATTGAACAATAGCCACATGTCTTAGTCAGCAACTACCAGGCACTATATCATCACAGATGAAGATGGTATAATCCCCTCTCTGAGAGCACACTGCGTATTGGGAGAGAGAGTTCCACGTAAAGCAGAAAAGTGGAACAGAGGCTGTGGACATACCAGGTCGCTGCTACACTAAACAGCTAAGGGGAAATAAGAAAGAGCCTGCATCAGACAAGGAAAAGGCTCAGGGCTCAATTTCAACAGGTGACATTGCTCCTCAAATGTAACACCCCATCCTACTCCCCAGTTCATTATTACTCTTTAAAATATATCAACTCAGTTAAACAGAAAGCTGTGTATCAACAATTAAAATCAGTAGTTCCCAAACTTCGCTCATTCATATACCACCCCGACAATATTTACATTACATAAAAAACAACTCAACATTTTTCTTCAATCAAGTCTTTCTTAAATACCTACTTTGGACCCTTTTAAAACAAATAGCAGTGAAACCCTGAGTTTGATGAGCTAGTTATGTTTTCTAATACACATGAAAATAAAGGCATAATGTTTAAACAAAAACTGTTCATTAGAATACTGCTAAAATTTCCCTGCATGCCCACACCTAGGAAAGACCAATTAAAAAAAAATTTACCAGCTACTTATAAATTCCTTATTTGTAAAAAACAGTAAATGTTTATGGCGTTATTAGATGACTACATCAGTGTCAATTCTTTTTTCTACTTGTTAGTATATGTTTTAACCTAAAAAGTAATCAATTATTTCCAGTTGGAAATCCCTTCTATTTCAGTCTCCCAAGCTACCAATGAATGTATTGTCTATATCTAGTTATTAATGATCTGAAATAGTTACAGCAATCTTCCTCATACCTATAGACAGACGGTCTTTCCTTCAATCGCCTGTCAAGATAGAGAAATTACTGAATAAAAATATATGAAAACAACTAGATAACATATTTAACTATTTTAACCAAACAGTATCTCTCTTCTAATGTACCTAAAATAAAAATGCTGTTGTCTATGTGATATATTTTAACTCAGTGTTGAGACTTATTCTATACCCAATTCCTATTAAAGAAAGAATTTAAATAATTTTTGCAATTATAGTTGCCTAAAAAAGTTACACTGTGAAATCATTCTTTTTTTTTTTTTTTAAGATGTTGGGGGTAGGAGTTTATTGATTTATTTATTTATTTTTGCTGTGTTGGGTCTTTGTTTCTGTGCGAGGGCTTTCTCTAGTTGTGGCAAGCGGGGGCCACTCTTCATCGCGGTGCGCGGGCCTCTCACTATCGCGGCCTCTCCTGTTGAGGAGCACAGGCTCCAGACGCGCAGGCTCAGTAGTTGTGGCTCACGGGCCTAGTTGCTCCGCGGCATGTGGGATCCTCCCAGACCAGGGCTCGAACCCGTGTCCCCTGCATTAGCAGGCAGACTCTCAACCACTGCACCACCAGGGAAGCCCCTGAAATTATTCTTTAAGTAGCTTAGTTCCTTACCAAAGCAAATTCGTTTTCTTAAGTCAATTCAGCAAATTGCAAAGCCAGATGGATCTTCAATTCAACTAAGAGTCTTTAACCTTCCAACGAAGAAAGAAAAATTGCTCTTATCTACTTTCTCACTAGTTCCCTGTCCAGAATTGACCATTTTAACAGTCAGAATGATTTACGCTCATTAGCAAAAGCAGGTCTGACACACAAGTGAGAAAACAAAGAATTAACTGAGAGCTATTACACTGAACCATGATTTATATAAGATTCTGCAAGTCACTCGCTGGGGTTGGAACTCTACGGTGTTTATCACAAACGCACCTGCCCATCAGCACAGCAGCTCTGCATCCCCCTGAGCAGGGCTTTTTATCCTAGAACAAGTAATAGACCAGATCCAAGGCACAAACCTACACAAGGACTTCAGTAAGGCAAACCACTGTCCCTACCACTAGATCCTAAAAATGGTCATACCAGCACAGAAATAACCAGACTGGGCCCAAGATGGAGTCGCCTGTGCAAAGCCCCACATCAGAAAACCAAAATTTAAGATCCTGTGCTCAGCTCTCCCAGGAAAGGAAGGCCTGGGCCAAGCAGTCAGCTCCAAGCCTTCCCTCTGCTCCACCCAAGGAAAGTAACCCTGTTTTAATCACTCAGCAAACGCCCAGGGTCACTTCTGTGCTCCTGCTAAGTAACTGTGGTCCGTAAAACCTGTTGCCTCGCACAGCTCTTCAGAGCTCACTTCTGTCTGCCAGGTGGATGCTGCCTGTTCCATGAATCACTGAATAAATCCAATGAGATCTTTAAAATTTACTCCACTGAATTTTGTTCTTTAACACGAGGAACCAGTAGAAAGTCACAGTACTTGTTCAATGTCAACACCACCTCCATTCTTCCTCTGACCTCCAAATACATGAGAAGCGCTCCAGTGACGGTGACATGGAACATCCTCCAACTGGTGAGGTGGTAACGTCTGGTCCTGTGATAATCAACATGCTTCCGGACCCTGAGAGACTAGTTTATCTTTCTATTTATAATTTTTGACTGAACTAGTAAATTAGGGTGAAACAGCATAGCTCAAAAATTGGCACAATGCACTCACTACGCTAGGTACCCACCATCACAGGTCCTAAATCAGGCACTTTTAAAAACAGTCATCTGTGTTTTATGTTACCATTTCAGTTACATAAATAATACTGTAGTACAATGGCCTTTGGCATTTCAGGAGCCATGGATATTTTTGGATCAGATGAAAACCATGGACCTTCTCTGTCCTCAGAAACGTTCACAAGATACACAGAAAGCTGCACCTAATCCAGGCAGAATGTGGAGCCAGAAGACTCTAAAGTCTGTCCGTGTACACAGGTCGAGGGCCTGCTGGATCTCACAGGTGAGACGAGATGCCTCAGGCTGCTGCTTCTCTGCATATCTAAGTACCTGATCACATCTAAGTCAGATGCAATTATAAAATATTGTCAAGAAAAACTGAAATTCTTTGGTGGCAGCATATCCAAATTGCTTTTTATCTAAATACACTGAAAAGGCCACCAGGGGCTCTTGGATTTAAGGAATTAGGGGTGTGATGTGATGGGGAGGGGGAGGGGCGGAGTCACAGGTACTGAGACTGAGCTTGCACAGCTCTCCAAACAAATATTAAGAAAACGGCAATTGTTCACATCCAATAATGGGGGCGGGGGACTATAGCACACCTCTCCTGTCTTGGGTCACCACTGGCAGTGGGATCTTACAATACTACAATGCCACATTTTTCCATCACTGTTTATTATGATGAAAAATTAGATCTGCTCATGGGACATACACAGAAGACCTTTAAAATCAACACTGGAGAGTATTTTCCTCCTCAGGACTTGGCTGTGAAGCATAACCCAAGCAGCCAGGAGTGCAGGGGAGGGCTCTTGGAGCCGCGCCTCCTCAGCAGTGGGGAGGGAGGGGAGGTGGGGGAGGGCGCAGGGAGATGAGAAGGCCCCCCAGCTCAGACTTCCAGGAGCTGCAGCTGAGGACATAAGGAAGATTTTCTCATTAACCAAACTCACCTCAGGACCCCCTGAAGTCTTTCTCAACCAGGCCTGACTCCTGGGCTTCCTGCACTGCACAAGTCTGGCAAGAATCCCTATCAGCCAGTTTAACTAGAACCCCCCACCCTCAGTATCTGCTCGGGCTCCTCATTTCCCTCCACCCCCCAGGGGAGGCCCGATCGCCCTGGCCCGCCTGCAACGGGAATCCTATTAGGTTGCTTTAGACAGAATCCCCCATACCCCAGATATTCCTTTTAGTAAATCTCCGCACAAGGACATCCATGCTGACCCGTGACTTTGGCTATGAGTTCCCATGTGCCCAAGCTGTCTGCGGACTTGAGCCCGATCCTCCCCGACTCCAAGCCCCCCACCCCAGTGGTCTCTCCACTCATCACAATGGCCTCTCTTGAATAAAGTCTGCCTTACTTTCATGAGCGTCAGAAATTTTTCAACACTTCAAATACTATTTTTTCTTTAACAGGAGCAAGGCAAAACATCTGACAAATGTGGGAAGCCTAGTCCTACCTAATTCAGGGGCTGTAATCTTCAAGAGGGGGCATGTGACACTATGACTTATCATCAACATATATCTGATCTTCCTCCCTTACCTGGCACAGAGCTCCCAAAACCCCTGAAATTTCCTAAGTGATAAGAGCAATAAAAGTGTCTTTTGTTACTGATCGAACAAAAACTCTTTTCAACCACACCTGAGCTTATGGGAATAAGGTGACTTCCGGAAAGCCCCTAAGGATGGGGGCTGGTGGCCAGGGGACCAACCTCAATTGGAGGGTGGGAACCTTCAGTCCTGCCCCGACCTCCAGGGATGGGAGAGGGGCTGGAGACTGAGTTCAGTCACCAACGGCCAATGAGATTAATCAACCACGCCTGTGTCACGAGGCCTCCATAAAACCCCAAAAGGACAGAGTGAGGCGAGCTCGCGGGCTGGTGCAGGGCGAGTGGAGCCTGGACAGGGCACGCCAGCCCTGCCCGTCCCCAGACCTCGCCCTGTGCATCTCTTCCATCGGGCTGTTCCTGGGTTGTATCCTTTTCTAGTGGGTGATCTAGTCAGTAAAATGTTCCTCTGACTCCTGTGAGCCACTCTAGTAAATTAATTGAACCCAAGGAGGGGGTCGTGGGAACCTCCAATTTATTTATTTATATATATATATATATATATTTTTTACATCTTTATTGGAGTATAATTGCTCTACAATGGTGTGTTTCTGCTGTATAAAAAACTGAATCAGCTATACGTATACATAGATCCCCATACCTCCTCCCTCTTGCGTCTCCCTCCCACCCTCCCTCCCACCCCTCTAGGTGGTCACAGAGCACCGAGCTGAGATCTCCCTGTGCTATGTGGCTGCTTCCCACTAGCTATCTGTTTTACGTTTGGTAGTGTATGTATGTCCATGCCACTCTCTCGCTTTGTCCCAGCTTACCCTTCCCCCTCCCCGTGTCCTCAAATCCATTCTCTATGTCTGCGTCTTTATTCCTGTCCTGCCCCTAGGTTCTTCAGAACCCTTTTTTTTTTTTTTTTAGATTCCATATATATATGTTAGTATATGGTATTTGTTTTTCTCTTTCCGACTTACTTCACTCTGTATGACAGACTCTAGGTCCATCCATCTCACTGCAAATAACTCAATTTCGTTTCTTTTTATGGCTGAGTAATGTTCCATTGTATATATGTGCCACATCTTCTTTATCCATTCATCTGTCGATGGGCACTCAGGTTGCTTCCACGTCCTGGCTATTGTAAATAGTGCTGCAATGAACATTGTGGTACATGACTCTTTTAGAATTATGGTTTTCTCAGCGTATATGCCCAGGAGTGGGATTGCTGGGTCATACGGTAATTCTATTTTTGGTTTTTTTAAGGAACCTCCATACTGTTCTCCATAGTGGCTATATCAACTTACATTCTCACCAACAGTGCAAGAGGGTTCCCTTTTCTCCACACCCTCTCCAGCATTTATTGTTTCTAGATTTTTTGATGATGGCCATTCTGACTGGTGTGAGGTGATACTTCATTGTAGTTTTGATTTGCATTTCTCTAATAATTAGTGATGTTGAGCATCCTTTCATGTGTTTCTTGGCAATCTGTATATCTCCTTTGGAGAAATGTCTATTTAGGTCTTCGGCCCATTTTTTGATTGGGGGTTGTTTGCTTTTTTGATATCGCGCTGCATGAGCTGCCTGTATATTTTGGAGGTTAATCCTTTGTCAGTTGCTTCATTTGCAAATAATTTCTCCCATTCTGAGAGTTCTCTTTTCATCTTGTTTATGGTTTTCTTTGCTTAGCAAAAGCTTTTAAGTTTCATTAGGTCCCATTTGTTTATTTTTGTTTTTATTTCCATTTCTCTAGGAGGTGGGTCAAAAAGGATCTTGCTGTGATGTATGTCATAGAGTGTTCTGCCTAAGTTTTCCTCTAAGAGTTTTATAGTGTCTGGCCTTACATTTAGGTCTTTAGTCCATTTTGAGTTTATTTTTGTGTATGGTGTTAGGGAGTGTTCTTTTCATTCTTTTACATGTAGCTGTCCAGTTTTCCCAGCACCACTTACTGAAGAGGTTGTCTTTTCTCCACTGTATATTCTTGCCTCCTTTATCAAAAATAAGGTGACCATATGTGCTTGGGTTTATCTCTGGGCTTTCTATCCTGTTCCATTGATCTATATTTCTGTTTCTGTGCCAGTACCATACTGTCTTGATTACTGTAGCTTTGTAGTATAGTCTGAAGTCCAGGAGCCTGACTCCTCCAGCTTCATTTTTCTTTCTCAAGACTGCTTTGGCTATTTGGGGTCTTTTGTGTTTCCACACAGATTGTGAAATTTTTTGTTCTAGTTCTGAAAAATGTCATTGGTAGCTTGATAGGGATTGCACTGAATCTGTAGATTGCTTTGGGTAGTAGAGTCATTTTCACAATGTTGATTCTTCCAATCCAAGAACATGGTATATCTCTCCATCTGTCTGTATCATCTTTAATTTCTTTCATCAGTGTCTTAACAGTTTTCTGCATACAGATCTTTTGTTGTCTCCTTAGATAGGTTTATTCCTAGGTATTTTATTCTTTTTGTTGCAATGGTAAATGGGAGTGTTTCCTTAATTTCTCTTTCGGATTTTTCATCACTAGTGTATAGGAATGCAAGAGATTGCTGTGAATTAATTTTGTATCCTGCTACTTTACCAAATTCATTGATTAGCTGTAGTAGTTTTCTGGTAGCATCTTAAGGATTCTCTATGTATAGTACCATGTCATCTGCAAACAGTGACAGTTTTACTTCTTCTTTTCCAATTTGGATTCCTTTTATTTCCTTTTCTTCTCTGATTGCTGTGGCTAAAACTTCCAAAACTATGTTGAATAATAGTGGTGAGAGTGGACAACCTTGTCTTGTTCCTGATCTTAGAGGAAACGGTTTCAGTGTTTTACCATTGAGAATGATGTTGGCTGTGGGTTTTCCATATATGGCCTTTATTATGTTGAGGCAAGTTCCCTGTATGCCTACTTTTTGGAGGGTTTTTATCATAAAGGGGTGTTGAATTTTGTCAAAAGCTTTTTCTGCATCTATTGAGATGATTATATGGGAACCTCCCATTTATTGCTGGAGAGTCAGAAGCCCAGGTGGCTGCCTGGACTTGCACCCGGTGTGAGGGGGAGGGTGGTCCTGTGGGATTGATCTGATGCTGCCTCCAAGTAGATAGTGTCAGACCTGAGTTAAAATGCAACACCCGTCTGGTGCCACAGGACAGAGCCCACGTATCTGGTGCTGGAAGTGAAGTGGTGTCGTAGTGAGACACTGAGACTAGAGGACACACAACAGGGAGCGGGTCTTCCTGGGCCAGGTAACGATCTCCAGTCACACAGATGCTCTAAAGCACCTGGGCAACAGGTGTGTGTGTACACCCTCCAGGAAGGCAGCTCCACGGAGCCCCGAGCCCCAGACTCCACCAGAGCTTCCATCCCCAGAAAAGGAGGGTTGAGTAAGGAAGAAGCCCCATCCTAACAGGGACTGGCTCTCAAGAGCAGCAACTGAGCCGGACGAGCCCCCATCCTGATCTGGTCGGCAATCAAGTAAGTACGTGCAGGAAACCTACGCCCAGACCTGAAATCAACCACCAGAGCCAAAGGACAGCCCAGAGGGCAGGCGAGGGGGCTCAGCTTTTAATTCTGCCTCCCTGGTGCCTGCTGGGACCACCGAATTAGAGTGGAGACAAGTGAGACAGACACCAATCCTGGCCTCAGAGCGTTCCTTAGAAATAAAATTCCATTTCTGAGTGTTAAAGAAAAGCAAGGAGAGTCTGTGGCGCCCCGGCATGAATCTCCGCCGTCTCCCAACAGCTTGAGCAAACATATGGGAGTGGGAAGCAGGAGACACGTTTGGGAAACTGTTTATTACAGTTGGGATAAAACACAAGGTAAGTGTTGGAATGAAAGTGGGAGATAAGACTAGGGCAGAGGATCCTGAATGCCAGCCCAAGGAGTGCACAGGGGGTGAGGGCACGCAGGATGGAAGGGACGTGCTCAGAACCGGGTCCAAAAGAGGAGGTCACGGCCACCGCTGTAGATGTCACGGGGGAGGGAGCTGCAGGAAGAAGGCATCACTTCATCTCCAAAGGCTGTCGGTATTCAGAGATACAAAAATACTGCTTAGAAGACACTGCCTGTGTCAGTTTTATTAGAGTGGAGGGTGGGGGAAGGCAGGTCGAGGGCAGAACCCAGTAGGGACACAGCTGCAAATAGTAGTAATGGTCAGGAAGGAAGAAAACAAGTTGTTTTCACACACCGTGAACATGTCCTGAGGAAACAGCAGCGCTCAGCACACACAGCCCGTTGGGAAGTCAGGCATGAAAAGAGAAGAGAGAGTTCCCCGAGTTCCCATAGAGACACTGGGTTTTTAAAGACAGGTAGACCTGAGCCAATAGATTGAAGATGTAAAAAATGACACTGGGTAAGTGACAAAACAAGGAGCATTGAAAGGAACGAGATTGTGAGCCCAGTTCACGTCAAAATGCCTTTACACCTAAGAAGGTGAATCCTACTTTGAATCTTTTCCTCGTGGATAGTTTCCCAGTGTAAAATCCCTATAAATTTCTCAGTGTGTTAATGTGCCTGTTCCATTGTTCAACCACCAAGAAATAGATTCCATAGCTTTTTTAACTTTATCAAGTCAATTAATAAATTTTAACACAAATTGGACTTTTTTTTTAAGTGAAAGGTAATGCGCAGAGTAAGTGCAGTACCTGGGAGAGAATGGGTTTTTAAATTGTCCACACCTGTGTTTCAAAGGCATTTTTAGCACATCAACACATGCACCTCATCACCTGGAAATTTACAAGCATAAGTGCTTCTGTGTCAAGTGACTTCCAAGAGTCATCTGATCTTCACAGTAACCCTCTGAGTTCTACGGTTCAACAACTGGCCCAAGTTGAGAGAAAGAGGGAGGGCAGGACCTGAACCTGAGTCTGACGCCAAAATAACCCTTCACTGGACCCCCAATCCCCTGAGCTTCTCATCCTCATAACACCTTCTCCAGCGTTTTCCTGTGGAGAAGTAAAACAGGTACCGCGCGGACAGCCCTCAGCACACGGCACCCACCCTATCGTCCCGCGGCCTCGACGTCCCCGAGACCCACAGGCTGTGTACCCCTCGCAGCCCTGAGGCCTCGCTGCGTCACGGCCGGCTCGCCTGCCTGCTTCCCCGAGTCGGGAAGCCGGGTCTCTGTGTCCCTAGTTCCCAGGGTGTCTGGCACACAGTCAGCGCTCAAGAAATGGTTCTTTTTTCAGTTCATTCTGGTCAACATGCGGCTCAAGTGCGCCACGTGCTCAGGTTGCCTTCAGTGTAAGACCTGAGTCAGAAGGAACCTAAGCAGATAATGTAGCCACAACTCGCTACCTGTTCTGAGCCAGCAGACTTCAGCAAGCTGGCCGTTTCTACAATAAGCTTCTACCCGTGCACAGCCTCATCGCCCACACGGCCGACGGCCACTTGCGGGTTGCGACAGCAGACCCGAGGAGTCGCAACGGAGGTCACAGAGCCTGCAAAGCCTAGTGCGATGCCTACCGGGCCCTTTACACGGAATCTCTGCTGAGCTCTGCATCGGCTGGATCCACTCAGTGAGTCAACAAACATTAGAAGGTTTCCTAGGAGGCCGTCCCTGCCTTTCGGTGCTGGGTATACTGTGGTGAATAAAAGACATGGCCCGCCTGTGTCTGCACGGAGCTGCCAGCCTAGCAAGCAGAAAAGACAAAGCAGGTACAAGCAGTCAAGTGAATAAATGAGCAATAAACGAACTACTCAGGGTGATAAGCACTGGAAAGGAAAGAGTATAATTTGAGAGAAGAATGAGCACAGGAGGGAGACACAGCTTCCAGCGGGTGAAGGGCACGTTCCTCTAAGGATGTGAAACTGAACAGAACTGAAGCATGCGGGGCGGGGGGTGAGCACATCCCAGCAGGGGATCCAGCACAGGCTTAGGTTCCGGGAAGAAAAGTCCCCAACGCGTTCAAAGGAAGCTGTGGCTGGAACATACAGAGCCAGAGTGCAGTTCTGATAAAACCAGGAAGGAAATGCAGGCAGGAGCAGATCACGCAGCACCTCTGAACCGCACCACAGAACCAGGGCCCTTTAGCAGAGAAGTCACGCCGCCACCATCCTGAACTACACATAAGATCCATCATGAACTATCCAGAGCAATCGGTCTTCAACATCTGAATATTTTAAACCGAAAATTATTAAGCAGGGCTTCAAACTACATAAAGTCAGATCATTTCACTTTGAACTTGAACTTACTGGGCACAGGATTGCGGAGTTCAACAAGGACAGGATACCAACTCGACTGAAAACAGTGCATGGACTAGAAGGCGGAGCTACGCTTCGCTTGGCAGACCTGCTGGGGACTCAAGCCCAGGAGGCAGCCTCTCAGGTAGCCCCGAGGGACTAAAGACGCTGGGGGGTGGTGGGGGGTGGGGGACAGGATAGGTGGGAGTTTCAACAACAAAGAGGCCGTGGCAACATCAAAAAATGGCTGTTAATGAAAGAAAACCAGGCATCAAGTTAATGAAGTCAGCACTTTTCTGTGTACGGGAAGATGCCAGAGTCTGGGCTCGCTGAAATGATTCCTTTGATGTGCACCTCAGCTCTCTGGGGCCGGCGTCCTGCTTCTCTCCATCCTGAATCCCCTCGGGGCGCACCGCTGGGGGCTGCCGTGATGGCCACAGCATCCTTTGTTTACTGACATGGCAGCAGGCATTCTTAGCCCAGGAGAGAGACCTGAGCTGGAGCCACGGAGAGGGCTCTAGTCCTGGTCCTGAGGTTCTCCCGGTAACAGTGATGCATGCTCAGGCCTCGGGTGGGGTCTCCCATCCGAAGGGCTAACTAGATGAATCCCAGTATCTCCAAGACCTGTTAAGGCTGCTCCATCCGATGACTCAAGGCCGGGAGGCACCGCTGGACTCTGACACGACCAGGTAAGAGGGTGAACAGCTTCGAAGATCAAGGCACGTGTGAGCTCGTCTGTGCGGCGTGTGCAGACTCCAGCGTATACAAGGATGAAGTTGCAGCCAATCCAGCTGCACGAAGTCTGTGCTTCTCCTCTAGGGCCACTGCAGTCACAAGACACAGGCACCCGGCAGTTCAGAGGCTTTAAGGGACATTGAAAGCCGTCGTTTTAACAACAAGGGGAAGGAGGGAGGGAGGGTGGGAGGGAAAACAGACAGACAAAGAGTTCGGGAAGGGGCGCACGTGTCCACCTCGCAACTCCGTTCCCAGGCACTGCCACTGTGCAGCGTGAATACCCTCCATCTTATTTTCTTACATGCTCAGTAGGAAATGAAAGTGTTTATTGTAAAAGATGTATAAAAATACCAAGTGACCGCAAGTTAAACACGTCTCTGAGGAAGCGGCTGGACTGGAGCTTATCAGACACCAGCAGCTGTACCGCTTGGGCTGCTGGTTTTGAGAAGAAGAGCGCTGTTTGGAGACGCAAGTTCTCTGAAATAAGCACAAGCTACTTCTCCCTGAATAACACGAAATGACGCCGAGGATGGGCTGCCCCCAGCCATCTGCTTTTTGGATGTTTTAGTACAACAGTAAACAGCCGGCAGGACCAGGAGAAGCAGATTCACAGCAACTAAGGCAGAACTGTTCTACCTTGTCACGAACGGCAACCAGTGTGCTTTAATCCTTTAAAAAATTATATTCATCAAGAGCCAACATTTTGTAATAACTGTAAATGAGAAGAGTACCCTTTAGCGCTTCCCCGGTGGCGCAGTGGTTGAGCGTCCGCCTGCCGATGCAGGGGACACAGGTTCGTGCCCCGGTCCGGGAAGATCCCACATGCCGTGGAGCGGCTGGGCCTGCGCATCCGGAGCCTGTGCTCCGCAACAGGAGAGGCCACAGCAGTGAGAGGCCCGCGTACCGCAAAAAAAAAAAAAAAAAAAAAAAAAGAAAAGAGAGAGGTACCCTTTAAACATTGTATGAAAAACTTTTTAATTTTTAAAAACATTATGTTGAGCAGAAGCAACGAGTCACAAAAAGAATATATATTGTATTATATCATCTACATGAAACTAGAGAAGACAAATCTAATATAAAGTGACGGAAAGCAGATGAGTAGTTGCCAGAGCCGTGGTGGCAGGACTCACTGGGAAAGGTCTTTGTGATGAAACGTCCTATGTCTTGATTGATGGTCTACATTTGTCGAAATTCACAGAGAGGTTCACTTAAAACATGCATTTTATTGTAGATAAATAGTACCTCAATGAAGTTGATTTAGGAAAAAAGCTCTTGTTTGGGGGGGAAAATGATAAACACTCATTATAAACAATGTAAGCAATAAGGAAAAGTACAAAAGGAGAGAAATACACATCACCCCAAATACTAATTTAAAGTGGGATGCTATTAATGCTCAAATAAAATCACGAATCACTAAAGAAAAATTATGTTAGCCAAAATGTTTCACAAAGTGGGTCACAGACCTCAGTGTAAAATGCAAAATTATAAAACCCCTAAAAGATAACACAGAAGAAAATCTAGATGATCTTGGGTGTGACAATGACTTTCAGATACAATCCCAAAGGCACAATCCGTGAAAGAAATAGTTGACAAGCTGCGCTTCATTAAATACTCCTGCTCTACAAAAGACAACGTCAAGAGAATCCGAAGACAAGCCATAAGCCAAATATCCACAGCATATGTCATCAAGGAAATGCAACTAACAATGAGACACCACTACACAACTACCAGAATGGCCAAAACCAGAGCATTGACGCCACCCAATGCTGGCGAGGGTGTGGAGCAACAGGAACTCTCAGCATTGCTGGTGGGAGTGCAAAATGGTGCAGCCACTCTGGAAGACAGTTTGGCAGTTCCTTACAAAACTAAACATACTCTTACCGTAAGATCCAACAATTACACTCCTTGGTATTTACCCAAAGGAGCTGAAAATTTATGTCCACACAAAAACCTGCACACTGATGTTTCCAGCAGCTTTATTCATAACGGCCAAAATCTGGAAGCAACCAAGATGCCCTTCAGTAGGTGAACAGATTTATGAACTATGGTCCATCCAGACAAGTCAATATTATTCAGAGCTAAAAAGAAATGAGCTGTCAAGCCACGAAAAGACATGGAAGAAGTTTAAATGCATATTACTAAATGAAAGACGCCACTATACTGTATGACTCCAACTACATGACATTCTGGAAAAGGAAAAACTACGAAGACGGTAAAAAAAAATCAGTAGTTGGACTTCCGGGGAAGATGGCGGAAGAGTAAGACGCGGAGATCACCTTCCTCCCCACAGATACACCAGAAATACAGCTACACGTGGAACAACTCCTACAGAACACCTACTGAACGCTGGCAGAAGACCTCAGACCTCCCAAAAGGCAAGAAACTCCCCACGTACCTGTGTAGGGCAAAGCGGAGAGATTCCCACACAGAGGATCGGTGCCGACCGCCACTCACCAGCCCGAGAGGCTTGTCTGCTCGCCCGCCGGGGCGGGCGGCGCTGGGAGCTGAGGCTCGGGCTTCAGTCGGAGCGCTGGCGGCGTGAACACAGCCTGAAGGGGGTTAGTGCGCCACGGCTGGCCGGGAGGGAGTCCGGGGAAAAGTCTGGACCTGCCGAAGAGGCAAGAGACTTTTCCTTCCCTCTTTGTTTCCTGGTGCACGAGGAGAGGGGATTAAGAGCGCCGCCTAAAGGAGCTCCAGAGACGGGCGCGAGGCGCGGCTGAAAGCGCGGACCCCAGAGACGGGCGTGGGACGCTGGGGCTGCTGCTGCCGCCACCAAGAAGCCTGTGTGCGAGCGCAGGTCACTCTCCACACTTCCCCTCCCGGGAGCCTGTGCTGCCCGCCACTGCCAGGGTCCCGGGATCCAGCGACAACCTCCCCGGGAGAACGCACGGGGGCGCCTCGTGCTGGCGCAACGTCACGCCGGCCCGCCTCCGTGCCCCTCCCTCCCCCGCGGCCTGAGGGAGCCAGAGCCCGCAATTAGCGGCTCCTTTAACCCCGTCCTGTCTGAGCGAAGAACAGACGCCCTCCGGCGACCTACACGGAGAGGCGGGGCCAAATCCAAAGCTGAGACCCGGGAGCTGTGAGAACAAAGAAGAGAAAGGGGAATCTCTCCCAGCAGCCTCAGAAGCAGCGGATTAAAGCTTCGCAATCAACTTGATGTACCCTGCGTCTGTGGAATACCTGAATAGACAACAAATCATCCCAAATTGAGGAGCCAGGAATCAGTGCTGTGCCTCTGAGGTGGGAGAGCCAACTTCAGGACACTGGTCCACAAGAGACCTCCCAGCTCCACATAATATCAAACCGCGAAAATCTTCCAGAGATTTCCATCTCAACACCAGCACCCAGCTTCACTCAACGACCAGCAAGCTACAGTGCTGGACACCCTATGCCAAACAACTAGCAAGACAGGAACACAACACCACCCATTAGCAGAGAGGCTGCCTAAAATCATAAAAAGTCCACAGACACCCCAAAACACACCACCAGACGTGGACCTGCCCACCAGAAAGACAAGATCCAGCCTCATCCACCAGAACACAGGCACTAGTCCCCTCCACCAGGAAGCCTACACAACCCACTGAACCAACCTTAGCCACTGGGGACAGACACCAAAAACAAAGGGAACTACGAACCTGCAGCCTGCAAAAAGGAGACCCCAAACAGTAAGATAAGCAAAATGAGAAGACAGAAAAACAGACAGCAGATGAAGGAGCAAGATGAAAACCCACCAGACCTAACAAATGAAGAGGAAATAGGCAGTCTATCTGAAAAAGAATTCAGAATAATGATAGTAAAGATGATCCAAAATCTTGGAAATAGAATAGACAAAATGCAAGAAACAGTTAACAAGGACCTAGAAGAACTAAAGATGAATCAAGCAATGATTAAAAACACAATAAGTGAAATGAAAAATACTCTAGATGGGATCAATAGCAGAATAACTGAGGCAGAAGAACGGATAAGTGAGGTGGAAGATAAAATAGTGGAAATAACTACTGCAGAGCAGAAGAAAGAAAAAAGAAGGAAAAGAACTGAGGACAGTCTCAGAGACCTCTGGGACAACATTAAACACACCAACATTCGTATTATAGGGGTTCCAGAAGAAGAAGAGAAAAAGAAAGGGACTGAGAAAATATTTGAAGAGATTATAGTTGAAAACTTCCCTAATATGGGAAAGGAAATAGTCAGTCAAGTCCAGGAGGCACAGAGAGTCCCATACAGGATAAATCCAAGGAGAAATACGACAAGACACATATTAATCAAACTGTCAAAAATTAAATACAAAGAAAACATATTAAAAGCAGCAAGGGAAAAACAGCAAATAACACACAAGGGAATCCCCATAAAGTTAACAGTTGACCTTTCAGCAGAAACTCTGCAAGCCAGAAGGGACTGGCAGGACATATTTAAAGTGATGAAGGAGAAAAACATGCAACCAAAATCACTCTACCCAGCAAGGATCTCATTCAGATTTGATGGAGAAATTAAAACGTTTACAGACAAGCAAAAGCTGAGAGAGTTCAGCACCACCAAACCAGCTTTACAACAAATGCTAAAGGAACTTCTCTAGGCAAGAAACACAACAGAAGGAAAAGACCTACAATAACGAACCCAAAACAATTAAGAAAATGGGAATAGGAACATACATATCAATAATTACCTTCAATGTAAATGGACTAAATGCTCCAACCAAAAGACACAGATTGGCTGAATGGATACAAAAACAAGACCCATATATATGCTGTCTACAAGAGACCCACTTCAGACCTAGAGACACATACAGACTGAAAGTAAGGGGATGGAAAAAGATATTCCATGCAAATGGAAACCAAAAGAAAGCTGGAGTAGCAATTCTCATATCAGACAAAATAGACTTTAAAATAAAGACTACTAGAAGAGACAAAGAAGGACACTACATAATGATCAAGGGATCGATCCAAGAAGAAGATATAACAATTGTAAATATTTATGCACCCAACATAGGAGCACCTCAATACATAAGGCAAATACTAACAGCCATAAAAGGGGAAATCGACAGTAACACATTCATAGTAGGGGACTTTAACACCCCACTATCACCAATGGACAGATCATCCAAAATGAAAATAAATAAGGAAACACAAGCTTTAAATGATACATTAAACAAGATGGACTTAGTTGATATTTATAGGACATTCCATCCAAAAACAACAGAATACACATTTTTCTCAAGTGCTCATGGAACATTCTCCAGGATAGATCATATCTTGGGTCACAAATCAAGCCTTGGTAAATTTAAGAAAATTGAAATTGTATCAAGTATCTTTTCCCACCACAACGCTATGAGACTAGATATCAATTACAGGAAAAGATCTGTAAAAAATACAAACACATGGAGGCTAAGCAATACACTACTTAATAACGAAGTGATCACTGAAGAAATCAAAGAGGAAATTAAAAAATACCTAGAAACAAATGACAATGGAGACACGACGACCCAAAACCTATGGGGTGCAGCAAAAGCAGTTCTAAGAGGGAAGTTTATAGCAATACAATCCCACCTTAAGAAACAGGAAACATCTCGAATAAACAACCTAAACTTGCACCTAAAGCAATTAGAGAAAGAAGAACAAAAACATCCCAAAGTTAGCAGAAGGAAAGAAATCATAAAAATCAGATCAGAAATAAATGAAAAAGCAATGAAGGAAACGATAGCAAAGATCAATAAAACTAAAAGCTGGTTCTTTGAGAAGATAAACAAAATTGATAAAACCATTAGCCAGACTCATCAAGAAAAAAAGAGAGAAGACTCAAATCAATAGAATTAGAATTGAAAAAGGAGAAGTAACAACTGACACTGCAGAAATACAAAAGATCATGAGAGATTACTACAAGCAACTCTATGCCAGTAAAATGGACAACCTGGAAGAAATGGACAAATTCTTAGAAATGCACAACCTGCCAAGACTGAATCAGGAAGAAATAGAAAATATGAACAGACCAATCACAAGCACTGAAATTGACACTGTGATAAAAAATCTTCCAACAAACAAAAGCCCAGGACCAGATGGCTTCACAGGCGAATTCTATCAAACATTTAGAGAAGAGCTAACACCTATCCTTCTCAAACTCTTCCAAAATATAGCAGAGGGAGGAACACTCCCAAACTCATTCTACGAGGCCACCATCACCTTGATACCAAAACCAGACAAGAATGTCACAAAGAAAGAAAACTACAGGCCAATATCACTGATGAACATAGATGCAAAAATCCTCAACAAAATACTAGCAAACAGAATCCAACAGCACATTAAAAGGATCATACACCATGATCAAGTGGGGTTTATTCCAGGAATGCAAGGATTCTTCAATATACGCAACTCAATCAACGTGATACACCATATTAACAAATTGAAGGAGAAAAACCATATGATAATCTCAATAGATGCAGAGAAAGCTTTCAACAAAATTCAACACCCATTTATGATAAAGCACCCTGCAGAAAGTAGGCATAGAGGGAACTTTCCTCAACATAATAAAGGCCATATATGACAAACCCACTGCCAGCGTCATCCTCAATGGTGAAAAACTGAAACCATTTCCAGATCAGGAACAAGACAAGGTTGCCCACTCTCACCACTCTTATTCAACATAGTTTTGGAAGTTTTAGCCACAGCAATCAGAGAAGAAAAGGAAGTAAAAGGAATCCAAATCGGAAAAGAAGAAGTAAAGCCGTCACTGTTTGCAAATGACATGATACTATACATAGAGAATCCTAAAGTAGCAGGTAAAGTAGCAGGATACAAAATTAATGCACAGAAATCCCTGGCATTTCTACATACTAATGATGAAAAATCTGAAAGTGAAATCAAGGAAACACTCCCATTTACCATTGCAACAAAAAGAATAAAATATCTAGGAATAAACCTACCTAAGGAGACAAAAGACCTGTATGCAGAAAATTATAAGACGCTGATGAAAGAAATTAAAGATGATACAAATAGATGGAGAGATATACTATGTTCTTGGATTGGAAGAATCAACATTGTGAAAATGACTCTACTACCCAAAGCAATCTACAGATTCAATGCAATCCCTATCAAACTACCACTGGCATTTTTCACAGAACTAGAACAAAAAATTTCACAATTTGTATGGAAACACAAAAGACCCCGAATAGCCAAAGCAATCTTGAGAATGAAAAATGGAGCTGGAGGAATCAGGCTCCCTGACTTCAGACTATACAACAAAGCTACAGTAATCAAGACAGTATGGTACTGGCACAAAAACAGAAAGATAGATCAATGGAACAGGATAGAAAGCCCAGAGATAAACCCACGCACATATGGTCACCTTATCTTTGATAAAGGAGGCAGGAATGTACAGTGGAGAAAGGACAGTCTCTTCAATAAGTGGTGCTGGGAAAGCTGGACAGGGATATGTAAAAGTATGAGATTAGATCACTCCCTAACACCATACACAAAAATAAGCTCAAAATGGATTAAAGACCTAAATGTAAGGCTAGACACTATCAAACTCTTAGAGGAAAACCTCGGCAGAACACTCTATGACATAAATCACAGCAAGATCCTTTTTGACCCACCTCCTAGAGAAATGGAAATAAAACCAAAAATAAACACATGGGACCTAATGAAACTTAAAAGCTTTTGCACAGCAAAGGAAACCATAAATAAGACCAAAAGACAACCCTTAGAATGGGAGAACATATTTGCTAATGAAGCAACTGACAAAAGATTAATCTCCAAAATTTATAAGCAGCTCATGCAGCTCAATAACAAAAAAACAAACAACCCAATCCAAAAATGGGCAGAAGACCTAAACAGACATTTCTCCACAGAAGATATACAGACTGCCAACAAACACATGAAAGGATGCTCAACATCTTTACTCATTAGAGAAATGCAAATCAAAACTACAATGAGATATCATCTCACAGCAGTCAGAATGGCCATCATCAAACCATCATCAAAAAATCTAGAAACAATAAATGCTGGAGAGGGTGTGGAGAAAAGGGAACACTCTTTCACTGCTGGTGGGAATGTGAATTGGTACAGCCACTATGGAGAACAGTATGGAGGTTCCTTAAAAAACTACAAATAGAACTACGATATGACCCAGCAATCCCACTACTGGGCATATACCCTGAGAAAACCATAATTCAAAAAGAGTCATGTACCAAAATGTTCATAGCAGCCCTATTTACAATAGCCCAGAGATGGAAACAACCTAAGTGTCCATCATCGGATGAATGGATAAAGAAGATGTGGCACATATATACAATGGAATATTACTCAGCCATAAAAAGAAATGAAATTGAGCAATTTGTAATGAGGTGGATGGACCTAGAGACTGTCATACAGAGTGAAGTAAGTCAGAAAGAGAAAGACAAATACAGTATGCTGACACATATATATGGAATTTAAGAAAAAAAATGTCATGAAGAACATAGGAGTAAGACAGGAATAAAGACACAGACCTACTAGAGAATGGACTTGAGGATATGGGGAGGGGGAAGGGTAAGCTGTGACAAAGCGGAAGAGAGGTATGGACATATATACACTACCAAACGTAAGGTAGATAGCTAGTGGGAAGCAGCCGCATAGCACAGGGAGATCAGCTCGATGCTTTGTGACCGCCTGGAGGGGTGGGATAGGGAGGGTGGGAGGGAGGGAGATGCAAGAGGGAAGAGATCTGGGGACATATGTATATGTATAACTGATTAAATTTGTTATAAAGCAGAAACTAAATTAAAAAATTAAAAAATTAAAAAAATTTTTTAAAAAAGCAGTGGTTGCCAGGGGTTGAGATGTGGAGAGGAATGAAAAGACAGAGCACAGAGGACTTTTAGGGCAGTGAATATACTCTGTACGATATTCATAATGATGGATTCACGTCATTGTACATTCGTCCCAACCCGGAGAATGCACACCACCAAGCGTGGACCGTAATGTAAACTACTTGAGTGATTACGACGTGTCAGTGTAGGGTCTTTGACTGTAACAGATGTACCTTCTGGTGGGGAGGCTGTGCATGTAGGGGTGGGGGGTACAGGAGAAATCTCTGTAGGTTCCCCTCGGTCTTGCTGTGAAACTAAAAGTGATCTAAAAAAATTAAGTTTGAAGAAAAAATTAAATGTGCTTAATTCCGAAAGACACAAAGGTGCTCACAAACAATTTCTAAGCAAAGGGGATTCAAGCCACACCTCCCAGGTGCTCCCTGCAGATATGCAGCCTACCCTTTCCCCGCGGAATATTTCACTTAAGTACAGACAACGGTCACAGACTCTGAAACCCATTTGCTTTATCTGAGAAGGTAAACTAACAGGTGATGTGGCCAGAGAATCTGTAACATGTCTAGGGGACTTCCTGACAACACCCACCAACATCACACCAACGAACAAGCCAGTAAAACTTGGTCTGTCCATAAAACATGATACAACGATGCTGTGCTCAGGCTAATCTGGCTTGATCCAGCAGTGTATTTTAAAATAGCTAGTGGGACTTCCCTGGTGGCGCAGTGGGTAAGGCTCCATGCTCCCAACGCAGAGGTCCAAGTTCGACCCCTGGTCAGGGAACTAGATCCCACGTGCATGCTGCAACTAAGGAGATCACAAGCCGCAACTAAGACCCGGCACAGCCAAATAAATAAATAACAAAAAGATTTTTAAAAATAAAATAAAATAGCTAGTATAATGTATGATCTACATATCCTTTAAGACGCCTCCCTAAATACTGCTTCTTTCAAACAAGACTTTAACAAGAACTTCGTGAGACATACACAAATCCATCTGCCCTGACAGAAGTCTGAGGGCAGGGCTAAGATTCTCCCATAGAGCTTGGGAGCAAGAACAATGCCCTTGTGAATAAAAAGCCCAGGCACCTCAGCTTCAGGGCAGCTGAAGGAGGCGTGGTTAAGACTCACCTCTGACACTCAGGCCGACTAACGAATGAGCAAGGTTCTCACCCACGTAGCTTGACTTTGAGCATTTGAGTCAGAAAAACACCCAAGATATGAATAACCAGACACCTTCAGCCAAACTAAAATGCACCTCTAGATTCATGGCTTAATCAACGCTTCTTCCTGTTACACAAACCAAAGAAAATTATTTGTAAAGTATACTCAAATATACTCAAATACACCTGCTATTTACACAGGTGTGTCCAACTTGTGAAAATTCATGGGCACTTTTCTCTATGTGGCCTACTTGTAAAAGTTGTATCTATATCTGTACATAAATTAAATATGTATGATGGAAATTCACGTACACATATGTGCGTATATATATATAAAATAATTAACAGAGGTAATGTCAGGTATTGATAGATCCTCAAATAATGCAAAGAGGTGACATTTCAAGGAATTGCTATTTGCAACCATCTAACAGCTGGAAACACCTTCTAGAAAATAATTTAGTTCCAGTAGCAACTGCTGATGAGTCATCAAATACAGGGAAAGGCTTCCCTCCACTAGATTTCATCTTCTCATTAACTGAATCTTCATGAAGATTTGCTTGGATTTTAATGTTGTATATACTTTTACTTTTAGGAACACATGGACATTTTTTTAAAAAGAAAGAAAGAAAGAGAATTGCAAGGTGAAAGGCTACCAGGACACTGATGCCTGGAGGTGCTGGAGCAGTTTCAGGTGTTTCACACACTTGTTAAATCTTACTACCTACCACTGCCTCCTATGAAAAATAATGGTTTTGTCGTCAGCCAAGTGAAACAACCCACAGTGTCATTTTATGAACAAAACTACCTGGTGTAAATGGTTCTAACGTTACCTGGAGCAGCCTGAAAGAGACTGGTAAGTCAGTGCCACCTAAATTAACCAGGAGTCTTTTCTGTATCATCTGGCACAATCACAGAAGAATTCTATCAATTCTATCAATCATTCAGATCGATGCATCTGTCCAGATTTCTTAGGTGGACCCTTTACTGGTACAGCTTATAAGGTAACGGGAAACATCCATAAGCAGTTACCCAGCACAGTAGGAAGAGCAACCTCAATGAGATACAAAAACCCACCCACCTTCACACCCAGTTCACTCACCCACACCCACCTTGACGCTTAAGGGATCAGCATGAGGCACCTACGAAAGCACAGAGTCTAAAAGTCTTCTGTCTCCTTAAAGACAAATGGCATCCAGAGGGCGAAGGCAAAATGCAAACGCAGTGAAAGCAGCTCCTCTCCACCAGAACACAGCACTCTCTGCATTCACAGCTAAAGCTCTGCATTTGTTAGACCTCACAGATCTTTATTCCCATCCCCGCACAAATACCGGAAGCCATAGAGATACAGATCTCAGAACTCCGGTGAGAAAGCGCTACATCTGGAGTCACCAAGGCTCCCTAAGCCCTGCCCCATACTCTTCAACAATCAAAAGCCTTTCACACAACATTAACACCATGGAAACAAAATAATACAGTTACATAAAATAGGCCAGTTTTCTAATGGCCTCTCAATGGACCAGAACTCTTCAGCTCTACAACCAGTAATAAAACCGGTTTACAGCACCATCACAGCCATGCATCCATCCAGTGCTCATGCAGGGTCCACGCCACACGGACCCAAGGGTCACTGCTCTGCCCTAGAGCCTGCCTGGACAACCTCGTCCCTGCTTCCTGCTTCCAAAAGGGAAAGAGACCTGCCTTCCTGTAAAACTCAACCGTCTTCCTCACCACACCCTGCCAGTTTCTGCACGCCTTCAAATCCTACACCATAAATAATCAGCCAACACGGCTACCCTCGCTATTTGCCTTTCTTATCATGTTCCACTGTGCTTTGCTCAATTTTTAGGTAGTTTATCCTTAGACATTAAAGTCCCAAGAGGAAAACTGGATATTCTTCTTCTTTGCATCTGCCCAGAGCTTAACGTTGTAACTTTTAAATAACAGGTACTCAACAAATCTCTGCGAAACAGTCAGCCAAAATCGTTACGTTCCATACCTAAAAGGTATCGTTGAACCTGAAAACGCTGCCACTAAAGAATAACAAGTTTGGCTGCAACTGTCACCTGTAAGCGGAATCTCTAGTCCTCCCCCCGGCCTCCCCCAGCCCAGGACCCAGAGTGTGACCAAGAGCCGCCCTCGCTTCACGCGCAGAGGCCCCCTCCGAGTCAACACGTTTAAAACTGAACGTCTTTCCGCTACTTCCCAAACCTGCCCTGACCCCTGCACCCTGGCATCCACGCAGATGCCCATGCCAGACCCTCAGAGTGGCTCCCTGCCCTCCTACGTCGAGCCAATCAGCGCGTCCCGTCATCTTCCTGATGCCTCTGGGATCAGCCCACCTCCCGCTCTGCGCCGCTGCAACCGGCCTCACTTTGGACCTACAGCTGCCCCCCAGCAACGCACTGGCTACGGGCAACTAAGGGGCGATCGCTGAACAAAAAGTATGTGCGCGCACGTACACACCCACACACATCTGTCCTAAAAACTCATTAACTCCCTCCCTACCTGAAAACTGGCTCTTAGAATCTAATCTAAAAATCCAGAATGTGGCTTGAGAGGACCATGGACAACGGGGCCCCTCCTCCCTACCTGGCCAGCTCGCCTGGGACCGCGCGCCCCTTCACGTTCAGAGCTCCAGTCTCGGATAAACAGCAGGGTCCTACGGTAGGGCACAGGGAACTATACTCAGTATCCTGTGATAAACGGTACTGGAAAACAATATGAAAAAGAATGTGTGTGTAAATATATATATGTGTGTGTGTGTAACCGGGTCACTTTGCTCTACAGCAGAAACTCACACAACACTGTACATCAACTAGACTTCCATAAAAACGATTTAGAAAACAACAAAGCAGAGCTCCAGTCTTCAGCACGTCTAGTCTACACGGCGCCAAGCTCCGTCTCGGCTCCCCTTTCCCGCGTACACCGTCCCCTCTGCCCGAAACACGGTTCCAGGTCCTGCAGGCGGCCGCGCTCAGCCTCTGTCCAACCACCACTTCCGCAGGGTGAGCCCTGGACTAGTTCCGCTGCCTCTGCTCCAGCTACGACCTGTACCTCCTGTGCCCTGCTGAGCTCACTTTCCGCCCAGCTCGTGTCTGACGGCAGCCTTCCCTTCAAACAAGAGCAGAAACCCCGTCCATCATACACGCCACCATACTCCTGCAGCACAGCTCTGCTGAGTCCACACATATCAACACTCATTCACGTGTGAAGCAGTCCTGGCCAAAAAGAGTGCCACGATTTTTACCCCGAGCATGAATGTTACCAAGTAGCAAGCGTCGTCAAGACGTTATCAAGTACTCAGCAATGGTTAGGCTGCAAGACTAGTTCAAAATAGGGGCCCAGCCCAGAAGGGACTTACAACCGAGACAGGGAAATAGCTTCTGCATAAAGGTACTAAACTAACAAGAAGGTATTATATAAAGATAAACAAAATAATCCATTGCTGTAAGCTAGTGTTAAAAAAAAAAGGGGAAAATAAAAACAAAAGAGGGTCTTTGAGTTCGATTATTAAAGGATGGACAGAATATAAACAAAAAGAAAGACATTACAGGTGGAAAACACTGAGGTACCCAGTCCTGCGGGTGTATTTACAGGATCCCAGGTTTACACGCATGCAAAGGTCTGGTTGGAAGGAAAGGGGTTAAAGTTCAACGAGACTGAACCGATCACACAACCAGTTTATAGTTTTAGAAGGTTAAAGCTGGATACTTAGAGAGCAGCACAATATGAAAAACAATGAAATCTGGGTAAAGGGATTAAAAACTTGATCTGATTGGGAATAAGTGCTCGAACACTGGACCGTGCCAGCTACCGTACTTCCAAGTGTGTTCTCTGACTTCAAGCCCTTGACAGCCCTCTACCCTAAACACTATTGTTACTGCCTCAATTTACACATGAGGAAACTGAGTCTCAGAATATTGACAACATATTCAAGGTCATATGGTTGGTAAGTGATAGAACTGGGGCTTGATCATAGCAACTTCAGAGCCCGTAAGGGTCCACAGGGGAGAAGTCCTCCTTGAAAACAGTGTAATGTGGGCAGTGCTTTTAAATCTGAGAACTGGGTACAGGGGACACCGAAGGCTGCATATTGAGCAAAGCAGCAGCCGCAGTGAGCTAAGTCAGAGGCGAGCAGACTTAGACCAGAAGGACAGCAATGCCATTAGAACATAAGAGATCAGTGCAGTAGAATGTCGGGGGGAGGGGGAGGGGAAAGCGGATCTAAAAATGAAAAATAAAGAGACGTTGGAATTCGAAGATGACTCTACAGTTCCTAATCTTAGATATGAAAAGGATAGTGATGCCATAAACAGGAATTGGGTACATTTAAAAGTGGACCTGCTTTTCCACTTCAGTCTTTGCATGAGGTCAAGATGAGCGATTCACGTGCGACGTCCACCAGACAGTGGGGACAGTGACATCGGAGCTTCTTGAGAAGAACAGGCGAGATTCATATTATAAGTACTAATGTTATATTTAGGTATACTTCTTAAACCAAAGGAGACATGTTCTAATATTAAAAAAACTAACAACTGTTAGCCAAAAAAAGGGAAAAAACATTTAATAACACACTTCCCCACACAATCCCACCTTCCCTAAGCGGCCCTAGCAACAGCGGTTCTACATGTGTCAGCTCAAGACAAAACTCCCAGCCACCCACTCATCCCCTACGAACGATTCCACACCCAGTGCAGTATCTTTGCAGCATCTTTTTGAAACACAGAATATTGAGACCATCTGCTGAAGTACATGTGGAAATTTTAGCCACAAATTAGGCTTTCAACTTACTAATGGTAGCAATTTTTTAAAATTCTAATCAATTTAAGGCATTACAAACAAATAAGGATTTCTATTAAATATCAGGGAACCCATGATGGATTTCCATTAGCAATTTTAGGTACAAACAGAAGACATCTGCAGACAATACAAAAAATTAGAATTGAAAATGTCATCTGATCTCCGTGTCTCCACGCTTGCTACTCTCAAAACAGACAATTTTTTAAAAACAAGTAACAGAACAAAACATGCAGTATGTCTTTTCTGCTGATGATCATTTTAACACCGTATACGCCCTTAAAAGGATAGAAACATCCATATGTAAAAGCACATTTAGAAAAAGATGGAAGGATACAAATTCATATTAGCAATTGCTTGTGGGGAAGAAAAGGCAAGAGAACCGGGAAGGGCAACAAATTATGCTTCAACTTTATCTACACTGTTTCCTTTCTTTCATTTAAAACAAATCTGAAACAAATATGCCAAAATGTTAACATCTGTTAATCTGGGGTGAAGGTCTTATGGTATTTACCTGGTCTCTTCGCCATTCAGTATTTCTGAAATTTTACCCAAATTATTCCAAAGAAAAAAAGGATCCAACCTCTCACCTAATGAAAATACCACACAGAGCACGTCTGACCTGTCTTGCCTGGATGACCCAGCTCCACTGGGTGAAACTCACTTCACCAAGCAGCCAGCTTCTATTTGGGACGTATTTCTTGAAACACAAGGGACTAATTAGCAGGTCTGAACCCTGGGCTCGGTACCCTGAAATTCCTCTATCTGGTGGGCCTTAATCACGGCTGAGTCCTCAGCGGCGACAGCTAGGAAAGAGCACTGGCCTCCGTGTCTCCTCGGGGAGCTGAGAGGAAGATTCCAGAAGGAAGAAGAGGCTGCTGGAGACAACTCTGGATAAATGCCCTCCCCACCCTCCCCCCTCCCTCCCCCGTCCTCCTCCTTCCTCCAAGGCCCCGCCAGGTGCCTGGCAGCACAGGGGCAAACCTCTGGAGCAGCGTCCTCATTTGCTCACTATGAGACAACACAGCGCATTCCAGAGGAGAGCCATGCATTCGCTCCGCCCTCCCTCAACCCCAATGGCAGCAGCGAAGCAAGACGAGGGCGAAGCCCCGCCCTCAAGGACACATTGCCTCCTTTCAGTCTCTTAATCTTAAAATGCCTTCCCCATCAAAGCCAAGGAAATTCAATCCTACCCGTAGCAAAACAATCCCGTAAGACTATCATGACGTAGGATGTGGTGCAGGTCAGGCCACCTGAATGGACAAAGGCCCGGGAGCCCCGGCTTCCCCACTGCGCCCAGAACACAACAGGGGCTGGCACGGCTGCGTCCAGGTCAGCAGGGATTCCAGACAACAAGGAACAGATGAACTGGTGCATCTTACAATTCCCCCCACTTTTTTTTTTTTAACCAACAAGAGATTCAGTTTAGCCACTGCCAAGATCCCTTAAACTAAGAGAACAAAAATACATCAAAAGGAAACACTACTGTGCACCCACTCAACACTTTTGAGTTTTAGGAAGACTAAGACATAAAGAGGCAATACAGTGATGCTGCAGCTCACGTCTCCGGGAGCGAAATTCCTTTTAACAGGGCTTAGGCATAAAGGAGGCAGGTGGGGTATCTAGTGCTCTGGCCTCTAGATTAATAACAGCAACAGAGTAATGAAGCTTCTTAGACTCTGGACCTCTAAAGGCAGGCCAGGGCCCAGCCAAGACGGGGGCTGAGGCCCGAGGCCTGAGAACCTCCGACCCGGGAGCCCTGCACAAAGCAAGGTCACGATTGTCCGTGACAGACGGGGGGCACTTGCAGCAAATCCAGGATGTCAGCACAGACAGCACAGAGGACGATGCACGTCCCGGGACATGGTCCTACGTGTGACCAGAGTAGGGGGCGGGTAAGAAAGAATAACACGTGGGTCTACATATGACAGGCTTTGAAAGTCCCAGTGTGGGAGAGCCAAAGGATGGACGGCAGACCGTGCGGGCGCCGCAGCTCGGAACGTGGGGAGACCGTGAAGGGCAGGGCGAGCCGTCACAGCCGCCCGCACGGGACACCAGGCGGACGAGCCCTCCGAGGCGGCGGCGGCAGCAACGGTGCCACGAAACACCGGGAAGGAAGACGTGAGGGCATCTGCTCGCTGACGGACGGCAGAGACGGGAAACCGGCCCTGCAGGGTCTCCAACCACACCGTTGATTAACAAGGAATAGCAACTGCCGCTTGTGGACTTTCGACTGGTGCCAGACGCGACACCAAGGGCTTTCGCCACCCTCGCTTGAGGCAGGCACTGCCGCCAGCCGGCTTCAGATAAGAAAACGGAGGCTTCGAGTCAATAACGTGCCTTCGCTCATAAGACCAGCAACGAGCAGAGCTGGAATTTGAATCCAAAAATGTTTAGAATATTATTCAGCCTTAAAGAAGAAGGAAATCTGGCCACTTGACGATGTGGATGAACCTGGAGGATCTTGTGGTACGTGAAACAGGCCAGTCACAGGCAGAGATGCTCCATGGCACTGCTTCTGTGATCAATCTAAATAGTGAGACTCACAGGGCAAAGAGTGGGACGGGGGCTCCAGGGGCTGGGGGCAGGGCGACGCGGGAGGCATGAGACAAAGCGTACAGAGTTTCAGTTGTACGAGATGAAAGTCCCAGAGCTTTGCACATCACAGCGCCTACAGATACAGCACCACAAGGTATTCTTTTTTTTTTTTTTTTTGCAGTACACAGGCCTCTCACTGTTGTGGCCTCTCCCGTTGCGGAGCACAGGCTCCGGATGCACAGGCTCAGCGGCCATGGCTCACGGGCCTAGCCACTGCACGGCATGTGGGATCTTCCCAGACTGGGGCACGAACCTGTGTCCCCTGCATCGGCAGGCGGACTCCCAACCACTGCGCCACCAGGGAAGCCCCACAAGGTATTCTTAATCTGCTCAGAGGGCAGATCTTTTGTCAATATTCTCACCACAAAATAATAATACAGAGGGCAGGAAGAAGCTTTTGGAGGTGATGGATAGGTCATGACAGAGTTCACCAATGATTCCTCAGATGTGCACTTCTCTCGAAATGTACACTCATTAAATTGCAGACATCCAGTATGTTCAGCTTTCTGTGTGTCAGTCACACCTCAACCAAGTGGTCTACAAAAAAAATGTTTCTGTTTTACAGTCTACATCCTTAACCATTAAGATATATGTATATGGCCTTAAGGTTTTCAGTGACCAGGACAATAAATATCAACTAAACTAGGAAGCGAGTTGGAGAAACAGACTCTCCAGGACACAGGAGGCTGGAGGTACATTCACCATCCAGAACATCAGCCCGGCAGCCTCACGAGGAGGCTTCTGGCCTTGAAGAAGCTACGTTTAGTTTAAAAAATCGTAGAACCCAGTGTTTATGCACATTCTCGTAAAAGTAAGTACTCGATTGTCCCCGCAGATCTGCTGGAAATGCGTCGTAAGCCCTGACGTTGTCGCGGGCAGACGCGCGCTTCACTGGGAACCACAGGTCAGAGAAAGGAATTCCAGCTCATGCTGCCTCGGCTCAACCTTCCAGTGAGTTCTGCCCCCTTGGCTGATTAAACAGGGATCTGAGGGGAACCCACAGTGGACATGCAAATGCTCTCTTCCTGCCCATTTGTAGACGGCCTGAAAATGTCACAGTCGGTTTCAGAGGGAAGAGCAACTGAAATCAACGCTAACTCTGAGACGTTCAAACATCCAGGGGATGCCACGAAGCAGCTGCAAACCGACTCCCCGCAAAGGAGGCTCCGGTGGGCTCAGTGGACCCGAGCTCGCTGGAACCCCGGCAGTTTGGAGTCGCTCACACAGAAAGCACGGCCGGAACCCAGACGATGGGCAAAGCCACGCTGTGTGTGTGTGTATGTGTGTACGTGTGCGCGTACGGGGGCGGGGTCTGAAGACAGATCGAGGACTGAAGCCACTCCCACAACTGAGGAACAGGAGCAAGAAGAAGAGCCAGCAGCAGGAACAGAGAAGAGATGACACCATCTGAGAAGCAGGAGAACTCAGCGCCCCACCCGGCCATCGGCTCACTCAGTCTCCGCCCGAATCCGCATCCAGCCCAGCCCTGCCGCGGCTGACCCCCCAGTCGTCCCCTCACCAGTGTCCCCCCGCACCGCGTCGGGGCCCTCCCGACCTCACCACGCCAACAGAGAGAATTACCCAGAGCCCACATCTGGCCAGGGCATCTCCACAAGGTCCCACAGACTAGCTCTCAAACTGAGGTCTCTTGTGGAGGATGAAGGGTGGGCATAAAAATGACACATCTTCCCGGAATGTCCATTTTACAGGGTGGCAAGTGACGTTTAACCTATCAGATCCAACATAAACTTCAGAACAATTTTATGCTTGTGGTGGGCTACTCTTTGAAGAGCCCTCAGACTTCTCCCCGGCAAACTTCTGTCACTGAGGGGTGCGCTTTGGTGGAAAGTGTTAGACTTGTGCTTGTCCAGATTAAGATGAGGAGCCAGAGAAAGAAAGCCTGAAGATGTACAAAGGAGAGAAAAATGCCGGTACGAGTTCAGATCACATGATACTCTCACACTATCTGGTCTCTGCTGTTTAGAACAACAGGTGACGCGGGTTTGAATCCAAGCTTTTACCACTTCCCAGTCATACGACTCAGGGCAAATTATTTAACTTCTCCGTGACTTGGTTTTTTCCCATTTGCAAAATAAAAATGACAATAACTTAAAGGGCTGCTGTAAGAATAAGGCATAAATATCCAAGGAGAGCTAGCTCAGCACTGCCTGGCTTACAGCAAGGGACCGACAAATGGCAGAGATTATTTGTAAACTCCAAGCCTGTCCCAGTCTGCTAAAGCATTCCAAAGCTTTTATTAAGTCCACAACTATTCTCAGACAGGAAACTGTCTATTCTGATAAGCAGTCCCGCCTTACCAGTCACAGTCTGTCCCTGAGGGATATCTTAGGCTCCAAATGCAAAAGAGTATATTTAATCACCCAGTTCTGGAGTCCTCTGGAGATCAGAAACACGGAGGACACCAGAAGCCAAATCAAAATCACTTTGGTTGTCGTCTACAAAGTGTAATAAGACACTGCACTGAAAACAAGTTGACAAATCTTAGTCCCGAAACTATGTGCCTCAGTAATGCAATAAAGCACTTTGCTGAGGATACCAATCTGAAACACACACGAGAGGATGAACCAGTGAATGAAGAACATCCCACTGCTGATCATGGGTGTGAATCAGTGCCCAGGGAGGTTTCACAAACGTACAAATATTTATATAACCTTTTGTCATCTAGGTACTAAGCAGCGTGCATTCAGCAATCACTCAAATGATGAGAAGGAATGCAGGGAGGAAAGAGCAGCTAAGAACCAGCCTGACCTGAAGGAGAAGGACCTGTTCCAAGCCACAGTCGGCACCCGCAGGAATCTGGGTGAAAGCCTGCAGGTCAGGACTGGAGGCATCTGCCTCTCCTTTTTCTCTCACCCGAATCCAACAGATACTCTAGTTCCCTTTAACTTGCTCCTCAGATAATCAGTTTTACCTACTGCTTTGGTTTTTCCAAAGAAAACTTTATCTTCTATCATCCATTTCTCAGCATTATAGATTTTTAAGGGGGAAATACTGTAACCCACAGAATGCCAGTGACAAATGTATATAAACGGTCAACTTTTCACCTATTTTACTGCACCAGCAGCACCTTCAAGGCGGGATGCCTTATACACTTTCAAGTCTGCTCTCAGAACACAATGTAAGATACGTAAAAGGATAATTACATGCAATGAGTACATTATTCTAGAGGCAAGAAAAATCTTGGTTTAACTCAAAAAAATTCCAGTTCCTTTAACAGCACCAAGATGTGTCTACTATTATAGTTTATTTCAAATGAGTTAAGCTACTTTAAGAATACAACAAAAGGACTTTTCTGTTGATAGTTTCCTTTGGATTTACTTACTTCTACAAACCAGTGCAATTTAGCTTGGTGTTCCAAAGAAAAATGACAGACCAATTTCTTTATCCTGAGCATACCTGAAAACTAATTTTTTCTAATCGAACATTTAAGCTGCCATTTCTCTACTAACTACATCTCAAATAATATACTTTCCCTTTATTAAAATATCTTAATAAATTAAAAAGGAAGACAGAATGTAAATATCACAGTTTTGAAAACCCCTTTTACTAAAATAATGGATCTAGGCCATGATTAGCAATCACCGTGAACATCACAGAGACAACCAACACTGCCCGAATCCAGCTACCAGTACACTCAACCACCTGTGAAGCAATTTTGGCAAAAAAAATAGAAACGGTACCAAATCAAGATCAGATTAGCATTTACAGGAAATAAAAGTACAGAAGAACAGGTTAAACCACACATTAAATTGAGAGCATCACAACAGGTTACTACCTGTTCTAATTCTTAATTATGATGTTACCAAGCAAATATTTTTTGATACACGCACAGGACATTTCTTCCAGGTCTCTTTGTGATCATCTCCATCTAAAAAGATGAGAAAAATCAACCAAGTAATGGCATGTTTGTGGGTGTGTTTACTGCGTTAAGACAGCAAAATGCACAGCTTCGTATACGTCTAGAGTTGCTGATCTCAGAAATACTTGCTTTCCTAGTGTTACTAAATTTTCGTTCACTGGGAAAAGTATAGCCGAGCTGAGCCAAGAAGTGGCAAGGCCCTGCTTCTAAGAAGATCGCTTCAGGAGTAAGTAGGCAAAGAAGCTGGGTCTGGTTCAGCACCGTCAGGGAGACATCAGAACGAGGGGCCGGGCCTCGGCTGCACTGGAGGAGATGCCAGGTGCCAGCTCTTTGCTCTCAGGGTCCAGGAAATCCTGGGACTTCTCAAGAACCTTTCAGGACATAAAAACTATTTGTGTAACAAAGCTGAGAGGTTGTGCTTTTCACTACACTGACATTTGCACTGATGATACTCAAGCCAGGGCATGGAAAATCGCTGGCACCTTAGCACCAAGCAGGGCAGGGGCACCAACTGTGCAGGTCAACACTGCAGTCCTCACCAAGAGGAACTCAGGGGGAAAAAAGCACCATTTCACCTAAGAATATCCTTGAAGAAACGGTGAAAACTAACAACTGGGTGAAATCCTGACCCCTGAATGCATGTCTTTTTAATATTCTGTGTGACAAAATAGGAAGTGCACATAAGAACCTGAGCTGTCCGCTGCAGAATGACGGTCATCTCGAGGAAAAGAAATTGTGCCAGTTGCTCTATGTGTAAGCTGAACTAGCAGCTTTTTTTATTCCCCAGAGAGTAGTATTCTTATATAAATAACTGGAAGACAAAGCTGGGCATCTGGTAAACATTTTCTCAAAACAGAACCCAGTGAGCCAGACGCTTCAAGGAAAACACCTGAAATGTTTGTTGCCAATAATGAAACTCAAGCTTTCAAGGAGAAATTCAGTTTTTGGAAAAATTATACCTGCCGCCAGGAACTTTCATGAAAGCTTTCTCCGTACTCACAGATTCTTCTGATGGGCTCACTGGTGATCCTACAAATGGTTGCTGTTGTTTTTTTTTCAAATGGTATCATAACACATGCCAATATTTGGCAGATTTATGTAATTCCATGAATGAACATTTCCTCAATCATGTATGGGTAAAAAGATTCAAAGTACAAGAAAGACCGATAGATTTAAATGTAACAGAGCGAGAAAACTTTATTGATTGGGGTTCAGCTTCTACTCTGCAACCCAACTTTAAGGAACTACCACTTACAGAGTTTTAGTGTAGGATCAAAGAAAGATTACCTAAAAAGAATACAAAAATAGTCCTCTCTTTTCCAACTGCAGGTCTGTATAAGGTGGGATTATCTTCATATATTTCAGCCAAACAATAAATCACAACAGACTGAATACAGAAACAGATATGAAAATGCAGCTGTCTTTACTAAGCCAGACGTTAAAAGGAGCTGCAAAAATGTAAAACGATGTCACACTTCTCAATTATTTTAATAAAGTTATTTTTCATAAAGAAGTTATTTATGTTAACATATAATGGGGTTATTATTTTTAATGAATTTATAAATAAAATTTCCTGTTTGAAGTTCTAACCCAGTAAATATTAACAGATACAACCCACACAGACAAAACATCCTTAATAATTTTTAAGAGTATGAAGTGGTACTGTGACCAAAGGTTAGAAAACAACAGCTGTGAGAACTGGAGTCGAGGTCATGCTTCTTCAAAGCTCTCAGACGTGACTTTGATTTCTCCTTCGAACAAAGATGGGAGCCCAGCAGGAGCCGGGTGACAGGGAACCCAAACTACTCCCCAGTTACAAGTCAGGATCAGGAAAATGAGTAGGAGGATGGCCTCCGGGGTCCTGCAATGTTCTGTTTCTTCACCTGAATGCTGCTTACACAAGTGTTTGCTCTGTGAAAATTCAGTGAGCCGCACACTTAGGACAGATGCATTATATATTTCTAGGTATACGGTGTACACATTTTTCTAGGTATATCTTACACTGGAATAAAGTTTTTAAAATTCACAGTATAAGACGCATAATGACTTCTGCCTTGTTTTTCCAAACCCACGATGGCTTTCAACTAACCAGGGTCATCACATACAACTTACTTTGGAAAAGCCTGATGAAAATAATTCAAATATTTAATTTAAAAACCTCAGAACAGACAACTGTAACTTCTCAGGGTTAAGAGCTAAATACCATCTAGGTCAGTTTCCTTACGGAGATAAGGAAGAGAGTTCTCTGCTTTTACTTCTCCAGCTTTTCAAACGACAGTGAAGTCACAACGAATTTTTAAAAAATGAAATCAAATACAATTTTAAAAAATGAAATCTCCCAATTAAAGGCAAAACTAAGCATGAATTCCCTTTAGGGTATTAAAGTGATCAAGCGGCCACTATCTCTGCTAATCTTCAACACATCAGCGCAAGTCTAGACAAACACAGTGAGGCAAGAACACACAGAGAGCAAGAACTGGAAGGAAGTGACAAATGGCCATTATGTAAAGATGAAATCATCATCTTCATGGAACACCCAAAAGACAAGCTAGCCGTTAAAATAGCACAGATTGCTCCCCCTGCAAGAAAATTAAACACAGATAAATATGTCAGTGCCAGTTCACAGAAAGGGAAACTCACACACTTAATAAGCATCTGATAAGATACTTAACTGCATTAGTAATCAGAGAATTGCAAATAAGAACAGTAACATATGTGCCCAGACGCTCCATCTGTGGCATCAGGTTAGAAAAAAATTATAAGGTCAGAAATTATCAAGTGCCAGCAAGAATGCTGGGAGTGTAACCGAGCCCAGCCAGCCCAGCTAATAACCTGGCAGGACTCAAGGAAATTACATCTATGCCTGAGAGAGGGTGCTGTGAGGAGAAAAGGGGGAAACGCAGTCACGAGAGGCTCTGTAAGGACCAGCAGTGACAGAGGACCACTAACTCAGGTCTGCACACCTGATCTGGGAGAGGGGTCCCCATCTCACACGCCCCTTCACTGAACCGGCAGGTCCCTGTTCACCAGGCACTGCGCCCGCCCGTGCTGGGGACACAGTAAGGAAGATCAGGTCCCTGCCCTCAGGGTTGACATTCCAGTGAAGGAAACAATAAAGAGGAAACAGATAAAGCTATGGTTAAGCGTGTGATAACTGCTACAATGGAAATAAAATGGGTGACTGTGACAGGAAGTGATGGGAAGGGAGGGGCTACTATCCAGGGGATCGCCAGAGAGAAGAAAGCTCTCAGAGATCCGTGGGAAGAAAGTGAACCAGGCATCCGGCAAGCTTCGGAAAGACCTCCAGGAAATGCACCCAGGGCATCCACCTCGGTCACCGTTCTCCAGGGGAGACTGCAGATGTTCTGAAGAACATCCAGGTGCTGCCTGGTAACTGAACCCCAAGGAACCCCCTTTAAGATTCCTGTTCTATAAAGTACGGACTACAGTGATTACAGCTAGCGTCCAATATATTTTGACCAAAGAGTTCAAGCTTTTTCGAGGGGGAAAAAGACACCAGTGATGTAAATGTTCTATGTCTCTAAAAAGGTTTCTGGAAAATTGTTAGGATCCACAGACTTTCCCTTCATTCATTAAATAGAAGCTGAGTACTCATGTATCCTTCCCATAGCACACGGCAGGGAGATGGGGATAAAGATGAAAGTTTCTGTCCTTAAGGGACATACCTCAACTTCACAAGGTTCAGGATTCTAGGTATTTCATTCACTCGTTGACTCTTATGATTAAAAGCCAGCATTGACTGCACGCTTGCAACCCTCCAGGCAATGTCCAGTTGACTTTTATGATTAAAAGCCAGCATTGATTGCATGCTTGCAACCCTCCAGGCAATGTCCTATGAGTTTTTATACACATTTGAGGTCACGTAATAAATACTCCCAACAACATACTAGTACATTATTTCCACTTTAGAAATGAAAAACCAGAGGTAAGAAAGTTGCCTGATGTCAAAGAAGGAATAACGGGCGGAGCAGGGATTCAAAGCCTGGGTTCTTAACCACCACGTTTATATTCCCCCCTGGAATCTTGTCAGTGGTCTTCCCAGGACCAGAAGCATCGCCAACCGTCACCCTGGAACTTATTAGCAATGCATATTCTCAGGGCCCATCCCCAGACCTGAGGAATCAGAAACTGTGGGAGTGAACCAGCCACCTGAGTTTTAACAAGCCCTCCAGGTGATTCTGAGGGATGATAAAGTTTGAGAACCTCAGCCTAAAGTTTTCATACTCAGCTGTATGTATGTTAAAGGTGAAATGACTACCATTTTGAAAATTCCAAAATGCGAAATTGTGACCCTATTTTAAAAAGATCTAAATGATATTAATTCATTTCCTCGTTACCCAAAGCACGGCATCTCCTCCCCCCTGGACTCTGTACCCTGATTAGACCGTCTAAAAAATAGTCAGCTCTGACGGGCCTTACTGGGAACTGAGCTACATTCCAAACATGAAAGGGAGCACAGAGGTCCAAACAGAATCTTCACAATTTAAATCCCAAGCCATATTAGGAAGAGGAAAAAAAAAATATTTTGAATGTCAGCTACAGAAGCTTGGCAAATCTTGGTCCACGGCTCCACAATCCTTTTCATCCCTAGCTCCACTCCAAACTTTTACAATCTCATTTCCACAAACTTCCAAGCGCCAAAAAAAGAAGTTTACAACCCTCAGAAATGTTTGATTCTCATGATTCAAATTGCTGTAAGTATACATAAAGAGGCACTGTCTTGCAAAGAGCAAGTTTTTAATCACGAGTAAAGCTAATCAGAGGCTTTTACTGTACAGACTACAGCAATAAGTGCTAAAGTTTTCCCTGCCCCTTAGCTGGACCAGCCCTCTAGGGCACCCTACCTGACCCTTCTCTTCTCAAAGTAGTATTTAGACCAGTGCCTTCTTTTGTCCCCAAGTCAACTGCCCAATATGAACACCCCAGCTCCATGCGTATTCAAGGTTTCCTATTTCTAATAACGCCTTTTTCCAAAGGGAATGGAAGATCGAGTATCAGAGGTAAGTAGGTTCAAGCACCTACCATAATTCGAGAACCTAACACATGCCCAGTAACTCTCTTAAGCCATTCACTTGCAAACACAAGTCATTCATTTTACCAAGTTCAGGATTCTACTTATTTTACATAAATTTGAAGCCGGCAGCATTAAGCAGCCCGAGGCTGGACCACGGGGCGTCTGTAAAGCTGACTCAGTGCTCCCTGACTCTGAGAAGCCCACACGCAGGCAGCGTTTCCATCCGCCAGGCTGCTTACACAAGCCCACCGCCCGGCCACGCTTCCCCAAGGGCAGGCAGCCCCGCCAGGAGCTTCCTTCCAGGAAGGAGCGGCACCTACTTATTTTCCCCTCCCAAACCACCATCAACTCCCCTGAGAACCAGAGCTGGTTCCAAGAAGCAAACTACCAAGGCTCTCCTGCCCACACAAAGCTCAGCGGAACTGGATCATACAGACACACACCAACCGCCTACAGACCTTCTCACCTGAGTGCTTGCGCTGCTTTTTAAAAGTCCAGTGTTTTCCGCAAAATATCTCACAAAATGCAGTCACCCTAACTAGTCCTTACTCTGCACTAACCCTGCCATTTCTAACCCTAAAATGGCACGGCATTTTACCAAAGCCGCGGCTGTGTTTTCTCATTTCCTTTCTGTAACCGTCAGTGACAAGCAATTTAACCAGTAACCAGGCCAGTAACAAGCAAGCTCCCACCACCCAAGGGAGAAAGAAAGCTCCCCGCTCTTTCCTAAGTGAAGCTGACAACCGTGCTTTCCCAAAAGAATAGAAAGATTTACGAAGTGAGCATTCAAGGAATAAAAACTGTTTTACGTGCCTGGAAAAAAAGATGTTTAACTTAAGTATTCGTTCATAGCAGATATCAAATAATCTTACTATATATAGCCACTTTATCCTACCTCTTCGTTCAAAGAATCAGTAATCTAGGAAGGCAAAGCATAAAGCACGCTCAAACAGCTCATCAGAGTTCACATAAGATTTCAACAAAACACAAACCATCAAACACAAACCAGTTCAAGGGTACATAAATAAGGACCAATAAATTCACACTCTGTTCTAGGTTCCTGAGCACAGCAAGAACCAGAGAGTTTTTTAGCTGTTGTTTCTAAAATTACTAACAACTTTCCTCACTTTAAATTAAGCTGCCATGTCCTTGCAGATAATCTCATTTAATAAACCTGACTTAAATCACTGATTGCAATTGTTTGAATGTCAGTGATGACAGCTGCAGCACATTTGTATCTTTGTCAGTGAAATGCTTTTAATAAAAACAAAAAACATCTGATTGAAATCTCCAGTAAACAGCACCCAGTGCACCATCTAGTGGAAGCTGTGTAATGTCCTAATTAAATCTTTTTTGAAGGGTAGAAACCCTGAAAATCACATGGGGGCTACAGGCCCTAGCTAAGAATACAGGTAAATACCCTACAAGCAGCCTAAACTCTTTCCAACTTCCCACACTGCAACAGGTGCTCATCAGAAGAGATCTCACTTTCTGTACAAATTAGCAGATGATAAAGGTTTCTTTATGGAATGTTCTGCTTGGGTGCTAGAAATTTTAATTTGACCAGAGGAGTAAAAATTAAGTAAAGACATTAATGCAAAAACAAAAAATGAGTAAACAGAATCAGAGCCGAACGGAAAAGCCCTATGTAAGGGATGCCTTACATGACAGATAAGTTATGTCAAAATGTACGCGTTCCACCCAGCAGAACACCTGCCATGAAAACAAGATGTTGCTTCATGACTAAACAGCTCCATTCAGTAATAAATAAGACATTTCTATGTTCCTGAGGACTACTAAATTAACATAAAAACAATACTCCCTAGGTTCCCCAAGCCGTCACATCATTCAAGGGGACCATCTCAACTACCCATCTAACCCCACTTGCCGTTAACCCCCAAACTCCCTTGAGTTACTCTCATCAAGGAAGAGATGATTTTTACATGTTCGACACTTCTAAATTTATAGTAAAAACTTCCTGAAACAAAATCATAACCAAAATGTGTTACGCTTCAGTTTTACTTACCTTATGAATATTAACTAGTTCAATTCAGAAAGCAGTACTCAAGTCCAATGCTAAGCCAGAGATGCAAACAAAGAAGATAAGATTTTCTAACATGGAAAACCTCCCAAAACTTAAAATAGAGATTTTTCACAGAGCACCGCTAGGTTTTCTTACCTGTGTGAAAAAATCACCTTTCTGGTGAAATTCAAACTATCTTAGCAACCTAGGAGGGGGGAAAAAAAAAAGCCTAAGAATATTTTACTTGGAAATAACCATCTCCACCTCTGACTGGTGTACATGGGAATCAAATCGGTATGCAGAAGCTTGCTTGACGGTGGGAACCTTACTGGATCGTGCATTAAACCCATAACAGGTATAAAATAGCAGGAGTCTACAGACCTGGGGCAGAATTCCCTTCATCTCTAGGGCTCTGAGTTTACACACCTGCAAAATGGGCGTGAGGTGCACTACCTGCTTCTGGAGAGTAAGAGGATACCAATATTGATGCAGTGCAGTGAGCTTCTCCATTAAAAGACCCAAATGCAGTGCACCTGGAAGGGAGGCCCTGCTCCAAGAGTCCTCACCGTGCCATTTCCGCTAAAACTCGTGACCTTCATTTCACTTGTGAACAAATGGGGAATGAGAAAAAGCTATTACGCAAGTCAAAGAAAAGGTAACAGCAATTCAAGGTGCTTCACTACAGGTAAATCACATCACTGTAGTTAACCGCCTAGGACTTGTCTGCAAAGTATTACTGCGTGGGTAGCAGGTGCATCCCTAAAACCTAAAGCCCGGAGGCTGTGCTTAGAAAGGCTTTTTTTAATTCGAACGCTAATGTTTAAAAAATAAGAAAAAGAAAACGAATCTCAAGTCTACACCCACCCACGAGGAGAGACAAGGTGCCACCCCCAGACTCTTGCACACTAGCTCGGCATCGCCATCCACGTTCCTCCCCTCGTCCCCACCGCACGGCCCGCATTGCAGCCCAGACAAAGGTGAGTCACACTGCTGGGTCTACTTGTCACGGAAGAAAAAAACCCCAATAAGTTCACGTTAAAGGCTGTTTCGAATTTTAAAATAATAAGTAATAAGTAAATCATGTTCCTGTCTAAACGCACTGCAAAGCGCCCGTGTCCACGAAGGCTGTAACTCACACCACCTAAGTACGGACACCTTTCCCGCTTTTAAAAAAAAGGAAAAAAAAAAAAAGCCACTCGGCTTATTGCTCATTATCAGCAGGTCCCCTGCGCCGCGAGCCGGACTGACTCAACTCCGCGTCTCCCCTCCACCTGCAGGGCTCCCCGCCCCCGCGCCCCGCCAGGTGCAGCGACCGCGCGCTCCCGGCGGAGGCGCCCCGAGGCGGGCGGGAGGCTCCGAGAGACGCGGACTTGCCGGCCGCGGCTGAGGGAGAGCCAGGGAGCCCGCCCCGCGCCCGGGCTTGGACTGGCGCGGCAGCCCCGGCGCCCCTTACCTGCTCCGGGCGGCCGTGGCCGCGGGAGGCGCGCTCGGTCCGGCGCAGGCAGCCCGGGCCGAGGCAAGGAGGCTGCGACCGCAGCCGCCGCGAAGGACAATCAGCAGCCTGCGGGCTCGGCACCGCCGCGGCGGGCGCAGGGTGCAGGACACACGAGCCCAGGAGCCCGGCCCCCGCTCCAGCCCCGCAGCCCCGCGGCGGGGCGGGGCCGCGGCCGGAGGGGAGGGGCGGGGCGGGGCCGCTCCGCCCGCGGGGCTAGAACGCGGTGGACGCTGTGTAAGAGGCGCCTGCTGATTGGCTGCGATAGGGGTGCACGTCTCCGATTTGAAGACAGGCTCTCCAGCAGCGCTCCCTCATTGGTCAGTACGTGAAAACAAAGCAGAGCCCTGATTGGGGGCAGCCCTGTAGCTCCTCTCCCCCTACCCCAATCATCGAAGCTCCGCCTCCGCCCGCTCCGCCCCCGGGTGGCTGCAGAACCAGCTGTTTCGTGGACTAGCTAACTGCCTTCCTTAAGGGAACCCCGGATGCCCAGGTTCCTTTGCTAGAAGCGAGCTTCCTTATTCCAAGAGTCTTTGATTTCCGTATGAACTTGTTGAATAGCAGCTAATCCTTAACATCGCTTAGATTTAGAGCGACCTCTTGGGTGTTTTTTAAAATGCTGCCTAAGATTCACAGGGAAATTGGCATATGCAAAAAGAAGGTGTGAAATGTTTTCACCCCTAGCGAGATTATGCTGTTTTGTTTTGTTTTTTTTACCTTTCCGTGTTCCATATTGAACGTGTATTACTTGTATAATTAGAAAAAAATGTTTAATAGGAAATGAATAAGGTACACAGAATGGTAAAGGCAAACTTTGAGGATATCCGTGGGAACTTCCACAACAGAAGAAAATACAGTAATAAACGCAACACCTGAGGGCCATCAAAAAAGTACATTCTGGTATCAGCCCCCTTCAGCTGTCTTAAAGAACTTTATAAATATGACTGAGCTGTCTTAAAGAACTTTATAAATACTCTTTCCATATAACTACTATTTACCCCACATATAGTGTACAATGAACTGCCCAGTAAGCAGATTCATAGCAAGAAGTGAGAATACAAAATACACAATAAAGCTTTAACCAAAAAAGTAGACTACAGAAAGAAATTTAGAAGATAAACTAGAAAATTCAGCTAATGGAGGGAATTTTAAGAAACAAAGGAAAGTGACAGCCCTCGGAGATGAGACTTAGGTTTTGAAGATTGAAGCAGAGGGAGGAGGAGGGAGTGGAGATGAAGACCTAGAGTCATCTGAGCTCTCAGACCACGCCAGCCAGTCTAGAAAGGGGGCGAAGTATATCTCACCTGGGGACCACACTCGCTTAACCCTCTCTAGCTGCTTTCCTCTTCTATTTGTTCTTTTTGTCATTCCCACGAGGTTCTGAAATAGGCTATTTGAAGTGAAGCACTTCACCCAACAGCTCCATAAATTTTATAGTGTTGAGAAAAAATGGAGATCGACAAAAGTCAAACGTAAGGAAGGAAAGGAATGTTAAGGTAAACATGAACTTGAAGTGATGTAAGGACAAGAAACCTAATACAAAGAAGGAGACAAATCTTTTTTTCTCTCATTTGTGGAGAATAAGGTAAAGCTCTTTGGAGGACAGAGTAACAACCTCATTACCTAACAAAGACTATTTTATAGAACCCTTGTAAGAAATGGAATTCTAAACGATAGTCTGAAAATATGTGTCCCAGAGTATTCTGAGAAAGAAACTTAGTGTTGAGATCTAGTTATGTTTAAAAGAAGAAGAAGGGGGGTGCGGAGGAGGGAGGGATGAGAAGTGCTGAGCACTCCTGGTAAAGTTTATTCCAAAGTTTATTCCATCCTAGTAAAGTTTATTCCGCAATAACGCCTAAGACTCTGTCACTAACATTCTTTCTTTGAGATTAAGTAATTTATATCAAAGATTATTCTTCTATTCACTTACTCACCAAACATGTAATCAATATTAATTACCAAGTACTACTAGTTCCTGCCATGAACTAGGCACTCTACTAAGTATAGTCTTGAACAAGACAGACTGGAAGCTATTTATCAGTTGGAGAAGACAGATAATGAACCAGTGAACAGATAAAGTTACAGAAAGGGATCGGGGAAAAGAAGGAAACAGTGACCTGAGAGATAGGGGAGTGACTTTAAATTGGGAAAAGAGAGAGGAACAATCTAAGGAGAAATGCTCTAGAAGAAATGCTAAGATTTGAGGTGCCACCTAAGTGAGAAACCACAGCTCCACAAAACTGCAAGGCTATGACATTCCCGGTAGAGGAAACAGCAGGGCGAAGGCCCTGAAGGAGGAAGAAAAGTGACGTGTTAGAGGAACAGAGAGAGGGCCAGGTGGCTAGGCTGGTGCGGGAGGGTGGTCCCAGACGGGGCAGAGAGGACGGTGGGGCCTGGCAGGCAATGGCGAGAAGTCTGAATTCTATCGCATGGATTCCTGATGTGTTGATCAGTACTTCAAGCATCAGTGAAGGGTAGGTCTTCTCTCCACTTCCCCAGGTGGGCCGTTTTTTCCAGAAAGGGGCAAAGGAGATTTCTTTCTCTTAAGTTGCTAATATTGCAATAAAATCATTAACTTTTTAAATGGGCATTCACTGACTAAGTCAGTCTATCAAGCATAGATCTATGAAGAGCATACTATTTGCCAAGGACAGGCTGGGTGTGAGACACAGACCCGGGTGGAGCTATAGGCAAACTAGCTCCGCACAGGTGATGGGAGAACTCAAGGGAGCTATGGGGACACAATCCTGAAGGGGAGGAGGAATCGCTAAATCAGGAGTCATCCCAGTGACTGGGGACAAGGTTTCAGATCCAGGGGCAACAGCAGATGAACACTGGGCAGCAGGCAGGAGGAAGGGACTCTGACGCGAAGGCTTAGAGACCATGGCACAAAAAAAATCAACTCTCCGCACATCCCAAGCTTGCCTTGCACAGGTGGACCCAGGAAGTGGAAACAAAAACCCAGTGAGTGACAATGTTCCGAAGGCCTGGGGGCTGACAAAGTACGAGAATTAATAAGCTGATCGCTGTTTCACATAATTATCTCCTTCATTTCTTCAACAAAAGTCACTAAAATTAGTAGATACCCACTTTTCACTATGACATTCTTTTTTGGATAGCAGTGGGTTAAGAGTGTTAATCCTCTTTGACCAGAATTAGGACAGCGCTAAAGCCCCTGGGGTAGAGATCTGTGCTGCTAGTTCCAGCCTTTCCCAGTGCTTGTTGGTGCGCTCCTTCTCAGTTGAAGTTACAATTAGCAGATATCCATAAGGGAAGAGAACCAGTCCCTGCCAATCAGAGGAAAGGCTGGGAAATGTCATAGAATCTCAGGACATCTGGCTGATGGTGCGTCAGAAGACACAGCAACTAAGAAATTTAAAAATGCAGTCTTTGCAATCTCTGACACAGTGCTTCAAAGCCACTGAAAAGTAATTCGTCTACCCTAATAATAGAGTTCAAAAATTAATTATAAAGATAGAGGGGTGTGTTATAGAAGCCAAAGATTGGGCTGGCCAAAAAGTTCGTTCGGGTGATATTGTGGGAAAGCCCGAATGAACTTTTTGGCCAAAGCCAATATAAGCAAAAGTAAGCCAGTCTTCAGGAAGGCTGGGAGCCAGAGACTGAAAAGCCATGAGAAACTCAGCTGAAGTTTTCTCTGTCTTCAGACCTGCCTCTCTCTACACTTCTGCTCTATTCTTCTCCAGAAAACAGCTTTCCAGGCTCCTGTGTCCATAAGTAAGAGTAAAGCTACCCCAGACACACACACACACACACACACATGCACACAAATACACACACGACTGAATCAACTCCCCTGACCCAATCCCAAGTTCTATGGGGAGAAGATATAACTGGCCCAGCTTGGTCTCCCCCTCCCCCGCCATCACCTATGCTGTGGGGAGGATGGAGGTCACTGGCATGGCTGCTAAGCACCTTCCCTGTTGATGGGCAGAGACGTCCAGGTGTACAGGCACTGGGCAGATGACCAGAGAGGCCTTCATCATGTCCCCCAGTCAATGAGACTCCATTCTCTACTCAGTGACAGTCTTCCCTCGTCCTTTCACACTGACATAGAGGCCCCCAGGCCAAGGCCAGTGTCCTCCGTGGTGATTGCCAGCTTTCTTGATACCTCCCTACTCCAGGTGGCTTCCTGACACCAAGGACCCTTGTCTCTTCCAGTTTCAAGTTGCCTTTAGCCTTCTACTGATTCCAACTCCCCCTGTCTGGAGGATCCGTCTTGACCTCAGTGCATTCAAAGAGCAAAAGCACTTGCCAAGTTGGTGGCCTCGCTCCCGGCTCTGCTGAGACCAGCGTGTAGGGCAAGCAGGACCTTAGGGCTGGAGGGAAGCGGAAGGCGGCACTTTGCCCAGCACTGTCCCATCAGCATGCCCGCGGAGGGGCGACACTTTGCCCAGCACTCTCCCTTCAGCATGCCCACGGAGGGGCGACACTTTGCCCAGATGAAAACCTGGATGGTTTCATCACTGTGCTGATGGCTGTTCATATTAAAAATCCTTTGATCAGTTTAAGCCACAAGATACAGTTTTAATTCAGAAATTTTAATACAAATGCCAATAATTTGATCAACACTTCGAGCTTCATTGACCTGAACTGGAAACATCCGACTGTGCCTCTCATGACTCAGACAATGCAGTCTTCTCTGGCTGCCACTCCCTCAGTTTCTGGTCCCTGAAGCCCCCTTCCATAGGTGCTCCCACTGAAGAAGCCCTCCCCAGGCATTCTGATTCCAGCATCTCCAGCGCAGCTCCCTCCTCTGGTCCACAGGAAACGCGCATACATGCTTTACTGGCAACAGTGGTGGGCGTGCACACGGGTCCTCCTCCTCCCCTGCCCTCTCGCTCTCTGAACTGCTGCCTCAAGCTGCTACCTTCAGCCTCTCCACTCTGGATACCTCGGGTGAAAGTCAGGCATTCCGAATACCGGAGGACACAAGTCACGTTGCCCTCGTGGTACTTTTGACGCCCCCTCTCTTGTGAGATAAACAGGAAGAGCTTGGACAAGTGGTTCTGTGGGACTCAGCATCGCTTCCCTCAAAGAAAACCTTCATAGACTCTTCCCTAAACTCGACCTCTGCCCTGTTATCCGATTTTGAGTGAGGGATTTTGAAGAGTCCTCAAAGGGCTAAGATATTTCCTTTGAGATTTGCTTCTGGCTCTGGCAACGTTTAGAATTTTACATCTATCGTCTCTTGGTGCCTCAGTGAAAATTCTACAGCTGCATCTTGTCATACTAGTGTGAGTCTCCAAAAACTGCTTTCTTAACACCAAGGACATAGAGCGATGCAAACTTGTTCTCTAGAATCACAGGCTGTCAGAAACTCAGCTGTGTGAGTATCAGTGAGAATGGAAGAGTCACTCCTTCCTGGATGATGGGAGCCTCTGTGTCCCTTTGACACAAGGATGCAGCCTTGATTTCCTCAGGTGCAGACCTTCGGATAAGAAATCTGGGGAAACAGCATTCCATGTTTATCTTAACTTTATGGTTACCAAGGAAATAGGACTCTGAATCCACCTTTCAGCACATACTTGATGTCAGCAAAAATATTACTAAATGTTAATAAAATAAGACTGACAGCCTTGCTCTGCTTTGAGTCCATCACAACACAGTTTCACTTAAATCTGACCTGAACTCCACCCCCCACACCCCCTGCAATAACTCCGCTCTTCCTTCGTCTGGGGAGGTCCTGTCCGGGCTCCCCTGTTACAAGATCAGAAGCCCAACTAAGCGAGACTTCACGTTTGTCTCTGATGGTGTTTGACTGCTGGGCTTTATTATCAATGACCAATTCTTCCCAGATCAGGTCACTAGCTCCTAGGTCCCCAGGTTCTGTTTTCATGTCTGCATCTCCTTTCACTGCACCAAGCCCCACACACTCACTGCCACCATTGTGCCATTACCGGTCAGCCCAAATCCTGCAACTACAATTATATAACACACAAAACACCATAAACACAAGCATCTGCAGATACTCATGTCTGCTTGCTCCAGAAGAAGAGCCAGTGAAGAGTATTAAAATTACCTGAAGGGCTTTTGAAAGTTACAGAAGCCCTGAGATACTGATCCGATCTTGCCTGCTGTTCTCTCCCCAAATACGCATACTTGACTGACTCATTCCAGCAGTGACCCTGTTGGTGAGGGGAGAGTACCTGCAGGTATGTTTGGGAGGTGGAGAAACTCTGCTGTATCCTGCACTAATCCGGTAGGCCCTTCGTCAAGATTCTAGGTCTATAAATTTGGGGGAAAAGTTTTCCTCTGAGCTCAGAGCACCAGCTTGATGTTGCTTATGAGTGAAAGGAAAGGAACTGTCCCCATGGTGACAGGGACTTTGCCTGACTTATTCACCAAGTCTGGCACAGGGTCAGTGCCCAGTGAACGTTTGCTAAATGAATTAATCTGGAACTCATTTTAAGATGGGAGGGTTTCAATCCACCAGTTGTACCTGAGCAAGAAGCACTCATCTAAACGACTAGCAGTGACTGTGGTCTGTCTGGCAACTTTTCAAGATTGGATTCTGATGCAGTTGGCAATTGACTTTTTCCTCAAGGACTTCTAGGTGTGAACTGAAAGCTGTCTAATAACTCTTAGGAAGAGGGGTGAGGAATGACAGCATAATATGTGGGTGAATGAACCTTGACTACCAATGATCCCATGAACACAAGGCTGTATGTGGGCCTCAGCACAGTTGTCACCAAGTGTGTTACAGTAAGACAGTTAAGGACCTCTGGGCTAATGAGACACATTAAAGAGACTGATAATTGCTTAAATGCCAATGTGCTCACCTGAGGAGCCTCAGCCTGTGTGTGGTCTCAGGTGTGCCTGTAAGACATGCCTATCTGATGGTCACACACACACACGCGGACACACACACACACACACACACATTTAAGTTCCTCGTACTAAATCAAATATGCCTCCATCCTCTCAAGTTTGGAAAGCTGTTAATTTGAAGGAGTTTGGAGTAGTTTTGAAACACTCTTCAGGGACTTCCCTGGTGGCGCAGTGGTTAAGAATCCACCTGTCAATGCAGGGAACATGGGTTCGAGCCCTGATCCAGGAAGATCCCACATGCTGCGGAGCAACTAAGTCCGCGCGCCTAGAGCCTGTGCTCCGCGACGAGAGAAGCCACCGCAATGAGAAGCCCGCGCACCGCAAGGAAGAGTAGCCCCCACTGACCACTAGAGAAAGCCCGCTGACCACTAGAGAAAGCCCGCGTGCAGCAACGAAGACCCAACACAGCCAAATATAAATAAATAAATAAATTTATAAAAAAGAAAAAAAACACTCTTCAATCCATGGCATTTGAGGTGAAGATAAGACAAAAATTTTTTAATTGCATTTGGCATTTCTGAGAAAGACCAAAACTCTTTTCACCATGATTATAAAGTGAGAACAATGATAACATACCCCAAATGAGTCCTATCTCTATTTAGCCACACTCATTGTGCAAGAACAGCCCCAAGGAACAAAGAATACCTTCACTTTGTAATGCTTATGATTGGATTAAGTGTTTTACATTGAGAAAGAAAGACATTGATAGAAAAGTTTAGAAAAAATAGAGAGAGAGTGAAATGAGTTACTCAGAACTTTTAATTAATAGTCATCTTTGTACTTACCTTGTTGAGCTCACAAGGGAGAGAGTCACAAGCAAAATCACTCTTGTTCTACTTATGTTCCCCAGAGCCTACGATCCACCATCCTTCATTAACTAGTGCTGCCCTGGAAATGAGAAGCTTCCTCATCAAGCCACTTGGAAACTGAGTGACTCCTTCTTGTACACAGAAGATTAAGAAACGTGTAAGGAGGAGCCATCGCAGAATGGAAAGCCTTAGTGCTGCGGCAGAAGAAACAATCTGAGGGTGTGCACACACAGACGGTGCACTGCCAACAAAGACGGCGCTTTAGGAGACGGCACTCTTGTTTCGTTGCCTCTATTTTCTTAACTCATGTAGTTTTCTCATGACTACACCTTTATCCCCAAATTCCCTCTCCCTGGTAAATGAGCAGGAAACAAAGGAACTTAATAGATAAGTCTCTGAGATCTGAGTTTAAATTCTAAGGTTAAAAAAAAAGAAACCATGTAAGCAAAAAAGATAGAGAGAGACACACTAAATAATAATAAATTTGAGATTACAGACCTGACTGATACCACCTCAGGCAGGTGATCAAGGCCAATGTCAAGAGTGAATGCAAGTCATGTTGACAAGTGTGTGTGTGGTCTTCCTTCCCAGAACCCAGAACCCCAAACCCCAGTCTAAGCATGGGAAAAACAGAAGACAAACCCTAACAGAGGAGCATGCTACAAAATAGTTAACCAGTACTACTCAAAACTGTCAAGGTCATCAACCACAAGACAAGTCTGAGCCCGTCACAGCCAAGAGCAGGTCAAGGAGACATAACAAGTAAAGGTAATATGGTAGCTTAGATGGGATCCTGGAAGACAGAAGGAACACCATGTAAAACTAAGGAAATCTGAATAAAGTATGGGCTTTGGTTAATCACATGTATCGATATTGGTTCATTAATTGTGATAAATGTGCTATGTTCCCAAAAGGGAAAACTAGGTGTGTGGTATATGAGAACTCTCTGTACTATCTTTGTCATTTTTCAATAAAGGTAAAACTGCTTTAAAAATTAAGTTGACTTTTAAGAGATTATATATATGTATGTGTACGTGTATATATGTATATACGAAGGATACTGAAGTAGCTCAAGAGCTCAGTGGAAGATTTGGACACCCAAGGTTGGGAAGAAGAAGAAGTCAGGTCCGCAGCAGCCTCTCTCAACTGTGGCACTGCATTCAGCGCGACTCAGCTCTGTCCTCCCTCAGGCACTGTGTCCCTCAGTCCCACATTTCAGTCCCCAAAGAGAAAAGCCCATTACCTGCACCTGGCTGTCTTCACCCTGCCTAGGTTTTGGTGCTAGAATCACGGCTGCTGTCCCCATGCCTGTGTCCAGGCGACCAGTTCATAAAAGGGGAAGCGTGACCCAGGCAGGTCCCTTTCTGGAAATACTGAGTAAGATGCTGTAAGTTAAGAAGAGGCTTAGCTGATAAAGTCAATATCCTAAAACTTCAAGGCCAGGTGTCCCAAAACAAAGGACAAAGGAGCATCCTTGTCATTTGCATTTGCCATTTTACATGCTAGAAAAGCTCTTCTGTTGATTACTACATTTTATGAAATCAAGATTCATAAGAACTGATTTCTAAAAAAAATTGGTTTAGCCCCCAAGTACTCACGCCAACTCTCCTGACTTCTAAATACAATTCCTTAACTTTTTAAAAAACTATTTTAAGGAACGTCTACAAAGGTTCACGGTGATGGAAACCATGGAAGTTTTGCCACATTGATGTAGAGGCAGGGACACCAGTGCAATGGAGACCCCCTAGGAGAGGCCTGGGAGGGTCAACAACTGAAGGGCTGCCACCCCCCAGCCTCTGCCAGGCCACGTGGTTGGCGCCTTGGCAGAAATTAGGAAAAGACACCACTCTTCAAGATACTTCACTTCCATTTGCTGGAAATTTGCTGTAATATGCTGCTTTTGGTAGAACAAGACATTTCACTGCCACCTGCCAGGAATAATAAAACTACAAACGTGTGATATCTATGACGTAACCACGGTTGCCTGTGTGCTGCCCAAGCTACGTGACCCTATGCTGTCACTCTGGGTGCCACTGTCTGTTACGAGCAAGTGTCATTTATTTAGAGCTTGGCAAGCTTGAGCTCACTTTCATGCCTCCTTGTATATGATTCTCCAAACAGAGTGGGCATTCCATCTGTCACAGGTAATCGTTATTTTGTTTACCTTGGATTGAAATAAAGAACGCAACTCTTGCACTGATCCTGTAATTGCAACGCCTTTAACCGTAACAATGGGGTAACAGCAGTTGTGGTGCTGAGGTGTGATGATCTTTAAGTGGGAAAACACATCAAAGCACTGTGCAGGGGACCTCACAGACCACGAGGTCTCCCTGGATTCCTGGTTCCTCCTTCCCTACATAAAAATATCGCATGGCTCACCAGACCAGGTTGGGATTCTCTGATGAAAAGCTGTAGGATTGCTCTCCCAAAAGTGCTCTCAGATACACAGTCCTCCACCTCTGTGCGCTGGGACACAGAACGGTGTTTCACCTGCCCAAATCCAAATAAACACCATCAGTAGACATTGTGTGTTTGTTTTTTCCTCGAAAATTGTATTGCAAGAAGCAGGTTATGACTTCTGTTTATTCACTAGAGAACCAATTTCTACACGTAATGTAATGAAGCTTTAGAAATCCCTTTCAAAGACATTGTTTCCTTGAAAAAGATTTGCTCGCTTCATTTATTTACTCAGAATGGGACTGTGTGTCTTAAATTAACTGAATTTTGAGTTATGTTTGGCTACACTGAAGTAATCAAGGACATAAATTCAGAGGGGGTATCTAAATACTGAAAATTGAAAATGCCATTCATAAAAATACACATTTATCCACACAAATGAACCTGCTGGTGCCCTCCGTTGCCTCCAGAAGGGAAACTGCTCTGTTTAAGGCACTGTGGGTATCATTTGTTTACTTCTCCCAGTCACACCTGGGACTTCTCCACGTAAAGCAATGAGTTAGTGTCTCTGGAGGGGAAAAGTCTGAGAGATGAACATGAATTGAAGGAAAAGAAATGAGTTGAGGGAGAGAAATGCCTTGGAGGAGGGACTTCCTTTGGGGTTCAGCATGGTTAAACCGTCTGAAGCAGCAACGAGCGATGTATGTTTGGAGAAAAATGAGGATCCCAGCTGGGATGGAAGATTTCTGTAGGAAAGGGTTGGACAACGATGGGATGACCTAGATTTCCAGGCTGAGAAAGTTGGATCAGGTCTGAAAGCCAGTAGGAATTGCTAAAGCTTTTTAGCTTGTGAGGAAAATGGTATTTAAGGAACATTAATCTGGCACGGGAAAAAAGACTGTTTCAAAGTAAAATCATTGATATTATTTTTTATTTTGTACAATACTAGTGAGAAAGAGGACCCTTACAATAAGCCTACTTAAAAAAATAGACTATTGAAGTTACCAATTACTTAAGGATAGTGGAGCTGGTTATGTTGAAATTATCGCATATTCTTTTCATACCCTATTTGCCTTACATGCTCTTAATATTCAGGGTGAGTGCCAAATCTGTGTTTCACATTTGTTGATGTATAGTTGTATTTTTTTTCAGTAATTTAAAATTATTATTTAATTTCTATTCATTTCTTTTCAAATCATCTATTTCCACATGTTCAAGTTCTAATGTGTTTTTTGGTGTGTGTGTGTGTGTGTATGTGTGTGTGTGTGTGTTTTACAGTGGTTTGTTGCAAATGAAGGCCCTGAGAAAGGCCCATGATGCAGCTTGCCCCCCTCACTGTAACCGGAAGTGATCTTGGGAAAACAGGGCTCTCCCTGAGCTCAGCATTCTGGGAGGAAGAGGCCTGCCCTGGGATCCCCTCAGGGCCCAGGGCCCATTTTGAAACACTCTGATCAGGAAGCTTCCTTCCAGGGCACCCAGGAAGCTCACCAGTCCCACATCTATACCTCACCCGAACTTGGATCTGGAAGGTTTCAAACCTTAATGATGCTGCTAGAAGCCAGAAAGAAGAGCTGGCATTTCACATATGTAAGCAGTTTTCTATCCTGCAAAAGAGAGAGACCAGAATATATCTTTGGGGCAGTCTGTTTTGGAAAACCAGAAAAAGGTTAATTACAGATCTGTAAATAGACACCAAATGAGAAAGACCTTTTCATGCTATTGCTCTGTACATCTAAATTGCTGTTAAATATCTTACCTGGATTCTGGCATTCAGTCCTCACAGTAAACACCATGGGATATATATTATTATCTCTATTTTACAGATGAGAAAAGTGAGGTTAGTGTGATTATGTTAATTGCCCCCCTTTTTTTTTTGGTCACACCATGTAACTTGTGAGATCTTAGTTCCCCAACCAGGGACTGAACCCATGCCCTCGGCAGTGAAACCGTGGCGTCCTAACCACTGGGCCACCAGGCAATTCCCAATTGCCCAAATTTAGATGATTAATAATTGGCAGAGCTGGGGATTCAACCTGTCTGCCTCACGTCAAAGTCAAAACCCTCAACTGTCACTCTTAATCCTTCAGATTACATTTTCTTTATAGAATTGTTTTTTAAAGAATTTATTTAGACTGCACTATGTTTGCAAGCCATTACTTGTTTTCAGAGATATGTGTGTTTAGCTTTGCAGATACTCATGGAAGATTAAAAAAAACCCTGCTTTTCTGAGAAATTTAGAGAAACACTGGATACATTTTGGGCCACTTCTGGGCCACATGATGAAATGAATCACACAGCCAAGGAAAAAGCCAATCTTCCAGCTCATGTAAGGAGTCCTGGGCTCCAGGACCTGGGAGAAACTAGCAGCATTGACCCTGACAAGGAGAAGTAGATCAGGAGAAAGCCAGTGGAGACCTTGCATTGACTGACCATATGAAAGCCGGAGTGTACGTAGTCCCTGTCCTGAAGAAGTAATATTGAGCTAACCATTAGTTCAGAGGCCTAGAAGTTAACGTTTTTACTACGTGTCTAAAGGAAATGCTCATGACTCAAGAGTAGGGAGAGAGAGGAAGGCAAGAAGTTTTGTGTGACAAAACTTTGAAAAATCCTCCCACGCCCACCTCTGACCTCCATTATCCACAAACACAGCGGGCAGTCCCCAAACCTCTCTCTGTCACCCTCAGCTCTCCCTGGCACCCAGGCCTGGTGGCTCTTGTCTCTCCTTGACGCAGTCTCTTCCCTTTGATTTCTACTCACCATCCTCTCCCGTGGGTGAAACTCCATCCTTGCTGGAGTACATCCCTGCTGTCACTTCTCCATTGTCTCTAAACCCAAATCTAGCACCATAAGAGCCCAGGAACTAAGCTGGGAAAGACAAAATTCCCTTTAGCAGGTGTAAAAGGGGAAAAGCCATGAACACTCACATGTTAATGGGACTTTACTTTTGCCATCTTATCGGGTGAGGACCAGGTGAAACTTGGGTCCCTCAGTTCTGCATGAGTATCTCCTTCTGCTTCCGCTAAGAAGTCTCAGCCAAAACTAGGCACTGCTTTTCCCAAATACAAGCCCTATGCTGGGGAAAGATTGCCACTTGAAGAATTATGAAATGACTAGGAAACAGCAGATGAGGAAGTTCAGTCTCCAGCCCTGGAGCCACATGGATGGGGCTTGATGACATAGGTGCTGGTTGACCACGGACGTGTTATTTCACCTCTCAACGCCCTGGTGTCCTCATCTGCAAAACTGGGATCTGGACATTCATTAAACCAATATTTAGTGAATGTCTACTATGTGCCATGCCCATGTTAGGTTCTGGAGATACACAATGAACAACATAGAAAAACAATCCCTGCCCTCATAAGCATACCTTCCAGTGGGATGATAATAGCCATATTTACCTCTTAGTAGTTACTGTGAGAATTAAATGAGATAATAATAATAACACTGAACACCTATGTCATGATTATTATGTTCAGAATGACTGTAAGTACTTGGCATGTTTATTGATTCAAGGAGACTTTACTTTTCCTTGGCCGTCTAGTGGAGCCTATCAGGGACGGGACACAAGAGAAACAAAATATACTGAGATGGTTGCCAAAACAATGAAAAGTTATATGATAATCAAAGTACTTCTTTTTTTCTTAACACATTAAATAATAAGATCCAGTGACACGTTTAATGATACCAAAACTTTGAAAAACTAACGAGCCCAGATGTAACTAATTTCCGCATTCAAGTTCACAGGCATCCACTGGCTTGTAGACCCCAGGGTTAATTCAACCATCATCATAACCCTATGAAGTAGGTATTATCATTCTTATTCCTTCTTATGGATGAGGACACTGCAGCACCGAGAGGTGACGTGGCTTGTCCTCGGCTCCTAAGTGATGGAGCTGCGATCCGCTCCACAGCCAGTGTTCTTAAAACAGTGTAAGGTTGAGGTCGGGGCTTGCGTCATGGTCAGGGTCAATACCACTGGCTGGTAGTTGAAAGGAGTAATTGAATACGTAGTGGAAGCGTTAGTAAGAGAATGTATCTAGGGGATGAGGGATAGTCTGTACCAATATTAAGAAAACCCTTAAAGGGAAAAACTCCACTGTGTAGCAGTGAAGTCAAGGTAGGACACGGTGCCTACCTTGATCCTGAGTCTCGGAGGCTCGTCCAAACCCAGTGCTGCCTGGCTGTGAGCATCCATTCCAGAGCTGAACACCAAAGACTCTGGGGTATGTGATGATGCAGAGAAATGTTCTTGGGTTGATGAAAACCTCTTATTTTTATTTGTATAGTCCCACATTAATTATTGGGATTTTTCTGTGCTTCTAGTAGGTACTGTCACCAAAAGACCCTAGCACCTAAATCATCGTGGCAGAATAAAAAGAACACTTTTCACCTTGCAGAGAAGGGTGGCTGCTTTTCTCCCTGCTGTCATCTGGAAACATGAGAGGTCAGAGGTGCAGGGATGGAGGAGGTCCCCCAGGCCCCCTATAAATAGTCATTGAATTGAAAGGTGTTGAAAAGGTAAAGAAGCTTACACTTCTCCAAATGGTGACAAGCCACACTTCAGCTGCAGTTTCTTATGGCTTTTTTTTTTTTTTTTGCGGTACGCGACGCGCAGGCTCAGCGGCCATGGCTCACGGGCCCAGCCGCTCCGCGGCATGTGGGATCTTCCCGGACCGGGGCACGAACCTGTGTCCCCTGCATCGGCAGGCGGACTCTCAACCACTGCGCCACCAGGGAAGCCCAGCTGCAGTTTTTTAAAAGAAAAAGACCAACAAAAGGAGTCCAGATCATTAGTGTGGGGTGACAGCCAGCACAGCTCCCAGGCAGCTTGCTGCCCAAGAGGAGTGCAAGCGTCCTGCCCGAGGCCGATGGAGCAGCGTGCGACGATTTCTTCTTTCCCATAAGTCTGCCTTGGAAGGCATTTTTCTAGTTTCTGTCCACAGCATATTTTTACTGTGACAAGGCACTTGGTTCCTTAACATTCACCTGGCACACTGCTCCCATCAGCAAGGCAGAAAACGTGGCAGGGTGTTCCCTGTCCCACCAGGAAGGTAAATGCCAGTCGATTCACCAGACGGTTCGTGAACCCCTGTCCCAGGCTCTACCCACAAACCTCAGGACTAACGTGCAAAAGGGAGTTGAAGTGCTGGTGGCCACCAAGCCCAGTGCTCAGCCTTGATGACCCAGAGTATCAGCTAACGGCAGAGGGTACGATGACGTCGAAGATGCCGGAGCGTCTGCACACATTCCTCTCCAGGTCATCAGCCTTGACTTGGGAAAAGAGCACATGTGACCAGCTGCACTGAAAAAACACCATCGTGAACCTTCGCAGAGAAACCAGATGGCTCCAAGCCGACGGTAAAAATAGCCCGTCACACAGCACAGCCCAAACTAGGAGCAAGGCAGTGCTTTAGGGCCTCCCAGGTTTAGATTTCAACAGGCCAAAAAGGTTAAAAAGTGTTTTAACTCAACTGAGAGAAGCTGCCTTGGAAAGAGAGATTAAAAATACAAGTGTTCTACGTTTTACCTGGCTTATTTCATATTCATTTGACGGTCATCAGCAAAAGAATGAAAAATATCTCCAGTTAGAAAAAAAAGTATTTGTCTTTCTTCTTGTTTGACCATAATAAGAAAACCTGGCAGATCAGCGTGTAACTCAGTAAAGAACTTCTTCAATACGTGTGCTAATGGGAAGAGTGGAAATGAAAACCTGTGCTTTATATTTAATGATTTTTAAAGACTCAGATTTACAGATTTATTGGAGCTCTGATTTGTTTACTTTGTTATTTATTTCACAGAAACTGTTTAATCCATCTCCCATTGTTCCAGTGAGGTTTCTGTTTTTACCAATGGGGGTGAATCACCCTTGACCATTTAGGGATACGTTTAGAACATGATTTTTCAAGTCAAGACCCAAGTGAAATTTCGATTCCCAAACCAGAGCCTAGAAGCTCAGCACACTAGCAGCCATTGTGCTCTGGCTTGGTGTTGGCCCTCATGCACTGATTGTATTACACAGAATAGAGATGATTGGAAGAGTTCCACAGACCAAAAATAGCTCAGATAATAAGTCCTTACAGGACAAGAGGAAGTAAGTGGCATTTGACTTGGGGTTCCCTTGGTCCCCTGACCTGGTGAACAAGAACACGCTTTTGTATCTTTCAGTTGTTGAAGTTGATGTGGTCTGGGTCCACATTCAATCAGCAAAGAAGTGCTTGTCCTCACACACAGTGCTGTTCTGTCCCGGGAACTGTGAATGCTTTTCTTATTCGACTTAAACTTCTAGTGCCTCATTAATAGAATAGACCCTTGATGCCTGGTTACTAAAAAATCTCAGCTCTGTTGGGATTTACTTTTGAGTTTTTAATAAAAGATAAAAATAAGTAAAACTGAATCTAATTAGAACTTTTACCTACATGCAATAAATAGTTTCAGTGTTCAATTTCACATCTTCAAAAGTATAGAATAATTGTTCTTGAAGGTCTATTTTATAGTTTTTAAAGTGTGAATCCCTTGAAACTGAGCATTATCCCTAGCGTTCCTTTTTTTCAGTAGGGCAGAATTTTAATATGACAAGGATGAGGTTTGTGAATTTATAACAGCCCTGGTAGGATTCTCAGCTTTTTCTCTCTGAGTGTCAGGAGTTAGCTCAGAGTCATTTCTGAGAAAAGAAAAGTAAAATCCTTCCACCCACCTTGAGACTTTTCCTTAACTATTTTTTTGATTAAAAGTTGATTTCCATTCCAAAAAGAGAAACTCATAGTTCTGATCTTATTTTTCTACATAACAGAAGAAAAGTTTACATGCTTTTCTCCTCCATTGGAAGACTTCCATAATTATAAATATTTTGACCCATGTTTTCGTGTAATACCTCGTAGTTCTATTTTTAGCATTTACGTTTTCTATAGAGCTGGAATTTATTTTGGTGTAAAGAATAAAGTAGGGCTTCCCTGGTGGCGCAGTGGTTGAGAATCTGACTGTTAATGCAGGGGACGCGGGTCCAAGCCCTGGTCTGGGAGGATCCCACATGTCGCGGAGCAACTGGGCCCGTGAGCCACAACTACTGAGCCTGCGCGTCTGGAGCCTGTGCTCCGCAACAAGAGAGGCCGCGATAGTGAGAGGCCCGCGCACCGCGACGAAGAGTGGCTCCCACTTGCCACAACTAGAGAAAGCCCTCAGAAACGAAGACGCAACACAGCAAAAATAAATAAATTAATGAACTCCTACTCCCAACATCTTCTTAAAAAAAAAAAAAAGAATAAAGTATAAACCCAGTTCTGTATAATGGCTTTCCATTTGTCCAAATACAACGTGGCACTGACCTGAAACACTTTTATTACATACTAAGATTTATGTATACCGGCCTCTCTGTTCTTCTTTTCCATTGCCATATCTATTTTAATTACCACAGTTTTAACCAGTGTATTTTTTATGTTGCCACATTGTTTTAACCAGTGTATTATATCATAACACATTTTATATTTATTATACCATATATTAAAATGTATTATAAAGAGATACTGTTCATCTTTTCTCTTCTTTTCCAAAATGGCCCTGGCTACTCCTTGAACCTCTTAATAATCTGTGACCTAACTGATCAAGTCTTCTGGCCGGCTCCCTCTCCTCCAATTGATTGGGATATCTATTATTAATTTAGATAGTACAAATATTTCAAAATGTTCCTTGTGCTGAAGCATAAAAATATTCGGTATTCCTTGAATAGTTCCTCCTGAAGTTTATTCCTAAGTGCTTAAGGTTTTTGGTTTGTGGTTGTGACTGAGTGAATGCTCTCTCTCTTACTTGATATTTTCATTTTCTTTTTTGAGTTTAGGAAAGTATTGTTTTTTGTTTGTTTTTTTTTTGCGGTACACGGGCCTCTCACTGTTGTGGCCTCTCCCGTTGCGGAGCACAGGCTCCGGACGCGCAGGCTCAGCGGCCATGGCTCACGGGCCCAGCCGCTCCGCGGCATGTGGGATCCTCCCGGACCGGGGCACGAACCCGTGTGCCCTGCATAGGCAGGCAGACTCTCAACCACTGCGCCACCAGGGAAGCCCCTAAAAGTATTGATTTTTTGCACATGACTTTTAAAACTAACAGCTTTGCTATATTCTTTTAATATTTCTAATTGTTTTTCAGTTGTGAAACTTTCTTTAGTAGATAATGCAAAACTGAGTCACATTTGTACTTTAAATCATCAAAATATGGAGTCTGAAATAATGAAGTTTTGCTGTAACTGAGGACATGCACATTTCTATACATCTTTTTAGCTTTCGTATCTTTACAGATTTGAACCTTGTCCAACAGGAACAAAATAATAATGAAGGTGTGGGGCCCACTCTCAACCCATTGGCTAATATACTCTGATCCTAAGCGCTTTATTCCCATTCTCTTTAGTACAGGTTTTCACTTATGCTCAATGGAAAGAGTGATAATTCCTCTTTTCTCCTTACTTTGAGGTGATATGAGGATGAATGAGACAATGAAGCCAGGTGCTGTGAATAGCTTCCCAACAGACACCACACTGCATCCACCAACCACACCTGCCAGTGCTCACCAACAAGACTGCTACCTGCAGGTTTTAGTGTTGGGAAGAGTGGAGTAGCGTGTATTGTACTTGCCTTACTTTTGATATAGCAACTATAAACTCTGAAAATTTTTTTTAATGATTTGAAGGCACTGGGGAGAAATTGGTTGAAAGCGTCAGGCAGTGTGGGGTGGCTGGGAGTCAAGAAGAAAGCCGAGACTTACTGGACTGAGGGGTAGAAGATGGAGAATGGGGCAGGGGATACTGGTGGACACTGAGGGTGGAAATCCTGGAACAGAGGGAGCTGCAAAGTCGGAATATAAACTCTCAAACCCTCTCCTGACACAAACTGTGCATATGCTGGGTGGACTGCAAAACATCTAGCAGAAAACAAAAGGCACAAGACAAAGAGATGAGGAGAGATTCTAGCTGTTCCCACCACAAAGCAAACAAAGTTTAGAGTTTTGAAACCTACCAAGTTAGAGGGGTTCGGTAAAGATCTCAGTCATTCTGAAACCATAAAAGGGCCCTCCCTTACGGTAAACATTATGTCCCAGGACTGCAGGGTTCACCCCAGGAGTAAGGGCGAAACCAAAACAGACCTGCCCTCAATACATGTTAAACCAAGACTCCAGAAGTTAAAGTAGGTCATTCAGTAATTTAACCGCCTGCTATTACAAAAATCAACACTCTTCAAGGAATATAAGAGATTCTGAAGTGACTACAATGTATCATCTACAATGTCCTGTATACCATTAAAAAATTACTATATATGTGAAGAAACAGGGGAATGTAATCCATAGTTAAGAGAAAAATCAGTCAGTAGAAATATATTCTGAATGACTAAGGTGTTGGAATTAGCAGATATGAATTTTTAAAGCAGATGTTATAAATAAGTTCCAAAAAATAAATGATAAGATGGCCATAATGGGTGAGCAGATGGAAAATCTCAGAAAAGAAATGGAAACTATATTTTAAAGAGGAGGAGAAGGGGGAGGGAAGGAGAAGGAAGAAGAACCAAAATGAAACTCTAGAGCTGACAAGTATAATATCTGGAATGAAAAAAACTTCCTGGATGGGCTTCACAGCGAATGAAGAAGCAGAGAAAGGGTCTGTGAATTTGAACACAAATCAGTAGAACTTATCCAATCTTAAAAAACAAAAACAAACAAACAAACAAAAAGAAAACACCTGAAGAAAGAAAGGATCCAAAAAAGCTCAAAGAAAAAGGTGTAACTGGATATCTTTTGAGGACTCCATCCAAATCAAGATTTGATCAGTTCGTGGCTCAGTGAGCTCTCTTAGAACTGCTTCCAAAAGACCTCACTTCCTGGATGAACAGCTTAACTTAGGCCACCTCTCCACTTCTTCCCAGCCCCGTGAATCTCAGCATCATCCTTGCTGATCCAGTGGAAACTATCCTAACTGAAGGGGAAAGTGCCTGGAAGCATCTGTCCGTTTTTCGGAGGTGGCCTCCTAATTGTAACAATGAAATGATCCTTTACTTCCCCAGTAAGGGATAGCACGCTACAAAAATTAGTTGAATGAACGATTGTACAACCTGCAGGAAAAAGAACATGGGAGACTGAGAAGGCTCCTGGGAAAGTGGCTCATGTTAGTGACCTGCTGACTCTATAGGAGCCAAAGCATGGCCAGAAGAAGATGGAGGAACTGAGCCAAAAAACCAAAGGCTTAGAAAGTGGAGGTTTCAGAGAGATCAGAAACAGATGTAGCTGGAATAAGGCAGTAAAGGAACGGGAGGGAAAAAAAGGCTCTGCTCAAAGAGTGAGCACAAGATTCAAGAGGCAGTGTACTTACAGGAGATGGCAAGGCGCAGAACTGCCTAGCCAGTCCAGATCCTTCAGATGAAATTTGCACATCCCTGCAGACCCAGCAGGGGAGCTCACACAATCAGCAGAAGCATTGGTTCTTCATCTTCTCCAGAACTGGGCTCTTGATTTCCTCCCCAAAACTTCTCCTCCCCCATCTTAGCAAATGGCACCCCCAACTGCCTAGTTATGTCCTATCAGAAACCTGGGAGTCATTTTTTATGCTTCCCTTTCCTCGCTCCCACATTCAACCTCTCGAGGACTATTGGTTCTTCTGTCTCCACTGTCATCCGTCTTGTTTCAGGCTGTTATTATCTTTGTGCCAAACTATTGAAATAGATGTTTATTTGATTTCTCTGCTTCCCACCCTTGCCCACCTTCATCTTTTCTCTACACATCAACCACCGTGAAAGAATATAAATTGGATCGTTACTTCCCTACTTAAATCAATAGCTTCCATCACACCTAATACAAAATCCACGTTTTACTGCACAATCAAAACCCTATTTCCCCAATCTCATTGCTCACAACTCTTCACCTAGATTATTATATTCCAGTCTCACCAATACTGTACAAACTAACACTAGTATGGCAAACTCCTTCCTCTTCTAGCTGGACACCTTCATGGAATATGTTCTTTCTCTCTTTGTGATCTCCTACCTTTATCAAATGTCTGACTCCTTCTTTTCCTGTGGATCTCCACTGAGAAGGCCACTTCCTCACAAACGCCTTCCCTTACTTCCTTGTCTGAACTTGGTCTTGGCTATTCTCCCACTCAGCACCCTATTCATTTTGTGAGACTTATGCCAATTTGGAATTAAACATTTTTTACTTGTTTATTTACCATCTTCCTGCTAGAATATAAATTCAGTGAGGGCAGAGTCACAGCCATTTTGCTCAGCTCAGGACCCAGCACACTGTAGGTGCCCCACAAATATTTGATAAATGACTGAATGGAGGGAGACATCTTCAGAGTTCATGTAGACCCCCTCCCACTTCCTAGCTCCTCAAGGAGTGGACCTGCCTTCAATCTCTTCCCCACACTAATCTCATGGAGAACAGGGGCCTCAACCAAGTAAAGCTATAAGTTCCTGATGTAAAGATCTGGGGAGGTCGTTAGAAACAATTTTAAGTAAATTTAGCTAAAAATCATGATAGGAATTGTAAGGCAAGAAACCACATAGTCAATACCATAGTGCACTCACTATTCAATCCCAATAATTGGTCTTCTTCACCCATATTTTAGCAAATCAGCCTGAGATAAAAATGATCATACAAACAAAAGATGCTATCCCGAAAAGTGATTTTCAGTTTGTAGTTTTAAAAATATTATCTTTACCTAGAAAATTAGAACAATTTTTATTCTCACATTTCATCTCTTGGTGTTACTGAGGTCATGGACACAGGCTTTAGACATTTAGAAATTATATATGTTCTACCCTCGACATGGGAGTATGGTGCCACTGACTCACTGTTCATTGAGCAGCCATTTGCTCTGTTTATTCAGCTGTGGTACTGGCTTGGGTTACCCCATCTACCCTTCCCTTGAGTTCTCTTTCCAGATACCCTAAGACACTGGGGAGTTTTTATTCTTATAGAAATTAAGTGACCTGCAAATCTTGGTTTCATTAGCACCATGTTTTAAGAAACTCAGGTAATATTTGAGACACATGCACTGCCAGTGTGTCAAACGTGTGTCTGTGTGTGTGTGTCTGCGTGTGATTAATAAATTACAGGTGGCTTATCTGGATACAGTATTTCTACTTCCCATCCATTCTCTGAGGACTGTCCTAACCCTATCCTGCCCTCACTCCATTTAAGTGATTTATGATGTAAATTAAAATTGAAAGGACATCATTAAAATATTTTTGAAGCATTGGAGTTTTAAAGTTACTGTTTTACAGTTTTGTTTTGTTTGGCAGTTTAGACACATTTTATAACCTAAATAGTAATTTAGAATATGAATAGTATAAGCCTGTTAGAATTATTATAGCTAGAAAACTTTATCATAGTATATCGTGTGTATGTACAAAATCAACATTATTGAGCTCTTAAATTGTAGTATATATTTTATAATATGTTACCACATTTAACCCTCAAATTATTCTGCAAGGTACATATTATCATTTGCTTTTTACAGAGGAGGAAACTGGGGCAGAGAGAGATTAAGCACCACACCAAATGTCTGACAGCTGATACATACATCCAGGATTTGAACTCATTCAAAGTGTCTGGCTGCAAAGGTTGTGCTTATAGCACTGTGAGAATTCTACTAATTTAGCAGAATGTGTTAAAATTCCAGTATTCTGGAATGTGTTGTTCTAATTCCTGAGTTATGCAGTTATATGGCCCTGTTTAGCACACGGGTCATAAATTTTCAACTGGAGTAAATCTTTCACTCAGAAGAAACAGGAAACAGTTACACGCAGTTCTGTGATGCTCTGTTTTGCAACATTATACATTTGTGAAACTACCATCACACAGGAAATAATGTAACTAAAGTCTGCTAAAAATATGGCAGTACAAACAACTTTAATCTCCTTTCTTAGAATGTAATTTTTTCAAGCATTTTCAAAGAAACAGTTTCCATTTGAAGAGAGGCCCATGTAGACACGTTTTAAAGAGAGACTTGGAAAGCACCTGGAATTGATTTTTGTTAAGTCTATCTAGAAACGAAGGAAAAGCAGAGGGTTCCTCCCAAACATCTGAACTCAGATATATACACAAAATATCTTCGGGCTGGGAGAAACGTGTGTGTGTTGGCAAGTTGGGGGGCCCTGAGGGGAGCAGGGGGGGCGGTTATGGGGGCCACCAGGAAGGAGTGAAGGAGGAATTCTAAGAACAAAGTTTTAGAACAACTTAGGAAGAGGAGTTTGAGTGAAAGTTCCAGTTCAAAATACTAAACATAAGAAAAACTTAATCTAGATAAAACAGAAGAAAACATACCTGGTTGTGTTTTTCCCTCTAAACCCTCAACTGTTCACCACAACTGAATCCAGGGTCAGATGATGGCATGGTGTCTGCTTGAGGCTGAGGTTTTGTTTCTTTTTCTTTAGTTGTCAAGCAACATGTTTGCTTAGATGTCCTTTCCCATTACGTTTATGTTCATATGCTGGATGTTTATTTGCTCTGATACAAACCGTATACAAACTTACAGGGGTTAAAATATTTTGTGCAATTCTAATATTGATATTTTCCCTTTATGGACCTCTATTTCTCTCAACCTTTTTCTCTTTATGAATATACATGTTTTGTCCAAATAGCTAGGGAATACTTTAAGTGAAAGAGAAAGTGGGATTATGGTTCAAGACAGATGGAACGCATGCATTTTCTTTTGCTCCTTTCCAAAATCTATCTATGAGATGAAATGTATTTCAAAATTATATTATTTACGGTTGTGGAGCAAACTTGGGGGCTTAAAGCAACAAACATGTTTTTGGTGCCCCATAGTCTGGTGGGGATTAGGGAGCATTTTACCTGGGAATTTCCAGCTGAGGGTCTCTCACGAGGCCGTAATCAAGGTGTTGGGTGGGCCGGGGGTTGGGCTGCAGCCATCTGAAGGTGGTACGGACCTGGGGTTTGTTGCCGAGCTCCCTCCTGTGGCTGTTGGCAGGAGGCCTCAGCTTCTTACCACGGGGCCTCTGCACAGGGCTGCTTGAGTGATCTCCTGACATGGCACTTGGCTTCCCTCGGCTCGAGCGACCCCAGAGATGGAGGGCAAGGCGGAAGCCAGCGTGTCTTTCCTGACCTAGCCTCAGAAGTCCAGCTGCTATTAGTCACACAGACTAACTTTTTTTTAAAGTGGGGCGTAGTTGTTTTACAATGTTGTGTTAGTTTCTACTGTACAGCAAAGTGAAGCAGAGTTCCCTGTGCTCTACAGCAGGTTCTCATTAGTTATCTATTTTGTACATATTAGTGTGTATACACGTCAATCCCAATCTCCCAGTTCATCCCACCACCACCCCCACCACCACCCTGCTTTCCCCCCTGGTGTCCATACGTTTGTTCTCTACATCTGTGTCTCTGTTTCTGTCTTGCAAACTGGTTCATTGGTACAATTTTTCTAGATTCCACATACATGCGTTAATATACGATATTTGTTTTTCTCTTTCTGACATACTTCACTCTGTATGACAGTTTCTAGGTCCATCCATGTCTCTACAAATGACCCAATTTCATTCCTTTTCATGGCTGAGTAATATTCCATTGTGTATATATGCCACATCTTCTTTATCCATTCATCTGTCGATGGACACTTAGGTTGCTTCCATGACCTGACTATTGTAAACAGTGCTGCAATGAACATTGGGGTGCATGTGTCTTTTTGAATTATGGTTTTCTCAGGGTATATGCCCAATAGTGGGATTGCTGGGTCATATGGTAGTTCTATTTTTAGTTTTTTAAGGAATCTCCATACTGTTCTCCATAGTGGCTGTATCAATTTACATTCCCACCAACAGTGCAAGAGGGTTCCCTTTTCTCCACACCCTCTCCACCATTTGTTCTTTGTAGATTTTCTGATGATGCCCATTCTAACTGGTGTGAGGTGCTACCTCATTGTACTTTTGATTTGCATTTCTCTAATAATTAGTGATGTTGAGCATCTTTTCATCACACAGACTAATTTTGATACAAAGTAGGGAGGAGTTCGAAGGGATGTTAATACGAGGACAAGGAGATCACTGGGGGCTTATCTCAGAGGCTGGACACCACAAAAAGAAAAATCCAAATCAGCACAGTAAAAGGGACATGGTAGCTTTTACTGTGAAGACCAGAAAATAAGAGGACTTTTGGAAGGGTAGAAAGCAAATGGAACTATAGAATATTGATAGATAAATAAAAACAAGAATCCTGGATATAACAACCTATGGATGTTGTCAAATTAATAGTCAGAGGAAAATTTATAGCCTTAATTCATTATTAGAAAGTCCAGAATATGGAAAATATACTAGCTAAACATTTAACTCAAATAATTATAAAAACTCATTAATTTCAGCTTTTGTTTGACATAAGAGTTTTTTAAAGTACTTATGAACAATAAAACCAAAAGCTGTTTCTTTAAAAAGACCAAAAAGTAGCAAAGCTTTTTGAAAGTCTGATCAAGAACAAAAGAGAAAAGATATATATAAAAACTAAAACTCAAATAAAAACTAAAGTGAACCAATTCACAAATCATGAGAAATAATAAATCACTGCTTTAAGCCACGAAGTGTGGTGGTGGTTTAATACACAGCAATGGATAACAGAGACACACAGCTCATAACCTCGTCCGTCCAGGGGTTGTGGTTGGGTCAGTGACATTCTGGACAATTCGAAGAAAGAGTGGCACACGTTTTCCATCGTGGGCGCCAGATGTAAGTATTTCAGCCTTTAGGGGCCAAATGATCTCTGTTCAAATACTCAACTCTGCCATTGTAGCACAAAAACAGCTATAGACAAAATATATTGAATTGTGTGGTGTTTTCCAACAAAACTTTATTTACAAAAACAGAACGCAGACTGGATTTGGCCCATGGGTTGCCATTGCCAACCCCTCAATTAGAGCAGCACGTTTCTTGGCCATGGGTTTTGGTTCAGGGAAGGGCACATGGTGCAGTCAGATCCAGTGAGACTCAGAACTAGGACTCTGTGACTCTGTTAGGAAGAGAAAATCACTGTTTTCTCCTGTGATTGTCAACTAGAAGAGGGAAACATGGAGATGTTGCTGGTGCCTTGAGGCCATGAAGAGACCACAGTCTAACACGGAGGAATACATGGCCAATAGCTGGAGAGAGGAGGACCTATGACAGTATTTGAACTCCTGGATCCAGGTGAGCCTGAAGCTACATTTACCTTTGGACTTTGCAAGTACTTGAACCTATATATTCTTTTATTTACTTAAGCATATTTCAGTTGAGTTATTTGTAATCAAATGAGTCATTTATTTCCTTATTCCTTCCTTCATTCAACACACATGGATTGAGTCCTGTATATAAGGCACTGTTCTAGGATCTGGGAATATACCAGGGCGTGAGGCAAACGAGTACCCTAATTTTATGGAGCTTATATTCCAATGGAAAAAGTCAGGCAATAAACATGTTAAATAAATAAATAAATACTGTAATTTCAGATACTGTTCAGTAAGGATGAGGAAATAAGCCAAGGGTGATGGACTGTAGTGATCTGGATCCGGCAGTTAGGAGAGACCTCTCTGAGGACAGGCTAGAATGATGAGAAAGAGCCAGACACGTGAATACTCTGTAGGAAGAGGACTCCAGGGAAGTTTAAAGCCCGGACGCAGGAAAAAGCTCATTCTGTTTCAGGACACCTAGTGCAGAGAAAGCATGACGAGCGGGGCAGAGGGGATGCAGTACGAGATTGGAGGGACAGACGGGAGACTCAGCAGGCCACCAGAGAGTGTGGAATTGTTTTTCCTAGGTATAATAGGATGCCACAGAAGATTGGTTTTTTTTTTTTTTGCACAAGGAATGACATGAACTATATATATATTAAGTTGCTAAGGGAATAGATCTTGAAAGTTTCATCACAAGAAGAAAAAATTGTAACTATGTGTTGTGATGGATGTTAATTAGACTTAGTGGGGTGATCACTTTGCAGTATACATAAATAGCAAATCATGAACTAATGGAATGTCTTATGTCAGTTACAGCCCCAATATATATCCACTCTGTAGTTGCCATGGACAGAGGAAGAATGAAAGCAGAGACAATTCAGAGGCTACTGTAGCACCCAGAGAAGAAATGGGAGCGGGGTCTGGACTGAATGTGAAGTGATGCTGCTGGTGAGCAGTGGCTGGAATTGGGGTGTATATTAAAAAGAAAAGAACGCGGTACTTACTGAAGGTTGTGTTGCGAAGTCTTAGGTTGTGGTATGAACAACTAATAATACCACTCATTGAGAAAGGAATGGTTACAATGGAGAGGATGAGGGGGAGGGGCTGAGGACTGAGTGTATGGTCTGGGCTTTGTTAAGGTGGAAATGCTGATGAAATACCCACATGGATCTAAGAGTAAGTATTTGAATACTCTAGACAGGAGTTCACCGAAGACCTCAATGTGGTAATCATCAGCAAACATTTTGCTCTCAAAGCCGTGGAAATAGATGGAGAAGAGGGCTGAGGACTGAGCCCCGGGTCGAGGAAGAGGAGCAAGTAAAGAAAACTGAAAAGTGGGTAATGAGGTGGGAATAAGACCAGAAGAGCATGGTGTCCAGATGCCAAGAAGAGACAGGGATTCAAGGAGAGGTGGTCAAGGGCACAATAATACGACTGCTGACAGGAGGACAGAGCATTGCCCTTGGAGTTGGCAAAGTGGAGCCTCTGTGACTTTGGCAAGAGGGGTTTCAGTGGCGCAGGGTTTGGCGGGAGGACAAAAGCACAAAGGCAGCGGGCAGAAGAGACACGGCAGGCTGGGAGGTAGAAACAATGAGCCTAAGCGAGTTTTTGGAGGAGCCATAAAGAGGTGTTGTGTTTAACGGTGGGACTGTGCCGAATGCTGCAAGGGCTCTGGAATCCATATGGCCGTAAAATTTTGGAAAGAAAATAGAGATTCGTAGAAATGGAAGAATTTTTTTCAAACAGGAAATTTTACTAAGAACAGGCTGCAGAAGTTTCCTATTAGTGTGTAGGAAAGTATTCAAATGAAATTCCAGAATTCTAACTAGTATCTACCAGAAACCGGAGTAAACATCATTCTCAATGAGAAAATAGAAATCTTGATATAAGGATCAAATCAACAAAGCCAAGTAACACTTCTGTTATTCCACATTGTACCCTGCAGTAGGTGCAAAAAAATGAATGAGATGTAATTTTTGAAAGGAAGAGAGACGTTCATTATTTACATTCTTTAACATCAGGATTGTGGTGATATGTGTGAGAAGGTTCTCTGAGTGTAGTTCCTATAGATATTTTTGTTTACATCAATGGGTAAGACACCTTGGGAGGGATAAATTGGGAGTCTGGGATTGACATACACACACTACTATATTTAAAATAGATGAGATAACCAACAAGGACCCACTGTATAGCACAGGGAATTCTGCCTAAATAACCTAAATGGGAAAAGAACTTGAAAAAGAATAGATGTATGTATATGTGTAACTGAATCACTTTGCTGTCCACCTGAAACTAACATGACGTTATAAATCAACTACAGTCCAATAAAAATTAAAAAAAAATAGTAAGACAACTTGTCCTAACTACACTTGTTGGCCCACAATGTGAGCTTCTTCTTGATGAAACTGAAAAAGTTTTTAAATACTGCAGGAGTATTTCCCCAATTTTTTGGTACTATTCACAATGTAATGATAACAGATGTGACACATTTTAAAATTTAATCTCCATCATTAACATTTTCTCCATGACTTTGTTAAGGCTGGACAATTAACAAAACGATTAGTGAAGAACTGGTTTGTAGTGTTTGCTGATTTTCATGCTGTCAATACTCTCGTCGTGGTTCCTTTCAAGCTACCGATGTGAACTCACTGAACGTGAGGTTGGAAGAGGTCTGCAGTAGCACACACAAAGAATTCCCATTGTACAGAAACACTAGAAAAAATTAGGAGGTTGGGACTAACATTTAACACTACTATATATAAAACAGATAATCGACAAGGACCTACTGTAAAGCACAGAGAACTCTACTCAGTATTCTGTAACTACCTATAAGGGAAAAGAATCTGAAAAGGAATAGATGTATGTATATGTATAACTGAATCGCTTTGCTGAACACCCGAAACTAACACAACATTGTTAATCAACTATACTCCAGTATAAAATAAACGTTTTTTAACTAAAAAAAATTTTAAGATATTACAGAAAAATAACTTTCAGCACATAGATAAGAGGCGGGTGAGAGCTGCACCGAAGGACAAGTCGCTGGTGGCGCCCAGCCGAGCAGAAGAGGGGAGAGCGCGGGGCTGGAGGGAGGGATCGTCAGGGAAGCGCTCCGAGCCCTTGTGCCCTTGACCCCAGGCGGCTTGGAGGAGGTCATCTTTTCCTGGTGCTCCGGGTCCTGAGGACCTGCACCCCTCGGGGCCATCGGAAGGGAACTTGGATATGGAAGCCTTCACTGAGATGATGCGGGCCAACGTGCCGGGCTTCGCCCACATCCCAAGGGGGACCCTAGGGGACGCAGTGCTGAAGCTTCAGGGCGGTTGAGCGCTGCCAGGAACAAAGAGAATCTGCAGCCGCAGGGCTCTGAGGTCCCAGGTCAGGTACCCATCTCTCCAGGGCCCCGGCAAAGCTCCGAGAAGAGACTAGGTCTTCTCCTGCTGCTGCCGGGGACCCCAGGGGCAGGCAGCCGGGCTGCGGAGGAGCGCCCCCCAGGCGGGCGTCCCCCGGGGCTGTTCGCCAGCTGTTGGCTGGCGCAGGCCCAGGCGCGCTGGCCGAAGCCTGGGGGCTGCGGAAGACGCCGCGCGGACTCTGGGAACGGGGAAGGAGGAGGGCCCGCAGCCTGGGGTGGCCCCAGCCAGGAGTCCCCCGAAGGACGAGCCGCTGCCTTCCGCCTACAGGAGCAGCGGTGCTGGGGGCCAGAGGGCCAGAGCACTCCCCGGCCCCCAAGGAGGCCCCCGAGCAGCCGCTCCCATGCGTGGACGAGCCGGCTGTGAGCTCGAAGGGGAGCGGTTCACAGATGCGCGGGGCCCTGAGGCCGAGAGACGAAGGCCAGAAAGCACGGCTTCCGCGGAGCACCGGCCAGAGCCGGCCGGCCTTCTGGGGTCGGGGCCCTACGCCCCACGCGGTGGGTTGGGCCCAGGCCCAACCCTGACTCCGCCCCCTTCTTCACCTGCCCCTCGGCCCCGTGTCCACCTCGTCCTGGAGCTGCCAGGGCACAGGAAAGGGGGCGGGGGAAGAGTGTAGGTAAGCGAAGTAATTTGGACATGATGAGTTTTGCGCGTTTATTATCTTTGTTTTTAATATGATCTGTTTAACTGTACACTTATATAATTTAATTTTTATTAATGACTGTATTTACCAATCACCTCACCAGATTCCTGAAAACTTAACAATTGGCCCTCTTGAGCTAGTAGGATCAGCCAGCCCTATTACTGTATATCAGATAATCGTGTATTTAGAAAAGCAAAGAGAATTAAGTGAAAAACTAACAGATCCAAAGAAGGTTAAGCTCTTGGATACAAAATCAACATAATTATAAAATGCAGAGAAAAAATAGCAACATTGATTCACGATGGCAACAAGAACAATAACAAAAAGCCTGAAACATAATGAGCAAAAGGTGTATATTAAGGGAGGTGTAAAACTCTACTGATGCACTTTTTGAAAGACATGAATAAATGGAGAAATGTATCTTGTTCCTGCTTAGATGTATTTAATATTGTAAAGGTGCAAGTTCTCTCCTAAAGTAATCTATACACTCAACACAATCTCAATCAAAATTCGAACAGGATTTTATGTCAACATTGGCAAGCTGATTCTGAAGTTTGTTGGGAAAGAACATGCCCATGAATGAATTCTTGAAAAAGCTTAGTCTCCTAAATATAGAAACAATCTCTAAAATGTCGGTATTTAAAATAGTGCAATTCTGGTGCAGGAATAATCAAATATATTGGTGAGATGGAAGAAAGAGTTCAAAATGTTTCACCTGTTACAGCAATATTGGATTACATGGAAGGAAGCAATTCATTGACATCAGTGAGGAAAGGAAGGGGTGCAATTCTCTATCCTGTGATTTAATAAAAAGTTTTAAAACTTGCTATCTCACATCGAACAAAAAAAATTATTCCAGATGCCTGAAAGAGGCAACCATTAAAGAAAGAAATGACTTTACAGAAATACAGGAAGTTATTTTTGTAATCTGGACATGGTGAAAGATTTCCTTAGCAAGACACAAAACCTGGAGGCGATAAAGGAAACAATGGACAGATTCTTAAAAACAATTTTCGTATGGCAAGAAACTCCATAATTCAAGTTAAAAATGAAGTTACAGACTGAGAAGAAATATTTGCTGCAAATATAGTGGTCAACGGATAGGTACTAACAATATATCAAGAGCTCCTATAAATCACTAAGCAAAAGATAATAACCGACCTAAACGAAAAATCTAAACCATCTCTGTCCAGCAGGAATATCATGTGAGCTACATATGTAATTTAAAAATTTTCAGTAGCCATATGAAAATTATCAAAAGCAGCATGTGTATAGTATTATTTTAACATGTTATCAATATAAAAATATTAATGCAGTATTTTATACCCTTAGACTAACTCTTGGAAACCTCTTGTGTATTTTGTGCTGATAGCACATCTCTGTTCAGGCTAGCACATTTCAAGTGTTCGATGGCCACACTTGACTCGTGGCTATCATGTTGGATTTCACCGATCTAAACAGTTCACAGAAGCAGCATAAATGGCCAACAGACTAAAATAAGCTCCACCTCATTCATAGGAAGGAAATGCAAGTGAAAGAAACAAGGAGATTGCACATTTCACCCATCACATTGATAAACCTTGAAAGAAGGAAAACTGTTAGAAAAGAAACTTGGGTACAAAGAAGTTTATTATAGAATTGGTTGCAACAGCAAAAGGAAAAGAAGGAAAGGGAAAAAATGGGGAGGAGGGGAAAATAAGAGCTCAGGGGGCAGACTGAGTTGTGCACGTTAGATGCCTTCATGCAGTAGAAACTGTAGTGACTAAAGGGAATTAGCTAAACCACACGTGCTGGCACGGAAGCGTCTCTAAAAAATAATAGAAAGAAACGAACTTGTGGAAAATTTTATGTGATACGATTTATATAACATAAATTATTTTTTAGTTTGGTTTGTATGTACACATACGTTTCTGAATGCATTGAAAACTCTGAAAGGATATAACTGGAGTATTACCAACAATACTCTGGTGGGAAGTGTGGTGGAGAGGCTTATTGATGTTGGGGAGGGAGAGTTCTCATTGAACAACGTGTAAATTTCTGCACTAAGCACATGTTAGATTTGAAATTGGCAAAAGGCTTCTTTTTAAACATGGGGTCTCCCTAAGCCACCACTGAGAATTCGAAGTTCTCCAGCATCCAGATTCCACGGAACTGGTTCTCTCAACTATTGTAGTCCTTATAACTGCAACGAGGCCATCCCAGGGAGGGCTAGCTTAGGATATATATTTTTATAGTTGCTGCAAGTACTGGGGGGGTCAGTAGTTATTTTTGACAATTCCAATCTAAAGAGATCCACATTGAAGGTATTTCACTCCACCCAAATTTTCTAGGTCATTCAACCATCTTTTTCTGAACATATACTTGAGGGCAAGTCCTCACATTAGGCCCTGAGACACTATCAGGATAAGAAGATAGGAGTCTGACTTAGGAGGACACATCCCGCTCTGAGGGTCATTTTATGGAACAAAGGAAACCAGTTCGGTTTTCCTCACAGCAGGGTGGTCCTGCAGCCCTCACTTTTCAGCAATCCAAGTTGTTAATAAAAGGTAGGATTTTATTGGCACGTGCTTTTTACCCTTTACCCTTCCCCATTTCTTTGAACCTGGAATAAAAAATATGTTATCTCTGAATAGAGGACAGAAACCACAAGCTAAGGAAGGTATTGAAATCCCCCAGATATCACCAAGCAACCTGTTAATAAAGCAACATTCAGGTGATTAGAACTCTTTGCAGGAAGGGAGCAGCCCCCTTGAGAGTCTCAGCAGTCTTGATAAAAAAATTGTTGCTGAAAGTGACCTGTTTGCCCAAGTAAGCAGACTGTGGCCTCAGATACACTGACAGGCAGAACTTTCCTGAAGCAACAGGGATATTACATATCGGTTAGTTACTTCCTTGGGCGAGGTTTTCTAGAACCAACAACTAAGCCGTGCTTGATGGAGCATTTCCACATCCAGTCTTTGTTCCCAAATTCTCATTTTTTTAACCCAGCAGCTGACACGGGTGGTCCCCGTTCTGAGTCCTACTCACTCTACTGTAGGTGGTCACAGTTCTCAGTGGTGAGTGGAGCCCAAGAAGAAACCTGAGTCCATTGCAAATCGACAGCTCAGCAATCTCTGCCCACTTCTAGATTCCTTGTTATGTGAAAGGAAGAAGACTATTTAAGCCAATGCAAGTAGGTTTGTGTTTTCGGCCGCAAAATTCAATTCCTAATCAATGTACCTTGAGGAGGAAGAATTGTCTTGTGTTAAGGAGCCCCAAGCTTTGAAGGGATTTTCTGAAAAGAGAAGTAAACGTGGGCCAAAGATGAAAGTCTTTCTAAGCCATGCTAAGGAGAGTGGGTTTTATCTGTGGTGGGATGGCGAGCCTCTTCAAAACTAGGCAAAAAATGATGTTACCAGATTTGTGTTTTAGAAAACTCTGGGGGCGTTTTGGAGACTAAATTAGAGGTGACATTGGAGCCAAGAAGACCTACGAGAAGGTTGCTGTGACAAACCAAAACAAAGGTTAAGGACCTGAGCCGTGATGGTGGTGTAAAAAGTCATTCCTTTATTCCTCCATCACACCTATGTATGTTGAACGCCCACTGTTTGCCAGGCACTGTGCTAGGTATTGGAGAGTCAATGGTAAATAACCAAAACAGTCCCTGTGGGCTTACAGTCTAATCCATATCAAGGTCCTACTATGTGCTGGTTGCTTTATGTTCATGATCCCATCTGCTTTTCAAAAACACTGTGGTGCGTGTGTGTGTGTGTGTGTGTGTGTGTGTGTGTGTGTGTGTGATGGGACGATGTGCACTACTATTATCTTTCATCACAGATGAAACCCTGAGGACACCAGGGAAGTGGGAGAAAGGACAGATATGAAGGAGGCTGAGCAACTTGATTTCTTCTAACACAGAGTGTTGCTGACCTAAGCTAGTGGACTTTGCTACACCTGAGGATTCTCAGACACTTGTACATTTTCAGCGAGTGCTTCCTACAACCCTTGCCCTGCTGGGTGGTCAGCAAACATTGAGTGGCTTCATTTCCAAACCCAGGCCCAGGTTGATTCCACCCCTGCTCTCGTCCTCAAAGCAGCAGTTTTGTGTGAAGCAACTCAACGCTTGCTTTTCTCAGGATGGATATCGATGGAGACATATTAGTTTTTAATCTACCCCCAGTCTCTCTCTACCCCAGGTGATGCATCCCAGAAGAATCCCACTTCTACCCATCACGGTTCTTCTGCACAGGTACGTTCCCCTCTTCATCCTGCTCCTGTTCATTCTCGCACTCCACTGAGGGAACTCCGCAATTCATTTTAGCTACTTAACCACGAAATCTTCAGCAACCATTTCACATCTCAGTGATAAGAGGAGAGACTTTGTCCTCGGCAGTCCCCTGGCATTATGACAGCCTTCTGCCAAGAGTCTTCCTCTTTTCTCTTAGAGACTCCTTGAGTAATAGATTGTAATGATCAACTCCTGAAATTCTTCCCCTTTCATACGTGGCATTTTGGGCCTTGTGAAACTGCCTCTTGGAATCAGCCCATAGATCTTTTTTTTTTTTTTTTTTTTTTTTTTTTTTTTTTGCGGTACGCGGGCCTCTCACTGCTGTGGCCTCTCCCGTTGTGGAGCACAGGCTCCGGACGCGCAGGCTCAGCGGCCATGGCTCACGGGCCCAGCCGCTCCGCGGCATGTGGGATCTTCCCGGACCGGGGCACGAACCCGTGTCCCCTGCATCGGCAGGCGGACTCTCAACCACTGCGCCACCAGGGAAGCCCCAGCCCATAGATCTTATGATTAAGATTCTACAACCGACCTCTTGGGAGCTCATTAGAAACAATGAATTGTCCTTTGAGTCGTCCCACAGTCTGTCCCCTTTCCCTCCCTCCTCCCCCTCTTCCTCACATCTGTTGAATTCCCTTCATCCACTTGGAACAACAATGGAAGCAGCGGACAGCAGACCATACTACTTCCTCTACCTTTCTCTGCTCCCTGCTCATGCAGCCATCTGTGCATCATTTCCTCCACGATGGCCTCATTCTCAGCACTGTCCCTCCCCAGCTTGAGCCTGTGCCTGCTTTCCCACACTCCATAGCCGCTGCCCGCCCCAAGCTTCCAGATCTTTCTTCCCAGTGTCACCCCAATTCCTCCGCCATCCTCAGTCCTCTCAGATGTGAGCTCTTTCAGATCACCCCTCTCTTCCCCAAATAGGCAACACATTTTACTTTTATAAAAATAGAATACAAAAGAATATGGTCATGATGATTATAACATGATGTCACATTACCTTTTAAACAAACAGTTTAAATCATTTTCTGCTATTATTCATAAGTCTACAGAATTTAACAGAGGAAAATACTCACACAGACATATGCCTTACATTATAATAAATTATACTGAATACCTGGACACTTATTTCTCAATTGTTACTTTCATTATTCTAATCTTTCAATCACCTTTAGAAGTCATGAAATGGAGTTACTGATTCCCACCTGCCTACCTTGTTGGTAAGTGGGAGATTCAAATTGTCAAAATGATTGTTCAAGTTCTTTAAAAACAGCCAAACTCTGTAGAAATGTGACGCATTACTGCATAATTTCTCCCACCTGTCATGTGACAGGGCTTGTAATCTCACAATATCTCTGTATTACCAGTGGGATCATTCCCACTTTGTAGATGAGAAAACAGGCAGAGATTATCCATAATCAAAAGTCGGACAATTATATAAGTGGAAAAAGACCTCCTACTTCTACTCTTTCCTGTTTTATAAACTTCCTGTTTTGAAATGTAGAGCTGTAGCAAAATCATACATGGAAAATGCATGTGGTCTAATTTGTTCAAATCAACTTCTTTCAGTGCAGCATACGTGTTATAGTGCTACCATTTAAACTCTCAGCAGCTGGATAAAATATCTAGACATACGCAAATTAAGTGATAGAAAGCACTAACCAAATACAAGGGCAATTTTGTCGTACATCCTGTGATTACTGGCTGCCAGGACCCAAATCAGCCCCCTTATTCTGAAGAGCCAGAGATATGCCACTGTAGGGCATCCACTCTTACAAAGTAGAAAAACACTATTTAAAATGTTGATATCCATTAATATGATACATTTGAGCATTTATTTGGTAATTTGTGGAATGATGTGCTTCTATGAACACAGATTGAAATGTAAGGGAAATTAAGGAAATTTAAAATCTTTGAAGCCCCAACTAAAATATACTTTATTGATTAACTCAATCATTCATGTTTCAGTGAACCAATAAAAGAAAACCATTTCGTCCAGTTAAAAACAGCAGAGTCACTATTCACACTATTTCTTTTTTAACATCTCTATTGGAGTAAAATTGCTTTACAGTGGTGTGTTAGTTGCTGTTGTATAACAAAGTGAATCAGCTATACATATACATATATCCCCATATCTCCTCCCTCTTGTGTCTCCCTCCCACCCTCCCTACCCCACCCCTTTAGGTGGTCACAAAGCACCAAGCTGATCTCCCTGTGCTATGCGGCTGCTTCCCACTAGCTATCTATTTTACGTTTGGTAGTGTATATATGTCCATGCCACTCTCTCACTTTGTCACAGCTTACCCTTCCCCCTCCCCATATCCTCAAGTCTGTTCTCTAGTAGGTCTGTGTGTTTATTCCTGTCTTGCCCCTAGGTTCTTCATGACATCTTTTTTTTTCTTAGATTCCATATATATGTGTTAGCATACGGTATTTGTTTTTCTCTTTCTGACTTACTTCACTCTGTATGACAGTCTCTAGGTCCAGCCACCTCACTACAAATAACTCAATTTCGTTTCTTTTTATGGCTGAGTAATATTCCATTGTATATATGTGCCACATCTTCTTTATCCATTCATCTCTCGATGGACACTTAGGTTGCTTCCATGTCCTGGCTATTGTAAGTAGTGCTGCAATGAACATTGTGGTACATGATTCTTTTTTAATTATGGTTTTCTCAGGGTATATGCCCAGTAGTGGGATTGCTGGGTCACAGTAGCTCTATTTTTACTTTTTTAAGGTAGTTTTATTTTTAGTTTTTTAAGGAACCTCCATACTGTTCTCCATAGGCTGTATCAATTTACATTCCCACCAACAGTGCAAGAGGGTTCCCTTTTCTGCAAACCCTGTCCAGCATTTATTGTTTGTACACTTTTTGATGATGGCCATTCTGACAGGTGTGAGGTGATACCTCACTGTAGTCTTAATTTGCATTTCTCTAATGATTAGTGATGTGGAGCATCCTTTCATGTGTTTGTTGGCAATCTGTTTATCTTCTTTGGAGAAATGTCTGTTTAGGTCTTCTGCCCATTTTTGGATTGGGTTGTTTGTTTTTTGATATTGAGCTGCATGAGCTCCTTGTAAATTTTGGAGATTAATCTTCTGTCAGTTGCTTCATTTACAAATATTTTCTCCCATTCTGAGGGTGGTCTTTTCATCTTGTTTATGTTTTCCTTTGCTGTGCAAAAGCTTTGAAGTTTCCTTAGGTCCCATTTGTTTATTTTTGGTTTTATTTCCATTTCTCTAGGAGGTGGGTCAAAAAGGATCTTGCTGTGATTTATGTCATACAGTGTTCTGCTTATGTTTTCCTCTAAGAGTTTTATAGTGTCTGGCCTTACATTTAGGTCTTTAATCCATTTTGAGTTTATTTTTGTGTGTGGTGTTTGGAAGTGTTCTAATTTCATTCTTTTACATGTAGCTGTCCAGGTTTCCCAGCACGACTTATTGAAGAGGCTGTCTTTTCTCCACTGTACATTCTTGCCTCCTTTATCAAAGATAAGGTGACCATATGTGCGTGGGTTTATCTCTGGGCTTTCTATCCTGTTCCATTGATCTATATTTCTGTTTTTGTGCCAATACTATTTGTTTTATGTAATATTTTTCTTTTCAGGATTGCAAAGGTTGCTTTACCTTCCCCCTCCAAGAAAGCCCCGTTAATCTTTTTGAGACATTTGGTAGATAGATTATCAAATATTGATTAGATTATTTAAAAACAATGCCCAATAAAACCAAACATCAATCTCTATTAAAAATTTCTCCAATAATGATCGATTAATCTCCAATAATGATTTGTCCAATAGTGTGAGTGATAATCTCTTTAAAAAGCCTTCTATTTTAAAAATTATTTATTTAGTTATTTATTTATTTGGTTGTGTCAGGTCTTAGTTGTGGCATGCAAACTTTTAGTTTCAGCACGCATGTGGGATCTAGTTCCTGACCAGGGATCGAACCCGGGCCCCCTGCATTGGGAGCACAGAGTCTTATCCGCTGTGCCACCAGGGAAGTCCCCTATTTTTTTGTTGAACTAGCAAACAAAACCCATTAAGTTCCAGAATAAAAACAGAACACAATCTGACAAATTATTAGAACTGAGTAGGAAGCCCATAAATGAAGCCAGACATCCAGGGTCAACTGATATTTAACAAATCACAATGGTAAATTAGTGCAAAAATGATTTTTTTTCAACGAAAAGTGCAGGAATAATTGGATAATCATATGCCAAAAAAACCCACAAAGAACTTTGATTCGCATCTCATGCCATTAAAAAATATTCCCTCAAACAGATCACCGGCCTAAATGTAAGACATAAGACTATAAAACTTCTAAAAGAAAACTTCCATGAGAAAATATTAGTGACTTTAGATTGGGCAAACATTTCTTAGATATGATCATAAGAGAAAAAATGATAAGTTGGACTTGGTCACAATTAGGAACTTCTGCTCTTTGAAAGACATCATTACAAAAATGAACCACAAACTGGGAGAAAACATTTGCAAATCACGTCTGATAAAGGTTTTGGATCCAGAAAACATAAAGAACTCTCAAAACTCAATAAGAAAATAAACAATCCAATTTTTTCAAATGGGCAAAAGAGTTGAACAGACATGTCATCAAAGATAAATGAATGCTAAACAAATATGTGAAAGACATTCAAACCATGAGTCACTGGCAAAATGGAAATTAAAACCACTATGTGGCCATGAGAATAGCTAAAATTAACAATACTGACCACAGCAAGTGTTGGAGAGGATGTGGATTAAATGCAACTCTCATACACTGCTAGTGAGGATGCAAAATGGTACCGTATGGTTCCACTTATATAAAATTCTAGGAAATGCAAATTAATCTATAGTGACTCAAAAGCAGATCAGTGGTTGCCTGGGGATGGGAAGTGAGGAGACAGGGTGGGAGGGAGGTATCATAAGAGGATGCGAGGGAACTTTTGAGGGTAATGGATATATTCATTCTCTTAATTGTGGTGATGGTTCCATGGATGGATACATATGTCAGAAGTTATCAGATTTCCTAGAATTTTATATTACTGGAGCCATACAGTATATACTCTTGTTTGCTGGCTTCTTTCATTCAACGTAAGTATTTTGAGATTCATCCATGTTGCTGTGTGTATCAATAGTTCATTCCTTTGAAATGTACACTCTGAAATGCGTTGTTTATTGTATATTGATTATACCTCAATTAAACTGTTAATTTTTAAAAAGCCAGAGTACTTTTTAACATCATCCTATTTAATTCATCTGAGAAGAGTGTCTGCTCTTGAACTGTAATTTGCAATTTGTTTAACAGTCTTTAGTGAAAGTTTGTATATTCCTGATTTATTTGACTTATTTTTGTTCATATGTAGTAAATGATGTCTTTAATCAATATAAATAATTAATTGATGCTGAAATATCACTGATTTCCCTGTACTCTTTTGTATCTCTCTCTTGTATTCTTGAATAAAGTAAATCTTTATTCCATATATTCATTCATAATTTATGAAGAGCCTGTTATGTGCTGGATTCTAGCAATGCCTGAGAATACAAAGGTAAGTGAGTCCAATGATGATTCTAAGGATTTATTGCCGGCATTACGTCATGCAAATATCTGCTAATTCCAAACTATTTTATTTAGGTATTTTCTTGGAAGATGACACCATATATTATTTTATGTTTATACTTTCCCTAGTCTAGAGACATTCCTATGAAGGTGAGGAATGTATTAGGCTTTCCACTGCAGGCAAAAGGACAATTGTGCAAAGAGAATTTGGGGACTTCCCTGGTGGCGCAGTGGTTAAGAATCTGCCTGCCAATGTAGGGGACACCGGTTGGATCCCTGGTCCGGGAAGATCCCACATGCCGCAGAGCAACTAAGCCTGTGAGCCACAACTACTGAGCCCACGTGCCACAACTACTGAAGCCTGCACACCTAGAGCCTGTGCTCCGCCACAAGAGGAGCCAACACATTGAGAAGCCCACGCACCGCAACGAAGAGTAGGCCCCGCTCACCGCAACTAGAGGAAGCCCGCATGCAGCAACAAAGACCCAATGCAGCCAAAAATAAATAAAATTAGAAAGAAAAAAAAAAAAGAGGGAGAATTAGGAATGTTTACCTGGACCAACAGAATGCTGAGGGCCTTCAAGATTCACAGTTAGCCTGTGGCCTCACTGGATCCTGCACTGCTAGGGCCCAGTACAGACAGGCCCCGTGAGTAAATGAAGAAGAGTGGTGGTCCCATCTGTATCAGTCAGGGCTCTCCAGAGGACCAACAGGATAAGGTATGCATACAGTTACAGATTTAGATACAGATTCGATAGAGTATAATATATATTACCTATCATATATATGTATAAGGAGCATTATTATAGGAATTGGCTCATGTAATTATGGAGGCCAAGAAGTCCCACCATCTGCTGTCTGCAGCCTGGAGAACCAGAAAGCTGCGGTATAATTCAGTCTGAGTCCAAAGGCCTGAGAACCAAGAGCACCCATGTCCAAGGGCAGGAGAAGATGATGTCCCAAGCCCAGCAGAGAGCAAATTTGCCCTTCCTCCATCTTTCTGTTCTACTCAGGCCCTCAAGGGCTTGGCTGTCCACCCACATTGGGAAGGGCCATCTGTTTTACTCACCAATTCAAAGGCTAATCTCTTCTGGAAACACCCTCACAGACACACCCAGAAGTCATGCTTTATCCGCTCTCTGGGCATCCCTTAGCCCAGCCATGCTGACACATGAAATGAACCATCACGCCATCCAAGGCAGGAATATGGAGGACTGTAAACAAGACATGGGCAAGGGGCTACTCAGGCAGCCATAAAAAGATTAGGGAACATTGTACTCAGGACCAGCATTTCCTATAGGCAAAGGAGTGGGCTGTCCCAGAATTTGGGTGAGAGGGCACTGCCACAAGAGGAATAACATATTCCAAAAGAATAAAATAAAATATGCTGTCATTCAACTACTAACATCATCAAATAATTTTTTAAAATTATGACTAGGGCTTCTCTGGTGGCGCAGCGGTTGAGAGTCTGCCTGCCGATGCAGGGGACACAGGTTCGTGCCCCGGTCTGGGAAGATCCCACATGCCGCGGAGCGGCTAGGCTCGTGAACCATGGCCGCTGAGCCTGCGCGTCTGGCGCCTGTGCTCCGCAACGGGAGAGACCACAACAGTGAGAGGTCCGCGTACCGCAAAAAAAAAAAAAAAAATTATGACTAATTAGCCAACTTAATGATTAGAATTAAGAATTTTTTTCTAATACAGAGGCTGCTGTGATGGTCTATTATACCAATTATTTTGAAAAACTTTAAAAAAACCTAACGATAACCTATAAGGGAAAAGAATCTGAAAAAGAATATGTATATATATGTGTAACCAAATCACTTTGCTGTAATCTGCAACTAACACAATATTGTAAACCAAGTATACTTCAATTAAAAAAAAGAAAAAAAAACTAATGAAAAAAATGTTAAAGGTAGGGTAAAACCTAAATCCACCCGTAAGTGTGAAGCTACCATGCATATTTGTAATCTTAGCCTCGCTTTTGAAATAATACTGAAACACTTATAAGCCAAAAATTCTTAAATTATTTTTAATAACTGTTACAACAGTGTAATTTTTCTAAAAAATTCTAATGCAAGAGGATTATATGGAGACATTAAAATAGGTTTTATCCTATGCATTTCCTCGGGCCCCTGTAAATGTTTAGAAAGACTCAGTTGTTGCTACCACATGAACCAAAGTGGCTTCATATCTCTTTCCAGTCTCAGATTGTATGACATGAAATCCAGAACTTTCTCTTACTATCTACAGCTGGGGGGTGGGAGTGGAGGGTGGAATTTTGGAAGAAAGGGAGTCTAAAGGAGAAAATAAGGAAAGAGAATAATAAGAAGAAAGATACACAAGGAAGGGGTTGGAGAAGAAAACAAAACAGGATGAGGAAAATAGAAGAGAAAAAAAAATTGGATGAAGGAGAAAGAGAGGGATGAAAACGGTGTAAAAGGGAACCGAAGAATGAGCTGCTTATGCAGATAGACTGTTCACAACATAATCTGCTTCTATCTTTACAGGTCAGGGCACGCGGCCCGGTGGTTTTCAAGGTGTGCTTTTACGTTATTGCTAAAAAGCGAGAAACTCTTATTTTCTTTTACTTCCCAGCCTCTTCTCACCCATCCACGATGCTGATGTAGAAAAAGGGGAAAGAGAGAAAGAAGCAGATGGGCATCTAGTCACGAACGGCTTGTGGTTGTTACAGAGGACACTTGCTGGAGAACACCTGCCTGGAAAAGGAGAGCCTGATGGAACCCCCCCATGATGGACGCAGCTGAGACCACTGCCAGCTTCTAAAGTGTGGAGCAAAGGGACAGAGACGCGGCCTCTTCTGTACTCGCTTTCTGGGCGGTCGTCACCTATCTGCTCCTGACAGATAGGGTTTCCTTTGGAGAGTCAAACCTCTTGCCAAGCCGTCTTTCAGCCAAAACTCCTGTTCCTCTAATTTACAGGAAAAAGAGGAAGGCAGCATCCCACCCATCCTTTTCTGAGCTGATTATTTTCCATTTGAAATTAATGAACTTCCCACAGTGAGGCCAAGTTGCTTTGCCCAGATAACGAAGTTGGACTTTTGCTTCACACGAAGCCGTTCAAGCTGGCGTGGATCTCAGCCATTAAGGGACAGAGTCCTTCCCATGGCTGAAAGGAAGGAATGCAGCCTTCTGATGGAGATCAAAGTTAGACTCAAGTTTCTCTCCAAATTTATCTGCCCCTTGTTAACAGGCGAGTTTACAGTGAAAAGGTTAATATTCAGCCAGGGTATTTCACATGGGGATCTATAGTTTATGTGTCTTCCAGGGGTGGCCAGTGTTTCCGAATATGAGCTGAAGACGGTAAAGAGTGGTGATCCTGGACCGGGAATCCGACACCATCCCGTATCACACAGAACGCTAACCTCGCAGGAAGAGCCACATCCCTGTGATGCGGCATCAAGGAGCCTGATCGTTAAAGACTCACAGCTTCTCACAAGGAGCAACTGACAGAAAAATATACAGCGAGAGTCTCCATGGTATAAATTCTTCTACAGACCTCCCACCTCCTGGGCGTCCTTAAAGTCAGGAGACTTCAAAGGCAGAGCTACAAGTTACTCCCGTGCACAAATAGAAACTACCAAGTTGGGAGAATCAGAAGATGGGGCGATTTGTCTACTCAGGTTCACATTTAATGTAAATACCCAAACCATAGGGACTAGAATGGCTTTAGCTTCTTGAGAAAAGAAAGGAGATGGTGAGCGTCTGCTTCTAGCCCACCTGCAGGGCCCCCCAGACCTGGGCTGAAGGGCAGGGGTTTGTCAAGAAGGTTCAGAGAGACGGGAATAGGGCCAGTGGGGGAAAGATCGTGGCGGGTCAAGGTCAGGGGCGAGAGTGGCTCTTTTCCACATATTGACTTGGGCTCTTGGAATGAAAACTTAGAGATTAGTTTTCAGATGATTGAATTAATGCAAAATGTCAGCATTTTTCATTGCTAAGCATGAGTTTTAATCTGAAGAATTTGTCTTTTTGCGAGTGAAGATGAACCAAGGCAGGATGTAGACATTTTTACACTGATGAATTTTAAGCGAAAGGGTTTTTTTTAATACATTTATTTTATTTATTTATTTTTGGCTGTGTTGTGTCTTCTTTGCTGCACACGGGCTTTCTCTAGTTGTGGTGAACGGGGACTACTCTTTGGTGAGCGGGCTCCTCATGGCGGTGGCTTCTCTTGTTGCGGAGCACGGGCTCTAGGCACACAGGCTCAGTAGTTGTGGCGCACGGGCTTAGTTGCTCCATGGCATGTGGTATCTTCCCGGACCAGGGCTCGAACTTGTGTCCCTTGCATTGGCAGGCGGATTCTTAACCACTGCGCCACCAGGGAAGCCCAAAAGATTTCATTTTTTTATATGCCTCACTATGCCCTGGTCATGTCCTTAAAGATGGTGACACCAGGAAGAAGGGGACCAGGACACATTCTGAAGTGACACACTAGTCACCCTCACCTTCACCTCCATGCAGGCCAGGGAGTATAATTACAAAAAAAAAACGAAAAACAAAAACCATGAAACACCTAAGCACCTTATTGTGGAAGGCATCTTTAACATGAAGAGAGAAGTTCATTCATTCAACAAATATTTATTGAACACCTACTATGTGCTTTAGGCAGTGGGTACCGAAGGTGCAGCAGCTAACGACACAATGTTCTTGTACTTCCAGGCCTTTGTTCTAGTCAGGGAGACAGAGAGCAAACAAACAGTACGGTGTTGGTAAGAAGTAACAGGAATAAAATTAAGCAGAGTGGGTATGAAAGTATAAGGGTGATGGTCATATATATAGAATGGTCAGTGAAGGAAGCCCTCTCTGAATAAGTGCCTTTCCAGCCGAGACCTGCAAGAAAGGAGAAGATAGACGTGTGCGGGTGAAGGAAACAGTGAGTGCAAAGGCCCTGAGGTGGCAGATATAGGCTTGAGGGGAGAAGCGTATGCAGGATACAATATGCTCGTGCAGGGCTGGAGAGGAGCTGGTGAGAGTGAGTTCATTCATCTGAGGTCCCCCTTCTGTAGTGAAGGAATTGAATGGTAAAGAGCTTAATTCCCTAATTAATTGTCGCTTCTATCCAAAAGGATTACTGGTAACAAACCTGGAGAGTGAAGTGGCTTATGTGAGTTCACCTCGTTGGTCCTTGGCAGAATCAGGATCAGTCTTCTAGAACTGCTGCTGGTCTGTCTGGGACCTTTGGGCAAATTCGGAAAAAGTGTCTCTTCCTCTCTGAAATGCCACCCATGCCAGGGTGAGCTCCCTGGCAGGTGCGGCCTGGCCAGGATTGCAGCTCTCACTCACCTCCTTGGGTGTTGTGTAACTGGGCCCAATCTGCACAAGGACACACTATGGTCCAGGCTCAATAGTTTCTTCCTATCCCACAATACCTCACCTACTAATGATCCTACAGGCTCCAGGTCATTGGTTTCGTGTTTGAACTCGAGTTAATTCTGATTACACAGCTCACTCTGCAGTAGCTATGCAGCACGACGCTCCTTTGAACCCCTGGGTCTGTGCTGGAAATGGTGGGCTGGCGGGAGAGACCAGGAAGCTTGGCCACAGACGGAGTGTGAGATGGGTATTAGTTTCCTGTTGCTGCTATAACAGATTACCACAAACCTGGTGGCTTAAGGCAACACAGACTCACTGTCCTCCAGTTCTGGAGGTCAGAGCTCTAAAATCGAGGTGTGGGCAGAGCCACATCCCTTCTGGAGGCTCCAGGGCAGAATCCACTTCCTTGGCCTCTCCAGCTTTCAGAGGCCGCCGGCATTCCTCGGCTTGCGGCTCCTTCCTACCCTCAAAGCAGTAGGACAGTGTCGTCAAATCCCTCTCTTTCTGTCCCCTCACCTCTGCTTCCATTGTCACCACTCCTCCTCTGACTCTGACCCTCTTCCAAGGGCCCTCGTGACTGCACTGGGTCTGCCTGGAAAATCCAGCATAATCTCCCCATCTCGGGATCCTACATTTAACCACATTTACAAGATTCCTTTTGCCACGTTAAGTGACATGGCAGCTTCCAGGGATGTGGACGTGCTTGCAGGGGCGTTACTCCATCTACCACCAGATGTAATAAGAAAGTGCACTCGTGGAAAAGGCCCTTGCTCAGCACTGTTCCTGGCCTTGAAATTTCTTTCAGAGACTCATTCTTCACCCCTTGAAAACTTCCTGATTTTTCAAGAAGTCACTGATGAAATATCAATGCCCGCTGGGAGATAGGACATGTTAACCTTACCTGCAGAGATTTTAGCAGGAGGATAAAGACCCTGGGAAATAATTAGAGAACATGAGGAGGGGCGTTTGTGAAGTATAAGCTGGAAAACCCATATTTCCCAGTTTTTGCTAAGAGCTGGGTTACTCTTTAGAAAAAGCACATGACTAGGAATCTCAAATTCTAGTCCTTATGAGCTATAAACCACAGAAATTGCCTTTAATGTGTTTGTGTCTCATTTTCCTCATGATATGGAGGAATAATAGCTGCCCTACCTAAACCACAGGGCAGTGTGGATGACACCAAGTGTAACAGACTAGATCAGCTAATATTCCTCCAGTGATAAGTCTTTGACATGCATCACCTCCTTTCATGCTCACAATGCTCTATGAGGAGGTGCTTTGATTACCCGCAGTTAACAGATGAGGAGACTGAGGCTTGGGTCAAATAAGCTGACCACGATCCCACAGTGAGGCGGCAGCAGGGATGGGAAGTGAACCCTGATCCCTGGGGTCCAGGGTCTCTGCTCTTCATCACTACAGACTCTTCTGCCTGCAGAACATCAGTGGGAAAAGTGCACACCAGCCCAGGGTCAGTACTGGGCACAGCATCAGCATGAGGGCATAGAAAGGAGGCAGAGAAAATAAAGCCAGGCTGCCTTTAAAATTACGAAAGGCAGTCATTTCAAGGCAAGTGAGGTCTGTGAAGGAAATGCTCATAGTTTCGGGGTTGACATTAGAAGCCACTTTAAAATTCCGGCAACTGAGATGCAAATGAGCAAAGGCCGGCCCTTCATTCTGTCTCTCTGACCCTCCCTGGCCCTGAACCTCCAGCTCAGGCAGACCCAAACAAGGCCGGTTTCAGGAACCACACAGCTACTTTGTTCTTAAAGTATTAAACACTAGCCTCAAGACTTTAGAAAAAGAAGGAAAGAAGATCATAACATCCTAACGACATGAGAAGGAAAAAAGTAAGGTGATTTAAGAATGAACAAGTTAGAAACGAGGGGGTAACTTGGGTTTATAACCCCATTCCAGTGGGGTTCCTTTAATAAGAAAACTGCCCACCAAAACAGATGAATCCTGAAATGTTCTTTGAGAAAAACACAAATGAAAGAAGAAAAGCAATAAGAAAGAATAAGAAAAGCTACGGAATAGATGAAATAAATGAGACCATTATAAACACTTGAATATATATTTTCACTTAGACAAATGTTCTTTCCCAAAAATTGACAACAGAAGTGATGCAAAATGGGAACAGACCGAATAGGAATGCACGTCCCTGGCCTGGGTCCCATTAAGTCCTCCCGTGAACACTGGAGAATGCTGTTTGAGGCTCTGCACCCTGAACTCCTACCCTCTGCTTCCTCCTTCCTTTCATCTGCCCCGTTCCCCGCCCAGACTCCTTCCTGGGTCACCACCCCTGTTCCATCCGCTCCTCCCCGGCCACTCCTGTGCCTTGAGGAGTCAGGCTCAGTTCTGAACAAGCTTCCCTACAAGCTCATGTATTTCTCATTAGTTAGTTACTTATGCAATTATTGTGTTCATTGTGAACAAAACAGACCGAAATCCCTGTTCTCTGAGAACTGGTGTTTTTAGTGGAGGAAGGCTGATGGTCCTGATCCCTGCAGAGGCAACAAGGCGAACAAAGAAGAGTGAAGCAGGCCCCGAACCTCCCGGTCCAGAATGTCTGCCTTGATCGCCGTCCTCACTTGCAAGACGGGTTTTCTTCTGCCCCCTTCACTAGATTTTCCCAAGATTATCTGACGCACCTTGGTCCGATTATCTAGACCAAAAAGCGTTAACACATAGCCTCAGCCATGCATTTAATCCTCAGAGCAAGGCTACCAGGTAATACACAATATCATCATCACTTTTTTTTTTTTTACAGATACAGAAACTGAGATGCAGAGAGATCAGGGGACTATCTCCCAGCTCGGAAGGGGCTGAGCTGGGATCTGAACCAGAGCGTCTGTCCCCGGAGCTCGTGCCTTTATCGCTACAGGTCTGTCTACACTTCAGACCAAAGTCGTCTCACAGGGACTCCTTCCAGGATCCTTCTTGACGATTCCAAATTTCTATGTGTTTGCAGTCTTCTCCATATTTGTTCAAAAACTGTCCGTCCTCTTGCCAAGCCCCCCCCACTGCGGTTGCCCCTTTCTTGCACCTTCAGAGACCTTTCACACCTCCAGTGGTACCCCCCTGCCCCGTGACCTTTGTAAAACAAGGAACAGAGCATGAGTGTGAATGAACACGCTTTCTTTCTGTCCTGCTCAGGACACAGACCTACTCAGTGTTGTTCGGAGGCATCAGTGGACCAGGAAGGAGATTATGATTGTTATCAGAGGAATGGCGGCAGTCCCTAAAGGGGCGGTGTGATCATCTGATGACACACAACATAGTAGCGTTCTTCCTTGATTCCTCCCCACCCCATCACTGCCTTTAACCAGCGGGGCTCCACGGGGTCAGCTCTTCAAGTTCTCCTGTTGTGCAGGGGGCACCCCAGTCGGAGGAGGCTTGGCAGGGCTCCAGGGAAGCAGAGTCAGAGAATGACGTCACCATTCTTTGTGGATTTCCCTGGTTTCCATTTTGAGGGAAAATCCTCAGAACATCTCGCACATGTTTGCAGTAACTTTGTTTAGTCCCTAACACATGTAATGATTACTGTGTGCTGGGTATTAAGGGCTTCCCATAAGCCAACTCATTTAATCCTCCCAACAACCCTATGAAATTGCTATTATTATCACTACATTTTAAGGCTATGGACACTGAGGCAGAGAAGTTAAGGTCACACAGCTAGTATATAGCAGATATTGGGATTTGAACCCAAGCAGCCAGCTCTGGAGTCTGTACTCTTAACCACTATCCCATATAAAACTTCTCACTAGACAGTAAGTGAAAAACTGATATGAAGCTGTCTGTATCACATAATCACATGTCAAACGTGATGTCAAACAAACAAGCAAACAAACAATCTAAGTAACTAGGTAGAGAAAAAAGACTAGAAGGAAATACACCAAGATATCACTAGCGATTATTCTGGGTGCAGAAAGGGCCGAGCAATTTTATTTTCTACCCTCTACTGTTTTGATTTTCCACATTTCCTCTTATAATGTTTATAATGAAAACTAATACATTTCACGTTTCAGTTTTAAATGGCTGCAATCCACGGAAACATGGAAAATACAATTGCAGTGTACTTCCTTGGCCCGGGCAGAAAGATAATTTACACAAATAAATCTTCCATCCCATTTCCCCATCCAGGCCCCTATCTCCCACCTACATATTGACTTTTATTTGTATAGCCATCCTACATGCCAGATCAATCTTCTTAAGACAATATTTTCTTTATATCACTTCCCTATTAAGAGGATTCTGTCTTCCTATTACTCATGGAATTCAATTAAACTCTTTAGCCTGGACTTAAATTTGTCCACGATCTGGCCCTAACCTTCTCTGGAGGCTTTTCTTCCATTTTTTCCCCCTGTGTGTTCCCTGTGACTCATGCAGTCCCATTTCAATCCTCTACCTGGCTCTTTCCTCGTTCCAGGCGGCTCCAACGGGAGCCTGACAGAGTGGGTCAGCAGCCTGAGCCCAGCTTCTGGACCGGTTTGCAATCAGCTCCCGCCTCCTACAGACGACGTCCGCTGGCCTGGCCAGACGTCCCGGGCTGCTGAGCACTGCCCTGCCTGGGATCCTAGAGCACTGGCAGCCAGGGAGCCCGAGGATGTCTCAGCAGCCCAGCCCTCCTTCTGGGTGAGCACTCAGCCTAGTACGTGGCCTCTTCTGCTCTGCGTTTGCCTCTGTCCGCCGATGACCCAGTGTTCTGTAAGCTGGACCCCACCCAGCCCTCTTAACTTCTTATTGGACTGACAGCTAGATTTCCCAGAACACTACTCTGCTCGCTGAATTAGGCCTCCTTGAATCACCTGACCCCCCGCCTGAGTACCCTGGGTCCTGGAGGTGGCCAGCTCCTTGGCTGGCCACACTGACCCCAGCCTCTACTGCCTCACCGTCTCCTCCAGACCCGCTCTGTCATCAGCTGTGAGCCCTGTGCTGCCAAGTGTCACATGAGGTACCCGGGAGTCTTTGAGATTTGACAGTTTCTGCCCAAGAAAAATCTCCCTCAATCTCTTCTGTCCTTTAGCCTTTGGTTATACTGTTCCTTTTGCCCAGAACCTCTGGTGAACACAAAGTTCCTACCCATCTTTTTTTTTTTTTTTAGTGTGGTGAAATATTCATAACATAAAATTGACCGTTTTAACCATTTTTTAAGTGTCCAATTCAGTGGCATTTAGTACATTCACAGTGTTGGACAACCATCCCTTTACCCATCACCCCAAACTGAAACCCTGTCCCCAGTAAACACGGACTCCCTGTCCCTCCTTCCTCCCAGCCCTGGAAACCAACAGTCTACTTTCTGACTATGAATTTGCCTTTTCTAGGCTCCCCGTACAAGTGCAATTGATGGGGATAGAGTACGATAATTAGTTCATTTAGAAATCCCACTAGGCGGTTAAAAACAGAAGAGGAATTTTAAGGGAGTCTGGGAGACTGTTTTAAGCTCATGACCACGCAGGAAAGGAATCCAGTAACCTAGCAACAATCTACTCTACCTTGAAGGAGGACCAGGTACATCCAACTGCCAGGCACACTCAAGCCACAAGTCCTGATAGTTAAAACACAAGACGATAGATATGGGCTCTGAATCTTGTTACATGAAGTCAGGGAGTTAATGGTCCTTGACAAGTAGCATATCTGCACGTAGCCAACAGCAATATAGGTGAAAGGGGACATTATACAGAAATCTGAGACAAATTACCATATTTTAGTATATGTTACCACCCTTTTGCTAATATACATACGATTTAAATAGCACCATGACAGTCCCAGTTAAACCAATTAGGGTCAAAGGAGGAACCAGTGCTGTAAGCTTTGATGTCTGCCCAAGAATGAGGAAGAAGGTGGTCTTCTCCCCTCTCCATTCTTTCTTTGGTTATAAAAATGTAGCCCTCTTTGTTCTCGGAGCTGCGCTCCCTTGCTGGCCCACTTGTATCTCTCACCAGCGTCCTATGCTAATAAACTTACTCTTTGCCTACTGCTTAGCCTCCCTTGCTGGCCCACTTGTATCTCTCACCAGCCTCCTATGCTAATAAACTCACTCTGCCTACTGCTTTGCCTCACACTGAATTCTTTCTGTGACAAGAAAAAAGAAACTGGGCTTCCCTAGTGGCGCAGTGGTCGAGAGCCCGCCTGCCGATGCAGGGGACACGGGTTCGTGCCCTGGTCTGGGAAGATCCCACATGCCGCGGAGCGGCTGGGCCCGTGAGCCATGGCCGCTGAGCCTGCGCGTCCGGAGCCTGTGCTCCACAGCGGGAGAGGCCACAGCAGTGAGAGGCCCGCGTACCGCAAAAAAAAAAAAAAAGAAAAAAAAGAAACTGAGCTTCAGTAAGTCCTGAGACCAGGCAAGCAGTTTTAATTAAAAGACATTGGATTTGAGTCTCAGCCCGAGGGTTCAAGTCCCAGTCTGAGTTTTGGCTGGGTTCAAGTCCCATCCAAGCAGGAGTGCAGTTTCAGAATCATATAATATTTGTCTTTTTGTGTCTTGCTTCTTTCACTTAGCAGAATGTTTTCAAGGTTCATCCATTTCATAGCAGACTCTCCTTCCTTTTTATGGCTGAATAATATTCCTTTTAGTGGATCTACTACATTTTATTTATCCATTTGTCTATTAATGGATTTCAAAGATCCATTTTTAAAATTGTTATTGAAGTATAGTTGATTTACAATATTGTGTTAGTTTCAGGTGTACTGAATAGTGATTCAGTATTTTGCAGATTATATTCCATTATAGGTTATTACAAGATAATGGGTATAGTTCCCTGTGCTTGTTATATACTTGCTGCTTACCTATTTTATATATAGTAGTACATATCTATTAACCACATACCCCTAATTTGTCCCTTCCCCCCTTTTCCCCCCTTGGATGACCACAAGTTTGTTTTCTATAAAGATCCATTCTAAACGCCACATCCTCCAGTGGACCCCACTACACAGGAAGCATCTGAGAAAGGACCATCTTCCTATCCCCACAATACCCAGCACAGTGCCTTTCACCTAATAGATACCCAGCAGATACTTAATGTGTTGAATGCAAGAATGAGAAGTTAATAAGTGACTATAGTAAACACAACTAAGAGTCCTTCATTTTTTTCTACGTTTCTGTTGAAAATAACTAGTGTTTACTTACCATTTCCACAATTTTATTACTTAAAGAAAAACTCTTTAAGGAAGCACACATACACTATCTGTATATCATCTTACCAAAAATAATGATCCCTTGTAATCATCTAATTATCTAACTATTATCTAAATGGTCTATTAAGTTGAAATAAGCCAATGATTTTGACAGAAGAGAGAACTGACCCCTGCAAGTATTTATTTCCAGAGTGTTACTTGACTGGGTGATCAGATATCTGATCTTTGATAAGGGGTGGCTTTAATTCTCAGACAGCCTCCTGAAAAGTCACACTCTCAGCAAAGTTATTTAATTATGGAAAAAGAAGCAGCCACGGGTTTACTGCATGGAATTCAAAACCTTGCCTGATGTGACTGCTGCTCTATAAAGTTTCAGATTTCACAGAGCAAGTGTTCCCCAGAAACACCCAACTACACACATTAAACATTTTTTAAAAGCTTATCAGAGAGCAAATGGTGTGGAAGAAAGAGGAAAAATACTGACTATTTCAGCTGGAAATAGACAACATTCCCTATGCATTTGAACCCCATGATTCAAATTATGTAAATTGTCTTTTGAGCTGAAAAAGTAAATGTGAAAAAGAATCCCAAAAGCAGTTTAAAAGATCTTAAGAGAAAAAAAATCTTAAGTGAAGACAGAGAAGAGAGAATTATGTTGGAATGTCCACCTCTGCTTTAACTGTAACGTCACAATCCTGTAATTATCTCAGGAACTCCAGGCAAAGACCAAGTACCGACCACTGCCTGTCTCAGCAGACACAGGGGACTGATGTTTTCTGCACCTCTTCCCTGGGCGGAAACTGACTGTATACGGTACTAGGCTGCCATCTGCTGGTTTCCCACCAATACTGATGGGAAAGAAAGGGTGAAATTTGCAGAGGCCCCCTTCACTTTCTACCTCCTTCTCTTTGGTGGACCATTTCCCAGAAGAGACCACGGTAACCCTGAAGAAGGAAGTGCAAAGCCCTTTTCTCTCGGTACCCGGCAGTGGACTTCAGGCTCTGAATTCTAGAAGGGCTCCTGAGTGAACAAACAGGACACTTTAATTCTACTGAGAGGCAACAAAAGTCCTCTGCGGCCTAGAGAATTCAGAAAACAAACAAATCCCGTTCTGGTTTCACAGCCCTGACAGCAGAGTTTCCAGGGAGGAGCCGTGGAGCATGAGGCACAGGAGTCAAAGCAGACAATTGCTTCGCCCTTGAGTTCAGCCGTGTTTCACAGGCTGCGGTTCTGTGAAATGGGACCAGCAGCAGGACACGGACAGGCGTTTCCGGCTGGAATCGGGAACGTGTGCCGCCGAACAGGAGTTGTGTGCGGTTCCGTCTGGGTCATTCTCTGGGATTCAGGCCCGGCAGCTGGACCTACACTGGGCAATGCAGTGGCCACCAGCCATGGATGGAGACTATGCTCTTGAAATACGGTCCGTTTGAACTGACTTTTGCTGTAGGTATAAAATACTCACTGAATTTCAGAGACTTAGTATGAAAAAAAGAATGTAAAATATCTTGCTAATTATCTATATTGATTATATATTGAAGTGATAACATTTTGGATATACTGAATTAAATACTAAAATGAATTTCATCTGTTTAATTTTTTCAACGTGGCTACTAGAAAAAATTTAAATTACACACGTGGCTCATGTTATTTTTCTCCTGGTCAGTGCGGAGCTCGGCCAACAATTATGGCCAATGTTTTCTGAGAGCTTACTGGGTCCTAAGCGTTACTTCACATGTGTATTATGCTAAGGGTTTTATGGACTCTGGTTTTTCATCTATTCTTCATAATAGCAGTATTAGAAATTTTACAGGTTAGGAAACAGACTCAGAGACAATTAGGAACAAAGCTACATAGTTGGTGTGACTGTCTCTGGACTTGAAGCCGGATGATTAAGAAGCCAAATCCAGACTGGTCTTACCCACAAGGCACAGACCCTGCAGCTGGGCTCTCCTTGGTCTTGGCTCTGATGAAGTCCATTCCTTGCTCTCATACCCTGATCTGTCCTGTGCCTTTTGTCATAAAGCTTCTTTTCCCCTCTGTCGGACCACCTTACTATAAATTTTGTAGTCAGGTAAGGAGAGGTTTCCCTCCTTAACATGTTTTCCTAGCCCCATGTTAAATAACAAATTTAGAGGTGGAATGGTATATAAAGGTAAATTCTTTCCACCGACTCCTAATTTTTGACCATCTTGGCTTTCCATGTCTCGAGGTATAACATTTCTCAGACATTATAAATCCTTGAGAAAGTGCTCTAAGAGGTTTGAGATGCAAACAGATTTTCCAGATTTGCCTGGAATTCTTCTAGGTTTTTGCAAAGAGAGAAAATTCTGTTTATGCCAAAGCACTAGGCAGAATTTCTGTAAGCCTCAAATCCTTCCGTTACTTGTGTACATAGAGGCTACACACACACACACACACACACACACACAAACATGCACACACACCTGCAGGTCATTTATAATCTCTCCTTCACGGAAATTAGGCTTTGATTTTTTGTTTTTGTAAAGCAAATCTGAAATTGCTGAGATAAGTAAGAGCTATTATTTCTGGAGTAATTATTCAGGAATGGATAAATGTAACTTCTTCCCCTTGTCCAAATACTTCTTGCACTGTCTCTAATTGTTTTGCTTCTTTCTGACTGTGAAGTGCCAAGAACTTTTTAGCAGCGTCCAGTGGAGAAAAATCCAATCAAATCCGACATTAAGTAAGATAGTTTTCAAGTGCAAGCAGAGAGAGCAAAAACCAGATTTTGTAACTTATCCACCCACCCATCCACCCATCCATCCATCCATCCATGCATCCACCCACCCATCCATCCATCCATCCATCTATCCATCCATCCATCCACCCATCCGTCTATCCATCCATCCATCCACCAATCCACTCACCCATCCATTCATCCATCCATCCACCCATCCATCCATCTGTCCATCCATCCATCCATCCACCAATCCACTCACCCATCCATTCATCCATCCATCTACCCATCCATCCATCTGTCCATCCATCCATCCATCCACCAATCCACTCACCCATCCATTCATGCATCCATCCACCCATCCATCCATCCGTCCATCCATCCATCCATCCACCAATCCACTCACCCATCCATTCATCCATCCACCCACCCATCCATTCATCCATCCACCCACCCATCCATCCATCCATCTACCCACCCATCCATTCATCCATCCATCCATGCACCAATCCACCCACCCATCCATTCATCCATCCACTCATCCATCCATCCATCCATCCATCCATCCATCCATCCATCCACCAATCCACTCACCCATCCATTCATCCATCCACCCACCCATCCATTCATCCATCCACCCACCCATCCATCCATCCATCTACCCACCCATCCATTCATCCATCCATCCATGCACCAATCCACCCACCCATCCATTCATCCATCCACTCATCCATCCATCCATCCATCCATCCATCCACCAATCCACCCACCCATCCATTCATCCATCCACCCACCCATCCATTCATCCATCCATCCATCCATCCATCCACCAATCCACCCACCCATCCACCCATCCATCCACCCACCCATGCCAGGCATGGAGAATAGAGATTCAACAATAAACAAAACAGAACTCAACCCTGACCTCATGGAGCTTATACTCTTATGGGAAAGGCAGACCATAAACAAGTAAACAAGCTAATAAAAACTACAAACTGAGACAGGCCCTATGAAGGAAGCAAATAAGGAGCAGAGGTAGAGGGCAGCTGGTCAAGGGAGGCCCCTGCCCTGTGGGAGCTAGTGGGGGAAACGGTGCAGCGTCCTGGCAGAAGGAACTCCAAGTGCTGTCAAGAGTGTGTAGTTTTAGGAAAGTGGTGTGAATGCTGACGATGCAATGAGTGAAGGCCAGCGATAGGCGCTAAGGAGGCAGCAGCAGGCGTGGGAGAGCTCACCCAGGGAATTCAGAGCGAGTGAGGAGGTTGGGTTTTATTCAAAGCCCTGCAGGAAGCTACTGAGAGTTGCCAAGTACATGAGGGACACTATCAGATGTGCAGTCTTTCAAGAGTGCTCTTTAAAGTAGTGGCGGACACTGAACAGAAAAGGCGGGAAGGGCAGCACCCCTGACCTGGAGCATCCTTTTCCCTCCTGACGTCACTCTTCCCGAGTTTGCACTGGTAACAATTGTGTTCCACCAGATTCTCAAATTGTGCCACTTTTTTTTCCAGGTTAAAGCCTTTTCATTTTCCTTCTTGCTGTTTTTGCTTGCTTTCTGTCTGCATATCTAGACTCTCTGAACTCCTAAAAGAATACTGTTTCTTTCCTGGGGCCCATTAAACATCCGGATGTGATATAACGGAGAATACAGCCCTGGTCCCAGGTGTGCCCAGGGTACCAAGGACCGGGCACTGGCCCAGCATCCGCTTGGAGCCTTGGAAATTCTCCCTGAAGCATTTCAGGTCTTCTTACTGCTAAGCACTCTAGCTTGTCAGCAAAGGTCTTTTCACGATGATGACGCAATAGCGCTGTGATCCTGACAGAAGCTTTGGAGGACACCCCATCTCCGGCACAGGTTCTGCCCCAGGGGGACCCGTCAAGACACAAGACCCGTCAACTGTCCCAGTGTGCTCCCCGCTAGTCATCCCCGCGATTGTCACTCTTCCACCACCTCCTTAGGGTGCTGGTTCACAGGGTGGACGGCGGTGACACCTTTCTCAAGGACCGGAAATACTTCTCACCCTGGAGATCTTCCACTCACCCATCTCAGCCCTGCTCTGAGCCCCAGGGGCTGCTCTGCAGGCACCACCCGGGGCTCCTCTGGCTTCCAGCTGGGTTTGGTCAGCGAGAAGCCCAGCAGGAGGGGAGAGGGAGGAGAATGGGGTCAGCGTTCTTCCTCAGCCACTTCCTCCCAGGAGGGGGCCCAGAGCAGACTGCTCCCCACCCTGCCCCCCGCCCAGCCCATGGCCACCCACTTTCTGCTCCCCGCCACGCCCCTCAGCCTGAAGGACAGTCATGGCAGCCCTGCTGCTACGGGTCCTAGGACCCTCCACCTGCTCACTTTTGTCTCTTTATTAAATGCTCCTAAAATTACCCCGGGTGGAATGTGCTGCCTCTCTCCTGACAGATACGACGTTCTCCTTGAGGGTCCCTCTTGCCCCCCTACTGACAGGGTGTAATGGCTCTGACCTCTGACCTTCAAGGGAGTGACCAACGTCTCACGCCACCCTCTCCCTCCTTTCAGCTGGACAGCCCTTCCCAGCAGGACCGCACCCTACCCTCCTGGCCTGTGAGACCTCCAAAGTCATCCCCGCTGAGCACCAGTGCCACAGAGAAACGAAGTAGCCCCACCAGAAACCACAGGCTACACATGCTGTTCGTTCTCCTTCACTCTTAGTGAAGACAGAAATTGGGGTGTGTACATTAACCCCTAAGAGCACAGCAATAATACACAAAGAGATGCAAATATGGTGAAGACATCATCGTTCAAGGATAGTAATGACAGCTAATCAGCAGGTGCTGGTCTAAGTGCTTCACACGTATTAATTCCTGCAATCCTCACAATGGTCTTAAGAGACAGGGACTACTGTCATTCTCGTTTTATAGGAGAGAAAATCCAGACACAGAGCGGTTACATAGCTTACCCAAGGTTATACAGCCTGTAAGTGGCCGACCTGGAATTTGCACCAAGGCTAGTTGGCTATAGAGTTGATGCTCTTAACCACAATATTGTAAACAATTAAAGTCTGCTGTGAAATCTTAGCAGGGAACCCTGCATCCCATCGCTTTATCCCTTGTTAAAATATTGGTAAAGAGAAAATAAAATAGGGACTTCCCTGGTGGTCCAGTGGTGAAGAATCTGCCTTGCCATGCTGGGGACGCAGTTTCAATCCCTGGTCAGGGAACTAAGATCCCACATGCCGTGGCACGGGCAACTAAGCCCGCGTGCTGCAACTACTGAGCCCTTGAGCTCTGGAGCCCGCCTGCCACCACTAGAGAGAAGCCTGAGCGCTGCAATGAAATATCGCACGTGCAGTAACCAAGACCTGACATAGCCAAAAATAAATAAATAAATAAATAAATAAATAAATAAATAAATTTTAAAAAGAAAAGAAAAGAAATACAAGAAGCCTATATAAGAAAAGGTAGAAGATAGACTGCTTAGAGTGTTGAAAACAAAGTAAGAGATTTTAAAATACTGTCAAATAATCTGACATTAGAACACAGGGTTAAGGCAAAAGGCATACTTTAAGTCCCTTTAACTGTTCACTTTGATAGAACAAATTTAGATTTAAAATCTGAGGGGTAATTAGACCCCCTCGGATGCTTGCTTTTTATAAAAGGGGGTGTATTCATTTATAGTAACGGTTCTCCAACTATAGTGTAACCACAGCTGGGGGGCTGTCAGACATGAAGACTCTTGGGGCCCACATCAAACTTCTGAAGAGGAATCCCCGAGGCATCCTCATAGGCAGGATGATGGCCTCCAAAAGGCATCCACATCTGAATCCCCTGAAACCCGTGAATATGCTTCCTTACATAACAAAGGGGACTTTGCAGATGTCATTGAACTAAGGCTCTTGAGATCAGAAGATTATCCTGGATTGTCTGAGGGGCCCAACCTGCTTGCAAGGGTCCTTATAAGTGAAAGAGGGAGGCCAAGAAGGAGCTGTGACAACAGAAGCAGAGGCCAGAAACGAGGGACGCCAGTGGCCTCTAGAAGTTGGAAAAGGCAAGGAGACATCTTCTCCCCTAGAACGTCCGCAAGTCACGCGCCTGCCTGACCCTTCCTTGACTCCTGACCTTCAGACCTGTAAGACGATACAGTTGTGTCCCGTTAAGTCTCGAGGCGTGTGGTCATTTGTGACAGCAGCAACAGGAAACTCATGCAGGCGGTTCCTGACTCACCATGGTTCCACTTACGAATGGACTTATGATGGTGTGACAGCAATACATATTCAGCAGACACCGGAGTACTTCCAGTTTTGAATTCTGCTCTTCTCCCAGGCGAGCGATACGTGGTAGGACACACCCTCAGGATCGGAGCTCCCAGTCAGCCACGTGACCAGACGGCGAACCACCCTTACACTTAGAGCCATTCTGCTTTTCACCCTCAGTACAGCAGTCAGTAAGTTACACGCGACATTCAACACTTTACTGTAAAGCAGGCTTTGTGTTAGATGATTTTGCCCAACTGTAGGCTAATATAAATGTTCTGAGCACGTTTATGGTAGGCAAGGCGAAGCCATGACGTAGGTTAGGTGTTTAAAGGCGTTTTCAACTTAATGGTATTTTCAAATTACGATGGGTTTATTGGGATGTAACCCCATTGTAAGTCAAGGAAAAGCCGTACAAGGGTTAGCTCAGGAATCTGCATTCGTAACAAGTTCTGGGTGATTCTATTGTAGATGTTCTTTGAGGAACACTGCCTTATAGGAAGAGCCTAGGCACAGGTCTCTGGCAACAGGAGAGAAGAGATCAGTAGTTATCCAGCTTTTCCTTTTTAAAAGGAGCACTCCCCCCACCTTTTAACATTTAAAATAATATTCTGGTCTTTTATTTTAAAAATATAGATTGTTGGTTTACCGCATGTATTAGTAACTGATCATGATATAGTCATGAAAGGGAGCGTGGTTACAGCAGAAAAACGACGGCCCTTAGAGCTGGCCACACCCGGGACTTCTGAGCTGCACAGTGGTGTACAAGTCCCTTCGCCTCCCTGAGCCCCTGTGGTAAACTCTAAGGCATAACACTATATGGTACCGATACAAGTCACACAGAGACAAAACCAACCTCTCTCTTCTCCTTTTTCTCCCCCTCCTCCTCCCTTTCCTTCTCCCTCTCTATCCCCAATCCCCCAATTCAAACTGTTGACATGAGAGACCCTGGCAGGCCCATTTGAGTTAAGGACCCACCCAGTCCAATAATCACCAGGATGCCATAAGCTCCCCTGCTGAATTGTGAGGGGATAGGCAGGTGGGAGCGTTTAATTTGGGAAAGGTCAGACATTCTAGAAGCTGTCTGCTGTAAGAGCAGAGTGACCTGATTCTCTTGCTGTTCAATATTTTTTTATTGAATTGGACCAAGAAGAGAGCTTTCAAGAGTTTAATAATTCTTGCAATGATCTATTTTTGGGGTAAATGTCTTTTTGGACAGCTCTGTAACAGGAGTACCAATAACCAACATCCAGTGCAATTTAATCAGGTCATCATTTCGCCAGTCGTCATTCCAAGTTGTAACTAAATACTAATACAGTGATAAGTGAAAGTCCACGTGTTTCCTTAAGAAAAATATTCAGAATTTTGGACGAACAAAAGTAAATTTCTCAGTCTTTGGGGCAAAAAAACACAAAGGCTTCAGAGTTTGTTAGGAAACTTGCAAGATTCTTGGCATTCAAATCACTTTTACAAAGCAATACTGGGATGAGTCAAGTGTAATTGAATCAGGAACATATGGATTAAATTCTCCCATAAATACACATGGGTATAAATACGAAGGGGAAGAGAATTTGCCAGATGGGTTACCAAAACAAAACACTTTCAAAATAACTCAAGATCGTCAACAGACCCCAAACACAGCTGTGTTCTCTTATGTCTAAAAAATGCATTTTCCCTTGGATGTCTTGATAGGTTAATTTAATTTTTGCTGAGTACCTACAGCACATTGGATACCCTAGAAAGCACACCATGTCTGCAGGAAGCGCTTCCTATTTGGAAACACGGACTTTTCATGAAATGATCAGCGTAATTCTCTTCCTGCTTTTCCACATCTATTTGAATAATTGTTTACGTCTGTGCAGTAATGGACATCACTGACAGTGCTGTCTCTGCGATGGATTTTTATGGCTTTGAACCACTTAACAGGAGTAAACTTCTTGGAGAGGGTGAACTTTGATTAGGTTTTTACTAGGGAAGTGCTGGATGGCAAGAGGCGGTGCCCTCAGGGCCAGAGGAAGGGCCAACACCAGTTCTTACAGACACCAAGTTGGCTGCGCTGTTTACTGCTGTGGCTCAGTGATCAGGGCTTAGTTTGTGAGTGCTGACTGTACTTTTTCTAAGACTAGAGTTTTCTCAGTGAGTCAGCAATTTTCTGAGATTCGGAATTTTCCCATCATTTCCACATTTGTCTTTCAACACAGTGAATTATAATTTGGGTCGTAACACACACAAGAACTCTCCAGCTCTCCTGAATTCTACACTGGCGATGTGCAGCCCGCCAGGCAGAGATTAGCCTGCTAAAGCAGGCTTCCAGAAGGTGTTGCTTACTTCACTCACCAGATTCCTGTGGCAACCAGTCATCAGGGTCCATCCAGAGGCCAGAGGAGTTTCAATAACAATATCTCAGGGTGTTCATTACTCCACGATTTACAAAGGCAACAAAAGATAGGTTGATCACAACTGATGATATTCCATTATGTCGTAAAAATTGATATAATTTTTACTCTGCAAGAATGACAAGTTCACATATCTAACTAGACCTAGCAGGTAGTGAGACTACGATGTGAATTCCCAGCTCCACCTCACCAGGAATCCTCTGGAAACCTGTCAGTATGGCTAAGAGAACTGTCTCTCCTCTAGACCAAAATCCTTGGCCTGCTTTTTCCAGGTTCTACTGATGTTTGTCTGCATGTTCCTGAGTGAATCTGCGCAGGGTGTTATACTCCCTGGTATCAGAGCCCTTACTACTACTGGCACAAAACATCGGCCTCTGCCTGTACAATTCCTCAAAAACTGCAGTTGACATAGACTTTGATCAGCGATGCTCCAGTGCTGACCTGAGAATTTTGCTTTCTAGAAAGTGATCTACCGAAATCATTTAGGTGACCATATTCCTCCAGGACAGTCTCTCTTTCCATTGGCGAGGTCCTCCCCCTCCCCCTGGCTGTTTGTGATCTGCCTGCTCTTTTCCGCCCAACTTGTCCTGCTCTGTTGGGCTCTTCCATCCTCGTGCTGCCTGCCAAATGGTACAGCAGAGACGAGTTTACCCATGAGGCAGCTGCAAGAAGATGGGAGAACAAATCTCAAATCCACCTCCCCTGAGGGCAGGGGCTCAGAGTATTTATGGGATGAAGCTGAGGCATGGAGAGTGTGGGGAAAGGTGACTGGAAGTAAGAAAAAGGTGAGGTTATTGTCATTCCACGCAGATGCACCTAAGCTGTGGCTTCTTCACGGGTCACATGCTCAGAAAATGGTGGCGTTCGCAGGTTTTGAGGGTGGAGTTTGGGACCCTCTGATGTCAAATGTCACCGAGCGGACACTAGCTATGCCCAGCTAGAGGATCAGGGGTCCGAACCAGTCTTAACCGGCTGGAGCTTGAACTGGACACAGCTGACTGCAAGTTCCTGAAAAACAACTGGGCAAACGTCTTACTGTTTAGGCTACGTGCCACTTGGAGTTCACGAAGTTTTCTGCAGCAACAACTAAAGGCGCCCGATCAGTGAAGGCAGGTTACAGGTGTGACGGATCTAAGGGACGATTACGCTTGGTGTCACGAGAGCGATGAAAACTGTGAGCATAGGAAGAGTAACTTCTCCAGCTGAAAGTAGACTGTTCTCCCCATCCCTCGCCTTGCTTTGCTTTTCACCCTGTGGGGAAGTTCAACTCAGTTAAGATTTATGGGGTGCCTGTTATGTCCCAGACACTAGGCTCGGTGCCAGGGTTATAGCGAGGAACAGGACATGGTCCCTGCTTTCTGAGAACACGTGGCCCAGTGGGGAATTTAGAAATGGGGGGTGGGGTGTAGGGAAGGGCACTGAGCCCTGGCAGGGCCGGTGGGAGCTGTGCTGGTTCTCTGTGGGTGCTGTAACAAATAACCACAAGCTTGGCAGCTGAAAGTGCTACGCATTTGTCCTCTTACAGTTCCGAGGTCAGAAGTCTGAGACAGGTCCCGTTGGGTGGAAACCCAGGCATGGAGAAGGCTGGCTTACGGGGCTCTCCTTGCTTCACCAGCTTCTAGGGCTGCCCCCATTGCGTTCCTTGGCTTGTGGACCCCTCCTCTATCCCCAAGGACACCATCGTGGCATCTTCAAGTCTCTGTCTGCTCCATCTTCACCTCACCTCCTCGTCTGTGTAGTAAAACCTTCTACTCCCTTCTTATCCAACTGTATTTAGGGACCTCCCAGCTAATTCAGGATAACCTCTCTATCTCAAGACCCATAACTTAGTCACATCTGCAAAGTCTCAGAACCTGGATATCTTTGGGGGCCACCCTGCAGCCAGCCTCAGGAGGTAACCTCAGGAAGCTGGGAAAAGTATTCTGACAGCAGGAATGGCCTAAGAGGGCACGTGGCCTGGCTCAGCTCGGAGCCGTGGGAGCCGTTCACAGCGTGCTGTTATTGCAGCCTCAGATGTAAGGTAGGAGGGAAGCGCCAGCTTGTGGAGAATGACAGGGGCCATGTGAAGTCACCTGGGTTTAATTTTGTAGGTTCTAGGAAGTCTTTGAAGGTTTTAAAGTAGGGCGATGATGTGGTCGGATTAGCAATTTAGAGAGATCATTCAGGCAGGCAGATACAGTGAGAAGTCATGAGAGTCTGAAACAGCAGAGGGATTAGGACGGGAAGATCTACTGAAAAGGAGAGTTTTCTGGGTAACATCAAGAGCAACAGTCACTAACTGAAAGATGGGCTGAGGGAGACAGAGAGATCTGGGATAAGTCCCAGGCTTTTTGCCCAGGTAGACAGTGGCACCATTAAATATGATAAGTAAGTATACAAGGAAAAAATATGTCCAAGGAAGGAAAAATTGGCATTTATCAATAGTTTGACGGTGTATAATTTGAAAATAACCCGTGAGCGGGACCAGTTTCAGGGGCTTGTGACCTGTGTGGTCACTCAGGGTCCCATACGTAGAGGAGCCTCATGCTTGGTTTAATGCCCGGCTGTTGCCATCTTGAAAGTCTTAAACACTAAAACAAAGGGCACCATATTTTTATTTTACACTGGGTCCCACAAATTATTTAGCGAGTTCTTTTTTTTTTTTGCCACACCACACACGGCTTGCGGGATCTTAGTTCCCCAACCAGGGATCGAACCCAGGCCGCCATAGTGAAAGCACCAAGTCCTAACCACTGGACCACCAAGGAATGCCCTAGCCAATTCTTCTTGTGTGCTAAGAGCCCAGTGTTAGGGCCACTGTCTGCAGGGAAAGGTGTGAACAAGGGCAGAAACGTGTATTCCAGGAGCACGATCAGAACTTCTCATTCCCAGTTAACCACTTCAAGCCCAAGAGTATGCTCCCCGAGAGAAAGCCAAGTAATCCAAAATAAAGGGCTCTTGAGTCAAAACCCAGTGAATAAAACCGGCCCTCATCTGGGCTCTCTCTTCTCCACCAGCCTCAGCCCAGAGGCTCAGGGAAGTTACATGTGGGAGGTTTTATGTGAGTAAAGCTGGTGAGCAGGAGAAATAACTCTCATGGAGCTTGTTAAGCCCTCTCCACCAAGTAAGTGCTTATGACACCCTCCTCAGTGACGGCAGGGCAGAAATTAACATGCAGGGAAGAAGAGGCCTAGATGAATTCTGGTGTCGCTGGAAAGCTCCAGAATCCGGGGAAGGGGTGCTGCCCCCCACCCCCCAGCTCTGCCCCCTCAGCCCTCCTTCCGCCCCAGCTGGTGGGGCCCAGCTCACCTGGCCCTGCAGAGTCGGGCTTCCCCACAGTCTCAGAGTCAGTTCTAGCGTGGGAGAAACCTTTGCTTTAAAAGGCAGCTGCCTAAATGTCTTCGCTTTCCCTAGGCAGTGAAATCATGTCAGCCTCTTTTTCCAGCTTTCAGATCTCCGGTTCCCGGCTTTAGTTCTGATCCTGCCTTAATTGATTTTCTGGGCTTAATCCTTTGCCTCCTGCAGGGCTCGGGCCTGCCCCACTCTGAGCTTCACTTTGCTTTTTTTTTTTTAATTCCATATCTTTATTTGTTTATTTATTTTCAGCAATGCCTTTTTTAAAACTTTTTATTTTATACTGCAGTATAGTTGATTAACAATGTTGTGTTAGTTTCAGGTGTACAGCAAAGTAATTCAGTTATACATACACATGTATCTATTCTTTGTTTTTTTTTTTTTAATTTTTTTTTATTAACAGTCTTTGTTTTTTTTTTTTTTTTTTTTTTTTGCGTTACACGGGCCTCTCACTGCTGTGGCCTCTCCCGTTGCGGAGCACAGGCTCCGGATGCGCAGGCTCAGCGGCCATGGCTCACGGGCCCAGCCGCTCCGCGGCATGTGGGATCTTCCCAGACCGGGGCACGAACCTGCGTCCCCTGCATCGGCAGGCGGACTCTCAACCGCTGCGCCACCAGGGAAGCCCTATTCTTTTTAAAATTCTTTTCCCATTTAGGTTTTTACATAATATTGAGAAGAGTCACTTTGCATTTTGAGTAGGTGACACCGAGAGGTCAGACAGAGACTCATGGGACAGCAAAAGAGTCACCTGGTCACTGTGTTTCAGGTCCCACTGGCTTCCAGGTCCAGAAACTCTATTTTGAGAGGAAACTCCATCTCAAAATTTACAGATGTGTGAACCAGAAAGAGAACTTACTTAAACAGTAGTGGCGAGAGAGGGAAGTAACCAATTCCTTTCCAGTGAGAGGAGTGCTGGCAGCGTCTGACTCCTTTTGGATATCAAGGTAGGTAGGACATTAAATTATTTATTAGAAAGTTGTTTAGAGCAATGGGAGATAGATTTTCCCGAGGGATATTTTATCCTCCAGGACATGGTGAAGCTAAGATCCAACCTCGAACCATAAGTGAGTAAAAGACGGGCATCTGCCAGATTCAGTATATTTCTTCCCTGGACAGTTGGCAGACACGGTGCTGTGGGGTTCCCTAACCAGCTAAGCTTCCTTATGGAAGATTCTGCAGAGACCCTGGGCTGGAACCACTTTTGGGAAGCCTGGATCCCTCAGTGACCACATGGGGAACCACCCCCACTCCCAACAGACTCCCAGTGGGACAGGGAAATCAAGCTTTATTGTGTTCAGTCACTATTTCAAGACTGTTGGTTACAACAGTTAACCTCTCTTGACTCAGACAGAAAATATCCAATAAGCTCAACGAAACATTTACTTTTGGGGGATCTGCTTTGAAGACTGTGCCAGCAATTTCCATTTTATGAATATGTTCTTTTTCCAGACAAAGTAAAAAGCAACTGAATCATTTTATACTTTAGCCAATTTCCCATTTATTTACTACTAATAAAATTGATTGATGACTCCCTCTTGCGAGAGCACTGGAATCACAACTAACTACTTTTCTCGATGATTGTTTAATCATCGAGAGGAAGACACTGGAACTCACCAAAAAAGATACCCTCATCCAAAGACAAAGGAGAAACTGCAATGAGATGGTAGGAGGGGTGCAATCACAGTAACATCAAATCCCATAACTGCTGGGTGGGTGACTCACAGACTGGAGAACACTTATACCACAGAAGTCCACCCACTGGAGTGAAGGTTCTGAGCCTCACGTCAGGCTGCCCAACCTGGGGGTCTGGCAATGGGAGGAAGAATTCCCACAGAATTAGACTTTGAAGGCTAGTGGGACTTGATTTCAGGACATCAACAGGATTGGGGGAAACAGAGACTCCACTCTTGGAGGGCACACACAAAGTAGTGTGCGCATCGGGACTCAGGGGAAGGAGCAGTGACCCCATAGGAGACTGAACCAGACCTACCTGCTGGTGTTGGAGGGTCTCCTGCAGAGGCAGGGGGTGGCTGTGTCTCATCATGGGAACAAGGACACTGGCAGCAGAAGTTCTGGGAAGTACTCCTTGGCGTGAGCCCTCCCAGAGTCCGCCATTAGCCCCACCAAAGAGCCTGTGGGCTCCAGTGCTGGGTCACCTCAGGCCAAACAACCAACAGGGAGGAAACCCAGCCCCACCCATCAGCAGACAAGTGGATTAAAGTTTTACTGAGCTCTGTCCACCAGAGCAACACACAGCTCTACCCACCACCAGTCCCTCCCATCAGGAAACTTGCACAAGCCTCTTAGATAGCCTCATCCACCAGAGGGCAGACAGCAGAAGCAAGAAGAACTACAATCCTGCAGCTTGTGGAACAAAAACCACATTCACAGAAAGATAGACAAAATGAAAAGGCAGAGGGCTATGTACCAGATGAAGGAACAAGATAAAACCCCAGAAAAACAACTAAATGAAGTGGAGATAGGCAGCCTTCCAGAAAAAGATTTCAGAATAATGATAGTGAAGATGATCCAGGACCTCGGAAAAAGAATGGAGGCAATGATTGAGAAGATACAATAAATGTTTAACAAAGGCCTAGAAGAATTCAAAAACAAATACCTAGAAGAATTAAAGAAAAAACAAACAGAGATGAACAGTACAATAACTGAAATGAAAAATACACTAGAAGGTGGGGAGGGGGAAGTATAAGCTGTGACAAAGCGAAAGAGAGGCATGGACATGTATACACTACCAAATGTGAGGTAGATAGATAGTGGGAAGCAGCCGCAGAGCACGGGGAGATCAGCTCGGTGCTTTGTGACCGCCTGGAGGGGTGGGATGGGGAGGGTGGGAGGGAGGGAGATGCATGAGGGACGGGATGTGGGAACGGATGTATATGTATATGTATGACTGATTCACTTTGTTATAAAGCAGAAACTAACAAAAAAAAAAAAAGAAAAAAAATACACTAGAAGGAATCAATAGCAGAAAAACTGAGGCAGAAGAAAGGATAAGTGACCTGGAAGACAGACTGGTGGAATTCACTGCCATGGAACAGAATAAAAAAAAAAGAATGAAAAGAAATGAAGACAGCCCAAGAGACCTCTGGGACAACATGAAACACACCAACATTTGCATTATAGGGGTTCCAGAAAGAGAAGAGAGAGAGAAAGGACCCAAGAAAATATTTGAAGACATTATTGTCAAAAGCTTCCCTAACATGGGAAAGGAAATAGCCACCCAAGTCTAGGAAGTGCAGAGAGTCCCATACAGGATAAACCCAAGGAGAAACATGCTGAGACACATAGTAATCAAAATGGCAAAAATTAAAGACAAAGAAAAATTATTAAAAGCAACAAGGGAAATAACATACAAGGGAACACAAATAACATACACATACAAATAACATACAAATAACATACACATGACATATACACATACAAGGGAAAACAAATAACATACAAGGGAACACCCAGAAGGTTAACAGCTGATTTGTCAGCAGAAACTCTACAAGCCAGAAGGGAATGGCAGGGTATATTTAAAGTGATGAAAGGGAAGAAACTACAACGAAGATTGCTCTACCTGGCAAGGATCTCATTCAGATTTGACGGAGAAATCAAAAGCTTTACAGACAAGCAAAAGCTAAGAGAATTCAGCACCACCAAACCAGCTCTACAACAAATGCTAAAGGAACTTCTCTAAGTGGGAAACACAAGAGAAGAAAAGGACCTATAATAACAAACCCAAAACAATTAAGAAAATGGTAATAGGAACATACATATTGATAATTACCTTAAACGTGAATGGATTAAATGCTCCAACCAAAAGACACAGACTCGCTGAATGGATACAAAAACAAGACCAATATATATGCTTTCTATAAGAAACCCACTTCAGACCTAGGGACACATACAGACCGAAAGTGAGGAGATGGAAAAAGATATTCCATGCAAACGGAAATCAAAAGAAAGCTGGAGTAGCAATACTCATGTCAGATAAAATAGCCTTTAAAATAAAGAATGTTACAAGAGACAAATAAGGAGATTACATAGTGATCAAGGGATAAATCCAAGAAGAAAATATAACAATTATAAATATAAATGCCCCAACATAGGAGCACCTCAATACATAAGGCAAATGCTAACAACTATAAAAGAGGAAATCAACAGTAACAAAATAATAGTGGGGGACTTTAACACCTCACCTACACCAATGGACAGATCATCCAGACAGAAAATTAATAAGGAAACACAAGCTTTAAATGACACAACAGACCAGATAGGTTTAATTGATATTTATAGGATATTCCATCTGAAAACAGCAGAACACACTTTCTTCTCAAGTGCACACGGAACATTCTCCAGAATAGTTCACATCTTGGGTCACAAATCAAGCCGGTAAATTTAAGAAAATTGAAATCATATCAAGCATCCTTTCTGACCACAACACTATAAAATTAGAAATAAATTACAGGGAAAAAAATGTAAAAAACACAAACACATGGAGGCTAAACAATATGTTACTAAATAACCAAGAGATCACTGAAGAAATCTAAGAGGAAATAAAGAAAATACCTACAGACAAATAACAATGAAAACACTGTGATCCAAAACCTATGGGATGCAGCAAAAGCAATTCTAAGAGGGAATTTTATAGCAATACAATCCTACCTCAAGAAACAACAAAAAAATCTCAAATAAACAATATAACCTTACACCTAAAGGAACCAGAGAAAGAAGAACAAACAAAACCCAGAGTTAGTAGAGGGAAAGAAATCACAAAGATCAGAGCAGAAATAAATGACAGAGAAGCAAAGAAAACAATAGCAAAGATCCATAAAACTAAAAGCTGGTTCTTTGAGAAGATAAACAAAATGGATAAACCTTTAGCCAGACTCATCAAGAAAAAGAGGAAGAAGACTGAAATCAATAAAATCAGAAACAAAAAAGGAGAAGTTACGGTGGACACCGCAGAAATACAAAGCATCCTAAGAGACTACTACAAGCAAGTCTATGCCAATAAAATGGACAACCTGGAAGAAATGGACAAATTCTTAGAAAGGTATAAGCTTCCAAGACTGAACCAGGGAGAAATAGAAAATATGAACAGACCAGTCACAAGTAATGAAATTGAAACTGTGATTAAAAATCTCCCAACAAATGAAAGGCCAGGACCAGATGGCTTCACAGGTGAATTCTATCAAACATTTAGAGAAGAGCTAACACCTATCCTTCTCAAACTCTTCCAAAAAATTGCAGAGGAAGGAACACTCCCAAACTCATTCTACGAGGTCACCATCACCCTGATACCAAAACCAGACAAAGATACTACAAAAAAAAAAGAAAATTACAGACCAATATCACTGATGAATATAGATGCAAAAATCCTCAAGAAAATACTAGCAAACAGAATCCAACAACACATTAAAAAGATCATACACCATGATCAAGTGGGATTTATCCCAGGGATGCAAGGATTCTTCAATATATGCAAATCAATCAGTGTGATAAACCATATTAACAAACTGAAGAATAAAAACCATATGATCATCTCAATAGATGCAGAAAAAACTTTTGACAAAATTCAACACCCATTTATGATAAAAATTCTCCAGAAAGTGGACATAGAGGGAACCTACCTAAACAAAATTAAGGCCAAATATGACAAACCCACAGCAAACATCATTCTCAATGTTGAAAAACTGAAAGCATTTCCTCTAAGATCAGGAACAAGACAAGGATGTCCACTCTTGCCACTATTATTCAACATAGTTTTGGAAGTCCTAGCCACGGCAATCAGAGAAGAAAAAGAAATAAAAAGAATACAAATTGGAAAAGAAGAAGTAAAACTGTGACTGTTTGCAGATGACATGATACTATACATAGATAATCCTAAAGATGCTACCAGAAAACTACTAGAGCTAATCAATGAATTTTGTAAAGTAGCAGGATACAAAATGAATGCACAGAAATCTCTTGCATTCCTATACACTAATGATGAAAAATCTGAAAGAGAAATTAAGGAAACACTCCCATTTACCACTGCAACAAAAAGAATAAAATACCTAGGAATAAACCTACCTAGGGAGACAAAAGACCTGTATGCAGAAAACTGTAAGACACTGATGAAAGAAATTAAAGATGACACCAACAGATGGAGAGATATACCATGTTCTTGGATTGGAAGAATCAATATTGTGAAAATGACTATGCTACCCAAAGCAATCTACAGATTCAGTGCAATCCCTATCAAACTACCAATGGCATTTTTTTTTACAGAACTAGAACAAAATATCTTAAAATTTGTATGGAGACACAAAAGACCCCAAATAGCCAAAGCAATCTTGAGGGGAAAAAAAGGAGCTGGACTGACTTCAGACTATACCACAAAGCTATAGTCATCAAGACAATATGGTACTGGCACAAAAACAGAAATATAGATCAACGGAACAGGATAGAAAGCCCAGAGATAAACCCACGCACCTATGGTCAACTAATCTATGACAAAGGAGGCAAGGGTATACAATGGAGAAAAGACAGTCTCTTCAATAAGTGGTGCTGGGAAAACTGGGCAGCTACATGTCAAAGAATGAAATTAGAACACTCCCTAACACCATACACAAAAACAAGCTCAAAATGGATTAGAGACCTAAATGTAAGACCGGACACTATAAAACTCTTAGAGGAAAACATAGGAAGAACACTCTTTGATATACATCACGGCAAGATCTTTTTTGACCCACCTCCTAGAGTAACAAAAATAAAAACAAAAATAAACAAATGGGACGTAATGAAATTTAAAAGCTTTTGCAGAGCAATGGAAACTATAAACATGACGAAAAGACAACCCTCAGAATGGGATAAAATATTTGCAAACAAATCAATGGACAAAGGATTAATCTCCAAAATATATAAACAGCTCATGCAGCTCAATATTAAAAAAACAAACAACCCAATCAAAAAATGGGCAGAAGACCTACATAGACATTTCTCCAAAGAAGACATACAGATGGCCAAGAGGCACATGAAAAGTTGCTCAGCATCACTAATTATTAGAGAAATGCAAATCAAAACTGCAATGGGGTATCACCTCACACGGGTCAGAATGGCCATCATCAAAAAATCTACAAACAACAAATGCTGGAGAGGGTGTGGAGAAAAGGGAAACCTCCTGCACTGTTGGTGGGAATGTAAATTGACACAGCCATTATGGAGAACAGTATGGAGGTTCCTTATAAAACTAAAAATAGAATTACCATATGACCCAGCAATCCCACTACTGGGCATATACCCAGAGAAAACTGTAATTCAAAAAGAATCATGTACCACAATGTTCACTGCAGCTCTATTTACAATAGCCAGGACATGGAAGCAACCTATGTGTCCATCGACAGACGAATGGATAAAGAAGATGTGGTACATATATACAATGGAATATTACTCAGCCATAAGAAGGAAGGAAATTGGGTCATTTGTAGAGACATGGATGGACTTAGAAACTGTCATACAGAGTGAAGTAAGTCAGAAGGAGAAAAACAAATATTGTATATTAACGCATATATGCAGAATCTAGAAAAATAGTACAGATGAACCGGTTTGCAAGGCAGAAACAGAGACACAGATGTAGAGAAGAAACAAGGAGAGAAAGCGGGGTGGTGGTGGTGTGATGAATTGGGAGATTGGGATTGACATATATACACTAATATGTATAAAATAGATACCTAATAAGAACCTGCTATATTAAAAAATAATAATAATAAAATTCAAAACAAAAATTGATTGAGCTGAGGCTTTGTGCTTACTGGTACAGCCCCTTAGTCACCCACTGGGAATCTTAGCTCTGGAATTAGCTCAGCTCTCTGGTCTCTGGAATTTCAAGGTTTTTTTTCCCAAAATTAAAAAAAATTAAATAACTTCTTTTTGAAATTAAATAGCTTTTTAAGGAATAGAATATATAAAAACATGAAGAAAATTAAAGTCATTCATAAATCCATAACCCAATATTTTAGTGAATATTTTCTTTCTCCTTCATATACATGCATGCATACCAATGGATATATATGAATACATACACATATCTACATACATATATTTACATATATACATACACACAAATATGGTGACTATGTATTGTGTGTATGTGTGTGTAGTTTTATTTTTTAAATAAAGTGGGCTCTTACTACTGCTTTATAACCTGCTCTGCCACGACTGCTGCCCTGAACACTGCCCTGTGGATATGCATGTGGGTATCTTTCCTTGTAGTGAACACTACTCTATATCATATTTCTCCAAGGGTGAATAATATTTTATTTTATGTGCCTGTCATTTATTTAACAATTTAACATTTAAACTATTTTTGTTTGTTTGTTTTCATTCTGCTATTGCAAACAATACTACACTGAATATCCTTATACTTCACCTTTGCATAACTGTGGGGTTATCTTCTAGTGATAACTTTCTAAAAGTGAGAATGATGTATCAGAGGATATGCATGTTTTATGTTTTGATAGATATTGCCAAACTGCCCTATAAAAATGTAACAGTTTGTAGTACCATCAATATTTTATGGTACTGTACATTTTACCACACATTTGCCAACAATGGGTTTTATCAAAAATATCATGACAAATCTGATAGGGAAATGCTGTCCTGACTTCATTTTCATTTCTTTGATATTCCGGGAGTTTGAACATTTTTTCATATTTTTGTTGGTAAATTTCCTATTCATATCCTTTGCCTATATTGCTCTTGTTCTGTCTTATTAATTTGAAAGAGCTCTTTGTATGGAAGAGAGAGTAACCCTTTGTCTCACATATCTGTTGCAGGTATTTTTTCCCATTTTGTTATTTTTTAACTTTGTGGGTTTTTTCCATATTAAAGATGGAACAAATATATTAAAGATGCAAATAAATGTATCACTTTTCTTGGGCTTCTGGATATAATGTGATGCTTTCAACCTCAACTCTGTGCTTTTTTCTTAATTCTTTTATTTTCATGTTTTACGTATGATTTAATCTCTTTGAAATTTTTTCTGGTATAAAGTAAGACAACTAGGTTGGTTTTTCCCACAAGTCATCATTAATTAATGTTACTACCATTTGTTGGGCATATACTCTGAGCCCAGCACTGTTCTAAGTGCTTTGAATGAAATAGGCTATTCAATCCTCATAAACAATACTGTGAGAGAGGCTTTACTATTATCTCCATTTTAGATGTGAGGAAACTGAGTCAAAATAAAGTTAGTAACTGGGTCACTTCTAGTGACAGTAGGGCCATGATTCAAATCTAACTGCCTCTAGGGCCTCATGGTCTTAACCCACCTCCCCATTCCACATTTCTAGTGCCAAAGCCCATTAAAAAAAAAAAAAAAAAAAAAAATATATATATATATATATATATAAAATACTTTTTTCTAGTTTGTCCATTTGCTTATTAATTTTTGTATGGGGTAATTGACAGGGAAGTTTAAATATTTTTTATTAAAAAATAGATTGATAGCAAACTCTATAATCTATTTCCTTTATAATTTCTTCTTTCTATTTCTGATGGAAAACAAACAAACAAAAAAACTCAAATAAAGGGAATGATTAAGAGTGAAAATTTCTGTAAAAAAAAAAAATCCAAAAATCAACTTGAAGAATTCTATCAGAATTCTGATCAAAACACAAAGAGAGAGAAATTATCAGAGAATTACCATGGAAAAGAAAAGAGGATATGGGACTTCCCTGGCAGTCCAGTGGTTACAACTCCACGCTTCCACTGCAGGGGGCACAAGTTCGATCCCTGGCTGGGGAACCAAGATCCCCCGCGCCAAAAGGCAAGGTCAAAAAAAAAGAGAGAGAGAGAAGAGGATATATGCTTAGTGAGAGGAGAGGTTGTCAGGGGTTGGCGAAGACCTGGGCTGAGCCCCCCAGAAGCCCACACCTCTCTACAGCAGCCACGGTCAGGGTCAGGGCACGTCCGAGTGGCCGGGGGCTAGCTGAGGGCAGGTGGTCCCAGTGGGTGACGGCCCTCCATGGGTACACGGCCTGCCCTCCACCCTTGCTGGGACCAGCTCCGCAAAGCCTAAACTTTTATCTCCAGGAGAAGGACAGTTTTTCTGGGATAGAGTTGTGACAGGTTTTTTCCTGGCTACCTGGATTGAGCTATATCAGTGGGGAACTAGGAGAGAGAAACAAAAGTATTAATACCTTTTTAGAATTCTTTATCAATTTTTGACCCTCCCTGAAAATTCTAGAGGCATCTTTCTGTCCTCTCCATTTAAAAAATTTATGGAAATTGCACAGTACAGACATACAGACCCATAATTACTACTGATACTTTAGAAACGTCCATATTTGCTGACTACTTCCCAAGTCTTGCTCGACATCATCTGCTTTATTCCTCCAATGCTTGTCACTTTGAGGAAAGGAAAAAAATACAAAAATAAAGAATACAAGGGAAATATAAAGGAAAGTCATCAGAAGTCAGGGCCAGAAGAAGACGAGTTTTTCTCCTCCTGCATATGCCCCCTGCCCCCTCTGAGGCTCCAGCCCTCCTGATAAGCTGGGTGTATCTCTGATACTGAACAGGTACAAAGAGAGGGCAAAGGGCAGGGTTCAGGGTTCAGAGTGAGCGCGGTCTGTGCCTGATCCCACATCAGTTTTCTTCAGGAAAGAACACTGGAGCAAATTATGATGTGGGGAAAGCTGGCTCTGTCTCTGTCTCTGTCTCTTATCTTTCACCTCCCAACCTGTCCCCTTCCTGCAGCAACTTGTTCTCAGCTAGCTGCTATGAAACAACGCCCAAGAATTCCTCTGGTAACAGCTTGAGCATGTATTCTCTCTTTGGAGGTACTTTCAGAATTAAAAATACACATCAGGACCGACTGGTGAGAGACGCTGAGCAGTGCAGCCTGCTCTGTGCCTATAACATCACTCACCTTGAGAGCCACTTTCTCCAAGGGGAAAAAATAGCTAGAAAAATCACTGTATAAAGTTTTATGTCCAGCATGATTGGTGCAAGGAGAATTAATCTTTACTAAAAGAATCATGCCCAGAAACTGGGGCTTGGATATTTATCATTTTCTGAATATGATATCCCAGTAGTGGTAACGAAGGTTTCCTGGTTATGTCGATGGGGAGAGGGAAATGAATTTGGGCAAAAGCTAGGAGTTTGCGGGGGCAGGGGTACTGTGGATTCTAAAAAGCAGAAAATAGAACATAACAGAGTTATGAAGACACCAGCAGGTGTATTGATGGAAATTATGGGGTCTGTTTTGCAGAGGTAAAAACAGAAAGAGAAAAAAAAGATAATGGAGAAATTTCTCTGTGGGATTTCAAGTGGCTGGCTGGGTTATATTTAACTGAAGCTAAAGGTTGGGTCTTGGATTAAACGAGAGGAGGAAAGGGTGACCCACCCAGAGAGGTTAAGATCAGAGCAGGGCCCAAGGAAGGGGACGGGGGAGGGGGGAGGGATGGACTGGGCGTTTGGGATGAGCCGATGCAAACTAGTATACATAGAGTGGATAAACAACAAGGTCCTACTGTGTAGCACAGGGAACTATATTCAATGTCTGTGATAAACCATCATGGAAAAGAATATGAAAAAGAATATATATATATATATGTATAACTGAGTCACTTTGCTGTACAGCAGAAATTAACAGAACATTGTAAATCAACTAGACTTCAATAAAAATAAAAAAAAAAAGATCCGAGCAGGGCCGAGGCTCCCAGGCCTAAAAGTTTGTACTTACAGGACAAGTCCACATTGCTTAACACAGCTGGCAGGGGCCATCAGAATTTGGTCCCTGGTTGATTTCCGCCCCACTCACCGAATTTCAGCTGCATCTACCTTTTCAAAGATTTCTAAACACAGCACGTGGCTATGCCTCATTGTCTGCATAACCCATTCTCCTGCCGCAGCAGGTCTAAGCACCCTTCGGGACGTAACCGAAACATCTCCACCACTGAGGCTCCTCCGTGACTGCACCTTCCTGCAGGGATTCGCCCTGGGCCGTGCTTATGAAATACTGGGTGTGTGGGTTGATTAATATTTACCACTTTTTATTAAACTCGTTTGATATGAACCCCTCAAGGGCAGGGAGCACACCTGCTGTATCTGAGTGCCCAGCCCTGCTACAATGCCTGGAAAGCAGTAGGTGTCAATACAGTCAAGATAAATGAGGGGGCTTGGGGACAGCAAGATTCCAGAAGAGGAAGGGGAATATCCTGTGACATGCTTTGATGAAAATTGTGATACATACCTTTGACTTAATTTTCTTTTTCTCTTCTTCGAGGTGGTGACAGTGAGAAGCGACTTAAGGGAAGGATTGGCCAGTGGGTGACCTGGCTTTGGCGGGGGGACACGCGCACGCTGGCACCTGGTGCGGGCGCGGCGCCAAGTGCGTGGCCTGGCTTCCTGGGACCTTCCCTCCCTCTGCGCGGGCAGGCAGGGCGCCCGGGAGCAGGGCCTCCAGACCCGTCCTGAGAAGCGCCAAGCTTGTGGGCACGAAGTCTAGCTCGAAATCGGTGGTTCTGACCCAGAGGAGATCTTGCTCCCTTCCCCCAAGAGATATTTGAAAATGTCTGAAGATGCTGTTGGTTGAAATAACTGGTTTGGGTGGTGTTCCCGGCGCCCAGTGGGTGGAGGCCAGGAGGGATGCTGTTAAACATCACAGCACACAGGCCAGCGCCCAGCACGGGAGTTCTCTGACCCCAGGTGTTAGTGATACTGAGCCTGAGAAGCCTGCTTTCCTGATGATGTCATGGGAGAGGTCTGTCATCCTCGGAAACACCAGGCCTACCTCTTGGCTCCAGGGCACCCCGCCGGGTGACTCGGGCTCCCCACGCCCTGAGACGCGCAGCAGCCTCTTCGGCAGGTGCCGCTCAGGCGAAGAGGCGCAGTGGCTGCACCGCACACTGCCCCTCACTCTCAGGGGGCCTGACGCCCCGTCACCGGCCACCCAGCCCAGTCCCTCTGGGCTTTCTTCCCCCCCACCCAACCTGCAGCAGCACCTGCTCTGGCCCGGGCGCCCTCTGTCTCCACGGCTGAGGTCCCCGCCTGGACCTGCAGCCCAGTCCCTCCAGACTCCACCAAGATCTTCCCCCACGTCCCAGCCCCCTTATGTCCAACCTCTTCAGAATTTTTGGCTCCTTCCCCGAGTCCATAAATATATGCAAGATTCTGCATCCTTTAAAAAATGTTAAAGAAAGTTTTCTTAATCCAAACTCTCTCAAGTTTTTACCTTATGTTCCTCCATCCTTTTACTGCCTGTTATTTCATTTACCTAAATACATACTCTCATTGTAAAAAATTACCAAAAATTTGAATAAAACTCATCTGCCCGGCTTCCCTGATGGCGCAGTGGTTGAGTCCGCCTGCCGATGCAGGGGACACGGGTTCGTGCCCTGGTCCGGGAAGATCCCACGTGCCGCGGAGTGGCTGGGCCCGTGAGCCATGGCCGCTGAGCCTGTGCATCCGGAGCCTGTGCTCCGCAACAGGAGAGGCCACAACAGTGAGAGGCCCGCGTACCAAAAAAAAAAAAAAAAAAAAAACCCTCATCTGCCTGTGGTTCAACCCATACCAGCCAACCACAAAGTAAGTTTGCTGCTTCCCTCTAGACTCTGTGTATTTCTTCAGCTTTATAATTAGATTTATTTTGTGAAGATCTTATTCTCCCCTAAATGGCATTATTTTGTGCATATTGTTCCACGACTGTTTTTTTGTTGGTTTGGTTTTTTTCCTTTTCTGTAGATTGACTGTTATCTCAGCACCACCATTCCTTTTCTGTAGATTGACTGTTATCTCAGTTCCTTCCTATGCTCTTCCGGCATTGCAGGGGCTGGAAACCTGCAAAGTGTGCTTCCCAGGCTCCCTTGCCCCATGTTTCCAGTTTAGCTTCCATTAATTTCCAGCCCTTGCTTGAGATTTGTAAGGTGGAAGAGAAGCAGAGGCCATTACTGCTTTAGAAACAAGGCTGGACTAGCGGGCCTCTGCGGATGCAAGCAGAGTTTCTGGACACGATGCGGTTCCTCCTGGGAATCACCTGTCTGGACACTGCAGGCAGCTGGGATCATCACTGCCATTTTCCCGTGATTCCTGAACCTCCTGATTCCCCAAGTGCTAGCATTGCCTCTCCTGACTTTTGCTCCTGTAGTCCTGTCAGCAGTTGTGTGAGCCCCGAATCCCGAGTTAAGTGTTTTCTGGTTTAAATCACTTGAATGATGTGTTTTCCTGACTGAACCCTGACTGGTAGAGTGTTTTGTCCAGAAATGGTATTGGGAAAGAGATCCACAGGGATGGGGCTCCAGGATTAGGTTTGATCTGGTAGATTCGAAGGCTGTGGAAAGTGGAATACTATAGTCCATGGCTTGGAGTAGCAAGTGTATTTTAAAATTATCACCTGAATTTGTTTGGAATGAAGAGCATCTTGAAAGGGAGGCTGCTGTGATACAGCAATGATGGAAGTGAAGACTAAGGCACTGAAAGTGGGCTGGTCCCTTGGACTGCCCTGCAGAGGAAAAGAAAGGACAAGGCAAGCTCAGGGCTTGGAACTGTCAACTAACATCTGGTCAGAGGACCAGGGAGCTTCTGTGATGGACCTAAGGGGTCTCTGGTCTCTCACAGCCGTGAAGCCAGGGTGTGTGAAAAACAGACCCAATGTCTGAGACTAGAGATTGCAAAATTACAACCTCCGCTGAATTCACAGCTTCTCTGGGTCTTTTTTATGCTAAAATTATGGACCTGGTTTGGAAAGAGTGGGATCCTAGTGATTACAGGGAATCTGAACAGAGTTGACACCCCTTGACAAGGCAGCTGCTCCTTCCTCTGTCTGAAGAGAAACTTCCTCTCGCTTGAAGACCTGGCAGAGCCCTCATCTGAGATAGTTTTCTTACAGAGAGATGCCACATTATCCTTGAAACGCACCCTTCCACCTCTTATGACCTCTAGACCCAAACTAGAATCAGATCCCCACAAAGCTTGGAGGGCAAGTGCAGACAGTAAGCATGGAAAAGGCAAGCAACACTCCGGAGGAATCAGACTTCAGCAACAAATATCCAGGGAAGCTGGGGGTAAGGGTGTGGGCATGGATTCTAACAGCCTTTGGGCACAGACTGTTCACCAAGCTCATTGCTCAGTCTCCTTCCTCACAACTAGACTGCATTCCCAGCTACCATTGCAACTAGATGAGGCTGTGTGACTGAATTCTGGCCAATGAAATATGGGCAGAAGTGATGGGTGTCAATTCTAGGACTGATACCATAAAAAGTCCCTCCAAGGATTTCTTCTGTTTTCCTCCAACTGTTGGCTGGACAAATGCCCAGGGAGACCTGAGAAACTCTGGGTAGAGGTTGAGACAGTCTGTCAGCCTGAGGCCCTGAATGACTGCATGGGGCAGACCCACCCTGTGCTCTGCTGTTCACTGTAGTTTGTATGAGGAAAGAAAACAACTTCCATTGTTAAGCCACTGAGATTTTGGAATTTACCTCTAAGAGAATTTAGCATTTCTTGAACTAACACATTCACTTGAGAATATATCTTGGAGATATTTCCTAGCCAGTACAAATAGATTTACCTCATTTTTTTTAACTACTACCTAATATTCCACAATACAGGCATACCATCATATACATTATTATTTTTCTATTTTCAATTTTTTTGCTATTAAAATGTTGCAACGAACACCTTGTGTATGCCTCTTTGAACTCACGTGCTTCTTCATATCGTGAACTGATACAAAGAAACGGAATTGCTTAGACAAAGTGTAGATTCATGGTTGTGTTTTTTTTTGTTTTTTTGGTCAGTGCTGCCAATGTGCCTTCCAAAATGTCCACATAATCTATTCTACCATCAGCAGTGCATGAGAGTGACTGTTCCCCTGGCTTCTTGCAAACTTCAGTAATAGGGATAATATTTTGAAAATATCAAGCAAATGTTTTTCGTCAAATTTCTTCCTTAAATCATATTCCCTTGCAGACTTCCACCTCTAAGGCTGATGCATGGGGCTTAATGCCCTAGGAAAGGAAGGCAGGTGTGCTGGACAAAAGGTTTTCATCAAGTCCAAATCTCATACCTGACTTTCTGATTCAGAATCAAGTCCCAAAGCCAGTCTTTGGCAAGAGAGTTCCTTAAATCCTCTTAACAGATTAGGAGCAAAGCCTAGAAAGCTGCGTTGTCAGTTAGCTTTTACTGCTCCAGCACTTCCTGGTTTCAAACAACAAGCATTCATTTGCTCCTGATTCTAAAGGGTGGGGATTTGGGCCTCAGCTGGGACAGCTGGCCTCTGCTCCATGTCACGTCAGTGGGGCTCACTCGTGCATTTGGACCTTGGCTGACGGCGGCGGGCTGGTGGCGGTTCTCTCCATGTGCTCTCTTCCAAGAGACTGGGCCAAGCTTTTCCCATAAGTGGCAGAAGAGTTCCTAGAAGCAAGAGAGGGCAAGCCCCAATGCCCCGGCATGTTTGAAGCCTATACTTGCATCCTTTTGCTGTTGTTCTATTGGCCACAGTCACATGGCCTAACCCAGATTTAAGAGTTGGAGAGACAGACCCACCTCTTGATGGCAGGAACTGCAAGGACACATAGGAAGGTCATCACACTTGCCTCGAATGTCCTTTCCCAGGCCTCCAGCCCATGCTTCTTTGTCTCCCATCTGTCAGTCCTTTTCTTTCAGGCTCTTGATCAGCCAGTCGGGCTATTCACCACTGCCTATGAGCTCATATAAATTCTCACCTTGGACTGCTTTCTTTCTACATAAAGTGGATGAAAAGGTGATGACTCAAAGTTCTACCCATTGGAAAGATTCTTCCCTCAACACTCTCTTTTAAGGTTACCCTTGAGTGAGTGTAATGCATCTGCTATCCATTTTAAGCTTGCACCCACTTAACAAGACAATCCAATTCAATCCATCCATAAACCAAATTCAAGCTTTCCTCCTCTTTCACCATCTCTTACTTTGCCCTATATGTTCAAATGTGCCATATAGGAAATATGCTTTTATAACTCCGGTGGGGAGAAGGGGAGTCTGGGCTTAAGAGTGCCTCTTTTTTTTTCTTTTTTTAAAAAATATTTATTTAGTTATTTAGCTGTGCTGGGTCTCAGTTGCAGCATGCAGGATCTTTTTTTCTGCAGTACACGGGCCTCTCACTGCTGTGGCCTCTCCCGTCGTGGAGCACAGGCTCCAGACGCGCAGGCTCAGCGGCCATGGCTCACGGGCCCAGTCACTCTGTGGCATGTGGGATCCTCCTGGACCGGGGCACGAACCCGTGTCCCCTGCATCGGCAGGCAGACTCTCGACCACTGCGCCACCAGGGAAGCCCAGCATGTGGGATCTTCATTGGGGCACGCAGGATCTTTTAGTTGCGGCATGCGAACACTTAGTTGCGGCATGTGGAATCAAGTTCCCTGACCAGGGATCGAACCTGGGCCCCCTGCCTTGGAAGCATGGAGTCTTAGCCACTGGACCACCAGGGAAGTCCCAATAGTACATCTTAATAGTACTGGTCAAACTCAAATCACTGAGATGATACAGCACTTCCACCTTATTATGGATGGTTGCTGGGACCCCCAGACCTAATGATTGGTAGATTCAAGAGAACCCAGCCCACAGTGAGCAGTTTCAGACATATGGGCCTCTCAGTACTCCATGGTAAAGCATTCTGCCTCTACCGGGATCCTGTGACACACCAGGGATTATTTCTAGAAAGACAAAAGAGCTATTCCTCTTGAACTTGCCTTAAACTCGTTATAGCATCTTTTCTCCCCACCCATCCTTCCAACACTGCAGGGTCTGCCATATTGAATGGCCAAATGTCAGGACTCCTGTGGTGCAGCCTGGACCTGCTACAGAGCCCTTTCCTGCTGCGGAGTTGACTCAAAGCTGCCAGAATTTCAGACCACTCAGTACATGACTGGGAGCTGTGTGCCTAGGCATGGAATGTGAAGAGCCCTAAGAGGGGCAGTATTTTCTTCTTTGTGGGAAGAGATGCAAGACGTAACAATTTGTCTTTTAACCCTGAAGGGATGTCCCAGTTTGCCTCAACCCCCAGGCACTCAAATTTTTTACCAAAGTGGGAGGTTTGTGGATCTTCATAGCAATTATCTCCTGTTCCATGGAGCGCATGGGTCTTGCCAAGGTCTCTGCTGCCAGCATCTCTTGTTCACCCTGTCCAGTGAGCAGATATCATCAGTGTAATAGGTCAGTTTGTAATAGGTCAGAATGTTCCACGGGATGTCCAGGTGATCCAGATATCTTCTGATTGTATTATGACAGTCAGCGGGTAAGTTAAGTTAGCCCCAGGGAAAAACTGTAAATGTATCGCTATATGGTTGAGTCCACGTAACTGCAAACTGTTTCAGATCCTCTTTTCTGATTGGGATAGAAGAGACATTTGCCAAACCAATGGCTGCATAACATGAGCCATATTAATCTTCTCTAACAAAGATACAATAGGAGCCCCCCCCCAGCTATACGCTTAAGATCTTTAAAGGGGCACTAATGTATCCTAGCTAATATGTTGATTGTATCAATAATATGCTGATATGCACGTAAGAGAATGCAATTAATAATGTGATATAACAGATCTATATATTGTTAATAATAGTGTACAGGTGGATTATTTAATGATGATTATGTATAATAGTGTGATTATTAATTTGTATTAATATTTACAAAAATATCAGTTGATACTTTAATATAATTATTTTATTTTATTTAATATAACTAATAATAACCTATTAATGTGTTATTTTAAGTAGAATTATATTGATATATTATTAATATATTAATGTCGTGAATATTTATTGATTTTCTGTTGTATATGTTGTTAAACTTTTTTAAAATAAATTTTAATTTATTTATTTATTTATTTATTTTTGGCTGCGTTGGGTTTTCATTACTGCACAGGGGCTTTCTCTAGTTAAGTGAGCGGGGGCTACTCTTTGTTGCAGTGTGCGGGTTTCTCACTGTGGTGGCTTTTCTTGCTGTAGAGCACAGGCTCTAGGCGTGCAGGCTCCAGTAGTTGCAGCGTGTGGGCTCTAGAGCACAGGCTCAGTAGTTGTGGCACATGAGCTCAGTTGCTCCGCGGCATGTGGGATCTTCCCGGACCAGGGCTCAAACCCGTGTCCCCTGCGTTGGCAGGCGGATTCCTAACCACTGTGCCACCAGGAAAGTCCCTAAACTTCTTTCAATAGAAGTGAATGTTGAATTACAATGTTGTACACCTGAAACTTATATAAAAAAATGAAGTCAATGTTCATTGCTTTTATTACCTAACTTCTCAATATTTGAATAAACCTCTTATGATCTGGCTTCTAACTCTAATATCCTACAGAAATTCCTTTCACTAAAGTCTTAAATGATCTTCAGTTAAAGCCAAAGATTCAGTTTCAGTCTTGGTCTGACTTACGTGCAGCATCTTGCTCGCCCTGAAACACTCCTTTCTCGGTGTCGAGCGCCTGCTCTCCGGGTTCTCCTCCCACGTCTCCAGCAATCACTCATCAGTCTCTTAGACTCCGCCTCCTTTGACTTCCCCTAAGTGTCTGCATTCTTCTCGGTTCTTTGTTTCTGTCCCTGTGCTTGTCCCTCACAGTCTTCCTTGGTGGTCTCATCTAGCCTCAGGTTTCAACAACCACTGAAAGATGGTTGCAAACCAAACATATTTTTTGCATTCAAGACATGCCCTTCCAGCTACCCCTTTTTGTATCTGATTCTTCTGGAAATCTCCACTTCAACACCACACAGGCGTACCCAGTTCAATCTGTCCAAAATGGAAATCTCACCCCTTCTCAGCGAATCTTCTTGAATTGCCTACTTTCACAATTAAAGTTGTGATGAACATAACAGTTCATTGTCATTGTGACGAGTGTGATAAAGGCCACGCTAACTGGCGCCAGGAGACCATGTACTGGTGGAGCCCTAACCTGGCCGAGAGAGTGGCAGTGGCTCTCCTGAAGAAAGGGACTTCTAAAGTGAGCTCTGAAGAATGAGCAGAAATTTTCTACACAATGACAGAGTGGAGAGTATTTCAAGCACAGGAAAGAGCATGTGTGAAAGCCGCAAAGCAGCAGAGAACTTAGTGGGATAAATGGACTGAAAGGAGTTGAGTGAGTAAAAGGGAGAAGGTATGAGAAGAGGATGGGGCAGTGGGCAGGTGGTGAGGGTCACACACAGCACGGAAGGACTAAAACACGGGTCTTCCCAAAGCCAAAGTCAATCCTTCCCAAAGTTAATTCTCATCATTTGCAGATTCTGTTTTTGCAAATTTGCCTACTTGCTGAAATGTATTTGTGACCATGATACCGATACTGACGGCACTTTTGCCATCATTTGAGGACACGTACAGTCATCCTGTGCACACGTTTCCAGCTGAGACTGAACGAGGCAACACTGCCTTCTTGTTTCAGCTCACGCTGAACAAGTGTCCTTTCTGCAGCCTTTTTAGTGCCATGTCTTTCACACTTCTGTGCTTTTGCTTGGTGATTGTTCTGTTTGAAATGGCCCCCAAGTAGAGTGCTGTCTGATGTTCTGAGCACAAGAAGGTTGTGATGTGCTTTTTGAAGAAAATGCATGTGTTTAATAAGCTTTGTTCAGGCATTAGTTACAGTGCTGTGTCTGTAGGTTTAAAGTTAAGGAATCAATCATATGGGACATCCAGGAAAAGGAAGAAGAAATTCTCTGATCTGTGCATCGGGCCACTCCAGGAAGTGCTAACATAACATCTGTAATGTGTGCTGAACCTATGGAAGAGATGGAAAAGGGGCTAACCTTGCGAATTTGTAGCAGAGGAAGAACAGAACTATCACCATGCTGGAAGTGCCTCCCTCGTACTTCAGCCTATGTATTCTATTACTTTAGCTCTGCACATAAAGAGTTAAATATTAGAGAAACGTTGCCTGTGCTCAAATAGCTCATTAAGATCCCTGAAGCAAGTTCCCATAACACGGGCCAGGGTTAGTTATGGCTGCTACATGTAGATAAGTTTGCTTTCAGCCTAGAAGCCTTGCTAATAAGCAGAGATAAGAGTGTAAAGTAAAAATAAATGCTGACAACTTGAAGTTTTTGTGGGAGCCTTGTGATCCAGCCTATATGAGCAAGCGGAAGAACAGAGAAATGTTATGCTTCCCTTGAAGGCCAGGTGTCTCCAGGAAGTCTGCAATCTGCTTTTACCCTTTAATCTTGAACCCTTCTGCTTCCCCTTTTCCCTTAGCATAAAAGAAGCCTGGATGCTATTCAGAGCTAAGATGGTTCTTTAGGACATCAGTCCACCATCTTCTCGGCTTGCTGTCTTTCTAAATAAAGTCACTATTCCTTGCCCCAACAGCTAATCTCTTGACTTTCTGGCCTGTTGTGGGGCAAGCAGTACGAGCTTAGATTTGATAAGATTCAAAAATGAGGACTGATTTAAAAAAAAAAAAAAAGCATAGTGCACACCATTGCTGTGAGGCTGAAAGCTGAAGAAATTTACAATCACACTACCCAGGGTCAGGAGAACGTTAATTAAACTCTTCTGGGCCAGTGCTGGCTCACACATTTCAAAAGCCAGTACAGCATGAAGAATGTGAAACTTGCAGGCAAGGCAGGTTCTGCAGGTCAGGAGGCTGTGGAAGTAGTTTTTAAATGCCTGCTAAGTGTTCTGTGGATGAGAAGGTTTTCAGGACTGATGAGATGGGCTTGTTTTACAAGGAGGTTGGCAAATATAGAACAAGTGTGGTATATACTGATGACAACACAGGCCAGAAGCTTGCAGGAACCTAACCCTGTGCTCCTCCCTGGAGCAGCAGCTCAGTATTAGTGGATTCAGTGTTAGTGGTGACTTTATAGAACATTATTACCCCGAAGAATGAAGCATGTGTAGATGGGAGAAGTGAGATTAGTGTCTCCATTTTTATACCTAAGAATCCCCTCAATATTTTTGCTACAATCTTCATGATTCTAGGTACTGATGGTTTAGGAGTCAAACACCCAAGGGATGAATTTTTCTGCCAGGAGATACAATGACGGTCTCTCAAATTTTTTTAAAATACTTTATCAGTCACTGCTATGGATACTGTGGTGAGTGTGTGTGTGTGTGTGTGCAGTGAGGGTAGGGAGTCTCCCATGAACTCACAAGGTCATCCACACTGCTGGTCACTGCCTCCTAACCTCTGAACTAGTGTTCACACCTCTTACTCCACTGAAAATGCTTGTCAACTTCACCAACGCGCTCCTTATTGCCAAACCCAATGTGTCTCTGACTTCAAATTTCTCCAGTTCTTAGTAGCTTTTGACTTAGCTGACCACTATCCTCTTTTGAAACTCTTCTTTCCAATTAATTCTATGATACCTTATTCTCACTGTGCTCTACCAGCCTCTCCTTTTAGGTCTCATTTGTTAAGTTCTCCTTCTCTACTCAATCATTAAAGTTTGAACCTCCTCAAAACTTGGTCCTGGGCCTTCTTCTCTTCACAGTCTTCTATACCTAATATTCTCATCCACTACAATATCTTCCCTTACATTATACACATCACAACTCCTAAATTGATACCTTCAGCTAAATCTCTCTCCCCAGCTCCGAAGTCACACATCCAACTGCACATGTAGCATCTCCACTTGGTGTCCCACAGATGCCTCCAGGCCCATGGACTCCTGTCACCCCACAGCTCTGATTTCTTCTCCAATCCCCCTCCTGGTTCTCCCCCTATATTAACAAATGCTAACACGTTCATCCAGGAACCAAAATTAGAAATCGAGAAGTTATTCTGGGCTCTCCTCTTGCTCATCTCTTACCTCCAGCTCAATCTTTCAGAGATTCTACTTCCAAATATATTTCAGCTCCATCTCTCTCCCTCCACATTTACTCTCCTGGGTGTCTACCATGATACAGGTGGCAGAGAAAGGATCGTGGAAGGGTCAGGCTTCTTAATCCCTAGAGGAAGGAGAGAGCTTCTCTCTCCCAGAATTAACACATAAAATCCCAGGGAAGTGGCCAGGTTTGGGTCATCTGCCAATCATTTTGACCAGGGAGGTGTGATATGGTGATTTTTCAGGCCTTGCTTCTGTGTCCAACCCTGTGGCCAGGGATCCAAGGTACATGATTAGAAACCCCTGGAATCACATGGAGGAGAAAGGGCAGTTTCCCAAAGGGATAGTGGTGCTGTTATCAGAAGAAGACAAAGAAGACGATGTCTGTGAAGAGTGGAGGCTAGTGGTGGAGACTGTCACCTCCCTTGTTAGTGCTTTGCTGTCCTGTCTACATCTCCCAGGTGCGCCAGAACACTAGAAGTACTTGGCTCTTAAATGAATTGGTATCACTGTAATGCCTACGAGTTGGAGGATTTCCTGGAATGCTGTTGTGTAGAGCTTACAAGTCAAACGGAAGCTTTGGGACTCTGAAAGCACTCTACAACGTTTTGTTGAGTGAATGGGTCTGGTAATAAGTGGAAACTGTCTGCTTCTGTGTTCTTTTTTAGTCTCTCAGGATGCTTACAGCTCTGGGTTCCCCAGGTTGGCAGAAGACATCCATGTCCATTCTACTCCTTGAATTTGTGATGTAACTACAATTATACATGTGAGAAAATCCATAGCTGAAGAGCCAAACAGTAAAACAAATATAAAAACAGGTCAAGCTGCTTTTCTTCCACCCTCAAGCCTTATATCCAAACACCCTCAGTAATTAAAATTAACCTAACCCACTAAAACGCACATCTTCTTTGAACATTTTTAGAATTAGGGAGTGCAACTGGAATTTTGATTTCCCAAGACAGAAACAAGTTAAGAGAAATCTCGCAGGGTCAGAGAGGGTAGTTCTAATCATTCATGTTCTTCTTCCAAACAACCAGCAGAGGGCGAACAAGATGACAAATAAAACGAGAAATGGACAAGGCTGACGAGGGCTTTTTGCGAGTTTATTGAGTTCACACAGAACCCAAATGCAAACACGATCCCTAACTCAAGAACTGAGAAAAGAGTAAACACAGTCTTGAACAGTAATCTGACTTAACCCTGGCATTTTCAAGTTGTTCCTAGATTTATCTGTGGTAAAGACTAAATCCTTTGCAGCCGGGACCCACTCAGATCACAGTCTCCTGGAGACCAGTTTGGGGAAGATGTATCATGTGGAGAATACCAACATGTTTCTATTCTAATGATAGGACTTTACATGCTTGTAGCAACTAGAACCTAACCTCCCCTGAACGCTTGAGTAATCACAGTGTCCTCAGATTTGAAAAGGAAAGAAATTGATTTTCATATACCCTAGGTTCCAAATGAAGGCACATAGAAGCATTATGGAAAGAAAAGATAAGAATTTCATAAATCTTGACGTTAGATAAAGGTGAGAACATTCTATTAAAAAAATTAAGTGTATAATGCACGGCGTCTGCTCAGTTTGGTTGCCTTGTGGGTTTTTTGGGTAAAATATTCATTATACTGTAATCCAGTGTGTTAAAGATCAGTTATATTCACCTATTAGAAGAAAATTTTTTTATTATAAAACCCAGTTTGGGGGCTTCCCTGGTGGCACAGTGGTTAAGAATCCACCTGCCAATGCAGGGGACATAGGTTCAAGCCCTGGTTCCCGAAGATCCCATGTGCCGCAGAACAACTAAGCCCGTGCACCACAACTACTGAGCCTGCACTCTATGGAGCCCGCAAGCCACAACTACTGAGCCCATGTGCTACAACTACTGAAGCCCGCACGCCTACAGCTGGTGCTCCACAACAAGAGAAGCCACCGCAACGAGAAGCCCGCACACCACAACGAAGAGTGGCCCCTGCTCACCGCAACTAGAGAAAAGCCCGCACGCAGCAACGAAGACCCAACACAGCCAAAAAGTAAATTTAAAAAAAGAAAATCCAGTTTGGGCAAAAGTCTGGAGAAATAAGTCATCCTATGTACACTGTTGGCTGGAGTGTAAAATTGGTACAACTTTTGAAGAGCGGTTAGGCAAACATAACTGTGTGGACTTCCTACATAATCCCTCATTCTCACTTCTGTAAAAACACTAGTAAGTGTTCAAAAATACGTGTGCAAGAATGTTGATCATAGCACTCCTTGTACTAGTCACACTTTAGAAAGAGCTGACAGCACTCCACTGAGGAAATATGGAGGAGGTGATGGGTACAGTGTACTTGCTGGCGGGTCTTCTTGTCTCGTCTGCATTAATTCATTTAATCCCCACTGAAAGCATTTTATTACAACACACTTTACATCAGTTCATGCTCTTACTCCCTGCACTCTACTGCTCCTCTCACTGTGCTGTTGTAAAAATAATGAGGAAAATGTGTATTTACTGATGGGAAAAGATATCCACAATATACTGTTAAGATTTTTTAAAAATCAGCTGTTGACTGATTTGAGCCAAAGCTCATTTCCATGGAAGTGCAGTGGGTCAACTGAAATTTTTACTTAGTTACCCTTCAGATGTGGATTTGAATTAGCAACACAGAGTGACTAATTGACCTGACACTCCCTTGAATCAACTAATTTTATATCAAATGCTGATTCTAAATCAGATAGTTGGGAAGGGGTGTGTCCACATGTAATTGCCAAGAAATGAAAACAGTATAATCCCGATCTGATCGAGTACATTATGCAAGCCATGAAGCTTGATTTCTAAATGGCATTGGAATTCCTTAATTAATATAAATGTGGAAGAAATATTGTACATTCATAATTGACCTTTTCTTTTTTCCTTTTCCCATTCATGTGGCCACTGTGATGATGACAATTGCCATTTGAAAAACTGTCTTTGAAAGACAAATAACATATATCACTGATATGTGGCATCTGAAATATGACACAAATGAACCTAACTATGAAACAGAAACACAATTATGGACACAGAGAATGGATACACAACAAGGTCCTACTGTAGAGCACAGAGAACTATATTCAATATCCTATGATAAACTAGAATGGAAAATAATATTTCAAAAAGAAAACAATGCATATATATGTATAACTGAATCACTCTGCTGCACAACAGTAATTAACACAACATTGTAAATCAACTAGAGTTCAATTTTTTAAAATTGATGGGAAAAGAGCATTAAAAAAAAGAAAAAGAAAAGATTCTCTTTGCTACAGCATGAAAAATGGCAGCTTTCATGAGCTGACTAGTTACGGTCCATCCTTGGCCCTTGAAAGGGGTCATTCTCAGGGGAAGTTCTGGTCGGCCCTCCTGTTGGCAGCCCTCACAATACATCTTCCTTCTGCTTCTGTGGGATGCTTTGAAGTAAAAGTCTTTCTCTTTCTACATATTCATCTCCTGGAAGTGGGGCATGTGCTGTGTGCCAGGTACTGGGTGAGGTGCTTGTCATACATTTGTCACCTCGTTCTAATGACACTTCAAGACAGGTCCTAGGACCCTCCTTCTCCCAGTGAAAGAACAGATTCAGAGAAGCTGAAAGCTGGCCTCGGGTCACGCCACCTGTGAGTGGGTTTGGCCCTGGGTCTGCTGGCCTCCAAAGTCTACACCTTTTCCAAGAATCCATACTTCAGCCAAAAATGTATTTTCTGTTTATATCACTCACTGTCTGAATCTTTCCATAGCAAATGCTTAGAATTTACAGAGCAATGAAGTCCTGTGGGCAAATGTTAATCTAACCCCACTGCCTTTTCCTCAGCTTCTCTCCAAACAGAAAGCTGAAAAGTTTCCTGAAGTGGAGGACTTTCCAATATGAAGACCACAGGTTTATCCTGTTCCAGTAAAAGAACATTCGTGCCACAGGATGAATTCTAAAGCAAAGACATTTGGGGACTTCCCTGGTGGCCCAGTGGTTAAGACTCCATGCTTCCAATGCAGGGGAAGTGGGTTCCATCCCTGGTCCGGGAACTAAGATCCCGCATGCCCCAGGGCACTGCCAAAAATATATAAGTAAATAAAGCAGGAACATTGAAGGCCGTGGTGGCTGAAGGCAGAGGGGGAGGGGCACTGACTTCTCAGCCCCAACCTGGTAGCTAACCTTCCAGAAACTCTCACTTTGGTCCTTCCACTTCCTTGGAATGTGAATGATTTTTAACCTGAGGCTGGAATTCTGTCTCAGGAAGGGAAGAGCCACCAACACATTCTCAACCAGGATGCGATAATATAAACAGAAGGAAAGCAGGGGGTTTTTTTTGTTTTGTTTTGTTTTGTTTTTGCGGTACGCGGGCCTCTCACTGTTTTGGCCTCTCCCGTTGCGGAGCACAGGCTCCGGACGCGCAGGCTCAGTGGCCATGGCTCACGGGCCCAGCCGCTCCGCGGTATGTGGGATCTTCCCGGACCGGGGCACAAACCCGCGTCCCCTGCATCGGCAGGCGGACTCTCAACCACTGCGCCACCAGGGAAGCCCAGAAAGCAGTGTTTTGATGCTGCTGGCGCTGCGATACTTACACTACTAGATTTGCCTGAGTTTAGCACTGAAGCCCAAGAAAGGAGTAGTGTATTTCCCAAGCTTAACAGGAGCGTACAGGCATGCTTAAATGGAAAGCAAGTACAGCTCTTGAAAATACCAACTCTCAGTAAAATCACCGTGTTTTTCTTTTTTTTTTTTTAATTTTTTTAAATTAGTTTCTGCTTTATAACAAAGTGAATCAGTCATACATATACATCTGTTCCCACATCCCTTCCCTCATGCATCTCCCTTCCTCCCACCCTCCCCATCCCACCCCTCCAGGCGGTCACAAAGCACCGAGCTGATCTCCCTGTGCTCTGCGGCTGCTTCCCACTATCTATCTACCTTACGTTTGGTAGTGTATATATGTCCATGCCTCTCTTTCGCTTTGTCACAGCTTACCCTTCCCCCTCCCCATATCCTCAAGTCCATTCTCAAGTAGGTCTGTGTCTTTATTCCCATTTTACCCCTAGGTTCTTCATGACATTTTTTTTTAAATTCCATATATATGTGTTAGCATACGGTATTTGTCTTTCTCTTTCTGACTTACTTCACTCTGTATGACAGACTCTAGGTCTACCCACCTCATTACAAATAGCTCAGTTTCGTTTCTTTTTATGGCTGAGTAATATTCCATTGTATATATGTGCCACATCTTCTTTATCCATTCATCCGATGATGGACACTTAGGTTGTTTCCAGCTCCGGGCTATTGTGAATAGAGCTGCAATGAACATTTTGGTACATGTCTCTTTTTGAATTATGGTTTTCTCTGGGTATATGGCTAGTAGTGGGATTGCTGGGTCATATGGTAATTCTATTTGTAGTTTTTTAAGGAACCTCCATACTGTTCTCCATAGTGGCTGTACCAATTCAGATTCCCACCAGCAGTGCAAGAGTGTTCCCTTTTCTCCACACCCTCTCCAGCATTTATTGTTTCTAGATTTCTTGATGATGGCCATTCTGACAGGTGTGAGATGATATCTCATTGTAGTTTTGATTTGCATTTCTCTAATGATTAATGATGTTGAGCATTCTTTCATGTGTTTGTTGACAGTCTGTATATCTTCTTTGGAGAAATGCCTATTTAAGTCTTCTGCCCATTTTTGGATTGGGTTGTTTGTTTTTTTGCTATTGAGCTGCATGAGCTGTTTATAAATTTTGGAGATTAATCCTTTGTCAGTTGCTTCATTTGCAAATATTTTCTCCCATTCCGAGGGCTGTCTTTTGGTCTTGTTTATGGTTTCCTTTGCTGTGCAAAAGCTTTGCAGTTTCATTAGGTCCCATGTGTTTATCTTTGTTTTTATTTCCATTTCTCTAGGAGGTGGGTCCAAAAGGATCTTGCTGTGATTTATGTCATAGAGTGTTCTACCTATGTTTTCCTCTAAGAGTTTGATAGTTTCTGGCCTTACATTTAGGTCTTTAATCCATTTTGAGCTTACTTTTGTGTATGGTGTTAGGGAATGATCTAATCTCAAACTTTTACATGTCCCTGTCCAGTTTTCCCAGCCCCACTTATTGAAGAGGCTGTCCTTTCTCCACTGTACATTCCTGCCTCCTTTATCAAAGATAAGTTGGCCATATGTGCGTGGGTTTATCTCTGGGCTTTCTATCCTGATCCACTGATCTATCTTTCTGTTTTTATGCCAGTACCACACTGTCTTAATTACTGTAGCTTTGTAGTATAGTCTGAAGTCAGGGAGCCTGATTCCTCCAGCTCCGTTTTTCGTTCTCAAGATTGATTTGGCTATTCGGGGTCTTTTGTTTTTCCAAACAAATTTTGAAATTTTTTGTTCTACTTCTGTGAAAAATGCCAGTGGTAGTTTGATAGGGATTGCATTGAATCTGTAGATTGCTTTGGGTAGTAGAGTCATTTTCACAATATTGATTCTTCCAATCCAGGAGCATGGTATATCTCTCCATCTATTTGTATCATCTTTAATTTCTTTCATCAGTGTCTTATAATTTTCTGCATACAGGTCTTTTGTCTCCTTAGGTAGGTTTATTCCTAGATATTTTATTCTTTTTGTTGCAATGATAAATGGGAGTGTTTTCTTGATTTCATTTTCAGATTTTTCATCATTAGTGTACAGGAATGCCAGAGATTTCTGTACATTAATTTTGTATCCTGCTACTTTACCAAATTCATTGATTAGCTCTAGTAGTTTTTTGGTAGCATCTTTAGGATTCTCTATGTATAGTATCATGTCATCTGCAAACAGTGACAGCTTTACTTCTTCTTTTCCAATTTGGATTCCTTTTCTTCTCTGATTGCTGTGGCTAAAACTTCCAAAACTATGTTGAATAAGAGTGGTGAGAGTGGGCAGCCTTGTCTTGTTCCTGATCTTAGTGGAAATGGTTTCAGTTTTTCACCATTGAGGACAATGTTGGCTGTGGGTTTGTCATATATGGCCTTTATTATGTTGAGGAAAGTTCCCTCTATGCCTACTTTCTGCAGGGTTTTTATCATAAATGGGTGTTGAATTTTGTCGAAAGCTTTCTCTGCATCTATTGAGATGATCATATGGTTTTTCTCCTTCAACTTGTTAATATGGTGTATCACATTGATTGATTTGCGTATATTGAAGAATCCTTGCATTCCTGGAATAAACCCCACTTGATCATGGTGTATGATCCTTTTAATGTGCTGTTGGATTCTGTTTGCTAGTATTTTGTTGAGGATTTTTGCATCTATGTTCATCAGTGATATTGGCCTGTAGTTTTCTTTCTTTGTGACATCCTTGTCTGGTTTTGGTATCAAGGTGAGGGTGGCCTCATAGAATGAGTTTGGGAGTGTTCCTTCCTCTGATATTGTTTGGAAGAGTTTGAGAAGGATAGGTGTTAGCTCTTCTCTAAATGCTTGATAGAATTCGCCTGTGAAGCCATCTGGTCCTGGGCTTTTGTTTGATGGAAGATTTTTAATCACAGTTTCAATTTCAGTGCTTGTGATTGGTCTATTCATATTTTCTATTTCTTCCTGAGTCAGTCTTGGCAGGTTGTGCATTTCTAAGAATTTGTCCATTTCTTCCAGGTTGTCCATTTTATTGGCATAGAGTTGCTTATAGTAATCTCTCATGATCTTTTGTATTTCTGCAGTGTCAGTTGTTACTTCTCCTTTTTCATTTCTAATTCTATTGATTTGAGTCTTCTCCCTTCTTTTCTTGATGAGTCTGGCTAATGGTTTGTCAATTTTGTTTATCTTCTCAAAGAACCAGCTTTTAGTTTGGTTGATCTTTGCTATCATTTCCTTCATTTCTTTTTCATTTATTTCTGATCTGATCTTTATGATTTCTTTCCTTCTGCTAACTTTGGGGGTTTTTTGTTCTTCTTTCTCTAATTGCTTTAGGTGCAGGGTCAGGTTGTTTACTCGAAATGTTTCCTGTTTCTTAAGGTGGGATTGTATTGCTATGAACTTCCCCCTTAGAACTGCTTTTGCTGCGTCCCATAGGTTTTGGGTCGTCGTGTCTCCATTGTCATTTGTTTCTAGGTATTTTTTAATTTCCTCTTTGATTTCTTCAGTGATCACTTCGTTATTGAGTAGTGTATTGTTTAGCCTCCATGTGTTTGTATTTTTTACAGATCTTTTCCTGTAATTGATGTCTAGTCTCATAGCATTGTGGTGGGAAAAGATACTTGATACAATTTCAATTTTCTTAAATTTACCAAGGCTTGATTTGTGACCCAAGATATGATCTATCCTGGAGAATGTTCCATGAGCACTTGAGAAAAATGTGTATTCTGTTGTTTTTGGATGGAATGTCCTATAAATATCAACTAAGTCCATCTTGTTTAATGTATCATTTAAAGCTTGTGTTTCCTTATTTATTTTCATTTTGGATGATCTGTCCATTGGTGAAAGTGGGGTGTTAAAGTCCCCTACTATGATTGTGTTACTGTCGATTTCCCCTTTTATGGCTGTTAGTGTTTGCCTTATGTATTGAGGTGCTCCTATGTTGGGTGCATAAATATTTACAATTGTTATATCTTCTTCTTGGATCGATCCCTTTATCGTTATGTAGTGTCCTTCTTTGTCTCTTCTAATAGTCTTTATTTTAAAGTCTATTTTGTCTGATATAAGAATTGCTACTCCAGCTTTCTTTTGATTTCCATTTGCATGGAATATCTTTTTCCATCCCCTTACTTTCAATCTGTATGTGTCTCTAGGTCTGAAGTGGGTCTCTTGTAGACAGCATATATATGGGTCTTGTTTTTGTATCCATTCAGCCACTCTATGTCTTTTGGTGGGAGCATTTAGTCCATTTACATTTAAGGTAATTATTGATATGTATGTTCCTATTCCCATTTCCTTAATTGCTTTGGGTTCGTTATTGTAGGTATAGTCCTTCTGTTGTGTTTCTTGCCTAGAGAAGTTCCTTTAGCATTTGTTGTAAAGCTGGTTTGGTGGTGCTGAACTCTCTCAGCTTTTGCTTGTCTGTAAACGTTTTAATTTCTCCATCAAATCTGAATGAGATCCTTGCTGGGTAGAGTGATCTTGGTTGCAGGTTTGTCTCCTTCATCACTTTAATTATGTACTGCCACTCCCTTCTGGCTTGTAGAGTTTCTGCTGAGAGATCAGCTGTTAACCTGATGGGGATTCCCTTGTGTGTTATTTGTTGTTTTTCCCTTGCTGCTTTTAATATGATTTCTTTGTGTTTAATTTTTGACAGTTTGATTAATATGTGTCTTGGCGTATTTCTCCTTGGATTTATTCTGTATGGGACTCTCTGTGCCTCCTGGACTTGATTAACTATTTCCTTTCCCATATTAGGGAAGTTTTCAACTATAATCTCTTCAAATATTTGCTCAGTCCCTTTCTTTTTCTCTTCTTCTTCTGGAACCCCTAGAATTCGAATGTTGGTGCATTTAATGTTGTCCCAGAGGTCTCTGAGACTGTCCTCTGTTCTTTTCATTCTTTTTTCTTTATTTTGCTCTGCAGCAGTTATTTCCACTATTTTATCTTCCACCTCACTTATCCGTTCTTCTGCCTCAGTTATTCTGCTATTGATCCCATCTAGAGTATTTTTTGTTTCATTTATTGTGTTTTTAATCGATGCTTGATTCATCTTTAGTTCTTCTAGGTCCTTGTTAACTGTTTCTTGCATTTTGTCTATTCTATTTCCAAGATTATGGATCTTGGAAATAGAATCTTGGATCAGCTTTACTATCATTATTCTGAATTCTTTTTCAGGTAGACTGCCTATTACCTCTTCATTTGTTAGGTCTGGTAGGTTTTTATCTTGCTCCTTCACCTGCTGTGTGTTTTTCTGTCTTCTCATTTTGCTTATGTTACTGTGTTTGGGGTCTCCTTTTTGCAGGCTGCAGATTCGTAGTTCCCGTTGTTTTTGGTGTCTGTCCCCAGTGGCTAAGGTTGTTTCAGTAGGTTGTGTAGGCTTCCTGGTGGGGGGGACTGATGCCTGTGTTCTGGTGGTTGAGGCTCGATTTTGTCTTTCTGGTGGACAGGTCCACGTCTGGTGGTGTGTTTTGGGGTGCCTATGGCCTTATTATGTTTTTAGGTAGCCTCTCTGCTAATGGGTGGGGTTGTGTTCCTGCCTTGCTAGTTGCTTGGCATAGGGTGACCTGCACTGTAGCTTGCTGGTCGTTGACTGAAGCTGGGTGCTGGTGTTGAGATGGAGATCTCTGGGAGATTTTCGCTGCTTTATATTATGTGGAGCTGGGAGGTCTCTTGTGGACCCGTGTCCTGAAGTTGGCTCTCCCACTTCAGAGGCACAGCACTGACTCCTGGCTGCAGCACCAAGAGCCTTTCATCCACCCGGCTCAGAATAACAGGGAGAAAAAGTAGAAAGAAAGAATTAGTAGAAGAAAGAAAGAGAGAGGGAAACAAAGGAAGAAGGGAAGAAAGGAAGGAAGGAAGGAAGAAAGAAAGAAAGGAGGGAGGGAGGAAGGATGGAAAGAAAGAAGGAAAGAAAGGAGGGAGGGAGGGAGAAATGAAAGCAAAAGGAAGAGTGAATGGAAGAAGGGAGGGAGGGAGGGAGGGAGGAAGGAAAGAAAAAGAAAGTGGAAAGAAGAAGGGTGGGAGGGAGGGAGGGAGAAAAGAAAAAGAAAGAAGGAAAGGAGGAGCGGAGGGAGGGAGGGAGGAAGGGAAGGTAGGAAAAAAAGAAAGAGCAGGTAAAGTAAAATAGAATAAAGTATGAAATATAGTAGCGTCATTACAATTAAAAAGTAATTATTGAAAAAAAACACGGACCAATAGAACCCTGGGACATATGGTGGAAGCAAAGCTATACAGAGAGAATCTTACACAGAAGATTACACATACACATTCACAAAAAGAGAGCAGGGGGAAAAATCAAAAATCTTGCTCTCCAAGTCCACCTCCTCCATTTGGGATAATTCGTTGTAAAAAGAGGAAAAGGGCGAGAAGTCTGAAATCTTGCTAAGTCCACCTCCTTAATTTGGGATAATTCGTTGTAAAAAGGGGAAAAAGGGGGGAAAGTCTTAAATCTTGTCCTCAAGGTCCACTTCCTCAATTTGGGATGATTCGCTGTCCATTCATACACTCCACAGACGCAGGGCACATCAAATGGACCGTGGAGCTTTAATCCGCTGCCTCGGAGGCTGCACAGAGAGATTTCCCTGTCTCTGCTCTCACCACTCCTGGGTCTCAGCCTTGGACCTGGCCCCGCCTCTGCGCGTAGGTCGCTGGAGGGCGTCCGTTCTTCGCTCAGACAGGACGGGTTTAAAGGAGCCGCTGATTCGGGGGCTCTGGCTCCCTCAGGCAGAGGGGAGGGAGGGGCGCACAGTGTGGGGCGGGCCTGCGGCGGCAGAGGCCGGCGTGACGTTGCAGCAGCCCGTGGCGCTCCCTGCGCTTTCCCGGGAAAGCCGTCCCCGGGTCCCGGGACCCCGGCAGTGGCGGGGTGCACAGGCACCCCGGAAGGCGGGGCGGACAGTGACCCGCGCTCGCACACAGGCCCCGCGGCGGCGGCGGCGGCGGCGGCGGCGGCGGCAGCAGCCCCAGCGTCCCACGCCCGTCTCCGAGGTCCGCGCCTTACCCGCGGCTCGCGCCTGTCTCCGGCGCTTCCCCAAGCAGCCCTCTTAATGCCCTCTCCTCGCGCACCAGGAAACAAAAGGGAAAAAAGTCTCTTGCCTCTTCGGTAGCTCCAGACCCTTTCCCCGGACTCCCTCCGGGCTAGCCGTGGTGCACTAACCCCTTCAGGCTCTCTTCCTGCCGCCAGCCCGTCCTCTCCCTGTGCTCCGACTGAAAGCCGATACCCGAGCCTCAGCTCCCAGCCCCGCCCGCCCCAGCGGCCGAGCAGACAAGCCTCTCGGGCTGGTGTGTGCCTGAGGGCACCGATCCTCTGTGCCAGAATCTCTCCGCTTTGCCCTCCGCACCCCTGTTGCTGTGCTCTCCCCCGCTACTCCGAAGCTTTCCCCCTCCGCCACCTGCAGTCTCCGCCCGCGAAGGGGCTTGTAGTGTGTAGAAACCTTCCCTCCTTCACGGCTCCCTCCCACTGGTGCAGGTCCCGTCCCTATCCTATTGTCTCTGTTTATTCTTTTTTTTTCTTTTGCCCTACCCAGGTATGTGGGGAGTTTCTTGCCTTTTGGGGGGTCTGAGGTCTTCTGTCAGCGTTCAGTAGGTGTTCTGTAGGAGTTGTTCCACGTGTAGATGAATTTCTGATGTATCTGTGGGGAGGAAGGTGATCTCCGCGTCTTACTCTTCCGCCATCTTCCTCCGGGTCCCACCGTGTTTTTCAAGGTCTGGATTAAACACTCACGACTTCATTCAACCACAAATACAAGACCGTTGTTTGCAGCTTTGATTTCATTGATGAATTCAAGGATCCCCAGTTTTCTGCTGGGATATAACCTTGACCGAGAACTCACAGTAATGATGAGTGAAGAGACTAGAGTGTATTATTCCAAGACATTTTTTCTTTGTCTTTTCCTTAAAAATAACTTCTACTGCCTTTGTTGTTGTTAATCTGGAGATGGTGCATGTCCACTGAGAAGAGTTTGAAAAATATCAAAGAGAATAAAGACAAACACAAACATGGCACTCACTAGTACCCACAAGTGACTTCTCAGCATTTTGGTGTCATCTTCCTAGGTCACTGTGTATATAAATATACTCATGGCTTGCTTTTTAAAATCCGGATTATGCTGAGAATGCTGTTTTATTAGTAGCCCTTTCCACCTAATTTGTTTTGAAAGGTTTCTTATGTTATTAAGTACTCTCTTCCATACTAAGATCAACGAAAAAATGGAGAAATAAAACAAAATGTTTTATTTTTATGATGTAAACATCACTCATACAGAAACGAACTTTTTTCTGAAACAGCATGTCAGGTCCATCCATCCTGAGTGCTACAATTTTGACCACAAGCCACAAGGTAACTGAGCTGTGTCCCGTATCACTGGCCTCAGGTCCAAGAGGAGGGCAAATCTCTCTCAATGGTCTAATCAAATTTCTCTGAAAACCCATCTCACCAGTTGAAGAATTTTTTCTCCTCTTCAGGGGTCTTCTCTCCCATGATAACACAAAGAACCCCAAGAATGCTTTAGGCAGGCGATCAGTCTTAGCTACTGCTGCCTCAAGTAATGAAAAGCAGAAAGCTCGGCATTAGCCAGGGGTTGGCACCTGCGGTAATAAACCCACCATCTCAGTGGCTGAACCCAATACAAGGTTATTTCTCATTCACTTAGGAGTTCAAATGTGTCTTCCTTGTTCGGGGGTCAGGTGAGGGAGAGCTGCTCTGTCTTCGGTCACGTCCCAAGGTGACCCTGACATCCAGCCAGCAGAAGGGGAAATGCTCTCAAGGGAGACCCTCAGTCAGATGTCGTGACATGGTCACAGCTCGCTGCCAGGCAGGCTGGGAAATGTGGTCTGACCGTGTGCCCGGAGAGAAGAGAACAGGGTTTTGTTGAGTGCTGCCGGTCTCTGCCACCTGCTCCGCTTGGCACCGAATAATCACTTGTAGCCCCCTTCCTACGCCATAGAGCTCACCCTCCTGTCGGGCGCCCCAGAGCTGTTAGTGGAAAGCGCCACCCAGCTCCCGCATGCAGCCCGTGCTCCAGAACCTCTCTCTGATGCACAGCTTCCTCCCTCGGATTCGGGTGCAGCTCTCTGAGGTCTGGTGAGCCATGAACTAAAATAAAATGATCCCACCCCCTCCCTCCCATATACACACTGGACGTACAGCGCTAGAGTAGGGTCATGTCAGCCACCATAAAAGCTCCCACTTGGAAGTGGGCAGGATGGCAGACACCCGTGAGTCACTGATACACAGCGATGATGACGTGCGTTGGGCAAGTCCCCCGTGCTGGTGGTGGAGGAAGTTCCCTGCCTCGGCCCGCGGCTGCCAGTGGGAGGAGCTGCCTTGGCCCTCATTCTCCACCTGAAGGGCACAGGGATGCGCATCTCCTTCAGAGGCTGCAGCAGTGACGGCCCTTCCACTTCAGGCCAGCCAAGGGTCGTTTTAAAGCGCAAGGCTCTGCTTCGGTGAGGCTCTTGGTGTGCTTGAATCTGTAATTTCCTCGGAAAATGGAGCAAACCTCTGGTCTGTTTCTTTCTCAAGACTTAACCCTCAGGACTCTTACTGATTTCCTTCCTTGTGTCCATGTCTTCTCCAGCCCTGCCCACACCTAACAGGGGCTACCTTGAAAATATGAAATAATAACCGGATCTTCACAGCAGGGTTGAGTCTCTCTGTTCAATTAGGAAGTCTTAGGGCCTTTGTCTCTCAAAATCTTTTTCTGTCTTATTTCCTCCTCTTGGGGTCCAGAGACAGGTGGCTTTTCAATCGATATCTTCCTTTTGCTGTCATCAAAGATCTCCTCCACCCTCAATGTTCAAACTCCCTCGACTGTGGTGTCTTCTTCGTTCTTGTCTCACACAGGCAAGTGCACTGGGATGGGGCGTCTTTCTGTAATCACATTTTCATTTATTTGGCCAAAATACTTTAAGCAACCACTCTGTGCCAGGCACTGGACATGAAGACAAACACAATACAGTGCCTAAGAGGCCCAAGAACACACCGTCCTCCTAAACGCATGTGCAGGGCTGAATGAGAGCCCGAGGAAGGAAACACAGGGGTCTGGGAAGGTCAGAGAAGGTTTTCTGGAGGAAATGATGTCGAAGTTAAGTTGAAGACTGAGTCAAGGTTTTCCAGAGGTTCACAGATGCAAAGGATTTTTCAGTCTAAATAAACAGTACGTACAAGGTAGCACCAGCTAATTACACACAGCTTTTCTCTCTCTCTCTCGGCAACTGCTCAAAGCTCAGATTTTAGGTACTGAGGGTCTATAAATTATCCTTCGACAGGGAGGCTACCTCAGTTCAGACTGGTCGTGTCTAATACCTTAGAAGCTTTCCCCACTCACACTCTTTCGTGCAGGCACCGCTAGAGTATACCTGAAGGTCCTGGCAGGGGCACAGACACTGATGCACGTCGGTGGAGAAGCGTCTGCCTGTCTGAGAAGGTCCGCCCGCTCCTTCAAGCAGCCATGTGGGGAAGGAGGCATGTGCCCTGGGGGCATGGAGAGGGTGCCCACCCCGATGGGCAGCACCAGCCCTGGCCATAAGCGGAGAGACGGACGTTGAAGTCACATCACCCTTCCACCAGTGCCCCGCTCTGGCTCTAGCTGTTCCCACTCTTAATGGCACAAAAGTTGAGGAGGCCTGTCTTCTAGAATGTTCTGCAAAATGCCTGTTGCCTGGTAAGTTAGCTATTGCTGCCCTCGGTGGAAGACCTTTCGCACCCGTCTCTGTCCCTATCCTGGTACCGCAGTGAGAACGGTGCTGTGCGGCGCTTTGGAAAGAGACATGATCCTGCAGACTGGGGACTCTCCCAATGTCTGCCCCTCCTGCTGATGTCGGCTGAGGTTTGACTCCTAAGCTTTCACTTGTGAATGTTGCCAGTGCACATCACCCCATGGATGTCTGCTTATTCTTCAATTGACAGATGGGAAAACTAGAGGGTTAATGTTCACCTAGTGTTACCAAAGTATTTTATTCATTTTTCAATGGATCTGGACAAATTCTTAGAAGCAAGTAAATTATCGAGCTGAAGTCAGGATCATTTGGGTACAAAGAACAGAGACTAAGTTACCTCAGGAATAGGGGGGCTTAATGACGGGCCCCAGATCTCAGGGCCCTGGGGACAGTCTCAGGGGTGGGAACGAGGGGGTCCCCTTATCTCCCCAAATCAACGTCCGTTTCCCCGTTCCAAGTTCCCAGGAGAGGAACTAGGTCGGCTCAATTCACTTTTCCCACCAGGTCACAGGCCTGCCCTGCCAGGCCTCCTCCCCTGGACAATTAGCTGCGGCCGGGGGCATGGGAGCCAAAGGCCACCCCCCACACACACAAGGGGAGCTGGGGGAGCCACCCCCAGACACATCTAATGCAGCACAGGACTGAGGGCAGCCGTTAGGAGCTGTATACTGGACCCAGAGGGCCTGGTTTGAGGTTGGCTCCACCTCTTACCAGCTGTGTGACCTTGAGCAAGTTACTTAATCTCTCTGTTCCTCAGTTTCCTTATCCTTAAAAGAGGGCATACAGGGGCTTCCCTGGTGGCGCAGTGGTTGAGAATCTGCCTGCTAATGCAGGGGACACGGGTTCGAGCCCTGGTCTGGGAGGATCCCACGTGCCGCGGAGCAACTAGGCCCGCGAGCCACGACTACTGATCCTGCGCGTCTGGAGCCTGTGCTCTGCAACAAGAGAGGCTGCGATAGTGAGAGGCCTGTGCACCGCGATGAAGAGTGGCCCCCGCTTGCCACAACTAGAGAAAGCCCTCTCACAGAAATGAAGACCCAACACAGCAAAAATAAATTAATTAATTAATAAAAATAGGGATAGTCTTTAAAAAAAAAAAAGAGGGCATATAAATGGTACGTCCTCATGGGATTATGGTAAAGGACTAAGTGAGACAAAGCAAAAAAAAGCATTCGAATCTGTACACGGCACACAGGGAATATTCAGTGAGTATCGCTAGGATCATGTTTTCCCCCAAACAAGTGCCCCTTCCTCAGTTTTCTGTTAATGGCATCATCATTTTCCCACACATCAAGACGACAGTCACATGTCCACCTCCAGGTCCTGTGCCTTCTTCCTACGGTAAGCTCTTTATTTTATTTGCTGATTCATTTATTTATCCAATTTTTAGTTTTTGAGCATCTGTTTGCTACATAACAATAATTTTTCCTTCCCAGTCTTGCTGGCATCTCTCCATCTTAAGCCCTCAATACCTCTCATGTGGACCGTTACAGTTAGTGTTCTAACTGGTCCTGCATCCCACAGCCAGATTCACTTTGCTAATCTGCATTCTGATCCTCTTATTTCCCCTCTCGACACTTTCCCTCTTGCTGGGACACAGTTCACATTTTAAAACTCAAACTTCAAAACACTCTACAGTTTGCAACAGACTTGTGGTTGCCAAGGTGGGGGGGTGTGGGGGGGAGGGGTGTACTGGGAGTGTGGGATGAGCAGATGCAAACTATTACATATGGGATGGATGAACAACAAGGTCCTACTGCAGAGCACAGGGAACTCTAGTCAATATCCTGAGATAAACCAGCATGGAAAAGAATATGAAAAAGAATGCATGTGTGTGTAACTGAGTCACTTTGCTGTACAGCAGAAACTAACACAACACTGTAAGTCAACTATACTTCAATTTAAAAAAGAAAACACTCTACGGTTTGGATCTGACCTGCCTTGTGGCTTTACTTCACATAGCTTCCCAAATACAATCACACTCTGGTTAACTGGGCTGTTCTTGCTTCTGGGAAAGTGTTACTCTTTCCCATCTCGGAGCCTCACCTGTGTGGCTCCATCCACCTGCAAAGCCTAACCCCTTGCTCCATGGACCAGAGCTTCAGCATCACCTGCCAGCTTGGTAGAAATGTCACACCCAAAACCTACTGAATCAGTATCTATATTTTAACAGGAGCCCCAGATGGTTCATACACCTGTATTTTTCTTATATTTTACAAGACAAAATATCTTATTTATTAATTTACTAATATCTTGTAAGTTATAGGTTGATCCATTCCATCTCTCTTCCTGTTAAAACGGTACCCCTGTCTCAAAGCCTGGCTCAAATAATGTTGCCTCATCCAGACATTTCTAACTGCTAGAGCTGAAAATCATCTCTTTCTTCTCTGAATTCCCATTGCTGCTTTCTGAATTCTCTGAATTTCCCACAACTGAATTTTTTATACCTGCTTATGGGAATCAGCACATACTTTTTTTTGAGTATGGGTTAATGATCCTGTAATGTCTTTTTTAAGTTGAGATGTAATTGACAGATAACAGTTTCAGGTGTACAGCATAATGATTTCACATTTGGATGTATTGTGAAATGATCACCACAATAATTCTAGTTAACATCCACACACAAATTTTTTTCTTGTGATGAGAACTTTTTTTTTATAACATCTTTATTGGAGTGTAATTGCTTTACAATGGTGTGTTAGTTTCTGCTGTATAGCAAAGTGAATCAGCTACACGTATACATCTATCCCCATATCCCCTCCCTCTTGCGTCTCCCTCCCACCCTCCCTATCCCACCCCTCTAGGTGGTCACAAAGCACCGAGCTGATCTCCCTGTGCTATGCGGCTGCTTCCCACTAGCTATCTATTTTACATTTGGTAGTGTATATATGTCCATGCTACTCCCTCACTTCGTCCCAGCTTACCCTTCCCCCTCCCCGATGAGAACTTTTAAAGTCTACTCTCTTAGTAGCTTTCAAACGTACAGTTCGATCTTAGTACATCCCTAGAACTTACTCATTTTAGAATGGAAATTTGTACCTTGGACCTCTTTGCCCATTTCACTCACGCTCCATCCCCTGACTCTGGCAGCTGCCTATCTGTTCTCTGTATCAAGGAGTTTTATTTTTTTATTTTTCTAGATTCCACACGTGTATGTGTATATGTACGTATATACGTATATGTGTATGTGTATACATATACCTGTATGTACAATCTTACATATGAGATCATACAGTTTTTATCTTTCTAACCTATTTTATGTATGCCCTCAAAGTCCATCCATGTTGTCACAATTGGCAAGATTTCATTTTTATGGCTGAACAATATTCCATTGATATATACATAAATATACCACAACTTCCTTATCCATTCATCCATGGATGGACACTTAGATTGCTTCCATGTCTTGGCTATTGTAAATAATGCTGCAGTGAACATGGGGGTACGTTTATCTTTGAGTCAGTGTTTTTGTTTCCTTCAGATACATACTCAGAGGTGGAATTGCTGGATCATATGGTAGTTCTATTTTTAATTTTTTGAGGAAACTTCATACTGTTTTCCATAATGGCTGCACCAATTTACATTCCACCAACAGTGCAGGAGGGTTCTCTTTTCTCCACATCCTCACAAACACTTGTTATTTCTTGTTTTTTCGATAATGGCCATTCTAACAGGTGTGAGGTGATATTGTGGTTTTGATTTGCATTTCCTGATGATTAGTGATGTTGAGTACCTTTTAATGTACATGTTGACCATCTGTATGTCTTCTTTGGAAAAATGTCTATTCAGATCCTTTGTCCATTTAAAAATCAGATCATTTTTTTGATATTGAGTTGTGTGAGTTCTTTGTATATTTTGGATTATTAACTCCTTATCAGATAAATGATTTGCAAATATTTTCTCCCATTTTTTTGTTGCCTCTTCATATAGTTGATGGTTTCCTTTGCTGTGCAGAAGCTTTTTAGTTTGAGGTAGTCCCATTTGTTTATTTTCACTTTTGTTGCCTTTGTTTTTGGTGTCAGATCCAAAAAACCATCGCCAAGACCTATATCAAGGAGCTTGTGATTTTAGGTTTCAGGTCTTACATTAAGTCTTTAATCCATTTTGAGCTAATTTTCATGTATGATATTAGATAGGGGTCCAGTTTTCCCAACACCATTTATTGGAGAGACTGTCCCTTTCCCTATTGTATATTCTTGGGTCCTTTAATTGACCATATGTGCGTGGATTTATTTCTGGGCTCTCTATGCTGTTCCACTGATCTATGTACCTGCTTTTATGACAATGCCATACTGTTTTTTTTTAGTGTTAGTTTCAGGTGTACAGCAAATTGACTCAGTTATACATATACATATATCCATTCTCTTCCAGATTCTTTTCCCATATAGGTTATCACAGAATATTGAGTTGAGTTCCCTGTGCTATACAGTAGGTCCTTGTTGATTATCTATTTTATATATAGTAGTGTGTGTATGTTAATCTCAAACTCCTAATTTATCCCTCCCACATTTCCCCTTTGGTAACCATAAGTTTGTTTACTATGTCTGTGAGTCTGTTTCTATTTTGTAAATAAGTTCATTTGTATCATCTTTTTAGATTCCACATATAAGTGATATCATATGATATTTGTCTTGCTCTGTCTGACTTGTTTCACTTAGTATGATAATCTCTAGGTCCATCCATGTTGCTGCAAATGGCATTATTTCATTCTTTTTTATGGCTGAATAATATTCCATTGTATACATGTACCACATCTTTTTTTTTTTTTTTTTTTTTTGCGGTACACGGGCCTCTCACTGTTGTGGCCTCTCCCGTTGCGGAGCACAGGCTCTGGACACGCAGGCTCAGTGGCCATGGCTCACGGGCCCAGCCTCTCCGCGGCATGTGGGATCCTCCCGGACTGGGGCATGAACCCACGTCCCCTGCATCGGCAGGCGGACTCTCAACCACTGCACCACCAGGGAAGCCCCCCACATCTTCTTTATTTATTCATCTGTTGATAGACATTTAGGTTGCTTCCATGTCTCAGCTATTATAAATAGTGCTGCAATGAACATTGGGGTGCATGTACCTTTCTGAATTATGGTTTTGTCTGGATATATGCCCAGTAGTGGGATTGCTGGATCATATGGTAGCTCTATTTTTAGTTTTTTAAGGAACCTCCATACTGTTCTCCATAGTGCCTGTACCAATTTACATTCCCGCCAACAGTGTAGGAGGGTTCCTTTATCTCCACAATAATGCCATACTGTTTTGATTACTCTAGCTTTGTAATATAGCTTGAAATCAGGGAGTATGGTGCCTCCAGCTTTGTTCTTATTTTTCAAGATTGCTTTGGCTCTTTAGGGTTTTTTTGTGTGTATGTGTGGTTTCATACACATTTTTAAATTGTTTGTTCTATTTCTGTGAAAAAATGTCATTGGAATTTTGATAGGGTTTGCAATTAATTTGTAGATTGATTTGGTAGAATGGACATTTTAACAATATTAATTCTTATTTTCTTGACTAATTGCTTTGACTTGGAGTCCCAATACTATGTCCAATAAAAGTGGTGAGAGTGGGCATCCTTGTCTTGTTCCTGATCTCAGAGGAAAAGCTTTCAGCTTTTCACTGTTGAGTATGATGTTAGCTGTGTGCTTGTCATGTATGGCCTGTATTATGTTCAGGTACGTTTCTTCTACACTTACTTTGTTGAGAGTGTTTATCATAAATGGATGTTGAATGTTGTCAAATGCTTTTTCTGCATCTATTGAGATGATCATATGATTTTTATTCATTTGTTGATGTGGTGTATAATGGTTGACTGATTAGCAGATAATGAATCATTCTTGCATTCCTGGAATAAATCCTGCTTGATCATGGTTTATGATCCTTTTTACATAGTGTTAAATTTGGCTTACTGATATTTGAGGATTTTTGCATCTATGTTTTATCAGGAACATTGACTGGTACTTTTCTTGTGGCGTCCTTGTCTGGTTTTGGTATTAGAATGCTGGCCTCATGAGTTTGGAGGTGCTCTCTCCTTCTGGGGGGGAAGATATTGAGAAGTACTGGTATTAATTCTTCTCTGAATGTCTGGTAGAACTCACCAGTGAAGCCATCAGGTCCTGGACTTTTGTTTCCTGGCAGGTGTTTGATTCTAATTCAATCTCCTTACTAGTAACTGCTCTGTTCAGATTTTCTATTTCTTCATCATCCAGTCTTGTTAGGTTGAATGCTTCTAAGAATTTACCCATTTCTTCTAGCTTACCCAATTTGTTAGTGTATAACTGTTCATAGTAGTCATTTATGATTCTTTGTATTTCTGTGTTATCAGTTGTAATGTCTCCTCTTTCATTTCTAATTTTGTGTCTTGTCTTGGTGAGTCTGGTTAAAAGTTTAGTCAATTTTGTTTATCTTTTCAAAAAACCATATCTTAATTTGATTTTTTCTATTGTCTTTTTAGTATCTATTTATTTCTGCTGTGGTCTTTGTTATTTCCTTCCTTCCACTAACTTTGGGCTCCACTTGTTCTTTACTAGTTCCTTGTGGTGTAAAGTTAGGTTGTTTGAGATTTGTCATGTTTCTTGAATTGGGAATTTATCTCTATGAACTTCTTTCTTACATCTGCATTTGCTACATTCCATATGGTTTGGTATGTTGCATTTCCATTTTCTTTTTTATCTCAAGGTATTTCAAAATTTTTTTTTCTTTGACCCATTGGTTGTTCAGTAACATGCTGTTTTATCCACATATTTGTGAATTTTCCAGTTTTCTTGTAATTGATTTCTAGTTTCATACCACTGCAGTCAGAAAAAAACCACTTGATATGATTTCAATCTTCTTAAATTTATCAAGACTTGTTTTGTGCCTAAACATACAATCTGTCCTGGAGGATGCTCCTTGTGCACTTCAAAATGTATAGTTTGTTGTTTTTGAATGGATTGTTCTATATACGTCTGTTAAGTTAATCTGATCTAATGTGTCATTTAAAGCTGATGTTTCCTTATTGATTTTTGATTCCTGACACGTTACAACATGGACGAACCTTGAGGACATTAGGCTAAGTGAAATAAGCCAGTCACACAAAAAAAGTGGAATATATGATTCCACTTATATGAGGCATGCAATCAAATTCATTGAGAAGGAATGGTGGTTTCCAGGGACTGGGGGGAGGGGAAATGGGATGCTGTTTAATGGGTATAGAGTTTCAATTTTGCAAGATCAAAGAGTCTGGAGATTGGTTGCACAAAAATGTAAATGTACTTAACACTACTGAAATGCACACTTAAAATTTTACTATTTTAACCATTTTTATGTTACGTATATTTTATCACAATTAAAAAAAATTTAATCACTGTGTGGAGAACAGTTTGTAGACAAGAAAAATTAGAAGCAAGCTGGCCAGCTGGGATGCTATTGCAGTGGTCCAGGTGAGACAATAATGGCCTGGATTAGAGTGACAGAGGCAGAGGTGGATGAGAAGAAATCAGATTTGGTGGCCATTTTAAAAGTAGAAACAGTAGTACCTGCTGGCAGACTGGATGTTGAGTGTGAAGGAAAATGACAGAGAACTCTGAGGATTTGAACCTGATCGACTGAGTGACCAGCGGTGCCGTTTAGTGCAGTGAGGAACTCTGGGGCAGGGGCCAGCTGCCAGGTGGCAGGCTGATTGCATTGGCCACTTTCCAACAGGGAAAGGGTGACTGTTCCCTTTGGAACAGGCACTTGTTCCTGATTTGGGTTTGGTTCCCTGGCTGTCATCATGCTGCTGCCAGCACTCTCTCTACGGACTTGCTGAATGGCTTATACTCTGTCATATTCTCCCACATGACATCACTTCTGACCACGAAACTCACTTTATAGAGAAAAAGCAGGCCATAGGCTAATGCCCATGAGATTCCCTAACCTTATTATGCAGCCCAACACCAGAAGCAGACAGCTCAGTACTACAGAGGGATGGTCTGTTGGCAGCCAGTCCCCACACCAGCTGGAGAAACACCCTGCAGGGATGCAGCATATGCTCTCCCCAGTGTTGCTGTTTCTCCCTTTAGGGACACTCCCAGAATACATTTGGCCAGGGTCCCAGGGAGTGGAAGTGGTGACGGTTAAAATTATACCTACTGACTTACCCAAAACCATTTGCCTCCTTTACTCAAAGATTCTCTCTGGCAGATTTTGGTACCTGGAGTAGAAATGCTTTTGCCTGGAGACAGTCTTCCAAAAATGACTGACTGGGACATCCTGTCAGCCAAGCCAATGAACTCTGAGCCAGATTTGATTTTACGTAGAAAAGTAAAGAAAAGGATTTTCTTACACCTAAGTATCACGGAGCTCTTCACACTCATCATACGTAACCTGCGTTTCCAGGTTCCAGGTCTACCCAGAGTCCTTGAAACGTTACCCTCCACGGCACCCGTGGCCGAGCCTTCCTGCTGCTGTGCCCCTCCTTCCCAGCCCCTCGCTCCTGTCTGATATCTACGGCCCACCAGGCGGCCCAGAGGAGCCCGTCTGCTGCCCTTGCGCGAGGTCACCAGTATCCCTGCTGGCTGCCCTTTAACACAACACCCCAAGGGACCGGGGAGGGGCTGGGACCCACCCACCCTTGCACTGTCGCCTGGGCCACTGCAACACTGCACGTCCCTACCACTCTCCCAGAGTCTCTCTCAAAGCAGACACTTCTGTATTTTATTTTGTTTCTTGCCTGCAAACAGCAATCAAAACGCTAATAAAAACCCTTTTCCACAGGAACTTGCACCAACTTCATTCCCACAGAGCCAAGCCTCCCCACCCTCACACTCCAAATCAAGACAAACGCCACTCGCCCAAATGCACCAGACATCACCAAACCAGAGCACTTTTCATCACCTTCCAGGGAATGGTGACGTCCCTGTTTCTTCAAGAGTAACAGGGCTCCTTTCGTAGTAGGAATGTTTTACACTTCCTAAAGTTTACACTTCCTAAAACAGAGTGGGTACCAGTTACTCAGGCCTTAAACTCAGGTGTACAGGAAATGTAAAATTTTATAGCAATGATGTTTTTGTCTCAAACAGTCGCCACTGACCACCACTCCTCATTCCGTAGGGTGCCAGGCATGAGGTCTTAGCCAATTCAGACCATGATTTCTCAACAGTTCATGTACGCCCACCGCTCCTGGGGCTGCATCTCAATTCTGGGAACTGGGGAGGGCTGGGACTTGCAATTCTCTGTAGGAGAAGCCTGATCCCCCCGGAGCCTCGTCCGAGGCATCCCCAGTCCTCCAGGCCGGGTCGCAGCGCCCTCTCGCTGGCCTCTGGCCCTCCCGGCTGCAGGCACGCTGCCCTCAGCCACACAGGGCAAGGCGCAGCTGCTCCTGCATCCTTTGGGACCTTCTCCCTTTCACCGCTCCCGAGCCACGCTGCGTGGAGGCTCCCAAGGCTGCCGCCCCTCGCCACCCCCAGATCCACGGCGTCCCGGCCAGGTCTCCTCACTTACCTGGGAGTTCCTGTGGGCGAGTTTGGACTGTGGAGCTGCGAGTGACTGCCTTTCCTTAAGGGGAGCACTGATGCAGGTGGGTTCCTCAGCCTGATGCCCAGCAGTGCCTTCTCCCCTCCCCCTCCTTCTGGGCCTCGGCCGTCGCAGGACAGGGAGAGGGGGCTGAGCCTGGACCCCTGCAGTCTTCGGGGTTCCTTCCAGTTTGCGGAAGTCCCCACACCCACCTTCGTTTCTGTATGACAGTCCACCGCCCGAGGTTCCGTTTGCCACTGACAAAATCAAGAGAAGCAGAGAAGGCATTTGTTCTGGAAACTTTTAAAGGTTGTCTCAAAACAACAAGAAAAACCTCATCCCCTTTAGGATGGGGAATGCTTTTCCCTTCTGGTGTTGGAAACTGGGATCGTCCTTCAAAGCGCAGCTTGTCTGCAGTGGCTTCATGGCAGGTTAAAGGGGGCCAGTGTGCCTGCAGTCTGGGGTCCTCTACCTGGGTGGTCGGAGCTGGGGTCCTGGAGGTGGAACTATGAGCTACAAGATACAAAACTCATCCCTTTCTGGAACAAAGTTCAGTTCAGTTCACTTAGGAATTCACAGAAGAGCCCTTATAGGCTCCTTTCCTCACCTCTAAATTTCTTTTTGCTGACCATACTGCATAGACTCAGAAACAATAGCACTTTTTCCAAAAGCGTGCTCACCCTGGCCCACTAATACTCTAAGTCAACAAACTTCTGAGAAGTTCGCCTCATCTCCGCACAGCAGTTTTCTCATGTGCTGGGGTGACCTGTCCCAAATTCCATTCCAGGGTTTGTCATCAGTCTGTAAGGCCAATGTGTCCTTTGATCTTGGACAATCTCCTATGTGACTCACTTGTCTTCTGTAAAATGGGGTGAATCGTATCTATAACATCACATGTAAAGCCCTTAGGACAGAGCTTGGTACACAGTAAGCCACTGATAAATGCTACTATTATTATGACTATATCAATCCCACATGAATCCCGACATGCAGTGGGGTGAATCTCAGGCCACAGCTCGGATATGCAAAAAATGTAACTGGTTTTATTTTCCCCTAAGTGTACTTACTTTTTAATGTTTTGTGCCCATTGCACTAGGTAGCAGAAACTTCCTTCCAATTAATTCAGGGTGATCTCACTCGGTGTAGAGTCCCCCTCTTTCCAGGAGTGTCCAACTCCTGGACCCTTGCAGGGCACTAATGATCTGGCATCTGGCCAGCTGCTGGCTGAAGTCATCCTAGATGGTCCTGGCCCAGTGCCCCAACCGGGTCCCTGCAGTGGAACTGACTCCCCAGGGAAGCCAGCTTCACACAGGTTACTTCCTGGGGAGGGGGTAGCAGAGAAGAGCTCTGAGAGCAGTCAGCTTCCTCTAGGGGTTCGGGAGGAGTGACACAAGGGAGGGTGTCACAAGGGGACATAAGGGGAATGACGCAAGGGTGGGTATGTGTCTAGATTCCTATACCACGTGTTTCTCATTACCGTAGTTTATTTTTACCCGATGCCCTTTACCAGTCAGAGTTCACTGTGAGGTGACCGTCATACATCCCAGGGAAGGGTTATTACATCAGAGAAGCAGAGGAAATGCTTTTTGGAGGTTCATACATCTTGGCTTTTCAGTATCAAAAGCCTGGCCTTGAAAGAGTCACGGCATCAGTTTTAGGCCAAAAACACTAGACTGGAAAGAATATGAGGTGATGGTGAAAATCAGGGTCTCCAAGCTGAGATGAGACACACATTCTCTAGGTTGGGGGAGGAGAGAGAGGCAAGATGGAAAGGAAACAGGGAAATGAGATTCTGGGGTTGGGGGCGGGGATGGTGACCCTATAGATCAACAGCCAAACTGGGACACTTGGGAAAGTGAGAGAGAGTGCTACGGATAGTGATGCTCGGACCGCAGGCACCAACCAGGACTGTCCCAGGGAAGCCGCACAGACGGACCTGTATTCACCCTACAACGGGTCCAGCTCCCCGCTTGGAGCCCAGGACCAAGCCGAGAGACCACAGACGTGCTGGGGGAGCCGGGGGGCCCCTCCTCTTCCTCCTTGCTTCGAAGAAAGCGCCCAGGCGCCCATTACGACCCTGCCTACGCTGCCAGGCAGAGGGGACCTGACAGAGAAGTGAAATGGTTGTGAAGATGGTGACGGATCTTGCACACCTGAGACGGTGAGCTGAGGTGAGCGCCCGCCTTACAGTGAATCAGAGGACCCGAGTCAGAGTTCCAGGTTCTTGCAACTCGTAACTAAAAGTCCCTCTTTTTGAAAAGACTGCCTTGTGGCTAGCCTTCCAGGGTGTCCATCATATATACATGTGTATCTACACGCAGTGCAAGGGGGAGACACCTCTATGGTGTACGTTAGAACAATACCCAGAAATGTGCTGAAGCTTCTCCAGGGTTTGAATTCGCAGCATCTGTCTAATGGTCCATGCACATTAAAAGGGGCGTATACAGATTTTTAATTATGTTGCTTATGAGAGTGGAAATTTGGAAATACCCTGAATGTCAGTCAATAGGGGAGGGGTTAAATAAATAGTTGCATCTCCACACTACAAAATACTAGGCAGCAAGTTTTTTTAAATGTGTTACAGTTTACATTGCTCTGAAGCAGAAAAATCCTCGTACATCAATTTTAAATAGCAAAATATGGAACAATATATACAGTATGATATCACTTATGTAAGCACACATATACTCACACACCCCAAATCTATGCATGAGAACCTGTATTTGTCCATATATTCTTTTTTTTTTTTTTGGTATGCGGGCCTTTCACTGCTGTGGCCTCTCCCGTAGTGGAGCACAGGCTCCGGATGCGCAGGCTCAGCGGCCATGGCTCACGGGCCTAGCCGCTCAGCGGCATGTGGGATCTTCCCGGACCGGGGCACGAACCCGTGTCCCCTGCATCGGCAGGCGGACTCTCAACCACTGCGCCACCAGGAAAGCCCCCTGTCCATATATTCTGATGCGTAAGTAAATGCAAGAAATAAAAATCTGGAAAGATATTCACCAAATTGAAAACAATAGTTACCTCTGAGGCAAGGATTCCAATTAGGAGACTGAAAGTTAAGATAGATGTTTTCACTTCATGGGTATTGTTCAATTTTTTTTTTCTTATAGCACGAATATATTCAGGTATTACTTGTGTTACCCCTTTTTAAAAATTGCCCCCCTTGTAGCAGCCAGGAAACGGATGGTATGACCCAGGATGATTTGAGGAGGGTTTAATGAGGGGACAGTTATAAAGTTACGGGTTCAGGAGGACCACTTAGGACAGTGATGTTACCACCCCAAACCCAAAGGGACGAGGGGGAGGGAGTCCTGGGGACCCAGATGGAGAGAGTCACGCAGAGAGGTTTCCCGGAGGAGCACTTGGGACGCAACGAATCTGGGGAGTTAGGAATCCACTTCCCTGACCTCATTCCCTCCCCGCTCCCACCAGTCATCTGCTGGAGTCCCCACTGGCCAAATCCAACAGGAAGCCCGAGAGTAAGGGAACTTGCTGTCGTTCATACAAGGGGGCTCCTGGGGCAGAGACTTGAGAGCACAGTGGCAGACGGTGGATTTGGAGGAGTAAAAGGGAGATAACAGGCATAAAGCCATCCTCCCTGGACTCCTGTTGAAAAAAGGGGGGGACGTCTACAATGATACACACCACAAGGTCATCTCTGAGTTTGGGGATAATGAATGTTTTCAACTTCTTCCTCTTGCTTATTTGTATTTTCTAATTTTTCTATATTAAACACTTAACTGCTTTAAGTTTTTTAAAGTTATTTGAGACACTGCTAGTAGTCCGGTGATGGTGCAAACATGAAAGACAAACATGAAGGTGGAGGTACCTCTGATTAACTGAAGAATGTAGGAGCAGGAAGAGTTAATTAGCACCTCAAATTTGAGGCTCCTCTTGGGTATTAGAAAAAGATCTTTGATAAAAGAAAGGTTGGGGACTTCGCTGGTAGCGCAGTGCTTGAGAATGTGCCTGCCAATGCAGGGGACACGGGTTTGAGCCCTGGTCCAGGAAGATCCCACATGCCGTGGAGCAACTAACCCCGTGCGCCACAACTACTGCAGCCCGCGCTCTAGAGCCCGTGAGCCACAACTACTGAGCCTGCAAGCCACAACTACTGAGCCCGTGTGCCACAACTACTGAAGCCCGTGCACCTTAAAGCCCATGCTCCGCAACAAGAGAGGACACCGTGGTGAGAAGCCCGCGCACCGCAATGAAGAGTAGCCCCCGCTCGCCACAACTGGAGAAAGACCAAGCCATGCAACGAAGACCCAGTGCAGCCAAAAATAAATAAATAAATTTATTAAAAATAAAAAAAAGGAAAGGTTGGTTTTTAAAGTAAACAGTGCTGGCATAATTGAGTATTCATCTGGAAAAACTAAAAAACTGGACCCCCTACTTCAAACTATGTGCAAAAATAAGCTTCAGATATATTAAAGATCAAAATATAAACATTGAAATGATAAAAGAAAATTTAGGAGAATATGTAAGTTTTGTGTGGGAGGGGCCAAAAAAGAAAAGGCCAACACATCTGACTACCCAGCAATTAGACACTTATGTAAAGGGAGAAAACCATTAACAAGGTCATGACAAATAATATACTCTGAGGTACATGAGATAGAATTATACCTAATAGAATTATACCTAATATACATAGGGCTACCCTCACTGATTAAAAAAAGGACAATTCATTAATGTAGAAATGTGTAAAATAAAGTTCACATTTTATAGCAAGAAAAATTTAAACATAAAACAATTCTTCTCTGCCCTTTGGCCTCCTCTCTCCCCCCACTGTGCATTTTGTATCTGCCTTATGCATCGAAAAAGCTCCCTCACTGGCAGAAATACCTGCTCGCAACAAGACAACTCCTTAAAGATAACATTCCTTCCTGATCTTGTCAGGGGGTCAGGATGACCCAACACTTTGTACTTACAGATCTGGATTGTGTAAACTGGCAATAATACGTCATCTAATGTCGTCTCTGTCTCAAAAAATTTATGTAACTGTGTTTTGACTTCTAACAGAACAGCTCTTGGAGGCTTCTGAGGGGCTGTTCCCGTTACAATCCTCCAATTTGTCTCAAATAAAAGTTTCCTTTTCTTTCACAGATTGACTATTAATTTTTCGTTAACATACGTCTGAATAAATGTTATCTCACCCCCTTTCTGACTTGAATTCTGAGCACATTGAGATATATGACAAACAGGGAGGCCGAAGGGCGCCAAACACCACCTTTAGGCTGGACCAGCAGCTCTGGTGGAAGACGTGGTCCAGCGTGACAGAAGAATGTCCTCCTAATACTGGATATGCGAATCCTACAAAACGTGACCTGTCAGGGCAGTGCTGCCCCAGAGCAGACCCCTCCCCGCGAGAGAAGGGGGGAGAAGATGAGCTAGGACCAGCTGAAGTCTCTTCGTTCGGTCAGACAGGTCACGTGGGCAGAGAAGCCGCGGGAAAGAGAGAGAGAAGGTTCCCACCCCTCGCACGGACTGAACCATCCATCGGCAGGGGGAGGACGCGTTCCCCGCTAACAACTCAGAGGAACAATAAACTGACCTCTAATGACAGGAAGCTGACAAAGGGAGGGAGGGAGGGAGGGGGAGAAACCCTCTCACTGCGTGCGTTTATGCGGGCGGAGACAACGCGGAAGCTTCCTCACACGGAAAGCTTCACATCGGGCCAGCGAGAACGCTCACTTTTTCCTCATCAATTTGTGCATCGTTTAATGTGTTCTGGATAGAGTGGCTGTAATTTTTAAAAATCCCAAGAAGTGCGCTTCCCTGGTGGCGCAGTGGTTGAGAATCTGCCTGCCAATGCAGGGGACACGGGTTCGAGCCCTGGTCTGGGAGGATCCCACATGCCGCAGAGCGGCTGGGCCCGTGAGCCATGGCCGCTGAGCCTGCGCGTCTGGAGCCTGTGCTCCGCAACGGGAGAGGCCGCGATAGTGAGAGGCCCGCGCACCGCGATGAGGAGTGGCCCCCGCTCGCCGCAACTAGAGAAAGCCCTCTCACAGAAACGAAGACCCAACACAGCCATAAATAAATAAATAAATATTTTTAAAAAGGCAAAATTCCTTAAAAAAAAATCCCAAGAAGTGAAAATGCTGGAGTTCCTTTTCTAGAAAGATGGGGAGCATTACCTTGGTCGAATGCCAATGGCACGGAGCGCTCAGGATGGCAGGGCAGCCTTGCCCGCCCCGCGGACCGTGGACCGGCGGTTCCAGCCTCAGCCTCAGCCTCAGCAGGGCGGCGGGCTCTCGTGGCCCCCAGCCCGGGGTCGCCGAGGCCAGGGACTCGGTAGGGAGGGAACACGACGCTTTCCAGCAGCTGGCAACCGAAAGGGAAGCTGGCCTGGTATCTGGAGAGAAACAAGGCGTGTGCACAGGTTTTGCTTTACTTCGGAGACGTGAGCCTATTCGCGTGCAGTTGACGAGGCGATGACCCAGGGAGAGAGCGGAGCCCACAGACGAGGGCTCCCGTGAGGCACACAGGGACTCCGCGGCCTCCGAATCGGTGGGAAGGAAACCAGGTGTGCGCAGGCGCAGGCGAGCGTGTGGGCGGGATGGGAAGACGGCTTCCGGTCAGGCGGAACGTGAGGGCGTCTCCTGCTCGAGAGGTGGGGAGCTTGGCGGTCCCGTCGAAGGTGGAGACTCCATTTCTCCATTTCGGTGGTACCCAAGGTAAGGTTAACACCTGTCTCCGTTCGGTGGTTTGCAAGGCAAGTGGGTAAGATATGAGGAGATGTGAGAGTCCAGAACCCTTGGCAGAAGGCGATTCAAGTGGAATGTAATCTGGATAGAAAAAAAAAAAGCCTCTTCAGGCTTCCCTGGTGGCACAGTTGTTGAGAGTCCGCCTGCCGATGCAGGGGACATGGGTTCTTGCCCCGGTCCGGGAAGATTCCACATGCCGCGGAGCGGCTGGGCTCGTGAGCCACGGCCGCTGAGCCTGCGCGTCCGGAGCCTGTGCTCCGCAACGGGAGAGGCCACGGCAGTGAGAGGCCCGCGTACCGCAAAAAAAAAGCCTCTTCATATATAGAGTGGTCTATACTATTGTAACAACTGCTTGCCTATTTTCCACCACCAGCCCCATTAAAATGTAAAGAATCACTTGCATCCTCCGTCTCTGAGAGCAGGACTATACAGCATGTGGTAATTATTTGGTAAATAACTGTCCACTGAATAACCAAGGGAAAAAAAAGAAGGGTTGAGGGAATAGATCTGTCTCATAAGATAAAGAAGAAAGCACACTGGGCTTCAATTTAATTAGATCCAACAAATATGGGCATCTCTTCTATACCCTGGGCACTAGGCAAACCACAGTACATAGGCTGCTGCGGTCCTGACCCTCTAGAGCCTGGTCTGGAGGAAGACAGTGGGCATGGAGGCTCTGATCAGAGGTTGACGTATGAACTTTAAGATGTGGATTCTAGGACCTCTAGGACATTGTGTTGCTGTAGGACAACTCTGTCCAATTATCTCTTCATTAGTGATAACTGCCCCAGCCAGATGGGGAAAGGAAGAAAATTCCAGGGCTTCCCTGGTGGCGCAGTGGTTGAGAGTCCGCCTGCCGATGCAGGGGACACGGGTTCGTGCCCCGGTCTGGGAAGATCCCACATGCCGCGGAGCGGCTGGGCCCGTGAGCCATGGCCGCTGGGCCTGTGCGTCCGGAGCCTGTGCTCCGCAACGGGAGAGGCCACAACAGTGAGAGGCCCACATAACGCAAAAAAAAAAAAAAAAAAAAAAAAAGAAAATTCCAGATTATGGCAGGGAGAAGAGTACGATGTACTTGGGAGCGGGGGGAGCAATGCCAGCGGTGAAGGTGGGAAAAGCAATGCAGCACAGCATGGCTACAAGCATAAGCTTTGGTTCAAGACTGGAATTCAAAATCAGACTCCTCCTCTGCAATGAGACTTGGGTACGTTAACCCCCAAGGCAGTGAGGCTCGCTGAGGGTGACTTTGCCCCACAGGGAATCCTTGGCAATGTCTGGAGAGTTTCGGTTGTCCCAGCTGGGTGGGAGGAGAGTGGGATGCTACTGACATCTAGTGGGTTGAGGCCAGGGATGCTGCTCAACATCCTACAAGGCACAGGACAGCCCACGACAAGGAATTGTCCAGTCCCAAATACCAGTAGTGCCTGTGAAACTCTGCTTCAAGACTTATCTGTAAATAGTTTAATGATACCAACCTCACAGAGGTTTTATGAGAGTGAAATGATTTAATGTCTATCAAATACCCGTGTCACAAAACCAGGTTCATTTGCCCGTGGTGCAACACACCGGAATGCTGAGACCCCGAGGTTTGCAGCAAAGAGAGAGGTATTCATAAGGCAGACAAGTCTCAAATCGCCCCTCCCCGCCCCCCGAGGGCAAGGGGCTGGGATGCTTATGGGAGGAAGAGTGAAGCAGGGCAGGGCGGTCTGAGGCGTGGGGAGCCCCGGGAAAGGTGATTGGAAACAGCTGTGACAGCGGCCTTTCTGCACGGGCGTAGCGCCACTACTGGCCTCAGAAGGTGGCGGAGCAGATGCTCTCACGTGCCCAGGTGGAAGGTCAGGGGTCAGGGGTCCCATCCAGTGTTAACCAGCTCAGCTCCCACTAGACACAGCTGACGCCAAGTTCCTAGAAAACAACTCAG